>NW_026695228.1:4582500-6982500 GCF_021218885.2 Marmota monax
TCACCTGGAGATGTTGTGTATTATCAGTAGGCTAAAATGCTATTTTAGAAACTCAGACAAAAATGGTCAGTCATGAGAAACTTTTCCTTCTTTTAGTGTCCCTACCAAATGTAGGCCTAAGGAATATGGTAGGTTTATAAAATGAGTTGGAAACTTTTCCTTCTGTAGTTATCTCTGGAGTAATTTGTACAAGACTGATATTATCACTTCCTTAAATGCTTAGAAAATTCACCAGGAAAGCCAATTAAATCTGAAAATTTTAATGTGGGTAGTTTTGAATTATGAATTAAGTTTCTTTTAGTAGATATGAAACTATTCAGAATTTCTATTCATTATTGTGACTGTTTTGATAAAGTGCTTCTCAACAAATTTCCCCATTTATAAATACTATCAAAGTTATTGGTCTAAGGTTGTTTATAATACACTCATTATATTTTCTACTTACCTACCACATGCCTCTGTTGAACCAATGGGCCATTCCTATTACTTCACCCTAAATATGCTTATTTATAGTTTCAAATGGCCTTTATTCTGTACTCTGATGTACAGTTAGTTCTCAGTTTTTTATCTGATTTACGTTTCTTTAGCTCCTTCATGACTTTTGTAGTCTACTGACGTTTTTCTTTATCCCATCATCCTCTGGATTTCATATCACAAAAAAAAAAAAAATATGGGAGTAGAATTCATTAGTGTCTCTATAGGGCTGTTTCACATTCTATTTTAAAGAGATAATGTAAGCTACATTTCCATAGGATTATCTTTTACTTAATTGCAGTAACAAAGATTCATGCACATTCTCAAAGCTAATGAGCTGTGATTTTTTCCTAATAACATCCATGAATATTGCTTTCTCTGCAAGGCTGAAGCTGTATAGCTTGGGACCACATGGGCATAACTCCTTCTCACTGCTGTGCAGAGGGAAAGCTTTTGTACACTTCTAAGATAAGAATGAAGTTGAAGATTCTTTTCATCTCTTGGCTATATGTTAATAATAAATAACCGCTGCTTCAGAATACAATGACAAGTTTATCTATTTCTCATTTAATAGCTTAATCTATATCTCTCTATGGGTTATGTTCAGTGTTATTCTGGGGAAATAGATGAATAATAGGGACTGTACACTTCTAAGAACCCTGGACTCCCATTGCTATCAAATCCACTAACTCTTCTCTTTTAGAGTATTTCTATCCATAGGAGAAGTATATCTGGCTCTGTATTCACTTCCATCTACTCTTGAAGGACTATTAATTCATCACGTAAAACTATCTACTTTGTCATATATGTATTTTTTAAATGTAAGCAGTCTGCTTTATATAGTTTTACTAAATTTTAAACATTATAAAAGCAATGTTGTTCCTGTATTACATGAGGATCTTCTGCATTATCTAGAGTGCACTGGCAGAAGCAGAAAGAGTATAGAAAGAACTGGGCATAGTGGTCTAGCCTCACCTCGCCCGCAGGAGGCATGCTTTTCTTTCAAAGAGACTGTCTCCATTTCTCTTCTCTGTGGATGTTTCATGTATTCAGTGATATGAAGACTTGGAAGGTTTGCTTTGAATTATCCTCATGGCAGCTAATCAGAGCAAGTCTGTGAAATGATATCAGATTGCCATCCCAGGTCCAGGCACTGTGCCTCCAGTCTAAGGTGATAGAATTACACAAATCCAAAGAGCAGGGCCCTCAGAACTCTGGAATCATTCTATTAGAGATAACACTGAGCCCCTCTGGACTGTAACAAATCATCACTCAGGCTGTTCCCTGTATCCACACGTATCTTTTTGTTAAAAGAAATTTTGGACTTCATGATTCTTTCAAAGTAATTCACACTGCATACTGTTAGCATCATCTACTACAAATCAGTCTTTTTTTTTTTTTCTCTGCTCAAATGCCTTTTGGAGATATACACTTTTACAATTTTCCTACATCCTTCTCATTGATTTTCTTGGTTTGATGAGACCAGAGCAACTCTCCATTCTGAATTTGTTAATCAGTTTTGCACAATTTTTAGCAAGGATTAGAAAGCCCCAATAAATAGGATTAGTAGAACTATAACTGCAAATGAGCCACTGTCATCAAATAGCATAGGAAATTCCAAAAGTGAAAATATGGGACCTTTCTTGCCCATCCCAAATAATTTTTAAATGAACAGCTTCCCCATAGGAAGTATCTAAAACCCTTTGTTTTATTTGTTTAACTTTGGTGGAGGAAGAGAGAGTAAATCCAAAACTAATAATTGGGAGATTTCTTTGTTTCCACAGAAAAAATCATTGATTACACAGTAACAGAAACATTTTGTCCCAACTTAAATAAGCATCAACACAATTCCTTTCCAATCCCACTTTTTTTTTTCCCACCTCTCTTCAAGTAACTATCTGGGTGATGCAGTGTCTAGACTTCTTGGAACAAGTGATGGAGTCTGGAATTTATTCTGTGGCTTTGAAAATGGCTATTCAGGGCTCCCACGCACTTACATGTGAACGTCCTCTGCCTTAAGAATATGCAAATAGCACCAGGCTGATTACAAGAAAAAAATCATTCACTGATCCTGTAACTTCTAACTGCTACTTAATGGGGAAATATTCTGTGGATTAATCTATTTTATCTGCATCACCTCATCATATTCTGCTTCCCATTAGCTATCATATAAAAATAAATACATAATTTGTATTCATAAAAAATATGGCAGACATTTTGAAGTTTTGGGGAAATACCCATAAATGAAATTAGTTTAAAGGACATATATACATCCATATCTGTTATGGTCTTAAGAAATAATCCACAAGAATTTATCAAGTCAAGGACAAAATTGTTGTCACAGGTCATTCTCTTAGTCCTTTGTCATTTGTTAGCTGGATAAAATGAAAGCAGTCTCTCAGGCGCCCACATCTAAGCAATGCTTGTGCAGCCAGGATTATTGAGTCTGAGCGGAGTTTATCTGGGCTCTTAAGGAAATCAAACTGTGTGCTCAGAGAGAAAGTTCAGAGTTATTTGTCACCAATAATCTAAAGCTGAGAGTTGAGCTTACACAGAGCTGTAGCCATTTCCTGGAAGTACTTGCTCCTGATTTTACAAGACTGTTACTTCTTTAGGCTTTACCCTAGAAAATAGAAGTCTCCCACAGAAGAGCTTTAATACAAAGTTTATCTGCCCAAAATAGTCTAAAGGGACATAAAAAGTGCTTAAAATAATTCTGTTCTTAATTTTCAAACAAATTTTCAAGATCTTCTATTATTATTTTTTATGACATAAGAAAAAGCAACCAGAAAGATTTTTTTCATTGAAAGACATACACACACACACACACACACACACAACATGAAAATGAGGTGATCTCACCTATACTATAAAATCTGTAATGGTTCTGTTCAGAAGAGCACTGTAAAATTAAGTTCCCAAGCATTTGGGATAGTCCCCTTATAAGAAAATTAGGTATTCTGAGTATAAAGTAAAACTAAAATATTGAGTGGAAAAGAATGGCAAAAATGTCAATCAACCTTATGTTACTCTATATTTCTAAATTTGAACTTCAAGTAATAAACCCCATTGAGAAAAATAAGTTGATACCTATATTACATGATAATGATTGAAAGAATGCTCTTAGAAAAGTATTTATTTAACTTCAAAAATAGTAAGGTTGGTTGAGTTGAATCGTGAGTCAGAAGAACATGGGCTTGTTCCCCAATATATGTAGGTCTAAGTTTCTCCATTTGTGAAATGGAGAAACCATCCTGTTAGATTCAAAGACCTTTTCTAAAGAGAGTACGAGTATATGAATTGCTTCCTAAGTAGTTGAGCTTGGGCCATGTTCTAAACTGCATCAAATGTTATTGGAGGAGTGAAAGATTAATGATCCACTTTTACAGAAGCAAAACATAGATGAGGTTTTGAATAATTAAATCATTTGAAGAAGCCTAGCTAAGAAATCACATACAATGTTCACATTAACCATACTGCCTGGGAATTCTTTAGTTTGACAGAAAGGTCTAAATAATTGAGTGGATTCTCATATGAACTAGTGAACAGTGCTCTAAAGGGCCAAAAGGTTATGTCCCTAATGAACTCTAATGCACAGAAATGCCTCCTTAGAGATATAGACAGTAGAGTGGATGGATCAAAATAACATCTTTCATATGGGTGCCAATTAAGCCCAGTTGCAAAGCATGCAATTACTAACTGTACAATAAAAAAACACCCAAATAGATGAGGGATGATAAGCCTTTTACTAGCATCAGGTATATCTGGCTAAAACGTTTGTTAAAATGTTACGTAAAGACATTAGAGATGGTGGTGAAATGAATACCTACTATGAGCTCAGAATTATCAATGACTAAGAGGCTTGCACAATTTTTAATTGAAATAAAAGCTTTCTGCCTGCAGAAAAGTCATGACCACAAGGTAGAACATCAGCCACAACAGTATCAATTTTGCACTTGGACAAATTCCTACTTGGCAATAACATTCCACTTGCTACGTTATCTGCTAGGATTTTAGAGTCAAGTAAAGGAATGTTTCCCAGAATGTGTTGAGTTCTTTAGAGCATTAGATCTAAGAAAATTTTATAAGTGTTCCAAAAATAAAAGTTTTAGAAAAAATGTTGTTTTAATCACCATTAAGAAGGATTTATAAAATATGACTTTTTAGAGATTTTTATTATCTGTCATTTTCAAAGAGAAGGATATGTTATGCAGCATTGTTTAAATGCATTAGAACACAGAATGCTTTCCTCTCAACATAGCTGGTGTTCCAAAGAACACATTAAAGGGGATGCATAGAACATTGTAAATCATATATCTGAAATGGCCAGGAAAATATTATTTACAACAAATTGCTAGAGCAGTTTTATTGATAAGCTACATGCTTGCCACAGTGTTCTCGATGTGAAATTATATTTGCTGAAATGTGATTCTCATGTTCTGTACTTATTTGAAAAATTGATAGCAGTCAAACATCTGAATACTAATTGTTCACTTAGGAGAACAAAAATGATGATGAGCACAGTTGGCTAAAACATTTGTTTAAATGTTACGTAAAGATATTAGAGATGGTGGTGAAATGAATACCTACTATGAGCTCAGAATTATCAATGACTAAGAGGCTTGCACAATTTTTAATTGAAATAAAAGTTTCCTGCCTGCATTCTTTCATTCAGCTGTTAAACAGTTCCTTACTGAATACCAACCAGGCATTACCTTAGGTAGTGACGATTCACAACTTAAGCCTGGTTCATACTTTTAAGAAGACAGTAGTCTGGACATAGTGATGAGCACTATAAGAGGACAGAGGACAAGAGTCTCTGATAATATTCATTCATAAAATTAAATTATAAATATCATTAGGCATTTCAAAAAATTTTTCTTGTTACATAGTAGTTTTTATATGGAGATGAGCTGTACTCAATTATTCATGGCCACACATAGATTACAAACAAGAGTTTGGTTAGTTTGATTTAGGGTTGTGTCATCAAGACTGCCTCTATTTTTAACAACTAGATATAATAGAAGAGTTTTTAGTTTAGGTTGGAGATAACATTTATTCCAAAGTTGATTTAGTAATATAATAGTCCATGAATATTAAACAGTCACAACTGATGGGTTAGTCTCCATTAAGGTATTTCCCTTCCTTTAGATCAAGTCTCCTGAGCACTGTGAGGGCTAAGAGACACAAAACAAGTAATTTAGGTTTTCCATATTTACATAGATCCTTAATATTTAATCTCAGCAAGTTCAGAAAAATACAGAATTAGAGGCTTTTGATTTTCTGTAGAAACCATTCCTGTAACCTTGATGAATTGAGAACCTTGTCTCATGAGATGAATCTGGTTCAGAAGTTTCATGATGCTGATCAAGTTTAGAAGCTCTGAAACAGTTCATGCCATAGGAAAATTTAATTCTCAAACAGTAGAACTTTGAGCTTAAAGGGAGAATGTGTATTAAAAATAGGAATGTTGGTTATACTTTATGCCTATGTAAGTGAGGATGTGATTTTCCCGGAGCTCCCTTTCTTCATTGCAAAAAATGCATGTCATTCCCCAAAATACATATTTTACTGACTATTAGAACTTGCAGAAAAATGATTTGGCTCTTTTGTTATTCAACCCAATGGTGAACATTTGGAAATTAAAGGAGTTGGAAAGGAAATACTGAAAGTAGGCTTGAGAATGGGGTGGGAGAAGGGAACACAGAGACTTCAGCATTATCTGCAAAACTCCATTTCTTTTTTTTATTAACAAAAGTGATGCAAAGATGATGAAGCTATATTTGCCAATTTTGAATGTTTCTACATAAGCATTTCTTGCATTATTTCTCTATTTTTTTAATTAGAAAATAAAACATTATTAACAATTAATATGATGATTCATTCATTCAACAAATACTTATAGAGAGTCTACTGCATGATAACTGCTAGCAATAAAATGGAGGGAAAAAACAGACATCATGCTCACCCTTTCAGAATTTGTTTAGATGTAAAATATGAGATGCTTGAGCTATTATACAGAAGGTGTGGGAATTGGGGTTAAGTCACTTAGTGAGGCTGCTCTTAGTACTAAATCAGTAAGCAAAGGTCATTCAATGCCGATGGAGGGACCTACCTTATTTTTGGTCTAAATATAATTAGACCCCATGCACCAGCCTGGTCCACACATATAAAGTAGTCTCATGTGGTATATGATTTTTCTCTCTGATTGCAGCCTCAAGTTCACATGTATTTTTCTTTGATTCCCTCTAGTATATGACTGCTGCTGCTCCTATGCAAGGGACCTACATTCCCCAGTACACGCCTGTGCCTCCGACAGCTGTTTCTATTGAAGTAAGTCTAACCCTGTCTTACAGAAATAGATTAAAGGAGGTCAATCTCAGTCAAATAAACTGTGGTTCTCAGGATTCAAGAAATCCTCATGTATAATTTCTGTGCTGATCTAAACTTTGCAATGGCAAGCTTGGTATATGAAAGTATGCACATTATTTTCAAGCATGTCTTTATTTTGCTTTGCATGTGAAATGATCTAATCTGATACAGAGGTTTGAGGGGAGGGTCATTTTCACATTTAGAGAAAAGAACAGAGAACAAATCATTACCCCATCAAATGTTAACCATAGATTTTCATAAAAATAGGGAGGCAAAACAGTTTGCAAGTATGAGAATGTGCTAGATCTCCAGTGCCTTGTTTTTTCAAAGTGTGAGCCCTGGACCCACCATCATGTGAATCACCTAGGACTTTCTTAGAAATGCAGGCTGTCAGGTACCACTCAGATCTACTAAATTTGAATTTTTATTTTAAGAAGATCCTTCCATAATTCAGATGTGCATTGAAATTGTAAGAAACACTGGGTTCGTGCGCTAATGCTCACAATTTCTTCACATTAAATTTATTTGGAGAGTTTTAGAAACGATTGCTTCCTGGATTCTACTCCCAGAGATTCTGATTCACCTATCTGGAAAATGTCCTCCTACACATGAGGATGTTTAAAAGATCTCAGCTGATTCCAATATATACCAGTGGTAGAGTGCCTAGCATGCAGAAGGCCCTGTGTTTAATTTTTAACAATAAGGAAGGGAAGGAAGGAGAAAGAGAAAAAGGTGGGAGATAAAGGGAGGAAGGAAGGAAGGAAAGAAGGAAGGCAGGGAGGGAGGGGAGAAAGAGCAAGCAGGGAAGGGAAAGGGGTAGGAAAGGAAAGAAAGACACTGTTCCAATGAATGACCCTTGACAGATTTAAAGGTTCCTATAGACAAGAACTCGTTGGATCACTGGTAACAGTGTGGACATCATAAAGGATAGTGTCATATTGACCTTAAAGGAAGCATTGCCCTTCTCCTTTTGTCTTTCATTTGGGATGAATCCATCCCCTCTATACCTTTACTACATAAAACCATCAAGCTTTGTAGAAAACAGAAAGCATAGAACTTCATGGAGGGGGAGGTGAAACACTTAGAATCTATTCTTCCCTTTGATTCTGGCTGTTACTTTTCATTTCACTGCCCCCCTTACCCCTCTCCTAATGCATATGTACATTAAGGTCACAGAACACTTCCCCTCCTCAGCTGAAAACCGTCTGGAATTGACATGTCTTTGCTGCTCCATAAATCGGCCAGTAACTAGCACATTTGTACTGCACCACAAGAAAATCCACTGATAAAGAGATTGATGGAAACCTTCATAGACTAAATTAGATCTATTAAAACACCTGTTTTTCTGTGTAACAAATGTTGACTTGTATCAAGTTACAGAAAGTGCAGAGGGCACTACTGTGTCGTTTAGATAACCAATATTAAATTTTCAGACCTCTTATATGTTCTA
This sequence comes from Marmota monax, assembly GCF_021218885.2. Lineage (NCBI taxonomy): Eukaryota > Metazoa > Chordata > Mammalia > Rodentia > Sciuridae > Marmota > Marmota monax. Next base: position 4,590,797 of record NW_026695228.1, read on the forward strand.
GACATAGGGGACCCAAAGAATTTGTCATATTAAATAGGTTTTAATTTGATCTCTAAATTTCCAAAAATATGTGATTGGATTACATGTTCTTTGCTATATTCAGCTCTCAAAAAGGAGCTATGCCATGAGTAATCCAATAATCCAGGCATTCTAGGCGCTGTGAGCATAGATCTCTGCCACATGTTTGTATTTCTTTATGTCTTACCAAGGGCACATGCCAGTGGAAAGAATTGAAACATTTTGATAATGATCAATTAATACGGCCCATTTCACAGTATAGTTTATTAGAAATGGTATAGGTAAATCTGGAGTCTGAAAAGAAGAACTTCGGTGAGAAAAATATAAATACGCTCTGACCCACTGCCTTTCATTTGTACTTATAGGGAAAAGCACTGATTATTTTCCATGTGAAAACTTTCATTACACATTCACCAGAATCCATAAAAATAAATGCTGGTGGGAGAAAAACACAAAACAGCATACAATACCTTTGGAAAGAAAACAATGAATGTCTCTAAGAAAAATTTTTCAGATTCTAAGGAAGAATTTCAGGGATCTTTAGTTAAGTGAGAAGAGAATTGACCAAGAGCATTTGCAATTCAACATGACTGCAGGTGTCCAAGATTATAATTAAAATCAGGTTCTATTAACAACCAAATAAATCCATGTATACCTCCCTTGGAAACAAACATACATTCCTGATAATGACCAACTCCAAAAATTCATTCTTGCTGGCATCTGTGAGAAATGAAAGATACAATAAGAACCAAAAAAAAAAAAAAAAGGAAGAGCAAATCTAAATTAAGGACAAGTTGTTTTGTTTTGTTTCCTTTTTCTGGAAACTGTAAATGGATTTCAGTTCATATCTTGGAAAACAAAGCAAAGTAAAACAAATTACTGAAGGGGAAACCTGCTCAACAGTACCCTTTGAAAAGATTTTCAAACTTTGATGGAGATTTTTATGAAGGAAAGAGCCCATTATTTTGCCAAATGATATGGACAAGGTACAGTAAACTACCCCCAGGCAGTTGTTTACATATACAAGTATTCCTAGGAGTCCTAAAAGAAATGTTTGATTAAAAATTGTTGTTTAGTCTGACTATATGTAACCATGGTTTAAAAGTTCCAAGAATGGGCAAAATGTTTTTTTGTTGTTTTTTTTTCTGACAATATGACTATGCCAAGGACTTCTGATGGCAGAGCTTATGGTTTTGCATTAGAATGAATTTCCCAACCCTTATCCAAATGTATTCTTTGCATTGCTTTGAGTGCTTATCATGGCTTCATGGAGCTGAGAGCCTCTCTTCTCAAGCCAAATAGAACATAAGTATTTCTGACTCATTAAGACAAGATCATTTATGCTAAAGAAAATAAGGTCTTTGTGTACTTATGTGCCTCCTTAGGGTGTCGTTGCTGATACTTCTCCCCAGACAGTGGCACCTTCATCCCAGGACACCAGTGGTCAGCAGCAACAGATAGCAGTGGACACATCCAACGAACATGCACCTGCATATTCTTACCAACAGTCGAAGTAAGTTTGGGTTATTATAAGCTCTTCCCTTCCAAGATCAAACATCTCAAAATCACTCTTTTAAGGTGTATCCATTAGTTTTGGTTGTAAACACACCACCCCAAACTTAGTGACAAACATTGTTTAGCTCACTGCTAAGTGAGCTTGTTTGGGCTGACCTTGGCTGGCTGTTTCTTCTGACCTTGGCTGGACCTAGAGTCTGGGTCAGTGGTTGAACAGCCATGTAACTCTGTTTCAGGGTAGTGGCTGGATGTTGGTTGGGTGATAGAACTGAATAGGCCACATGTTTTTGATCATTCTGAGAACTAATTGCAGGGAAGTCTCAGAATTTCCAAGACAGCAACAAAGGAAGTCTAAAGAGATCAAGCATTCTTAATTCTGTTTGTGACTCCTGGGCTATTGTTGCATAGGACAAAACAAGTCATGGCCAAACAGAATCAATGTAGGTCTTCACTGTGAGAGGGAAGCATTGCATTCATTTTCACCAAAGGCACATACTTATCCAAAGAACTGGAACATTCTGATGATGATAAAATAATGAGGCACATTTAACAGTGCAGTATATTAGAAACAGTCTAGTTGAAAATTGAAAAAAATCCCAGTATTCACCTATGAAACTTCATAGTGAAATTCTATGTAACCATGTATGTAACCATGAAATTCTATGTAACCATGGTTACATATAGTCATTTTATTATTGAACAAAAACAAGTGACACTCCTCTTGCGGAGTTGCTTTGAACACCCAGTTAAATGTTTGTGGGAAAAAAAAGGATATCATAAAATACAAATCATAGAAAATAGGTTCCTACTTAGCAGTTAAGGGGCAAAGAAAAAAACATCAAGTAGACAGAATTACTCTTGAAAGTTCTTAAGCCACTCATCAAATAAATTGCCTTTGTGTTGAGTAAATATACAGACTAAAATTTGAGAGCTTTTTGTTGAAACCAAAGGAATTAACAATGGTAAAGTCTACACACAGGTAACTTGACATGCAAAGTGCTCCACTTTGTACATTACAATCAAACCCCTGGAGAACAGAGAATTCCCAGATGATCCTCTCAGTAGTTTGCCTCTATTTCTTGGTCATTTTACTTGTTAATGAAAAAAAATTATTTGACACTTGTTAACACAGTAGGAAGGCTTTATTCATAATTATCACAGTGTGTCAAGATTGTCACAAAAGAGAAGAGAGATTGGGCCCAACTCAAAATAGATCAAAGGCAGGTGGAGATTTATAGCCAATCAACAAAGGGAAGGGGTGAGTGAATGGAAAATTATTAAAAGGAGACAGCAGGAGTGGGGAATTACTACTAAACCAATTTAATCAGATTATTACTGAAAGCAAATCAAAAATGGATAAATCAAAGATGCCAGATGAGAAAACTGATCAGATATTAAGGACGATTCCATGTCAAGGATAGGAAATTCTGGCTACATTGACATAATAAATAAACTGACATAAACAAACATAAACATTAAAAATGTAATAGAAACATTAAAAAATAAACTGATATAAAGAAGGGAAACAAGGGGTTCTATGACCTAGAACTTTCCTACTAGCAGCTAAATAGTTTCTGGATCAATGGAAATAATGCTTTCATTCATCAAGTCAGCAGTATTTTTTTTTTTGAGCACCTATTATGTGACAGTATTCTAAGTGCTAAAAAACGATCAATGAAAAAAGCAGATTTCTCCCCCCCCTCTCCTGGAGTTTATTTTCCACTTATAATCAATAGATCAATCAAAAAACAATTTTAAAAAAGACAGAATTGCCAAGCAGATCATTCAAATATTCCAGGGGATATAAAATGATGAGGTCAACTCCCAGGATTTAGTATTAAGACAATTGGAAGCAAATCTTGGGGAAATTTGGAAACAAGGCATTTTAAGGAGAGGAAATAGGCCATTTGTAGGCCATTTGTAGGCCCTTGGCGGGAACGTGAGGCTGATGTGTTGCAGACTAGAGGCAACCCTTCCAGGAGATTAGATCAAACAGGACAGCTGAAACCAAGCTTTTGCCCCTTAGATACTTGACTCTCTATGATCATATTTAGCTTTACTCAAAATGAGCTCAGAACTCTTGGGAAGGCTGTAAAAGAAGAAATGATATTATTTGATTCATAAATGTTGACTCTAATACCACTGAATATAGAGGGATATATTTCAAGGACGGCCTTCAGAATGCAAATATCCCCCTTCTTGCAACTCTCCAGAGACCCCTCCTTTCCCTGTCCAATTAACTGAGCTTCAGTTGCCCCAACGTGTTATTCCACAATGAGGTGTTCTCTTCCTTTCTCAAGGATGTACTATCTCAGGTGTAAAGCTTCTTTCCATGGTCATATTATGATTTGGTGGGGAAAGGGATTCCGTCTAACCCTATTCCTCTGGCAGATTCTGGTGACAGTTTCCACATTCACTTCCAGGGCCAGAGCCAAGTTCATGCATGATAACAGCATCATAACCAGTTATACCAGTAGACATGGTCTATCCTCAGGATTTACAATCCAGGCTGGGATTTAGTTCTCCATGTTCAGAAAATATGCATTCTGTATGGAAGAAAATGAACAAGACTCTCTTTTAAAGCTCTATAGTAATAGGAGAATGCACTTCATATTTCCTGGCTTGGTAAGCCTTGGTGGTGGTTATGGCAACTGGAACTGAATCTTGGAGGCAGGAGCAACATTTCAGAGGATGTAACAGTTTGATCAAAGTCCAAGGGTGGGAAGGGAGCTCAGAATGCTTCTTCAAGAAGTGGAGGTAGAGTAATAGAATTGTGTAAAAAAGCTGATTAGACCTAGATGGTTATATCAGGTGCCACTCTGAATTGCTTGGATGGCATTTCCTTTGTTCTATGACTACTCTTCCAGCCGAAGTAGGCAATGAATTTGGTAGGAAGGGAAATCAGCTGTGCTATTATTGCTATGACTTAGGAAAGAAGTAGCAAAGTTCTGAAGTGTCACAATGGTAGGTGCAATGGTGGGAAGAGGAAGGTAGAGTAGAAGATAGACTGAAAGAAGAAAAAACATAAATAAGACTTGAAATGAAGTCTTATTGAATGAAGCTCTTCGTGCCATTAACAGAAGCAGATGAGATAAAAACCCATGAGGGTGTGACTTTCTGGAGAAAGGCAGAAATTTAATTATCCTTGTGATGAGTCAATTCTAATAAGCTCTACTCTTTGAAGTATTTGAGGAAATCTGAATCTTAGCACATACAACTTTCACTATTGAAACATGTTTATAAGTTTGGTTACACACCATGGTCATTTCTCTTGAGCCATGGATTTTTATGGTTGACGATGCTGAGTTTTCCAAAGATAATAAATATTCCGAAATGAAATCTCCATCCCATGTCCTCACAGTGGTAAAATTATGAGGAGAGTTTCCTTGATTGGAGGAATTAGATTCCGCACTCACACAGGAATGTATGTGGCAGGATGTTCTACAGCTCATGCTCAGTGCTACAAAGATGAAACATTCTGGAACATGGAACATTTCAAAAATATAACATGCAAAAACCACTTGTATTGCCCTGCAGACATTTTTTTAAACCTGGTAAAAATGTTCATAAATTCTGTGCATGTTCTCAACTTCCTCTTTTGGACATGATACAGTCTTAGAAGCTTTTGACTTGAAACAACAATAAAAACAAAATAGTGAATGAAATTGAAAAATATACTAAGACAAACTACATTTGGGTGTGGCAATCACTCCTGGAATTTTATAAAAGGAAGTAATTCATGAGACTCTATCCAGGTTTTTTTTTTTATCAGGTTCAATCAAGAGAATCTGACCTGGGTCATGGTAAGACAGATTGTTCTTCTTCAGAATCATTTGAGGAAGACACTGGGAATTAAGCTGAGCATTTGGATCACGCAAAGTGGGTTCCTTTTCATTGGCAACCATCACTGGGAAGAATTTGAGGGATGCAAGAACACCCTCAGAGACACTTATTAAGCAAGCATTTGTTAGAAAGCAGGCACAGAACAAATTATACAGCTTGCTGTGTACACTTAATAAACTCCTAACTTTGTTCTTTAAAGTTAACTGACCAGACCTGGTATAAAAAAATTCTCTCAGGTTAAATTCAACCGTATTCTAGATATAGGCCTATGTCGTCCTTATAAAAGCCACTCAGAGTCTGCTCTGTGACAATTCTGATTTGAAATCAATCCTCAAGCAGTATCCTAAAGTGAGTTGTATTCTATACATTTCCCTAAACTATTCTTATATCCTTCCTGTACTAGTATAATGGAGAGTATCTCTAAAATAATTTAACCAATCCACATTTTCTTAAATATGCCAAATCTCACAAATGGCAGCTAATTTCCAACATCATTATGCTAATTAACATGCCACTACTTTCATTAGGCAACCCATTTGTAACAATCATTATGCTAATGGGGATATGGATAGCTTAAAGTATTTGTACTACCTCTGGCCTTTTTGATTAAATGCTAGCTGACCTCTTGTGGGGTGTGAATTCTAATTAGGGTAGCAGAGTGCCCCTGAAAAGTAGCTTAATACATCACACATACATTTAACAACCAAAGCATCTATGCTAAAGATACTGTAAATTAAGTTACATCCATTGCTACCAAAGATTGGGAGAGAAAAGTTTGAGAAATATAAATGATAGGCCTATGAATAATGGGACTATATTTGTGATCTGTTCGTTCCAGATTCCACTTTCCAAGCTAAACTACAGGATCACACATTTATACTTATGGTTTCTTGTTTTCTTTAAAAGAAGCTATTGATGCAAAAGGGACACTCAGCTCTTATCTCAGGAGGAAATGTTCACTGTGGTTTCTTTTGGAAGTTCTATGGAAATTCTAATTTTCACCCAAGATATCTATTTGTTTATTTGGTTTTGTGTTGTGAAAGAAACCTTAAACTAACTAGGATCTGAAAAATATGTCTTCAAACAAACTTAAATTCTACTATGCAGAACCATAAGCCCTTTGTTCTGACTCCACCTTTGTGACATCTCAGTTACTATTCCGTTATTTGGAGCTTGATTTTCCTCTTCAAAGTGAGAAGATTGGGTCTTTCTCCAAAGAGCCTAAATTAGGTATCTAAAGTGGGGGGGGGGGGATTTACCACCATGCCCAAGTCAGGATTGAAAAGTGCCCCCAAGCACTTCCTAGTCAAATTATGATGGGATACACTGCCTTTTTTTAAATAGCTTTATTTTATTTACCTATTATTTTATGTGGTGCTAAAATCAAACTCAGTGCCACACATGTGCTAGGCAACTGCTCTACCACTGAGCTACAACCCCAGACCAAGAATATACTGCTTTAAACCAAGCCAAATGCTTTCTTTAATCACAGCTGTCTCCAAAGCTATTAAAATACAGTATTAATGAGCGGGACCTTGTGACCCATGCCTGTAATCCCTGATACTTATGAGACCGAGGCAGGAGTATCTGAAGTTCTACACCAGCCTGGGCAACTTAGCAAGATCCTGTCTCAAAAAAAAATTAAAAAGGATTGGGGATATAGCTCAATGGTAAAGCGTTCTTAGGTTCAACCCCCAATATCGAAGACCAGAAAAATACTTCCAATACTTTATTTCCTGAAAGATTATGGTGCATGCCCCTTTCCTCCTATGGAATTCCAAGATATTTTTAAAAGTATATTAAATTATTTTAAAAGTTTAACAAAATTTTTAAATTGTCTATGTGTTTATTATTTTCATAGTAATATAAAGCATTGAATTGTTTTAAATTTTTTTTTATCCTGCTATTCTTCTTTGTTCTTTAAGTATTTGTTTAGTTTACCTGTAGATAATCCAGTATTGGGGGTTAAGTGTATAGTTTTTTCTCCAAACCCTGGACCACAGAATACTTCTTTTTATGTAGCATTGCATGAAGCTAGTCTGTGAGAAATTTCTCTGGGAAATACTGAATCAGTGGATTTCTTAAATACTAAATTCTAGCTTTCAAAAATATGTTTTGCTATTTCACAACTTGTAAACTATTTTTTTGTTGTTGTTATTTTGTTTTTATTTTTATTTTTTTATTTTTTGTCTTCTTTGGAGAGGGAGTTGATGAGAAGATTCAAAATGAGTCTATTCACCCTGACATTAAAAAAAATACTATTGCATTTTATTTTTATGCCTCAACTCTTCTATGGCTAATGAAACTGTGGGAACACCAAATTCCTAAAAGTGGTCAGTACAGTGATGACATGTAATTAAATTATACTTATGAGTCACACCACCTTCTGTGTTCAGTGCTTCACAGTTTGCAAATAGTTTCCAAACTCATCTTTTTCACGTGTTAATTATTCTAAGTTTCAACTTGTTTTATTGCTATTCTCAGAGTCCAACTTAAAATGCTCTCTATACTAATGATCAGGAACTTGAGAATTTAGAATGCTTCTATTTTTATAAATATGGGGGCAACCCATAAATACTGTGTAAATGTACACATTCACACTTCATCTAAGGAAGGAGGGGGTGGAGAGAAGTGAATTTAATTCTGTTAAACAGCAACACCTTTTTCCTTTCAACTTCAGCTAGGAACCATGAACATGTAAATTACAGCCCTTTATTTCTCCTCATTTGTTTTCGTGTAGCAATGAGGACCCTTTAAGGACAAAGCAAAATATGGAAGGGTACTATTGGAAATTATTATTTTAAGGTTTAAAACTTAGAAGCAGCTCCAGCTTTAACATTTAACATTTGACATTTATACACACATATATTTATTATATATTCATATAATATACACATATGTGTGTGTGTGTATATATATATATATATATATATATATATATATATATATATATAGTACTAGGGATTTAACCTAGGGACACTTTACCACTGAGCTACATCCCTGCCACCCACCCCCATGCCCTTTTTGGTTTTGTTTTTTATTTTAAGACAGGGTCTCACTAAGTTGCTGAGGCTGACCTTGAACTTGCAATCCTTCTGTCTCAGCCTCCTGAGTCAAGTGGAGTCATTGGGATTACAGGCATGTGCCACCATGCTCAGCTTAACTCATAAAAACTGATGCTTCTGAGAGCAGTGCATATTGAGGACTTGAGCAGGGAGGGTCTTTTGTGCCACCACTGAGTAAGACAGCATTCACTGAGCTGCTCATCATAGAGATTCATGGTGTTTTAGGCTTTTTCTCTTTATTGTACAGTGGAAAATGGGAATGGAAATAAAGAAGAGACCAAAACACAAAACCAAGGAGAGAAAAATGTTGGTTCTCATAGAAAAGATAGATTTTAGAAATACATAGAGTCAGCCTACAGTTTGCAAAGACAGAGAAAGACAGCTAAAACATTGACCAGGGTTTTTATAGCTACTACTAATAAAATTCCCTTTATTGATGCTATTATGAGAATTCTAATTGCATTTTTTCTTGAAGAAATCCTACTTTTTCATGTGACCCAGGGGGGAAAATGATATATCCTCAGAGACTTAAACTATTGGTTAAAAAAAGAGAGAAATATTCACTCTATCCATTAGTTGCTTTTCTTGCATGATCTAGGAACAAATTAATTAGGTCCCTAATAGCCACAGCTGGCTCACATGATGGCTTTATGCAAATTAGGAAAAAGAGACCTTTTGAGGCCATTTTAGGCAAGATATTATCCTTTTTAAAACACTGTTGAGGACATTATGTGAATTTCAATAAGGCCCATCCACTTGATTAGGGCAGATGCAGTCCTGTATCAGATTATATAGATTTGGAAGAAGACAGTTGGCTAAAACTTAGCCCCTCTCCCTCAACCATGCATCTTGTGTAGTAAGCAACCTGCCCACCTGTACCTAACAACTCTTTTTGCTAAATGAAGCAAATGGGTATGAAAAATAACCTGAAGAGCTTATTGCTATAATCTGTGCTTGGAGGAAAGAGACCTTCATTTAAATGTGACCTGCATGCATAGAAAGTTGTATTATTCATCTGTTTTCTGTTGCTATATCAAATTTACTAAAGGTGGATAGTGTATAAAGAAAGGAGGTTTATTTAGCTCACAATTTTGTAGGCTGAATGTTCAAAATTGAACAATCCCATCCCTATGGCCTCTTATGACAGTCCCCTTCTGGGGACACAAGAAGGCATCATGGTGGGAGTGTTAAGGGATTGTATGATCAGACAAGAAGCAGATAACAGGGAAGGAAGATGTTTGCTCTTTTGTAACACCTTGCTCCCTTAAGAACTAACTAAGGATCCCATGAGAACTTTAATCCCCACAAAGGCACACACACGACAGTGTGCCACTAGGTTCCATGTCTTCAAGGTTCCAACCTCACCTCCCACATTTCCACACTGAAGATGGAGAGTCCAAAACATGAACCTTGCGGGGAACATGTTCCGACCATATCCAGACCATAGCAGGAGTGCTGTCTCTCTGAGCCCTATTTGATGATTATTCATAATATTCATTGCTTTGGAATCCAAAGGTATTCTTGGTCTATTTACCTTGATTTTTAATGTGAACACACTCTCTAGCTTGAACATATATTTATGTGAAATCGGCAGCATTGGACAACTTCATAGGCTAACTATGCTGTTCCAAATTTCTTTCTTGACCACGTTCTTGAGCTTGATATCTTTGTTAACGTCCTCGCTAGAAAAGAGCACAGAAGACAGTTTTCAAAGCTGCTTTGATGTAACAGTCACTCTTATTCAATTGTTTTCACAGACCATAAGCAGAACTGAAGAATGTTCATCTGAAACTTTGCCTTGAATGAAGAAACTTCATTGAACAAGAAGTTAGTTGGCTTCCAGTTTGCACAGGCGTCAATGGAAGGCTTTTTTTTTTTTTTTTAATTTTATACTCTACTCGATGAAAACAAAAAGTTTTTATGTGCTGTGCAAATGGTTCCTTTATGTGGTCTGACAGTTTATTTTTGCCATCCTTTTTCTTTTTATAATTAAAGAAAAAAAAATCCCAAGAAGAGGGGGTTAAACATCACAGTTTTATGTTTTATCTAGAACATTTAAATTCAGAATTTACCTGAAAGTGTAGATAGATCCTTTTTTTTTTCTTTAACAGAAAACCTGATGTCAAGAGGTGGGCAAACAGAATTGGAACAAATTGTCTTGCTCAGTAACTAAGCTACTTTCTCTCTTTTTCCTTTTTTGTTTAAATCTTGTGTTTTTTTTTATTATTTTTTTTTTTTTTAGAAATATGTAGGTAAGGTTTATCTTGAATCTTAATTGCCTTAATTTTAAGGACGTCAAAGGCTCTCAAGGCAAGCTGTCAACGTCTTGTTAAAAAAAATATCAAGAAAAATGGAAATATTGTGCCAGCTTTAACTGGTACAGAAGTTTAAGACTATGAGTTTTTAGGGTGAAAAAAAACTGTACAGTTTAAAAGAAAATGTTTTTTCTTCATTTGAAGAAAATTTGTTGATAAAAGAAACCATGGCAACTGCAAGAATTGGGAAATGCTGGGACTTTTCATGAACTTTGTCTTAAGTGTTGACACAAATCATTCTAGAAGGCTAAAACATTTTACGGTAAAGTTATTCATGTTGGTTTTAAAACAACTGCATTAGAAATAATGCGTGTTTGGGGGGCAGAATGCAGATTTTTTTTATTTACAAAGCGTGATTGCTAGCAAAAGCATTAGTGCTTTTTATCTGCAGTCTTTTTTATGAGCTTTACAAAGTTTTTAGTCAGCTTTGCTTGTCACGTTGCAAAACCTAGCTTAAGAGCATTAAAAAACAAAACAAAAAAAACTTAAGTAGATAGGAGCTTATGGTCAAAAAGTGCAAAAAACAAAAAAAGCAATAGATAGAGAAATTGTTGACAATTTCTGTAGTCTTTCCTAGTTGTGATCAAATTCAGCCTATGGATGGCCTATTTTATACCAAAGATGAAGTGACACCCTATTACAGTCCAGAGGGTAGAGGTTGTTAATTCTGTTTTGTCTTAAAAATTTTTATTTGACCTACATGGCCGGACCAGTTCTTTGTCCTTTGTTTAAACTATCTTCCACTGGTGTTTTGCTTACCGAAAAAGAAAAAAAAAAGTTTTTTTTTTGTTTTTTTAAGTCTATTTGTTGATATTAGAAGCTTGTACCTGCTGTGTGCAACAGTTATAGCAAGAAGAGTCCTGGGTACCAATTGATAGAGCCAAGAGGCTTTAAATCCTGTGAGCTTTTCTGGTTCCTTGCTAACTCTCTTCAATAGTGAAACCTGTGTTGATGGCCACCAATAAGCCAAGACACTTGTTTAACAGGTTGGAATTTCTTTGTATGAATTTTGAACTAAAGATGCTTCCTGAACATGATCTGAAAGGTCACTTGTCAGAAAAGCTGAGTGATGTTGTGTGCAATGGTGAGTGGTCTCTGAAAAGGTCTCATGTTTGTAACAGTCTTCCTTCTAAATTCTAACATCTCCTGGTTTTGTCTTCTCACTTCAGTCTTTTGTCATCATCCACCGTGAATAGCCACCTTGATTGTGCAATTGAGGAGGGGGGGGATCTTCTTTTTTGCCTCTTTTCATATCTTGGTGTTGCTGGAAAGAAAGACAAAACAGACCTTTCATTTCAGTTTAATTATCCAAGGCAAGCAGGACTAATAAGGTTGAGGGTTCTCTTAATGGAATTTCTGAAAAATGCTAGTTGACAATCAAGTAATTGTATGATTTTTAATCAATAAGAACCAAAAGAATTAGGTTTGATCAATGATAAAAGCCAAAGGAGATATATGTACTTAGGACGATGCAAAAGTCTGTTTAAAATTAAATTGACTTACCTAGAAAACATCTTTGCATTTTTGAATCATCAAGTCCATGTTCAACTTATACAGTTTTATCTGAAATTAGAGACAACAGAATGGAATTTTGCTAATTGAACCAATTGCTAAAATGGCTTTGCAAATGATTTTAATCAAATAGGTGAAAATCTTTTTGCAAATTAAAGAAGTCACAGGAATCTGACTTATTCCATAAAGAAGGAGGAAATACATGAAGTGCACTATAGAAGAAAACAGGGTAGGCTTTTGAAATTTAAAAAATTCAAAATGTAAATCATATTCTTGTTAGGGCAACATGAGTAAGGAGGGGGACTCATAGAAAATTGCCACTTTTTTTCACTATTTAAATGGACCCTTGTTCTCTTATTTGCAACCCCAGATATTGGAAGCTCAAATCTACAGAATGGCTCCATATCTCTGCAGTCAAACTAATAGCAAAAGTGTATCCAAGGAAATGTCACATGTGTTACAGAGAAATTCAGCTGGTCACACCCTTCCTGATGGTTTTCTGTTTCTAGAGAGAATCCTAGAATGACATATTCTTTGGTATCCTACAGCTTCCCAGGTATTGCAAGAGTGGCACTTAAGTTTTGCCTTTGAATAGTGGGTCCCCAAGTTACAGGGGGTATAAGAAAACATCTTTGGAAACTGTATTTTCTGTTCTTCCTTTTCACTCTCTGAATTCTTTGTATAAATAAGGATTATCCTAGGCATAATTCATTTGAATATGAAACCAACATGCTTTCCTTTGTTTATGTAAAGAAAAAATTGTACCAAAAAAACAAATATTAATGTGATACAAAGAAAGTCTCATTTACACAATCAACAATGAGGCTAAGAGGTAGCTACCATGTGGCTGATGAATGTGCCTAGGTAACTTCCTGTTTCTATTCAAAACTGCTGCTTTATTTATACATTCAGAAACATTTTTTCAACTATGAAATTTCAGTAATCTCAATTTTTTTAAGCCACTTCAGGCAAAAGGAAATTACCTGTCATTTTATGTGTCCATGTGTGTTTTGTGTTTAGATTGTTTATGTCATGCCATTCTATAAAATTTCAAACCAAAAAGAAGAAAAAAGCAAAGTTCAAATTTGCCCCCTTTTCCTGTCATCTTACCTAAGAACTGTTTCCAAGTGTCCAGTTTGGGGTTGGGGGTGGCGCATCCACAGGTAAGCAGTACTACTCTAAGTGAAAAAGAAAGAAAACCAAAATATGTGTTCAATATATGTGGGCATCAGCATCCTAATCTAATCCACAGTATATAGTGTGGTGATTTTAGTACTATTTAAGACTATAACCTTTTTTAAAGTTGAAGTTGATTTTCCAAGTATTCTGATTCGCCAGATTTTTAAGTATTTATTGAAATATCTAAATTTCGTTCTTTATGACTGCAATTGCCAAGACTTAGCCTACCCATTAGGAAACAAACTAAAGCCACAATCCATATAAGACAAACACCGTCTCATCTAAAGTCAGTTACAAGGTCAGTGGAGAATGGATTTATTCTAATGAAAAAGTGTTGTCAGGAGAAGCAAGGTAGGTAGTATTTGGACATTCACAGTGCACGGCCATTGTCTTCTAAGGACAATTAATGTAGCCCAAGAGAAAGTCACAGGAGCAGGTGATGAAGACTGCTTGTCCTAAATGCTGACATATTTTGAATATTAGCAAGTCACAAAATATTTGAAAGAAAAAAAGAATCCTCCACCTGATTTCAATTTGGCTAGAATTAGTTTGTTTTCTTGGAAAATTTCAACGCTTTAGAATATTGTCTCCATATTTCACTTGAATTAATTCTTGTGACTTTTAACAGACCTGCCACCTTTGAAAGCATATGACTCACTTCCACCCCTTGTAATGCAAAACTACTTGGTTTTAAGAGCATGTGCATTAGAAATGCAAGACCGAGAGCTGAAAAAAGCTGATGGAGCAAACAGTTTGCATTATTTCCCTATGCCAACAAAATACATCATGGGCCTCATTGCCAAACTGCTTTAAAATCACTTTTAGCTCATGTATGACCAAAAATGGACTTCATTTTGTTCCTCCACCCCAGAAATTTTATTTGAAAAATAATCAGGGTGTCTATTATATACCTAATTACTTTTGCACTGGCCTAAAATCCCCATTGGTGGAAAAGGAAATTTTATTGGGATAGGACCTTGAGAATTTCTTTATGATTATAAAAAAGTTTCAACAGGCTCTCCAGAAACAGTTATGATGTTAGTAGACTAAAAATGCATTTGACAAATTGGTCTCCTTCTTAATTTGAGTGCATGAACCACTTATCAGATGAGCAGATAAGCAGATAAAAATTTCTTAAGTGTGTTTTAGTGATCAGTGTTTTTTATATGATTTCAAATCAAGCAAGGGGCAATATTTACATACATGTATAATAACATTCAATGCATTTGAGGAATCACACATTGTAATACAGTATTAACACATCATAGAATATTTTTATTTTGACTATAGTAGAGAGGAAAGGATGAGACTTTGTTTTTTGTGTTATGTGGCTGGCATACTTCAAAATTTTGAGTCCAGTGGAACTGACAACTTCTCACTTCAATCTGAGGGATTGACAGAATTTAAACAAGGCTCACTGATTGTGTACACTATACTCTCCCTGTGGCAAAGCGATAATGGGATTTCATTAACCAATCAATTTGCTTTACAAATGACATCCACTGTGGGGTGGCATTGGAAAACAGTTGGGTCTGACTCAAGGTTAACATTTCCTACCAAAACTTTTTAAAATATAAAATCGGTCCCTTAATCCAAATGTTATTGGGCATGACTATTAGTTGTGCGAGTTGCATGGAGTTCAGGAAAACAGGAAAACTAAATACCAAGTTCCCATGTGGTCTCAAAGACCTTTTCTGATGTGGGAGAGGAGAGTTCACTGCAGATTACTGATCTCTTTTATTTTAGTTTTATATCCCAACATGGAGATGTTCACTATCACAAAAAAGGGATGGATGACTTCTCAAATATTCGCTTCTATGTGTTTCTGGGAGGGAAAATACCGTAATGGATCAAGAAATGGTTTTTCTATTCAGGAAGCTTTCAAGCCAAAACTCTGGTGGGATGGAGCTTGGTGCCTGCAGGAAGAATCAAAAGGCCACTGGGTCACACTTGAGCTTTTCTTAATACTGCCCCAATTTCTGCGTTTTGCAGAAATACAATCACTCTCAATTTTTGAAGGGCTAATTATCTACTTTGTGGATGTGTTTTGTCTTTTCTTCTCAAGGATTAGGCCTTGGGCTCTGTTTCCTTTCATTATTATTTCACCCTGAGGGTGGAGAAAAGAAACAATTGGAAATAAAATTCAAATCAGTCTACTTTATTTCTTCTTAAATTTTGTTTTATGGAAGGTGTTTGCAAGAAATCATTGGCAAAATTAATGTGCATGCATTACATACTGTGGATTTTGAGAATTCATAATGTTCTTTTTCCATCTACCACAAACAATTGAGAGTTGGCTGTATTCTTGCAGAATAAAAATGAAAAAAAAAAAAAAGTGGTAAAGAATTTGGCTTCCCTCAAAAGAAGCTTGTTTGGGTTTCATTTAGTCTACTGAAATTTAAGCCAATAGAAAAGATCAACACAATTTCTGTTATGATAATATAATAGTAACTCTTGGTTAAATGTGCACTCTTATTCCTACTTTAATTCTTTGACCAAAAAGAAAGGGGGAAAAAAAGAGAAAGAAATTGCATATGTTTTTTTAACTTGGCATTACTATATCAAGGCTGAATGACTTTGACACTCCAGTGGATATTTTTATGATCACCTTAAAATAAGTTCAAAGTTTAACATCAGTGTTATACTTTGTCCTTAACCCCTCAGTCTTAGATGATTAAGAAAAATGCTCTGTCCTCCTCCCCAAAATGTGTTATTACTTCATATGCAAAAAAAAAAAAGAGTTATTCCATAACTTTTAGGAACTGTGACAATTATTTCAAAGAGATACTTGGAAAAGTTTTCTTCACTCTGGAAATAAATGCTTCCCTTTATTTAAAAGGAAGGATATAATTGGAATCTTAATTTTAAGAAAAACGTGTAAAAGTACTTGTTATGACATTCAGTTTCTAAGAAAAATAGGACACAGCTTCTTTTTAAAACCCTTATTTCAGGCCATATTCAACATCATGGAACTTCTGAAACATCGTTCAGTTTTAAACTTTATTTCAGAGCATTTTTTTAATTTTATTTTTTTGTACTGCTGTCTCTGACTGTCGAGGAAAGTTCTGTAATTCTGTGGTGTTTCTGGTTTTATTTTTAATTTTTTTCATCTGTACCACAGTCCAATGAAATACCATTTCCCCTATTCCTTGGGCTTTCTGTAGATCAGTGGATGTTAGGTTTAAATTTCTGTTTTCTTTGATGAAGCTTTCAATAAAAAATGACAATAAAATCAATCAAGTAGGGCTGTTGTGTTTGTCTGCACTCTTCCAGAAACCAATTGTGGTGGTGTTGTTGGAGGGTGGGGGGTGTTCTGGTAAGAGGGGGCTGTGTTTGTATGTCATTGGGTACATTGTTGGAATTCCTCCAGCAAAGGGTTATCCGAGTTAACAAAAAGTTAGACTAGAGAAAGCATTCTATTCATGCAAGGGGGCCTGAGAAAAATCACTGTTTGGGGACTTCAGAGAGAGTCCAGTAGTTCTCTTAGGTCTTCCCTTACCTCTCAGCGCTTTATAAGAAGAACTTATGTCAAGGGGTTCAGAAACCACCCAACTCCTATCTCCAGACAAGCCTAATATCCAGAAGCCACTTGGTACATCTTGTGTGAAGGCCACAAGGGATCAAGTCATATATATAGCAATAAAGAAATTTCTTTTGACACCCACGATTTGTATACCTGCAAGGATTAAACTCCCAGCTAACCCAGTTCAAAAGTGTTCATTTCACAACCTATGGGTGACTGTGGTAAGCAAATAATTGTAACCAATATTTCTTTGGTCAATAATTATCCAAGGTAGCTTGGAGATCACATTCAAGGGCCAAGAAGTATTCCATGCTATAATACTCTTTTGCTGTATTGCTCAGGAATATTCTCTTATGGAAAACAAATGGAATGAATACAATGCGTGATTCATTATACAGCAAAGGAAGATAAGAAATAAACTGAGAAAGCATGTGAGTATGAACAAAAATATGAAAAGAAAGACCAAGGAAGCACTGTATATTTATAATGGACTAAATATACACGGGAAATCTGTTTTTGTTGCTGTAACAAAAAGGCATAGACTGGGTAATCTTAAATAATAGAAATTTATTATTCATAAAATTTTGAATCCTGGGAAATCCAAGATTAAGCTGCCAAGGTATATGTTGTTTGGTGGTGCCTTTTATGTGTCTTCAATGAGTCCCCTGCAGCCTGTTTTTTGGGGGGCCACTAACTCCATCCATGAGGGTTCTACCCTCAAGGCTTAATCTATCTCCCAAAGGCCCTACCTTCTAATACAATCACCTTGGGAGTTAGGTTTCTACATAAAATTTGAAGGGGCACACACATTCAGGCTTTAGCACACATTTTCCATTATAGTTTGTTTAAAACAATGGCTCTTTATTTGTTGTTTGTTGTGTGTTTAGGACTTCTAAGGAAATCATATAACCCACACCCACCACATACATAAAAAATTTTGTTTCTAATTTCAAGGTATTTTGGAAGAACTTCCTGAAATGTGTAGAATCCTTGGTTTCAAGATATAAAGAAGAAGAAAACTAGAGAATGAAGAAATAAACTTGATTTAGTATGCTGTCCCTTATGTATCAGTCATATTTTTCTGTCCTAATATCTCTATTTTTAAAATTTATTTTATAATTTATTTTCTCTAAGAACTGACTGCTTTGTCAATTTTCAAGAGTTCCAATAAGTTTCATGTTGCTCTTCCCTGCCCCCCCCCCCAAGGAATACTGATGAAGATAACATGTAGCTGCTTTCTAAACAGTAAAGTGAAATCTCATGGTACTTTATCTCAGGAGATTTAAAAAAAAATTTTTTTTTCTTTGAAATTGATAAAAATGTCTCTAATTAAGCTGAAACACTGTATTTTTACTTAAATCTTTAGAAACTGAGGAAGCAGCCTCTCTCCCAGGGTTTTTCTCCAACCCTTAGTGGAAA
Source organism: Marmota monax (assembly GCF_021218885.2). NCBI lineage: Eukaryota > Metazoa > Chordata > Mammalia > Rodentia > Sciuridae > Marmota > Marmota monax. The sequence continues at coordinate 4,609,186 of NW_026695228.1, forward strand.
TCATAGGTTGCTATCATAGTAAAGTGGTTGCCAGGTGGTGCTGCCATGTTTAGTCTCCTATGGATTCCAAACCCACCTCCCAGATTCTGTGTTTCCAAGGTAAACTAGCATGGTGAGAAAGGGCTGTGGGAGCAAGGTCATTATTAACTGTGCCCTCATTCTGCCAGGCACTATTCTAGCTGCTCCCACAGACTTGAATTCACACGACCTTCACAAGGATGCTCTAAGGGAGGTACTACCACCACCTTTCAGAGGAGGCTTGGAGTGAACCCAGGGATCCATGCTTAGAAAGGGCTAGAGAGTGCTTTTAAAAACAGATTCATTTTCTCAGATCTGTAGCTTCAAAGTTTTCTTCTTTTGAAATGACTCTGGGCAATGCCAATATGGAAGGCACCTTGGGTTAGTTTTATTTTTTAATTGCCAATATTCTTTTTTTTTTTTTCCAAAATAGTTGACCTCACTGTGGCAGGATCCATCGTTCCTGAAGCTTAGGGGCATTGGGCATTCATTCTAATAACTGTGTCATAGAAACACAGCACAATTCACACGTTCTATCTGAGAAACAACTTGCCTTTTTCATCTTCTCTTGATTTGACCCTGTCTGATTTGTTCTGGAAGGAAAGGGCTTATCTGTCAAGGAGGCAGGCATAACTTTTCCACCAATGCCTTTACTTAACAGCGTTCACTGTGTGGATGCTCCACATACATTTTAGTCATCAGAGTAGATGAGGATCTTGTTTGCAAAAATGTCACAGTCAAGTAAGTACTGGCTTAGGACAACATTTTAGCATGAATGAGATCAGGGAATTTGTTGGACAGTATGTTTAGCACTTTTGTAATCCAAAGTAGATGGAAGAGCTGTCTGGTTTGAATATACTCATGGGTCATCAAGATACCTGGAGATGCTAGAGTTGTGGCTCAGTGGAAGAGTGCTCACCTAGCACGTGTGGGCTTCTGGGTTTGATCCTCAGCACCACATACAAATAAAGTAAAGGTAATGTATCCAACTACAACTAAAACAAAAAATATTAAAAAAAAAGATACCTGGAAGGTCTGCTACCCTCCTCACTGCTATTTCCTAGTTCCTCTCCTTACCAGCACTACCCTTATCCTTTTCTTAAATTATCTGGGACATTTAACTCTTTTGATAACAAATGGAGCGAAATCTGCCATTCTTCGTTGGCCATAGCTCTAGTAGGAACTGTTACATATTACCACTGATCTTTCCACAATCACTCCAGGTACAGTGCTGGCCACATTTTTAACATGTTGGAAGTGGGGCTTGGAAAGTTATATGACCTGGCCAAGTTTTCAGAGTTCAGACAGAATCTAAATTTAGGATATGCTAGCTATAAAATGCCAAAGATTTTCCTCATAATAGTGCTGGAACCACTGATATGATTTGAAGGGATACATGGCCCAAAATAACAATTGTTTTACCTGACATTTTATCCTTATAATTTTATTCTTAAAGATAGACCACAAAGCAGGGGAAGAAGTGTTTGGGAAGCAGAGGAAAGATCTTGGTTCTAACTAGACATACCATCTGAAAAATAGTTTTCTTTCTCCCTGAACTTTAGCTTCTTTATTTATCCAAATCCATAACTTTTATTTATCAGAGTATTTATTCTTTTTGTTACTGGGGATTGAACCCAGGGGCACTTTACCACTGAACTACATCCCTAGCCCTTTTTGTGATTTTGTTTTGAGACATGAGGCTTGCTAAATTGCTGAGGCTGGCCTTGAAATTACAATCCTCCTGCCTCAGTCTCCTGAGTCAATGGAATGACAGTCATGCACCACCATGTCCAGTTTATCAGATTATTTATGAGGAAAAAAGAGGCAATACACATATAATGCACAAAAATTGTAAAGAAAATCAAATCCTAGTGTAATTTGAACTTTTATGTTCTGAAGTTTTCCATTAAAACATAAAATATTCCAACAAGGGTAACTCCTAAAAGTTAATGTAAGGATAAATTCCTAAGAAGATGAAAAGAGGCAAGAAATTAAATGAACCAAGGTAACAAGTAGCTATTTTACAATATTGCCCAGATTCCAGAGTACAAAAATGCCAGGCTTGAAATCACCAGCCCCCAAGGCACTAGAACAAGAAAGCACAGAGACTCAGCTGCTATTTGAGCTCCATTCACCTCCACCCCACCCCCCAATTTGGAGGCTAATCCTATATCATCATCCTATCACTGTCCCTTCTGCCTTCTTTGGACTTTTAACATAGTGGCATCTAATTTAAAGGGAGTACCTGATGGTAGGGGGCAAGTGGTAGCAATTCAAGATTACCTACTTATCAGCTACAAACTGGAGTTGAAAACCAAGGGTAAGATCTTCAGCAGACCTCATGCATAAGGTAAATTTATCCCAAGAAGTTTCTGGGATCATACCAATAAGCAGGTTGCTTCAAAGAGGTATTTCCAAGACAAATGATCATAACTAGCAAAATGTAATGAATTCTGGCCTTTACAGGATCTAAAAAAGTATAAAGAGCATAAGAAAATGATTGTAAATGTGTGTGTGTGTGTGTGTGTGTGTGTGTGTGACATATTTGCCTCTTTGAGGTACTTTCTCTGTCCCCTGACTGCCCTGTGATTGACTTGTCTCTTTATTTGCATCTTAACTTTACTTTTAACTTGAATATAATAATATCACAAAGAAAATTGCGTACACCCTAAATGATCCATATGATTTTTACCAGCTACATACACAAGTGTAAGCCAAAATTACAAAATTAGCATCACCTAGAAAGATACCACTCTCCCCTGCTCTCTCCTACTCACCATGCAAAACTCCTCCTATTAAAGGGCTGAATTTGAACAACCTAGAATGATCTTGTCTGAAATTTTACTCTACATAATTGCATGTTCTCTTGACTTTTATGAACACAGGGATATTATACATGAAGAGAAGACTAACACTTTTGTTTGTTTTTGAAACACCAAGATAGCTATTATTCCTCTGAAAACTACACATTATTCAATTTTAAAGATGCTCAATTTCAGAGATTACATACGTGTTTTGTGCAGTCTCTTTGACTATTGAGCATTCTTTACAACTAAGAAACAACAAAAGTTCTAAACTAAATGTCCTTTAAGAGAGTGCTAGCCACAGTCTGAAAGCAGTAAGTAGCTGAGTCCCAAGGCAATGATTGTTGCCTGGCTTCTCCCAAGGTTTGCCAGCATGTCACTCACTGTCTGCTTATTCATAGGATGAGTGACTTGGGGGTAGCTGATGCAAGATTTCATTGGGTAACCATCCACAACCAAAAGTCATCAATACACCAATATTTCTACAAAAGCATAGCATATGGAATATATTACACCCATGCCCACCAACTGAAACAGCAACGTTTTAAACTTATTATCCTTTTAAAATGTTTACAGTTTTGTTGCATTAGAGATTTTGCTCTTACTTTCTTTCCTCCTTCTTGACTTCATCCTTTAGGCCAGTGGTAGAGATCAATCGGGTCTCCTTAGGACATTTCCCAGGTATGTGCTTCGTGGCTTGTTTTGGGTGAAGGAATCATCATTCTTTTATCACTGTGGTCCTAGAAGCAGAACTCAAAGTCTTTGGGAAACTAGCTTAAAATCTATTACTTTGGTGAACCGTCCACTGATTTTCTATTAAAGTAAGCATTGTGCTTTAAATATTTTGCAAGAGTCCTCTGATGTTCTCACTAAGCCCAAGTCTTAGTCTCAGAGACGTGGATTTTGCCAATGTTCCTGTCCCTTCTTCCTACTATTGAGATGTACCTAGCCACTCCTGTTTCTCTCCTAAGGGTAGAGATTTCTGCTTTCTATTTTTGTCCTGTTTCCTTCCCCTGGCTACAAAGGGCTCCCAATATTACCCCAAAGTTACAGTTTTTCTTTTACTCTTTCCTTCCTACTGATTGAGATCAGGGTTTTTGTCTTTGCACTTCTTTGCTTTTCTTAGGGTTGAACTTTTTTTTGTTTTAATTTTTAATTTTGTGGTTATTGCTGTTGTCATTTTCTCCCAGAGGAGAGATGAAGTCCGTGTTGGCATTTTTAGCAGAAATTTTGTTTCTTTCCCCCAGCTAGCAACATAAGGGATGTTTTCTTCCTCATCTTCCCTGATAGGGTTCCTGAGGAAAACTTCCATAGGGAACAAATTCTGTTATATCTGCAGCTCTCTCCACTCAGGGTCAACAATCTCCACCAGCCTACAAGTTTAGATCCATCATATTACTGGGCTTATATGTCCTGGGTTGAATTGTGATGTTCAACTCCCAATCCCCAGAACTTGTAAATGTGACCTTAGTTGGAAACAGAGTCTTCAGAGATGTCATTAAATTAAGAGGCAGCCATATTAGATTAAGGTAGGTACTAAATCCAATATGACTGGCGTCTTAATCAAAAGAGGAATATTTTGGCACAGAGACAAATACAGAGGGAGAACAGCCATGTGAGCATCAGTGGAGAGGCGAAGCTACAAATCCAGGGCTGCCAAGGAGTGCCAGAAATCACCAGAAGCTGGAAGAGAGACATGGAACAGATTTTTCCCTAGAACCTCAGAGAGAACTCAGTGCTGCTAACACCTTTATTTCACACTCCAGAACTGTAAGAAAACACCTTTATGTTGTTTTAAGCCACTTATCTTTAGAACCTGGTATTTAGTGATGGCAGCTCTAAGAAACAGATACATAAGACATGTGGAGAGTCATTCCCAAGCAAGCAAATGCTTAGATCCTGTCTTTTCCAGTAGGTACTTGTTCTCCTAGATTTTCCCTTACAAGTCTGCCCTGTGACCTCCATTTTCTCACAATTGCAAAAAAAAAAAAAAAAATTAATAATCTGCACCCTATTCAAAGCAAATATTTTAAACATTATAAGTATGGAGCTTTCTAGATTTCTCCATGTTTGAGGTGAAACTGGAATTCTTCTTCAGTGGGTTTAAATTTCAAAACCTAAATGAAGCTCTTTAAGTAAACTTTTCACTGCAAGGCTAATTTGGGAAAATCAGAAAGTTAAGACTCTCAACTTCTCCAAGCAGCAGATTCTCTGCTTTTCCATTGTCTTCCCCACTTTCAAGGCACCGAACAAAAGGACAAATGGGGCTGTAGGGGACAAAGAACACCATATGTCTTGCTCCTCTTGGTTTTGATGAGAACCAGGAAGCCCTGTGAGTAGACCAATCTGGCAAGACCTGCATGAACAATTCTGATGGGAGCTGGCTCATCTTGAGATGGTTTTCTTACTAAACTTAATGGCAGCCCTGGGAGTCATGATGGCAGGAAAAATTGATTACAAATGATGAGCCTTGGCTGACAGGTCATCCAACTGCATGGGGGCAAATTCTTCCCACCTCTCTACTCTAGACCTATTATTACCAGTGACTTGTATCCCATACTACAGGGATTTTTTTTTTCTCCCAATACTTTTCATATTTTTAGCTACTGCCCCTTTCTGGTATTCAGTTAGGGCATTCACAAAAGTAAATTTATCTTACATAAAGTATGTTCACACCAAATTATGCCATTATACATGAGCTCTCTTATTTTTTGCATACAATTCTTAATACACCTTTATACCACCATTTATCATATCTCTGTTTATATATAAGGCATGTTGACACCAAATTCACATCTTCATACATGTATAATGATGACCCTCTCCTTCCAACATCCTAGCTATTCCCCTTCTCCCTCCTTTTCCCTCCCACCCCTATTCCCTACCTAGAGGTAATTTTCCTCCCATGCTCTCCCTCCCTACCCCACTTTGAATCTTCTAAATCTCGTCACTCTAGTGGTTCTGGTTAGGCTAAGAACTAATTCCCTCATTGTAGTTATTTATGGAGGAAGAACACTAAGAAAAGAATAGAGTAGTTTCAGTACCAGGTAAAGAAGTGAAAACCCACTTTGAAAGAAAGAGAACCTGGTTCTTATCTGGAGCTTGACAAATATATAGATGGCTAAGTTCTTGGGCTTAAGGTTGTCTTTGAATCAGCTGAACACAGTGCAAAACAAAGATATACCTGTCAACAATTTTGCTACAGATATATAATGATAATAGGAAATAACAAAATTTTTATAGCACCAAACCGTTCCCCAAACTATCAGAGACATTGTAAAACTTATATTCACCAGTACATATGGTACTTACACAGATGGGAACATTGAGGCTCAAAGAGGTTAAATGACGTGCCTTGGCAAAAGTTGTTACATCCTTCCAAGAATTGATCCACAGTGGAGAACAGAAAAGTCACTATTTGAATAAAAGTCAACGGGTAAAAATGTTATTTTATGCATTTCTTCTGAAGGATTCTTTTTCTTTTCCTTTTTCTTTTGAAGAATTATTGTATTTCTGAGACAGTATAGGATTGTTCCCATTGTTATAGGATGTCTGAACATCTGTCCTATATTGTACTGTTACTACTTTACCCATTGTTTATCTCAAACAATATATGACATATTTAGAACACATTGAGGCTTCTTCCTCCTTTTCTCTTTTTCCCAAATTCTGAGCACCAGCTCCTCTCCGCTAGTCCAATTAGCTTCTTTCCCCTCCTGGGGAGGATGCTAGGATGTTGCTCTCCCAGACTTTGCATTCTGCCTCTGGATGTACATGCACATTCCTCACTTGAAAACCTGTTTGCAGCTGCTGCCAGCACACTCCAGACCTTGGCTCTTGAATTTGTGTCTGTATTAGACACACTATTGCCTGCAGGACATTTTCCTATGGTTTTTCACGGTGAAGCATGATGTCTTTTCTCTTTTTATTTTATTCTTTCTAGATATACATGACAGTAGAATATATTTTTGGCATATTATATATACATAGAATAAGTATAACTTGTTCCAATTAGAATCCTATTATTATGGTTGTATGTAATGTGAAGTTACATTGGTCATGTATTCATATATAAGAATAGGAAAGATATGTCCAATTCATTCTACTATCTTTTCTATTCCCATCCAACCTCAATTCTCATCTTCCCCTCCCTTATTGTGGGATAGTATCCAAATATCAGAGAGAACATTCTGCCTTTTTCTTTCTTTCTTTTCTTTTTTTTTTTTTTTTTGAGACTGGCTTATTTCACTTAGCACAAAATTTTCCAGTTCCATTCATTTACCAGCAAATGGCATGATTTCATTCTTCTTTATGTCTGAGTAATATTCCATTGTGTATGTATACCACATTTTCTTCATCCATTCATCTGTTGTAGGGCGCTATGGTTTCCAGAGCTTGGCTATTATGAATTGAGATGTTATAAACATTGAAGTGGCTGCATCACTGTAGTATGCTGATTTTAAGTCCTTTCGGTATAAATTGACATACGGTGCTGAGAAAACTGGAGATCCATATGTAGTAGAATGAAATTGAACCTCTATATCTCATCCTGTATGAAACTCAACCCAAAGTGGATTGAGGACTTAGGCATTAGACCAAAGACTCTGCACCTACTAGAAGAAAAGTAGGGCCAACTCTCCACCATGTTGGCTTAGGAAATGACTTCCTCAATAAAATCCTAAAACACATGAAGTAGAATCTTTGTGGCAAAGCTTCTTTGCCACCCACAAAAGAAACAATCAAGAACATGAACAGAGAGCCTACAGAATGTGAGACACTCTTCACCACCAGCACATCTGCTAGAGCGTTAATCTCCAGGATAAATGAATAATTCAAAAAACTTAACCCCCACAAAAAATACAAAACAAATAACCCAATCAATAAATGGCAAAGGAACTGAACAGACACTTCACTGAAGAAGAAATATGAATGGTCAAAAAATATATGAAAAAGTGGTTTAACATCTCTAGCAATTAGAGAAATGCAAATTAAAATGCACTGACATCCCGTCTCACCCCATTCAGAATGGCAATTATCAAGAATACAAGTAAAACTAAATGTTGGCAAGGATATGCATACAAAGGTTTACTCATACATTACTGATGGGACTGCAAATTGGTACAACCACTCTGGAAAGCAGTATGGAGATTCCTTAGAAAACTTGAAATAGAACCACTACTTGACTCAGTTATTTCACCTCCTCCGTTTATACCCAAAGGTATTTACTCTTAATTCTCTTCTATGTCTTATGTAGGAAGCTGAATCCAATCCTATCCGTTAGAAAACTCAGCTTTTTAAATGAGTTTCCTATTATCTTCCTTTTTCTTTTGTCTATATTCAGCTATTTATAAAACTCCTATTTGTTTTTGTTTGTTTGTTTTTTGTTTTTCTCTGATTCATTGCTGTTCTGTCTCTATTGAAATTTCCAATTTGGGTTTTTATTGATTTGTTTGTTTGTTTGTTTATTTATTTTTAATTCTGGTTTTTCATGAGTATTGTAAAAAAATTGGAAAATGTAAACAGACTAATTGAAAAAAATACCTTTTATAATTTCACAGAAGAGCTATTACTTTCACTCTTATTTTTTAACGTATAATTTAAAAAATATGAAAGTTTAGAATTACAGTATGTAACTGTTACATTTTACTCTGTGAGGAATCTTGCTGTATTCTTTTCCTTTATTATTTTATTAGAGCACTTTTCATAATAGTCAGTTTCACTGTGGCATGTTTGTACATGCATGTAACATATTTTGATCATTCCCACCCTCCATTACCTCCCATTCCTCTGACCCACTTCCTCTTTACTACCTCATCATTAATAGACTCCATTACACATTCATGTCAGTCAATCTGTCTGTCTATCTGTCTGTCTATGTATTTTTCCTTTTTTGGATTACACATATGAGAGAAAACTCTATCTTTCTTTGGTTTACACATATGAGAGAAAATGTGAAGCTCTTCAGTTCCATCCAATTTCCTGTAAGTGACTTAATTCCATTCTTTTTATATATGAATAATACTCCATTTTGTGTGTGTGTGTGTGTGTGTGTCTGTGTGTGATTTTCTTTATTAGTTTATCTGTTGACAGGCAACTAGTCTGATTCCATAGCTTGACTATTGTGAATTGTGTCATGATAAACATAGGTAATCAGGTATCTCTTTTGTCTGCTAACTTTAATCCTTTGGTATATATACCTAGGATTCTTATAGCTGCACTATATTGTAGCCCTGTTTTAGTTTTACAGAAATCTCCATCCTGATTTTCATTGTGGCTATACTAATTTATATTCCCACCAAGAGCATATTAGGGTTCTTCTTGTCCACATTTTTGCCTGTATTCATTGATATCTATACTCTTGTTGATAATCATTTTGACTGGGGTGAGATGGAATCTCTATGTACTTTTGATTCACATTTCCTTGATAGCTAAAGATGTTGAACACTTTTTAATTGTTGACCATTTGTACCTCTTTGAGAAGTGTCTGTTCAGTTCATTTTCCCATATTTTGATTGGGTGATGTTAAGTTTTTTGGTTCTCTCTATATTCTCAGTATTAATTCTCTGTTGGAAAAGTAGCTGATAAATACTTTCTTCTATTGCTTAGGCTAACTCTTTATTCTATTGTTTCCTTATACATATGGAAGCTTTCTAATTCAATGCAGTCCCACTTGTCGATATCTGCTATAATTTCCTGAGCTACAAAAATCCTGGTCAATTCACAATAGCTTTGGAACCAAACTAGATGACCATCAAAAGATGAATGGATAAAGAAGTTGTGGTTTATACACACAATGGAATATTACTCAGCCATAAATAAGAGTGACTTTATGACGTTTGCCAATAAATGGACAGCTCTGGAGAATATCATCATGCCAAATGAACTAAGCCAATTCCCCAAACACCAAAGGTTGAATGTTTTTGCTGATATGTGGAAGCTAAGCCACAATGGGGTGGGGGAGGAAAGTTCAGTAGATTAGACAAAGGGGAATGAAAGAAAAGAAGGGGGAATAGGAATAGGAAAGACAGTAGAATAAATCTAACATAATTTTCCTATGTACACATATGAAATTACCTAAGTGAACCCCACCATTGTGCCCACCCACAAGAATGGAGTCATAATTAGAACAAGCTATATCCCATGCATGTATAATTATATCAAAGTGGATTCTAAAGTGGATTTTTAAAAAAAAAAAGTTGTCAAAAAAGAAAGAAAGAAAGAGTCCCGGTCAGAAGTTGTTGCCTCTCTTTTTTTCCTGATGTTTATTTTATTTTTTTTGCCCCCTTGCAATTTCAAAGCTTCAGGTCTTATATTTAGGTCTTGGATACATTTTGAATTTAGTTTTGTACAGGGTGAGCAATAGGGCTTAACTTTTGATCTCCTCTGTGTGGATATCTAATTTTTCCAGCACCTTTTGTTAAAGAGGTTGTCTTTTCTCCAAAATATATTGTTGGCACCTATTTGGAGGATCAGAAGGCTATAGATGTGTGGGTTCATTTCTTGCTCCTCTATTCTATTCCATTGATCTTTGCATCTGCTTCTAAGCAAATACCATACTGTTTTTGTCACCATGGCTCTGTGGTATATATTGAAATCAGATAGTGATGCCTCCAACGTTGATCTTTTTTTTTTTTTTTTTTTTTGCTAAGGAAGGATTGGTTTGGCTACTTGGGGTCTTCGGGGCTTCCACATGAATTTTAGGATTTTTTTTTGTAGTTTTGTTGAGCATCATTGGTATTTTCGTGAGCATTGCACCAAACATGTAAATGGCCTTTGGCAATATGGCCCTTTTAACAATATTAGTTCTGTTGATCCATGAACATGGAAGTTCTTTGTAGGGCCTTCTTCAATTTCATTCTGCAGGTTTTCATTAATTGTCACTGTACATGTTTTCCACCTTCTTGGTTATGGCTACACTAAGGTGATTTATATTTTCAGTGCTAAGGTGAATAAAATTGTTTCCCTGATTTCTTTCTTGTGGGTTCATTATTGGAGTATAGAAATACTATTGAGTTTTATATGTTGATTTTGTAAACTGCCACTTAGAATTTATCAGATCTAAAAGTCTTCTAATAAAGTCGTTAGGGTTCTCTAAGTGTGGGATCATATCCTCTGCTCATAAGGATAATTTGATTCTGACTTTCCTGTTTGTATTGCTTTTATTTCTTTCTGTTGCCTGATTGCTCTGGATACAACTTCAAGTATATTCGACAAGAGTCATGAGAATGAATGTTCTTGTCCTGTTTCTGATTTTAGAGGAAATGCCTTCAGTTTTTCCCCATTCAGTATGATGTTGGCTTTGTCTTTATCATGTATAACTGTGTTGTGTTAAGTTCCTCTATACCTCATTTCTTCAAGACTTTTATTATTAAGAGGTATTGAATTTGTTATTATTTTCAGTTGTACTGTTTTAAACATTGCATTCCCATGAGTAGACAAACTAAAATCTATCACTGGATTTAATTAATTAAAAAGGAAAAATACCATCAACTGTAGTATTGAGCAATGATAGGCAGTTTATTTTCGAAATGCTGAACTTTAAACTACTTAAGTAAAAAAGTCAGCTTCTATTAGCAATGCCTGGAAGACTGCCTCGTGTTATTTACTTTAAGCTGCTTACATTGATTGGCTAGTGCACTCAGATTTGTGTTGAGGATTTTAGGCTTAAAAAGAAAAAAAAAATACCTGGGATAGTGTATAGTGAAGTATCCTTCATTTTTCAATTTTTATTTTGGTTATAATTTTGTTTTCTTTAAATGGGGGATAAACAACTGAAGTCTTAAATGTCAAGGAGTTCCTATTTTGAATCCCAACAGTAATTTTGAACTAATAAGAGATGGTTGCTGTTAGCAAAGTAAGAGAAGGTGTACAACAACGTGTGACAGGCCACCAGGAGAGTTGCAAAAGAGCAAAGTGTGTGTGCATGTGTGTTTACAAATTTTCCTTTTCCATTGACACACACCCACACCCACAATCTGCTTATAGGGATAGATGCCTCTGGAAATAGCCATAATAAACTCGTTACACTAGTTTATTCCATGAGGCAAAGCTTGATTTGTAGGGAGAGTTTTCACTATGTGCTTTTCACATCGTTTGCATTTTTATTCTGTGAATACCTTAACTCTTCAAAAACCCAGGATTCCAACAAACGAAACAAAATAAAATGAAAAGTTTTTAAAAAGAAAGAGGTGAGCATTTTTGACTTAGACATTCATCTTGATTTTGAACTCTCCAGTACTCCTTGCCATGAAAATGTCAGCTGCCAAGAACCTTGACAACAGGCTTCTTCATTTTAGGAGTGTAGCATTTGGTAATACCTTTTCAGAAAATATTTATAAGGACAAATAAAATGCATAGAAACAAAATAAAAATAATTATAGTGATAAAATAACAAAATATTTATAGCTTTTCATATAATAATATATGCACTTTATTAATGCCTTGTTCTGGTTTGAATATGAGGTGTCTCCCTAAAGCTCTTGTGTTAATGCAGGAATATTGAGAAGTAAAATAATTGAATTAGGAGAGCTGTAACTTAGTCCATCTGGTTTGAGTGGACTGAGTGGGTATAACTGTAGGCAGGTGGGGTGTGGCTGGAGGAGGTGGGTCAATAGGGCCATGACTAGAAGAGTTCATCTTCCCTTTGGCCAAATCCCTCTCCTGTCTCTCTGCTTCCCAACTTCCATGAAGGGAGCAGCTTCTCTCTACCACTCTTTTCTGTCATGATGTGCTGTCTCACCTTGGGCCAGACTAAGGGACTTGGCTGACCACAGACTAGCCCCTTGGAACCATAAGCCAAAGGGGGGAAAAAAAAACAAAAACCTTCTTTCTCTAAGTTGTTCTTGTCAGGTATTTTGGTTACAGCAAAGATGACCAACACATACCATAAATAAGATTTAATGATGCTTGGATTTTTGAATTGTATGCAACAATTGTAGTGCAATATGAAATTATTTGTAATTCCTATTGGTGATGAAGCACTCTAAATAATACTGTGGTTTATTGTTTAAAATCATGCTTAAAGGAAATGTTAAATTACTGTTGAATATTAGTAAAAATAAGACCATATTTTTTTTTCCTTACTCATGTTCAGAGACGTGAAAAAATATCCCTTGATTTTCTTGGAAGTCATGTTGAGAACACCCGCAGTGGGCAAAAAAAAATGACTTTGGATAAACCCATTGAAAACAATGAAAAGGCTGTGTTAGAGACTAAGCCCTTCTGAAGGGATGCAAAAGTGAGACCTGAGCTATGTCTTAAAGGACAGGCAAGAATTTGGCTGTTGAATAATGATAGGAATGTTCAGGAGGTGAAATAATGTGAGGAACAGTAGAAGAATGCAGAAACTCAAGGAAATGCAATCCATGGAGAGTCATGTGCATTTCTTTATCCCTAAAGCTCACAAAGGGGTGTGGGGTGATGAGATTGTAATGGAGGCCGGGAATGTATGTGAAGAACACTGCGTGCATAGCCTGGCATTGCATTGGTAAGCAATGGGGAACAACAAGGAATTCTAAGGCAGTGACATGATCTAATTTGTGTGTGTGTGAGTGTGTGTGTGTGTGTGAGTGTGTGTGTGTGTTTTAAGAACCTAATTGTATGGTAGAAAATGGGTTTGAGTTGGTGGAGACCAGAGAGGAGACTACTTCAAAGTTTGCACAGAGATAATTAAGATGATTAAGTCAGAAATAAGGACTTTTCCTATTAGAATGGAAGCAAAGGATAAGATTGTTTAGATTAGATCACATGTCTCTGGGTTCTGAAATTACATACCCACAACATTTGCCATGTTAATTGTATTTCCCATCCCTTGATTTTGGGGTTAGCGGTGTAATTTTCTTTGACTAATGGGATATTGATGGGCTTGTTATAAACAGAGTGTTAAAATGTGATCATGCAGTTCATCATCTTGAATTTCTTTCATCATAGTGAAACATATTCAAGGTAGCCTCTATTTCTAGAGGGATAAAAGCTTTGTGTATTATACCTAAATATCATCCTCAGTCCAAAGCCAATCCTGGCTACCTTGTAGTCTACAGCACATCGTTCCTGCTAAGTCCATCCTAGAGAATAGAACCGCTGTCAGTCATTCAGAAAACCCATACAACTGAGAACAAATGCTTACTGTTGGTGGCCACCGAGATCTTCATTGTTTTTGTTGTGTAATCATATTCTCCAGGTTCTGATTAGAGTATCTGGCAATCTAATGGTTCCAGAAACTGAGATCAGGATTCATGGAAGAGAAACATCTTTTGTGCAGTAGTTAATGTGGTTGGTATAAGACACACCAGGTGGAGCCTTTAGATGAAGAAAAACTCAGCAGACAGCTACATACATAACTCAAAGCTAGAGAAAATACCAGACTTGAAGACAGAAAAGGGTAAGTCATTAGATGAGAGTTGGTAGCTAATAACAAGGGAGTTAATCAGATGGTTCTTGGAGAGAATGAGTAATAGCATTGGCCAAAGAAACAACAGTGGTCAAAGTCCAGAGTAGAGATGGATGCGGTGGCACACACCTATAATCCCAGCACTTGAGAGGCTGAGGCAGGAGGATTGCAAGTTCAAAGCCAGCCTCAGCAATTTAGTGAGTCTCTAAGCAACTCAGCGAGACTCTGTCTCTAATAAAATATAAAAAGGGCTGAGGATGTGGCTTAAGTGCTCCTGTGTTCAATCGTTGATACAAAAATAAAAAAAAAAAAATTCACAGTAGCCAATAAAGGAAGCTGAGAAGAAATTGCCTATAACTAGATGGAGAACCAGTATTACAGGGAATAAAAGTGGGTCTCATGAAGATAGAACAATATTATTGAATATAGTTGGTGGGTTGGGTGCAGAAAACAGACTGCAATTGAGTAGTGATTTTGACACGAAAATCTTAATTTCATCAGAAATTTATAGATATCTATATATCTCAACCACAGGCTTTTACACCATGGAATAAACTATCTAGAAGATTAGTTTCCTCTGCTAAAGTACATTTATCATTTTTAAATGAAGTCTTTGGATTAACTAAAAACCCTATATGTGAAATAAGGTCTTTCTTTAGACTGTTACCTACTTAGTACCCAGTTTTTAAAGCAACTGTGGATGTGGAAGCATCCATTGAATTGGTATTCAAGCTCACACTTCAAATTTGGTTTCAAAGCCCAGTATTCCTTTGACTCCATTACATCATAGAGCTAATGGCCACAAAGTAGAACACTGACCATGAGTGTGCTTCCATACCTCAATATTTAATGAGCCCATTTGATCTGTGAAAACCACTTTGGTTATCGTTGAATGCAGACAAGGGCATCATGGAAGTTAACTCTGTTTCACTGCATCTTTTATGCAGAAATTTAGGTAATCTAGGATCAAGGCAGGACAGACCATATTTCTAGCTCTGTTTTAAAGTCTTATTATGCTTTGTATAGATGTTTAGAAAACTTATGTTCTACTAGTGTTGAATTTCACTGAAAACTAGCTTTTAAAACAAATTCAGTAAGAACTAATCTGTAAACATTGTTGTGAGACTGGGCAGTCATATTTATAAGTGACAAAATTCTGGCAGAGAATTTGGGTTAGAGAACAAAGTAAAAGTGTGAGTAGTAGGAAAACCGACACTTCCATTTTCTTTCCTAACAATTTTTGCATTGTGATATATATTTGGTCATAAACCACCACTTAGGGACAATGTCAGAACTTTGGTGTATGTTAACGTATATTCTTTTTCCCACTTTTAAAAATTGGATATTCCTAAAATAAGATGAAACTCTTAACATTTTCTGTTTTTTTCTAATAAATAAAATTTTGTGGTATTGGTATATAGTTCAGTGATATAACACTTACCTAGGATATATAGGGTCTTGGGTTCAATCACAATCACCATAAAATAAAATAACATTTTATATTCTAGTTAATTTTTTATATACAAATGGTACTCAAACTATCTGTGGTAAAGTGTCATTTAAAAAAATTCTAGTCCATTGCAAATCATTATTTTTATAAAACAAAAAATCTTATTTTTAGGAAAAAAAGACACACCTAATGAAATTCCCAATTACTAATTATTATTAGATTCAACTGACATTAAATTACTGTGTCAAGTTGTCATAAAAACTTTTAAATGCTAATTCTCAATTTTTCTGCTTATCATAGACCAGTAATAAATAGTTCATGCATGGTAGATATCTCCATGATGCACTTTGAGTAGCCCTATGCAGCAATGTCATTTTTGATGTGATATATATTACTATATTGTGCATATACTATAGAGAAGATATACTGTAGAAAAATGGGTATATTAGTTAAGTCTTCAGCCTAGTTCCTTTCTTATTGGGTTTAGTCAGGGACAAGTTTTGTAAGATCAGAGTCAACAATTGAGGGAACAGTAATCAAAAGTGGAATTTTTTTTTTGTTTTTGTATTTGAAAAATATAAAGTGTGGGTTTAAGTTAGTAAAAATAAATGAGTAAAGAATATAAGAAAAGAAGCCCTTCTGGAGACATATCCAAACTGAGAAGTTGACTGAATAGCAAAATGGCTGACTGGCTGGCTTCCTTTCTTTTTCTTTTTGTGGTGCTGAGAATTGAACCAGGGCCTAGCACATGCTAGGCAAATGCTCTACCACTGAGTTGCCTCCCACCCCTCCATCTTATTTTATTTGAAATCAGGTTTTGCTAAGTTGCCCCCCCAGGATGGCTTCAAACTAATGATTCTCCTGCCTCAGCCTCCAGAGTAGCTGGGATTATGGCTGTGCAACACCATGTTCAGCTGCAGAATGGTTCTGAGTCTTCAACTGTAGAGATGAAAAGATTGCTTAGCACACAATTACTCCGAGACCAGAAAGAGGGAGTTGCCTGTTCCATGAAAGGTGTGTATCAGTTCATTATATTCAAAACTGGGATACCTCTTACACTGGTGATATGCAGCATACGATTTGTATAATTATTTTATATTAACGTCTATGAGTGTTCATCATGGTAGAAGGATAGAACATAGCAACAAATTTCTGATGTCATGGCTAGTGTCACTTAAAATATAGCTAATGAGTAAAGAGTGTTGAATATTATTAATAACAGTATAGGTAGAATGGAAATATGGCTCTGTGGAAATTACTCAATTAGGAGAACTGTGGATTTATACAATTTAAAGTCCTATTCATAGTCAAAATTCTATTTTCAGCTATTTTAGAATATTTTACAAGTCATAAAACTCTGGCCCTGAGGACATGGGGGAAAGCATGGAAAAAAGAAGTTGTTTTAGTTACTATTTCTGTGGAACAAACCACCCTAAATCAGTATTGCAAAGCGACCATCTTGTAATGCTCTTTGATCTCCTGCATCAGGAATTCTGAGACAGCACAACAGAAATGACTTGTCTCTGATTTACATTATCTGGGGCCTCAGCTCAGAGACACTAAGAGGAGTCTGGTGACAGAGTAGCCACAAGATATGGCACTCACATATGGCAGCCTTGAGGTGGGGTTCTCACAGAGTTGTTCAGGGCTCCAAGAACAAGGTGGGAACAGACTTGCTCTTCCAGAACAAGTTCAAGAGTCACGTGGCCTTGCTTCTGATGTGTTCTATTGATTACATGATTTCAAGTGCACACCAAGGTGAAAGAAGAGAACACCTACCTCACTATTGGATGGCAGGAATACCAAAGAATGTGCTTTTGAGGCTCTGAAAATGTTACCCCAAAGTACTTTGAACTGAAGGAGATTGGAAGGGCCTCGGAAAAGAGAAGGTCACTCTGCCCTTCCCCATTTTTTATGTGAGATCTGGCCACAAAGAATTTGCTGACCTATCTTGCTTGAAAGTCAGTTATAGGACTCTCATTCCATAGGAGTCCTGCCCCATACCCAGGGGGAGGGAATGCTGCACAGGGAGGCCAAGAAGAATCTGAACAGACAGGCTTGGCAGAGTTCCCTCACACAGTCTATTACCATTACAGCGCATACACTTGTCCAGTTATTTTCCACAACTATCCCCACCTCTCATCAGACTCGGCATAGAAACATAGTTTTCCCTGGATCTTAGGGTCTTCATTTCTGAGGGAAGTCTCCCATGTCACATAAAACTAAGCTTTTCTCTTGTCCACTGATCTTTTCTTGTCAGCCAAAACCCTCATCCCTTCCCAGAATTTTTTTTTTTTATTTTAAATACAGTGTTAAAGGATGAGAGTGAGCCATGTGGCATAAAGCCATGCTTCTGATACTGTATTATAAATTTGATAAACTTGGTTATGAAACTTTCTCACACGTAGTTTCCATGCAAGTATGTTTACCAGTGAGTGCCCTTCCTCAGATCAATATTTAAGAATAACTACTTGGAATAAAGTCATTTGACAAGGATACAATAGAAGTATCAATTAAAGGTCCCTGCATTTGCTTAACTGTCATCCATTTCTCCTTTCCCAATTTCCTTCTACCAGAAATAATTGTTGATGAATGGGAAAAGAAAAAAGAAAGATTATTAGGGTGTTTCCAATGAGAGTTTTTTTTTTTCCTCACATGCTAGCCAAACACTTAGTGCATTTTAATGAATGTACTTTTCATATATCTCTGTATTAGTTCCATTTTCTATTGCCAGTAACATCACCACAGACTGAATGAGTTATAAAGAAAGGAGGTTTATTTTGGCCCCTGAATCTGGAGGTACAAGTTTGAGCCTTATCTTCTGATGGACTTCTTGCTGGCAGAGTCCCAAGGTAGCACAGGGAATTATCTGGCAAGAGACAGGGAAGGAAGCATGTGTATCTTTGTGGTCTCACTCTCTCACAGAGAGCCACCAGGAATCAATCACTGGCTCCACCTTAATGTACTTATCTAACCTCAATCACCTACCAAGACCCTGCCTCTAAATACCACAGTGAGACGAAGTTTCTAACTTCCTAATACCTCACAATAAGGATTCAATTTTTCAACACATGAAACCTTGAAAAACCCCTTGAAACCATCCAAACCTTAACAATCTCACTTTTGTGCTATTACTCAGGATAATGAGCAGAAAGCTAGAGTTTTCTTGTAATGTGCTGATACATATTTTCTAGTCATTAGCAAGACTGCTATTTTCTGAATTTCTGTTGTAGTTCTTTTTTTTCCCAATGCCATTCAGAGACAAGGAAAATAGGAAGACCCAATATGATGTATTATCATTCATCTTCCAAGTTATTCATTCCCATTTTAGCCACTCTGAAGTCATTTCTAAATGTGTCCACATGCTCAAAACACTACAACTCAAAACCATAAACAAAACAAATAAAAAAAAATAAGAATGGAAGAATAGCAACTCAGGGCAACACTTTATGAAGAGCAAAAGATTGCATCCCATCTTTCCTTAAAAAGAAAAAAGAGTCACACCATTCATGCAGTCATACATGTGCCTATGGTAATGATGACCTTCTCATTCCACCATCTTTCCTACCCCCCACCTCTCCCCTTCCCATACTCCCCTATGCCCCATCCAGAGTTCCTCCATTCATCCCATGCCCTTCATCCCCCATTATATCAGCATCCACTTATCAGAGAAAACATTTGGCCTCTAGGTTTTGGAGATTGGCTTACTTAGCATGATATTCTCCAACTCTATCCATTTACTTGCAAATGCCATAATTTTATTCTTTCTTAACACTAAGCAATATTCCATTATGTATATATACCAGAGTTTCTTTATCCATTCATCTATTGAAGAGCATCTAGGTTGGTTCCACTACCAACCTAGAATTTAGCTGCTATAAACATTGATGTGGCTGTGTCACTATGGTATGCTGTTTTTAAGTCCTTTGGGTATAGACTGAGGAGTGGGATAGCTGGGTTGAATGATGGTTCCATCTGAAGTTTTATAAGGAATCTTCACACTGCTTTCCAGAGTGATTGTACCAATTTGCAGTCCCACCAGGAAAGTATCAGTGTACCTTTTCTCCCACATCCTCACCAACATTCATTGTTGTTTGTGTTCTTGTTAACTGCCATTCTGACTGGATTGTATAAATGCTGTGACTCTACATCATGTACAACCAGAGAAATGAAAACGTTGTGCTTCGTCTGAATTGAAATTCATTCTACTGTCATGTATAACTTATTAGAAAAAAAACAAAAACAAAAAAGGACCATTGTTCGGCAGTCCACCTGCCTGAATTCAAAACTTAACTTCATCAGTTTCTAGCTAGTTGCTTACCCTCTCTGGGGTTCAGGTTTAAAAAGGTGGGAAGGTCAAGAGGAGAATTATTACATATTACTAACTTTTTTCATGGTTTTGATGTGAGAATTAAGCAAAATAATGAATGTAAAGTACTTAGCACTGAATATCATTGACTATTATTATTAGTAAGTACCTTTTCTGCATGTTCCACATGTTATACCAGGTGCTTTTATTTAGGAACCACAGAATTACTAGAGGGAGTTTGATAGCTTATGTTAGATCAATGGTTCTCAACCAGAGGACATTTGGCAATGTGTAGAGATATTTGGTTGTCACAACTAAACAGTGCTACTGGCACCCAGCAGGTAAGGGGTCAGCAGCACTGTTAAACATCCAACCAAGAAGTGGGACAACTTCCCACAACTAAGAATTATCCAGCCTAAAATGTCAACATTGAAGAGACAGATAACATCAGAGTCAAGCTGCACGTGGAGAAAGAACTTTTAAATTTATATTCAATTTTTTAGGCAAATTATATCAAATTTATTACTCAATTATATGTAATGAATAAATCCAACACTGGAATACATATGGTAGTCCTGTGGTATACTGACAAGAGGGTATAACAGGAATATTAAAGGCAGAAACTAAAGATAAAGAAAAAAAAGAAAAAGAAAGCATTACCATTGAGTAAGACTTAAGTAACACGTAAGCCAAGTATTTGGATGTCAAATGTCCCACCTCTACATGTCTTTATGTTTACTCCTTGAGATACCTAAACTGGTTCTAATGACTACCCACTTCTGAGTGGTGGTATTCACTTCCTCAACCCTCCTTCAAATAAATCCCAGCCAACAAAGACACAGTATAACAGGAACAAGACCGAATGTTAAGATGGGGTAAGTATCCCCAATCTCCTTACACGAAGGAGATTCTCTTCAAAACTTGAATTCTTTCTGTAATTGGGTTTAATGCACATAGTATTTACCTACATTTTTTAGTAGTTTGATTTAATTATTCATCTATTTCAAAGCAAAGAATTTGAGAGGATCTGTGAAAATAAACAGTACTTCCTAAGCATAAATGTACACACAAATCATCAGAAGATCTTGGAATAAGATTCTGCAGGTCTAGAGAATGGCAGGTGGGACTGAGATTTCCTGCCAATGCTGCTGGACTCAAGACTACACTTTTAATTACAAGGATAGGAGGATGTAATATATTTTGAATTTTCATTCATTGCTGGAATTCAAAAAATAATCCTAATTGCAATAAGTTTTATGTGATGTTTTCCTCTGTACAAACTGGAAATAATTCCATATAAAATGTGGAGTCGTTAAGATAATTTTCCATATACATAGAAATCTATATATGTGTGTATATGTGTGTGTGTGTGTGTGTGTATATATTCACACATTACTGTCAGTTGATTCAAGTAAAACAGTTCATGGTTAAGTAAAAATCATTTTGACTTTTTTTTTAGTTGTAGTTGGACACAATACCTTTATTTTATTTATTTATTTTTATGTGGTTCTGAGAATCGAACCCAGGGCTTCACGCATGCTAGGCGAGTGCTCTACCGCTGAGCCACAACCCCAGCCCTCATTTTGGCTTTTTATCAGAAGCACAAAAAAACCCCTCACAATATCAGAGTTAGATTACTAGGAAATACAAAATGAACGAAGTTAATGAGAAATAGCAAAATTACTAGGGTGTTGACTCATTTTTAGATTAGCATATTTGAATTTGTAGTTCTGAGTTTGCATGGCTGACATTTGTGAGATGTGTGTTTTCTTCAGACTCTAGCTGTTGTTTCTCATCTCTGAATCAGAAGCAAACTGAACGTTCAGAGCAGCTGACCACACATGCCAAGACACACTGAAGCTAAATGTACTCTGTCTCAGTGGCATCCCCAAATGAGTGTGAAGAATCCATTCTAGACATTTCTATCAGAGTTCCAGCCCATCACTAATTTTTAAGCTCTAAGCTGAAAGGAAAAGGCAGTGGTACATAATTAGAGGAATGTATGATTTACACATTAACAAGCAATGAAATGCAACCCACTAAGGGGAGAATGAAATTGTGGCCAGCTAGTAAGTGTCTGTACTTATTAAAGCTAAAGAAACAACCTGTGGAACAAATCTAAGCCTTTCCCAAACAGTGTAGGGCAATTATATTTGGCATCAGTTCCACAGGGAATATGCAGAGAGCCTTAAAGAACAGAGAAATGGGAGGAAGAGAGCCCACTGAAGATACAAGAAAAACATTGCTCAGATAGATCATAGATAAGGGAAAGGATAATGGTGAGAAAAAGGAGACGCTGAAAGCTATGGGGAAAAGGAGAAGAATGAAATATGCCTTTTCAACCTTAGCCTTCATTCTAAAAGATGATGGGAAAAATTTAAATTTCAAAGTCATCCACATGAACTTGGAGAATAACCTTGATGGAAAATTTCTAGCGGGACTACAGAGACCTTTAATGCCCCAAATCAAAAGAAACAAACAGTCCCTTGAAGAATATCTTTTTCTCCTGGTGGTAACTTTGTTAAACACTGATTATTTTATTAGAAATGATGAAACAAATATTATTTCTGACTCTCAGAGGTTTCAGTGGAACGAAAAGTATTTATGTATATTTATATAACATATATTTATATATTATAATAAATATATTACATAAATAAACCTGTTTATTATATATTTAATATGATAAACATAAAACATTATATATTTACATATAATATATATACTATATATATAAATATATATACCAAAATACATATACCATATATATGTGTATATATATATATATGTGTGTGTGTGTGTATATATATATATATATTTATATATATATATATACACACAAAAATAAATACCTGTATATGTATAAACACACACACACACACATATTCACCCACTCCCACTCCCACTTCAGCATTCCATGTAAGCAAGTCTGGTAAAAAATTCTGGGTCTTGTCCTCACTGGGAGATTTGGGGTCAAATCCCAGATCCTGCACTTACTAAAAAGTGTGACATTGGGCAAGATATTTATCTCTTTAAATATCTGCTTTCTTATCTTTAGAACGAAAACAATAATATCTATAAGTCAAGACTGTTGGGGGAGTTAAATATGAGAGTGCCCGTTCACAAGAACATAATGCTTGTTTTTTCTTTCCTTTCCTCTGCATGTTGCAGAGGGCCACGTTGAAAGATGTAGGAAGGGACATTCATGATGATTTATCTGCTTTCCTTATAACTTCCTTTCTCTCTTTTTTCCCCCCTCTCACCATCCCTCCCTTCCTTCCAAGATCATTGAGAACAATCACAACGACAAACAAAAATTCTTACACTTAATGAGCTCACAGTGGAGTAGAAAAAACAAGCGTGACTCACTTCAGGGCAATTCCAGAAGTTCTATAACAAGGTGAATCCCAGTTATTGGGGCAGAATCAGAGATGACTCTCCTAACTAGAAGCAGAGGGAATGCAACATTAAAACCGTTGATAGTCAAAGTGTCTGGGAAGGGATTCAGCAAAGCAGAGACAATGAAGGCAAGTTTAGGACCTTCAAACAGATCTAGTTCTATTCATTGACTTATCCCCACTTTCTAGATCCCTGGAGATCCTCTATATACAAATGATGGAGATGGGCAAGAGCAGGCGAGTAGATTGGGATCTCTATTCTAATGGGGGTTATCAATTATGGTTGAGCATCAAAACAACCTCAGGAGAGCTCAACATCATACTTTCAGATGAATTTTTATAATGATCCACAAACTACAAGGCATGCTTCTGTAAGAATCACTGCACTTGAAAAAAGGGAACATTTTGTATCCAGTCTTAGAGACACAAGGTTGCGTTTCACAGGCAGGTAATTATGAATGCAGCAAAACAAACAAAACAAAACAAAAATAGACTAAGGGCTTTAGGAAGTGCTAACACCAGAAAAAACTGAAGGTGGTTCTTCTCTCCCACTTGCAGGGAAGGGTGGGACTTCTCCCTAGAAGATTGACTCAGTCTGGGCCCCCTAAACCCCAGTAACAAGTTCTTGAGTACAGGAAGTTTATTTGGAATTGATTCCTAGATGCAGCCCTAGGGACCAGAGGTGTGTAAAAGCAAGCGGGAAAAGGAATGTGCCATGGATTTGGTTATAACATGGGAGATTCCATCCAGGCAGATCTCCTGAGAAGCATTTAAAACAACTCTCAGAATTTCCCACCGGAGGATCTCCAGGGAGAAACATTTATAGCTAGCTCTATCACCCATCGAAGTCTGTCCTCGGTTTTATTAACTCCTCTACCCTTCTAGGCATGTCAAGCAGTGAAACCCTATGGCAGAAAGCAGAAGATGTGCTGTACACATTTGGGGTGAGCTGCTAACTGAACAAGGTGAGTTAAGTTTCATGTATAACTGTGCTGAAGCCACAGGAATCCGAGATGAAGCTGAGAGGATGGAGGTTGAGAGAGGAACAACAGAAATTTGATATGTTGATCTTCAAGGTTTCTTATAATGTATTATTTCACCTCATTTCTATGTATTTTTGGCACACACTAAGGATGACTGCACGCCTTTAAAAACACTTCACTTATTCCTCCAGAGTCTTCCACAACCACAGGTTGTATCCTCACCTGAGTGTATGTACAGAATTTAATACAGTCTGCTACTTAATATTATATATAGTTGCCCTATAATTGCTCATCTGAAAATTATTTTTCAATATTTTGCTTCTTTATTTTGGCCACACACTACAACGCGATTTCTTATTCCCAGGCCTCATGATAAGCCATATAGTAACTTCTTGCTTTTTTATAAATGAAGATTACATTATATCTCCAATCCACCATGATCCAAGATGTTTAGAAATCCTAATGGAAGTATGGAAATCCACATGATGACATATGGTGCTGCCAATGAAAGAGGGCTCTCCTTGGTGAATTCTTCAGGTCCTTCTTTTATGCCCCAGGGTTTCAGAAGGAAATTAGCTTTCTCAGTGTCTCAAGCTTTCTCAGGATCAGGAGTGCTTACCGATATAGGTAGATGTGTGAGCTTCTGGAGAGCAGAATCTTCAGGTGCTTGTTCAGCGTTGTATAGAGTAGCACTGGGGGCCCAACTAAAATGCCTTCAGGGACCAGAAGGTGATGTAAATGAATATACATATACATATATATATACATATATAAGTGTGCAGACCCAGTGGACTTTAGATAGCCTGTGACCTACTTAAGGGCATTTCAAAATACTGTCTGTCCAAATAAATTAACAACAAAGCAATAAATGGTTTATTGACAATATCGACTATGTGATGGAGATAAACACTTTGTTATTACATTTTTATTTTATGAACTACTATTTGGTTTATAAAATTAAACATCTTTTGGCTATTACATATTACCCTTTCAAAAATCAGCACATTTATTCAGTTTTCCTCTTTCTTTTTTCTTGAGTTAATTTCTACTTGATCAAATAGCATAACGTTGATTCAGCTTGTCCTTGACCTTATCTTATTGATATATCTAAAAAGAAAAAATGAAGTCAGTTAGTCCTGTCCATGTTTCCCTTATCTTTTCTCAATGGAATAAGACTCGTCCTCAAATAGACTCCTAAGGAAAGGATCCTGAGTATAATGTTTTCCAAGTTCTTAATATTTTAATCTCTTAGATAGCGTCAGCTCTTGAAAGCCAGTTTGGCTGGATATAAAATCATGGGGAATCCATTAATCATTTCCTTGGATTTCTTGAAATTGTTGCACCACTATTATTTGATATTGCTCAGAATGACCAACATCCTACTTTTTTGTTTCATATAAAGCATCGTCTTTTTTTTTCCCAGTAGAAATGGCTTTTAATTTCTATAGTGTTAAAGACTAATAAATTTCCTAGGATATATGCTAAAGTAGACCCTTCTGGTAATAGTGGCCCCTTCTAAAATGTATATTGAGATTTTTATACCTGGAAAGTGTTCTTTGATTCTAGTTTTAAATATTAGTTTGTTTCCCTATTATTATTATTATTATTATTATTATTATTATTATTATTTTCTTCTTCTTCTTCTTCTTCTTCTTCTTCTTCTTCTTCTTCTTCTTCTTTCTCTCCTCTATTTGAGTTTGTTTTTGATTCTTACCTTTTCCTTTTCTTTCTCTTGGCTATTTTCATTCCTCTCCTTAGTATCCTTTTAGTTTTAGTTGATACTACACTCCCTAGATTACTCAAAATTAATCTTTATTGTTAATCTTTATTTTTTAGTTTTAGGTGGACACAATATCTTTATTTTGTTTTTTTATGTGGTGCTGAGAATCGAACCCAGTGCCTCACGCATGCTAGGCGAGCACACTACCACTTGAGCCACATCCCCAGCCCCGAAATTAATCTTTATTGCTCAGATAATTTGGTCTTTTCCTTCAATGTACTTCCTAGCATTGGCCAATTCCACATCACATTTTCCTGTTTGGACTCATTGCATGTCTTACCAGTTTTCTCAGTTTTATGATTCTCAGTTTCATTAGCTGAGAAATTTTGATTCTCATGTCCCTTTCCCCCCTGTGGTAGTAGATTTCAAACTCAGGGCTTCATGTGT
Organism: Marmota monax; assembly: GCF_021218885.2. NCBI lineage: Eukaryota > Metazoa > Chordata > Mammalia > Rodentia > Sciuridae > Marmota > Marmota monax. The sequence continues at coordinate 4,635,704 of NW_026695228.1, forward strand.
GCTAGGCAAGCATTCTTCCACTGTTGTACATCCCAGCCCTATTGTTTTTTTTTTTCTTATAGTAACTTTATTTGGCCATGACCTGCCATTTTCTGTTTATTTGTAAGTGGCTAATTTTTCCTGGATGAACAGCATGAGTTTCTATGGTGAAGAGACTGGGATTTATGTGGTTTCTTTAAGAATGCACTTGTGGCCTAGCACAGTGGCACATGCCTATAATCCCAGAAGCTCAGGAGGCCAAAGCAGGAGGATTAAGAATTGAAAGCTTGCTTCAGCAATGGCAAGGGACTAAGCAACTCAGTGAGACCCTGTTTCTAAATAAAAGACAAAATAGGGCTGGGGATGTGGCTCAGTGGTTGATTGCCCCTGGATTCAATCCCTTGTCCCTCTCCCCCCCAAATAAAAGAATGCAATTGGTTACTCAGTGAAATGCAGGTTATTTAGTGACATGTTTATGAGATGGAGGAGGGCTATGCGTTCTAGTTTTTCACCTCTGTAAAAACTCTTAATTTATAATTTTTCTTGCTTCCTTCTTTCCCTTTACCATTAAGCCTCCAAGGAAGGGCTTCCAGGATAGCTGCCTCTCTTCCTCCAAAGCAGTGCTTTGCCATGGCTAACACTTTGCTTTTAGGCACTTTCAGATCCTTTTCATTTGAAAAGTCATACATTAGTTATCTCTTGCAGTACAACAGATAACCCCAAACTGATCGACTTAAAACAACAGCATTCATTATATCTCAGGACATGGGTCAGGAATCTGAGACTGGTTTGACTGAATGGTCAAGGGTCAGGGTCTTCCACAGGTTGCAGTTGGAGGTCAGATTCATCCATGTAACAGATGGCAGGGGCTTCTTTTCCTCTCTAGCTTTACCTGACATGAGCTCTGGAGATACTTATATATAAATTGAAGGTTGTAGTATTTTTTTCCCTTGTGCTACTATAGACATCTATAATAATTTTTTCCCCTTTCACTTCTGAATGATCTGTATGGATTTGAGAAGTAAGGTAGAAAAATTTGTATTCCCACGGAATTCTCCTAAGGGAAATAAATTATTTTTGAATCTGTGGAAGAATGAGTAAATTGATACAAAATGAAAAGGATAATTTGTTGAATAAAATTACAATGATCATCCCTTATGCATACTGGATTCTTGTGACCATAAAATCGAACTTTTTCATTTCTGGAGAAAATAGGTGCCCATGTTATAATCAAAAGGTCCCTGGGTGAGATTAGAATATATATAAATATAGAATAATTTATAAAATTTGAAAGTTATATGGCATAAGACTTCCTCAGGTGACCAGAGCTATGCCTTTGGTATTATGGTTGGTGTATGGGTGATCTTATGAGGAAGGTGAAACCAATAACATGCTCAGAGAATAAAAACTCAAGGTGACTGCAGCTGTCTCAGCCCCAAGTGCTGCTGGCTTAAACATAGTGGACGGCCATCTTTTCATACACGTTCACTGTGAGCTATGGGGATGGAGTAGCATTTCTGCAAACATGAATGTTCACATTGGCAAGTAAGGGCTCATGCACACGGGCCTTTCCAGATATGATGTAGTCTTTTATCTTATAGAGAGAAGCCCTGGCAGAGTAGAAGTACTAGAACTTTAATATCAAACCTGGGTATTTAGTCCACAGTAGACTCTTCATGGAGAGAATTTGACTATGATATTCTTTCTTTCTGAGTCTCAAGTTATTCATCTAGACCTTGAAGACAACTTTTATTTTCTCTTTCAGCCTGTAAATCTTTGTGAACTAAAACTTTCCTCTTTCAGAGTCAATAGTTTTTATTTTGGGACTGTTGACTTCAAATCTTTCCCATTGTGCTTGTCTGAGTCTCCTCATTATTGTCACACTCTCAAAGCCATCTTTGCATATCTGAGGTAATTTAGGATGTCATAGTCTGTTGAATCTCTTCTGATCAAGTTCAAAGAGTTTAGGAAGTAGATAATTTTCTCTTAAGTTGGAAAGCATAAAGGAGTATATTATCTTCAACTGTGTTTCAGAGGCATCTCTTTGTAGTAGAGGAAAATGACTGACTTTTGGCATAGAAACAAATGCCTGACTTTTCAACATTTTTTTGAAAGTGGGCAAATGTGCTGTAAATCAAGGTTGCAGGCATTCAAAATGGGCTATTCCACACTTTGATTGTTGTTTTGTTTGCTTAGACATCATCATCTCCAATAGTTACATTTCAATAGGCATTTATTGTTTAAAAAATGTAGATGTTTTGGTTAAAACATTAAACAAATCCTAAGTTATCAAATATTATCTCTAAAACTGTGGAGTTTGAGGTTATGTGATTTCTCTTCAGTGGATTTTTTTAAGAGGAATCTTAAATTCTGAATATTCAACATAGAAAAAGGAAAGAGTATTCAAAAATGTTATGGTTTAGTTACCAGGTGTTCTCCAAAAGCTCGTGTGTGAGACAATGCAAGAAAGTTTAGAGGTGAAATGGTTGGGTTATGAGAGCTATAACCTAGTCAGTGCATTAATCCACTGATCGGGATTAACTGGGTGTTGATTGTAGGCAGGTAGGGTGTCACTAGAGGAGGTGGATCATTGGGAACATGCCTTTGGGATTTATATTTTTTCCCTGGTGAGTAGAGCTCTCTGTTTGCTTCCTGGTGCCATTCCTGAGCTATTTTTCTCCTCCTCACCCTTCTGCCATGATGTTCAGCATCACTTTGGGCTCAGAGCAATGGAGTTGGCCAACTATGAACTAAGACCTCTCAAACTGTGAGCCCCAATGAACTTTTCTCCTCTAATTGTTCTTGTCAAGTCCTTTGGTTGAAGAGGAAAAAAAAAACTGACTAAAACAGTGCTTAATAGTTATTAAACAAGAGAGATAGATAGAGAGAGAGAGAGAGAGAGAGAGAGAGAGAGAGAGAGAGAGAGAGATGAAACTACTGTCTTACACTTTAGGACAGTTTTTCAAATCCGAGGGACAAGACTGCCTGAATTGAATCTAGATTTCTTTGGAAATCCATGCCCTGCTGTAAGAATTGGGAGACATGATATCCACTCCTCTCCACCAGAGGGCACCATAGACTATAATCCAGCAATCATGCTTGTAGGTCTGGGTACATAAACATGATAATCAAATATAGTAACTTGTAGGTTTTATATATTTTTTTTTTGTAACGAGGAGAGACTTTTAAGATCAACAAGTGAGCATTATTGATTTTTTTCAGCAAGGTAAGGATTTGTTTTAAAGGCATCAATTTGACTCTTCGTAGCCTTCTGACATATTTACCCTCCAGGTAGAAAAGAAAAATGAAAACAGAAACTTAATCTTATATTTATATCTGTACTTCTACAAAGTTATTTATTTAGAGTTGGGTCATGGGAAGTTGTTCTAGCTGTAGTAACCCCAATGACGAAGTCCATGGACAATTTTGCCTGTGGGGAGACATCTGGGACAAATATTTGGAATTTGTGGGTTCTGTGGAATTATCGTAGGTTCTAATTTCCACAGAAGCTACAGGAAGCAAGGGCTGTCCCTCCTGCTACAGATGTTTCTGTAGCACTCGAACTGAAGTGTGTCCATCCATTTGCAGCCCAGTAGTGCACTGAGAAACTCATGCCTTCGTTATCTATTGAAAATCCAGGCTTTGCCCTGAGTCCCTGACAATCAGATATTTCAAGAGACCCTATAGTTTGCTTCAAATGCTGGGCCTTTACAAAGACACATTTACTTGTAATACCTTTGTATTCCAAGGGGGAGATTTTATGAGCTGAAAGTCTGCTTGCAGTCCCCTGTGAGTGTTCTGTAAGCCGACAGGCTTGTGAAGAATAACCCCCATGGCTGCTTTCTACTGGCTGATTAGGACTGAAATAGTGCATTTGGAAATGGAGTACCATTTGAAATTCATGGGCTGGCTGAGGATCACAGCTGATCCTAATTTCTTATGTGAAAATGTGATTTCCTTTCCCTATTTCTTCTTGCTGCACTGCTGAGGAGTATTAAATGAGTTCCCAGCCTATGGCCAGGAACTTCTTCAATGGTGCAGCTGGAGAGATGCAATTCAGAGGAACAAAAGCATCAGGTTTTCAGGCTCCAACCTTTTAGGCATGCAGAGAGATGGTTTTCAGGCTTATGAACTGATGAGTTTCATAACGTGGCGGGGGGAGAAATGTAACTAAAGGGACTTAAGTCACGCCCCCAGCTTAATATAGTGTACACAATCACTTTGGATAACAACATGAGTGTGTATGTAACAAGCATCTATCTTCCTGAACTAATATGGCTTTGATGCTGATTGGGTATCTGAGGCCTGAATTGATTCTACCACCTTTCCTGAGACTCCAGATACTGTTTCTATTTCCATATAGCAATTATGAAATCACCACAATTTATTAAGAAAGTAGATCTCACATTACATGTTCTTAACAAAAAATAAAACAAACTAAGACAAAAATCTATAATAATAATAATAATAATAATAATAAATAAAAATTAAATAATAATAATAAAACAACTCCTGTCATTTTTTCCCATGTATCATGAAATATTTAAGACAAAGATTTGTGAAGAAGAGTAATATAACAGGGTAACCAGGCCGTTTCACAAGTAAATGCCAATGCGTTTAATTCCCTCTACATATTTCTACCCCTTAATAAAAAAGTAATTACCACTTAACTATATAACTAAATAGATATTTCACCTAGCATTAATGATTTTGTTAGCAAACATAACTTTTTTTTTATGACTCCTTGGTTCTCTCCCACATTGTTTTCCTTATTCTAATCCCACCCAATAATAGATGATTCCATACACTCTACAAAGTCTAAATCTGCCCTCTTCAAAATTTAATTATGAGAATTGATGACTGCTATATGTTTGAGCAATTTAATGGGAATATGGGTTCTCAAACTGGAGGCCCCAGGCCAACATAAATCATAACAAGGATTGACAAGTTGTAATCAATAATTCAAAACTCTATCTAGAGATTTGGTCTGAAGTAAAGCAATCTATTATTTTGTATTGAAACTATAGAAACCCAAGGTGTTTGCATTGATCACAAGCTGGTGATGAAGTATGGTTGACTAATAAAAATAGGCAATAAAATGTTTGCTGATAAATGTATTGAGATCTCCTTCACATATCCCCAATATTGCCTATGCTCTCTCTTTCCCTTCAAAGCACTCAAGGAATTGGAAAAGAGGTTTGTTATTTATACTTATTGTTATTATTTCTTCTATAACTCCAAAGAGTATTTTCTGCTTTCAAACTTTACTGATATTAATTATGTTGAAGTGACTAATGACCTTCTCCTTTTCAAGGTCAGTATAAGCCTTCCTGACTTCTTTGATTTGCCCTTGTGACATTTCTTCCTTCACTCCTCCTATCCTCTCTTCTGGTTAACTCCCTCTCTCTGGACATTTCTCTGCTTCTTCTTTCTTCCTCTGTAGGAACATGTTCTGGGTTTCATTCTTACTTCTTCTTTCTCATTCTTACCCCCTCACCACCCTCGAAATCACCTCATCCTGACATCAATTAACATTTATATGATAATTTTGAATATTTTTTGGTTCAGACTTCTGAGATTCAACCTCCCATTTTTGTCTTCTGAATTTTCTCACATAGATGTTTGGAGTGGAGAAAAATGCTGCATGACCACCCAAGCTCTTGTTTGCTTTCTTGTGTTTTACCAGGCATGCACTTGCTAGCCTTCCCTGCAGGTATGTGAGGTCACATGATAATAGGTATATGGCCCACGGAATGTGGGCAGAATCAACACATTCTGGTTTTGGCCTCTATGATGTCCTACACAATTCTCCAAACTCTCTTTCCTGAAAGCATTGGAGGTAGGTATTGTCACAAGGTTTACCAGTCAGGAACTTTTAACCTGAATTTGTTGAAGTGAAAAAAAATATTTGTGGTGGGCAACTGAGAATTGGGGTTGTAGTTCCAGCAGGGAGACTACTCTGATTATTGAAATGTAATATGGGACTCAATACCTCTGAAAGAAAAATAATTTTGTTCTCCAAAGATATTTCCCCAAACTCAATGAATGGGATCCTCCAAGTTGCCCAAACCTGAAAATGTAAAAGACTCTCAAAATTTGTGCTCCAATTTTATCCCTGCATCTAGTTTCACCCCAAGACATCTTAACAAACTCCTTAACACTTTCATGGACTTTTTGGTTCATTTATTAATGTCTATCTAGTCCAGGTGCTAATAGCTTCTAACTGCACTATAAATATACTTACAAAACAATAAAACAAAGAAAAAAAATGGAGAAAGATGTGAAAGGCTATTCATGAAAGAAGACAATGGCGAATAAACATTTGAAAAACTACTCCATTTAATGATTATTGGAAAAATTAAAAATACTTCATATTGGGAAGTCTATTAAAAAGTTAAACAGGTACAATCTTTTGAGGGGATGCATAGTTATCTAATGAAGTGATAGGTGAGTATAACCTAGAAGTTATATGCCTTAAGTTAACTATTATTCCAATATTAACTATTATTCAGGTATATGAGCATATGTGTACACTTACACATTTTACAGCATTGTTTTCAATACCTCCAATTGGGAATAATTCTAATGTCCAGCAAAAGAACAACGGACAAATAAATCAGGGTACGTTCATGCAATGGAATGCAGGACTACAGTGAAATTAATAGAGAGCATACTAGTATGGATGAATTTCAAATAACAAATGCAAGAGAAATAACAAAATGCCAATTTCTGAATAGTGATTGTTCCTAGGAGAGAAGTGTTGGAGAGGTGATGGGGTAGAAATATGTAGAGGGAATTAAATGTATTGAAAATACCTCTGTGAAGCAGCATTACTCTGTTATATTACTCTTCTTCATAAATCTTTGTCTTAAATTTTTCATGATATAAGAAAAAACCAACAAGAATCAAAATATTGTAGGAAAGCATATTTGGTGTGATTTTGAAAATGCAGAAATTGTCTGATTGCATTGGTTTTTAAGATTCCTACGGTATATTTCTCTAGAAGGTTGATCATAAAAGCAATGGTATTTGACAGAAGAGAAAGAGAAGGGCTACCACTTGATTTTTCCCCCCTCTCTCTAAACTTCCCTTGGAGAGAGGAAGTTCTATACTTGCATGGTATTTTGGGAAGAAGTTTCCTTGGATCCGTCTGTGCCTAAAATTGAGCAATTTTATTTAGACTCAAGGAGACTTTATATCTGAAAGTGCATTAAATTTTAGACTTTTCTAATCCCAAATCTAGCAAACATGTGTGAAAATGCAGAAGGCTTTTCCATAGTGCGCACACCTTGATGTCGTTGGAGTCTGACTTGCTAATTAAGCTAATGCACTCTGCCGGTAATGCTTATTAACAGACTTTTTAATTCACTCCTGATGCTTCTGCATATGTTTTATTTTAGATTGAACACATCTCTACATTGGGCTGTCAATATTTTCCATTGCAATGATAAAAGAACTGCAACAGGCACACCAAGATAAAAGGCATCCTATCAAGCACCAGATCACATAACAATCCCAGGACTGCTTTGTGCTACTTTGTCCACCATTAAAAGAAATTCTAGGGAGTTCTGCAATGAAAGCAATGGATTGATAATTAGAGTTCTTGAATTCCCTTCCAGCTTTATGAACTCATTGTCTAGTGGTGTTGCAAATAACTTTGAATTGCTCAGCTTTATGTACTAGAACGTTAAAAGGTTTACAGCACTCACAGGGGTATAGTGAGGCTTAATAAATGTTTAGAAATTCCTACTAATAAGCAGCTTTTCTTCCAAAGCATTCAAGATACTAAGACTAATTAGGTGCTATCTACTTATTAAGTGCTAGATGACAAATGTTTTTACTGAGTTTTGAAATTCTGGGGAAAAAATGAGAGGCATAATTATTGTTGGTAGCAAAGAGCACACATGATGAATAACATAAAAAAAAGGCTTCAAACCATTACTGAAGCAGATTTTAGCTATTTTACTGTAGGACTAAGTAAAAGTATTGTCTATGTCTAAATTGAAAGGTGTAAACAGCATAAAGAAATATTGAGGGCTGGGGATGTAGCTCAGAGGTGAAGTCCCCACCTAGCATGTAAGAAGCCAATGGCTACAGCTGAACTTTCAGATTGGGCACTCAAAATGGGCCCTCAAGATGTTGAGTTGAGAATAAGGAGAATAAATACATAATTTGTATTTGGAATAGTCACTTTCTAGAACCACAGACTACCCTGGAAGCAGCCTAGTGGCTCAGGAAGTCACCTGCCCTTTGATAGAGAAGTGAATGGTGAAAATGGTTGAAGACTTAGAAGAATATGAAACACTCAAACTATACTTTCAAAATGTCACTCCAAAGGTTGCTTGAACTACCACCTAAGGTCTGAAGACAGGTCCAGGTGCTGCTGCTATGACTCTGGTTGCTTCCTGTATAGGCAACTTTAGTGATGTCATATCTCAGTTCTCAGGTTGACCATGTCAGTACCTACTCTCTCCTTTCAGAAAACTTGGACTTTGTTTTAGAGAAAGTTTTTTTTAATACTTATTTTTTAGTTGTAGTTGGACACAATACCTTTATTTTTATTTATTTATTTGTTTATTTTTATGTGGTGCTGAGGATCGAGCCCAGGGTCTAGCACGTGCTAGGCAAGTGCTCTACCACTGAGCCACAACCCAGCCTGAGAAAGGTTTTTGTTGTTGTTGTTGTTTACTTCTTATATCTAATTGGTCACACCACTGCCTACCTGCCTGCCTACCTTAACAATTGAAGGGGACCATTTGATACCACTTGAATAAAATTGCATTTCATTGACTTACTGTAGCTGCTAGATAAAACAAAAAAGAATATCTTTATAAATGAAATTGCAAAGTGCTTTAGTTTCTAAAGCACTTTCATACTCTGATGATCTAAAGTAAGAGACAAATGACCCATTTTTAAACCCATGTTTCCATGCACACAAATACTGGTTCCTTTCAAAGCAAATTTTATATGCTGAGAACCAAGTCTTAGGTTCTTGAGATTTTAATCGTGAAGAATCTAGAAAATTTGAAGAAGTTTTACTTGAGATCTGTATTGTTTGGACCTCAAATGAATGAAAGTCAATTTTATATGGCTTATAGTTAATGAGAGGTATATGGGGCTAAAAAAATAAAGATGCAGGTGAGGATATAATGTAACCCAGCTCAGATATATCTGGAACTAGAAACTAGAAACCTGAATGTAGTAGGTCTTTCTCTCTCTCATTTTTGCTTTTCTTTGAATTCCAGTATCATTCTCTTTGCTTTTAGATCACTGCTAGGGTTGTACTGACATGTCCTCTTTAACTCCTTATTAAAAAATAGTCCAGGGAAAGGTTTTCCTAAGTCTGGGTTGAGATTTTGGTATGAAAAGTAAGAAAACCAGACACTCTTAGGAGAATCAGATGGCTAAAACGAGACAAGAGCAGCTTGCCAGATAAGTTGGGTAACCTTCTTAGAAGAAATGACATTCAGGGTAGACAAGAGTGTTCACAGTAAAATCTCCCTTAGTCCTATACTATTTGCAATTTACAAGTGAGAGAACAGACTTTAAGCAGGGGAGTGATTTACTCAAAGTCATGCAGCTCGTAAGCGATAGAAAAGTGGCTTGGATCTGGACTTCCTATCAAGACAGGACCACCACACCAGATTAAAGGGCTAGGCTAGAGCTTGGCTTTTGATTTTGGCTGCTTGACTGGAAGGCCCCCATTCATGTTTGGTTGCTTTTACATTCTGCTGTTGGCCCAGGCTTCCTTGACTACCCTCCCATTAGTCAACCCCAATGGGTTGTTTTGAACCCAAGCAATTCTTTGTTTTATGAACAAATACAGGACAAACTCAGGTTAACAAACACAATACAGCATCCATTATGGGACTAAGAAATTAAAATTTCACACTTGCAGTTGAGTCACAAAAAGATAACAATCAAGAGGGACAAAGTCCATCTGTCAGTTAACATCTATTCATTGGGCTTCACCTATAAAAAACCAGTGTTAGGTATTTTAGTTAGAGAAGGGAGGAGGAAAAAGAGATGGTTTAACGAATTAATCACAAAAAAGTAAACATTCAAAAAGGAAAACTATCTGATGCTATGAGAGTCCACAGAATAATAAAATAAAACATTATGTTTGTATGAGTGAATGCTTGTGTACAAATGATTGGCGAGTGTGGTCATGAAAGTTTTCCTTGTGAAATGTTCTGACACTATGAAATAGGTCAGGAACTGGTTAATTTTAAGAACTGATTTTTGGACGCTCTTGGTTTGTGCCTCCCCCAGGATCATGTAGTTTAAGAACTCCCTCTGGAGTGCAAGACCTTAATGTAAGACCTGAAACTTTGGAACTACTAGAGGAAAATAAGAGAAAGACTTTGGCACAGGAAATAATTTCCTGAATAAGACTCCAATAGCACAGGGAATAGAAGCAGGAATTGAAAAATGGACTGCATCAATTTAAAAAGCTCCTGCACAGCAGAGGAAGTAATCAGCAGAATGAAGACACAACCTACAGAATGGGAGAAAATCTTTAGCTGATATTCATATCACACAGGATGAATATCCAGAATATATAAAGAGCTCAAAAAAAATTAACAAGAAAAGAACAAGCAATCATGTGGGCCAATGATCTGGGCAAAAATTTTCAAAAAAAAGTAAAAATGGTCAGTAAATATATTTAAAAATGCTCAACATCTTTAGTCATCAAAACCCTTTTGAGATTCTATCAAACCCCAAACAGAATATCTATTATCAAAACACAAAAAGCAACAAATGCTGTTGATGATGTGGAGACTAAGGAGCCCCTATCCACTGTTGGTGGGAATGTAAATTGATACAGTCACTATGGATGACAATATGAGGGTTCCTCAAAAAATTTAAAATAGAAGTATCGTATGATCCATCAATAATGCTCCTGGGAGTATACCCAAAAGAATCAAAGTTAGCATAGATAAGAGACACCTGTGTTTGTGCACACACATACACACACAAAAAAAACTGGAGTATTAGCCATAAAGAACAATGAAGCCATATCATTTGCAGGAATATGGATAGAACTAGAGAGCATCATGTTAAATGAAATAAGCCACAGGAAGACAAGTATCATCTGTGGAAACCAAAATACTCCAGAAGACGTGAAAGTAGAAGAGGGACTCTCAGGGAAGGGGACAGCGATTGGGAAGAGCAGGGGGGCAGGGATTGGAAGGCAGAAGAAGATGTAGGTGATCAAAACATTATATATGCATATATGTATATGACACACCCCGAAACCCATTAATTTGCATATTAATATGTGTTAACAATTGCAATAAAATTTAACACTAAATTTAATAAAAATCTTTGTGTCCTTCCAAATTCTGTATTAATCATTTTGTGTTATTGTGTTTGTTTTTAATTATGTAGAGGATAGTGTGTTATATATCTCATTTTGTTTCTGCATTTTACACTTGACACCTCACTGATTATATCCACTTATATTGCCAGGAATACCTCTTATGTGTGGCTTCTCACTACTGTTTAGCACTTGGGAATTTGTAGGCACCATATTTTACCTGCCCCTTCTCCCAAGGACAAAGGCTCTATTTGTTTGCTCAGGCTTCCATAACAAAATATCACAGGCAGGATGAATTAAATAACAGAAATGTATTTCCTCACTATGCTGGAGGCTGGAAATCCAGGATCAAAGCATCAGCAAGGCTGGTCAGGGCTCTCCCATGGGCTACTGATGGCCTTTCTTTGGTGCTTGCACAAAGAACAAGAAAAACACTTTTGTGTTCCTTCTTCTGAGGACACTAATACATACCTTTTATTAAGGCTCCAACTTTCTGAGCTCATTTAACCTTAATTGCTCTTTAAAAGCCCTTTCTCCAGATACAGTAACATTTTAAGGTAGGCCTTCAATATATGAATTTGGTGGTATCAGTTCAAATAATAACTTATGTTGTTTCCAGCTTCCCATGACTACTAATAACCCTTAAAAATTGTTATGCATATCTCCTTATGTACTATATCAGCAATGAATCCTTGACTGGTTAAATGCTAGAGATCCCACATGGTCCTCAAGGTAGGAAATATGCTCCTTGTAGCTACTCAAGGATCCAGGTTAATAGAGACCTCATCTCAACATATGAATTCTATTATCATGGAAGCAGTAGAAACAGAACCAACAGGAGAAGCTAAATGTTAAACAGTCATGTCTACTCACGTGGGTCAAAGCACATCATATGATCACACCTATCTTCAAACGTGGAAAAGAGACGTAATACAAGCTTTGATGTGCCTGGAAGAAGGGCAGCCAGAAATATTTGATGAATAGCTCTAATTTCTACAATGTATGACCAGGAGTGGGATTTCTCCATGATAGGGATGTTTTTCCCTTTATTTGCTTTAGTAAGACCTGACTGCACTCTATAATGGCTGTACCAGTCCAAATTTCTACTAGAAGTGTGAGAGAGGTTGATATCTTCACCAATGCTTACCATTATTCAGTTTTTAAAATCTGTCATGGAATGAATGCCAACCAATATCTCACTATGGTTCAACTTTCATTTATCTGATTAACATTTTGAATATGACTTTTTATGCTTAATTATAGATTTCCCTTTTGTTAATTATCTATTCTCCTCCTTTACCTAATTTTCTCTTGTTTTTTCTGTCCTTATATAAATTTTTAGTTCCTTTTATATCCCAGATATTAATCTCTTAGAAGTTTTAGGCACTGTAAGTTAGATTGATCCTTTTGCCATTGATGTATTAACTCCACTCATCCATTTGATGTGTCAAAATGCATTTTATTGTCATGCATAACTAATTACAACAAATAAAATAACTTCATGATAGCATTTTTTACAAAAATCTATCATTTTAACATTAAATTTGATATAATTTAAAATTGTCCTTTTTTTGCCTATGATTCATATATTTAAAGTTATTTTTTTGAGAATAACTTCCCTGTTGTTCAAAAACATATTCTTTAAAAAATTTCTTCTATGAATCTTATACATGTATTTTTCTTGTTTAGGGCCTTACTGTACCTAGGACCTAATTTTATATGTAGGGATATGTGGAAAAAAGTTTAATTTTCTCTTGATTCTCAGAGTCCTACCAAGTAAAATATACTTTCCTCATTAATTTGGTGGTGCCATCATTACTGTCCATTAATTATGCATATCTTCATGTTTCTGCATATTTTTGTTGTACAATTTCTCCTCTTTTTTACACTAAGACCACACTATTTTTAATACCATGGTTGTGGCATAGCTTAATACCCAGTAGAGAAAAATTACTCTCCTTATCTGGTCTTTCAGATTTACTTACTGATTGATGGATATTTATTCAGTCCTATAAATTTTAAGTTCCTTAATTTCCTCAAAAAATAGAAATAAACAATCGACTGGTATTACTTTGAATTTATAGATTAATTTAAGTTTAGTGGATATTTCCCTATATTAAGCTTTCTTATCCAAAAGTTAAGGACTCAGTGACTCCAATTGTACTCCATGTACTTTATTGGATATTTAAAACATTCTCCATATAAATACTGTATTCTTAGTTTTTTTTGTGGCCACTTTGCTGAACTTTATTATTAGATGAACCATTTAATAATTCTTATTTTTTATGTTTCAAGGCAGTTACTACTTCTGTAAATAATGACAATTTTATTTCTTCTGTTTTAAATCTTACCACTTGTTTCTTTCATTACCTGCTTTTTCCAGGACCATATTACACATTCACAGTGAGAGTGGACACACTAATCTCGTTCTCAGTCTTGAAGCAGGTGAATTTAAGGCCTTCTGTTAAGAGTAAGACATGCTATATATCTTTGGCCTATGATCTTTATGATGCGAATGAGGTTTCCTTCTAAGTTTGCTAAGTTTCTTTTTTTTAATTTTAAATAAGTACTGAAATCCCTCCAGTGCTTTTTTTTCTGAATCAAATGAGATAATAACTTCATTTTTTCCCTTTTAGTCTACTAATGTAGTAAAACTAGGTAATTTATATTCTTATTTCAATCTTCTTCATGTTCCTACTATAAGGCAAGTCTGCCAGTATTTATTTTATATGAGTACATTTTGGATTCTGTTAGCTCAAAGTCAACTTTCATAAAATGTCTCACAAGTCTCCATTTACCTGTTGCCCTCTCTTCTGTGCCTTCTGCATTGCATCTCTCAATTTTTTTTCCTCCAAATTGCTTCATGTGTTCTCTTCGTTCCAGTCACCCTGTCCTCTCTGTTCCCCCAGCTGGCTGAGCACTTTCCCATATAAGTGTCTTTGCATCTGTAGCCCTTTCTGTCTACACACACTTTCTTCAGATATACAAATGCTGACTCCTTCACCATCTTCACATTTACACAAATTTCCATCTTCTCAATGAGGCCTGCCCTGGTATTTCTATCTAAAGTGATAGCCCACCCACTCCCACTATTTGTGTGTGTGTTTGTGTGTGTGTTGTTGGGGAATTGAACCCGGAGCACTTAACCACTGAGCCACACCCCCAGTCCTTTTCTATATTTTATTTAGAGATAGGTTTCACTGAGTTACTTAGGGATTTACTAAGTTGCTGAGGCTGGCTTTGAACTCAGAATCCTCCTGATTCAGGCTCCTGAGCTGCTGGGATTACAGGTGTGTGCCACTGTGCCTGGTTCCACTCCCACATTCTTTATCCACTTTCTCCGCTGCGTTTTACTGATTAACTGTGTTTTCTTATTCTCTGTATTTTTGAGGCTCTGGCATGTTCAGGAAAGTGACTATCCTTCCCAGGATTAGTCATTTCTTAGAAACAGCCAAAAGGTCTCCAGTGAACACCTCTTTCACCCACAAACTATCGTCAACCCAGAGCTCACATCCATAGCCATTTCCTTTATCAAGTTCACTACACAGCAATATTTTCCTTGACCTCAGTCAACCAAGGTCAGGTACCTGTCAACTAAGAATATGCCCTTTTTCCTAAAATAGCTGATCCAAAGCTGCTTCTGTGGCCCTGCTAATACCTTTCCCTCAGAAACCCCAGTAAAGACAGTGGCTCTAGCTTGTCACAGTGGTACACGTCTATAATCCTAGTGGCTTGGAAGGCTGAGTCAGGAGGATCATGAGTTCAAAGCCAGTCTCATAAAAACGATGTGCTAAGCAACTTAGTGAGATGCTGTCTCTAAATAAAATACAAAATAGGGCTGGGGATGTGGCTCAGTGATCAAGTGCCACAGAGTTCATCCTGGTACAAAAAAAAAAAAAAAGACTGTGGCCCCACATGGTGGGTCAGAAGTCCTGCCTCTAGGGATCTGTGAGTGTGGATTTGTTCCTTCATGGTAATCATTTTCATGTACACTTACCTTACTATAACTGATTTAAATAAATCCAAGATACATGTTTTAGACAATTTATTCCATATTTCTTAACACTTAACAAATGACATATCATACAGTTTACTATCAGTAAATATTATAAATAAGTAATTACCCAACCAGAATGCAAGTTCCATAAAGCAAGATTTTGGTCAGTTTTCTTCACTTCTATATTTTCATTATCTAGGACAATCCCTATTAAATACTGGCCCTTCAATAAATATTTATGAAATGAGTGAATGAAATATTAATGAGTAAAATGAATCTATAAACTTTCTTTCAAGTACTGGTTCCAAAACAGACAAGGAACATAAGAGGCAATCAATGTTGACATTTTGACATATTTCCTATTATTCAATTTACACATTTTTATTTACAGTTAATGTTTTCATCTGATGACAGTTATTTTAATGTTTGTTGAGCAATTGCTTAGTAATTATTTTTCAGTGCTAGGTACTGGTCAGGTGGCAAAGAGGACAAAAATAAATGCTATTCATTTTTGCCTATATGCAGTTTTCAGGCCTCAGTATTTTTTAAATTTCTTGTTTATTACAGGAAATTCCTCATTTTAAAAATAAGATTTCTATGAAAATTAATTTCAATGATTGTGTATCATAAGATTTATAACAACTTCCTACCCATTTTTCTGACCATGAAAACTTTGTTTATAGACACACATTTTAAGTTGGTTGCCAGTAATTTAAAAGTTGAGTGACTTAAAATGATATAATTCAAATTCAAATTTTTAGCTTCTTTAGAAAAATAGTAAATTCTAGAAAAGGAGCCTATTCCCTCCAAAAGAAATTAATTGATACTCTGAGCTGAGTGGCAGCATCTAATTTAACCTGGGTATTAGCTTGTCAATACAGTTTTCTTTCATCTGGCTGATTTTTTTGTTTATATTAATTTGTTTATAATGAATTTGTGTCCTCTGTATAGAATATTCCATTTATATAGATGTATCATAATTTTCTTAGTTATTGCCTCAAGTTAACAAATTAGGTTATTGTTAAATTTTCACTGGTATAAACAATGGAAAACAATGTAAGTCTAATGTCACATTCTTTCCTTAAGGTAGATTTTCCTAACAGGGAAATAACTAAGTCATAGGACGGGGAATTTTTAATTGCTTTTCAAAAAGATTATGTATTTTTTTAACTCACATTTATGTACGAGGCTGCATGTTTCAATGATGGTCTATTTCAGCTGCATTTTTAGAATGTTTTAGTTTTTGCTAATTTAATAAGCAAAAATTGTCTTTTCATTTGGATTTGATTGGTTACCACTGAGATTAAAAAGTTTCTGTTTTATCAGCATTTATATGGCACTATTTGCAGGTTGCTGTCAATTTTGTATGCCATTTATTCATGCTTGGTATGGATTCCTTTGACATTAATAAAATTAACAATAGAGTGAACTTATTTACTATAAATATGTATTGTTTTTAAATTTAATGTTCTCTTTGATACATAAAACTTATTACTTTTAAATATTCAAATCAATATATTTTCATTTTTAAATTTTTTTCTATTGTTTTTGGCTTCACTATAACCCTCTCTTTTATGGAGACCAATTTAAACAGTCACATCTACATGATATTTTTATGGTTAAATTTAAACATTTTGCTTTTTGTTACCTCTATAATCTATTTTGATATATTTTGAGGGGAAATTGTTTTTGTCAATTTCTATTGTTTTGTTTTTACTTTTATCAAATCAGGTTTCCAAAGGCTATTTCTTCCACCTTCTCTTCGATGCTTTGTGTATGCTTAATGTATGTTGTGTTGGTGTGTACTTTAGAGTCTGTGTCAAGGTGAAATTGCTTTCATAAACTTGCCTCTCAGCTCTCATCTCTTTTCATTACTAAGATTTATTGTTTTAGTCAGTTTTCTTGCTGCTGTGACTAAAAGACCCAACCAGCACAATGATAGAGGAGGAAAGTTTTACTTGGGGGCTCCATTTCTCAGGGCTCAGGGTGAGGCAGAACATCATGGTGGAAGAGTGTGATGGAGGGAAGCATTTCACATAATGATCAGAAAGCAGAGAGAGAGTTTTCACTTGCCAGATACAAATATATACCCCAAAGCCATGCCCCATTTCCCACCTCCTCCAGCCGAACCCCACCACTTCAATTACCACTCCATTAATCCCTATTGTGGTTAATTGACTGATTGGGTCAAGAGTCTTACAACCCAATCATTTCTCCTCTGAATCTTTTTATTTTTTAAGAGAGAGAAAGAAAGGGAGAGAATTTTTTTTTAATATTTATTTTTTAGTTTTCGGTGAACACATCTTTATTTTATTTTTATGTGGTGCTGAGGATCGAACCCAGCGCCCCATGCATTCCAGGGGAGTTCATTACCAATTGAGCCACATCCCCAGCCCTCTCCTCTGAATCTTATTGCATTGTTTCCCATGATGAGCTTTTGGTGGATACCTCACATTCAAACCATAACATTTAGCCCCCAAAGTCTTTTAAATAAAAATTCTTATGATTTTACTTTCTAAACATAGCCAGTCTTATTTTTCTACAGGAAATCTGGATTTTGTTTCTTT
The DNA here is from genome assembly GCF_021218885.2 of Marmota monax. Classification (NCBI taxonomy): domain Eukaryota; kingdom Metazoa; phylum Chordata; class Mammalia; order Rodentia; family Sciuridae; genus Marmota; species Marmota monax. The sequence goes on from NW_026695228.1 coordinate 4,653,567, forward strand.
TGTGGTGGTGCTAGGGATTGAACCTAAGGCCATGTGCATGTTAGGCAAGCACTCTACCATTGAGCTACATTAATCTTGTTGGATTTCTAATTGGGATTATATTAAACATATAAATGCATTTAGAAATAATTGCCATGTTGATAATAATATTGACATAGGTCTTTGAATAAAATGGTGGTCTCTATACTTTTCAATTATTATTATTATTATTATTATTATTATTATTATGGCACTGGGGATGGAACCCAGGGCCTTGTGCATTCAAGGCAAGCACTCTACCAATTGAGCTATACCCCCAGCCCTCAACATTGTTGATATAGATTTCAGTAAAATTTACAGTTTTACTTTTCATGAAAATTTAGCACATATTTAGCTACAATTACTCTTACCTATTTTATATTCTGTTGATATTTTGAAGAGAATATTTTCTTTTTCTTATTTGCCTTTTTAATTTGTACATATCAGAATGTATTTTGACATATTATCCATACATGGAGTATCACTTCCCATTTTTGTGGTTGTAGATAATGTGGAGTTACACTGGTTGTGTATTCACATGTGAACATAAGAAAGTTATATCCGATTCATTCTTCTGATTTCCCATTCTCATCCTCTCTCCCTTCCCCTGATTTTGCTTTGTCCAATCTGGTGAACTTCCCCAGGAATCCCACCACCTATTGTGAGTCAGCATCCACATATCAGAGAGAACATTTGGTCTTTGGGCCTTTGGTTTTTTGGGACTGGCTTATTTTACTTAACACAATAATCTCCAGTACCAACAATTTATTGGCAATTCCATAATTTTATTCTTCTTTATGGTTAAGAATGTTCCATTTTTTTACTCATTCACCTGATAAAGGGCACCTAGGTTTGTTCCATAGTTTAGCTATTGTGCATAGAGCTGCTATAAACATTGATGTGGCCGAGTCACTAGAGTATGCTGATTTTAAGCCCTCTGGGTACATGCAGAGAAGTGGGATAACTGGGTCAAATAGTGATTCCATTCCAAGTTTTCTGAGGAATTTCTGGAGTGGTTGCACCAATTTGCAATCCCACCAGCAATGTATGAGAGTACCCTCTTCCCCACATTTTTGCCAACATTTATTTTTACTTATATTCATGATAATTGCCATTATGACTGGAGTGAGATGAAATCTTAGAGTAGTTTTAATTTGCTTTTCTCTAATTGCTAGTGATATTGAACATTTTTTCATATATTTGTTGACCTATCATATTTCTTCTTCTGTGAAGTGTCTGTTCAGTTCCTTACCCATTTATTGGTTGGATTATTATTATTATTATTATTTTGGTGTTAAGTTTTTTGAGTTCTTTATATATCCTGGAAATTAATGCTGTATCTGAGATGTAGGTGGTAAAGATGTTCTCCCATTCCATAGGCTCTCTCTTCATGTTCTTGATTGTTTCCTTTGCTGTAAAGAAGCTTTTTAGTTTGATGCCATTCCATTTATTGAATCTTGATTTTACTTCTTATTCTTTAGGAGTCTTGTTGAGGAATTTGGTTCCTAAGCTGACCTGATGGAGATTTGGGATTACTTTTCCTTTTGTAGGCACAGGGTCTCTGGTTTAATGCCTAGGTCCTTGATCCACTTTGAGTTGAGTTTTGTGTGTGGTGAGAGATAGGGATCTAATTTCATTTTGTTAAGTATGGATTTCCAGTTTTCCCAGTGCCATTTGTTGAAGAGGCTATCTTTTTTCCAAGGTATGTTTATGGCACCTTTGTCTAGTATAAAATCATTGTATTTATGTGGGTTTGTCTCTGTGTCTTCTTTTCTGTACCATTGGTCTCCAGGTCAGCTTTAATGCCAATACCATTGCCATTTTTGTTACTATTGCTATGTAGTATAATCTAAGGTCTGGTAATGTGACTCCTCCTGCTTCACTTATTGAAGAGAATATTTTCAATTATATCTTCTACCTGTTTACTGCTGGTATTTAGGATAAGTTTTAACTTATTTTAGATATTTATATATCCTTCTAAATCTCCATTTTCAATTTCCCTTTTAACTCAGGAAAATATGTCTATATGGTCAATATTGTAATTCCCAATAGTGATTTTTTTCCTCATCTTTCCAAACACTAAAATTTTTATTTTTATTACATTCCCTATTATTTTGGTTACAAATACCAAAACAAAATTTAAAATATTATATTTCACATCTTTGCTTTGATTGTGGCTTTAAGTGAATTATCTTTAGCGTTTCACTTTGGTATTTAGGTATACCTACTTATTTGCCAGTATAATCATCAGGTTAATAAATACCCTCTTTTCCTAGTTTATTCATTATTGAAATTAAGCCTAAATCATTGTCTTTTCTATCAATTACTAAGACAAGGGAATTTTGCCAATTTCCCTAGTTGTTGATATCACTTTGTTATTTTTCCTAAAAATAATAATTATATTTTTTCATTCTGCAGTTCAAAATAAATCATCCTTGCCAGGTGCAGTGGCGCATGCCTGTAATCCCAGAGGCTCGGGAGGCTAAGACAGGAGAATCGTGAGTTCAAAGCCAGCCTCAGCAATGGTGAGGCACTAAGCAACTCATTGAGACCCTGTCTCTAAATAAAAATACAAAATAGGGCTGGGGATGTGGCTCAGTGGTTGAGTGTTCCTGAGTTCAATCCCTGGTACCTTCCACTCATAGCCAAAAAAATGAATCATTCTTTTGGTATGCTATTGAATTTCATTTGCTATTTCTTTTTGAGATATATATATATATATATATATATATATATATATATATATATATATATATATATATATACTTACATTCATAAATGAGATTACATAGTTTTCTTTTCTGCGTTATATTAATAAGTTTTAAGGTTGGATTACAGGTAGATTTGCAGCCTCTGCTTCTTTCTCTTTGTCAGGGGTAGTCTCCTTGAGAAGGTAGCATTTGAGAAAGAACTTGAAGAAGTGCCCTGGGCCATGAAAGCAGAGGATACAGCAGGTGCAAATCCCTAAGCTAATGAGTGACTTTAACATACTAGGCTGTGCTTTGCATCCAGGGGTTTAAAGAGGGATAGAATGTCAAGTCTGCCTTTGAGTCTAGCAATGGAAGTCTATTGATCATCCTGCCATAGTAAGGAAACTGCAAGAGAGGCTATGAGAAAGTGTGTTACCCAGTCTGGAGGCAACATCAGAGAAGAATTCCTGCTGGAGACATACTTCAAATGGGTAGGGTGGGTAGGGCTTACCCAGGTGAAGGCACAAGTTGTATGTGAGAATAAAGTATACATAGCTAATTTGAAACAGTTGAATATAATGCAAGTGGGTTGCACAGGAAGGTGGGAATGAGAGTTGTGATGAGAAAGCTAGGAGCTACCAAGCCGGGTCGCCCCATCCTAGGCAGTTTAACTCCATTTACCAAAAGAAGGAACTATTTAACCCAACAAGGTCTAAGTTTTCAATTCTGCAAATGCTTCAGTGAAAGTGACACAGGCAAAGCCAGAATTAGGTAGTCAGTCAGTGTAGCTAGGTAAATCAAGTAAGGTCGGGTCAAGGAGGACAATTTTGAGTGAGTCTGGGAAGTTGGAGACTGTCCCCTGAGGAATCTTATCAAGAACCTGCCCCTGCTCCAACCTGTTGCCAAGGTAACCTGTCCCAGGAATTTCCCCTCCCTACAGGGAACTATAAAGTTGTTAATGTGTCCTTGTCTACTCCATCCTGCCTTTCCCCCTTTCAGCCCACCTGTTTCCCACCTTTTGGCCCTCCCACCAAGCATTCCTGGGCCTAGTCAATATGCAGGAAAGAGAAAGATAAGTGGGGAAAGGCAGGAGAACAAAGGAATCCTAGGACATATAAAAAGGGCAGAACACCTCGCCTCTTGGGATACCATGATACCAGATATGGCCCCCTACTCCCTCGTGGGAGACGTCTATGTTACCCATTTTTAAATAAACCCTGTTTCATATGCTTGCCTCGATGTGCTTCTCTAATGTTCAAACTTCAACATGTGGGGAAGCAGGACTTGTCAAGGATAACCAGCAGTATCACAGGTGCGTTAAAATCGTTCAGAAATTGTCATCTAGGAGTATTATATAATATGTTATCATTAATAACATTAATGGTATCATTAATGACATTAATGAACATGATCACTATTCACCCATTACTTTTTTTCAAAAGATACAGAACACTAAAAACAGATACTTATTTTAAAACTATCAGAAGTGATATATTTGTCGCTCAATTTAAGTTTTTTAGGTGTTCAATAAATGGGACATCATGGGTTTAGAACTTACTTAAGGCAGGGGAAAGACTTGTCTATGTGCTGTTTACTTTTGTCACAGTTAAATGACACTGATTTTGTGGCAAAACTGAAGGCAACAAAGTCATGTGGGGTTCTGCTGCTTATTTTAGCAAGAATGGAAATGAAGTTAATAAGGCAGACAGATAGGAAGGATATGAATGAGTGGATTAGAAGTTGGTTAGTGGGCTAGGGTGACTAACCAGATGGAAAAGAAAAGAACACTAAGAAAATGGGGTAATTCCTAAATTTTTGGATTGTATGATTACGTCAAAGGTGTTATGTTCTTGGATAGGTTCACTCCCATGTAAGGAATAATGAAAGGGAATGAATGAGTTCAGAGGAGGTGATAAAGAATTAGCATATTAATCAAAGATGTGATTTGTCAAATGAAAGACTGGATTCCTGCTCCTGAATGAATGTGTTATGTGGGTTTTATTTCCCTTTCTTCAAAAGCAGTGTCCATTTGCGTGACATATCAGATCTGAGAGCTTGCTTTATTTTGTACTTGGTATCTAGTCTATGTATGTCAGTTTTGAATAAGGTCTAAATATATCCAGAGGGCTTGTTTATTAATTGGATTTCCTGAGGCATAGTTCATTCGAATGAAGCTCGAATAATCTGATAATTTCAGATCTTTAATACTAGAAATTGGTAAGAGCAGTTGAATAACTTCTTAAAGACCCTAGTATTCATATTTGTCTTTAACTTTTATTACAATATGAATTTCCTTATCACCCCTGTCCGCTACGGGTACAAATCTATTTTAAGAAGCCTTCAACAATGGCTTTCTGATGTGTAATGATTCAAAAGACAAACTCACCATATCTAAAAGTGTCACTTTAATTGCATTTCTTTCCAGTAGAAAGAAATTTGCCCTTGAGTTTTGAGAGAAGGTGAAATGAAGCCAGAAGGCTCCCGTGTGTTCTATCTCACTGATCTCTCCTCCAGGCAGGTCTCGGTTCCTCAGATGTGAAAGAGGCACTGACTTTTTTCAAGCAGAAGAGTCCAATGAAGGGGACTTTCAGCACCACTGTGGACAATCTGCTTGGGAAGGTGGCAGTGAGGCTCAGCCAGCCAGGCCTCATAGCAGCCCAGGCAGAGCATGGGACTCTTGCAGCAAGAGGTACCTGAGGAAAGTAATGGAAGAATCAATGTCTTACTGCTGCTATAACAAAATACCTGAAACTTGTTAATTTATAAAGAACAACTACTTATTTCTCACATTTCTAGAGACTGAAAAGTCAAAGATCAAGGCTCTGGAAGATTCAGTGTCTTAAGAGGGCCCAACTTCTGTTTCTAAGGTGGCACCTTGAGCACATGTCCTCATGAAATGGAAGAGAAAGAAAAGGGCAAAAGGAGGCCTAGTTAGTTCTCTTCAGCCCTTGTAAAAGGTTATTCCTCCATTGATGTCTTAACCCCTATGTCGTATCCAACTTTTAATGCTATCACATGGATAACTTAAATTTCAGCACAAATTTTGGAGGGGATACAGTCATTGTGACAAAAGAGGGACAAACATATAACAAGAGGTGAGAGGATATAACTGTGACAGAAACAACTCTGATTGACATTTTGACATTAGGAACTCTGAAATAGAAATTTGAGTGGAGCTATTCTTGGATATCTGCAAATATCTGGGATAATTTAAACATGATTTTATTTGAAAGTTGATTAAATGTTATTAGGGATCTCCTCTCCTGGTGGACACTCAGAACATTTGTAATAATCACAGACTCATTCCATTTGCATTGTTATTGTATAGCATCATACCTCTCTGGGTGACTTCTGAGTACTTGGTATGAAAACAAACTCTGAAATCACACCTGTTTGGGGAATTTCAAACCTTTGGGGTAGAGCATTAAACACCTGAGAACATCAAAGTCAATCCATGCCTACAAATTCTGTCCAAGATCCCAAACATCTACATGAAACTTTTTAGCTATATCATCCTATCCTTAAATGGGTACTTAGTGAACTTGGGAGACCAACTCATTTGGACTCAGAAACATATATCAAGTGTTTTATTTGAATGTCAAGAATTTTCATGAAAGTCAACATTTTAAAAATCTTTTAATTAGATAGATCCAAACTGGCAACTTGAGAAACCACATGCTTAGATCTTCAGATATCCACTGAAGGTTCAAGGGACTAAAAAGTGGAAGAGGGGGTAGGATTGTTGGATCTATTTAATTAGATAGATACAACCAGGCAACTATAGAAATGGTCCCAGCCATAGGTCAGAAATGTCAAGGAATTTTTGCAGCTCAGAACACAGATCAGGGCCAGAGCAAAGTATGATAGCCCTGGTTGGCCTGATGATTTGGTGCTCTTTCTTGACATTTGATATGCATTTATTTATAAAGAACAGGAAAGATTTCTGGAGAAATGAATGCTTTGGTTCATTTGATTAATGAGTTATTTGTCAATTTAAATACAGATTTTAAATATCTGACCTGTTTTAGGCTACTTGTTCATTCCTATAGAGAAAGATGGATGTTTTCTTTCTTCCATTATTGGGATTAGAGATAGGTTCCATGAGCAATAGCAGCCATTTGTTTAATCATTCAGTAAATATGGGAGAGGAAGGATTTTTACTAGACTTATTTTTACGAGACTTTCCTTTGGTTCAGCAGGCAGAAGGAGAGGAAGGGATCCCAGAGGTTTTGAGTGTGTTTGGCTTGACTTGGTTTCACAGTCAGGTTTTTCATCTCTCCAGAGAGTAACTTTTCCATTGTGTGTTGGCACCTGAGGCAGGCAGGCAGCTCCACACTGCTTCCTGCACCTGCTGCCCATCCTCAGAGGCAGCCTTGGTACCTCCTTGCACCATATGCAAACAGAATGTACTCCATCCAGGGTCCTGGTCTCCTCTGCCTTCAGTCACTTGCAATGTGCCCCTAGCCCAGGTGAGATTGGATTGTGCTACACTCACTCCCCTTGCATTCTGCCTCACTTCTAGGCAGGCTTTCCCCAAATTAGGGAAAGTAGTGACATTCTTCAGATGAAGATTCTTCTATCTACTGTGGATCTTCAACAGGAGGCGGGGCATAGATTGTTTCTCCATTCAAATCCGGGCCATTGAACAGAAGTAGACTGGAGGGTCAACCAGCTTGTTAGGGAGTCAGGTGGGGCAAAACCATCCTGAAAACAGAAGAAAGTTGTATTTACCAGTGCTTTCCTTGGGAAAAGGACTTTGGATGGTTAGAAGGAATAATTTGTTGTTTAAAGCAAGGTGAAACCCATGACGAACCTGCTCAATCACATTAGATCACTGTACAGCTCTCTGGTGGGAATCTAATCTCATTCAGTATGGATGATGATTATCATGGGGAATACACCGAAGAATTTTTATAAGGTGCACAAGTTTATGCCAAGAAATTTCTCTTCTAGAAATGTATCAATGGAAACACTCAGTGTAGGAGTAAAGACCAATGTCCTGAGTCTTCTTTATAATAATAAAAATCTTAAAACAAATTGGCCAAAAATAGGGCTTTGTTAAATCAATCAGAGTAATTTTATTTATTTTTTAGAATATACAAACTTGATAAGGTTGCAGTTGCCATGATTATGTTAATATCAATAACGTAGGATGCAGATAATATATGTAATACTGCTAGAATGCATGTGGCAATGAATGTACATATACATGTAATTTAAAAATAACAGAATTAAATTATATGCAATCCGTTTTGTAGAATTAAATGAAATACCCTGCCATTTGGGGACATCCCCATTATCACATTCTTTTCTAATAACTTTCTACTAATCTTTATAGTTTTCCACAAAGTTTTACAGTTGCTAGTAGTCTTATTGAACCCATCTTCTTCTTTATACTTATTCCTACTACTTTAAAATTTTTATCCTCCTCCCCACTCTGAGGTAAGATTCTTTAAAAAAAAATAGTATAGATTTTTGAACCCTAAACCTTTCACACTTCTAAAATGCAGAGTAGGGTGTGGGGTTAATGTCAAGCATTCTGCTTGCTTGTTTAAATTAACATGCTAACCATCTTGCCTTGTACAGAGCAGTGGATTAAATATTTATATACAAGGCCTCCTATGGACTTATGTTCAACTGGCCGTAGACCTGGAAATCAGAAATCAAAGTAGAGGAATATAATCTTCCTGTGTTTCTCTTAAGGGACCTTTGGCAATTATTATTACACAGGACAGGGCTCTTCTTCATCCCACATTTGTAAGACAGAAAGCATTTCTTTCTTTCTTTCCTATTTTTTTTTAAATAAAAGGGCCAGTGAATTCATACATCTGTGTTACATGTGATTGAACACCAAATGGCTGCATTTGACTAGAACTGTCAAAACAAGATAATGGATCGCTTATCTGGACAGATCAAATTATAACAAGACTTCCTGTCTCCCCAGGAAGTGCCTTTTAGACTTCATTTCAAAACCCAAGGGATGCAATAAAAGAATAGATTGAAAATAATCAGAGGAGAATAAACAAGGGAAGAGAAGGAGGAAAAAAATAAAGCTTTTGATCTTCAAGAGGCTCAAATGCCCTTTGGAACAGAGAACTGCAAGACAAGGCTTGGGAAATGGAGCCCAGAACCAGCCAGCTGCTCCTGGCCAGAAGCCAAACTCTTCTAGGTGAGTTCAGAGCTGCCTATACTCCGTATTCAGAAAGCATTTTCCAATGACAAGTGGTGGTGTTTTCCTTTTCATCTATCTGTTCATTTCTAGCTTCTTGACTCTAACTTTTGATTCCTGTGTAGCCACAATTCTCCCTCTGGCCACAGAGGTCACTGTCACAATCCTGAGTTAACACCAGGAGATACCATTTAGAAGTCATCTTTAAATTGGGAGCTCTGCCACAGTCCCAGGCATCCCTGGCGTCCTAGGGTATCAGGAGGAGCTGCTTCTGAAGATGCTGAAAGGTCATGTCTTCCAGATGAGGCTTTCAGAAATTACAGCCCTGGAGGAAAATGGCTTTGTGCCAATTTTAATACATGTTTAAGCTCAAGGTGCAGCCTCAGAGGTGCAGAAGACAGATCCAAAGAAAAAGTCTATGTTTCTTTGAGAACCACTCTTCCCTTTCCCTTTTGCCTTGTTATTTTATTCTGCTTGGGAGCTGAAAATGATTTCTTACAACCAGCCAGAGAGGAAATGGTGAATATATGTGTGACATTGCCATTTCACATGAGTTTATGGATTTTGCTCAATTCAAGTATAAATGATCAAATTATAGACAGGTAAATAAATAATTAAATTTTTAGTGTTCATGCAATGCTTGCAAAAGGTATTGAACTTCAGTTCAGTTGGTAGATTTTTTTCTTTTTTTTCCTTTTCTCCCTCCCTTCCTTTCTTTCTTTCCTTCCTTCCTCCCTTCCTTTCTTTCCTTCCTTCCTTCCTTCCTTCCTTCCGGCTCTACTATGCTGCCATGAACTATATACTTAGAAGACATAAGATCCTAATGGCTCTAGCCCTCTCGAAACTTCAGTATGTGAGTTTATGGAGAAAAAAATTAAATTGAGTATCTTACATATTAGTTATATATAGTTACTTCTCTTTTTTCATCAAAGGGCCCCAAACTAAGAATAGTAGTGAATAACCTACTCACATTCCTACATTTCATTTTTTTTTTAAAGGGGATTGAACCCAGAGGTGCTTTATGATGAGCTACATCTCCAGTCCTTCCTCTTTTTTTTTTTTTTTAATTCTGAGACAGGATCTCATTAAGTTGCTTAGGGCCTAGTTTGCTGAGGCTGTCGTTGAACTTGCAATCTCCTGTTTGAGCCTCCCAAGTTGCCAGGGTTACAGGTGTGCATCGCCACATCCAGCTCCAACCTTCTAAAGAAAGGTACTATGACCATCTCTGATGAAATTGTAAAGTCTGACTTGGAAGTCAGAAGCCAGTTAAGCCCATGACTGGAAAGTGGGGGTTCCTTTGAAAATTAAAATGTACTTAACCCCTATGACACTGTAATATCTTTCCTGGATATTTATCCAGATGATATGAAAACTTAAGTCTGCATGAAGACTAGTACACAGACCTCGTGGACATTTCATCATAAATTACCCAAACTGAAAACAATTCCAGAGTGTATCAACATGTGAATGGCTAAACAAATTGCACTGTGTCCATAAATTGGAACACTACTCAACAATAATAAATGATCACACTACAGGAAAATGCAACAAAGCAAAACCAAGGATTCCCAGAAACATTATGTTAAAGGATAACAAAAGAATATGTACCCTGGGAGTCCATGTATGTGAGATTCTGCAATAAGTAAAACTAATCAACAATGATAGAAAGCAGATTAGAGATTGCCTGGGACCTGGGGAATTAGGGTAGGTAGGTTGGAGACTAATTGCCAAGTGACATGAGAAAACTTTCTGAAGTGTGGAAATATTCTGTACCTTGATGGCAGTGGTGGATACAGGTCGATTACCACACCCTTCAAATAGGTACCTTTTGTTGTGACATAAAATATATCCTAAGAGAGCTAAATTTGACAGAAGATATTTATGTCAATCTTAGTTCTCCCTGTTTTATAAGCAAAGGTTGAAGAATTCCTTACAGATTTAGATATTTGGAAGGCTTCTTTAAAGAAAGTCTATAATTGTAGAATGAGGGAAGGTGTTTTGTCTTGTAAGTCGTGATATCAGAGGACCCAGAGGAAACTATTTATGTAACCTGACATGTTCCCTAGAAATTGTGAGATAAAAGGGCTGGTTACCTTATGGCTAAAATATCTGACTGAGAGAGTGGATGACTACAGCATCCTGCCAAGTTGCAGAATAAGGAGGCAAAGATGTTTTGGGAAAGGCCTCTAGTTCCAGAGTTTGATAGTTAAGGATGGATTCTCTCTCTCTCTCTCTCTCTCTCTCTCTCTCTCTCTCTCTCTTTTTCTTTTTTATTCCTGAAGGTCAGATGTAGACCTCTCAAAAGAGATCAAGACTTGGGCTATTATAAAGTAACTCTGCCCATCAGAACCTGCTGGAGGAGTAGGCTTCAGGAAATCAGTGGCTAGGGTGGGCTTCAATATTATGCAGCCATCTAATGCAGGTCATGGTAAATGGAGGATCCTAAGAACTATGACATCTCCTAGGGGCCCACAAAAGTGTCTTACAGGAGAGTCCGGGTTTGCTTTTGGAGGCTAACTTCAGAAGACCCTAGATCATAAATGTATTGCACGAGTAAGAGGCAGATAGATGCTCCTTGTCTCTTCTTCATCCACCTTGTCGCCATTAAAGTACCAAGAGTGGCACAGAATGGGAAGGAGAAGAATAATAAACAACAACCAACAACAAAAAGAATAGAGCTTGAAATTTATGAGAATCAGATTCAGAGGAGCTATGATGATAGAAGTGAAAGTTGGATGATGTGGCCGTGAGCCAAGGAATGCAGGCAGCCTTTAGAATCTGGAAAAAAAAAAAAAAAAAAACAAGGAAACCCAGGCTCCTTTAGAGTCATCAGGAGGGAATGCAGTTCTGCTGACCCATTTTGGACTCCTGGCTTCCAGAACTGTGAGATTATACATTTGTATTGTTTTAAACAAAGATCATGATGATTTGTTATAATGCAATAGGAAACTGCCATAGGATACTGCCTAAATTTTCTGATGTTACAATTGTGTACAACACAAAACAGTTTTATTTGTAAAAATGGAAGGACTGTTTTACTATTTGAGCTTCAAATTCACGAAACAGAACACACATCGTGTTTATATCTTTAGCAAACAGAAACTTATCTGAAAGAATATACCCATTACATACCTTATTACATATATTTTCCCTGTTCTCCCTCTCCATATCAAATTCCTCTTCAAACCTTTCTCTACTATTAATTGTCAATCTTTCCTTTACATCTCCTTTACAATCTCTCCTTTACATATTAGAGTTATAATTTTTTTTCATTTTGACTGGTGTGTCTCCTTCACTGGACCCTACAGTAAAATAAATGATAATATCTTGAGGAGTTTAGAGATTATTTAGTGTTTTTGTTTTCTTTTGTCATGTTTTGTCTACTATGCTAGTCTTTAAGGCCCAGGGTAAAGCATACGGTAGATGCTCAATATGTATCCAAATGAATGAATTCTGCATCTCGTCATGCCAACTGATAACTTCAGAGGAACTGAGAAATTGATATTGATTATTGACTATTTTTTATTGGTGCATTATAGTGACACATAATAGTGGGATTATTTTGACATAATTATACAAGCATGGAATCTAATGTGCTCAATTCAGTCCTCAATACTTCCTCTTTCTCTCTCTTTTCCCCCTCCCCTATTCCCATTCCTCTACTCTACTGGGATTTCTTTATTTATGCTTTTTAAAAAATTAGTGCATTATAGATATCCATAAAGGTGAAATTCCCTGTGCTGTCTTCATATATGTACATGGAATAGTTTGGTCAGTTTCATTCCACTATTCCTCTCTTTTTCTGTTACTACTGCCTCCCCTTCAATCTCTTGATCTCTCTTCTATTTTCATGGAACTCCCTCTGTTCCCTACACTGATTTTTAATATTTTTTTTTCCTTATTTTGGTTTATCTTCTATATGTGAGAAGAAACATTGAACCCTTGACTTTCTGGGTCTGGCTTATTTCACTTACCATGATGTTCTCTAGTTCTATCCATTTACCAGCAAATGACATAATTTCATTATTCTTTATGGCTGAGTACAACTCAATTGTGTATATATACCACATTTTCTTTATTCATTCATCTGTTGATGGGCATCTGGACTGGTTCCATAACTTGGCTATTGTGAATTGCGCTACTATAAACAATTGATGTGGCTGTATCCCTATAGTATGCTGCCTCTTTTAAACATCTGCTTGTGGTACATGAGTCCTTGGATCCAGAAACTAGAAGCTAGATAAGGAAGCAGTGATCCAATCCAATGGAGCAATTGTGAATCTGATCAGTCATGCTATCTAGCCACAATGTGGCAAGAATTCAGCCCAGTAACAGCATCTTGTATTTGAATGATTCTTAGTGTCAACAGAAGCCTATCAAAACTTATTTTTCTCTAGGATGCAACCCCTTTTAAAGGAGCAATAATTTGTTGCTTCTGTGCTGGGGTGACATGAAGTGTTTACCTCATCACTCTTTCTGGCTCAAAGCCAAAACATTCAACTATCAGCAAAGCTCTTTTATCCAAGAAATCTCAAGTAGAGAACTGGGTGCAGTGGCATATGCCTGCAATCCCACCAATTTAGGAGGTTGAAGGAGGAAAATTGCAAGTTTAAGGTGAGCCTCGGTAATTAAACAAGACCCTCAGCAACTAGCAAGACCCTGTATCAAAATGAAAAATAAAAAGGACTGGGGATAGCTCAGTATTAAAGCACCCCTGGATTCAATCCCTATTACTGAAAAAAGAAAAGAAAAGAAAGAAGGAAGGAAGGGAAAGAAAGAAAGAAAGAAGGAAAGAAAGAAAGAAAGAAAGAAAAGAAAAGAAAAGAAAAGAAAAGAAAAGAAAAGAAAAGAAAAGAAAAGAAAAGAAAGAAAAGAAAAGAAAAATGGATGGATGGATGGATCTCAATTGGAGGACATTTTAAAGTCTAACTATGGAACTTCTGGTTTACCCTTGTACACATCAAAACTTAACTGAATTGTAGGATACACAGAAAGAAGCATGTCATTGAAGATCTGTTAGAAACCTTTGAGGGAAGGAATTTGAACCTAGAAATTGATGAAAACGGCTTGAACCAAAGGGCAGCCGATGATGTTTGTATTCTTATATCACCTGCACATCTTTTGTTTCCCACAAACCCAACAGTTTCCATTTGTCAATCTCTCTAAGGGCTTCTTCAGGCCTCTGGACCCTGTTTGGTACATGCACATATAAAAGAACATGCACATGAGTGTGTTCACACATAGCATGTGTGTGTGCGTACACACACACCCATGAAAACACACACACACACACACACACACACACACAAGCCAGATGAGACAGGGAGCTAATATTTATCTGGAGCAACTCAACAATGACTGATGGCAATTGCTGAATAAAGCCCCAGGTTTCTCACACCTTGGTTTGGGATAGCTGAGGCATGGTCTAAAGTTCTCTCAATATTTCAATCTCCAGTTTTCCATAATAGAAATCTTCTTGATAAGTGCATCCACGTTGTATGCTTTCCTTCCCTGTCTTACTTTCATACTCCTCTATTGGTGCCTCCTGGGCTCACTGTCAGGAACTCTGAAGGGTCTGAGGTTTTACTCTTCTTAGAAGATGATAAGTTAGTTTAACACAATTTCATGGAGCTGGTAGAAGATAAACAAGACTCTTCGGTCAGTCTCCAAGGGCTTTATTAGATAACAACAATAACCAGAGCCTTGGTACTTTTTATAGTCCCCACAGCATGATACCAACAGGGTTAGATGGCACCTGCACATTCAGACTGTGTTGAAGGAGATTTCAACTGCTTCAGGCATATGTCTCATGTTTGAAGAGATGTTACCAGACCTTTGCCCATTTGAACCATCAGACTCTTGCCCACTTAAAAGAGCCATTTAGGTTTTAAAAAGGACTGGGGATAGCATATTTATAGCATATTTCTCCAAATATCTTGCTTTTTGATTTTTTAAAATAATATTTCTTAATGTATAAAAATTCTAACAATTTTATGCCTAAATATATTACATACTGTATATAGGTTCTGGGGTTCTTGCCTTATTTAAAATTATCTCCACCATGAGCTTGTTACTACCTTGATTTTTTTCTAAAAATTGATTACTGATCTGTTTATATACCTGACTATGAATTCTTTGGGGATTTATTTTTGTATATATTATACAAAAGAAGACCAACTAGTATTTTTCCAGGTGTATCATACTAGTTTTATCAATAGTGGTTATTAAATATTGTCTTCCCGTGAATTGGAATACATCTCTATTATATGTTAGATGACTAGGGTAGTTTTCTTTTCTTTTACAGATTTGTATTTATTCAATTTTATGTCAATAATAAGTTAATTTGATTATAGTAGATTTGTAGTATATTCTGATAATTGATCTAAGTTTCTTACCACAGTGATTTTGAATTTTTCTTTATCTATTCCTGGGCTTTTGTTTTTCTGTATACATTTTAGGAATAATTTTTTATAATTAATAATAATCAATTGGGATAATTACAGTCATATTATACTTATTTATTAATTATGGAAGAGAGACTTTTATGATATATTTTGTCAGTCAGAAATCTAAAATATATTTCTGATTTTTCAGAATCACCTTGTTCCTTGATAATACTTTATGTTTTTAATCATTTATCCTGTGCCTTATTATTAAGATTTATTCTAGGTGTTTTGATTTGGCTGCTATCATGATGATGTATTTTCCTAAAATATCGTTTCTATATATATTTTGCTAATTGTTTTTTGCATATTTATTTCAGATCAACTAAACAAAATCTCTTATTAATTATAATCCATTATTTTTTAGATCTATTTTATCATTTTCAGCAAAAAGATAAAACTTTTTTTTTTTTTTTGCAATGTATGCTTAGCTACTTAATATTCTCCTCATCTTAGACCTTTCAAGCCCATACTGAACATTAATGGGCATAAGTATATATCTGTCTAGTTTCTGATCTTAATTTAAATAATTTTAGTGTATTGTCTTTTTATCTAAAATTGTTAATACAATATAAGTTTCTTCCTAGTTTACTTTTATTTTTCCTTTTTTTAAGATTGGCTAGCGATTTTATTAAATGTAATTTAACATATTTAATTTATCATATGATTTTCTCCTTTAATTTGTGGATTTCTTAATATTGAAGTTCTTGCATTCTTGTTAAAAAAATCTATTTGGTCAGAGTATATTTTATATATTTTATATACTTATGGATTCTCTTTGCTGATGTTTTATTAGGATTTTTTGTATCAGGTAGAACCATAAACTGAAGCTGAACATGCTATTTTTCTAATTCAAATATCATCAACTCCATGTATTTTGATCTTAGACATGTATTCATAGATAAAATATCTCTATAATTTTCCCATTTTGTACTTGATGGACTAAAATTGTCATTCAGACTCTCTTTGTCTATAGTATTTTCAAAACTAATGTTTTACTCTATTTCATAGTTTTATTGTATTTTGAATAGATAATATATAGTACAGAGTATTCAAAATGTATCAAGTTTTAACTTAAAATGTACAACTTTCTTTCCTGAGACCAACAGCCATTAGCAGTTTCTTGTGTTTTTCCCCTGCCCGATATAAACATATAAAAGTAAAAGCCAGGGATGTTTGGAAGTTTAATTTTTCCATGTAACACCACTTCTTTCAGATAGAATGACTTTTCATTCTACTGTCCGTATAATGTTTAAATACATGAATGTACCAAAATAGATTTCGCTAGCCCCCTATCGCTAAAAATTTGTGTTTCCAGACTCCTACTGTTTGTAACATATAGCATCTACAGGGTCCACATGGCATTTTGTACACGTGTGAAGAATATTTGAGGAATAAATTCCAAGAGGTGGAATGTATGTGTCAGAGTAAATGGGATTTTTACAGTGTTGACTAGCTAGTTATTAACAGATCTTGGGTCAGGAATCAGGTACTCAGATTTTTTCCAAAGTACTATTTCAGACATGAAAAGTAGATTCTTCCTGATAAAATTAGAAGGTTGCCTGGGATAGAAATCAAGGCTAGAATTTCCCTGAGATTGATAAATTTCCCTCTTAAGGCAAACCTGAGTCTTCTTGGAGATGTATGAATGAAATGAGAAAAAAGATGGAAGCCCCTGTCTAGGGTCAGTAGGCTAATCCTGGAAGGTTGTGGAAGGGAACAGGAGGTCCTGCGATCAATTGGTATTAAAAATTAGAACTTAGAAGCTTCATCAGGGGACTGACTTTTCTGTGCAGATAAGAGGGATCAGTTTTCAGAGTATTCAAATCAGAATCAAGGACTCCCAAGAACCATAGCCTGTTCTTGAGTGTTTTCCTAAAATCAGATCTAAAAAAAAAAAAAAAAAAAAAAAGCAGAAGAGCATTCTACTATCAGTTTGTTTTATTTTTCTTATTTTTCTCTCTCTCATTCTCTCCTTTTCCTATATAGCTGTGGGTATATTTCAGTTCAAAATATGAATATTTAGTTGAAATATTTCTGGTAGAACCAGAAGCATGTTTCTCAATGGATTTTCTTTGGAAGCCCACTCTCTATACTTGTTACTCTTTAGAGTAAGCAGAGAGATTTCACTTCTGCTCAGTCACAGCTTCTGTTACTGGGTTGACACACTTTCTGCCAATTGCCTGAAAATGTTTTTCTTTTGCCTTATTCTTCCTCTTTGTTTTTCCTCTAGCAGTGCAGCAATAATCTTAATGTGCTACTGTGTTTTAATAGTCAATTTAGGCAGACTATTAAAATAAAATAACACACTATAAAACCACTACATTGATGAGTGCCCTCCAAATGGCAGATCCCATGGAGATGGTGTTTTGTTTTTTTGTTTTTTTAAGGGACAACAAAGCTTGATTAGAGTTAAGGGGGTGGCAGAGTATGCCATTATCTCAAAACATAGCTTCTACCTTTTATGCTAGTTTTTGTTTGCTGAGATACCCAGTTCAGGGTGGACACTGAATTAAACTCTACCAAATGAGACACGGTAACCCTATTATGGAGTGCAGTCCTCCGTATTCCAGCTCTGTCCTTCTAGAAAGAACTGGGTAAACAAGTCCACAGGGAATCTCTGAGTACTGTGTGCCTCTAAACAGAGACCCAGACTATAATGATGTTAATATGACCTAGGAGAAACGGCAGCATTCTTCTCTTGCTGGTTCTAATTAAGATCCCAACTAAGAATGAAACTAAAGCAAAATGGATCTAAATTACATTTTCTGCACCTCCAACCCATTTTTTGGGGTTCTACTTTTACCCAACTCTTGACCAAATCACGCTTTGACTTCAGGCTGCTTCCACAAATTTTAGACTTCTATTTCTCTTTTCAATAATTTTTCTTTCTAAAAAATTCTTTCACAGTTCATCATTATTGCCAGCTGACAATTTTCACATAAAAGAACTCCCTGAATGTAATGCTTAATCCACAAAATATGTCAAAGCGAGCCATATGGCAATATATTGCAGGAAATAGTTTAGGTCTTGGGAAGAGCAAGGGCTTTGGTTTCCTATAAATCACATCATATAAGTTGTTGTCTCCTCTTTGCACTTACAAAATCGACCCTGGGCTCCTGAAGTATTTATCTCAAAGAAGATTGAATAATTAGGAACCGTTAGGAAAAAATCATTTTATACTCTCGACCTTATAATTTTTCTCTAAAATCCTGGTCCAAGTAATACCATGTCAAGTATTAATAGAAACCAACAGGGTTCTGGAAAGGACTAGACAAAGCTGGTCTTGTCGTGTCTGAAATTAACTGGAATATAGTCTGTTTTATTAAAAAGAATATTTTTCTGCACTTTAATATGCAGTCTCTCTATTCTAAATTTTATCGGAAAGCAAGACATTGTATTGAGTAAATCTATAAGCCGGACTGCAAAAGAGAACTTTTAATGGAGTTGATGTGTGTGGAACTAGGTTGATTTACGTAGAGTTATGTTTTTTTGCGTTCCGTGAGTAAGTGCTAGCTAAAAATCTTAAAATCAGTCCTAGCAGGGTAGAGCAGCTCTGAATGTGTTCAGAGTCCTTAAGAACATGCCCTTCTTTTAGAAGTGCAAATGTTTTGGCTTGCTATGCCTGCACTTTCCTGCCTGAGTCTATTTTCTCAACCCACTTCCTATGAATAGTTCTCAGTCTGCTGAAGTTCTTTTCAGAGCACAGAAAGTTCAGTACAAGGGGAAGAAAAACTAAAAATGTTAGTACTCAAGTTAGAGGAAGAAAGAGAATTGGAAAACAACCCAGTGGGTTTGACTAAATGGTCAACACCTTCAGAGCCTGTAATAGGATGCAGATGATTCCTATGCAGATAATTCCTTAAGGTGTTTTGTTGCTTCTTTAGCCGTCCACAACTTAGAAGTAAGCTTCAATATTGAGGGACTTTCAATGCTGACATCCTAAGGGGAGTTATAAACCGAAGACACCTATATGGCCTTTCCTATACGGAATATGATCTCTGTTCTCACAAGAGTTCTAGCATTTAGCAGTTGCCAAATAGGATGCTTTTAAACTGTGTTTTATTTCCTTTAATTACAATAAGATGGAAACTCTGGGAAAACCAGGAGTGGAGGGAAGTCCAAGGCTTTGCCCTGGCTTTTATTTCCCATTAAATACAATGAGAAGCAATATCCAGATATTATTTTCTTTGCCTCCAGCACTTGGCTTTGGGGGTGGTTCCCCAATTCTCTAAGGGGTCCTAAAGTCTAGGGCTGCTGGCACTTCCGTCTCAGTGATTAGGAACAGATATCATGGGACTATGCCCAGAACAGGCAATGGACATCCAAGAGTCATTAATTCTGGAAAACAGAGGGCCTGTTTCTAGCAGAAATCGTAGGTCCCACAGGGAAGTAGTATTAAAACTGCCTCTTCTATGTTTGAAATATTCTTCCCTAATTTTAAAAGAAAGCTCAAGCAGATAGGAGTCCTGTGCAAATAGATAATAAGCAGAATATTTGCCGATGATATACAACCTCCTTCAGGCTGCCAAAAATTTCCAGAAATGGCCCAATAACATGGCATAGCTCACATTGAAAATAAGGAAGAAATGTCTAAATCTGTGTGTTCCAATGAGAAGTAGACATCACCTGGAAGCCCCCCAAGTCTCAATCCCTATGTGATTTTTTTTCCCTCCTCATTCTAGAATGAAGAAATTTACAGAGAAAAAAAAAGTTAAGTATAGATTGGAATTTGATTCACATTAATAATTAAGGAGAAATTCCATACAACAATAACCTAACATATTAAAAAAAGTAAAAAAATCTAAGTCTTACCTACAAGAAATGGTGAAAGTCAGTATGATTTTATAATTTTAAAGCAAGTACACTTTTTTCTCATATCTAAAACTTTATTAGAGGGGCTGGGGATGTGGCTCAAGTGGTAGCGCGCTCGCCTGGCATGCGTGCGGCCCAGGTTCGATCCTCAGCACCACATACAAACAAAGATGTTGTGTCTGCCAAGAACTAAAATAAATAAATATTAAAATAAAAAAGATAAAACTTTATTAGAAAGAAAATACAGATCAATAAAGTGCTGATTTTGAGACTAAAGGAAATCAGTTCAAATGAACATAATTCTGGAGACCTGCTTACCCCCAAAGGAGAACCTCAAAGCTATGCTGTATCAAGAAACTCCAGAATTAGTCCTAGTGTGGTAGATGTTTTCAAAATATTGTCTATAGATGTAGGAAGATATAGATTTAGTTGCTTTTAATGATATTTTATAAACAATTTCTAATTTCCATTTTTCTTCAGTAATAAATGTAGGTGCTCTCTATCCTTGGCATGATGGACCCAAATGTGCTTTACTACTTCCTTGAAGACAGGTACAGCTTAGCTATTGTGAATTGTGCTGCTATAAACATTGATGTGACTGTGTCCCTGTAGTGTACTGTTTTTAAGTCCTTTGGGTATAGACTGAGGAGAGGGATAGCTGGGTCAAATGGTGGTTCCAATCCCAATTTTCCAAGAAATCTCCATACTGCTTTCCATATTGGCTGCACCAATTTGCAGTCCCACCAGCAATGTATGAGTATGCCTTTCTCCCCACATCCTCGCCAACACTTATTATTGTTTTCATAATAGCTGCCATTCTGACTGGAGTGAGATGAAATCTTAGAGGGGTTTTGATTTGCATTTCTGTAATTGCTAGAGATGATGAACATTTTTTCATATACTTGTTGATTGTATATCCTCTTCTGAGAAGTGTCTGTTCAGGTCCTTGGCCAATTTATTGATTGAATTATTATTATTTTTTTGTGTGTGTGTGCTTAGCTTCTTGAGTTCTTTATATACCCTAGAGATTAATGCTTTCTTTCCTTCTTTCTCTTTTTCTTTCATTTGTTCCTTCTTTTTTCTTTCTTCTCCCCACCCCCACCGGCTCTGTCTCTCTCCTTGGACTGAACCCAGGTGTGCTCTACCACTAAGCTACTTCTGCAGCCCTGTTTATTTATTTATTCATATTACCTTGAGACAGGGTCTCACTAAATTGCTGAGACTGGCCTGAAACTTATGATCTTTCTGCCTCAGTCTCTGAAATAGCTAGGATTACAGGCATGTGCCATTGCACTCAGCCAAATACTCCTTTTTTTGTGTGTGCTTTAAATTCTACTGATGCTCATTCTTTCCTTAAACAATCTAGTTTATTCCACTGAGTGAAGGCTCTCTATTTGACATGTTACAGACCTCGTTTAGACAATGTCTTGAGATACAGAATTTCAGCTCATAGTCATTGTGAAGGCCCATCCTTTTTTCTTTCTAAAAAATATGCTAAAAATACATGAAAAAAGATATTAATGTTTAAGGAAGCAATAAAATATTATTAAATATAATAACAACATATCCTTAGGAGTTTTTCCTCTTTGAACAGTGTTATGGTTTAGATGTGGTGTCCCCCAAAAGGTCTTATTTGAGACAATGGAAAAAGGTTTGAAGGAGAAATAATTGGGCTATTGCCTTAATCTGATTAGTCAATCAGTCCCTGCTAGGGTTAACTGAGTGGTAACTGGAGGCAGGTGGGGTGTGGCCGGAGGAAGTGGTTTACTGGGGGCGTGGCTATGGGGTATATATTTTGTATCTTGAGAGTAGAATCTCTCTCTGCTTCCTAGTCACAAAGTCAGCTGCTTCCCTCTGCCACACCATGATGTTCTGCCTCACCTTGAGCCTGGAGGAATGGAGCCAGCCTTCTATGTCTAAGACCTCTGAAACTGTAAGTCCTCAAATAAACCTTTCCTCCTCTACAGTTGTTCTGGTCAGGCATTTTAGTTACAGCAGCCAAAAAGCTGACTAATACAAACAGCAAGTCCCCTTTCCCTCCTTGCTCCAGCTTTTCTACCTTTGGAAACTTATTTACATAGACTCATACATTACTGTCCTCAGTTCCTGGCTGATGTCACTTAGTCCAGTGTCCTCAAGTTTCATCCGCATTGTGACGTATGGCAGAATTTCCTTCTTTTGAATAGTTGAACAATATTCCACTACTGTCTTACTTTTATATTACATTTTCTTCAACTGTTCATCTGTTGACGTATATCTAAGTTTTTCCATTCTTGGCTCTTGTGAATGATGTGACGGTGACTATCTTTAGAGATCATGATTTGAATTCTTTTGGATAAATAACTGAAGTGGGATTGCTTGATCATTGGATAGTTCTGCTTTTAATTTGGGGGTGACCTCTGTCCTGTTTTCCATAGCATCATTTTACTTCCCGGTGGATAGCACACAAAGGTTCCAATTTGGTCACATTTTTTTAAAAAACCTGTTTTTTTTTTTTTTTACTTTGTTCTGTGACATTGTTTTTACCATGACCATTTTAGCAGGCGTGAGATGATACAGTGGTTTTGACTTGCTGTTCCTGATGTTTGCTGATATTGAGCACTGTTGCTTTACCTCTTGGCCATTCATATGCCTTCCAAAGGAGAAATTCTCCAATCAGAAATGTATCTTCATGCAACTTTCCCTTTTCTGACCCTTAGGCCAAAAAAACAAAACAAAACAAAACAAAAAAACCCACAAACAAATACTTTCCTGGAAAAATTTCTGGACCATTTTATTTGATAGTTATCTTCAAGGAGCCTTTAGAACTTCTAAGAGGCTTAGGTATCCCATGGCAAGAGAAATATTTCCATGCTTTTGGATGGGTGATTCTTTTTTTTTTTTTTTTTTTTTTTGCGAAAACCTTCTCAATGAGAGAGAATAAAAATGTCTTTTCCTCCAAATGAATTTCCTGATTAACATAATAGTCATTGTTCAAGCATGAAACAGAATTCACCCCATGTATTTCAAATGAGAAACATGAATGAAAGAACTACTTATGAAAGTCTGGAAAGAGGGTTAAAAAAATAATAAAATGGAATAAAGCAATATCAGGCCTAGCAGTGGAAAGCTATGATCACATGTAGGGCTGAAGGAGCGAGGGCAGAGAGTCCACCAGAGTAAGAGCCAGGTCCATGGAGGAAGGACCTCGAGGGCCACAGCCATGAAGGCATCAGCTGGGCCAGGCACACTTCATCATAGCCGGGAGGGAATACAGCAGAAACACCCAAACTCTACCTCCTCCTGCCATCTGATCTCCTGCCCTGCCTCTCATTGGTGTAATCCAACTGAGGCCCACCACAGGGTCTACTTGTTGTATCATCCTGGTGGACAAAGCAAGGCAAAGAGAATAGAAAATGGACCTAACTTAGGCAAGAGGGACAACTTGAATATCACCAGCACACCTAGCTAACTCAAAAACAAAACAAATAAACAAACTGACAAAAAACAGTAGCAGGATACTCTGGCATGATTCTTTCCCTCTCAGGTATAAAAATATTTTCATTTGTTTTTAAAATTCAATCAATTTATGTCAACAAAATCCATCAGTTATATATTTGGTGAGATGCAGGGCTTGATACCAAGAATCACCAGGCACTGCTTCTCTTGTTAGAGAGCCTGTCGTCAGTGGACATAGGAAAAGGATGTGTAATTTTTCTAACCAACTATTTTAGGTTTCTTAAAATGAATTCACCCTCTTATGAAAGTTCAAACAAGATGAAAAAAATCACATTAGATTGATGGGGTGGCAGATGATTTTAATGGATAGGTAGGAGTTTCAAAAGGCATTTATCTAAGGGCAAAATTCTGAGGAGGAGGACTTGGAATAACAGGAAGGGCATGCCCAGCAAAGGTTAGAGCAAGGTAGAAGGAGGTGATTCATGTTTGGGAAATGGAGGACAGCCTCTAGTGTTAACAGAAAGAAGATTAAGAGATAAGCCCAGGAGGCAAACTTTGATTCAATCATGGAAATTAGGAAAAAAAAACAAGACAATGGTTCAGGAAAGAAATAACTGTAGTCAAAATGAGTGAAATCTGTTTTTATTTGAGTCTTGAGTTATCTATGCCACACTACAGAAGAAACCATGCAGATCACAAGCTATACCATTTCCAGGGAATAAGAGTCATGGGAGGAAATAGGGAAGGCAGATTTTTTTTTTTTTTTAATAGAAACATTTCCTAATCAGCCCTCCAAATGCAATAAATACCTTGAAAAAATATCTTTTGGAATGTTCAAAACCAAACATACCTGGCCATGTGTAAGGGAGCAAAGCAGATTCTTTCTTTAATAATTGAAGAGATAATCTTCAGGATTCCTTCCAACTTTAAGTTTCTATGTCACAGAATAATGTATGAATTATGGTAGGAAAAATTAGTTTCTAAACATTTTGAAGCCCTATGAAGGGATAATAAATGAAAGAAGCAAAAGCTTCTTCCTTCCTTCATTTCTTCTTTTGTTCTTTTCTTTCTTTCCCCCACTCCAACTCCTTACCTCTCTCTCTCAAGATTTAGGACTGAGTGCAAAACAGAAGACCTAGACACCCAAGAAAAGGTGTCTAGGTCTAATGCCCAGACCAGGACAACCTGTCCAAGAATCTTTTTTTCTTTACTCATTAAGTTTGGTGAGGTTGGAGCAGATGAAATCTGTGAGCCTCCTCTTCCTCCTCTGGACATGTGCAATGTGTTTTCACATTCTTAGAGGGTTTGGGAGTGGGAGAGATTAAAAAAAAAATGATGCATACGAATTTCATGCTCTGTGGTTATTTAATAAATGTTTATTTCTACATGTTACTATCAAAAGATCTTTTCGACACAAACTCTATTTTAAATAATATAGCAAAATTTAACATTTATGAAAAATGTATGCTGTGTCATTTCCTTTAAATATAGGTGTTACAGGGAAGAAAATGTTAAGAGAAAATGATATGTAATAGAAACTTGAGACTATTTGGAGTAAAAAATATTTTCAATAGCCTGAAGGCATCCAAAATAACAGCTGCTCCAATCTATCACATGGGCATAGTGTCTCAATGATGAAAAACTTACTTAGCTTCCTCATCTGGTTTAGGGCTGAAATCTGCCAATTGAATAAGGTAATTAAGACTTCTAATGTTTACTAAGAACAAAGACGATGCTCCTAACATTTCAACCAGTGATGATATGTTTATTTTTTAAAAGTCTGAAGAAAAACAATTTTTATTTTAATGAGTGGATTTTCAAAACTCAGAAAAATATAACCGAGCTAATGCAAAAGTTTTTAAATTTTTCCCCAAATAACATTAAAAAAAATTCCTCTATCAAGCAACCAAACAAATAAGCAAATAAAAAAGAAGACAACTGCAGAAAGCAAAATTCAAGTTTTTCCAATGTGCAAAGTCTGCGCTTTTATTGGCATGTTGTTTCTGGATTTAATGAAAAAGTTTTCTTTTGTTCTTATTTTTTTAAATTTTTGGTTTTTTTAGTTATTCATGACAGTTGAGTGTAATTTGACTTATTTATATAAACATGAAGTACCTCTTATTCTAATTAGGATCCCAGTCTTATTGTTGTACATGCTGTAAAGATTCACTGTGGTGTATTCGTATATCTACATATGACAGTTATGTCAGAATATTCCACTGACTTGCTGTTCCTTTCCCCTCTCTTGTCCCTTCATTCTACTTTGTCTAATCTGCTAACTTCTATTTTTCCCTTTGTCCCCTGGTTTTGTGGTATCATCCACATATCAGAACATTCAACCTTTGGTTTTTTGGAATTGGTTTATTTCGATTGGCTTATTTATACTCCCCAGATCGATCCATATTGTGGCAAATACCAAAAAGTCATTCCTTTTTAAGGCTGAGTAATATTCTATCATGTCTATATGCCACTTCTTCTTTATCCTTTTATCTGTTGAAGGGCATGCACAGGGGTTGGTTCCATAGCTTAGCTATTGAGAATTGAGCTGCTATAAAGATTGATGTGGCTGTGTCAATGTGATCTGCTGCTTTAAGCCCATTGTGTATAAACTGAGTGAGATAGCTGGGTCAAATGGTGGTTCCATTCCAAGTTTTCTTTTATCTTTCCTTGTGTGTGTGTGTGTGTGTGTGTGTGTGGTGCTGGGGATTGAACCTAGGGCCTTGTGCATGTATGTGAGGCAAGCAGTCTACCAACCAAGCTATATCTCCAGCCCCCATTTCAAGTTTTCCGAGGAATATCCATACCACTTTCCAGAGTGGTTGCACCAGTTTGCAGTCCCACCACCAATGTATGAGTGTACCCTTTTCCCCACATCCTGACCAACATTTGTTGTTAGTTGGATAATTGCTATTATGACTGGAGTGAGATAAAAATCTCAGTGTAGTTTCAATTTGCATTTCTCTAATTGCTAGTGATGTTGAACATTTTTTCATGTATTTGTTGACCAATTGTATTTATTCTGTGGAGTGTCTGTTCAGTTCCTTTACCCATTTATTGGTTAGTAAATTTTTTTGAGTTCTACGTATACATGAGAGATTAATGCTATATTTGAGGTGCAGGTGGTAAAGATTTTCTCCCATTCTGTAGTCTCTCTTTTTATGTTCTTGATTGTTTCCTTTGCAGTAAAGAAGCTTGTGAGTTTGATAACAATTTGTTTATTGATTTTTTATTTTACTTCTTATGCTGTAGGAGTTGAGGAATTCAGTTCCTAAGCTAACAAGATGGAGATTTAGGCCTACCTGTTCTAGTAGGTGCAAGGTCTCTGATTTAACACCTAGGTCTTGACCCATTTTGAGTTAATTTTTGTCAGGGTGAGAGGGGTTTATTTTCATTTTGCTAATAATTGCCAGTTTTCTTAGCACCATTATTTTTGAAGAGACTATCTTTTCTCCAATGTATGTTTGTCTAGTATAAAATAACTGTATTTGTGTGGGTTTGTCTCTGGGTCTTCTCTTCTGTACCATTAGTCTTCAGGTTTGTGTTGGTGCTAATAACATGTCATTTCTGTTACTATTGCTCTGGAGTATAACTTAAGGTCAGGTATTGTGATGCCTCCTGTGTTATTTTTCTTGCTAAGAATTGCTTTGGCTATTCTGGGCCTCTTATTTTTCCAAATGAATGTCATGATTACTTTTTCTGTATCTATAAAGAATATCACTGGAATTTTAATTGCATTAAGTCTGCATAGTGCTTTTGGTAGTATGGCCATTTCGACAATATTAATTCTGCCTATCCAGGAACATGGGAGATCTTTCTATCTTCTAAGGTCTTCTTCAATTTCTTTCTATAGTGCTCTGTAGTTTTAAATCGTAGTAGTCTCTTTTATTAGATTGATTCCCAAGTACATTTTTGAGGCTGTTGTCAATGGGATAGTTTTCTTAATACTTCTTTTGGCTAATTGATCATTGGTGTACTCAATTGATTTATGGATATTAATTTTATATCCTTCTATTTTCCGAATTTGTTTATGTGTTTTAATAGTTTTCTGATGGAGTTTTTTGGGTCTTCTAAATATGGAATC
Organism: Marmota monax; assembly: GCF_021218885.2. Classification (NCBI taxonomy): domain Eukaryota; kingdom Metazoa; phylum Chordata; class Mammalia; order Rodentia; family Sciuridae; genus Marmota; species Marmota monax. The sequence continues at coordinate 4,681,221 of NW_026695228.1, forward strand.
ATGTCATCAGCAAATAGGAATAGTTTGAGTTCTTCTTTTCCTATTTAGATCCCTTTAATTTCTTTCTTTTTGCCTAATTGCTATGGCTAGAGTTTCAAGGACTAGGTTGAATAAAAGTAATGAAAGAGGGCATCCCTGTCTCATTCCAGTTGTTCGAGGGAATGATTTCAGTTTTTCTCCATTTAGAATGATATTACCCTTGGTTTTAATGTATATAGCTTTTAAAATGTTGAGGTATATTCCTGCTATTCCTAGTTTTTCTGGTGTTTTGAACATGAATCGATGCTGTATATTGTCAAATGCTTTTTCTGCATCTGTTGAGTTAATCATGTGATTCTATGTAAGTCTATTGATGTGATTAATTACATTATTAATTTTTGTATGTTAAAACAACCTTAAATCCCTGGGATGAAATGCACTTGATCATGGTATACTACCTTTTTAATGTGTTTTTGTTTACAATTTTCCAGGATTTTACTAAGAAATTTTGTATCAGGGATATTGACCTGAAGTTTTCTTTCCTTGATGTATCTTTGATTTTGGCATCAGGGTGACACTAGCTTCATAGAATGAGTTTGGAAGGGTTCCCTCATTTTCTATTTCATGGAATAGTTTGAAGAGGATTGGTGCTCATTCTTCTTTGACGGTCTGGTGGTACTTGGCTGAGAATCTGTTCAGTCCTGGGCTTTTCTTTGTTGGTAGGCCTTTGATGGCATCTTCAATTTGATTGCTTGAAATTGATTTAAGTTTTCTATGTCCTCCTGATTCAATTTTGGTAGGTCATATTTCTCTAGACATTTGTCAATGTCTTCAAGATTTTCTGTTTTATTGGAGTATAAGTTTTCAAAATAGTTTTTGATTATTCTCTCTATTTCAGTACAATACTTCATTTTTCATCACAAATTTTGAAAATTTGAGTTTTTTCTTTTCTCTCAGCATGATTAATGGTTTATCAATTTTATTGACTTTTTCAAGGAACCAACTTTTTGTTTAGTTGATTTTTTTTTGAAATATTTTTTGTTTAAATTTTATTGATTTAGGCTCTGATTTTAATTATTTCTTGTCCTTTACTTCTTTTAGTATTGAATTATTTTTCTTTTTCCAGGGCCTTGAGATGTAATACTAGATTATTTATTTTGGTGACTTTCTATTTTTTTTTTTAATAAATGAGCTCAGTGCTATGAACTTTCCTCTTAGAACTACCATCATAGTATACCCAGAGATTTTTGTTTTGTCACTATTCTCATTTATCTCTTAGTATTTTTTTTCAAATTTCATCCCTGATTTCTTCTGCTATGCATTGATCATTCAGTTTTTAGTTTTCAGGTATTGGAGTAGCCTCTATTTTTATTATATTATTGATTTCTAATTTTTTTCCACTATGATCTGATAGAATGCAAGATATTACATCTATTTTTTAAACATTTGTTTGTTTTTGCTAAGTGTTATTTTGTGAGCTAAGATATGGTCTATTTTAGAACATTATTCTTGTGCTGCTGAGGAGCAGGTGTATTCAGTCTTTGATGACTGAAATAGTCTCTATATGTCTATTAAGTCCAAATTATTAATTGTATTTCTTAGTTCTATACCTTTTTTTTAAAAGTTTTTGTTTGTACAATCTATCCGGTAATGAAAGAGATATGTTAAAGTCACCCAGTATTATTGTGTTGTGGTTTATCTTGTTCTTGAAATTGAGAAAGATCTGTTTGATATACATAGGTATTCCATTTGGGGGAACATAAATATTTCTGATTGTTATATCTTGTTGAAGTATCATTCCCTTAAATAAAGTGCAGCTTCCCCACTGGATCAGCTTGACAAGGTCCCCACTCATATCCTAATGAGAATTTTTGTTGTTTTGATCATGCTAAAATAGCCAGTTAAAAGAAAATAATCCATTTGTTATTGCTGTATTTTTAAAAAAAAATCACTCCAGAGTATGTTTTTAAATAACAAAAATTTATTCTGATCATGAATCCTTAATGCCAATGGGGCTTTGTGGGAATGACATATTATGTCTATTCTTTTTTGCATTTATGGGGATGGCTTGAGTGGGGGCTGGACAACTCCCACTCAAACTGGCTCACTCAACAGCGCCATGGACTGAGAAGTATGGTTCCTCTTGGCTGTGGACTGAAAAATATGGTTCCTCTTTATGTGAGCCCTGCATGGGCTGCTTGAGCTTCCTTATAACAAAAGGACAGGGGTTCCAACAGAAAACCTTCCCCCTGAGCCGGGAGGAAGTGCATATGTTTTTAAGTTAACCTTAGAAGTCACATAATTTATGGTCAAGGGCATTACATTCATGGAAGCTTATGGTGAAGGGGACACAGACTCCACACAAGATGAGAAGAAAACAAAGGTCTCATTGTGAAAACTGTGTGGGAAAGAAGATATTGGCATGGCTGCAAGAAAATATTGGAGTCTGATTTACAAACCTTTCCTCTGTGTTTATTTTATTTGCCCAAGTAAAGGTGTGAGCCATTGCATTTTTATAATTCTTACACTAGCATTTCATCAGTTGCTTGCCTTGGGATGAAATATTTCCATTTATTTAATAATGTATGTGGTTCTGCCTGTATATAACATCTTGCTAAATATAAATGCTATCTTTGTGCACTTGTTTTATTTCTCTTTTTTATATGTTCTTTTTCTTTATCTTCCTTTGTTTTTACCTCTTTTTTTGCTCAAAGATCAAATAGATTTACCAACCATCAAGTTTCTAGATAAGTGGAGAAGGAAGTTCCTTAAGTAAGATATATGTATGTGTGTGTGTGTGTACATAAATATATATACACATATATACACACACATATGTATATATATATATGTATATACACATATATATGTGTATATATATCTTGAAATACGTGTGTATGTGTGCATGTGTGTGTGTGTGGAGAGAGAAAGAGAAAGAGAGATTAATTTAAAATTTTATAAATTTTTGAATTATTTTAATGGAGACCATTTTACTCGTTTTGCCCTCCATAACTTTCTGAGCCTCTTTTCTCATGTATAAAATGAGATACATTTCTGATATTGAGCAAAATATTCAGACACACAGACACACAATTAGTTACATGCCATTTATTATAGCACTGTAGTATGAGAGTACAAATCTTTCAATCCTAACTATACCAAAGGACATGTACCAGAGCAGGGTGGCATTCTTTTGGACATAACAAGGTGGCTCTGATGACCCCACAGTGCTCTCCATATCAGCCTAGGAAGGGAGTAGGGAACATTTAGGTCAATGTGCAACAAGGAAGGTGACCCTGCTTGAAATGAGGAGCCTGTAGAGTGCTGTATATGATGTATACAGCACTGCTGTATATGATGAACCTGCTTCTTGTGAAGCTTATGAAGGCAGGTAGGGAACAGGGATTCAAGGTTCTACCAAATTGGTAAGATTGCTATGATGATTAAAGTAAAATGCTTAACCGAGTGCCTAGCACATGATAAACTCTCAATGTTAATTCTTTGTAATGCTTTAGATATTGGGCATCCAAAAAAAGGCTCATGTGTGAGAAAATGCAAGAAAGTTCAGAGTGAAATGATTGGGTTAAGAGAGCCTTAACCTGATCAGTGCGTTGATCCCTAGATAGGGATTAAGAGGGTTGTAACTGTAGGCAGGTAGGGTGTGGCTGGAGCAGGTAGGTCCCTGGGGGCATGCCTTTGGGGTTTATATTTTGTCCTAGTTTAGTAGATCAATCCCCACCCCTTCCTGGTTTTATGCTCCAAGATTCTTTCCTTTGCCACACTCTTCCCCCATGATGTTCTGACTCACCTCAGGCCACAAAGAATTGAGTATGCCATTTATTGACTAAAACATCTGAGACTGTGAGCCCATAAATAAACTTTCTACCGCTAAAATTGTTCTTTTCTGGTTTTTTGATCACAGAGCAAAAAGCTGGCTAAAACACTATTATTATATTATTATTGAGTTCTATCTAATCTCTTAGCTCTTCTTCATGTATGAATTAAAGCTATTCATAGACGAAATATACTTTACAAGCAGACGTTATAGAATATTATAGTTGTTGGTGTTGTATTATGTAGTGATTGTTAACAAACAATAGCCTGTTCTCATGGATCTGTGGGTCATCTAGGGATCAGCTGAGGGTGGGCAGACCTGGCCTGGGCTTGGCTGGACCTGGCTTAGCTTATACTAGGTCTTTTAACCATCTTTCCAGGAACAGTAGGAAGACTTGGCATGTTTTTCACAAAGTGATAGCAGAGAAAACAGAACAAGAAGAACCATTCAAGAATTCTTGACACCTAGGTTTAAAACCGGCAAAGGGTACTTCCACATTATCATATAGTTACTCTGCTACTTGTCCATGTTTGAAACCCAGAGTGGGGAAATGCACTTTACTTCTTTTGTGGGAAGAACTAGAAAGTCACAAAGAGAAATACTAGATATCCTCTGTTTATTCTCCACCTCTGACTGTCCACTGAGATTGTCCTTCCAATATTTTACTGCCTCAGTCTAAGCTTCAGTTTCTGGTCAATGATCCTCACTGTCCTGTGCTGCCACTGGGGATTTATTAAAATTTAGATCTGGTTATATCACCATGAGAGCATGCCTTAACGAGGGATTTGAGGATGCTAGCCAACCTCTGGAGCACTTCAAATCAGATCCTGTGTCTGGGCCCATGTGGACATGGTCAGCTGTGCCAGCTGCCACACCCTGGAGTGGGTCCCATGTCATTGCACATACTCGTAGCTCGGTCACAGTGACATGAGCTGGACGATCATTACACATAATCCTTAGTAGCATCCTTCACACTTGCTATACTCAGTTTCATTCTTTCATCAGTCACTGGCCCCTTCTATCATCCCAGGACTCAGTGTGGTCTTCACTCCCTGGAGAAATTGCTTTCTCGATTCCTCGAGATGTGATTAAGCATTTTGCAGATCACTCTTGGTCTCAGCATTGTTTCCCATACTGTATTGTAGTTGTTCTCTAATTTTCTATTTTACTCATGAACTGCACTCCTGGAAGGCTCATTGTGTCTTTTATGTTTGTGTTCCTGGTACTTATTACAAAGCAGTCACACAATAATGGTTGTTGAATGGATTATTTTTTCATCCATAAAATAATCTCTCTTTCCACAGGGTAATATATTGAAAGATGTTCACATCCTCAGTACTAATTGTGTCTTATATCCATGGGTTTTATTATTATCATTGTTGTTATTGTTATCCTTTGTGACAGATTTTATTTTCTGCAAATTTAGATAACACATTTCACAGTGTTATACTTTTTCAAGTATAAAACTGAATGGCAAAAACAGTTGCTATTTATATGGAGAAGACAGAAATAAGATATCAAATACTATAAAATATAACTCTTTCAAAGTTTTGCTGAAGGATGTATCCACAAATAGGACAACCCAAGTATTCCATTTTCATTTTATAGTTGTACATTTTAAAGTCCATGGTTTATAAATATAGACCTCTTGTTTCTATTCTGAATTAAGTATTTACTATTTTCCCCTTTATAATGTTTATTTTATTCTTGCTCTTATGTTTATTTTCTTTTAGCCTCCATAGTATTTTGCTAAATGTTGACTTTGTGCAACATTTATTCACATTATAATAAAATTAATATTTTCCCTTTAAAAATATTTCTGCAATATTTCTGATCCTAGCTTACTGTTAAAAGTTTTCAACTCCACCAAGAAGAGGTCTATATTCCTTTCACTTGAAATCAGATGGGTCTTTCTTGACTACATCAAAAAGTAGAATGAGGCAGAGGTATTAATGTGTAACTCTGAGGCTAGGTTATAAAATGTGATATAGCTTCCATCTGGGTCATTCTTTTGGGATGGGGCTTAGAATACATCCACTGTACTCTGAGGAAGCCCAGACAGCATCGGCCTACCCTTTTATAGGAGAACTGAAACTCCATCCCTCAGCTCTGGGGAGCTTCCAGCTCTCACCAGCATCATTTGTCAACTACATTAGGAATGAATTCCACATGTTCTAGTCAAGGGGCCTAGCTCACCTCATATGCAATGGAAATGCACCTTCTGCACCCAAATCACACTACAGATTGGTGAGCAAAATCTATGAGAAAAATAAATGATTTTTACTAAGTCATTAAATTTTAAGGTGATTTGTACAGCAATATCCAATCAAAAATTGTTATGAATATAATCAATCTTTAAAAATATCTGGTCAGTATGGGAAAACAATAAAAAAAAATGCACGAGTACTAAAAGTTTGAGAAACATTACTGTCCAGATAATATCTTCCAAGGACCATGCTGGGCAAACATATTTTTTAAAATTTTTTTTGTTGTTATTTAAATGACCATGGAAAAATACTTTTTTTCTTATAAACTTGAAGAGTTTATACATTCCAAATGCAAAAATTTTGAAGACATATATTGGATTATCTGGATTGTACCTATAGCCACACATGGCCCAAGAGACGAAATTAAAAATGTAAAACTCACTGGTCTCAGAGGTAGCCTAAGTTATTAAAATGATAAATCTTTGATCATTTCAAAATATCCATCTGATATTTGCCTCTACCTTTGGTGAATCTTTTAGTTGGGAGTAAGCAAATTATAGTTTTCAGGACAAATCTAGTCCACAGCCTGTTTGTGAATCCTGCTGTGTTGGAACTCAGCCACACCCATTCATTTAGTTACTGTCTATTTTCATATTAAATTAACAATGTGGGGTGGTTGTTACAGACTGTATGGCCTGCAAAACTGAACATGTTTACTGTCTGGTTCAGGTCAACATTTGCTGAGCCTGTCTTAAGTTAATCATTTGGGGACTTCTCAAGAGGCCTGTCAATTAGACTGGCCTTAGAAGAGCTATTTTCATCACACCTAAAATCTGTGCCTCATGGAAATGCACAGTTCTGAGAAGTTCCATCCCTGAGTGACTTCTTGTCGCTAGACCTGAGGGATGGAGTCGGGAGGTCAGGAGAAGGCAGGCAAGGCTGGATGGACACACAAGCCTGAGTGGCAGTTCTGATTTCATGGTCAAGTTAGGAAGGAATGACATGTCTTAGAATGTTAATCAGAAATTTATTACAAGTGCAGAAATCCCTTTTAAATAACAAGAATAGTGTACCCAACCTTAAGTGGAGCTGAAACCAGAGGTTCAGGTAATTTAATAATTGCTATTTCTCTTCTTTATTCCTTTGTCTGATTTTTCTCTTAGATAGCTTTATTTATTTATTTTTTCTTGGTACTAGAGATTGAACTCAGGGACACTCAACCACTGAGACACATCCCCAGCGCCCCCTTTTTAAAATTATATTTTATTTGTAAGTAGATACAATATCTTTATTTTAATGTGGTGCTGAGGATCGAACCCAGTGCCTCACGCATGCTAGGTGAGCACTCAACCACTGAGCCACATCCTCAGCCCTCTTTAATATTTTAATTAGGGACAGGGTCTCACTGAGTTGCTTAGCCCCTTGCTTTTGCTGAGGCTGGCTTTGAACTCTTGATCCTCCTGCCTCAGCCTCTCAAACTGGGATTACAAGCATGGGCCATTGTGCCCAGCTGGCTTTATTCTTAAAATCTCTCCAAATAATTCTAAACTTACATTGTCCTTACTTTTAGAAATGTAGTGAGAAACGATAATGCCCTTCTCCAAAACTTCACCTGAGACCCTGGAATCTGAGTCTCTTTCTTATGAGTAGTCACTCCGCAGTCCCACTGAGCTGTCACTCTGGGCAGAATAGTGAGGTCTTTTGATAGTCTAGGTCTTGGTGACCTCTAGCTTTGAAATTTAATCCCATGGGTTAAGAATGAACGAGGAGCCCTTCACCAAGGAAATACTGGATAAATATTTTCTTTTTTCATATGTTCATCACATCTGCCTATTGGTACCAGTTTAGGTTTTCCAGATAAATGCTGAGTGCCTAATTAAAATTGAATTTCACAGCGGCTTGGGAGGCTGAGCAGGAGGATTGCGAGTTCAAAGCCAGCCTCAGCAAAAGTGAGGCCCTAAGCAACTCAGAAAGGCCCTATCCCTAGATAAAATACAAAATAGGGCTGAGGATATGGCTCAGTGATTGAGTGCCCCTGAGTTCAATCCCCAGTATCCCACTCACCCAAAAAATTGAATTTCAGTTAAGTAATGAGTGGCAATACATTTTACTTTTAATGGATTTTAAATATTTCATGGGACATATTTATACTAAAAATTCTTCATTGTTTTTTAGAAATTCAAATTTAACTGAACATCCTCTATTTCTACTTGCTAAACGTGGCAACTCTATAAGTGATTCAGGTTTTTGTTTTTTTTTTTAATTGATCCAACCTAATCTGAGGCAATTCAAGATAAAACTCACGAGATTATTTTGCAGATCTATCAAGGTAATAGTGGCAAAAGCATCTAGGAAATTATACAGTGTTATAAAAACACGAGAAATTGTTGTTTTCTGAGTTGGATTCCTTAAATTTTGTTTTAATCTTGATGAGACAGTCATGTACTACAGACAACACTCTTCTAATCTGGAAGAATTAGAAGAATCTTGTTCTTCCTGACAATTAATAGAACTAATAGGATAGAGCTTACATATGTATGATTTAAAATAATCACAACAGGGAAATAAAGCAACTAGCGTTTCTCAAAGGTACACATATCTTTTCTCATTCCCAGGGAGAATGAAATCCAGTGTCGACTATCTATAATTTATAGTGAATCTTCAACTCTATCTCAAAATTCCTGTAATTCTCATTTGGAGTTTTAAAAGACTGCTAATGTCCTTCCTGCCAGGTTTTAATTACTTTCTGTAGGGGAATCTTCTTTCTCTGGTCCCTGAAATTATTCAGAAGAGAGACATATACTCACTGCTGAACTGAAACACTTCTAGCCACAAAGACCGTTTTTCTTTCCTTGTACTTTTCCCCTCCAACTAGTAAGAATAAAGTCTGTTTTCTTCTGGGAGGTGGGGTGGGGGGAGGAAGGCAACCGTTCTACCACTTTCCTATCTTCACTGAGACCTAAGAGGATCTCTTCTTGTTAGTCTCTTATAAAAATGGGGGAAGAGTCATCTGCATTTGATAGCCAAGCTCAATTAAGTAAAACCTCAGGTCAGAATTTCCTGGAAGGCTGATAAAAAATGGTATCATTTACAACCTGATTCCATTAAAGAGGTGAAGTGATAGATTTTGGAAATAGAATAGCAAATTAAACTGAAAACACACTATTTGAACTCCACATTGCATAGAGACATGATAAAAGTGCTGAATACGAATGGGATACCATCTTATGTGTTGGTTATTTCATAAGTATCATCAGTAAGAGAAAATTAGAGAAGGAAAGGTGGGCATGGGACCTAGTCGTAAAGCTAGAATTTACTAAGCTTCCAGGCAGAGGGGGCACTAAGTACTAGGAATGATTGAAATTTCCTGATTGAGTAGGCAAGTGATTTACAACCCTGTTCGTCATTCTCCTTACTAAATGCTTCAGTGGCTACTTGAAAGTTTATTATAAGAACAGGAGATACACAGTTTTTGATGCACCTTGAAAACTGCCCAGCATGTGGTAGATCTGAGCTCTGGATTTTTTTTGTTGTTGTTGTTGTTCTCTATTGCTATGTACTTTGGATTCTTTCTCCCTTTAGAAACTTTCTTCAAATGGTTGTCACTCATACCTAACAACTAAAAAAGTATTGTGTACGGGAACAGCTTTTACCACAAGGTAGTTACCTGTAGACCAGTTCTTGGATGAGAGATATCCAAAGTCAGTGTTTTAAGGTTTTGCTCAGATCCCTTTCTGTTTTTCCAGGAAAAAAAAAAAAAAAGCACCATTCTTGCCTGGAAAAGGATAGAAGCTGATGGATGCTTGGCAGCTAGTAACATGGGCTCAGGAATCTTACCTCTCATATTTTCAGTTTTATGATGTATATCCATCTTTCATTCTTCTATGACTCCCAAATTCAGAGCATATCTAGTCTACCTGCTTCAGAGAATAAATGTGGGATTACCTTTGAAGGAGAGGGAGGGTAATAGCTCAACTGACTGAAATCAAGAAAGGACCTAAGAGTATGACTGATTTATATAAAATATTAATCGATGATTTGGCCCATTTTAGATTTCTGAATCTAAAATTCACCAGCTTGCCTTCACATATATCTGTAAATTCTGATACTCCTCCTATTAAGAAGTGAAGTCTAATTCTCTCCCCTTGAATGCGAACTGACATCACTGACAGGCTTCTAACAGATATAAGATGGAAAAAGTGACACTCCATGATTTCAGAGCCTAGGTTATGAAAGGTGTCTATAGCTCTAAGTCTCTTTCTCTCTGAGAAATACACACTTGGAATACATGGCAATACTGCAAAAATCTGGCGACATGGAACCTGCCATGTTCAAGAGAAGAGATGAGAGAGAGCGAGCGGGGCGGGGAAGCAGAGAATCAGCTATCTGGTCTTCATCTCCCTAGGTCTTCCCAGCTCAGTTGTCAGATACGTAAGTGAAGAAGTCCTCAAGATGACTACAGTACCAGCCAGTATGTGATAACAGATGTAAGGGACCCTAAGTGACATCTTCCTTCCTGAGTCCAATCAATCTCCAGAGCCACAAGAGATAACACCAACAAGTAACTACTGCTGGTTCTTAACACTGAGTTTAGAGAGATCTCCAGTACACTTGGAATGCTGAACCCCACACTCAATTGGTGGAACATCACAATGGAAACCCACTCTCTAACAAGTGCTTGGCTCTGCCTGCCCCCACCAACTTTGCAACCTTAAAGAAGACACTAAAAAATTCTTCAAATCACAGATTTTTCACTTGAAAAATAAAGATGATCCCCCATGAACAGATCTTTCATGTGGATTAAATGAGAAAAAAATATGGGGAAACTACAAGCTCTATAAAAATCTACAAAAAGTTGTAAATTGCTGAAACCTGTGATGAGAAGCTCTACCCCTGAGCAAGTTCACTGAGTAGTTTTCAAAAATGTAGCCAGTGCTATCTCTGTTCATTAGTTCAGGTTCTGAGGAAAGGAGAGAAAGTTCTGTTCATGTCATCAAATTAATATCCCTATGTTTTATTATACTTCAAATTTTTAATAGTTACATTAATATATAAAATCCCAAAGATTATATCAACTCCATACTTAGGAAAATGTCAATAATATCCTGGGGTGGAATGATAAACGGAATGTTGTTACCCTGACATTGGGATCCCAGTAAAGATTTGTGGTTGAGTTTTTCATGAAATGCCAGAATTTGTTACCATATTTTACATTTCTAATGAATATGTAACTTGCCATCAGAATGGTTTATTGTCTTTTGCATTTAACTTAATATAATTTTTTTCGCAGTAGCAAAAAGAGGTTTACAGTGATTTCACACAACAAATTACAGGGCTTGGTAGTTTTAATAACCAATAAGTAAGCATGACAATATAGTGGGGAAAGGTAATTTATATATATATATATATATATATATATATATATATACACACACACATATATATACATACACACATATATATACATTATTTATATTATATATATTATTATATATAATATTATAAATAATATATTATTATTATATATTATTATATATAATATTATAAATAATATATTATTATTATATATTATATATATAATATTATAAATAATATATAATATAAATAATGTATATATATGTGTGTATGTATATATGTATGTATGTATGTATACACACACACACATATATATATATATATATAAATTTTTTTAAATTTTATTTCTTATGTGGTGCTAACGATCAAACCCAGTGCCTCACGCATGCCAGGCGAGCACGCTACTACTTGAGCCAGATCCCCAGGTACTTTCTTAATGCACAAAACTAGAAGTGATTTTTTTTAAAACCCAATTTAATTTTTGAAAATCCACCTCACCTTGCATGTTTTGGTGAAAAATTAATCACAGTGAATTTGTAGTTTCCCCCATTCAGGATTGCACCTGATTCCTGGGAAAGTGATATTCTTTTAGATAGTCTGTCATAGACCTTGTCCCTCACTTCTGGGAGATGATAATGCATCTAATATGGTGATTATAAAACTTTAGCAGATAAGGATTGCCTGGAGGATTTGTTAAAACATAGATTGTTGGGCATCTCTTCTAGAGTTTCTGTCTCAGTAGGTAGGCCTGGGACAAGGCCTGAAAATGTATCTGCCTAATATTTCCTAAGGATACTGATGATCTTGGACCACTCTTTGAAGATGACTGTTCTTAAGATGGGAAGGTTGGATCTGTCTGTTTGTGGAGAGCCTGGCCTAGCTTAGGGAAAGATTTCACTGTGAGGTCCTTCATTGTTCTACATCAAACACTATCCAAGTGAGACAGGTAATTCCATCAGTAGAGGTGGGGCACATTTCAGGTTTTCAGCTTTAAGAGACCTTAAGTTATGCTCTTATTTTATCTTTTATTTAATAGGTAATTAGTTCCAGAAAATACCAAATAAATTAGTAAAATGTGACCTGGATAGAGAGAAAAGCTTTGTTTTTCTTTTATCTAGCTCTCTATATCGTACAAAATGGATCATAAGGCCCGCATTTCATTAAGAGTTTTTTGTTGTTGTTGTTTTAGCAAGTGATTGAACAAATGGGATTTATCTCATCACACTTTCCTGGTCTGAAACAGCCTCCTACAAATGTACCATCTCACTTTGCTTTGTCCTAGAGCAAGTATTGGGGATATCTTGAACAGTCTGAGTATAGTTTTAAAAATTACATATAGTTTTTGGAACTTTTCATTGAAGGTGGAAAATACTGGATACCCCATTTGGCTGAGTAAGTCTCTTTCTATTCCATCCCTCCTCTCCTCATTCTTTGCAGTCTGTGGGCTACATTTTTAAATAATTATTGTTGCACTCCTAGCCCACTTATTTGGTGAGGTCTCTGTGGAATCTGTCAGGTCTGCATTATGAGACTTAATACATTCAGTTTTGAGGTGTTCTGTTTGAGAGGCAACTAAGAGAGGAGACAGTGGTATGATTGCTGTATAATGAAATTGATGAAATACACTTCTGAAATAAGGAAGTCAATCCACCCCCTTGGATATACAGATGTATACGAGGTAGGGTTCCTCAGTGCTCAATCCCAGGTCTTCTTTTTACTCCTTTTGGTCTTTCTCTAAGTTTGGTGATTGATATGTGCCACATGAATTTATTTCAAAAAAGATTATGGGACATACACATGGTCGTTCCAGAGGTGAATCTGTTAATGAAACAGCACTAAGTTTGGAGATACACACTTTCATTAAATTTCTGACTTTTGCACATTTGAACCATATGAACGTGAGCAAGTGGCTTAAATTCTCTTTGCTTCAGTAAAGTGGAGTTGATAATCCTGTTCGCTGTGATATAGGGACTGGATATGTGAACCAGCACAAGCATCTGCACACATACTCTTCATATCTTAGTTGCTTGCTCTGTGTAGTGTTGGTCTTTTCTGCCACTTTTCACTCCATACAAATGAAAATCTTCTTTTCCTGACCACTAGGTGGAGAAAGCAAGCCTTCTACAGTAATTGAATTAAACAAGGCCAAATCATCCTGACCTGAATACTACAGATATTTAAGGGAGAGGAAAGAAAACTTTGCCTTCCTCAGAACTTTAGACGGCATGATCAGGCAGCCAGGATAGATGTTTGGGGAATTCTTCAGCAATGCACAATGAAGTATTTGAGTTTCAAGAGTGGTCATGCCTTGAGGCTCTAGATTTCAGTCAGGGATGGTCTTAAGCACATTATAAAGTTCAAAAAGTCTGTTTTCCAGCACCTTTTTTTCCTCTTCCATATCCCACTCTCTTCTCCCCTGAATTTCAAGGAAACAATTGTCTGATGATCTCTTCCTTCTGAGGTAGTATATGGCTACTGATTCCCAAGGACATTTGTGTTTTCAAGAAAAACTCTTTCGACAAATAATTCATTACTAATCTTTAAGTGTCTGAATTCTGTACAAATAATACTACTTATATCAAGTCCACAAAACTATTCAAGGAAAATTTCCTTTAGGCCAAGGAAAGTTGTCACTATGGTAGAATTAACAAGGCATTTGCAACCAAGGGTGTCTTGAAATCTTACATGGGAGCAGCCCCCAAGTAGGTTAAATTTGTTAACCTTCTTTCACTTATTTTTTCCAATGTTGGTTTGCTATAATTTTAAGCACTGTAATCAAGTTATTTCACACTCCAGGTTTTTAAAATGTAAGAATCTTTTTTTTTCCTCCCCAGTTTTTGCCTTTAAAGTAAGAAGATGAGAAAAAAGATTTTTGAGAAAGATTCTAGTTTGCATGGAGCTGAAGTGATATGACAGAAAATGACTTGACACTTCATTGGTAAATAGTTCTAGAACTAGGTGGTAAGATGAAAAGGAGTTTTTATTTTAAAAGATTTGCATGCATTTCAAACAGAATGTCTCTCGAGGTTATCCACATCACTACTGCATCCCCACCCGGTCCTGAGCTTCCCAACATCTAGGTGAGGTCACTGTTGCTTCTGTCCCCGGCTCCATATTTCCTTCCTGGTGCTCCTCATCCTGATATCTCATCTGGTTTCTGAAACCTTCTTTCGTGCCTATACTTACCTTCCCAGCATTGATCCTTCAGTTGAACAACTATTTGGAACATTATTAACCCATGCTTTTGATTAGCCTCTCCCTACAAATTATCTCATTGGCTCCAAATGTTGCAGGTACCACCTTCATTTCTGATCCAACTTCAAAAGTTGATACTAGTCCAGGGAAGTATCCCATAATCTCCTTGAACATAATGGTGCTCAGAAATGAACTATTGAAAAATTTTACCAGTATTTTAACTTATATGCAAAAAAATTTTCTGCTTTTTATACTGGAAAATACCCAAGTTATGTACCAAATTTTTAATCTGAAGTTGATGTGATTTTATTGCAAAAAAAAAAATCTTCATCTACTTTTAAATAGTAGTCCTATTTGCCTCACCACCAGTGCTATTCACAGGCACTTTTGTTGTTGTTTTGGTTTTCCTATGTTATTTAAGGAGGGAAAAGGCAAGGGAGAAATTTCAGTTTATGTTCAGTAAATTTCCACTCTAGGACCTGAACAAAAGTTCCCATAGGCAGCCAAGAGCAGGCTGGAGTCCTGGAATGCAATTCCATTTAAATGTGGCTTGAAATAGCACACTTATTTCCACTAAATTTAGTTTTAATGTATCCCATAGAATGATCATTTATGCATAATTCACATACACACAAAAGCATCTAGGACTCAAATATAAGATCTAAATGTAAATGCTGTTTTTCCTCTTACAACACTGTCAATTCTCAATTTCTAGTGTCAATTTTCAATCACCGTGTTCCATCTACATAAAGCACTCATATATGATATTAAGCATTTTGTGTTGGGCTTCCCCTAAAGTAAACTCTGAGGCAAACTCTTTAGGCAGTTTATTTGGAAGTACAAAAAATACCAGTAGGTAAGGGGAAGAGACATGGGGGAGGAGAGACAAACAGTGTGTATATTAAAGCTGATACCCACGATGGACAATAGGGATGTAAATCTTGGAAAAGCTCTGGAAATGATGCAAAGTATGATCATTACTGTTGTTTGGTAAAGAGCAAGGAAACTGGGTTGCAATATTCCTCCCTTATTGGCAGGTTTGCTTCCTGCAGTTTCAGTTGCCTGAAGTCAACCATGATTTGAAAATATGAAATGGAAAATTCCACAAATAAACCATTCCTAAGTTTTTGGGAAAAAACCCTTTATTACAGTATATTTTTATAATTCTATTTTTATAGAATTATTAAAACTAATCTCTCACTATGCCTAGTTCATAAATTAAACTTTATCATAGGTATGTATGTATTAGAAAAAGCAGTATTTTGGTGCTATCTGTGGTTAAGACGTCCACTGTGGGCATCAGAACACATCCTCTGTGCATAAATGGGGGACTACTGACTTTATATTCCTATACCTGCCAATTGTTAGGTAAGGACTATGGAGGGGAGGGTTGGGATTTGAATTCTCAGCTCTAACTATCTGTCTTGCATGTGAACTTCATTGGATTTTAGCAGGCCAAGGGCAGTCTTCCTATAGTGATGCAGGTGCTGACCATCAAAAGACAAACTGCTGTGGTTGGGGGGAGCAGGAAGAAGTTCCAAAGGAAGGGGTGAAGCAATGATGGGCCTGCTAGGCCACCCTGTGAGGCAGTATTGCCACTCAGGTATCAGTTTACATTTCTAAGTTTATATCAAATCCCTATACTAAAAATCCATATGGAACTTCCACAAAAGAAATCTCAAGGCCCATATAGCTTCACTGAAGAACTATACAAAACATTTTTAAAAGAATAAAAATTTTATATGATTTTCATCAGGCTCTAGGAGAAATAATACTTCCCAAAGCATTTTGCAAAGTCATTATTATCCTAAAACCAAAACTAGACAAAGAGTATAAAAAGAAAATAATAAAGATCAATATCCCTCCAGAAATTATATTTGAAAATCTCCAACAATATTAGCAAACTGAATGCAATAATGAGTAAAATGAATTCTACATAATTTCTAAGTAGAATTTATTCCAGGTGTGCAAGATCATCTCAACATTTGAAAATTAATGTAATCAATCATGTCCACAGGCTAAGCAGAAAAATCATGTAATTATATCAACTGATGCAGTAAAAGCATTTGGCAAAATACAAGTTCCATTCATGGTAAAACTCTCAGCAAGTTAGGAATAGAGCTAACGTATCTTAATGGAGAATTTGTACAAAACCCTGATGGCTAGCTTCACATCTAGTAGTGAAGAACTGCTTTTCCCCCTAAGATTCTAGAAATCCTGTTAGGGTCTGTAAACAAGTCAAGATGGAGCCTGGCATTTTGCCAGAGGGAGTGGTTTGTGAAGTAACGCCAGCGAGCCATTAAGTGTGGAGATTCCTTATTGGTTGACTGCTGTATCTAGTTTATGTTAATTAAGATAAGCTGTGTGTAATGTATATATACCCCTCCTGTCCTACAATAAACGGCTCCCACTCCTGCAGTATCAATGTACACAAGTTGCTCGTCACCCCCCCGGTTATTTTGCTGCAGCCGGACTGCGGCAAAATCCTAACTCCTGTAATAAGGAAAGAAAAAACTTAAAGAGCCTATAGATCAGAAATAAACAATTTTGTCCCTAGCTGCAGATGATATGTCTATATAGAAAATCCCAAGAAATGTACAATCCCCCAAGCCCTAGAACTAATGAGTTCAGTCAGCAAGGTTGCCAAATAAAAGATCAATAGGAAAAAAATCACATTCTATATACTAATAATGAATATGCAGAAAACAAAATGAAAATATCATACGATAAAGAATACTAAGCACACTTTTGAAAAAGTTCATGTCTTCATGCTGAAAATTATAAAGATCTGTTAAAAAATCAACAAACAGAAAATACCATATTCATGGATTAGAAGACAACGTAGTAAAATTGTCAATTCTCCTCAAATTTAACATAAATCTAAGTCAGTTTTTTTTTAAATCCCAGGAAAACTTGAAGATTTTTTTTCTAGACATTGAGATTATTCTAAAATTTATATAGAAAGACAAAGATCTAGAACAGCTGAAGCAATCTTGATAATGATACTAAAGCAGCAAGACTCACCCTACCTGATATTAAAACATATTTATAGTGATGATAATTAATACAATGTGGCATTTGGGGAGGGATAGACCCACAGATCAACAGGACAGAATAAAGAGCCCATATCTGTGTACATACAATTTAATGGCAAAATCTAAAACTATAAGATATAGCTGAAAAACTAAAAAGGATTACTGTATTTTGCACTATGGCGTTCCCTATCTCTTCTTGACATTTTAATCTGATTTTATTTCTTTTAAAGAAGAGAACAGCAGAACAGGGTCATGGCTTAGAGTGCAATCTGTGGAGTTCAAATGCTGTGGATGTATCAAATACCTGGGCCTGCATCCATACATGCTTAACTCTTTGATTAACCAGCTTTTTTACTTTGACCATGTTCCCTAAATCTCCATCTGAAGTTTCCTAATTTGTGAAATGGGAATAATAGCAACAATCCTTATCTCAATGGGAAGTGAGAATTCTTGGTCAACATCAAAGCCTATAGAACAGTACCTGCCATGTGGTGAGAAATCTACAAGTGTTAGTTGCTTTCTGGTATTTAATTTTGGGTATTTTCTCATGTTATTTATGAGGAGGATGTTTCCTAAATAATCTGCTATCTGCTGAAGGCCTGTTGATCCAAAGTAATAAGAACCCTGCATTTTGATCACTTGCATATTCAAGCAGATGCCCCTAGCCAAACTAACCAAGAGAATGAATGAGAGCAGACCCAAATCAGTGAAATTAGAGATGAAAAAGAAGACAACCCCACAGATATTTCTAAAATATTTTTAGGATTGTTAGAGAATATTTTGAAAACTTAAATTCCAATAAATTGAAAAATCTAGAAGATATTGACAAATTTCTATATACCAAATTTCTATATACCAAATATATGACATACCCAAGTTGAACTAGGAAGATATAGAAAACCCAAACAGATAATATCAAGCAATGATTTTGAAGCAGCAGTAAAAAACTTTTCGACAAAGAAAAGCACAGGATCAGATGGTTCTCAGCTGAGTTTAAAGAAGAACTATCATCGACCCTCTTCAAATGACTCCATGAAATAGAAAGGGAGAGAACATTCTCAAACTCATCGTATGAAACCAGTATCACCCTGATCCCAACACCAGATAAAAGACCCATCAAGGAAAGAAAACTACAGACCAACATCCCTGATTAACATCAATGAAAAAAAAAAAAAACCCTTAATAGAATTCTAGCAAACCACATTCAAAAAACACAATAAGAAGGTAGTACACCAGTGATCAAGCTGGATTCACTTCGAGGTTGGTTTAATATACATAAACCAATAAATGTAATTCATCACATGAGTAGATTCAGGGACAAAAATTGCATGATCATCTCAAAAGATGCAGGAAAAAAACCTTTGATAAATTCCAACACTCATTCATATTAAAAATGCTGAAGAAGTTAGGGATAAAAGGAACTTACCTCAACATTGTAAAAGCTATATGTAACAAACCCAAAGTAAACATCATATTGAATAGAGAAAAAGTAAAAGCCTTTCCTCTAAAATCGGGAATAAGACAAAGATGTCCACTGTTAACACTCCTATTCAATATGGTTAACTCTAGCCAGGGCAGTCAGGCAAGAGAAGGAAATTAAAGGGATACAAGTAGGAAAAGAAGTAGTGAAGTTTTCTCTGCTGATGACATGATCCTGTATCTAGAAGACTTGAAAAATTCCACGAGAAGATTTGTAGAATTGATAAACAAATTCAGCAAATTAGCAGACTACAAGATCAATATACAGAAATCAATAGTTTGCTTTTACTCTGTTGTAGTCAGCTTTTTCTCTGCTGTGACTAAAGATCTGACCAGAAAAATTTTAGGGGAAGGAAAGTTTATTTAAGGGCTTATGGTTTCAAAGGTCTCAATCCACAGATAGCAGGCTCCATCCCTCAGGGCTTGAGGTGAGGCATAGAGAAGAGTATAGGGGAGGAAAGCAGCTCACATGATGATCAGAAAGCAGAGAAAGAGACTCCACTTGCTAGATATAAAATATATATACCCCAAAGCCATGCCCCTAATGCCCCACCCCCTCCAGCCACACCCCACCTGCTGTAATTAGTCACACTTAATTAATCCCATCACACAACTAATTTACCAATTGGCTTAATCATTTCTTTTCTGAACCTTCTTGCGTTATCTCCCATGTGAGTTCTTGAGGGATATCTCACACCCAAACCATAACATACTCCAATAATGAATCTGCCAAACAGGCTATTTAAAATAGTTGGATGCTTTCTGTATTTCGCCCCCCCCCCCCAAAGAGTACCAAATGTTTTCAATTCCATTTTGCCCACGAAATAATATATGGTACTATTGGAAAAAGATAATATATACCCATCTGTGATCTAAGCTTGGAACAAAGAGTAGAACTAGTTTGAAACAGTAATCAGGTTGGAGACATAAAGCGAGTAAAAGAATGTAATTACGTGTACAACAATGAGAACAATATCAACAGTGAAGGTGCTTTCAAATACAGATGTTTTTCCCGGCTCATACTGAAATTGATTTCTAAAGCTGACAATTCAAAGGACCAGGTCCCCAAATTAAACATTCCTTTTCTGGTTCTGAGAAATTCTGTTTTTAGACAAAGGGATTTGCTTCCTAATTTAAACTCTTCTTTTCAATATATGTCAAAAAACTATGAAAAAAATAATTCATTCTAATCACATGGTCACTTTGAAATGACTCTTCAGTCAATGCACTTAGGGATTTACTTTATACATTTTTTTTTGGTACCTGTGTATACCAAAAGTATTCCTTGATTTCATGCATTGATTGTAAATTAAAACCAAATTTTTATTTGTATTTTGCATATGCCACCAAATGCCTGCTCCTGATCCTTTTGGTGTTTTTGGCATTTGCACAATTTTTCTTTTTCTCAAATGCTATTCAGTTTCAAAATGATATGTGCATTGAGCCCTACTTGTACATCTATTATTCTTCTCACCCCTACTATTAGGTAAGAACAAGACTATTTTGTCCTTTGTTTGTTTCTTTGACACATGGATTGCTTTGTTCCAGACATTTAAAAATTGGCATCATGTCAACAATGATTAAGTATTTTGTTGGGTCTTGCTCCTGTAATCACTAGGCTGAACTAAATTATCTGCTGTCAATTTGGCACCACCACTACTTTCTAAGGCTAGAAACTGCATTTCCAAGAATTCCCCTCCAAGTGTGGTTTCAGGTTGGTGTTTGCCAACACAAGGAGCTAAAAGGAACTCCTGCCTGATGTGAAAGGAGAAGCAAAGCAGAAGCCTGCTGTTGTTGTTGAGGTGGGAGCAGACAGATTTGTAGGGCGGTAAGAATTGCAGTAGCTTTTTGGTGAACTCTAGAATAGCACTCAGTTTGTAAGTAAAGCAGATGGTAAGAGCTTCTCAGTGACTCACAATAGTTGTGCTGGCCTCTAGGCACAGGCTGGAGAATCACCAAACTTATTAGTCAGACTGAGATTTTGAGCATCAATGCCCTGACTTTTGGTGGCACTCTTCTGGCACATAAGCCACAATTTCTAGACTAATTCTGTTTTACCTAGAACACATAGGGTAATTCTGATTTCTTGACTGAACCCTGGATGACACAAAGATCTTCAATATCTTGAAAACAATATCCAAGTATCTTCAGTAGTACCAATGAACTATCCCAAATGAGTCCATCAAGTCTTTTTTGCTATGGGGTCCCCTGCTGTGTGGCTCTTCTGAGGATGTCTCATCACCTCCAAATGGCCTGTTCCTACTAGAATCTCTGTGGACACCAATGATGACTGCAAAATTTACCATCTTGAATAGTGCCAAAGTCAAATAGTAATCCAGGAGATTGCCATCACCCCCCCCCCGTCCCCCCACTGCACAATTTGGTGTCCAACTTTAGCATTTCAACATCATGCAGCACTGTACATGTTCAGTTCTTTCACAAAGCCACTCATGATAATATCACCTTTGAATTCTGTCTGCCATCCACCTCTCCATTCAGTTGAGTATGTCTCCGTGAAAATGTCATACCTTATTCCCGACAGTCTTTCCTTAGCAAACTGCCTACCTTCTGATTCATCCACACTAGAAAATTACCATACAGAGTGGCATTAATGAGATTTGCCATTTAACATTTGCTTAATGTGTCTAGACCTAGAATTATAGTATGCATAGAGTATGGTTGTTATGAAGACTACCTGGATTACGATGATTCTTTGCATTCACACTAAGTAATTATAATAAGATCCTTTTTCATGATTGAGTTTCAGAATATTCAGATGGAAAGGTCTATAACTTCTCTAACATTCTATGGACCTAAGTGAATTTTCTTTTTCAGTTATAGCTTTGAATGACTTGGAAAAGAGCAACAACAGATTAATATTATCCAGGGCCAAGGCAAGTCACATTGAAACTACTTCCTTTACTGAACTTCATGCTGGACAGTAAATTTTGAGAGTAAATCTTAAATTGTAGGAAAATAAAAAAGAAGTATCCTAGTTGTAATGCCCTCTGAAGTCAAGCAGTGTATAAAACTGATCACTCTAAATCATTCTCAAGTCTTCCTTGTAATCACTGTGAATTTGCTTCTCTAATCATCTCCCAGGTGATAGAGATGCTTCTGGTATACAATTGAATATTATACTATCCTAGACTGTGTGTACAAGTCTAAGCTATTAATCAGAGTAAGGGTTATATATTAGATGCTGTTTAAAAATCCCATCCTGGTACTATCGGTGGTGCTTAAGAAGGCTTTCTATGGTTTGCTCCAGAGCTCACTGACCAAACAGAGACATTTACTAATTCTATCCTGGGAGGGTGACTGAGCGAAGCCCTCTACAGGTCTTGGGCCAACATGAATAATAGGATACTTGGGCTATTGAGAGAGAGAGAGGAAAGAGAAAAAGAGAAAGAGGATAACATAATTGTTAGTATTATTTATGAAATTCCTTGCCAATTATTGCAGAGCTTCTCTTCTAGAAGAACATAAAAATCAAAAGAGGCAAGTCACTGAACAAAAAATTTTTTGAAATATATATCTTCCCTTTTTCTTAACACTTCTGTAGTAATGCACTCCTCTCCCCCTCAACTTTATCTAATCTTTACTGATTTCACCCTCTCTCTCTCTGGCACTTTTTCTGCCTGAAGAACATTGTTTTCTTCCTCTGAGGTTGAATCAGGGCTCTGGTTTTATATCAGGATCCTTTTTTTTTTTTTCTTTTGTTTTCACTGTCTTCTATTTCACCTATAATATATCCATTCTTAACTATTTTGCAAAGGCTACTTCCTTAGCTCTGTCTGGTATTATCCCATAATCCTGAGCCAAAAGGTAATTTGTTACTGTTCATTTATTCATTTGAATATCATTACACTATGTTCCAGACCTTGTTGTAGACCCTGAAAATTCAGAGAGAAACAGACTATAAATAAAGAATAAATGGATAAGGTGGGCTGGGATATAGCTCAGTTGGTAGAGTAAGTACTTGTATGCACAAGGCCCTGGGTTCAATCCAGCAACACACACACACACACACACACACACACACACACTCTCAAAAAGGTAATTCCACAAAGTGACAAATCCCTTGATAAAGTCATGTCATGAGGACTGACAGACAGGGGAGTGAGTTCAGGTGGGACTTCCAAGAACAACCCTACTTAGATTAGAGGATGACATTTGGACTTATGTCTAAGTGAGGAAAAGGAGTTTAATCTTATGGCAATTAGGAGGAAAAGTGTGCCAACAGAACATGTCCATATACATACACAGAGACATATACATATACACATACATATGCATGTATTGAGCTATAATATTTCATTTTGACCTTGAGTTCCCAATATTACCAGGTAAGAGTTCTTTTTCTGTCCACATTGTTCTAGTACTGTGTTTCCATGGTAACTTAAGACAGAAACTAGTCTGGTTTATATCATCTTGGAATTTGTCTTATTTAATGTTGCCTAGAGGGAGCCTCTGGGAGTGGGCGAATGTATGTCTCTGGCCAGTCTCCAAATATACAGGAAAGATAAAATCCACACTAACTCCAAAAATTGATTATATCTTGCTAACTACCTCCATTGTCCCTCACTACGAACTAAAATAAAAATTTATATTTTTGGCGAGAGAAATGAAGAAACTTTGAGAGAGAGAAAACAAAAATCAGTCTGATAATCTAAATTTGATTTTCACTCTATTACCCCTGGAAGATACCCATGTTCCCCTTTTGAGATTTTGGCATCTTCCAAGTTATTTCGTCATATGGAAAGGAATGTCATTCCTGTGTCTTCCGTCTTCTGCCCAGCTTCAATAGATCAGATGTTGTTTTTAAAATGGTTTGACTTTACCATTCTACCCAGAGAAAGTGAAGTCAATTGTTCTAAGACAAAGAAGTATGACTGCAAAATGTAGGAATCCAGGACATTAGTTGCCAGGGAATGAGAACTTGAATAGCTTGGACTTTTCATTTCTGCTCACAGATTAATCCGGAAGACCAAAATTGTATCTGATGATGCCATCTGGAATCTCCTTAATCACTTGGTTTCTTTCTTTGACTCAAGCCACCACGGAATTCAAATTCTCTTTGAAGGTCATCAGTAACAAATGATCTTTTGCTTTGTAATGTCCAATGGTCACCCAATAATCTCAGCTTTTGCTCTTAAACAACATCTGATGCTGTCAACCACCTTTAAGTGCTTGCAGTTAAGGTTAACCTCTCTTTATGCAGTAGTATGGCTTCGTCTGTCCTTTTGTCTCCCAGACCTTCCATTTTTTTTTGCTGATTTTTATGCTCATATATCACCCTATTAATGTGAAGGTGCACTTTCTTCTCTCTGTGACCCACCATCAGTGGTGTCAACCATTACTTTATAGGAATGGCCCAACGTCTAAATCTGTAACCTTCACCACTTTCTAAAGGCCAAGCCTACATTTTGAGTATCACATTGTCAGTATTTTGCTGGTAGTTCTTGCTAGATATCACTACTGGTACCTTGTCCATTCCTGGCCAGCTACTTAAGGCCCTCGGACTGGATGAAAACACTAGCACCCATGTGGAGTCCATGTCCTGATTGCAAAAACCTGGCCTTCCCATGCTTTGGCTTTCAATAACTCCCCTTCCATTACTTGGACTCTGATTGCCTCTGTGCATTTGCAGGGGCTTCTGTTTGACGTGCTGCTGTGCACTTTCTTCCTCTCCTCTACCCATTGTAGAATCCTGGTTATTGGCCTCATCTCTTTTCATTAGGTAGATAATTCTATGATCAGTCTTTGGGGTAATATTCCCAGTGGGCTCAATTCTTTCCACCACCTTCATAGAAACATCTATCTCCTTTAACAGATATTGAATTTCAATTAACATGTTTACATCTGGGCTTTTCATCTTCATCTCAAACCTCACTGCATGCCTGCATTTCTCATTCTCCTGTGGCATCAGTCTTCTCACGGTCTCTAAAGTATAAAACCCAATTCATCTTTAACTGTTCCTTTTCCTCCACCCCTTACACCCACCCGTTCAGGTAGCCAAATTGTATTAGTTATTTTTGTTCTAACTTTGTACTCCCTATCTTGACTTCTAGTTATGAAACCTTTATGTGTTGCTCTTGTATACACCTTATACCAGTTTAGCCTTCTTGATAACTGTGATTTATTCTAACTGTAAACATATATTGTTCTTTGCATGTTGGCTACTTACAAGATAACCTGATTATTAGCTCTGTGAAGTGAAAAATAGAGACTTATATTTCTTTCTCTCTTTAATATTACTTACTTATGAAATAACAACCTATCAAAGAATCAAAAATTGGTTATTTGAAATAGTAGCCTATAGCTTTTGGTACATTGGGCATCAGTTGTCCAAAACAACTGATGATCACAAAGCATATGTTTCTATAGCTATGTTAAGCAGAAAGTAATATGCAGAATTATGTTGAATAAAAAGTTTGCAAAAGGGCTTGGGCCTTGGGGGTATACCTTGAATATCTCCCCAAACAATATTTTGAGATTAGCCCAGTGGGGTGGGGGCTGTCACCAATGGAAGTGTGAACTCCAAAAGAAAACCAATTTGAACAGGTTCCATGGGTAAGGAAATCTCTACTATTTAGAGCCATGCCACTATTCTAGACCTCTACTAGGGGGGAAAATATATATACCCTATGCCTCGTCTCTTGACATCCACAAAGACAGTGAATATTGATGCTGCTGCCAAAACAACAATGACAACAGAATCCAAAACAACAACAACAAAAGCACAACATCATTCTGTCTCTGCCAGTTTTGTGTTTTAAATCACGTGAAAGTTAGTCCTATTGGTTGAATCAAAAACATCTCTGCTTTAGATACACGGGAATAAGAGAGATATAATTTTGACTACTTAGGCTCTTAGTACACTGAAGTATACCTGGAGGAGAAGATAAGATTTTTTAAAGGATTTTAAGTGTATTTGTATTTTCAAATATTTTTGTCATCTTCGGATTTCTATTAGAGATTTCTATTTTGGTGCTGCTTCTTATTCAATCTACATTATGCTTCCAAATGTCATTTAGAAAAAAATTTCAGTTTTTAATTCAACTGAGTCTCCAGAATTAAGTCAGCTAACTAAAGAATATTTCATTGTTTCTTCTCATTTTAATTTGATTTTATTTAATCATATGTAAGAATGTTTGCATTGGTTGTACAAAACTTAAGTTAACTTAAGAAAATGTTGCCTAAAGTAGAGATGATTTAGGACTTAACAAATAAAACTGTAAAAAGTAGAACTTAGAAAGTTCATTATAACTAAACTCCATCTCCTAATCTTTTGACTGACATCCCCAACTTGCTGCAAATATCTGTGAAAATAATGTCCCCCTTTCATCTGTATGAACTGTAAGAAATTTGATTATCTCTGGATAATCAAGTCTCACAGTTGCTCTGGCACAATCAATGCAAAAATTCTTACATGTAATTAAATAAAATCAAATTAAAAAGAGAAAAACAATGAAATATTTTTTAGTTAGCTGTGCCACAGGGCTGGAAGCTAGGGTCAGGGGAGATGGACTGAGAAAGAAAAGCCCATGATACTAGGTTTCTCAAATTATCTTTGTGTTCTTTTTCAGAAATTGCTTTCCTTTACCATTCCTAAATAATACATAATTGTCCAGGACTGAATTGTGACCTCCAAAATTTAATATAGGTCGAATCCCTAAAGCCCCAATACCTCAGAATGTTCCTATATCTGGAGACAGGGATTTAAAAAGATAATTAAATTAAAATGAGGGCTTTTGATTTGGACCTAATCTATTCTGACTGGTGTCCTAATAAGAAGAGTACAGTAGGACACAGAATGAGAATCACTAGAGACATGTGTACACCGAGGAAAAGCCATATGAGGACACAGTAAAAAGGTATATGTCTCCAACATGGTAAAACATAATACCTTGGACTGAGTGGCTTGAGCAATAGAAAATTATTTCTTAGAAATCTAGAGGCTGGAGAGTCTAATTCAAGGCACTTGCAGATCTAGGATCTGTGGGATTCCTCTTCTTGGTTTGCAGATGACAGTTGTTTCATTGCATCTTCATATGATTGAGAGAGACTGAACATCTCATGTTATTCTTAAAAGTGTACTAATCTCTTTCATGAGGGCTATGTCCTATTCACCTAATTACTTCTCAAAGGCCATACTACCAAACATAGTTGCTTTGAGTATTTAGGGTTCAATATATAAATTTTGGAGGGACACAGACCTTCATTTTATAGAAGAGGTCCTCCACAAGCCATGAAAACAAAACAAACAAACAAAATACAAACCAAAAGCGTAGGAAGAATTCAAATCCGCAAACATTTTGGATTTCTAGCCTCTAGTACTCTGAGAATACACATTTCTGTTGTTTAAGCTACCCAGTCTGTGCTATTTTTTCATGGCAGCCCTAGAACACTACTACAGGGATAGAAAAAGAAAAAAAAAATATAATTTAAACAAGTAAGCTTGATGCATATTTTGGTATAAATAAGTGATTCTCATACAATGGCTGCTTTGTTTCCCCTTAGAAGTATTGGGCAATGTTTGGAGATATTTTTATTGCATTTTGGAGGAGGGAGGTTCTATTGGTTTATAGTGCATAAAGATCAGTGATGCTGCTAACTGTCATACAATGTACAGATAAGACTCTCCTTGCTCAGTACTTGTTCCTTCCCAATAACAAAGAATTATCCAGCCCCAAATGTCAGTAATGCTGAGGTTGAGAAGCGATACACTAATGGCATGAATTTGCTGCATAGGTTTCTGATTTGCAAGGGAGGCATTTTAACTTCTTCTTGCTGTTTCCTGCAAAGTCATTTCTGCAACAGTTAATTATCCTGTTTCAGATACTTTGAACTGTTAGCTAGTGCATGCCTTCATTAATGATCTTCATCAGGCCAATTGGCCCTACCTGTGATGAACACACTATGCTGGGGCATTTTCCCTTTACAATGAACAGAATGGAAATATTTCTGCAACTTCTCATCACACAGAACACAGAAAGCAGAAACTAATTCCATATGTTGGATGTATCTCCTTTTCAAGATGAAGGAAAAATAGACCTATTCTTTTTGTCCACAATGTACTGTCCATGAATTTATTATACCAATTAAGCACTGAAGTGACTTTTAAAATTCTTTATTTAGTAACAAAGAATTTTGAAAGTAAGTTAGGCCAGGATTTGGGGACAAAAAAAAAATGTGCAGTTACTTAAGTTTCAATATCTATCATCTGTAATATCTCATGTTAAATTCCTTTCTCTTTCTCCTTCTCCATTATCTATATCTGGTCAACCAAGAAGAATAATAAGGGTAATGGCATGCAAAGCTGAGATGCTGAATTTATGCAAGTATGTTCTATGCCTTATGGATGAAGTTGGACCTCTGCACCCAGGAATGGCAACGAAACAACAGATGGAAACAACTTTGTCTCTGATTGAAGCTACAGGACAGCCTAGAGCTAGCCAGCAGTGAAACTGCCATGTCTCATCTGCTTCCAATTTACAGAATTGGATCTTAACTGGGGACATAGCAGTCATTCTGTCATCTCCACTCTAAAATTCAGCAGAATATATTATAAATCCTGGAACTATTGTTGGGAATGACCACTGATTTGATTCAACAGTGGAAATGAGGGTAATCATAGCTGCTTGCCCCAGGCTATATTTTTCTTCCTAGAGCTATGTTATTGTTTTGAGGAAGTAAGGATTTAATATTACAATTAAAAAAAAAGATACGCTACATCTGGAATAGGTAGAAGTATGTCAACTAATGCGATTTATTATCTTCTTCTGGGAAGTAATTAGCATTCTGAGAAAATATTTAAGCATCTCTGATAGACCCTAAATAACATTAAGATATCTTCTGGGGAGTTAATTACTCATCAACACAACAAACTGTTGGAAGCATGAGCATTTTTAGCTAGGCATTTCTTTACTATCTTTCTTTTTTATCCCCGGTAAAAATAATGCTATCCCTTTGTGGCAAATTTGAAATACATATTTGACCCTTGTTACCAATTTTTTCTGTAATCTTTTAATTTTAGTACTACACTACACTAGAAGATGCCTACTACCACAATTTGGAAAGGAAGTTTTGTAACCTACAAGGACTCAGTAGAGTTGTTCTTGGTAGCACTTAAAAAATCAACAACAGTGCTTGGGTGGGAGGACAATTGTGTTTAGAAGTGGAAACAAAACAAAACTTTTTTTTTAACCCAATGAATATGCAGTAGGATGACTTTAAAAAGCTCTTAAGCTAAGGACAAAGACTCTTGAAGGCAGCCAGAGAGGAATAAACCATCACATAAAGAAATTCCTCAAAAGATGATCAGTAGACTTCTCATCAGAAATTACGGATGCAGCAATGCAGTGGGATGAATATTCAAAGTGCTGAAAGATTCTCAACCAAGTATTCTATATAGGATAAAATATTTTTTTTAAAAAAAGGAAAAATTAAAATATTCTCAAGTAAATAAAAACCAATAGTATTCATTAGCAGACTTACCTTTACAAAAACAACTAAAGAGAGTCTTTCAAGCTGAAATAAAAGATCTCTAGACAGTGACCTGAATCCACATAAACTGAAAAAGAACACCAGTAAAGGTAAATACATGGGTTATATAAAAGACAGCCATACATATATATACACATATTTGTAAATACATATATTATACAAATTTGATTACATATATGTGTGTGTATATATAAATACATATATATATATATATATTTGTACAGATGATTGAACTCCTGGGGGCACTTTACCAATGAGCTACATCCCTAGACCTTTAAAAATATTTTATTTTGAGACAGGGTCCCACTAAGTTACTGCAAGTCTTGCTAAATTGCTTAGCTGGCCTTGAACTTGTGATTCTCCTGACTTATCCTCCTGAGTCGTTGGTATTACAGGCATGTACATAGCACCAGGCAGTATAAATGTAATTTTGATTCTTCTACTTTATTTAAAAGCCAACTCCTTGAAGTAATAATTTTAAAGTTATATTGGTGGCCTTAATGCATAGAGATATAGTTTATATATTAATAATAGCAGAAAGAATGGGGATGAAAGAAGATATATTTGAGAAAAATTTATGTATTGTTGAAATTAAGTTGTAATTAATTCAAACTAAATTATTATAAGATATTCATTGTAATCTTCAAGGCAAATAAATGAAAAAAAACTGAAAAACATGTATAGTAAAAGAAAGTAAAAAAAATTACTAAATAATAAAATGGAATTAAGAGTACATTAGAACATATCCATTTAGCAGAAAAGAAGGTAGAAATGGACAAATAGAAGAACAGAAAGATATGAAACATATAGAAAGTAAAAAGAAAATAAAAATAACAATGGAAGCTATAAATACTACATTACCAGTAAACACATTAATGTAAACATATTCAATACTTCAATAAAAAGAACAGATCGTCAGGAGGATAAAAACAAAGCAAAATATCATCTGACTATATATTATCTGAAAGAGCTATATTTTAAATTCAAAGACATGAGCTAAAATAAAATTTAAAATAAATGGAGCATTTTTCTGTACAAACAAAATATTAAGCAATAAAAAGGCCATATGTTATAAAAGAAGCCTCAATATTTTTAAAATATTTGAAATTGTGCAAGTTATTTCCAATTTCATACATTGAAGAAATAAAATTGGAAACTGATCAGAGAAAGAAATTTTTAAGAATTTCCCAGTACACAGAAATAAAATAGCATACCTGACTAATAAATCAAAGGAAAAAGGTAAAAAGAGACATGAAAAGATTAAGCAGTACTTGTAACTTTCTGATTTGATCTATTAATTATTTACAAGACACATGAAAAATACTTTGAGATGAATAAAAACTGAAGCACAATATAACATATATGCAAATAAACATATATGTAAATAAAATAATTAGTGCTTAGAAGGAAAATTAGATACACTTTCCTATATTATAAAAGAAGAAAGATCTCAAATTAGTAATCTAAATTTTCACCATAAAAACCTAAAAAGAGAGAAGATACCAAGTCAATCAAGAAGAAAATAATAATGAATAGAGTAGAAATTAATGAAATAAGAAATCAATGGGAAAAGTAAATAATTTTTTTTAAAAATATTTCTTTCAAAAGAAGAACAAAATAGATAAACCTTCAGCTGTACTGGAAAAAAATCAAATCACTGAAAATAAGAATGAAATTCTGGAAATTACTACTTGTATTAGTCTGTTTTCCACTATTATATCAGAACATAGACTAGATTACTTATAATGAGCATAAACTTATTGGTTCACAGTACTGACACTGAGAAGTCCATGATTGAGAGGCCATCATCTTCTGTAAGAAGGAAGAAGAAAAGGTGTGATAGAGAAATGGACCATGCTTGTCTTTTGGTAAGAAGGCCACTCCTGTGATAAGAATCACATTTTTTTGGGAAATGACATTAACCTATTCATGAGAAAGAGTCTATGTGGCTTAATCACTTCCTGAAAGTTCCACCTCCCCACATCACTAGGTTTGAGATCAATAGAATCCTATGAGAATGTATGACTTTATGATATTAACTCATAACTTTCATTTTAATAATAACAGGTACACATAATTGAGACAGTGTGGTAGATACTTTGCATAGACATTTTATTCCATCTAAGCTGTATTAACAAACTACTACACACTAAGTCATTTATTAATACAAGAAATTTATTTCTCACTGTGTTAGAGGCTGGGAACTCCAAGATCAAGATTCAGGAAAGTTCAATGTCTAGTAAAGGCCCATCTCATATTCTAAGATGGTGCCTTGACTTCTGTCTTGACCTGGAGAAAGACAGAATGGCGAAAAATGATTGAATGCAGTGTGAAGCCTTATTTATAAAGGCCTTAATCCTATTCATGAAGGAGGAGGCCCATGACCTAATCACCTTCTGAAGGCCTCATTCACCTCTTGATTTTGTTGCATTGGAGATTAGGTGTTAAATTGTCCATATAAAGTGTTCTCCAAAAACTCATGTGTGAGACAATACAGGAATCAGAGGTGAAAAGATTGGATTTGGGGGGGCTGGGGATGTAGCTCAGTTGGTAGAGTGCTTGCCTTGCATGCACAAGGCCCTGAGTTCAATCCCCACCACCACCAAAAAAAAAAAAGATTAGATTTTGAGGGTTGTACCCTGATTTATGGATTAACCCATTTGATAGATTAATAATTTGCATGAATTAGTAGGATGTAGCTGCAGGCAGGTAAGACATGGCTAGAGGAAGCAAGCATGTCATTGGGGACATGCTGTTGGGGATTATATTTTTCCTCACTTCTTGCACTCAAATTTTCTATACTTCCTGGCTGTCAGGAACTAAGTAGCATTCCTCCAGCATGCCCTCTTGCCATGATATTCTTCCTCATCTTGGGCCAAGAGCTATGGAGTATCACCATCCATGGACTGAACCTGAAAGTTTATTTGGGCTCTGAAACCATGAGCCAAAATAAACTTTTCTTCCTCTAATTTGTTCTTGTTGGGTCTTTTGGTTACAGATACGAAAATCTGACTAACACCTTAAGTTTCGACATGAATTTGGAAAGGAAACAAACATTCATACCATAGTGACAGATGATCTAATTTAACCCTCAATATAAATTCTTTTTTAGAGATTAGGCAACTATATTTAGAGACTTACAATAAGATTGCAAGGTGTAAAGCTAAATTAGACACATTTGAAACCTACTTATGGCATTTACCAACTATATGATCATGAGTCAAGTTACTTATTTTCTCAATGCTTCACTTATTTCTTTCATAAAATGGATAAACTATCAGTGTCTACTTCATTGGGTTATTGAGTCTAAGTGATATAAAATATTGACAAGGGATGCCTAATAAGGCTTGATAAGAATTGGCTATTATTATTAGTTACATAGTAGCGAATAGTGAAGTCAGTGTTTGAACCCACATAGTTAGGGGCAAAGAGATGCATTGCTTATGTCCCACTTCAAGGAAAGAGTTGCTGTCAGCTGTGGAGAGCAAGTTTAGCAGAAACCTGCAACTGACATCAAGTGCAGAGTCTATTTTCTATCAGAAAATTGTCTGCTCAAGGTCACTCAGTTTTCAGAATAGACCCAGGTTTAGTGACTGAGGTAAGGATATAAAAATCTAGCCATTTTGACTACTGGAGAACTTTGCTGGACAATATTTATTTCTGAGTTCCTTGCTTAGTTAGCCAAGATTTCACTGGATTTTTATTATAGCTCAACTTAGAATTGCACTATATTGGAAAGAGTAAACTCTTTCCAATTCTGCTTCTATCCCCTTTTTTCTCCACAGGTATGCCTCCCTAATAAATACCTTGTGCACTAAATTCTGCCTTTTATCTGCTTCTGGGCAGCCTTGCTTGTGATATCACAATAATGCAGCATTTAGAAATTATTGCTTAATTTCTTTCTAAGCATATGAGATTTGGGAATCTTCACTAACGGAAAATGGAGAACACCTAGCAAGACTGATCTTTTAGAATTCTGCAGTGCAGGATTAAAAAGACCAAAGAGCAAATGCCCTATGGGACCATGGGATCACAAAGCCACTGACAGCAATAGACACAGTCATTATAACTGACCTTGTGTTTCTGGCTTTGACTGGGCAAGGTTTATTTACGTGACTTCAGTGATGAGGGAACCTGCAGTTCACCAACTCTGCATCTATTCTGCTGCCTCTCCCCATCAAAGTGCTGGCCTAAATCAAAACTTTAAGATTCATAATTCATCAAGATGACTCCATGAGTACATCATAAATTGGGCAGATTAGATTTTGTGTATTTTTAGCTTCACAAATCATAATTTATGAGTCTCTCTGTTGGATGCAGAGTGATAAGAGAAATATAGGGAAGTATGGGGACCAGAGTGAGATAATCTCATTTGAATTAGACAAATGAGACCCTGCTGAAAAGGAACACCCAGTGTCTCTGGACAAATTTATGAAGTCAAAACAAAAAATAATTACAGTGCAGAAATGGCTGGTGCTGGATGAACCTGCTTCATTCCTAATGTTGGTTGGCAGCTC
This sequence comes from Marmota monax, assembly GCF_021218885.2. Classification (NCBI taxonomy): domain Eukaryota; kingdom Metazoa; phylum Chordata; class Mammalia; order Rodentia; family Sciuridae; genus Marmota; species Marmota monax. The sequence continues at coordinate 4,715,332 of NW_026695228.1, forward strand.
TTCATCCTGATTATTCCATCTGGAGATAATTGTGTGATATCATCCATAAAATTAAATCATAAATCAACCCAACTAGTGAACAGGCCAGCAAGCTGCTGAGAAAACCACATGTAGGGGAGGTAAGACTTCTCATCTTAATGAGAGATATGGGAGTGAAATTAAGAGAAGAAGACATGTAGAGGGTGACCCTCAGCATGTCCACAAACTGACTTGCTGACAGCTGCCACCTAAATCCATGCTCCAAGAGTATCCAGACAGCCAACATACTACCTGCAACCAATTTGCTGATGAGAAAAATAATGTTCTGTTCTTGAATTGCTTTTTAAGGGATTGCTCATTTGAGTTGTGGTTGTTCAAAAAGAAATGTTAACAGTTGTGGAAAATCTACAAATATAATGAAAGTCATATACAAGAAAGAGCATTTGGCCAAACATCTCTAGACTTAGCTTTTGGAGATTCAAAGAGTATATCATAGATCTTTGAATTTGTTAATAAATGAGGTGTGATCAATTTATATTGTATTTTTGAAAAGGAATCAACTTATTCAGACAATAAGGTGTGGTTCTAAAGCGATTAATTGTGATGCACAAAGAGTAAAGTTACTAAGATAGACAAATATGTGATTTAAATTGTTTTTTCTGATTGCCACAAGTGCTTTTGCTGTGGTTAGCAAGTTGAAGGGGATCAAAAGTCAAAGGTCATCCCAGACTCCAGTAGTTCAGGTTGGAGCAGATATCCAAAGGGAACATGTATGGGCTGCGCCATTTGAAATAATCAATCCTATTCACTTGGTAGATTCCTCTGTGACCATAATAAAGGCAAAGTCCAGCTGTATGTTGAGGCTCTGAATTTTCCAAGTAGCAATAGTAACAGATGTTGAGAAGTTAGCAGATTATGAGCATCTGCAGTGGGAAGGTCACTGTGCCACTCAGCAAAGAAGTGAGAAGGAAAACAATAATGAAGATAAATTTTTTTGTCCCTCCCTCCCCCTGAATAATATTAGGACCAGTAGAACAAGTCACCATCTTTGAAAAATGCATATTCTTTTGTATTGCTATTAATTGCTTTGGATATATAAAACATGTATATTGAACTCTACCCATTCCTAAGTATAGGAGTGCCGGGTTTCGTTCATGACTAAAAGGCTCAGGGGTCACTCCAGGTAAACTGGGCTAACTGGGCTGCACAAAATAACCACACGAGAGACACAAATAACTTTTTCTTTGGGGTCACTGTAACAGCTCCTCTGATCTTAAGGGTCAGCAGGAAGAGAGAGAGAGAGAGAGAGAGAGAGAGAGAGAGAGAGAGAGAGAGAGCGCGAGCGCACTGACCCCTTTTATTGAGGAGAAGCTATTCAAATGAGGCAAGGGGTCAGGTTTCAGGGGGCTGAGTCTAGCTTCATGATGTCCACTGTCAGCAGGTTAACTGACATCTAGGTAGGCCACACCCAAGGGCACAGTCAGAGAAGGGGACATACACAAGGCACTTCCATGGAACATTCTATCCTAAACAGGGCAATGGGCAATATTACAAAGGAACAGGTGAGCATAGCTCGCCCATGGGGATGTAGGAAGCCACGCCTGGGCACGAAGACAGTCACTCGAACCCTAGAAGAGTGGGGCAGTCTAGCAACATGGGTGCCTGACGCTACATCGCCCAGCAGGGGAGTTAACTCAGTCACGTGCGAGGTTGGTCTCTCACATAGAAGCCTCGTTGGTTTTGGAGAATTCTAAAATTTGGACCAATCAGAAAATGAAAAACCTTCATAGAAATAAATTCTATTTATCCATCTTTATTTCCTTCCCTTCATTTTCTGTTCTTCAGGGTTCTTTCTTTCGTTGCTGCTATTGTTCTCTATTTTGGCCATCCTTAACTAGAAACCTGAAAATCACATGGACCCATTTTATAATAATGAAGAGCAACAAAATTCAATTTTTATCAGGCTTATTATATTGGTCAGGACTCCTTTCATTGGTAATTTAGGAACTCAAACCGGTCTATGTAAAAAGAAGGAATTTATTATGAAGAATAAATTCACATAAAGATCTAAATGGTTATATCTAGAGAAGGACTGTTTCAGGCGTGGCTGCATCCAAGGCTCAAATAATCATATTGATGTTTCTATTCCTTTTCCTCCTCTTTTTACCTGTATATTCACCTCCATCTTTATCAGTCTACGTGATTGTACTTTTTCTCATTTGGTTTAATTCTCAGATTACATCTAAAAAGCAAAGGAAGTCCTATCTGGGATCAGGTCTATATAATCTTTGAGATCCATGATTCCCTGGAGGCAGAGTGTTATCTATTTCTCAATGACTTCAACCACCACCATGCCAAGCAGCTGTAGTTAAGTGTCAGGGAAACAGAAAAAACAATAAGGCAAGGCTGGTGAGTGTCACCAGATTAAATGCCATGCATCCGGCCCATAATGGGGAGATTTATGAAGTTTTAAAGCTATAAAACGAAATGAGCAGATCTTTATTTCAGAAGGAGTACTGTGTGTTGTGGGAAATGAATTAAGTTGCAAGAATCTAGATTCTTGAAGAGGAATGGAGGCCGTAGCATGTCTGGGCTTAGTGGCAGAAGGATTAGAAAGGATAAAAAGTGGATCCAAAAGACTGGAATAAAACTGACAGAATTTAGCAACCAATTGATAGTGGCCAAATGAAGAAACAGGAAAAGGAAAGACAGCATTGAAGTCCCCAGCGTGGATGATTGAGATTGACTGTATTCTTCCTTCAAAAGGCTTTTAAGGAAATTTTACCAACCTCTACGTGGAAATGCTACCAAATCTGGTGACTTTTGCAATCCATTTATGCAGAGAAACTGGAGAATGGTAGATTTTAGCAACATTTGAGATTGGAAATAAGCTAACCTTTCAGCCACTAGAGTGACTTGTTGCATCTTTTAAGCCAATTCCATTAAAAGACATCAAACGCTTAAGTATTCTTTCTTGACTTTTAATAATTTAGAATATTGATATTATAAATATTTTATTTTCCCCCCAAATATTTTGTGCTGTGATTTAAAGACTTTCAGAAAGTGTTAGTTTATTGAAGACTGTATTTGCCAATTATTTGGAAGAGAGCATCTAGGAGATGTGTGACCTAGCCCTTTGTGCTGTTGAACAGTTTCCAACAGGGGAATCAAAAAGACATTTGGGAGGAATGAAACTTCATTTTTAGTGGTAGGTGTTCACCAGATTTAAAAAATATTGAGTTATTATAATATCTATCTTGATGACTGTGTTCTCTGGCATCTCCTTAACTGTCATTGTTTGTGAATGGTGCTTCACTCCAGGGCAGTACTGTTGGTACAAAAGCTAAAAGGAGCTTGTTTCTATAGGATCAAGACACTATATTCTGGAGGGAGACACTAAGCAATAAGATTGAGAGCCACAAGAATGAATCTACCAGGTCATCATGTGGAAACCCAGAATTGGACTGGGTAGGGCAGGTACTTTTGAGAAGGGTAGAAGAAACACAGACCTATTTTGGGATGAGCAAATCCAGCTTAACCAGTTGGGTAGGGTTCCTGGGTCAAGAATGTGATCTTAATTTTTTTTGAAGTGTTTTTATCATAAAGAAGTAATTTATGAAATGTGATGTTTAATTTGGATTCTTGCGGCTAAAAATGTAGACAATGGACCAGTAGCGTCAGCTCTGAGTTTAAGAATTTTTTTTTTTAAATGGCAACATCCGTATCACTTACTTTCTTATTAAAAAAGCAAATTCTCAGACTAAATCCCACCCCTTTATTTTTTTGGTACTAGGGATTACACTCCACCGCTAGCCCTTTTTAATATTTTTTATTTTGAGACAGGGTCTTGCTAAGTTGCTTAGGTTCTTGCTAAATTGCTGAGGCTGGACTTGAACTTGCAATCCTCCTGCACAGCCTCCCAAGCTGCCGAAATTACAAGGGCATACCACCATACCTGGCAAATCTGCATTTTTAAGAAACTATCCCCAGGCAAGTTTTTTTTTTTTACACCTTGAAATTTGGGAAATGCTCTCCAAAGTGGGCTATAAATTAAAATAATAGAATTTTTATTTAGCATTTTTAATCTCATACTCTTACCACTTATATATTATACAACAGCCCCTCCCCCTAGCCCATAGGGGATATGTTCCAAGACTCCTAGGAGATGCCTGAAACCACTCATTGTACTAAACTCTATATAAACCATGTTTTTCCTATGCATGAATACCTTAGATTCGAAGTTTAATTTATAAATTTGGCACAGTAAAAAATACTTTTGAAGTTATACAAAAGCCAATATTAATATCGAAAAATATACTGTAATGAAAGTTGTGTGAATGTGGTCTCTTTCTCTCTCACAATATCACATTCTAGACTCAGCCTTCTTGTGATGATGTGAGATGATCCAACCCCAACATGATGAGATGAAGTGACACAAATGTCACAGGCCTTGGAATGCAACATTAGGTCACCACTGACCTTCTGATGATAATCCAGAATTATGAATTGCTTATTTCTGAAATTTTCCTTTCAATACTTTGAATCTCAGTTAATCTGAGGTAATAGAAACTCTGGGAAGTAAAATTGCACATAAGGGTAGTACAGTATATAAATATATTTTATGACACATTCATTTTATTATTGTAGTAGTGAACATCACATGTGTTTTATTGGGGATATACTCACAACTAGTTTTTTGACAGAAATATACATTATCAAAACTTTTTGGAGACCACTGCTTATAGGATCGCAAGTCGGACATGCAAAGTCTTTGGAGAGAAGAATAAAAGAGAAAAGAACAAAGGTTAGAATATTCTAGCCTTCTAGAATATTCTTACCTTCAAGATTAGACTGTTATCTATTAATTAATCAAAACCCTTGTGGCACCTTCCAGGAAACTTAATCTAAGTTGTCCTCAAGTGACTTATTGCTCTCCTCTGATACCTGGTCCTAGAACACACAAGCAACTCAAATTTACAAACCAGTGCTTAGAGAAGTATCAAGTGAAAAAGCAAATTCAGAATTTTACCTAATCGTTTCTTACATTGTAAATGGAGTCATAGCCATCATCTTATCTGCTTAAAATTCCTTGCACTAAGGAATGCAGCACTAAGGCTTTTCAGGGTAAACAATGAAATGCAAATATCACCAGTCATTAATAACCTGAAAAAGGTTCAATCTTCTTGAAATGGGGAAATGCAGCCATGGCACACACATTTCTGAGATGCATCCCTCCCGTGGAATGTGGAATTGGTGCTGCTCTGTCTCAACCCTCTGGGCCCAAGGCTGGCTTCTCACTTTCTTTCTTGTTTTGCTAATTTTTTTTTTAAATATTTATTTTTTCTTTGCACCTTTATTTATTTATTTTTATGTGGTGCTGAGGATCCAACCCAGGGCCTCACACGCCCTAGGCGAGCGCTCTACAGCGGAGCCACCACCCCAGCCCCTTGTTTTGCCATTTCTATACTCTTTTTCTTCCTCCCTTCTTTGCCCTCTTTGCTACACAGTCTGGGTTATAGGTGATTCACATTAATAAAAGAAATAATGAAAAATCAGTCACTGGCTCTTAGAAACCTTTTAATAATAACATGTAACTTGAAGACTACCTCAGGATTCCATAAGCAAACATTTTAAAGTAATATTAAATTTATTACTTTCCTATATCTGAATGTAGCCTTTGGGGAAAATTCAAAGGACAAGTCCTTGGCCAAACGGATTTCTTCTTAGGCTTTGTGCTCAAGCTGCTCAAGAATATCCATTTATAGCACAAAGAGACCACATATAGGAGCCTGCCTCTGTTTCTCTTCCAATTTACCATAACTGAACTTCACTCCAACAGGGCTCCATCTGGGTCCACGCATGCATCTTGTTTCTGAGTGCTTTCCTTTGGCTTTTCAATCACTGTTGGCAAATTCCTTTGGCAGGCACCCAGGGTTGCTCCAACTCATATTAAAATCCAGGTTTTAGTGAATTATGTTACAGTGATTGTTAGCACTTGAATGCTGCAATTATGGGAGATTTCTCCAAGAAAATAAGAAAATGAGGAGGAAAGGTGGCCTTTGAAGGTTAAAATGTGAGAGGCAGAGTGACACACAGGAAGAACACAGGAGTCAAGGTTAGTTGTCTAATAACTTTGGAAAAGTCACTTAACCTCTTTCAGCTTAAATGGGGATATGCTTACTTACTCTCTACTGGTTCTTAAACGAAATAAACATAAATCATTGTTCTTAGAGTGTTAAGAATGTAAAGGACAGGTAAAATTTCTCCTCCTCCTGCTTAGGGTCTCTAACTGGCTTTAAGAATTAAGCTAATGTGAGAAAAATTAACAGGAGAAAACCACACACATTTCATTTTGTAATTTTAACATAGGCATTGGAGCCTTCGCAAGACAGAGGAAGACCCACAGAAGCACTTGGGGATGAAAGTTTTTGTACAAAGTTGGACAAAGAGCAATAAATTTTGAAAAGTCGAGACAAAGTGACTAGGTCAGTTAATTGTGGAAAAGCACTAGGTACATAAGGGTTGGTTGAACCAGATGTGTTTGTATAGACTTCTATCAGCTTATACTTCCCTATCCCTGGGGATAAGAAGGTCTTCCTTCCTTTTGAAACAGGGAAGGCCCCTTTTCACATGGGAATTTTATCTCCTGCTTTTAGCAAGAGAAAAGAAGTCTGGAGCCTTCAATCTGCTATTTTCCCAAGTCCTTTTATTCAAAGTAATCATTAGGCCAAAGTGACATATTTTGGGATGGCCTGGTTTGAATCTGTGATTAGAATCAACACACTAGTTCTGAGCCAGATGCATAGAGTTCTTCTAAGTAGGCCTGGACCCCTGGACTCTTAAGGAATACTTAAGAAAGAGAAAGGTGTTTATTGAAAATGGAAGCATAGATGAATGTATATATTAGTTTAAAAAAAAAAAAAACTAACAAAAACGCAGTGAATTTCCTTACACTTCTGGAAAGCAAAGGAGGTTTTAACCGAATTCAGTTATTCTGGTCTCCAAAATGAGTGGGATGTGTTAGAGTTTATAAACTGATGACCATCAGCCTTGCAATATTTGAGCTATCTAACTCAATATTTTCAGCAGTGGCTGCTTATTACAGTCACCTGGAAACTTTTTCTAAAAATGAAATTTTTTCTACATTCACTAACTAGATATCTTGAGCTCATTGTTCTAGGGTGAGACTACACATTGGTATTTTATAAAATAATCCCAGGGCAGCCAGTGTTGAGATCAATCAATATAACCTCTTGTGTTTGAATTTTTTTTTTTTTAATTTTTTATTGTTGGCTGTTCAAAACATTACATAGTTCTTGATATATCATATTTCACAATTTGATTCAAGTGGGTTATGAGCTCCCATTTTTACCCCATATACAGATTGCAGAATCACATCAGTTACACATCCATTGATTTACATATTGCCATACTAGTGTCTGTTGTATTCTGCTGCCTTTCCTATCCTCTACTATCCCCCCTCCCCTCCCCTCCCCTCCCCTCCCCTCCCCTCCCCTCTTCTCTCTCTGCTCCCTCTACTGACATTCGTTTGTCCCCCTTATATTATTTTTCCCCTTCCCCTCACTTCCTCTTGTATGTACTTTTGTATAACTCTGAGGGTCTCCTTCCATTTCCATGCATTTTCCCTTCTCTCTCCCTTTCCCTCCCACCTCTCATCCCTGTTTAATGTTAATCTTCTTCTCATGCTCTTCGACCCTACTCTGTTCTTAGTTACTCTCCTTATATCAAAGAAGACATTTGGCATTTGTTTTTTAGGGATTGGCTAGCTTCACTTAGCATAATCTGCTCTAATGCCATCCATTTCCCTGTAAATTCTATGATTTTGTCATTTTTTAATGCAGAGTAATACTCCATTGTGTATAAATGCCACATTTTTTTTATCCATTCATCCATTGAAGGGCATCTGGGTTGGTTCCACAGTCTAGCTATTGTGAATTGTGCTGCTATGAACATAGATGTAGCAGTGTCCCTGTAGCATGCTCTTTTTAGGTCTTTAGGGAATAGACCGAGAAGGGGAATAGCTGGGTCAAATGGTGGCTCCATTCCCAGCTTTCCAAGAAATCTCCATACTGCTTTCCAAATTGGCTGCACCAATCTGCAGTCCCACCAGCAATGTACAAGTGTACCCTTTTCCCCACATCCTCGCCAGCACTTGTTGTTGTTTGACTTCATAATGGCTGCCAATCTAACTGGAGTGAGATGGTATCTTAGGGTGGTTTTGATTTGCATTTCTCTGACTGCTAGAGATGGTGAGCATTTTTTCATGTACTTGTTGATTGATTGTATGTCCTCCTCTGAGAAGTGTCTGTTCAGGTCCTTGGCCCATTTGTTGATTGGGTTGTTTGTTCTCTTATTGTCTAATTTTTTGAGTTCTTTGTATACTCTGGATATTAGGGCTCTATCTGAAGTGTGAGGAGTAAAGATTTGTTCCCAGGATGTAGGCTCTCTATTTACCTCTCTTATTGTATCTTTTGCTGAGAAAAAACTTTTTAGTTTGAGTAAGTCCCATTTGTTGATTCTAGTTATTAACTTTTGTGCTATGGGTGTCCTATTGAGGAATTTGGAGCCCGACCCCACAGTATGTAGATCGTAGCCAACTTTTTCTTCTATCAGACGGCGTGTCTCTGATTTGATATCAAGCTCCTTGATCCATTTTGAATTAACTTTTGTGCATGGCGAGAGAAAGGGATTCAGTTTCATTTTGTTGCATATGAATTTCCAGTTTTCCCAGCACCATTTGTTGAAGATGCTATCCTTCCTCCATTGCATGCTTTTAGCCCCTTTATCAAATATAAGGTAGTTGTAGTTTTGTGGATTGGTTTCTGTGTCCTCTATTCTGTACCATTGGTCCACCCGCCTGTTTTGGTACCAGTACCATGCTGTTTTTGTTACTATTGCTCTGTAGTATAGTTTGAAGTCTGGTATCGCTATACCGCCTCATTCACACTTCCTGCTTAGCATTGTTTTTGCTATTCTGGGTCTTTTGTTTTTCCATATGAATTTCATGATTGCTTTCTCTATTTCTACAAGAAATGCCGTTGGGATTTTGATTGGCATTGCATTAAACCTGTAGAGAACTTTTGGTAATATCGCCATTTTGATGATGTTAGTTCTGCCTATCCATGAACAGGGTATATTTTTCCATCTTCTAAGATCTTCTTCTATTTCTCTCTTTAGGGTTCTGTAGTTTTCATTGTATAAGTCTTTCACCTCTTTTGTTAGGTTGATTCCCAAGTATTTTATTTTTTTTGAAGATATTGTGAATGGAGTGGTTGTCCTCATTTCCATTTCAGAGGATTTGTCGCTGATATACAGGAATGCCTTTGATTTATGCATGTTGATTTTATATCCTGCCACTTTGCTGAATTCATTTATTAGCTCTAATAGTTTCTTTGTAGACCCTTTTGGGTCTGCTAGGTATAGAATCATGTCATCTGCAAACAGTGATAATTTAAGTTCTTCTTTTCCTATTTTGATGCCTTTAACTTCTTTCGTCTGTCTAATTGCTCTGGCCAGTGTTTCGAGAACTATGTTGAACAGAAGTGGAGAGAGAGGGCATCCCTGTCTTGTTCCAGATTTTAGAGGGAATGCCTTCAATTTTTCTCCATTCAGAATGATGCTAGCCTGAGGCTTAGCATAGATTGCTTTTACAATATTGAGGTATGTTCCTGTTATCCCTAGTTTTTCTAGAGTTTTGAACATAAAGGGATGCTGTACTTTGTCGAATGCTTTTTCCGCATCTATCGAGATGATCATATGATTCTTATTTTTAAGTCTATTGATGTGGTGAATAACATTTATTGATTTCCGTATATTGAACCAGCCTTGCATCCCAGGGATGAATCCTACTTGATCATGGTGCACAATTTTTTTGATAAGTTTTTGTATCCGAGTGGCCAGAATTTTATTGAGGATTTTTGCATCCAGGTTCATTAGAGATATTGGTCTGTAGTTTTCTTTCTTTGAAGTGTCTTTGTCTGGTTTAGGTATCAGGGTGATGTTGGCCTCGTAGAATGAATTTGGAAGTTCTCCCTCTTTTTCTATTTCCCGAAGTAGCTTGAAAAGTATTGGTATTAGTTCCTCTTTAAAGGTTTTGTAAAACTCTGCTGTATACCCATCCGGTCCTGGGCTTTTCTTAGCTGGTAGTCTTTTGATGGTTTCTTCTATTTCCTCAATTGATATTGGTCTGTTTAGGTTGTCTATATCCTCCTGACTCAATCTGGGCAGATCATATGACTTAAGAAATTTATCTATGCCTTCACTATCTTCTAATTTATTGGAGTATAAGGATTCAAAATAATTTTTGATTATCTTCTGTATTTCTGAAGTGTCTGTTGTGATATTGCCTCTTTCATCCCGTATGTTAGTAATTTGAGTTCTCTCTCTTCTTCTCTTCGCTAGCATGGCTAAGGGTCTGTCAATTTTGTTTATTTTTTCAAAGAACCAACTTTTAGTTTTGTCAATTTTTTCAATTGTTTCTTTTGTTTCGATTTCATTAATTTCAGCTCTGATTTTAATTATTTCTTGCCTTCTACTTCTTTTGCTGTTGTTTTGCTCTTCTTTTTCTAGGATTTTGAGATGAAGTATGAGATCATTTTTTGTTGGTTTTTCCTTTTTTTAAGGAATAAACTCCAAGCAATGAATTTTCCTCTTAGAACTGCTTTCAATGTGTCCCATAGATTCCGATATGTTGTGTCTGTGTTTTCATTAATCTCTAAGAATTTTTTAATTTCTTCCTTGATGTCTTCTATAACCCATTGATCGTTCAGTAACCTATTGTTCATTCTCCAAGTGATGTATTCTTTTCCCTTCCTTCTTTTATCATTGATTTTCAGTTCCATTCCATTATGATCAGATAGGATGCATGGTATTATCTCTACTCCTTTATATTGTCTAAGAGTTTCCCTGTGACATAATATATGATCTATTTTTGAGAAGGATCCATGTGCTGCTGAGAAAAAAGTGTAACTGCTTGATGTTGGGTGGTATACTCTATATATGTCAATTAAGTCTAGGTTATTAATTGTGTTATTGAGTTCTATAGTTTCCTTATTCAACTTTTGTTTGGAATATCTGTCCAGTGGTGATAGAGGTGTGTTGAAGTCTCCCATGATTATTGTATGGTGGTCTATTAGACTCTTGAACTTGAGAAGAGTTTGTTTGATGAACATAGCTGCACCATTGTTTGGGGCATATATATTTAAGATTGTTATGTCTTGTTGGTGTATGGTTCCCTTGAGCAGTATGTAGTATCCCTCTTTATCCCTTTTGATTAACTTTGGCTTGAAATCTATTTTATTTGATATGAGTATGGATACTCCTGCTTGTTTCCGAAGTCCATATGAGTGATATGATTTTTCCCAACCTTTCACCTTCAGCCTATGTATGTCTTTTCCTATCAAATGCGTCTCCTGTAGGCAGCATATTGTTGGGTCTTGTTTTGTGACCCATTCTACTAGCCTGTGTCTCTTGATTGGTGAGTTTAAGCCATTAACATTTAGGGTTATTATTGAGATATGGGTTGTTCTTCCAGCCATATTTGTTTATTTATGTTACTAAACATGGTTTGTTTTCCTCTTTGATTATTTTCCCCCCTTTAGTGTCCTACCTCCCACTGTTGGTTTTCATTGTTATTTTCCATTTCCTCTTCCTGTAATGTTTTGCCAAGGATGTTTTGAAGAGATGGTTTTCTAGCTGCAAATTCTTTTAACTTTTGTTTATCGTGGAAGGTTTTAATTTCATCTTCCATCCTGAAGCTTAATTTCGCTGGAAACACAATTCTTGGTTGGAACCCATTTTCTTTCAGTGTTTGAAATATGTTATTCCAGGATCTTCTAGCTTTCAGAGTCTGTGTTGAAAGATCAGCTGTTATCCTGATTGGCTTACCCCTAAATGTGATCTGCTTCCTTTCTCTTGTAGCTTTTAAAATTCTCTCCTTATTCTGTATGTTGGGCATCTTCATTATAATGTGTCTAGGTGTGGGTCTCTTATGATTTTGCACATTCGGCGTCCTGTAGGCTTCTAGGATTTGGGGTTCTGTCTCATTCTTCAAGTCTGGGAAGTTTTCTCGTATTATTTCATTGAATAGATTGCTCAATCCTTTGGTTTGAAACTCTGTCCCTTCCTGTATCCCAATGACTCTTAAATTTGGTCTCTTGATGTTATCCCATATTTCTTGGATGTTCTGCTCATGGTTTCTTAACAGTCTTGCTGAGCTGTCTATGTTCTTTTCAAGTTGAAATACTTTATCTTCATTGTCTGATGTTCTGTCTTCTAAGTGTTCTACTCTGCTGGTAGTATTCTCAATTGAGTTTTTAAGTTGGCTTATTGCTTCCTGCATTTCTAGGATTTCTGTTTGTTTGTTTTTTATAACCTCTATTTCCCTGTGTAGTTGATCTTTTGCTTCTTGGATTTGTTTATGTAATTCATTGTTGAAGTGATCTTTCATTGTCTGATTTTGCTGTCTGATGTCTTCCTTGAGACTCCAGATCATCTGAAGCATGTATATCCTGAATTCTTTATCTGACATTCCTTCTGCTGCAGCTATTACCTCTTCTAACGTTGAGTTGACCTGCATTGCTTGTGGTCCTTTCTTTCCTTGTCTCTTCATACTGTTCGCGTTCCTTTCTACTTAGTGAAACTGTTGTGTTATTGAATTTTCCCCCTATATATTTATATTGGTCTTGTATAGTTGCAAAGTCTCCCTCGCAGGCGCGGGCAGCGGCTCTGTCCCTCTGCGGGCCGCTAGGCTTGTTCTGTGGGTGGTCACAGTTCTGTCTACTTTGCAGGTGCAGGCAGCGGCACTGCCCCTCTGCAGGCCTCTGGGGCTGTACTGCCAGTGGGTCGCAGGTCCGCCTACCTTGCAGGTGCGGGGAGGGGGGGCGGCTCTACCCTTCCTCAGGCCACTGGGCCTGTTCTGTCTCTCGGTTGCAGGTCTGGCCTGTTCTGATGGTGGTCACAGTTCCACCTACCTGGCAGGCGCGGGGGGTGGGGGGCGGCTCTGCCCCCCAGCAGGCCCCTGGGCCTGCTCTGTGCGTGGTCACAGTTCCCTCTACCTTGCCGGTGCAGGGGGAGGGGGCGGCTCTGCCTCTCAGCAGGCCGCTGCTCCTCTTCTGCCAGTGGGTCGCAGGCCCGCCTACCTTGCAGGAGTGATTGGAAGCTCTGTCCTGCCGCGGGCCACTCGGCCTTTTCTGTCGGTGGTCACAGTTCCACCTACCTGGCAGGCGCGGGGGGTGGGGGGTGGCTCTGCCCCTCAGCAGGCCGCTGGGCCTGCTCTGTGCGTGGTCACAGTTCCCTCTACCTTGCCGGTGCAGGGGGAGGGGGCGGCTCTGCCTCTCAGCAGGTCGCTGCTCCTCTTCTGCAGGTGGGTCGCAGGCCCGCCTACCTTGCATGAGTGATTGGAAGCTCTGTCCCGCCGCGGGCCACTGGGCCTTTTCTGTCCGTGGTCACAGTTCCCCTACCTGGCAGGCGCGAGGGGTGGGGGGCGGCTCTGCCCCTCAGCAGGCCGCTGGGCCTGCTCTGTGCGTGGTCACAGTTCCCTCTACCTTGCCGGTGCAGGGGGAGGGGGCGGCTCTGCCTCTCAGCAGGTCGCTGCTCCTCTTCTGCCGGTGGGTCGCAGGCCCGCCTACCTTGCAGGAGTGATTGGAAGCTCTGTCCTGCCGCGGGCCACTCGGCCTTTTCTGTCCGTGGTCACAGTTCCCCTACCTGGCAGGCGCGGGGGGTGGGGGGCGGCTCTGCCCCTCAGCAGGCCGCTGGGCCTGCTCTGTGCATGGTCACAGTTCCCTCTACTTTGCCGGCGCAGGGGGAGGGGGCGGCTCTGCCTCTCAGCAGGTCGCTGCTCCTCTTCTGCAGGTGGGTCCCAGGCCCGCCTACCTTGCAGGAGTGATTGGAAGCTCTGCCCCGCCGCGGGCCACTGGGCCTTTTCTGTCCGTGGTCACAGTTCCCCTACCTGGCAGGCGCGGGGGGTGGGGGGCGGCTCTGCCCCTCAGCAGGCCGCTGGGCCTGCTCTGTGCGTGGTCACAGTTCCCTCTACTTTGCCGGCGCAGGGGGAGGGGGCGGCTCTGCCTCTCAGCAGGTCGCTGCTCCTCTTCTGCAGGTGGGTCGCAGGCCCGCCTACCTTGCAGGAGTGATTGGAAGCTCTGTCCCGCCGCGGGCCGCTGGGCCTTTTGTGTCCGTGGTCACAGTTCCCCTACCTGGCAGGCGCGGGGGGTGGGGGGCGGCTCTGCCCCTCAGCAGGCTGCTGGGCCTGCTCTGTGCGTGGTCACAGTTCCCTCTACTTTGCCGGCGCAGGGGGAGGGGGCGGCTCTGCCTCTCAGCAGGTCGCTGCTCCTCCTCTGCTGGTGGGTCTCAGGCCCGCCTACCTTGCAGGAGTGATTGGAAGCTCTGTCCCGCCGAGGGCTGCTGGGCCTTTTCTGTCCGTGGTCACAGTTCCCCTACCTGGCAGGCGCGGGGGGTGGGGGGTGGCTCTGCCCCTCAGCAGGCCGCTGGGCCTGCTCTGTGCGTGGTCACAGTTCCCTCTACTTTTCTTGTGTTTGAATTTGATGTCCACCAATCATCCTTTTTGATTCCTGCTTAATACTGTCAATATCAATACAGAAAGATGAACAAAATAATTTTAAATCTTTCTTCACCTGTGGCTCAAATTTCCTGTAATAATTCACTAACAAGGTACTTGATTATGATTTGATTTCCCACAAAGGCTGGTGGTAGACTATGGGTTGGTCAATCATGTCAGAGTGAATGTAACTGGACCCTGTATCATTACCTATATAATTCTTATAAGAAGTTAATCAATACTTTGTAGTTCTAGTTTAGTTTTCTATCTCCTGTTTCCTAGGAATCAATTTCATGAAGACTGATTTCTTCTAATACTAATTAAAAACAATTTTCCCCCTTTTATTGGTTCTAGTCCCCTTCTATTTTCTTTATTTTTCCTTCCTAAATTAAATTTGTATAAAATGTTATTAGGAGCAAACAAGCTAGGTTGGCACACAAGCAAGGTGTATATGTGGGAGTCATATAAACAGAGCAGAAATACCCAGAGAAGATTCTTGGGTAAGAGAATACATGCACAGAGAGATGTCAGATCCCAAGCAGAGTCAAGAACCTGTCCACATGGGCAGGAAGGTGGAGAGGTGTTCGGGCCAAAGCATGAAGAGTTAGAGTTCAGATGGGATATGGAGAGTATTCTTAGGATGGGGGATCAGTGTATGGTGCCACAGCCTGAATAATTATAAGAAGGATGTTCATGGTGATGGAGCAAGAGATTTCATATCCTGAGTAGCGATGGTGGTTACACAGCAGTAGAAAGGCAGATACTAGGGTATATATCTTCTAATATCCAGTCCTCATTGATTATGAAGCATTAAGTCCCCAGGACATTCAGACTGCTCTGCATGGCTGAGCAAGTTCTTGCATGTGGAGTATGACAAGAGATATAGCACTTGAAGGGAGAAGCTGTCAGGGTGCATAGCCCCTGTCCCTTCTACCTGCTGATGATTGGAGGTGTGTAGGCTCAGGACACAGGAGCTGAGCAACTCTACATCTATCTCACCTTGAATCAAATTGTATACCTTATATTTGGCAAGCTGGAACATACTAAATCCAATGATAGGTACTCTGGTAGCTCAAAGGAAGGTTCCTACTCCAGATTTCAACATACAAGGAAGGTGTCCTAGAAGAACCAAGTGGGTTCTTCAGTCCCCATTACATCAGATGTGATTAACAAATTAACGGCTTCTCCAATACGACAAAATCCTTTGGAGGAGAAAAAATGTTTTTATAAAAACATCTGTGTTTAGGATAGTGTCATGTTATCCTGCAAACAAAACCTTGGTATGTTATGGTTAAGCACATGATGACCCCTGACTTCTTTTCCTGAGGGAGCTGTGCCTTGGGCTGCATGAAATTGATTTAATGACCCGCTATCCTTAAGCTGCATATATATATTTTTAATTTTTTGGTGATCAAGTGAAAATAATATGCTCTTTCATACATATGTTTCATAAATTCCTGCTTATAAAAAAGATATTCTTATCAAATAAAAATAAAGTGAGTGAAGAAGAAGTAGAAGAAAAACTCATTATCCCTTGGCTCTCCATCTGATTTTGATGGTTTTATTAAACACTACCTTCTTCATGTAAAGTTCTGACCCCTATATACCATTTTTTTGCCTGGCAATTTCTACAAAGCTGAACGATCTTTTTCCCATAAAAAGAGAAGAGCAGAAAACAGTACTACTCAATGGCTTTCCAGCAATCCTACACTCTTGAAACCAATACCTAAAGGAAGAAACAGAACATGACCAGCTCTGCAGAAACTCCTCCTGCTCCATCTCCCTGCAGGTACCCACCCTGACTTCAGTCCATGGGTGGACATCCCCTGCTTGAGGGCTGTGCTGAGGAATCATACCAGGCAGGCCTATTGGGGTCTCACTCTTTTCATTCAACTCTTTTCATTCATTACTTGAAGTTCATCTACCTTTTTAGAGTTGTTTATTTTTATTTCAATTATTTGATTTTAACTTCCATGTATTAAATTGGAAAAAATCAGGAGGTCCATGGTTATCACCTGACATTCTATTTTGATATTGTACCTCCAACTGAAGACATTTTACTAGGAAGAAAGAGGGGGAGAGAGACAGAGACCATTAAAAAAAAAAAAACTTTTCTAAAATGCACTGCATGATAGGTAGTTTTTCCTCTGAAGCATGACAGAGATATAGCACTTTGGCAAGGGTGTCGAAAGGGGAGTATATTATTCATTCAGAAGACTTTGTCCTCAGATGCCCTCGTTTTGTGTAGTTGAATAATCCCTACTGTAAAATTATATTATCTGGTTTCTGTGTAGGATGCCCTACTAGAAATATAAAAGCTAGAGTTAAAATTGCATACCACCAGCAATGTTTATTTGCTTATATCATCATAGCTTGAGTCGTTATCTCTGTGAGGGCTAGAATTTGGTGGGAAGTGTGAAAGGAAAGCTCCTTCCTAATATGAATCACATCATTGCCTCCAAAAAATCAGGGCAAGAAGATAACCTGAATTTAATGATTTTATTACTAAGTTCCACCACATTGTAGTAAAATTGTACAGTCTTTAGTTTGCTCAGAAAGAGCAAAGAGTACCATGATGAGAGAATCGGCCTCAGCAGGGGAAATAAGCTATTTTAAAATGCATAGACAATTGTAAAAACAATCCCCCCCCCCATGGAAGTGGGCTGCCCTGGGTATACATGAACAACCATTTGCCAAAGAATATAAGCAAGAACTTAGTTTATTAACAATCTGGATATGTGGCCAGGCCTAGAAGCTCTGGCCATGTTTTATTGTCTTCATGTTTTCCTATTTCTTTTTTTTTTTTTTTTTTTTTGGCAAGGAAACCCCAACTAACTATATCCTCTGCCGTGTCTGAAATATGATCTGATGTAGAGATGTCAGAGTCTCAATGCTCTTGAGCTACTTGAGGAGACAAGAGTTAGGAGACAAGAATGGAGTTGGGGTGCTACTTTATAGTGTCCAAAGTACCCTCCATGTACTATATTTAATATTTAGCACTCAATTCTAAGATAATTATTAAGAAAATTGAAAGGTTTGTGAGTGTCCAACTATAATAGAGGCTTGAGGTGCCCAATGATGGTTACTGACATGTGTTAGCCCTATGACATCCAGCCCCTCTCCAGTGATAATTTAAGTTTCCCAAGAAAGAACGAGGTGGTTGCTATTCTTATGCCTATGGTTTCATGCACATGACACTGAGACGAGAGAGAAAAACCCACCAAAGGCCCCACAGCTGGCAGAGTCAACTTTGAATTTTAAGCAGTCTGACTCCAGAGTCAGTGCTTATGAATGCCACGTACCATATGCCCTGTAGCTGAGGAACTCCTTGCTATAGAGTAGAGGAGTTATTGTACCTGCTTTTTGAGATTCTTAAATGATCCCTGTAAAAGGTTGACCAGATGTCTTGACTGTAATAAAGCCCTCAATAAATATTGGCTATTGTTATTATTGACAGAATAATGATGAGCAAATGATTCACCTGAAGAAATCCCTGGGACCTGGCAGTGGTCTTAGTAGTAATGTCCCTACAGGTGGTTATGTGTAAGACGGCAGCTGGCATGGTACTGTTGAAAAGGCACTGTTGCAGAACTAGGAACTGCTGCTACTTCTTGTAAATGACTTCTGGAAAATCAGTTCACCTTCCTTCTGTATCTTGATGGTAGAGATGATACTTAATGCTTTTCAGAATTCCTATGAAGCAGGGCTGCAGTTGTAGCTTAGTGGTGGAGTGCTTGGACAGCATGCTCAAGGCCCTAGGTTCTATGCCTAGCATTGCAAAAACTAAACAAAACTAAAACAGAATTTATGGGAGGCTTATGCAGAAAGTGCTTTAATAAGGTCTGGAATATAATGGAAACCTTGTGGTGGTTAATTTTCTTCACAACAAACTATGTGACACTGGATTAGAGGATGGAATTGTGATCAACCTCAGGAAGTTTAGATTTGGTCCTAAAACCATTTATTTGTAATGGGCTTCCTCAAAAGAAAGGGCTGGCTCTTTGTGGGAGGTGATGAAGTATTTAGACTAGGGATGGGTTGGGTGAACTATTTGACCCCCTATCCTTTAATGCACATGGGACTAAGGAAATATTCATACAGGCTTGCAGAATGTTCAACCGAATCACTCACACCACAATAATTTTAAATAATCACAGAATACATGACCTTGTCTATAGTAAGTATCAGCGACCGGAAGTGACAGGCTCATAGGTCCTATACACTAGTCTGCTTCAGGCCATCTTTCTTTTTTTCTTTTCTTTTTTTTTTTTTTTTTAATTTTTCATTGTTGGTTGTTCAAAACATTACAAATTTCTTGATATATCATATTTCACACTTTGATTCAAGTGGGTTATGAACTCCCATTTTTACCCCATATACACATTGCAGAATTACATCAGTTTCAGGCCATCTTTCTTACTGAGTCGGGCTTCCTGTCATCGGAGGTGGTGCTGGTCTGTGTTGGCTTCTCAGTGACAGCATCTAGGGCTGTTGCGTTATTAAAGTATTGTTTAAACCATTCTATTAATTCTCTAACTTCCTCCTTCTCAAACCAGGAGCCTTTGCATTTCATTTCCTCAGACTCTTGCTGAGCAAAAGGTGGCATGAAGCAGGAGGGGATATAGTAGAATGTTGCTGAGGTGGTGTTGAAAAATTTTTCATGGCACTTGTTGAAGGTGATGAGGAAGATTTCTTTCAGGAGTCTTCTACAATGGTGTTTCATAGCAAGAGAGAGAGATTTGGGTTCAACTCTCAATACAACAAGGACAGATAGAGATTTATATTTAAGGAACAGGGAGGGATTCAGTAGATGGACAGTTATTAACAGGAAGCATGAGGGATAAAGGGGATTCTGGCAAACGGAAATCTTGCTCCAATTGGACTAAATGGACAAAGAACAGAGTTCAAGTTTAGGCTTAACCAGAGACAAAGCACAGAAGAGGCTGACTCAAGTTTGGTCAAAGGAGAAAGACTGTTTTTCAGTAATAAAGGGAAGAAGGAAAATTAATTGCAATCCTAGAAGGGTTATAAGCTTTCTATTCTGTGAGAAGAGAGGATGCACCACCCCCTCTCCTGAGAGTAGCCCTAGGGAGACAGTGAACCCTCAGACTTAAGCTGCCAGTAGACTTAAATTAGGGAACCTGAGAGACTGTGGCTTCCACATCAGTCCATATTCCCCTGGTCAATAACTGTATCCAGTAATCCTGGAGGGTGAGGCTGCTCTGCAATGGACTTCCCATCTTGCATTGGTGCAAACCAGTTGCTCAGGACAGGGACAGGCAGGTCCCTGAGACTCCCTGTACTTGAATGGGGAGGTGGGGGGACCCTCTGTAAGGCTCAGTCCAAATCTTCCATCAGCCTGCTGAGGTAAAAGCTGAAGCCTGAGTTAGGTTGATTGTTAAAAAAAAAAAAAAAAAAAAAAAGCAATTGTGATTATTTCAACCACATGGATTTTTGTAGCTGAAGATTTAGACTCCCCACAAATATAAACCCATTTGAGAATTCTCAGTGTAAGGTCATAATCCTCTAGGTCCCTTGTGGTGATGAGAGATGCTGCCACGCTAACCCAGTCAAAGGTGAAGCCAAACAGAGCCTGAGAGATGTGAAGTTATTGATCCAGACATAACACCACCATCAGCAGCATCCAGGTGAGTGAAAAGCCTAATTCTAGATTTCCTAACTCATAATTGCTCCCTCTCCATGTTTGAGAAATGCTGTCTCAAAATGTATCCATTATTTCAAGCGATCTTTTATTTCTACTCATGATATTTATGGAAAGCCGGTGGATGATGGAAATTTAACTGTGCTCCCCTGGTGCCTTTGAGAGCTCCGCTTCCCCAGCCTTCCTTGCTCAGCCTCCACTTTGCTTCTGCCTGGTTCTGAGAACAGGAGGCTTAGAGAAAGCGATTAATGATTGAAAAGGACTTTAGAATCCTGAGATGAAAGTGCTTGGTGAGCCTGAAGTGCCGCTCCTGGAAGGATTACCTCTGTTGATGCTTTGGCTGCCACTTGGTTGTGTTTAAGGGAAAGGCTGATTTCAGAAATTGATCCCTTCTGCCTTTGAGCAGGCCAAAGTGGGCAGAATTGAAAGGGGATTTGAGGCTGCTTTGTTCCAGGGGACCTATTTATCACCCCTGCATGGGGACAGTATCTGGGGCTTGACTGGCTTCCAGCAGGTAATGAAGGCTACTATAGGGTCACCTTAAGCCCCTTCCTGCTGTGGCTTGCACTTGAGAACAATGGGCTCCCAGCAGGGAGGCAGAGGGACAGTGGCACAGCTGTACCTTTTGGGCCCTCAGCCCTGAATTTGGTTACCTACTTCCCAACCTGGGACAGTCAGGCAGTGAGTCTCTGATGAGAAGCCCGCTGGCCTGGAGTGGGTGGAGCGAGGCAGGGAGAGGCCAGGGAAGGGCAAAATAGACTCCAGGAAGAAGCCCAGACCTCTGAGTCACTGCAGGGCCAGGGGTTGGGGGCTCGCGTGTGACCTTTACAAGCCGTGATGCCCAGAAGGCTGCAGACACCTGATTTCTTCTGCTCGGTTGCCATCTCACACTGACTTTTCTGACTTTGACAGCCTTTCTTTCTATTTTTATTTCTCCTTCCTGATGTCTTTTAATAAAAAGAAAAAAAAAATGTTAGAACTTGAAAGAGTCTCAGTAATCATCTATTCAACTTTTCACTTTATAGAATGAGAGAACGAGGAATGTGGGAAAATGAGTGACTGGGAAAGTCGGTGACACATGAACTTGGATAGTCTCCCTCCCTCCCTTTTTCCTCTCCGTTCTTCTCTCCTTCTCTTTTCTCCTTTCTTACTCTCTCATTTCTTACTCTCTCTCTCTCTCTCTCTCTCTCTCTCTCTCTCTCTCTCTCTCTCAAACATCCCACAATTTTGTCAAGATGTAGGAAATCGGTTCTTGTCCTGACTCTGTCACCAGCCACTTGAACTGCTGAAAGTCCTCCGGTCTTGGGCTTCTGTTTGACCATCTGTGAAATGAAGGATCTGTTCAGAGCCTCAGTGACAGTGACGGGTCCATGTGTTCATCAAAGCTCTTTTCCTTTTCGGCTTGTGGAAAACTACATTTTCCAGCCTTCACACCATTATTTGGGAACAGATGACTCAGTTTTTGGACTGAGTGGGATGGAGAGGAAGTAATACATCTCACTCTGAGATTTGGTCATAACACACCCTTGTCCTTTTTCCCTTGCGTGATGACCTTGGAGACTACATAGGAAGTTGATAGCATTACTCGCTAGACAAAGACTGCATAGAGCAATAACAGCCTCCTCGTCCCATTCCCACATGCTTTGTCTTCCCCTCCATCATGTGGGACTGACTCTGCCATGAGAGCACTGAACCTCTGTTGAGTTACTGAGAATTAGGGGTTGTTTGTTATAACAGCATACCCTGACTGAGTAAACCTCTAGGATCACCTTCATTCGCAATGGCCTGAGATTCTACCCATCATTGCTACTTTTTTTTTTAAATCTCCTTCACTCATCACATATTAGTCCTTACCTTCTTTCAGGAAACTTGCAATCCCAAATCTAAATCAAATGTAGTGGGAGGAAATTCAGCGTAGAAGGCATAGCTTGCCTTTGACTTTTCCTCCTTTCTTCCTGTGACAGTAGTAAAGAGGAATCCGGAAGGAATGGCTTTCAACTGCTACTATCCAGCTCCATTTTAAGGAAGTCTCAAAGCAATTATTGAGTATCAATGGGCCAGTTATAGATAAATGGGAGGAAGATATGCTTCTAATTATAGAGCTGGTGGAGCCTACTTGAAATGATACACCACCAACAATCCAGTTCAGAGGACTGGGCTATGTGACTCCATTTAGACATACCTGCATTGTATGGGGCCCTTTGGGTTCTTTTGAAAACATCTTTAAATCAGGTCCACGGACAAGCACTATCTGTCCTCATTAGAACTGTCAGTTCCCTGCTGGCTGTGATGCCCACTCCTACTCTCAAATTCTTTAGGTACATTTTTCTTCACAGCACTGCAGCCCAGCACATCCATCTGGCCAGAGAAAGAATATAATAGAGCATATTTTCAGCATGACCAATTAGATGTGCAACTCCCATTAACAATAACAGGACTTACACTCCAGATTCTTCCTCAATAAATCTGGCCTTTCCCCTTATGAGCAACAGATGGGTTTTCCACAATGGCTCATTACCTTCTGGCTCGGCTCTGCTGCCAGAAGTGAAATATAAAGTTATTTATGGATGGAGAAAGATGCATAAGTCACTGTGGGTTATTTTCTGCCATCCTTTTTCGTTTATTTAGTTAGAGTTTTTCTATTGCTCAAGATGAACAAGTTAAAGAAGATGGCGGCATCCCCACTGGGAATGGAGATGGATGTCCCTTCAGCCTGGGTATTTTTCCTGATGGCCACAGATCTCTGGGGGTGATGCTGTGTTTCTTGCAAGAAATGGTAATGGGGCTATTTCCATAGTGAAGATACCCATTCCTCAAAAGATTCTTCAGCCTCTGACAGGCCATCTCTCTGAAATTTGGTCAGTAGGGGCAAAAGTCACTGCCACTTAACCACACGTGACACATTTGAGAAAAGAAAACAAATTACTTCTTTAAGGAATGCCAATACTTCTCAGTGCTTGACATCTCAGCCAGGTAGAGATTATTCCTCTGTCAATTGGGAGAGAAGGACAGGGAGACAGTTAAAAAGATTGCCATGATCGGCATTATATGAAAAAGTACACAAAAGGATAAAAAAAAAATCCATGCAGAAGAATGGGGGAAGATGGGGAAAGGATCCAGAAAATAGTACTGAGCATGATGTTCTCAGACTTTGTGGGTGCTGAGCAGTATTTGCTATGTGCACAGACTGCAGTGCAGGCTGGTTTTGCCCTGTCAAATTCCTTACATGCTCTGTGCTTCAATTTCCTTGTCCAAAATTAAAACAATACTAATAGGGATGTCATAAGATTAGTCTAAGGATTAAATAAATTAATATCTGCAAAGCACTTACAAGAGTGCCTACCTTACAGTAAGTGCTGTAGATGTGTTACAAAGGGGAAACTCCAGCCAGTAATGATGATAATTTCTTTCTCTTCCCACGTGGCTCAATGGGGCTGCCAGTCATAGGAGCTCTCGTGCCCCTCGGGTCACTGGAATAACTATATTATTCAAACCAGCTTTTTCCTTAGAATCTTTTTTTTTTTGGTAGCAGAGATTGAACCCAGGAGTCTTCTACCACTGAGCTACATTCCCATCCCCTGCTTTTTATTTTTCATTCTGAGACAGGGTCTTACTAATTTGCTCAGGGACACACTCTAAGTTGTTGAGGCTAGTCTCAAACTTGTGATCCTCTTAACCTCAGCCTCCCGAGTCCCCAGGGCTGGGTGTATACACCCTGCCCCCTAGAATCTTTTGGATCCGTTCAAAAGGGAGATGATTTGCCCCTCTCTTATGGGTAAGGCTGTGAGTTAAAAAGTCTAATTGCTCCCAGAAACTTGTGCCCTGCACCATATGACCTGGAAAAAAAAATGAGTAGCAACAGAACAGCTGAATCCAGTACAGAGGGAAGTCGGACAAGAGGAGGAAGGAAGCCAGCCTTAAGCCGTGTTCCCGATCCTGGTGTGTTGGTTTCTAAAGCAGCTGTGCCCACTCCCTTCCTGCAGTTTTCCTGCAAGAATGAAGACATTCCCTCTTTTGAGACTGGAGGAAGGACATAATCAGCTCAGGTTAGGGATCTGGCATTCACAGCATAAGAACAAAATGTACTGGAGAATGGCCCCCAAGACCAGAATCTATTAGAAAGTAAAGCTGTAATGCCCCCCCCCCCGGCTGCTTCCCCTGTCTCTTGAAAAGTGGGGTATGTGTGTGAGAGAGAGACAGAATGATAGTGGACTATGGGGAGGGTTGATGGTCATTTTTAGAAAAGCATGGAGCAGAGAAATAATCCTAGGGTTATTTTTAGAGCCAAAGAATGAGAATCACAAAAGAACAGAGACCCAGAGCGGAGAATTACCTCACAGCTTTCATTTAGATGATATGATTTCAGGCTTCATTGCTAGGGCATGAGTAAGGGCAGGGAAGCCATTTCTTCTGGGGTGGTCAATAGTTCTAATGGTGAAGATGGTCATTCTTGTTACTGGAGCAACCTGACTGTGTTGAATCTCCTCCTCAACCCTGGTCCAGCTCTCTGAGAAAGCTGTGAGATTCTTTTCTCATTCACATGCAGGGAAGCACAAGAGTTGAACATAGTTTTTATTTCTGCATAAGGCTACTTCTTTGAGATAAACATCTCTCCCCAAAGATCTTATATTAATAAGAAATATAAATTTTAGCATATTTAAACAAGGTCGGTAGAAGAAATGTTTGCTTCAAGTCTGGCCATTACTGTATGAAAATGTAGAGCCTATCATCTGAAAATAAATAAATAAATAAAAGATCCTAGACATGGGACAGTCTTTCAGCAATAAGAATAGGTCATAGCACAATTACTGCTCCTGTGCTGTTGACCCTGACTTTGCAACCACTAAACCAGGAGCTAATTGGTAATATATAAATCCAATTTCGTTTTTTTCCTAGGTTGATTTCCTTTAGGATTGACAATAATTAAGACAGATATTATGCTAAATGGCATCCTGTAGTTGGGAAATAGAGTTTTCATTTAAAAGACTTCATTTGGCAGGGAATCTATTGGAACATTACCCGCTTTACCTTTGAAACAGTTTAAATGAGAAGGACACATTTTTGAAATCTCATTTCTCTGACTGAGAAGGAGAAATTAATCACTAGAACACAGGAACGTTCTCTTCTCAGGTTTCATGCCTCCACTCAGTCTTAGAGGATTGATTCTAGCTGGGACTTCATTGCTATTTAGAAAACAAAAGTAATAAAATCACTCTGGCTGGTCTTTTAAAAATTGCCGTCTATGGAACAAATAGGCCTCCGTTATATCTATTAAATAAAATGAGGGGAAGGAATAAAAACAACGATTACCACAGCAGTTATTTCATATTGAAGAACTAATATATTTTCACTATAATATTAGAGGCTATAGGAAGTACCACCAGACTTTGTGGAAGCCTTAATAGATTTTCAAATCTCTCTCAAATTGCGCATTTGGAATAATTAAAATGTAGATTTACTTTTGCCAAATTTTATTTAAGAATCAGCGCCAACTCTGAAGTTCAGAACACCAGGAAATATTGTACCCGGGTCACATCAGCTAAGCTCTTTTTTTATATCACTTCAGTATTGCCACAAATATGCTGCACATATTACAATGAAAGACCATCAAACATCATTTTAAATGTACAAAAATTTAAGATCTGACAGTGTCAAATCCTGGTGAGGATATGGAGCGACTGGAACTTTCATACAATCTTGAAGATAATGCAGAATAGAATAGACCCACTTTGGTGAAGAGTTTGATGGTATCTTATAATATATACTTCCCTATGACCCAGTGGTTTCACTCCTCGGTATTTGCCCCACACTATGGGAAAAAAATATCCATATCAAAATGTATGATTGTGTTGGGCCACAAGAAAAAAAAATACCCCAAAGTTTGGCATTTTGGCATGCAAAGTACTTTGAACCAAAGGATATTAGAGAGGCCAAAAGGAATATATAGACAGGACTTGCTGGGGTTTTCTACTCAATCTATTACTGTTAGAGCATGTCCTTTGGATCCAATAGCATTTTTAGATGGCATCCTTATTTCATTATAGTTAGGTAGAAAAATGGATAGTTCACCCTGTTTTTTTTAGGTTTCAAAGGCTTCAAAGTCATGCAAAACTTTATTAAATGAATTTGTTATGCTTTTCTCTTTTTAGTCTGTCTTTTGATATAAGTGTTGGTCATAATGTCTATGAGGGGTGAAGAAAACTATCATACTTTTCCACTTCTACCAGTATTTATAGCATCTTTATTCATATCGCACGAAACTGGAAACAGACCAGTGCCTCTAGAGTGGAATGTAAAACTAAAGAGGGGCAACACAGTGGGATATTGTTCAACAACAATGCATGCAACAATACAAAGTGATTTAAAGTGAATTAGTCTAAAGAAAGGCAGACATAAAAGCTTACATCTTGTTGGCTTCTATTATGACCATCCAGTAAAGGCCAAATGATAAAGATTGAGAGCAGATCAGTAATCTACAGGGTCTGAAAGTGATGGAGAGGAATGACTGCCAAGAAGAATGAAGACCTGTTGGGGGTATGATGAAAATGTTTTATGTCATGTTTGGGGGCAGTCACATGCCTATATGCATTTTTAAGAATTCGTACGTAACATGGTGTAAGAATGAATGGTTTTGCCTGGAAACTAGATCCCAATAAACCTCATTTTTTAAAGTGCCAAACAATGGGCTGGGGCTGTAGTTCAGTGCAGAGTGCTTGCCTAGCTTGTGTGAGGCACTGGGTTTGCTCTTTAATATTGCATAAAAACATAAATGAATAATAAAAAAGTGCTATTCAACAAACCACTCCAAAACTTGGTGGTTTAGAAAGTCCCTATTTCCTTGGACCTGTGGGTTAGTGGTTCAGAGGAGCATAGCTGGCTTAGTTCAATAGTTACAGCATCTCTGCTTTTTGCCATAAGCCACAGATATGGGTCTCACCTACAAGTGTCCCTTCGTTGGACTGCAGGGTACCTAGGACATGTTCTAGATGGTAGATACACAACAGAACAAGTTTAACCACAGAATAATGTTTCAAGTATTCATTTGTGTATCTTCTTTTTTTATTACATTTTTAAATTTTTTTAATTAGTTACACATTACAGTACAATGATCTTGACATATCATACATTTGAATCAGATGGGGTATAATTTCTCATTTTTCTGAGTGTACAGGTTGCAGAATCACATTGGTCATGCAGTCATGTATATACATACAGCAATAATAATGTCTGTTTTATTCTGCTATCCTTCCTTTCCCCCCTTCCCCTGCCCTCCCCTCCCATCACTTCTCTCTACCCAATCTAATGTGACACACTTTTTTTTTCTTTTTCCTCACATTGTCGTTTTATATATATATTCTGTATAATGATGAGGGTCTCCCTTCAGCCAAAGAAAGTCAAATAACTTAACCCAAATTTAAGAGGTAGGGAGGTAAAATTTTATTCCCAATGGGATTGCATAGCCCATGTGGAAGTGAAGTATTGGAATAATAATTCAATCACATAGAAGAAGGTACTAACTGAATTGCAATTTATAAGTATGCCTCTAAGGTTTTTTTGTTTGTTTGTTTTTTAAGAACAGTGGGAACAAATGATCCTGTGATGAATTTTGGTTTTTTTTCTGCATGATCACTATTGAAGTTTTGTTTGTTGGAATTCAGACTGGAAATTTATATTCCACTTTTTTGAAGAGCAGTATAGTTGCTTTTATTGGGCAACTGGAAGTCTATGATTCATTTTGATTCCTTTTCCTGTTGGTAATCAGTGAGCTCAAAGCCAATTGCAGTGCTCAGTTGAGATAACCATGATAGTTCATGTTCCTTACATATTTCTCCTCACTCTGCTGGATTCATAACTTCTTTTAAAATCTTTATATGTAAATTCTTCATTCTCTATGTGCTTTTATTGCAAGACTCTCAAATATATTTTGAAAATAGGCAGGAATTCTGAAGGCAGATCATAAATAATGCAGAGCACAGGGCAGGGGGCAGGGAGAACATTTGCACTGTTATCATTTCCTTGGAATATACTATGTGAACTTTGCAAATCTCTCAATCTCTGTGCCATGATTTGTTAATCATTTTATAAGGCTAATTATGTCTCTCTTAACTTACTTTTCAACATAATGGAGAAAACAGGTGAAGTCACAATACATTTCTTTGGCACAATGGACTCCTTGGTTATAAGCCATTTTTATTAAGTGAATAGACAGGTGTGACTTTGGCCCTAGAGGAAGCCCATATTGCTCTATAAATGGAACAAAAGCCTACGCTTGATTTCTTGCAGTGGCTTTGCCTGCTGAGTGAGTCAGGAGATTTGTAATAAGCAGGAGAGGCTCAACTTGAGCTTACTTGTGCTTTTGTACCTGTACAGAAGGATGACAGTTCTTCAGTTGCTGATGGTTGTGAAATGAGCTGGTGGTCTCAGGCTGATTTTAAGTAGAAAGCTTGCCACAGTTCCAGCAAAATCTTGAGGGATTTGCTATGTCAAAGCCAAGGTTGAATGAAGTGCAAGTATAAAGGAACTCAACTGGCCACAGGGGGGCGGCTTCTAGGGCAGAAAGACATTGAAATGGTGTATATCACAGTCCTTTGGTGAGAAGGTAGTGAGGGAATTTCCAGATGAGTATCAGTTCTCCCAACCTATTTCTACTGGAACCTTGACCCTCAATGTAAGAGTGACAAAGGTCATAGCTTCTTTTAGTCACTTTCATCATAGAAAATAACTTACATAGACAATTATTTCAAAATGTTAGACATTTGAGCCATGAGATTTGTAAATTACAGGAACATGTTTGATTTTATCAATGTTTTAAAACCTACATGTTTCCAAGAAGCCTCGGGTCATTGCAAAATTACATACTGGAGCTGTTTCCCAATGAGCCCATCACTTAGGAAAGATCATTCTACGGTTAGTAATTTGAGTGTTAATCAGCCAGGATTCCCACTTTGCAGAGTCTGTCAAAACATAAGCTTGCACCAGAATCACTTCAATTGCACATTAAAAGGGATAATTGTGGGACCCACTCCAGAAACCATGAATTAGATTTTCAAAAGTTTAATTTTACTTTAAACAGGTTCATCTGCTGATATGAAAAGATATGAGAACCATCGTGTATAAGCAGTCTACATTACAACATGTACCACAAACCTGGGTTCTTGCTTTCCCTGGTGCATCTACCCACAGAACATACATGGAGCACCACGCCATTTTTCTTAACTTTCAAAAGGAATTGAACTTGGTACCATTAATATTTTTTATTTACAAATGTTAAGCTGAATGCAAAATACCATGACTTTTTCAGATAAAACAGGAACCAACAGCTTGCTTGTGGGAGATTAATTCCAGGTGTGTTCCCGAGTGTCTTCACTGCCTTTAAAAGGACTTGGTTAAAAAGTTTGAAAGACCTTCAGAGGAGGATTCTCAAGGAGAAGATGATGTCAGGGCTACAACAATTCCCTGTATATCTTTTATTCAGTCTAGCAATATTTATGAAATGCCCACAATTCAGGAGGCCCCTGGAAAATACAAGGTCCTTGTTGAACGATGCTTGAAAAAATCACTTCTAACACACAGTGAACAGGAACTCACAGCAGATAAGAGATCAAGTGAGACTAGAGAGAAAGAAGAATATGAAGTAGGGCATTTGGGTAGCTGAAAGGATGATGAGAGAGACTCAACTGAAGGAATGGCAAGATAAGGACAAAATGCATTGAAAGACCAGATGTGAGCAAAGAAGAAATGAAGGAAAGCAGTGTTTACTAAGCACCTAAATTCCAGGCACTGTAGAATTGCAGGTACTTCATAGAAATCTTTTGGCATTTTTTTTTTTGTGTGTGTGTGTGTGTGTGTGGTGGGGGGGATGCCAGGATTGAACTCAGGGGCGTTGGAAAACTGAGCCACATTCCCTGACCTATTTTGTATTTTATTTAGAGACAGGGTCTCACTGAGTTGCTTAGCTCCTCACAGTTGCTGAGGCTGGCTTTGAACTTGCAATCCTCCTATCTCAGCCTCCCAAGCTGCTGGGATTACAGGCGTGATCTACTGCACCCAACCTTGGCGTTTAAAATTCAGTTTAAGTGAGGCTTCCTCTTAGAATGTTCTCCCCAACATTTTCTGCCCTTCCCTTCATTATATCACCTGTATTTTATTTTCAAATACTTAATCATAATGGATGCAATATGTGCTAGTTAGCTTAATCTAATGAGGTGTGGTTATTTTTGAGTGGGAAAGCACACTTGAGATGGTTAGGATTCAAATGGTCTATTTACATCTGCTTTAGGGATGCTGCTGCTACCAACTGTGTATCACAGTTCAGTATCAGGATGGGAGTTGTTAATTTGTTTAGGAATCCTTTTTTATCAGTGGAAAAAAACCCAGAGTTCTAGATATGTGAGTTGATTGGAAATACTATGTAGGCACCTGGGAACTTGTGCCTACATAGTATTTCGAATCAGAGGCAAATAAACCTAAAGCAATTACTTATTCTGATTATTGGAGGCTACAAAATATTTGCCAAAAGAAACTTAATAATTGTGACCGAGAAGACACATTTGGTTGCATTTATAACAGAACTCTTCCTTTTTCGATTCAAATGCACCTTCTAAATGTTCCCATATCTCCCTAAATACACACCTCTAACACTTCCCTGTAATTATCAGTTTATTTACCTGTCTCCTCCCCTGGAGGATGAAATTCCAGATGCTGCAAAATGATCTAGCCAATTTCATAGGTGTATGTGTTTTTTAAATGTAGACATTTAAAATTCAGGAATGGGT
This sequence comes from Marmota monax, assembly GCF_021218885.2. Lineage (NCBI taxonomy): Eukaryota > Metazoa > Chordata > Mammalia > Rodentia > Sciuridae > Marmota > Marmota monax. The sequence continues at coordinate 4,746,323 of NW_026695228.1, forward strand.
GAGATTTTGCTACCACATCTTTTCTCCCAAAATTGAATAGCCAGCTATGGGTGAATAAGCAATCACAGAAATTAATCCACATCATTTGTTCAACAAGCTCAATTAAGTCCCATCTTTTAAGTATTTCAGTTCTCCTATCCATTGTCTTCCACAAAGAAGATGCAATGGAGGCTGCCCTGCCAAGGAGCAGAGGCAGCATGCTGTCATTCAGCAGGTGTTTGTTTGGTAACTAGGATCCTAGAATTACACAGGATCATTTCAAGCTTACCTCTGGGCATCATCCCTCAAGGTAATCCCACCAACACTAATCTATTTAGAACATTCATAATGTCATTGAGATTTAATTGCATAAGCAAAAACTAATTCTCGTATCCATCATGATAATTTAAAAGTTTGGTGTTTATTGAGGTAAGGGTAGTAGACACTAGGTAGTAGGGCTTCTGAAGCAGAGGGTACTAGTGACACACTGTCCTGATAGCTGAGCAAAACCCAAAACAGGCATCTTTGAATAGAATGCTATTTGCAACTGGGTTGTAGCTAATCCAGCCCCAAATCAGACAATATCACTCTTTCTATGCTTAAATATGATAAAGTAATTTATACATAGTTTGGAATTGATTAAGGGGAACCTGATTGATTAGATTTGGTAAACTCAGGGCTTTGTAGGGTGATACACAGTGTCTATTCCTTTTTTTCTTTTTTTTTTTTGATAGGTGATATTTTGTTGTTGTTGTTCTTTTTAGATATGCATAAAAGTAGAGTATATTTTGACATATTTTACATACATTGAATATAACTTCTCATTCTCGTGGTTGTACATGATGTGGAGTTTCATTTGTCATGTATTTGTACATGAACATAGGGAATGTCGGATTCGTTCTACTGCCTTTCTATCCCATCCCCCTTTCCCCCCATTCCCCTTTGTCTCATCCAGTGAACTTTTATTTTTCCTTCCCCTGCCTTATTGTTTGTTAGCATTCACATACCAAAGAGAACATTTAGCCTTTGGGTTTCAGGATTGTCTTATTCATTTAGCATGATAGTCTCTGGATCCATTCATTTACCAGCAAATGTCATAATTTCATTTTTCTTTGAGTAATATTCCATTGTGTCTATATATACCACAATCTTTCATCCATTGAAGGGCACCTAAGTTGGTTCCACAACTTAGCTATTGGGAATTGAGCTGCCAAATTGATGTGGCTGTGTCACTGTGCTATACTGATTTTAAGTCTTTTGGGTAAAATACCAAGGAGCGGGCTAACTGGGTCAAATGGTGGTTCCATTCCAAGTTTTCTGAGGAATCTTCACCTGCGTTCCAGACAGGTTGCACCAATTTGCAGTGCTACCAGCAATGTATGAGTATAGCTTTCTTCCCATATCGTCACCAATATTTATTGTTACTTGTATTCTTGGATAATTGCCATTCTGACTGGAGTGAGATGAAATCTGAGTGTAGTTTTAATTTGCATTTATCTAATTGTTAGTGATGTTGAACATTTTTTTCATATATTTGTTGACTGATTATATTCTGTGAAGTCCCAGTTCACTTCCTTTGTCCATTTATTGATTGGGTTATTTGTATTTTTGGTGTTAAGTTTTTTAAGTTCTTTATTTATCCTGGAGAATAATGCTGTATCTGAGGTGCAGGTGGCAAAGATTTTTCCCATTCTGTAGGCTCTCTCTCCACATTCTTGAATGTTTCCTTTGTGTGAAGAAGCTTTTTAGTTTGATACCATCCCGGTTGTTGATTCTTGATTTTACTTCTTGTAAAATCTTGTAAGCTGACATGATGGAGATTTGGGCCTACATTTTCTTCTAGTAGGCAGGGAGTCTCTGGTTTTATGCCTAGGTACTTCATCCACTTTAAGCTGAGTTTTGTGAAAGGTGGAAGATAGAGGTTTAATTTCATTGTGCTACCTATGGATTTCTAGTTTTCCCAGCACCATTTGTTGAAGAGGCTGTCTATTCTCCAAGAATGTTCATAACATCTTTCTCTGAGATACCTTTGTTTATGTGGGTGTGACTCTGTGTCTTCTTTTCTACACAATAGTCTTAATGTCTGTTTTGTTGCCAATATCATGCTGGGTTTTTTTTTTTTCTTTTCTTTTATTTTTCTTTTTTATATATTTATTGCTGAGGATTGCTTTGGATATTCTGGGTCTCTTATTTTTCCGAATAAATTTCATGACTGCTTTTTCTATTTCTATGAAGAATGTCATTGGAATTTTAATAAGCATGGCATTAAATCTGTGTAGCACTTTTGATAGTATGGCCATTTTAACAATATTAATTCTGCCTATCCAAGAACATGGGAGGTCTTCTCATTTTCTTTAGTCTTATTTAGTCTTCTTCAATTTCTTTCTTCAGTGTTCTGTAGTTTTTATTGTAGGGGTCTTTCACCTCTTTTGTTAGATTAATTCCTCCAATTTTTTTGAGATTTTTGTGAATGGGATAGTTTTCCTAATTTCTCTTTTAGTTAATTCATTACTGATATATAGAAACACAGTTGATTTATGGATGTTAATTTTATATCCTTCTACTTTGCTCAATTCATTTTTGAGTTCCAGGAGTTTTCTGGGAAGTTTTTTGGTCTTCTAAATATAGAATCATGTTGTCAGAAAATAGGAATATTTTGAGTTCTTTTCCTATTCATGTCCCTTAAATTTCCTGTTACTATGTGATTGCTCTGGCTAGTGTTTCAAGGATTATGTTGAATAGAAATGATGAAAGAGAGAATCCCTGTCTTGTTCCATTTGTTAGAGGGAATGCTTTCAGTCTTTCTCCATTTAGAATGATATTGGCCTTGGATTTAGGATATATAGCTTTTAGACTGTTGAAGTATGTTCCTACTCTTGCTAGTTTTTCTAGTGTTTTGAACATGAATTGATGCTGTATTTTGTCAAATGTTTTTCTGCATTTATTGAAATAATTATATGATTCTTCTATTTAAGTCCATTGGTGTGATGAATTACATTTATTGATTTCTGTATGTTGAACCAACCTTGCATCTCTGGGATGAACTCCACTTGATCATGGTGAACTATCGTTTTAATGTATTTTTGTATGTGATTTGCCAATATTTTATTTAGAACTTTTGCATCTACGTTCATCAGGGCTATTGGTCTGAAGTTTTCCTTCCTTGATGTGTTTTTATCTATTTTTGGAATCCGGGTGATGCTGGCTTCAGAGAATGAGTTTGGAAGGGTTTCCTCCTTTTATATTTCATGGAATAGTTTGAAGAGGATTGATGGTAGTCATTCTTTGAAGGCCTGGTAGAACTCAACTAAGATTCTGTCTATGCTTGGGATTTTCTTTGTTGGTAGGCTTTCGATGGCATCTTCAATTACTTTGCTTGAAATTGAACTGTTTTAATTTTCTATGTCCTCCTGATTCAATTTGGGTAGGTCATATGTCTCTAGAAATTGTCAAATATCTTCAAGATTTTCTATTTTATTAGAGTATACATTTTCAAAATAATTTCTGATTATTGTCTATATTTCAGTAGTATCTGTTTTGATAATTCCTTTTTCTTCATGAATTTAGTAAGTTGAATTTTTTCTCTTTCTGTTCATTAGCTTGGTTAAGGGTTTATCAATTTTATTGATTTTTTTTTTCAAAGAACAAACTTTATTTTGTCAACTTTTTGAATTGTTTTCTGCTTCAACTTCATTGATTTCAGCTCTGGTTTTAATTATTTCCTGTCTTCTATTGCTTTTGTGGTTGATTTGTTCTTCTTTTTCTAGGGCTTTGAGATACAATGTTAGATTAATTATTTGGTGACTTTCTATTCTTTTAGTGAATGAGCTCAGTGTCATGAATTTTCCCTTTAGAACTTCTTTCATTGAATCTCAGAGATTTTGATATGTTGTGTCACTATTCTTATTTACCTCTATGTATTTTTTTTAAATTTCATCCCTGATTTCTTCTGCTATACATTGGTCATTTGTAATATATTATTTAATCACCAGGTGTTAAAGTAGCTTCTATTTTTTATTTTATCATTGATTTCTAATTTTTTCCATTATTATTTGATTGAATGCAATGTATTATCTCTATTTTTTTTTTGTTTTTGCTAAGAGTTGCTTTGTGACTTAATAAATGGTCTATTTTAGAGATGTGCTGCTAAGGAGAAAGTATATCACATCATTGATGAAATTTTCTGTATATGTCTGTTAAGTCTAAATTACTAATTATATTTTTTAGTTCTATAGTTTTTTGTTGTTGTTGTTGTTGGACAATCTATCCAGTAATGGGAGAGGCATGGTAAAATCATCCAGTATTATTGTGTTGTTGTCTGTTTTCTCTCTGATTTCACACCTTACATTGTTCTTTGCCTAGCATATCAGTTTAACCACATATATTCTAAACTCCTTCTCTGACATTTCTTCCAGTGTGGTGTCAATGGATTCTGTTTTTGAAGTATCTTGGTTTGGTGCAAATTGTTCCTTAGCTTTTTCATGTTGTTTTTGTGTCTATCCATCAAACAGTATGGATCTAAGTCAGTAGAATTTCTACCCTATGAACCAATAGTGTCCCTGAAGGTTTCCAGTACCTCACTATTTAAGGGTAGACTGAAAATAACAACAACCAATTCACAAAATATACAGCATTAAGCCAAATAGTTGCTGCTATAACATCTACAATGTTAATTGTCAGAATAAACAGAAATGATATGATCAGTTATTGCCTACAATAAAAACAGCAAGTTTGCAAAAGAGTTGGTTTACAGTTTTGAATAGTGGACAGGGAGAACAGACATGATATGGGATGTGATGATTATTCAGGAGGAGGAGAGAAGACTGAAGTGAGAAATTAAAGGAAGAGTGAAAGGGAGCAAAACAGAAATTGACTGTTAGCAGAAGAGAAGAGAGAAAGAGAATTAAGGAAAACAGGTAAATGAGAGAAAAAAAACCTACAAAGTAATGCAAAAATTTAAAAATTAAAAAATAAAAGAATACAAAACAAAACTGAAATATAGTAATCAAGCATCCTAGTCTTCAAAATACTGACCCATGAAAAATAACTGGCTCAAAAATGCTAGACATGAGAAAAAAACAAATATTAATATGTATCAATGTCCATGAACCATTATGGGTGCAATTAAACAGAGAAAAGAAAAATAAAAAGATCTTGATGAAAAAATAAAAAATAGTTTTCAATGGAGTTCAAAAGATTGTTCACTTCCTTTCTCAGCAGTGTTAGGTGGAGTCAATTGGAGTGTGATGCTCTACACTCAGGGTGGTGTTGCTGGAGTGAGAGAGGGAATCCTGTAGGCAGAACTACTGGAGGTGGGGTTTAGGCTTAGCTGGGCTCCAGGTTCTTTGTTGAATGGTAATTGAACTGGAGATTTAAAATCAGTGCACCGCCAGGGCCCAGCAATTGCTGGCCCATTATAGGAGACCACACCCTAGGGATGTTCCCTGGGTTCCACTTGTGTGGTGAACCAATTCTCAGTCCACTGTGTCATCTGCCGACCCACATTTCCTGGTCATGGGTTCAGTCTCCAAACTCTATCTTTCCTGTCCTCATCCTTTCAAATTCCCAGCCAGCTTTGTCTCTCCCAGCAGTCCTGTAAGCAGCCAGATTGGAGGAAAAGGGAGAGAGCCAAGTGGGTTTCCACAATCAGTATTCCTCTGTATAAACCCTTCTCCATATCCGATTTTCTCCTGGTCACTTAGGCACACTCCATGTCATGCAGTATGGTTTTGCCAGGTCTGTATTTTGGGTCAAACTCTGGTTAGCTAGGAATGAGCTCTGCCAGCTGCCAGCTCTCACCCTGCAGTTGCAGAATGGTTCCTTGCTCTGTCCTCTGCATGCAGCAGGGAGAGATGCAGCTTTGCACAAGGATATCCTGTAGAAAGCCATTCAGTTTAGTCAGGCAGTGTCTTTGATCTCTAAACTCTGTACCCAGACATGCTTCAGCCCTCCTAAAAATGTGAATTCCTTTAATTCCTTTATCCCTCCTCTTTGCTCATGGAGGAACTGCCAGATGGTGCCTCTGGCTGTGGCAGTGGTGGGTATTTCTTCCTTATTTTATTACATCCAACCTCCTAAGTCCCCGATCTGCTCTGAATGTATAGTATCCCAATAAAGCCCTTCCCCCTTTTTTTACCCACCTTGCTGAGAAGCTGTCTATCTGTTTTCTTGGTTTCACACCACGGAGCAGCCAGGATCATGACCTTCTCTGTTCTTCCAATTTGAAACCAACCTATTCCTTTTTTAAAAAAAAAATTAATATCATATTCATTTTTTAAAAAATGATTTACTTGAGTAAGTCAATCAATCAATCAATGACACCACTTAATTCTCATCAGAGCCATGTGCAATAGTATCACCATTTTTAGATAAGCAAACTGACAGCTGGAGAGATCAACTTTATTTCTCAAGATCTGTTCATCAAGGAAGAAGTGTTTTAATAAAAACCTCTCTGCTGCAAAGTATGTATTTATCTCGTTGAATAGGTATACCTCCCAGGACACAGAGGTATGGAAGACCATGATATGTTTGAGAAACAAAAATTTCAGTTTGATGAAATGTTAGACCATGAGAATGAAGCATAGGAGATAATCCACCAATACAGATGAGATTTTTCTGAAAGCCATAAGCTCAATGTTATAGGTAGTATTGGTAGTGGGTGAAATATCAAAAGGGGGTGTGTGTGTCTGTGCGTGTGTCTTTGTTTTAGTAGAATTGTGACCTAATTAAGGCTATGCTTTAAAAAATGGAAGTGGGAGTAGTTGTTTATTTAAATAATTTGAAGTTAGAAAGATATAGGAAGAAAGTAGTCTAAGTAGAAACCAAACAGTAAGGAGAATTAAAAAGAAATAAATAAAAGAAACATAATTAAACCTCAAAGGGCAGGGTGTAGTGACTTGTTCACTCTAAGGTTATATGGGAGTGTAAAGAGATAAAGTTGGGTGTCTGAATGTCCATAAAAGTTAAAAATATTAATACTTGGGCTGAAGATGCAACTCAGTGGTGGAGTACATGTCTGACATGTGCAAAGCCCTGGTTTGGATCCCTAGCACTGCAATAAACAAACAAATAAATAAATAATGGCTAACTTCAATAAAAGCTTATCATCTGTTTTCTAGAAAAATTGTTCCCAAATCTCATGTCAAGATGACATTTTTATAGAGTTACGTCTTTCTGCTCAAAATTATGTGCTTTTTCTGCATTGAGTGATTAGTACCTCAACTTGCAAGTGGTGTTGAGAAGCCACCAAGTTGCTTGCCACCAAGCCACCAAGTTGCTGTTGTGGACTTGCAAAAGTTTTTCAAAATGTTAAAAAATATATATAATTATACAAATAGTGAGCATGTTCCAAAGTTTTAGTTTAGTTCATTAATAGGGGACTAGTATAGTAAAAAAGCTAGTTCAAAGTTATCAGTCTACAGATGGTAAAGCTCAATAAAATGAGATAAAGTTATATTCAAAATTACTTCAGAGGAGAAAATAAATATGTAGACAATAAATTTAAAAAATACAGAATGCTCAAGTAACATTTATAAATTAAATACAAAAGCAATTAATGTCCTGCAGCACAATAAAACAGGCTTTGTAACTATCATCTGTAACAGAAAACAATTGCTTGCATTGTTACCAGAAAAAAAAAAAACACCTCTTTTGCATTTCTATAAAATAGAAATAATTTGCATCCACTGTCTAAAATTAATATCTTTAAATAATTGCAATTTTACCAAACTACCATATGTATACCTCCTAATTAATATCAATAGTACTCTATATTCCTCTTGAGAAGCAGGTGACCCATAAGCAGGCTTGATGTCATAGTATGACATCAAAGATCACACTAAGTTTTCTACTTCCAAACCATGGAGATATATGTAAATATATGTCATGAGATATATATTTTCTTTGCCTACCAGTCACTTTTTTTCTAGAAACTACATCATCCTTTCCCTGATTCTATCCATGTTTTTTTCTGAATTGGGAATTTTGCTAGGGGAAATGTATCCCTGCTTCCATTATGATTTCATCCAAGGCTAATGAAATAGCTCAGGAGAGAACTAGCAGCCTGGGGGTTACTGGTTTTCAATTTCCCTCACTTCACCCAGATTTTGTCAAATTGAGTGAAATCATGTTAAGTGTGTTGTTTTTAATTTACAATTTGTGAAACTAGATTTTTTTGGTAGCAATTGTAAAAATAAAGTACTGGAATAAATTAGATTGTTAAACTCCACTTTATTTTGTACTGTCAAAAATGAATATGCAAAATTATCAACTTTATATAAAATGATATATTGTATAATACCTGTCCTTATCATACATTAAATGTGTATGTTTTAAGTTTTTATTTACATGTCTTTTTCTCTGTGATTTTTAAATTTAAATATGTAAGGTAATCAATAGCATTTTTCTTTAGAGATACTTTCTTTTATTCCAAGATTATGTCCTACATTTTTCACATTAAAATGTATTGGGCATGCATGTGTGCATGAGTGTGCATGATTATAATGAGAGACAATTACAAGATGTTTGATTTTTTGTTGGGTTTATTTTATTCTTAATGTTCTTACCATGAAAAATTAAATGGACAATCCTATGTCTGTCCTTATTTTCATGTTTATTTGTTTAGCTCTGTATTAATAGCTTTCTTATGAAAGCCAACTCTGGAAATCATGCTAACATTCCCATGTTCAGAGTTTAGCTTCAAACTTTGCAATTTTAGGAAGCAGAATTATTTTTCTGTACACCAATAGTAGGTTAGTTTATTCAGGGTCAGTTTATGTTAGCCAAAATTAACCTATGAAACCAAGCCTAGGATGTAGAACAAAGATGCAATTAATTAATATTTGAATTCTAACTACAAAGGGGTAGGATCATTTACATCCAACACTCCTTGTTCACCTCACACCATCAGCTGCCATGTTAAAATCAGAGTGTCTGGCTAGCATGTAATCAGAGGAAAGGACATTGGGTTAGGATTTAAGGACCTGAGTAGTTAATAGCTTCAGCTTGTGCTGGGGATAAGGGTGCTGTGCTAGGGAATCCTCTCTCTTGAACAATGCTCAGTGGATACCATGTGCATTTTATGCCTCTTTGGTTGAGGACCAGAGTAAAAGAACCTCTTTTCTAACAGTACATCTTTCTTTTCTGATGGGTGAAATATCTTCCAGAGGACTGGAAGCTATCTTACCTCTTTAAGAAATTCACTCTGACCCATAAAGATTAATGTTTAAATTATGACTTTCCTTTTTTCTTTGTTATCTGTTTTTCAGCAAATGTCACAACTCCTCCCCAGCTCTCTGTGCATACAATGGACACCCTTTTCTCTAAGAATTGCAGAGAGTATTGAGGGCGGAGTAGTGAGGGGAGGACCAAAGTCTCCTGATATCTCACTGCACTGGCGGTAGTGCTGCGGAGAAGGCAGCAGGAGAGGTTCTTAATAAAGGTGCTAAGAAAGAATGTAACACAGGAAAATAATTAAATATTTTCACTGTGGAACCATTGACATTAAGGGATGTGGTCATTGATTTCTCTGAAGAGGAATGGAAATGTCTAGACCCTTCTCAGCAGACATTATATGGAGATGTGATGTTAGAGATGTGTAGAAACCTACTCTTTATTGTGAGGACAACATTAAAAAAACTTCTGTAGTTACCAAGGAAATAACAAAATGTGACATATGTTATTTTCCATCAAAAAATTTTGCTATCTCTAAGTAATCTTTTGTCACTTCTCTGTTCCCCCCAAAATAACCTTGGGATTTGAAGAGAAAACTAATAGTAGACATATCAAAGTGGGTAGAAATAATGAAGCAAATAATACACAATTTTAGTGTAAAATAGACTCTTGCTAACTGGCTAAAGCTGAAATTGTATTTCCATGTCTCAGCCTTCCAAGTAGCTAGAATTAACGGCATATTCATCATCTCTCTATATATGAATCTGTTCTTTTGCTAGGAGTAAGACTTTAGATTTTTAAAGGTACCATAAAGATTTTTACAATTCTTTTAACTTTTATATATTTGTCAAATTTGTAATTGTGATCAAAACTTTCCTGATCTTACTGTCTTATATATTTTAAATTTACTGGTCAGCAGTGTTCATTCAAATTTTTTTGTAACTTTTTTTTTAGAAAGTTTGTATCACATAAAAAGTAAGTTCATATTTTCCTTCAAAGAAGTGCTGCTTTGTCTCATCTGTTCATCCCTGATACCATTTCTTTTGGTCTGTTATTTGGCTATGTTAGATATCTCTCATAAGTAGAGTTACCTGGTATTTGTTTTTTTGTGAATTACTATTTCACTTACCACACTATACTAAAAGTATATATTATATAAATTCTTATCTTTGAAAAGTTTGAAAACTTGTCACAGTTCATTCCAACTTGCCTTCATGTAGTCATGTAAAATGATATTTGATTGGCTTGCCACATTGGTCTCTATTGAATATTGTTTTAATGAAAATAAATCTGTAAATATATTTTAATTTGACCATCAAAAAAAAAAAAAAAAAGAATTGCAGAGATTGATTGAGGACTTATCTACTATAACAAGAGTGGAGGAGAAAAGATTTCTTTCCATGTTAGGTTCATAGCTGAGTCCTCTATAGCAAAAGACAGATTAACAAGAGAAAAGCATGCACATTGATTTAATAAAAGTTCTACCTGATGCATGAACCTTGGGGACCTCTTGAAGACCCAGAGAACTGCAAGACCTCTATGGGTTTGGCTATGTTGTTAATAGAAGTAGATAGGTGTGGAGCAGGAAGATATGGACAAAAAGGTATATTCAAATGGCAATAAACTGGGGGCATTTAGAAGATCTGGTCAGATTTTTCTCTATGTTTCAGTATTTTCAGAGATTAGGGCATTTCTTTCCTTGTGCATAGGGTGAGTCCCTGTCATATGAGGGTCTTATGACCTACCTCAGAAAAATTTTTCCAGGTTTTATGGCTTTCTAGGTTTCTAGGTTTCTTCAGGGGAGAAGGTCAGGAGGCCAGTTTTCTTGAATGCCAATGTAATACATTTTGAAGTTGTGTGTTCTGAACCCCATCCCAAGATTCTGTCCAAATCAAACCAAAGTTAGTCATTGACATTTTTTTCAGAGTCCTGCCACCCTCTTCATGGTTTTCATTTTGATTAATATTTTTGGCTGTAGGTCCATGTGGAAGTGTTATGTCCAGTTTTTATATTAATGGTTTCATTGCACAATCATTTGCTTATCTCACATCACTTTTGAGAATTGTCCTTACATCCTCTAAGATGCAGGTTGCTGTTACATTGAATTTGAGTTTTGAAAATTATTTTTTTAATAAATATTTATTTTTTAGTTATAGTTGGACACAATACCTTTATTCCATTCATTTATTTTTATGTGGTGCTGAGGATTGAACCCAGGGACCTGCACGTGCTAGGCGATCTTTCTATCGCTAAGCCACAATCCCAGCCTCGAGTTTTGAAAAATCTTACTTGAATTCTCCATTGTTTCCTTCCCACTTGTTATTTTTCCTCTTTGGCTATTTAAAGACAAAAAGAATGAATGTCAATTTCTGGGCTCTTAACGTTTCAAATAAATAAATGTTTTTTTCACTGTAGGTACTAACCCAGTCTCCAAATTAAAATAAATCTAGTGTTTGTTAACTGATAACTTTTGCCTCTCGCAATCTTGGATATTTCAAGTTGTAAACTTATATAAATTCTGTTTTCTTTTTTTGTAATGGGGATTTAACCCAGAGGCATGTAACCACTAAGCCATGTCCCCAGCCCTGTTTATGTTTTAATTTTGAGATAAGGTCTTGCTAAGTTGCTTAGGGCCTTACTCTGTTGCTGAGACTGACCTTCAACTTGTGATCCTCCTGCCTCATCCTCTTGAGCTGCTGGAATTACAGGTGTGCATCATCATTCCCAGAAACATTGGTAAATTCTGAGTATTAAAAAATAACTCTCTAACTCAGAGTAAGTTAAACTAGGCAAAAATTTTTCAAATCTTCACCAAAAATGTTTGACCATAAAAAAAAAGAAATTTCACATGGTGCTAATAGTTTTCACATAGAACAATTAATTATTTCCCCAGAGCACGTGAACATTTTTTTCCCAAAGCCAAGAAAAATGTTGCATGTAGGAAAAAAGGGCAAAGTAAGGCAGATCGGGCCTCTGCCAATTGTGAGCCTTGTCCTGATATCCCAAATTCATCTAATTCATCTACTCATGGCTGTAAACAAGAAAGCCATCAAGACTCAGATGACTGAGTCCTTCTTTGTTCTAACATTTATGACAACTCCCTTCTTTGAATTATGCACCTAGTAGAAAAAAATTTTTTCTGAATCCCATCAGACTTTGTACATTTTACATATATATTTAAAAAGTCTTTTCCTCATCTTCTCCAAAGTCCTGTTCCCAAAGCTGTGTAGTTTTCTGCTACATTTTAGAAAATGGCCTTTCTGAAAACCACTCGTACTTTGTTTCTTTGAAACTCCAAGGGCTGTGGAATTGTGGTTGTCCTCCCGCCCGGGAGCATAGTGCCCCTGTCCATTCCTCCTCAGGGGGTCAGAGTCCGGCATGCTATTGTTTGGCTTCCACTTTCCCCAGGGTTTTTTTTCCCCCATCATTTTTCCTTTTCTCAGAATGAAAATAAATATTTTTCTTGCCTAGAAAAATAAACAAAAGCAAAATTAAGAACTACTGATAGATCTTATTTTTCTTCTTTCTTTTATTCTCTAAAAGTTTAGTTAAAAAATAAATATTTCTTTCTAAGATTGAGCAAACCAATCTTGATATATGTTTAATTCGGGCTTACTACTTTTTAGGGGAGATTCATATTTAGTAGAGTATGCAAAATGTCACTTTGAGGTAGCACCCAAAAGGTCAAATATCAAGAATTTAACTTGCTTTAAAAAATGCTTCATAAAGAGAAATTCTAAGAAATGGAAAAATCTAGAAACTATACCATGTGAAGACCTCCAAATCTGAAGATTTTGTGGCAATTGTATCTTAAAGTACTGAATGATTAACACTGAAGAGGCAACAGATATCTCTATTATTCCAGAGCCTAAGAGCTGAGTTCCAGAATTAGAAACTCTAAGTGATGCATTTTTGCTTAATATTAAAAATAAGTTTTAACTTGTTTAAGCTACATGCCAGAAACTACAATTAATTTTAGGACTACAGTGATTAGTACTGCATGCAGTGTTCTAGAACAGAGGTCAACAAAGTATGGGCTGAGTTCTAATCTGGCCCATTGCCTGCTTTTATAAATAAAGTTTTATTGGGACCTATTCATGCTCATTCACTTATATATCTTCTATATCTACCTTCCTACTATGCAACTGAATAGTTGGAATAGAGATTATATAGCCAAAATAGTTAAAAATGCTATCTGACCCTTTACCTACAATGTTTACCAGTTTATTCTGTAGAAAAATGCTCCTGGCCCAGGCTTGGTGGCACAAGTCTATAATCCCTTCTGCTCAGGAATCTGTCAGGACTGCAAATTTGAGGCCAGCCTCAGCAATCTTGCAAGATCCTCTCTCAAAAAATGAAAAGAGCTGGGGATATAGCTTAGGGTAGAGCACCCCTGAGTTTATCACTAATACCTCACAACAGAAAAAGAAAGAAAGAAGCAAAGAAGGAAAGGAAGAAAGGAAGAAAAGAAAGAAAGAAAAAGAAAATAAATCCTTTGTTACTTTTATTTTTTTTGTTTATATGTTTATTATATAAACAAAATGTACTAAGAATGTAAATACAACAAATGTAATACTAAAAAATGTAAAATCCATGAAAGCACAAAACATATTTTGTTCTCCAGCACTCAGAAAATGTATAAAGTAGGTGTTCAATAAATACAATACAATAGCTTAATGAACTGAGTAGTTAAAGGGAGGGACTGTTTAATGTCTATATTTTGAAATGCTTGAATGTGTTAATAATAAACTCGTATTGCTTATGTAAGTTTATTTAAAATAAAAACAAATTCCTAACCACAAAAAAATAAGTTTGTGAAGTGACTGATGTGTTAATTGCCTTGATTTAATCATTGCGTAATGGTCTAGCCGTTAGGATTCCTGGTTTTCACCCAGGCCGCCCGGTTCGACTCCTGGTGTGGGAATGCCAGTCTTTGCCTTTGTTACTTTTAGCTGGCCTAAAACTATTAGAGAGAAAATCTAGATCCCAAACTTATGAAACTATACAGAAAGAAAAATTGTCTAGTCAACTAATCCCATTTTACCCATTTCTTTTTTTTTCTTTTCAATTTTAACACTGAATATTCCATGTTTTGGGAAAACTTTCAGTCCTGTACTAACAGGGACAGTTACTCATCTTATAAAGACCAGAACAAAGTTAGAAAAAAGGACAATTCAGAAACTAGAGAAGAAGGGAATGAAGCTCAATTTGGAGATAAGATCAAGTAGGAATGTTCCAAAGAGCCACCTTAATCAAAATAAATTATAATAGGTTACATAGCTATGAAGCAGATCTGGGATTTGAGCTCAGATTCTTCTTCATTAGAACCAAGAACTTAATTACCTCTTTATGTTTCACACAGAGCATTTTGTAAGGAACGGTTTTTACCAATATTTTCCAATCCCATAGATCCAAATTCCCAGCTTCAGTGATGGCACATGAAGTTAAGCATTTCTAGAGATCTAGGTTGATCTCATGTTGTTATCATGTCTACTCAAGAGAGGGGAATACATATTTTTCTTTATCTGATCTATATACACACATAAGTTTACCATCCATTTTACTGATAAAAGGCCCATGATTTTCAATTCATAAATGTACAATAAATATACTCTTTATTGTAAATTCTGCACAGCCAACTGATTTCCATGGAACGTATTCCTCTTTTTTTTTCCGCCCAAACTTGAATTGATAGCGAGCCTACAGTTGTAATTAATACACAAGTATATCTCTGACCTGGATACTGATCAATATGTTCATTTATGTTAACCAGTGAGATGGGAGTAAAGCAATACTGATGGAACCTTTATTTATTCATTAATAATGTCAGTACTTTCTTTTCAGAAGTGGATGCAAAGAAAGTATGAAGTTTTCACATTATGAAAGAACATTTACTCAGTTTTTTTTTTATGTTATTGACAATGTAACAGCTACAGAAATGGCTTACTTTTAGGCTTATTAGCATTCTATTTGTCACTTTTGGGGGGCTTTAAGGATTTTTTGTTTGTTTGTTTGTTTTGGTAGTAGGGATTGAACCCAGGAGCAGTTAACTGTGGAGCTACATTCCCAGACCTCTTTATATTTTGAGACAGAATCTCACTAAATTGCTGAGACTGACTTTGAGATCCTCCTGCCTCAGTCTCCCTAGCCACTGGGATTACTGGCTTGTGCCACTATGTGTGGTATAAATGTTTTTGTTTTTCATTGGTACAGTATAATTTATACATAATACTGGGATTCATTATGTCATATTCTTACCAGCACATAACATAATTTGTTCAGTCTTCCTCCCCAGTATGTCCCCCTTCCTTTCTCTTCTCCCTTCCATCTGCTATAATTTCTCTACTGATCTCTCTTCTATTGTTATTTTTAAAATTTTTTTTAGTTGTTGACAGATCTGTATTTTATTCACTTATGTATATATGGTGCTGAGACTCGAACCCAGTGCCTCACAAATGCAAGGCAAGTGCTCTACCACTGAGCCACAACCCCAGTCCCTCTATTGTTATTTTAATGAGTGCATTATCATTATATGTAAAAGCAGGACTCATTGTGGTATATTTATTCATGGGCAAAGCATGATTTGGTAGATGCCATAACTAAGTACTTCTCTTTATCACTTTCATAAGTCTAGAAGAGGGTTTGATAACTATAGCCCTTTATCCAAATTTGTCCTTCTATTTCTGTAAAGAAGTTTTATAGAAAAAAAGAAGTTTTATAGGAATATAGGACCATTTATTTACATATTACCCACATCTATTTTACATGAAAATGTCAGAGTTAGATAATTGTGACTAAAGACATGTGACCCACAATTCTAAAAATATTCATCATCTGTTTATAGAAAAAGTTTACCAACCTTTGTTCTAAAACAACAGAGAAATAAATAGACAAAATGCTGGGGCTCATATTTTTAGTTTTAGAAGAGAGGGCTTTTATAAAATCAAGTGACTGTTCTGGGAAAGAGATCTTAGAACACCTTAAAGCAACTGTGCAGGTGACACCTTGGTTGGTTTAATGTATAGTTTGTGGAATTCCAAGGAATATGGTAGACCATTTAGCCTGGCAGAAAAAATTCTTTATATTTCCCCTAGATGATGATTAAAAGGAAATTATAAATGGAAAAGATATTGAAAAGGAAACAAGCCAATCTTAGAAGGGTACGATGGTCCTTCTGCCTGTAATTTCCTTATGTTAGCTTTGGAGATTCTCAGAGTGCAAAGTACTGAGCAACCGCCAGGAACAGAATCATGAAACAATTACCAGACAAAATTTCATCTAACAATTCACCTTCTCTCTCCTAAAACACAAAGGGGGTAGATTTCGAGGACAGCTGCAAGTCTATTGAAATTTTCACATCTCTTTTTAAGTGTTTGTAATGTTCAGAAAAGGTAAAAATAAAAGAAGTTTGCAAGAGAAAATGAGGGCATGTGTGAACTGCAGGAATAACAGATGTCTTGAAAAGATAAATGATGTTATGGGGGAAAATTGACAAGATAATCAAAGTGCAAGTTCTTAGTTACTTATTTCTTCTCTGGGTTTACAATCTAATTATTGCTGAAATCCGGAACAGAAAATTCTTTTGAGTTGCATTTTTAAATTCCCCAAAGTCTAAGATTAGGTCCAAGAATTTTGAGGAATCCATTTGAAAATATTTGATGTATTTGACTTTGCAACATTGTGTTTGTGGAGCATCCAGTTGAGACTTTTGGGAAATATGGGATTCATACAAGAATCAGATTCTGATGGTTTTGTCTCTTCCCTAGGATAGAATAGATAACCAGAGAGAGAGAGCTGAGCCTAGTATTCGCTCTCTCAAGGTACTGGAGGAAAGCCAGTTCAATATCAAGTTCAACCATCAACCTTACACAACCTGAAACATTTTTAAGCTTAAAAAAAGAAAAAGAAAAAAGAAACAGATAACTTCACTTTCTGAGTCCTGAGGGGACGAAAAGATAAAGTGCCAGCCTATTGTAAAAGGAGCTCTTTTGGTGCTCTCTGATGTGATTGGAAATTGACGGTGCAGAATACTCTCAGGAGAGAGCCTGTTCTTAGGAATCCTTGAGACAATTTTGCAGTCTTGGTAAGTGTGGATAAAGTCAAGTCTCTTTCAGACTCTTCAGGGCTTTATCATGATTATATCTTTACACTTAAAGAGCATCTTTTCTCAAACGTCCTTCAGGTATTTTATCAACAAGAATAAAGAGAGAGAGAGAGAGTGAGCTTTTGTAAAAATAATGACTGTATTAGTTTCCCTGGGCTGCCATAACAAAATACCACAGTCTGGATGGCTCCGACAGAAGAAATTTATTTTTCTTACAGTTCTGGAGGCTATACATCCAGGATTAAGGTTTCCACGGGGTCTGGTTTCTTGCAGGGGCTCTCTCCCAGGCTTGGAGAGTTTTGTCTTCTCTTATGTCTTTTAGCTGTCTCCCTCTGTGGCTGCACACACTCTTGGTGTCTCTTCCAGTTCTTCTAAGGACTTCAGTCATATTGAACTGGGGATTCACCCAATCTTAATTACCTCTTTAAAGACTCTCCAAATATAATCACTGGGCATTAGGACTTTGTTTTAGTCAACTATTTGTCATGATAATCAAAAATTCTGAAAAGAACAACTTGGAGGAGAAAGTTTATTTTGGTTCACAGAGGTTCTGTATAAAGTCAGCTTTCATAGCTTTGGGCCTGAGATGCGGCAGGACATCATGGCGGAAGGGTATGATGAAGGAAAATCTCTGAGGACATGCCAACCAGGAAACAAAGAGAGGACTCCACTCACCAGGATCAAAAATATCAATTCCAAAGGCAAGCTCCCAGTGACCTACTCCTTTCAGGCACACTCTACCTGCCTACATTTACCACCCAGTTGATCTATATTGGTGGATTGATTCACTGATTAGGCTACAGATCTCATATTCTAACTATTTCATCTCTGAACATTCTTGTGTTGTCTCACATGTGTTTGGGAGGACACCTCATATCTAAACCATAACAGTCTTTAACGTCTAAATTTGGGCACCAGGAAATCAAGAAACAATTTAGTGCATACCAATTTAAGATAATCCCAGGACACACTAATAAAACATCAAGATATTAAAGAGAGAGTATATTTTAAAAGAAATCATCTTTTTATCATTCAGAAATAACAACTTTAGGTATGTCATTGCATATATCTCTCTAACTATGGGATGAATTACTAGCTTCATTCAGAATGAGATGGAAAATTTCCAATCTGTGAAAATGAAAATGGAATCATATATAATTTACTTTTGTACTAGATGATTTAAGATTTTGTGGTGTGATATGTTATCTTAGTTTAATTGATTCTAAAACAAGTGCATAGTTACTGTTTTTCCACAAGATTGCTAAATTACCCATACAATGAGGTACACTTGTTCCCTGTCTCAAGGCTGTTCCATAATTCTCATGAACATCACATTTGAGACCCTGTAAGCTAGACTACAGGAAATTAGAAACAAAAACAACAACCAGGAAAATCTCTGTGAGTGTATGTCTAGTCATTGAAACCATTCAATCAGTATTAAGAAAGGATGGGAAATTATAAATTACTCCTATTTGCTTTAACAGAGTTATTTCTGTCTTTTAAAATAGGCTGCACATGTTGGTTTATTGTTTCAGTTATTAAACCTTTTAACACATATGACAACACCTAGAATAGAACCATTAATTAGCCATTCACAGTATATGCTCGGTAAATATTCATTGATTTAGAATGTAAATCTTTCTTAATCAGAGTCACATCTACTCCGTTTTTTTTTTTTTTGAAAAAATTATAGAAAGAATGGCCTATTTGGCATTTTATGTTGAAGTCCTGTTGAATAACTACCACTCTTATAGCCCTAGGCATTGGTCTAATGGAGTGGGACTTTATAAAGATAAGTTTCATAGTCATCCACAAGTTAAATGATGTAATTCTATTATACTTAATGTAGCAGAAAACACTTAAATGCATTAAAGCACATTTAAAACTAGGATCAATGTTTCTGAACACCAATATGTGTTATTTCATAAAAGATTTCTCAGAAAAGAAAAGATTTTTCATGAAAAGAAAAGATCATAAAAACAACTAAAGTTTTGGAGTCACTTTTGCATTTTAAAAATATTTTTTTTAATTTTAGCTTACTTGCTATGAATGATAATGAAATTAGGTTTTTATAATTTCTCCAGATTGCATTACATTTAGACCTCCCTTGTTGGTTAATACATTTTTCTATGTATTTAATATTCACTAACAGTCTTTCTATTTCAATTATATATCCAAGTTCACTTAAAAAGTTTCTGGTTATCTGCAATTAACCAAATTCTTTCTGTGGGTTCTTCCATGTTTTGGAATGTGTATAACCTTTATTCTGGGATGACACCTTGATTGAGCATTATTCATGAATCACATTTTTTTCATTTTAGAATTGCATAGACTTTGGGCTCATATTCTAGCTTTGAATGCAGATATGGAAAAGTTTAAAGTCAGACTAGCATTTGCTGTCTGAATGCCTGAAGAATTTTTTTTCAATAAATTTAAAAAATTTAGCCAGCATATGCCTAAATGTCAATCATTCTAAATCTATTTTTTATTCAAAAATATTTTTTTTTCCAATTTGTAAATCCAGTCCTCACTTTTAAAGGCATTTCTTTGAATGCCTTTCAGTTTCATTTATGTTTCTTACCTTAGCAGAAACACTCAGGAGTAGAGTTTTCCTTATGTTAAAATGGTTTCTCCATCTTATAGTTTCTTTCCAGATTGGTTTAATTGTTCTGTCATTTTTCTTGGTGATTATCTCAAGACTTTCCTTGTGCCAATAATTCTATTGTCCCTCATGTTTATTTTGGTTTCTGTTATATTCAATTAATTTATTGTGCCTATAATGGAATACTTTTTTCTTCTCAGTTTATAGCTTCAATTCCGCAATCTCCATTTTAATTTCATTCCATTGTTTTATAATCTAGATGCTTGTTGAAGTCATGTTCTTGTTATTCTAAAGCATAAAACATTCATGAAATTTTACTTCTGTTCTTTGGTTTGCTTCTCTTCCCCGAGGATACTTTCTTCATCCATTTGTTTCTTCCACGTTGTGAGCCCATCCACAAGTCAGGAGGATGACACACCCTACCTCCACTCCACAGAAGTTCCTGCACTCAGATTCTGTCTCCTCTTGTCTGACCCACAGCTCCATCTGGCTAATTATTTGTTTCCTCTGTAATCTGTTTTATATTGAGCCAGTACTCATAAGTGAAGAATTTCCCTGAGTCCTGTGAGCCAACCCAGCAAATTTTCAAACACATGGAAGGGGTCATGGAAAACTCTAATTTGTAACCAAATCAGATGGAAGTGTAAATAGTAACCCAGGGACTTTCTACCTGGGACAGGGTGTCCAAAGTGGGACCAATCTTGTGGGAATGAGCCCTTAATCTGTGGAGTCTGTGCTGACTCCTGGTGGTTAGTACACATTAAGAATTGAAATTAAATTTTAAGACTTCAGTTGGACAATTAGTTTCGGTGGGAGAAAAACACATGGTTTTGATGCCAGAAGGATTATGAGTTAAGAAACAGTTTCCGTTCCCTTGCCAAAACCTGTTGATATTTATGATACTGAGCTATGCCTCTTTACTGCTCATTTTTTACGGTTTTTCCCCCTTTGGTTTTTTTAAGAAGATATTTTTGTTTTATACTCAATTCTTGATTTTTTTTTTGTGTGTGTGTGTGTGGAATAAGTGTCTCTGATCTGACCTAGATCTGACGTAATTATTTATAGTCCCTTCTTTATTGGGATTTAATTCCTGCAGTGCTGAGATACGTCTTTATCATCTTCATCACACTTCCAGAGGAACTATGTTTAGGTGAAACTACTTGTTTTTGATATTTGTTGTTAAAATACTGAATGCAGGATTTAGAAACTCCATTGGGGCTATTTATGGTTATAATGGCAAATACATTGCCAATTTTTAATCTAAAAGCATCGAACAGCTCCAGATACAATCAGAGGTGTTCCTTTTGCAGATGGGATGCAGAAATATAATTCCAACATCTTGCTCAAGGTCAAATGTCCATAGAGGTAGCATTTGAACTCCTCTTGGACTGTGTTTTATAGATGTTCCTCAGGCAAAAAATAGTAACAATCACCTACCTTCTCTTCCTGCCTGTGCAGACTAGGAGTTGAGGAATCACATAGTGAGATGTTATAGAGCTCCATCACCCACCCAGCTGTTAATTTCAAGTCTCCAGTGATCAGTCTCCCATGGATGTTCAAGCTCTCCTGTACACAGAATTGTACAGAATTTTTTTCTCTGCGTCTGTTGGTTAATATAGTTGCCTTCTTTTACTGTGGAATTATACTGCCTTTGAAACTGCCAAGTTTCTGTCTCTTAAAAAATTCAACACATGCTTTCATTCATAAAGCTGAAACCCAACTGATTCCTGCCCTGGTGAATTTTAACAGATCATTGAAAACATCCAAAGAAATAGCTCTAAATGTTCATCTCTATTATATGAGGATGAAGAAAGGCAAGGGGATATGTCCCTCCAACGTGGAATGTATTTCTTTATTCTTTCTGAGCTGAGAAAACCCAGAATAAGACTCATGCCTGTAGACTCCCTGGTTTACACTGTCTCCACAAGACCATGACCCTAAACGAACAGCTTAGGGTGCCAAGTATCACAATAAATTTTTTAAATCACATTGATTTTTTTTTCTATTACTGAGAATTTAAATAATCTTGTGCCAGTTTCCCTTCACAGTAAACACTTTAAAAATGAATGTTTTTGTAGACTGGACAATGGCTGCCCAAGGATAGATAGTCACATCCAAAACCCCAGAACCTGTATATATGTTAGCTAATGGGCAAAAAGGACTTGTGGATGTGATTAAGGATCCTGCTGGATCATGTAGATGACACTAATCTAATCACATGGGACTTTATATGCAGAGAAGCAGGACAGTCAGTCAGAAAAGGGATGAGACAGAAGCAGAGGCCAGGGAGTGTTGATAAGATGCTATACGCTGGCTTCTGAAATAGAGGAAGGGGCCGCACACCAGAGGATGCAGTCAGTCTTAAGAAGCTGTAAAAAATCAACTGTAAGATGGGTTACAGAGCTGCATTCCTTCTGTGCTGGTTTCAACTTAGTTTGTTGGGGTTGAGCAAGGGCTTTTCCTAGGCATATGTAACTGATGGCATGAAAATTCACAAATAAAAACACTTTTCTCTCTAACTTTATGGTGGCATTCAAAAAGCGGTCACTTGAAACGAATCATTTATTATGTGATTTTAGAAATGAATGGTTGATTTCATCTCCCATCCACTCTGTCAGCAAGTACGTGCCATTGTTCTTGTGTAGAACACTTAGTAAAGAGCCACAACTAGTACCTCTCTACAAGGACCTTTCTCTTACCTCAGGCTTCTCACCCCAAGCGTCATCCTTCCTTTTCCTTTGGCCATGATTTTTTTTTTAATTCTTCCAATTCATAGAACACGTGGTTTGGGGGCTTCCTGGGGGTCCTTTATCTGTATTCCTCAATTCTACACATCCTTCAAAGTCTGTCTCAAACTCCGCCCCCCAAGGCATCCATTCTGTCTTCTAGCTGCTATATTATAGATGATTATTAGTCTGTAATCTCACTTTACCTCTCATTCTGTGGGAACAGGACCTCTCCTCCTTTTGTGAAACTCCTCCTTTTCCCACTTTCTGTTGTCAGAGGAGACTAGTCATACTCCATCTCCAACTCCACAGCGGAGTGTGGTCCCGGACACCTGACTGAACTGGAAACCTATAGTACTTCCACCTAGTTGGTATCACATTGATTTCTCATTGACCCATCTCATCTCTAAAAATGGTAACCTGGAGATTCTGTGATGAGCCCTTTTGCTCCAGGTCAGCAGCTATCTAAATGAGCACTTTTGAGTTCCCAGAGATGAGCTGCAGAAAGTCAACTGTTTGTTCTGGAAAGTCCCAGTCCACACCAAAGGGAAATAGAATGAGGACAAGAGATAAGATAGACAGAATGTGGGAGCATTTCTGAAGACAGCTTTATTCATATCCTTCTTACCTTTGACTAAAGAAAACTTCTCCTCATGCTGGGCTGAGTGTTTGTCCTTTACAAACAAGAGTTCTGGCATCCTCTGGTCCCTTCCCATAGACCTCTTGAATTTTTATACATCATCCGTTAGTACTTAGTAAGTATATGCCACTCAGTTTCTCCTTTGGCACAAGTTTCGTTCTCTAACTGGATTGTGTGACTTGAGGACACACAGCCCAACTTGAATTCATCAAAATGCTTAACATCCTTGTGGGAGAAACCTCAGAGAATACTTGGAGGTTGATTAATGGATGAACTTCCCCAGCAGACAAGTTGTATGTTTAGCATGCATTATCAGATATTATCAGCTCAACTGGGTACATGAAAAAGAACACAAGAGTCAGTAGATTAAAATCTCGCCTCTTTCTTTGTCTCTGTAGTATTATTTAAATGACTTCACCTTTCTGACCTCTAGTTTCCTTTTTATATTTTGGATGGGAAAACGATAATGTCTTTGGTATGAAAGTTTGAGTTGCAAAGCACAGAAATGCAATTTAATTTGCAGTTAGCAGAAAAATAACTTTTAGTCTTGTCTAACTAAGAAGCAGCAGACTGGATTTTCTGTTATGGTGGTTATGGGTAAGCTAATAACAATCTTTCCATTCTTTGGCCTTAATTTTCCCACTGTGATACTGTTAGATAGGCATTCCTTAACCGGCAACAGATACAGCCACCAACCAGGTGCTCCAGGCTTCCAGTCAATCCATCATACAACCGAAGTAGAAAGATATGGTCTCTCACAATAATTCTGATAACAATTCTGGTTAGGCCTATTTGATCCACACATTACAACTTGATCTAATCACTGTGGTCATTAAAAAAAAAAAAAAAAAAAAAAAAAGGATTGTTTTGATTAACTAGTCCTGAATTGATGGCCCACTCTTGGTCTACTGGATGGGGTCACTCCCAATTGGAACCACATAAATAATAAATGAGAGACTAGATTAGGCTGAATAGAGCTCCCTACAATGCCTACCTCCTCATCCCTGGAACCACAAATGTAGCCATGTCATCCCAATGCACCTTGCTGGTGTGATTAAAGAATCTGAGAGGTAGTATTGCATTGTATTTTCTGAGTAGAACTATCACAAAGATACTTTTAAGAAGCAGCCAGGGAATCTGAGAAAACAGCAATATGACCACAGACATAGTGACAGTTGTGATGTATTTTGTAGGAAAGGAAAAAAAAATGGTTCTATATATGGAGACCTGAGAATTACACTGACAAAAGACAGACCAACAGAAGAAAAGTAAAAAAAGAAAAAAAAAAAAGTAAAAGTATGCTTTGCATGTGTGGAGCTTTCACAGAAAAGAAGTTAGAATCACAAGAAAGCGATTAGACTCAGGGGCTTATATACCATTTTAACAAAGGGTGATACATTGTGAAGAAGTAATTAGACAAAGGAAAGGAGATTTGGGCTTTTAGCTGTTTCTATTCTAGGATACTGGGTAATTGAAGGGTACAAGAGGAATATAATTAGAAAATAACACACAGATGGCCAGAGTCAGGGCAGGATGGATATTAAGCTCCTGTGCTTTTCAGAGGACAGTGTTGTAGAATCACATCCCTCCTCCCTCTTCTGGCAACAAAAAGGAAAATACAGAAAAATCTAGTTGATGCAGAGAAGGGTCTCCTCCTCTGAGCTGTGGTTTTTCTTTCACAATCAACAGATAGAACTTCTCTTGAGTATGATACCAAAATTGTGCCCCTGAAATTCTGGGAGGAGAAATTCAAACTCAATATAACTTCTCTTTCCAGACTCTCATGCCATTACATCTTTGCTGACTACTTATAATAAATATAGAAATAATATTTAAAACACTTGCAGTGATTTTTAGAATCTCCACTTGTAGAATTAATGTCTTTGACTTGCCTGGTCTTCTCCACTAAGGTACACACAGAGGTACTTTTAGCTCTTGTTAAGAGTGATGGAATGGCTTGTAAATCATATTTTGCTTTTAGTATATAAAAGGATAAGGTACTTCTGTTTGCTTTATTACACACAAATTTTTGATGCTATTTTTCAAGTAAGTTATGAATTTCAAGCATTCCTGAAAAAATATATTTGGTGTTGTTACTTGTGCAGGAAGAGATGCAGGGTGAAAACAGGGAGGTATCCCTCAGGGTGGAGGGACCATTAAGGAGAATGTGGAATTGTCTGTTTAGGATAGATATTCCCTTGAACTTCAGGAAGTCATGGCATAAATATGAAAGGACTTGTTTCCAAGAAAGATCCTGTTCCATTTTTCCTTTGGAATGCCACCGTTCCTGCCATTGTGATCAATTTACCTCCATAACCTTTGTGAAACATTCAACATCTCAGAGGATTTCTGGAGTTTCCAGAGTCAAATTTTGGTCCCTCTTCAGTTGCCTCTGGGAGCCAGAACCCAACCAGTTTTCAGAAATTTCCATCTGGTGAGAGAATTGGCATAAGTCGCCTAATCCCATGTTAAGAAAGATATCCTTCTGTTGATGTGCATTTGAAAAATTCTTACCAGTATCTATGAAAAATAAAATGTAGCTTTAAAAGTTTAAAATACTAAGACAACTTTCCCTATTGCAATATTAAAAGCTATGAGGTTTTCCCAGGCCGCTTCTTATCAAATCCATCTTAGTCTCACTTGATTATAATAAGCATACAAATGCACATGATATTAATAGCACCATTGAAAGTAATCCCTGCTACTAAGCATGCATCTGCCTTCCTAACCTTGCCCATAACAATAGATATCAATATCATTGTCAGTAACAGTGCCTTCTCACACAAAGAACAACCACCACAAGCATTTATCTCTGTCACTTATTTGTTATGCATTTCAATTCTTCCGTTAGTGCTTTTTGTCAGATTAATTATAAAGATCCCTTCCCATTTTTGCTCCAGATCTAGGATTGATGTCTGAATCCACAGATAATTCTGCCTCCTTAATTGTCCCTTTCCCTGCTGGAGACATCGTCCAGATGACTCCTGTGTCTAGCTAGGAGGGATTCCTGATGGAATGAGAAGACTGGAACTCCATCAAAGCTTTCCCTCACTGAGTGCTTTGGTGACAGGATAATAGTCATGTACCCACAAACCTAGGTAAATTCAGGGTAAGATGCTCGCTTTTTTCCAAAGCAAAATTTCCTATCCCTGGTGGAATATTATAATCACCTTGGGATCTAAAAACAAGCCAGGGGCTGGTCATGGTGGCGCATACCTGTAATTCCAGTGGCTTAGGAGGCAGGAGGATGATGAGTTCAAAGCCAAAGTAACAACTTAGTGAGACCCTGTCTCAAAATAAAAAAAATAAATAAATAAAAAGGGTTGGGGATTTATATGTTTCAGTGTTTAAGTGTCTCTGGGCTCAACACATATCAGTCCAGTTAGAATCTTGGAGATTGAGTCCACGACTGAAAACCACTTTTCTAACATTTTAAATAGAATGCAAAGGACTCAATGCATTTCCAAATGCTGTGTCATCTGCTGAAAAGAATAGGCAGAGAAAATCTGCAAAACCCCACCATGACTCACTAAATAGTGGGTCTCTACCTATAATGATTTTGTCCCAGATACTTGTTAAAGTCTGAAGACATTTTCAGTTGCCAATCCAGGGGAAGAGGGTGCTGCTGACATCTATTGCTTGGGGAGCACAGATGCTAAACATCCTGCAATGTGTAGGATTATCTAGCCTTCATTGCCAATAGTCTCAAAGTAGAGAAACCTTCCCTAAAGGAAGGTGACTGTGTCTCTTTGTCTGGACTCTCTGTAAAATCTATTAAACTGAAATTCAGAGCTCCCAGTGGTAAAAATAAAAGTCTCTATACAGTTGTTGTTGTTTTTTTTTTTTTTTTTTTTGAGGGTGATTAATAAGGGACAGTGCTGATTTCTTTAAATCATCTTCATATTCTCCTTCATCCTAAGAGAAGCTGTTCTTAGCACAGGGGAGGATGACTCAGATTTCAAGTCTGGTTTTGGTTTTAGATGACAGACAAGGAAATTGGTTACTTCTCCAAACACCAGCCAAAACTATCTGAGGGGTTTCAGACTTGCAGTGGATTCCATACTTTAAAATTTACATCTTCCAATAGATTTAACACCATTCTCTAGACAGCCTTCTTCCAAATAAATCATATCCCTTTAGCAGAAAGTAGAAAGGGAACTATACCAAATGAACAAGGAGCTCAGTCAGTAGCATGTGTGTGTAAGTCATGTGATTTTAGAGTCAAAGAAACTCATTGTGAAGCTCTTGTTAAGAGCAATTGATATTGTTTACTTTTCCAGATAATGGTAGAGTTAGGACTGGTACTCATGTCCCTTGATTATCCATTGTATCTTCTACCACTCCCTGGCTTTTCAAATGTGATTAATACAGCTAAATATCCAATCCAGTAATGCCAAATTTAGCTCTTAAAGATTACCAATTCTTGCCAGGTTCAGTGGCACACACCTGTAATCTCAATGGCTTGGGAGACTGAGGCAGGAGGATCCCAAGCTCAAAGCCAGCCTCAGAAACTTAGTGAGACCCTTAGTAACTTAGTAAGACTATCTCAAAATAATAATAAAAAAATTTAAAAAGGTGGGAATGTTGCTAAGTGGTTAAACACCCCTGGGTTGAATCCCTGGTACAAAAAAATATAATAATAATAATGAATGAATGAATGAGTCCTTTGGGTTTTTACCCAAATGAGGGTAAGCATATTATCTG
Organism: Marmota monax; assembly: GCF_021218885.2. NCBI lineage: Eukaryota > Metazoa > Chordata > Mammalia > Rodentia > Sciuridae > Marmota > Marmota monax. The sequence goes on from NW_026695228.1 coordinate 4,774,249, forward strand.
TTTATCCAAGTAGAAGTTACACATCAATTGTGGAAAAATGGACACATTTGATTCTGAAAACTTGAGGCAACTTTCTAAAGTTGTCCGCCACAAATATCCCATCTTACATCTTCTTTTTAGAGTGTTTCTGTAACATGACTTTCAGTGTAAAGGCTACTCTGACCCTTGGTTAACCTTCTCCGCTTTCTTGCCCAACAGAGTAAAGTGTGTGATATGTGTGATTTCCCAGATAATTTTATAAAATTTCCATGAATTCTGCCTTTTTTACTCTTGAGGGTTCCCTCTTGGAACCTAACCACTATGATATGAAAAACCCAAATAGCCATGTAGAAGGGCCTCTTATGGATGTCCCAGCTACTCTCTTATTAGGCAGCTAGTATCCATTGCCAGACATGGACTAAGGGAACCTTCAGATGATTCCAGCCCCCAAGCAAAGATTATCTCCAGTATTCAGGCTCTTCTAGCTAATGCCTTGTGGGACACAGATGCACAATCTCTGCTCAGTCCTTTCAAAATTGCAAATTTGTGAACAAGTTATTTGTCACCTGATTTTTTAAAAACAAAAAGTTTGGGGTTCTTTGTTACTAAGTAGTAGATGACTAAGACACCTTGCTCCAAGTTTTTGAGTCACACCATTCACCTGACTTCTTGTGATCATGCTTGGCTCACAGCTGAGTTTTACTAATAGTCTATTCAATAATTGATTGAATCCATTACATGCTCACAATGAAGTTCCAGATCTGGCTTAGCAAATGTTAAAAACTCCATAATGAACATCAATTAGTAAAATGACATTCTGTGTCATTCATCAGACTTTAGTGAGCATGGTAAATGGACTCTTCTCCTCAAAGATGAATCCTCTGTCTATTGCTGAACATATTGGACTTCTAGGCCTAAAAGGGCCAGTAACTAAAGTGTGGTAAGTTCATCAGCATAAAGGACTCTGTGATTTCAGTACTTGGTACAAACAAATAGTCTCTCTTACGATACATGAATTTTACGGAACATCTTAAATCTCAACTTCAGCTGTTTCCTTTTCTTCATGTCTGAGTATTTCATATGTGATGAATCACCAAGCATGAATGAGGGAATGAAGAAGTAAGTAATTCTGACATACTCTAAAGAACATCTTTGGATGGAAAGTTACAGACACTGTTTTCCAGACCCTAGTTCTATCTTTGCATCAGCCAAATCTCTTCCTAATCAGATGCGTGTTTTGGTAGAAGAAACACCAATCTTTATGTTGGCTGCCCGCCATTTCAGCAGGACATGTGCCATGTAAACTCACCAAGGAGGCCCCAGCCAAGTGTTTTCGATTTATGAAGTCTTAGATGTGGTATACAATGAGTTAATTACCCTTGGGAGCAAAATGCTATCTTATAGATCAAAGCAGTATTTAAGATTTATTTGTGTTAGTGAAATAACTCACAATAATGTAAGATAATTTTTCTAAGGCTATGGTCTCTCGGAGTTGAAAAATAATCCCCTTTCTCTGAAGCCGGGGACATAGATTGGGGTCAGTTCTTTTGAGAAATAAAGTTTCTAAAAGCAAGATTATTTTGAAGTAGAAGCAGGCCAAAGAATAGAAAGATAGGAGAAAAAACATGTAAGTTGACTTGTCCAACAAGAGCCAGAAACTCAATCTAACACAGCTTGGTATTGATGCAAGAACAGAAAAATAGAAACAAAGAGCCCTCCAATTGACTTACCTGGTTAAATAAGCCTGTTATAGGAAAAAATCTGGCACTGTGTATCAAGGGGCAATGATAAAATGCTAATTAAATATGTTGAGACATTTGGTTTTCCAAAACAAAGAAAATAAGTTGGGCTCACATATCATACTGTTAATTAATTCATATTCAAAAATCATTTCCAAATGGTTTAACTACTTAAATGCGAAAGGCAAACTTTAGGGACAAAAATGTGGATAAAAAAAGTTTATGACCTCAAGACAGAGAAGGCTTTCTTTAAAAGGATGAAGATAACATCAAGGCAAAAATGAAGAGAGTCATAAATTCAGCTGCATTAAAATTAAGACACCTTAAAACACAAGCCACTAAAAGAACACATTTGTAACAAATACAGTTGACAAAGTTTTGTTACCACAAATATATAAATAACTCCAAAAATCAATTTTAGAAAATGGCAAAAGTTAGGAACAAACATTTCAAATAAAATGTAATGCAAAAGACTAATAAAAACTTTATTAGTTATCAGAGGGGCTGAAGGTAAAGCTCAGTGGTGGAGTACATGCTTAGCATGAGCAAGGACCTGGGTTCAATCTCAAGCACTGAAAAAAAAATTAGTAATGAGAAAATGCAAAAAGAAAATGAAAATTTTACACTGAATTAAACAATTAAATTGGTGAGAATAAAGTCTGATTATAACAAGTATTGACAATGTGGAGAGTTAATGGGAAATATCACCCTGATTATGGAAATGTAAATGAGGAAACCACTTTGGGAAATAATTTAGCAAAATACAGAAATTTGAACATATCCAGATCCTACAATACCAGCAATCTCGCCTCTAAAGATGTTGTTGGCAGTTTTGCAAAGAAACCCTCAAATTTGTGTATATATGCATGGTTTGTGACAAAACATAGAGCCAATCTAAATCTCTATGAACTTTAGTATAAATACTCTGTAGTTTATTCCTATAATGTAGTTTATTCCTGTAATACAGGAATATTATTATTGCTGTAGTGGAATATTACAGAGCAGTGGAAATAAAGTGGCTCCAGATATCTATCTATCTATCTATCTATCTATCTATCTATCTATCTATACACACATACACACACACACACACACACACAGGCTGTGAAGTCACAGTCACTGTGACTTAGCATTTTCAAAATGTATCATAAGGGGCTGGAGTTGTGGCTTAGTGGTAGAGCGCTCTCCTAGCATGGGTGAGGCACTGTGTTTGGTCCTCAGCACCACATAAAGATAAATAAATAAAGGTATTGTGTCCATCTACAACTAAAAAATATGTTTTACACAATGTATTATAAAACATGTAAGTAGAAAAATAAGTAAAATAAAGGGAGATATTGCTTACAAGTACTTAAGTAAATAGAAAACTATGCAGGAAAACGTAAGAATGATTAATGACATTTCTGATATTAATAATCTCTAAAAGGAGCTAGAGGAAACAGCTGGTATGGATACCCACGGAGCTTTCAGGACATATTCTGTTAAATTGGGGGATTGGTTCACAGTGTTCTTTAAATCAAACATATGTACCGTTATCTAAATGATATATTTCAAAATACAAAAAAAACACAGAAAAGTAAATATCATGCTATCTGATGGCAAGTTTCACATCAGAACTTTCTGATATCTTTTTGTCAACTAGGAAACTGGGCTAGGTTGATTAACTTTCATTTCCGAGAGCCATTTAGAATTAACTGCTTTGTGCTAACACAGGGGATCATGGTTCCTGTTACCCAACCTATAAATAGATAAGCAAAGGTTATTTTAAGAGGAAAACAATGCCCACAGCTTGGAATGTTTATTTTAAAAGGTGTTCCCTTGGCTTGTGCCTTTTCAGCACAACCTTGACCTGAACGTTCCCCAGAGGACATGAGCTCCATCAGAACCTTCCCCACCCAGGCCACCATGTTCATCCATGACACCCTTTCACCTTTGTGGGCAGCAGGACCCATTGGTTTCTCATGGTCAGGCTTCACCTTGTTGCTTAATTATTTATTATTTTTAATTTATTTTCCTTCATTAGATGGCATCAAAACTGAGAATCTCAAAGTGTAATTTTGGTTTCAATCAACAAAGACCTTTTGAAGTCAAATCCATAATCCTGCTCTAAATACATTCAGGGATCAAAAATTATACCAAATCTGTCTTCAGGGATACCATTTCATAAGACTCCATAAGATGGTCAAAATTAACAAGAAGGTGCTGAAGAGATAATTCAAATACAAAAAAAATATATTTTAAACAACATTACTGGTGAAAATTGATGTGCAATGAATTGTGTATATTGTGCAAAATTTTGATGCATTTGATGTAGGTAGACATCCATGGAAACAGTTTTGCAATCAAAGAAAACACTTTTGCAACCCCTAAAAATTTCCTCAGGCCTCCTTGTAAACCACCTCTCCCTTCAATTCTCACCCTGCAGCTGTAGATCTGCTTATTTCTTTTCTTTCTTTCCTTTTTTTAAAAATTTATATAGATTAGCTTGCATTTAAGGATTTCATGCAAATGGAAACACACAGTATTTATTCTTTAGGGGAGGGAATCTTGCTTTTATCACTGAGCTTGATGATTCTGACATTTAGTTGTATTCTTTTATGTACCAGGAACTTGTTCTTTTTCTATTTCTGAGTAAGTACTCCAGCAAGAAAATAGTATTAATCCAGATTTCCCAGTCTGTATATTTTCATACTAGATGAAGGTCATATGAACAGTAATTACCCAGATTACTGTGGGCAGTTACTGTTGCATTACATGGGGCTGCCCAGCACAGGGGAACCACGGGGAATCTGAAGACACCTATACTGGAGGGCATTCCATTTGAATTATGAAAGTAGTATACTCTGCTTAAGAGATCCTAAGCTACGCTGCTTACAAAGCTTTAATAATCAGCTTCTTTAGTTTTTTTTCTATGTCCTTATATTGTAGGTATTAAAATTGATACCATAAATTTAGATTATCAAGAAAGATAAATTTATTTTATGTGGCATTCGTATTCTACAGCTGAAATTTAATTTATAATTGAGCACACATTTCACCTAGAGGCAGAAACTTCATAGTTCTATGTTTTGTTCCACTCCACCCCTCAGCCCTTTTAAACTTAGGTCTGCTTCTAACTTCTACAAGGTGTAACCCAGGTAGAGGGTAATGACTAGCAATTACTGAGATGAGATTCTCACCTGGGCTGTAGCTGTCTGCTCATGCAGCTAATTCTGTGTTCATTTTTGCATTCTCCACTACAACCCTTCAGGTCTGTATCTTATGACTATCATGACTTTTGTTATTGAAAAACATTTTTTTTTTCTGATGCTAGCTAAGTAGATAGGGCTTGGTTGATCTTTCTCAGACCCACCTTAGATATGTCAAGAAGATATCTCTATTCTTCCACTTTCATACCAGGTGGATATTTGAGCAGATCTCTGGGACAGTGCTGCTTGATAGAGTCTCCTCTGCTCTCAAGTCGCAGTATTATCTGAAAGCATTTTTTTCCTCCTGGGATAAACTCTAAAAAATGATTTTTCAGGCATTCAAGGATTCTTCACAGACACTTAGAATTATTCTTCTCTTCTGCTAATGAAGCCTTAATTACTGTGTTACTCTTGTCATGCAAAGCTCATTTTTTTTTCTTATTTTAAATACTTTTTTTTTCAAATGCTCCTTGGTTCCCCACACACATGCACTTCAGGTATATTGCCCTTCCTGGTGGGTTGGACACACTTCAGTGTATTTAATCCCAGTGTTGTATTCCTCAAGATATCACCAAACATTGTGTTAACAAAGCAAAATGCAGTTTCTTGGAATTTATGTAGTTGGAGAGAAGATAACACAACATGGTTTTAGAAGTAACTTGGAAGGGGAAGCCAGACATTGGATATTTACAGCACTTTGGGGTCTAGGCTGAAGCAATCCCAAAATAAGAAACTGAGCACAAATGGAAAAATCCTTGCTGGTAGAGTTTAGAGTTGGTCATCCCTGAGGCAAGGGTCTTGAAGAACATATTGATAGATATGTTTTTGTTGGTTAAGCAAGCTGTTTGCCCAGTGAGAAAACTATTATCTCTAGTAAGTTGATGTGTAGGAATTTCCTAAAGCAAATGGTCAAGTTATTTATTGGTTCATGGTCTTATCTTTCCTGGGCAAAGTTTCCCTGGAAGATACCACTAAGTCATTTTGACAGATGTCAAAATGTATTATGCAAACCTTACTGATGTAAAAGACCTCCAAACTTACTTATTTAGACCTAAACTTGGATTCACATAAAATTTTTAATGTTATTTTCAAGGTATAACCCCTTATCACCTCAGAATTTCTAGAAAATAGCTCCACCTATGGGGAATCAGAGAATAACTTTCAGAGGAGAAGACATTTTGAAGCAAGTCTTAAGAAAGGAATCAGATCTAAAGAAACAGAAAGGAGCAGGACAGCCTTTAGTAAGTATGTGTATAAATGCACACATGGGTGGTGACATTTGTGAAGGACATTGAGAAGGAAAAGTCTATGTTTGAAATAATTAGTCTGTCTGTGTGAGCACAGTAAAGCCAGAACATGATGTGTCCACATGCATGATTGAAGAATTCCTATAGCTTTAATTACATATTTGTAATCATTGAATGACTGCACATAGAAGACATTCAAAAAATGCTCGTGATATCATCACTACCAGATCACATTAAGCATTAAGAAGAGGTTTTATTGGCATTATAATCAGGCATTCAGGGATGGTTGAATCCCCAGTCATAAAGAAAAACAGCAAAACGAGAATTGCAGTATCCTTCATAGATGCAAATGCACTCTATGGTCCAATACAGGGCTCTAGGTTTAAAAGTACTTTTAGAACATGAGGCTTAGGGCTCTCTCTGAAAAGAAAAAAAAAAGTATAAACAGTGAGAAAAAATTGAATTTATTTTCTCACATACATATATAGTATCAGAAAAGAGCATTAGAATTTGTGAGACTGTGGGGTGGCAGGATTGTCTATAAAAAAAAAACAGGAAATATTTTCATGGAATGTGCTCCTTGGTTTATTTCAAATGTGTGCTTTGTTGTTTTGTTTTGTTCTAGCACTCAGTTCTCACTGGCAAAAGTCATCTAATCAACACCTGAAGTGCAACCAAAGCCAGACTAATTTTGTGGTAGGGCTAAAAGATGAGTAGGCAGAGGGATGCAGAGGGGACAGGGTACTGCTAGGTTTCTAAGCTCCTATATTCTTCTGTTTTTGCCCTCTGTATAAATTCAAATCTATTGAATACATGGATTTGCAGCTATTTTGACCTTTTCCAAGAGACCTAGAAATTCTGGATCCTGCCCTGTAAATCAAATTTCTATCCATGGATTCCCAAAGGAGCTATATCCACAGTGAATAATGCAAGCAAGGAAAACAATCTTGCTATATTAACAGGGGAGCTAATATCCATGGTGGAAAACTTTACATTAAAAGCTGGGTTGGCAGACTGGCCATATAGCTCAGTGGTAGAGTACTTGCCTAGCATGCATGAGGCCTTGGGTTTGATCCCCAGCACTACAAACAAAATAACAACAAACCCTGAGATGACAGATAACACTTAGCTGCATTTTTTTCTAAATACACATACATGTTTGGATTTTGAACTATTTAGATGGTCTTACTAAGGAAGGAAATTAAAAATAGTGGGAAAGAAATAGGGACATATCTATATGAAATAGCTGGCTTAAAATTCCCTAAGCACCAGTTGGGCAAAAAAGAGGAATCACACTTTGCTTTCAGAATTTATTAATATAAATTTTCCTTTTCCACTAGAAATTATGACCCGTTAACATGCCAAACTCTGGACAATTATACTAGCAAATTTTTCTTTTTTTAAATGAACAGTACAGCCAGAGAAGGGGTTCAAATTTCTTTTTAGGCCTTTCCTTTAGGAAGGAAGAAGGAGATCTACAAGACAGAAGGGCATCCAGAAGAATGCTTCTAGCACCACTGTGCAAACATCATTCTTACCTGTACTCTCTGCAGGTGGCTGCTGATGTCCTTATACTAGATGGCCACCTAGCTTAGGCCTGAGTGGAGCTAGGCCTAACTAGCTAACCTCCATATGAGCAGACTTTCTATAGTTTTCAGTGTATACCATAATGCTTCATTGTATTTATTCCATTATATGTACCCCTGTTAGCCTACCCTTCCCTATTGCCCATCTGTTGAGGGCTCTGATAATGGGAAGTACATGTAGATGTTCTCATTTGTAGACACCTATCTACCACCTGGATCATTCTATCACATGGTAGGAATTATAGCAGACTTTCTCCCATGCCACAAGATAGCTAAAGTCTCACCTTCCCAGCCTACCAGACTGCAAAGGGTAGCCAGGGAGCTGTTAAGTGTTAAGTACAAATCTGTTGCTATCTTCCTGGGAAAGCTTTTGCTCTACTAATAAAAATGACAGACATGGTTTATTACCAATCTCTCTTCTTCTTGCTTCAAATGCAGATGCTTGTCTACTAGTTGGTCTGCCACTTCATGCCCAAGTCTGAAGGGGAGGCTGAAAAGGTCACAAATCTTCAGTGCTGACACATTCCAGCCCCAGAACCAATACCAGCAGTTCCCTCCGTCTCACCTTGTTGCCACGTGAGAACAATAAACCCCTGCAAGCTCAGTCTAATACTAGTTTTCTATTCACATTCTTGACTCTTATAGAATTTATCTGGAAAGGAAACAGGAAAAAAAATCATGAAACTAAATCACCCAAATGGAAATTCACATCTGAGTTGAAAAAATAATCACCATTTTTCTTTTTTGCAATATAAACATTTACAATCTGCATCTGTGTGATACTTTCCCCAGGTGCATGAGATGGGGAAAATAGAAAGTGAGGCTGTTCTGGTTTTTTACTCATAAGTTCAAGGAACAAATATAGAAAAATGATTCTCCATAGAGAAGAAAAAAGCTGGGATTCAAATTTCAAGTGTCAAACTTTCCCAGTGCCCTGATCTTTGAAGCTGGATTCTTGGCTCAGATTTCACGGGTCCAGATGTCTGAAAAGATGCTTTATATTGCAACAATAGAACTATACCCTATATTTCTTTTATGTATTTAAATTGCTATGCATTTCTTCATTAAGAACACAGCAGATTTACCAAAAGAGAAATATATTAATAGGATAAGATATCTTAAGGAGTTACGGTTTAGCCTAAGCCAGCTGGGCTTAGCAATTCAGAGTATCATATTCTTCTAGATTATTATACTTCCAGGCAATAGTTATATATTTGAGTCAGCTTACTAGAAAAAAAAAGCGCTAGCAATGGAGTCAGACAAATTTGAAATTGAATTCTGGTTCCTCCATTTATAGGAGTATGAGTCACTTGCAGCAAGTATACTGGTTGCTTATTAAGACTGGGACTTTGGACAAGTAATTTAACCTATATCAATCTCAGCTTTTTCAGCTGGAAAAGTAATTACTAAAACTCTGCCATCGAGGTTTTGGTGAGAAGTTGAAAAACAAACCTGATAAATGGTATTAGCAATTATCATTAATATTTAACAGTTGGCAGACAAATATTCTCTCTTTCTGCAATATATTTTCCAAGAATGTCCCAAAGTGTCACTCTTTCTGGGATGAGGCTGGAGAAGGGTGATGATGTGCTGATCCAGTACTCCAAGTCTACAGTCTGTGCTTGACATTTCTGTGTATCTGCTTAAGTCATTTTGACCCATAGCAATTTAGAAAACAGATTAATCTGAGTAAAATGTTACTCTCTCTCCAGCATCCCATGGGTTGGCAAGACTGAAATTCAGAGGTGAAGTGGAGGTCAGAACCAGTCCCCTTTGGAAATCAGGGTTATAGATCCTTTGTAGCAAGCAAGAGACCAGGAGTTCCCCGAAGAATCCCTGTGGCCCTGTTCTCCATGACACAGAGAACAGAAGCTACACTGCCAGCCCCTCTGCTCCTCTGTCACTTAAAAGCTTAAACAGCTGCACTCTTTGCTAGTTTATTGATTTTGAATAAAGGAATTCTAGACAAGTTCTTTATTTGGTACAGTTTGTCCAGGAGGCTTATTACATGTCATAAAAGCGTGTCTGCCAGATTATTTCACTTGAATTATAAACCAAGCTGATTTTCTTTTAATGACAACCACCAAGCAACAGCTTCCAACACTTGAGACTTTTTCTAGTGAATAAGAAAGGCAAGTTAGGCAAATCACAGAGATTTGTTTGTTTGTTTGTTTGTTTAATTGAATGGGAAAATTAGGCTTGGATTTGCCTGAGTCTGAGACTTACCCTCAGTGAGCTAATGTTCTCCAGTGGCAGTGGCTTGAGCCAGACCTCAATTATAAGTTAGGATTTGCTATTAAATAGCTGTGGTTTCACAGCATTTCTGGGTCTCTGTGAACTCATCTGTAACAGGAGCTTACTTGTGTTACTTGATCACCAATGATACTACCAAATCAATGCTATTCTACTTCTTTGATTTAAAACGTCAGCATTACAAATTTGCCTGATGAGTGGTGATAACTAAATTGTTGTAACACCTTTCCTAGTCCCAAGGATGACACGAATGAGATCATAGTATATATGCCTAGCCTAGGCTACTAACTTAGTGTACACAGATTGCCTTCTTCAATATACCCAAGAACTATAAACATTAAATTTTTCTAGTAGTACTTTCTCTATCACAGAATCATTTACAAGCAGCTGACACATATTATTGATCCTTGTGGTTTATATTTATTGGAATCCTATTAGGCTATTTTACAGGACCCAGTTATTCTGCGTTGAAGAAACGCAGAGATGTAGATATTCTATTACTGTACAAAAGCAGAGACACTAACATGCCTGTAGTTAGGTTGACACGGGCCTACAGCACCACCTGTTGGCTAATGTGTTAATATTCACCACAGAGTACCAAGCGTTCAGAAAAGCTCATTTCCCCAACAGAAAAACAAAATAGCAGAATATGTAGAAGGCAAATTTTAGTTAAATCTACTTATAATGGAAAAGCAAAAACATTCCACTAAAAATTAGTGAGGCTACTTAATTCTAGATGGCTATGAAGTGGATGGCAGGTTTTCACTCACTTTTTCTAATAAAGCACTAGAGGAAAATGGAAAGGTAGAGTGGTAGAATTTCAGGGATGCTTTTAAGTAATAGCAGAACTTCTCATTAAAGAGATTTGTAAAAGTCAAGATTCCAGGTTGTGAGGTATCCCATGGTGCAGTGCTTGGCATTGAGGGTGTCAGGTCTAGAGCTCACTTGTTCCGATGTTTAATTCAAGGGTTTTACCCTAGGTAACTTTCTCTAAGATATATTTCAGAGATCTTCATAGTCTCTATTTTTAGGAGAGGGCTACTAAGAATCATAGGCTGTTTTCATGATATTCCTTATATAAATTCACACCATTCAAGAAACAGCAATTTAGTTAATAATTGCTATTTCTATTTGCTTGTTAAAAAAAAAAATTAACCACTGTTAGGATGTTTTCAGAATCTAAACATCCAAAGAAAAACTTCTCCCCTTCTCCTTCCTCAATTATTCCAGAAATTCATTCATTTTTCTCCCATTGAGATTGGGTGCCAAGTGAAGAAATGTCAATGAGAACTCTGTCTCCATTGAGACACAGGGTTCCTATGTCATGGTCTCCTGAAAATGCTAATTGTTCACTGGAGATACCCAAAAGCTAATGAAAAAAAGTAACTCCCAACCTGCTCCCCTATCCTGATTACATCTGTGAACCCATCGGAGGGGGATGGAGACTTAAACTGGGGCAAGGTCTGGAACAGGCCAATGCCACCTCACTGAAAAAAAAAGGGACCACCAAAGTCCAGCAGGGCTCATTTGGAAACAAGTCAGGAAACATCTACCAGGAACAATATTTAGAACTTGGTAAATATATTTTTTTAAGACATCTAACAATATATATTTTTTTTATTTTTATTTTTTAAAATGAGTGTTTCCTAGCAAGTACCTTAAAAGAAGTAACAAACTCAGCTCCCAAGAACAGTAGGGAGAGTGAGAATGTAGGAGTCAGGTTCTCCCTTCCTAGTCAGTGTGAGAGTGGATGGTGATGTGCAGTGGAGACTTCAGAGGGAAAGGAAAGCTGGTTGCATCCAATTGGATGCATTATCTGCTGCCTTGGTGCCTGCAAAGAGGTTTGATATGGGAAATATATGTGAACTCCCAACCTAATTGCTCATTCAGTCCTTGGCCCATCCAGAAATCTGAAGGTTGTTCATGATCCTCACCGGCCTTAGATACTTATCAATTGCACCATTTTCAGGTATCTTTGAATCTACCTTTCCCCTTCCCTTTCTACTCCCATTGCCATTCCTTAGCCCAAATGGTACCACAACTGCCTCATAACCAGTCTTCTTCCCTGGAAGTCATTTTTGCACATGGTCACCAGTCATTTAGAGATACAAAGTGGATCATGTCATTTTCCTGCTTAAAATCATTGACAGGGGACAAAATCTAAGCTTCTTAGCATGGCATATAAAACTTTCCAACTTGGTTAGAATCTTTTAGTCTAGCCTCATTCCCTGGCTCCACAGCTCCAGTCCTACTTACTATCCCATCTCCCCTTTGCTGCACGCCTGTCTGACTGGCCTCTCTGCTTATATTAACAGTCAATTCTTCTGGCCTGTTGTGTCCTTCACTTCCATCACTAGGCAAATTCTTATTTATCCTTCAAGGTCCATTTCCATTATCACTGCCCCTAAGGAGCCTTCTCCAAAGTTCTCAAGCAGGGAGTGTCTCTGCTATGCCTACTTGCGTTGGCTTGCCTATTACTTGTCTTTATTATTGCATGAAGATTATTGTGTAACTCCACTAGCACATTAGTCTTCCTTACACAGACTATGAGTTTGCTGATGTAAATATTCTGATCAATCTTTTTAACAGTTGACATTATTACCGAAAACCGTGATCACAATGATCATTGAAGATTGAGCACGGATCTACATTTGTGCTAAATACTAAAGCTGCAAAGAAAAGTCATGAATGATTTCCACAGTTCGATCACTCAAGGGCTACCTTTTATTCTTTGTTTTTTATTGGCACATTATAATTATGTACCATAGTGGAATTCATTATGACATATTATGTGCATGTAATTTGATCCATCTCATTCTGCAGTATCTTTCCACTCCTTCCTTTCCTCCCTCCCACTGACCCACTTACTCCGCACTAATGATTTCCCTTCTATTATTTTAATAATAATGATAATAATGTTGTTAGTTCATTATGATTATAATTATATATAAGGAGGATCCATTATAGTATATTTGTACATGGACATATCGTAATTTGGCAGATTTCATTCCCAGTGCTTCCTCATCCCCTTTCCTTCTCCCTCCGTCTCAATCCCCTTCCTCTATTGCTCTCCTTTCTGTTTTCCTGAGATCTCCTATGTTTTATTCCTTTTTCATCTCCCTCTAACTTCTGCACATGAGAGAAACTTTCTTTTCTGTATCCTAAGAATGTAAATAGTTTGGAGAGAGAAAAGAATATGTTCTAGACTGGCTGAACTCCATTGCAGCATGGTGATTCTTAGTTGTGATTCACCAAAATCAGTCGTGAAACATATTGTGTGCAATATGTGGAATTTTAGCTCTTACTTAATGATATAACATCTGTATAGATCTTTAGATACAACAGATGGCATCATCTGCATGATCTTGATTGTAATGTGCATCAATTTTTTCAAAGTTGAAAGCACTGTCCTATGCTTTGCCTGTGTACTTGGCAAGCACTGAATTCTAATTCAATATTCTTGGAATGAACAAATATATGAGTGGGTGAATGGATATGCTATTGAAATGATGGGCAGACAGATGAATTCGAATTTCTGATCCTTTTCCATGAATATCTGTTGCACTTGACATTTAAGTTTGAACTTTGGGGTGGATACTGTTTATTAATATCTGAAATGATTATCACCTTTCCAAGCTCTCCTGTCTGCATAGGCATAAAGACTGAAAACTACAATTCTCAGCTAAACTTGCCAGAGATGTAATTATGTGAGGCTTAAAGCAGAAAAGGAGAAGCTGCTATCTTCAGGTGGCAGCTGTGGTTAGACAAGTGGACACAGGCAGACAGACAACATGGGGCTTCTCTTGTAGCCATCAGACATTTTATAAGGAACGATCCCTGTTGGTGCCACAGGTAACTGACATATTTGGAAATGACTTTACTGAGATACTTCACCCTGTGGATGTCTTGAATGTTCTTGGACTGACCTTTATTCATTCAGCTTTTCAATAATTCCATTTTCTTGTAGTTAATTTCTTCTTATCCAAAATACCAAAAGTGAATTCTCAGTGATATAGATTCTTGATTGGAACCAAAAGAAAAAGGTTACTTATCCGATTGAACCTTTAAGTCCATGACAGTTACTGTAAACAAATGCACATACATATATATGTATGTATATACATATATACTCAACTCTGGCTTAAATACTGTTAGTGACTAAGCCTCATTGCTTCATAAGGTAGCTAATTCACCTCTAGGAGAGTGAAATTATTAGAAAAAAATTAAAATTCATTGTTCTTAACCTTGAAATAATTTTTCCTCATTATTTACTTATTTTCTAATTCTAGCTCCTCTACCTCTAGAAAGTTCTCAAACTCTGGATTCTGACAGTGTATGTAGGCAGTCATACCTAAGATCAATACCCTTAAATTTTGGGGTAGGGATAGGTAAGAAAAATGCCATGATAACTGTATTCTATATGTTTTCTTGGAGTGACAAATTTCAAAGTTCAGGTTTGATAATATAAATGAGGATATCTGATCTCTGGATAATAAGCGGACTAAATACCTTTAAATACCCATTATATTTGATTTCCTTGTACATAACATTGTGCTTCTCTATTGTCAAGCTGAACCAAACTGAAAAGGAAGTTTTAAACAAAAAGACAAAGGTTCTAAAGTAAACAGACAAAGGAGAGGTTGTTGACACTAATCAAAAGAAACCCATAGTGGCTACTTTAATATTAAGAAAAACTGCAGAGGAAAGGATATTATGAAGAATAAAAAGAATCAATTTATTTTATGAAAGTCTTACACATTTATGTGACTAATAAAAGAGCTTCAAAAATACTAGAGGACAGAGTATTGGTGGCACACGCCTGTAATCTCAGCAACCCCCGAGATTAAGGCAGGAGGATATCAAGTTCAAGGGCAACATAAACACTCAGTGAGACCCCCATCTCAAAAAGAAAGAAAAAAAAAAGGTGGATGGGATGATTTCATTCCCCAATGTCTCCCAAAATACTGGAAACTAAAACTAATGAAATTATAGTTGGATATTTCAAAACACTTTCTCAATAAGTGATGTAACAGTACAAGACAATCAGGAGTGATAAAGTAGATGTTAACATAGTTATCAACCATCATGATCCATTTGACATTTGCAAACTGGTCTACCTCAAAACCACAGAACATGGGTTCTTTCTAAGTGCATCGAATATTTACCAAAATAGACCATATTCTAGGCCATGAAAAGAGTCTCAGTAAATTCAATAGTCACAAAGTATGCTCTACGACTATAGTGAAATTAGATATTAAATAATAGGAGTATTTCTTGAAAATCCTCAAATATTTTAAAACTGAACAACAAATTTCTAAATGACCCATAGGTCAAGCAAAAATATCAAAAAGGAAATTAGAAAATATTTTGAACTGAGCAAAATGAGAACAGGACATTTCAGATTGTGTGGACCACATGCCTATATCTGAAAAGAAGAAACTCTCAAATCAATAAGCTCATCTTTTACCTTAAGAAACTGAATAATAAAAATTAATTAGATGCAAGGTAAGCAGAAGAAGGAAGTAATAAAGACAGAAAAAAGAATAGGAACAGAATAAATCAATTAAACTAAAAGCAGTTTCTCTGAGGATAGCAACGAAATTTGTAACATGCTAGCCAGACTGATGAGGAAAAACACAAAATGCACCATTTACCAATCTCAGGAATAAAAGAGGTAACTTAGAGTATAGATAGTATAGATACTAAAAAGAAATTTTAAATTAATAAATATTAACAAAGGAATATTACAAATACCTTTATGCCCCTATATTCAACAGTTAGATGAAATGGATTAATTCCTCAAAAGAAAAAAAAAATCTACCAAAACTCATTTAAGAAACACAGATAATCTGGTTAATGGCTCTGTATCTATTTTAAAAATTGAATTTATGTTTAAAAATCTTCCCACAAAGAAAATCCCAAATCAGATGTTTTTACTAGAAAATTATTTCAAACATTTAAAATGTAAATAAATTCAACTGTGCACTAATTTCTCCAGAAACTTGAGAGTTAGAATTCTTTCTAGCTTATTTTACAAGGATCAATAATACGCTGATACCCAAGGTAGGCAAAGATATGACAAGGAAAGAAAACAGAGACCCATTATCCTTGTTATCATAGATAAACAAAAATTGTATGATTGTTAAATCATTGAAAAGATCAAATTTAACAATGAAAAAATACAATGTATCATGACTGCATAGAAAGAATTTACCCTTACCCAGGGAGAAGTCTGGCTTTTGTCCTTGGCTCCTAGGGAGTAATCTTTAAACCCTTGAGATATCCTACCTGATAAAAATTATCTTTGTTTACCTGGGTGTCTACACCAAATTATTTGGTAATGTGATTCAGGGTGAAGGTTGGGTAATGCTGGTTCAATCTCTGGAGAGACTGGATATTAAGATTAGCTGTGTGAGCAGTTGACCATGTCTATGTGATAGAGCCTCAGTACTGACTCTAACCACCAACACGTGAATGGAACTTCTTAGGTGACAATATTCTGGGCAAACTGCCCCATATTGTTTCCAGGAGAGGAGTATTTTCTGTGGCTCTGCTTTGAGAGGAAAACTGAGAAACTGAAATCTTCACGACAACCTCCAAGAATCTCTTTCTTGATTTTTTTTTCAGCATCTTTTCCTTGTAATAAACCATAACCATGAGATAACTACTTTCACTGAGTTCAAAGAATCCTTTTGGCACATTATTGAAATTGAAGGTGCTCTTGGGGACCCACAAGCTTGCAGTTGATATCAGAAGTGAAGGTGGTCTGGTCTTGTGGACTGTTTGCTAACTTTGGAATAACTAAATGTGGTTAAGCCCAGGAATGCAAGGTTGATTTAATTTAAATATAACTCACCACATATCAGGCTATAAAAGAAAAACACATGTTCACTTTAGTAGATGAACAAAACATATTTGACAAAGTCCAAAATTCTTTATTGAAAAGCTCCTACAGCAACCTAGAAACACAGGTAGTCATTCCTCT
Organism: Marmota monax; assembly: GCF_021218885.2. Taxonomy (NCBI): domain Eukaryota; kingdom Metazoa; phylum Chordata; class Mammalia; order Rodentia; family Sciuridae; genus Marmota; species Marmota monax. The sequence goes on from NW_026695228.1 coordinate 4,791,226, forward strand.
ACTTGATAAAAGACCTCTATGAAAAAAATCATAGATAGCATCATTCTTAGCAGTAAAAGATCATGTTTTCCCTTTAAAATTAGGATCAAGGAAAAGATGTCTACTTTCCCCATTTTTTGTTCAATATTACTGAAAGCTGTGCCCAGTGGTATAATGGGGAAAAGAGAACAAAAAGGAGAAAGAGAAGTAGGAAAAATAAAAGAAGCCCAAATTGGAAAGAAAAGATCGTCTTCATTTTGCCACCTATCATAATCATCTATGCAGAAAATTTAATAAAATCTATATAACCACTGTGAGAACCTGTAAATGAGTTCAACAAAATAGCAGGATACAATATAAATGTGGAAAGACTCAACTGCATTTCTATATAGAGACAACAAACAATTGGATATTAAAATAAAAATTGCCATTTAAAATAACATCAAAAAATGAAACATTTAGAAATAAATCTGTTAAATACTCATAGAATAAAAAACTGCAAAAAAAAATTGCTAAGAGAAATTAAGGAAGGCTGAAATAAATAGACATGCCATGTTCCTCTAATAGAAGACTCAGTATTGTTAAGATGTTAACTTTGCATATTCGTCTATAGACCGAACACATTCCTAGTCAAAATCATAACAAAACATGTTTTCTGCAAAAATTGATTGTTTGTAGAAATCATATGAAAATGTAAATTACCTAGAGTAGCAAAATAATAATAAATTACCTTGAAAAATAAAAAAAGGAATATTTGAAGAATTTTACTATCTGATTTTAATACCTATTACATGTATAGTTATAATAATAAGCACAATGTTGTGTTGCTGTTAATAACAGACAAAGAATAGAACAGAGAATAGAGTACAAAAATAGAGATACTTATAAATTGTCAATTGATTTGCATTAAAGTTGCAAAGGCAATTCAGTAGAGAAAAGGCAATGTTTGGAACAATTAGATGTTCATATAGCAAAAAAAAATATATATATATATATATAAATAAATAAATACTTTTGAATGATATGTTAAACCATGTAAAGAAATTAACTCAAAACTGATTAAAATCAGTTGGACATAGTGGATCATATCTATAATCCCAGCAACTTGGGAGGTTGAAACAGGATGATATCAAGTTCAAGGGCAACCTCAGCAGCTCATTGAGGCCAGAAGCAACTTAGTGAGACCTTGTTTCAGTATAAAAAATAAAAAGGGCTGGGGATGTAGCTCAGTAGTAAGTCTTGGGTTCGATTCCCAGTACCAAACAAAATTATTTAAAACCACAGATGTAAAGTTTTAAATTATAAGATGTCAGAAGGAAGTGTAGAAGAAAGGTTTTGTCATCTTTGTTTAGGCAAATATTTTCTTATAACCAAAAGCATGAGTTGTCTAAAAAACTAAATTGAACCTCATCAAAAACAAGATTTCCTGCTATTTGAAAGTCACTATTACATCAATGAGTGAGAAACTGCATACTGAGAACATATGTTAACAAATAATACCTAACACTGGACTTGTGTCCAGAATGTATAAATCATTCTCACAAACTACAAATGATAAAGCAAGAAGTTTAAGAGGAAATGGACAATCTGAACAGACACTTCACCGAGGTTTAAATGTATTTAAATATATAAAAATTTGTTCAATATCTATGGTCACAGGAAAACTATGAGATACCATGGCACATCTATTAAAAAGTCTGAAATTATAAATAGTGATGTACCAAGGGTCAGGATGTACAAATAGAAATCTCACGTGCTGCAGGTGAGTATAAAAATATGCAATCTATTTTGAAAATAGTTTAGAAATTTCTTTAAAAGATAAACATATCAACCACATGACTCAGTCATTCCACTTCCAGGTTTTCCACACAAGACTTAGTAGCCTGCTTTCACACTTGTTCATGAATGTTTGTTGGAATTTTATTTATCAGCTTTAAACTGGAAACAATGAATGGATAAGGAAATTGTGATACATCTATACAGTAGACTAGAATTCATCAATAAAAAGGCATGAACTATGATGCTCAAAAACATGGATAAATCTCTAGCTATACTAAGTGAAATTAAGCAAATAAAAAGAATAGAACATACTGTTGGATCCCATTCATTTAAGATTCTAGTAATGCCACATAATCTGCTATAACAGAGAGCATAGGGAAGTAGCACGGAGGGCCATAAGAAAGAGGAAACCTAACAAAAGAGGTGAAAGACTTATACAATGAAAACTACAGAACCCTAAAGAGAGAAATAGAAGAAGATCTTAGAAGATGGAAAAATATACCCTGTTCATGGATAGGCAGAACTAACATCATCAAAATGGCGATATTACCAAAAGTTCTCTATAGGTTTAATGCAATGCCAATCAAAATCCCAATGGCATTTCTTGTAGAAATAGAGAAAGCAATCATGAAATTCATATGGAAAAATAAAAGACCCAGAATAGCAAAAACAATGCTAAGCAGGAAGTGTGAATGAGGCGGTATAGCGATACCAGACTTCAAACTATACTACAGAGCAATAGTAACAAAAACAGCATGGTACTGGTACCAAAACAGGCGGGTGGACCAATGGTACAGAATAGAGGACACAGAAACCAATCCACAAAACTACAACTATCTTATATTTGATAAAGGGGCTAAAAGCATGCAATGGAGGAAGGATAGCATCTTCAACAAATGGTGCTGGGAAAACTGGAAATTCATATGCAACAAAATGAAACTGAATCCCTTTCTCTCGCCATGCACAAAAGTGAATTCAAAATGGATCAAGGAGCTTGATATCAAATCAGAGACACGCCGTCTGATAGAAGAAAAAGTTGGCTACGATCTACATTCGGTGGGGTCGGGCTCCAAATTCCTCAATAGGACACCCATAGCACAAAAGTTCATAACTGGAATCAACAAATGGGACTTACTCAAACTAAGAAGTTTTTTCTCAGCAAAAGAAACAATAAGAGAGGTAAATAGGGAGCCTACACCCTGGGAACAAATCTTTACTTCTCACACTTCAGATAGAGCCCTAATATCCAGAGTATACAAAGAACTCAAAAAATTAGACAATAAGAGAACAAACAACCCAATCAACAAATGGGCCAAGGACCTGAACAGACACTTCTCAGAGGAGGACATACAGTCAATCAACAAGTACATGAAAAAATGCTCAACATCTCTAGCTGTCAGAGAAATGCAAATCAAAACCACCCTAAGATACCATCTCACTCCAGTAAGATTGGCAGCCATTAGGAAGTCAAACAACAACAAGTGCTGGCGAGGATGTGGGGAAAAGGGTACACTTGTACATTGCTGGTGGGACTGCAGATTGGTGCAGCCAATTTGGAAAGCAGTATGGAGATTTCTTGGAAAGCTGGGAATGGAGCCACCATTTGACCCAGCTATTCCCCTTCTTGGTCTATTCCCTAAAGACCTAAAAAGAGCATGCTACAGGGACACTGCTACATCGATGTTCATAGCAGCACAGTTCACAATAGCAAGACTGTGGAACCAACCTAGATGCCCTTCAATAGACGAATGGATAAAAAAAATGTGGCATTTATACACAATGGAGTATTACTCTGCATTAAAAAATGACAAAATCATAGAATTTACAGGGAAATGGATGGCATTAGAGCAGATTATGCTAAGTGAAGCTAGCCAATCCCTAAAAAACAAATGCCAAATGTCTTCTTTGATATAAGGAGAGTAACTAAGATCAGAGTAGGGACGAAGAGCAGGAGAATAAGATTAACATTTAACAGGGATGAGAGGTGGGAGGGAAAGGGAGAGAGAAGGGAAATTGCATGGTAATGGAAGGAGACCCTAGGGGTTATACAGTGGAGGGGGTAGAGAGAGAGGAGGGGAGGGGAGGGGAGCGGTGGGGAGGGGGGAGGGTGGATGATGGGAAAGGCAGCGGAGCACAACAGACACTAGTATGGCAATATGTAAACCAATGGATGTGTAACTGATGTGATTCTGCAATCTGTGTATGGGGTGAAGGTGGGAGTTCATAACCCACTTGAATCAAAGTGTGGAATATGATATGTCAAGAAATTTGTAATGTTTTGAACAACCCACAATAAAAAATTAAAAAAAAAAAAACCTTAACACCAAAAAAACCCCACAAATAACCTAATCAGTAAATGGGCTAAGGAATTAAACAGACACTTCTCAGAAGATGATATACAATCAATCAACAAATATATGAAAAAATGTTCATCATTTCTAGCAATTAGAGAAATGAAAATCAAAACTACTTGTCGTGACCCCTCGCCGGCAAGGGAAAACACGACACAGGATTCTTCTTTCAGCAGTTTATTCAGGCCTTGTTTCATGTATCATCTTCTAGTGACCCCCCGCCGAGTGCCCAAGCACAGCCTAATAAAGCCTCCCGCATACCAATCCCAAGCTGCCACGTGGATCTCTCTCATAGGGTGGTAAGGGATTGCGTGCCAACTCTCCAAAAAAGGAGTTGTTTATCACAGGCCACAGTGGAAGCCGGCGCCATCTTCTAATGGCGGCCACGGTTTATTAGTACGGCTCACCACAACTACTCTAAGATTTCATCTCACTCCAGTCAGAATGGCAGCTATTAAGAAGACAAACAGCAATAAGTGTTGGTGAGGATGTGGGGGAAAATGTACACTCATACACTGCTGGTGGGACTGCAAATTGGTGCAGCAAATATGGAAAGCAGTATGGAGATTTTTTTGAAAATTGAAAATGGAACCACCATTTGACCCAGCTATCCCTCTCCCGGGTCTATACCCAAAGGACTTAAAAACAGCATACTACACGGGCACAGCCACATCAATGTTTATAGCAGCACAATTCACAATAGCTAGACTGTGGAGCCAACCCAGATGCCCTTCAGTAGATGAATGGATTAAAAACAAATGTGGCATATATACACAATGGAATATTACTCAGCAATAAAAGAGAATAAAATCATGGCATTTGCAGGTAAATAGATGGAGTTAGAGAAGATAATGCTAAGTGAAGTTAGCCAATCCCTAAAAACCAAATGCCAAATGTTTTCTCTGATATGAGGATGCTGATCCATAATGGGGACAGGGGTAGGGGGAGCATGGGATGAAACTTTAGGTAGGGCAAAAAAGAGGGAAGGGAAGGGAGGGGGCAGGGGAGTAGGAAAGGCGTTGGAATGAGATAGACATCATTACCCTAAGTACATGTATGAAGACATGAATGGTGTACTCTACTTTGTGTACAATCAAACATGAGAAATTGTGCTCTATATGTGTACTATGAATTGAAATGCATTCTGCTCTACTATATAACAAATTAGAATAAATATATTAAAAACAAATTTAAAAAAAAAAAAAAGAAAGAGGAAACCTGTACTTTTCTTGATTGCATTGATCTCTTCATTGGAGAAGAGATCAAGTTCAAGGGCAACCTCAGCAACTTGAATATTCAACACATGTCAAGTTGCCTGCTTCAAATGTGTGCAATTGATTGTGTCAAGAATATCTTCACAAATCTCTAATCATTTTTTTTAAATAGGATTCAAGATGTTCGTACTTTGTAAGAATCATGAAGCATGTAATTGTCACTTAAACAAAATTAATAGTACAGTTTCTGCTTCATGCCAAAAATAAGGCTTTGGCTATTCATTGGAATTTATGGTATGAACACATAAAACCAACCACTTTGAGCAACCCCAAGATTTTCTGTTATGGGAATGGCAAACGCAAAAGGATTGAATTCTGCATTACTGAATTTCTCACCTTTCCAGATTATAAATAACTGCAGCGTAGGGTAGAACAGTTAGCACACCGGTGCAGTGGCTAGTATGTGGTGGAATCAGTAGCAAGCATGTATTTCCTGTTCTGACGCTCCTACACTCTCTCACCATGTGTGGCTCCCTCCATGTGCATTACATTGGCTTGCCTTTGGCTGCCTACCTGGGAAATGCTCATGTCTCTTCCATTCAAGATTTCAAACACTATACCTGTACATTATGACCTCTGTATCCACTTCATTCCATTTTCATTCTGTCGAGAGTTTCCCTGAGAGCAGTGTTGGGCCCCTCTCTTTTCTCCCTCTCCATTCCCTTTGAACTTTCATCTTCGTATTTTGCTGTGGGTTCTTTTATCATTCTCCTTTCTTCTTTCCTACCTCAATAACACTCCTGTGTCTCATTGGTCTCAACCTCCCTATTTCCTTCATCAGACACTCACTGCCTTCTGCCTGTCATGGTTAAATCCTTTTTCTTATTTTCCTTTGTTCCCTAAAACCCATTTCTACTATAGAAAGAAAATACTCCTACTGTATTTGGGTAAGTTATGTGTCTTGGATATATTATGTAACCACAAGTATATATGTTATGTTTCATATATGTAAAAATAGACAATACAAATTTTCTGGACATTTCTCTATTGAAAATACAAAACAATAACAAAACAAAGTTCTACACAGTAATACCCACAATATAGTCTATAAATTTGATGAATTCCAATCAAATCCCTAGGTGATGTGTGTCTATGTAGTCATACTACATATTATATAATAGATATTTTTCTGTATTTCTAGTAGGAGTGAAAGATGGTCAAACTTGGAAAGATGAGTTTTAGAATTTCATAAATTTGATGATCATGCATATTTACAATAAAATTCAAGATAGATATGAAAATGGTAGTCTTTTGGGGAGAGAGCTTGGGGATTGAACTCAGGGGCACTTGACCACTGAGCCACATCCCCAGCCCTATTTTGTATTTTATTTAGATACAAGGTCTCACTGAGTTACTTAGTGCTTTGCTTTTGCTAAGGCTGGCTTTGATCCTCCTGCCTCAGCCTCCTGAGCCTCTAGGATTACAGGTGTGCCTAAAATGGTGGTCTTTTTACACAATGGATTATAAAGCATTGTATTTCAGCTAAGACTATGACAAGATAGATAAATCTCACAAATAACATTAAGCAAAAATAAATAAATAAATAAAAGCACAAAAGAATACAATATGGCTGGATTCATATAAAATTCAAAAAATAGACAAACTATAGTTTGGGGCTATGATTTAGGTAGTAAATTATGAAAAGTGACAGAAAATGTTCACTTCTAGGAAAAAACAAAAAGGATTGAGTTTGTGAATACCTTGCTGCAGGCAATGTTCTCTTGGGTGACCATGTGGGCATTTATTCCAGAAATTTTTATTAAACTCATTTATAAGCTACTTACTTTTTAGTATGTGTATTTGATTTCACAACAAAAAATGTAAAACAAAAAAAATTACATACTGCATATGATAACCTGCTTTTTTCTTCTACATCATCATGTAATGATGATACTTTCCCATACAATCAATCATAATGTATAAGAAGATAAACTTAAGAGTACAAAGATGCAGTTCACTCTGAAGAATAAATCTAGATCTCTCAAGTATTCCATGTGGACTAAGTTAAAAATATTATACCATATAACGGAAATTTGCTGAGAGTAGTACCTTTAGTGCACCAAAAAAAGGTGGCGGTGGGGGGGTGAGGGACACTAACTATGTGAGATGATGGATATGTTAATTTACCTGACTGTAGTAATCACTTCACTTTGTATATGTATATAAAATATATTGTGTGCACAATAAAAAATGAGGGAGAATATAAAAATGAATCTCAAAGATTGATTCAATCTATTGTACCATAATTTATTTAAACAATCACTCAAATATGGACATTTTGACCTTGCTGTCTCTGTTTTTCTCTTATAAAATATAGAATAAGGCTCCACACGTGTAATTCTTTATCTCAACTCTGACCATTTCCTGAAGATAACATTTTGAGGTGCAATAGTAAAGTCAAATGGAAAATATTCTACCATATATAAATCTATGATTCCTGCCAAGTTTTCTTCCAGATATTTTCTGTCACTTTGACCACCAGCCTTTTATGAGAATTCTCATTTTCATTCAAACTCACCAGTGTGGCTGTTAAATATCTTTGCTAATTTGATAATTAGCTAATTAAAGTTTCATGAGAGTAAAGATCTTTATATTTTTCAATAACATGACATCTTGCTCATACTAGGTTCTCATTAAATATTTATTAACTGAAATAATTATATCTAACTTATTTGAATTGGCATGTACCATATTGCTGAAAGTTTGCTTCAATACTATAGTTGTAAATGGATGTCTTCAATGATTTTTATATGTAGGCTGCCAAATGGCCATCATTATTATTTTTCTGGGGAATAGGCTTTTTTATAGGTATAATTAGATTTCTGTGTATTTATTTTGTCTTGATCAACTCTTTCCCCCACTGCTCACTGAGAAGTAAGAGACTATTTATTCCATTTGCTTGGGTGAGAATAGCCACTTTCCAATTAGACCATAAGCTACTGACTTAGTTTCTCTATTACAGCATTATGTATACATGGGCACTTAAGCAATGGAACACCCCATGCTCAGATGGTAGAGCAAATAAAAGTTTGTAGAGCAGGTTTGTGTACACGCCCAAATAGATACTTGTATCCTTAACAAGGGCCCAAGACCCTCTTGATTTGGGCAAAGATTTGTAATGTTGCTTTATACAAAATGATACCTTCTATCTCCTCCTTTATTTAGCAAACACTGTTACATATTTATCTACCTGAATGAAGGAGAGAGAAAATGATAAATATGATTTATAAAATGAAATTCACCTATTTAGATCCTTTATTATCTCTTCAAAAATAGATGTCATTAACTCATGAACAGTTGGGTAGTATCTTAAGAATATGAAAAAAACTGAGTAAATTTGGCATTAACTTTCAATGTTGAATATCTAATTTCTTTAAGATCAGATAGCATAGTCCCATGGATGGGTTAGTTCTTCTAACCTGATAAATGGAAAAGAAAAATATAATAGGACAATCCTCTTTTCAGGGTTGATGTAGTTATACTCAAATGCCAAGATTTATTTCCTATTTCATGAGAATACAAATGCTGTATGCAAACTTCATGTTTTTCCAGTAGCTGGATCTTGGCATATACAGCAATCTGGCTTTTCTCATTCCACTAAAACACATTTGAACAAGGCTCATAAAAACTTTCTTACTTGCCAAATCCAATTTGGATTGAACACTTACTAAGTAGTTGAGTTAATAATTGTTCAGTTTAACATCCTATTTGACCTCCCTATGTCCTTTAATCCTTTAAAGCTATTGATAACCTCCTCGAACTACTTTGAGGCCAGTTTTGTGGCACATATTCTTTCTGGATTTATTTCAGTAAGCTAAACATTCTTTTTATCTCTTCTTCTCTTCCCTCTATCTTTACTTGTTCTTAAAATGACATCCAGTTGTTTTTCTTTAGTGCTTCTCTTTTTTAATCACACACCTTTGCAGCTTTAGCTATCACCTATTATCTCCTAACTCTTGAAAGTTTTCTTCAGACCCAGAGCTCTCCTGTGACATCATTACCCCAAACCATCTCCTGCTCCTATTTTCCTTATCTTCACCAGCAGCACCTGATTCGCCCTGTCATCCAAGTCAGGATTCTGGAAGTCATACTCCATTCTCATCTGTGTCTCTGAAATACAATTAATTTGTGAATCCTTCCAATTTCCGGTACAAAAACACCTCAAATCTCCAACTTTCTATCTTTCCATTACTACCCCCCCCCCACACACACACTCAATGCATTGTACTCTATTGTTATGTCTGTATCTTCAGCATCTCCCTATCTATCATGTTTCCATATTTTGCAAAAGTCATTTATAATTATGTACTTAAAACCAACTTTTCTCACTCATCTACTTGAAAAGCTTCCTTCAAGAACCTGTCTTCATGCTCTGTGCTATAACCTACTGCTCTCTTACTCTATGCTTTAACAGCCTGTGATGCATGTTGAGTATAATGTGTGATTTGCCTGCTACATATCTAATATCCCTAAAATAAACTTCCTTAAGGATAGAGACTGTTTTCAGTTTTAGTTCATTGGATCATAAACATCTTACAAATGGATGAAGGGATGGACAAATGAATACATTTATAAAGTATAGGTAAGTAACTGTAAGCTAGGTGGTTCATTTATATTATTTTGTTTAATTCTTACAACTATCATTGAAGGTATCATTAGAGCAGAACTGCAGATAAGGTGGGAGCATGAGGCAGCCTGTGCTTGATGTACAGCTAGGATGGAAGCCACTTGTCAGTTGTACAACATTAAGCAAGTCATCTCACTGCTTGGGACCCCAGTTTCCTCATTTGTAAAAATGGAGGTTATAATACCTGTGTTATTTAGGGCAAAGGCTAAATTTCTATAGAAATATTATAAAATATGACTTAAATTAAGAAGATATACCTCCGTTTGCTTCCCTTGAAGTGGGCAGTCCTGACTAATCTTTCCCAGACACAAATTCCTCCCAGCCTGAAGTTGTGCCATCTCATTGAGTCTTGGTAGAAGCCAAGTCACTGCTCTGTTGCAAAGCAAGCAATTAACTTAGAAGGAATTGGTGCCCAGTTCCCATGTTATCACTTAATTTGCTTGGAGAAAGCATACATATCCACCTATGCCTCCAAAGGTAACCCCTTTCTGGGAGACCATAAGGACATTTAAACCTTTATCACTAGGGAAAAGAGAACAGAAATATTTGGGGGTACACCTAGATGATTTCCACACTGGTTCATGATGCTATTATCAGAAGTTAGAAGGAACATGTGTGAAATCATAAAAGTGTCTGGCACAGAGTGAACACTCTATAAACATTATCTATTGTTTTTTATAGTCTAAGAAGCAAAAATTCAAGGAGTTTAAACAACTTGCCTTATAGGCTCACACTGAGTAAGTAGAAGAGTAAAAAAATGAACTGAGTGAAAATTTCCAGCCTTCCCACTTCCTAAAATATGCTGCACACTTCATGGAATCTGGGAAAGAGAAAAGCAGTCCTGTTTCTAACCCCATAATGGCATTCATTGTGGTGAAAGGGCCCTTTGTGTCCATTAAATAGCTTTTTAATGTCAGTGAAGTTCATGGAGACAAGGGGCTTCTACCCTTCCAATTGTCCCAGGAAGTATTTGAAATATAGTCTGGCTCTTGAAAATATTTACCAGACAATATCATCAAAGGAGTGGTTGAAGAAGTTTTTATATTCCCAAAGATAAAGTTGGGAGCTTTATGCAATATTTATGTTCAGATAACTTTATCTATTACATGCAGTAGAAGTGTTAGCAGACTTATCTTTGGTTTGAGAAATTCTAATCCACTTAAATTCTTTGCCTAGTATAGATGTTGAATGATGGCACCAAAGAAAAAATATGTTCACATCTTCACCTCTGAAAGCTATGAATGTGACCTTCTTGGACAAATATCTTTGAAGATGTCATTAAGTTATGGATTTTGAGATAAGAACATCCGGATTACCAACTGCCCCATAAATTCAATGATAAGTGTCCTAATAAGAGCCATAAGTGAACAAGAAAGGAAAATTGTGAAGATAGGAAAATTTGGAGTTATGCTGCTACAGACCAAGGAACTATCAGAGCCACCAGTAGCACGAAGTGAAGGAGCTTCCCACAGAGCCTTCAGAAGGATTATGTCCCTGTCAATACCTTGATTTTGTACATCTAGCTTCCAGAACTTGAGTTAATTTCTTTTGTGTTCAGCTACTCAGTTTGTGGTAATCTGTTACAGCAACACATGCAAACTGGTGTATCCAGAATAGAAATTTTACTGAAACCCAAAAGTGAAAAATCAGAGCTAAGATACTGACTCTAATAACTCTTCCTCTAACCCTAAGCCCCTAGACTAGGAAAGAGAAAAATGAAGGAAAGATTGAGAATGAAAAGGCATGGGAGGGAGAAGGGGAGAAAGCCTCTTGGCTAGTGGGGGTGGGTCCTCAGAGACTACAGGGGAACCAGGCTCTGTGGCAGGTGAGCAGGTAGCTGTAGAAGGTTTGTCAGGTAGCTTGAGGTCTGCTTTCAGAGGCACCTTGACTGTCAGTGAGTCTTTCTTCCCTCCCTAACCTATTTATGCTTAAGGCCACAGGTGGTATTTTGTATCATTATGAATAATTTCCTGCAAAAATATTTTTTAACTTTCAACTTTAAAAATAGAAATAAACAAATAATGCAGAGCTAATTCTACGTGGACCTGGACTGTGTGTGTGAGTTATCTCCTAAAGATATTACTAGGGAAGCTATGGCAGAAGTGTCATGGCTACAAGATAAGCCCAGTGAATGAGGATATTCTTTGTCACAAGTGTGACAAGGATTTACTTTTGTTAATTAATTATTAAGACTATTTGTCCACATGAAATTTATATAGTATGGTATTGTTGTGGGGCAGGTCACTCAGAAAACACACCAAGTCCAATTTTGTCCAAATTGAAGAGTCTTTATTTAGCTGGCCAGCCAGCGACTGCCCCTGCAGGACCCATAACTGTCTCTGCAAGGAACAGTCCCAAGCCTGAGCATTTTAGGATACTTAAAGGCAAAAACTACGTCTGGGTTGACTTAGCTGTAAGCAAGCAGGTACCGTAGCTGGACTGGGCAGTTAGCGAGACAACACAATGGGTACATTGGTATTTTCCGCAGGACTTTTCAGGTTGGCATAACAGCAAGCAAGCAGAAGGGAAGTGGATCAAAATGACCCTAGTTGAGTACAAGTTAGAGAATGGTTACTAACATATAGACAATCAATCTCTGACAAGGTACATTGCCCAAGAAAAGTGTAAAGCAAAGAGAATAATTTTACATTGTATAAGAATTACTATTTTGTGTTGCTAAATATGTTAGGCTAAATAACTATTAATGGATACAGAGGTGGGGCTTTCCCATGGGAGAAGCATTTCTTATATGATATGGAGTCTGTTTGGTCATTGCCCATATAGCCTGGCCCATAACAGGATCAATGTCATGATCCCCTTTTTATCTGTACTTATTACATGAAGAATCTGGGCCTTTAGTGACTTCTTCTAGGTCATGAAGAAAATTATGGATGGAGCTAGGATTAAAATGAAGAAATACTAATTCCATTATCAATTATCAATTTTTTTTTCTTATTTTATTTTTGTACCAGGAATTGAACCCAGGGTTAATTAACCACTGAGCTACATCCACATCCCTTTTTATTTATTTATTTGTTTATTTATTTATTTACTTTTGTTTTGAGCCAGGATTGCACTAAGTTGCTGGACACTGTCTTGATCCTCTTCCTTCAGCCTTCCGATTCACTGAGATTATAGCTATGTAACACCATATTTAATGCTAGGCATTGGAGAATAAGGTATGTAATGAATGCAAGGTAGTGTTCTGGATTTCAGAAACTTCACAGTCTTCACAGAGGAAACCAGCAAAAAGGCCATCTTAACTTTAAAAGTAAAATGAAATGTAAAATACATACACGTAGCAAAGGCCTGTGATGATACCCCTTAACAAGAATTTTCATGTAATGTGAATGGTGATTATACCCTTTTTTTCCAATTAGTACCTATTTTAATAGATGGAGTGGACAAAAGTGGACAAAGGAGATGCAGAGTTTGGGAAGGCAATGGTTTGACAAGCATGGAAATGCAGGAGACCTCTGCATCACAAGTATTCTCCCAGGTGGTAAATAGGAACTACTAAATGGTGAATTTGTGCATTTTCTGCCATGATCCTGGATATGCCAGACAGCTTCAAGATCCAGAATTGTTATCACTGACATTTAAGCCAGAGTAGACAACCACTCTCAGTGGCACCAAGGAGGAGGATGGATTTGTGTCTTTCATTCATATTTCATTACAAATCAAATCAAGGCAAAGTCTATCCTTTTTGTGTTTAAAAAATCCCTATATATGACAAATAAGATATTTGGCAGATGAAAGAAAATGAATTAAAATGCAAACAAGATAGATTGGATGGTTGAGATGCCTTTATTAAAATGTTTTAAAATTGCTTTCCAGTTAATGAACTTTCTAGTTAAAAATGTTTCAAAACATGTTTCACTTGAATTATTAATCTTGAAACCTGATTTGTAGCTAAGTTGTTTGTTTGTGTGTGTATATGTGTGTGTGTGTGTGTGTGTGTGTGTGTTGGCATCCAAATCCCAGAGCCATATGTTTCTCACAGAGGTGGTAGAATATGACTATTTTCTTTTCTAGAAGGATTTTCTTCTAGATGTTAGGAAGCCAAAGTAGCTCTCATAAATAGGACCATTTCGGACCATTTCCACTGTTTCATTTAAAGTTTAACACCATTATCCTGATATTCTCTTAACAAGTTGTGCCTATATCCCTTTGTACTCTTTATGTGCTATTCTACTTACCATGAGCGTGCATAAACATTTTCATTTACCAGCTGATGAAATGGATCCCTAGGGATGTAAGTGGCAGGTCCAAGGTCACATATATGATGAATGAAATGGATTGATTTTGAACTCTAAGTCCTCACATGTTTGCTATATCAGACAGCCTTTTTTTTTTTTTTTTTTTTGGACTGGCTTAAAAGGCCAAATGCAGCCAGAGAGTTAATAGAAATATTTGATACTTTGACTGATTGTCAATATTTTTATTTCATGGCCAAAATGTTAAAGGCATCATAACTAAATTGGAACACTTGTCTTCCTTGTTATTGGGCTGTGTTCATATGCTCAGCACTGTGATGACAATAGAGCTGGGAAAGTTGAGGCCTGAGTGTAATGCTGCTAATTAGCTACAGGCTGGATCTTGAAATGTGCTTCAGTGCACTGCTATACACACCATATTACGAATGCCATGCTTTGTGTCTCCTTTTCTTTGAGTTCTTAGACATATCTTGGCAAATTATCAGTTCTCAAAAGGAGCATTTGAAAACCAAAGGAAAGTTTCAAGTGTAACAATGGGGATTTAAGGAATCTGAAATGGCAACCACAAAGAAAATTCTTCTGACAGTTTTAGGAGCTTTTTTGCTTCTTTAGCAAAATGTCCTTCTTTTAACCTTTGAGAGACTTAAAGAAGTATTAAAATAAAAGAGGTTTCCTTGATGTTTGGTAGAGATTTATCATATAGAATGTGTTTTAGGATGGCAATGGTGGAATTTGCAGTTACTTAGAGGCAATGAGATATTTCACTGTCAAATGGGAAGCTGAGAAGACAGCTCAGGCAGGCAGCAAACTCCATTCTTCGCCTTTTCCAGGAGTCTGACTAGTACTGGGCTACAGGGGCAGAAAGTGATACGTTTCAGGAGTACAAACAGCAGTGGGCCCCACACCATATCTTGGTCATCTTATATACCCAAGATATTCCAAGAGATGTTTATATTCCAGGCTGATTCTGTGCAGTGAATCCCTTATAGTATGATTATAAAGAACACGCACTTTAGACCCAGCTCAACCGTTTACGAACCCTGTGATCACATGCAAATTTTTATTCTCCCTTCTCCCCATATTATGAAAGGTTTTTGTCTCTTCAGTGACATTCCTGTCTCCCATGTCAGTTGGCAGAGCCTTGCTCCCACAGTGCAGAATTAACACTTTCTCACTCACTTTTCCAGATTTCTTTACACCAAGCACTGAAGGATGTGAATCCATTCAATGGAATCCAGTGAGATCTCAGGATTAGAGATCTCTGAGATACAAGGGAGGAGATTCTGCTTCTGTTTGCCTGTAAATGCCCACATGGTGATGGTAGGATTGCAGCCCCCTTACAACTGTGACAGACAAGGCTGAGAAAGAAGCAAATCTGCAAAAGATGACATAGTGAAGGCATGTAAAGATCCAGGAGTTTTTAAAGTATTTATAAATTAGTCTAGCAATCTTGACATCTCTCTGTTACAATCGTCTTTTTATTAAAAGAGACAACAGTGGCCCTTAATGTTACATTAATTTTAGCTACATCTTCTGTAATCACAGCTAATTGGATCACAACAGATAAAATAATAAGTATTTATAAGGTTATTGTGAGGGTTAAAGCAGAGGATGCATCTAAAATATAGTGCATTTAAATATAACACTTGACATATGTAGATGTACCTATAGAATCACAATTAATTATATTCATAATAAAGCATTTTTCAAGTCTGATCATTGCCCTCTCACAAACTACAGGCTCTGATTTTTTTTTTAATTTTATTTTTTCTAACCTTGTTGAAACTAGTCGAGATCATGTCTATATTAAGATTTCATGGAGTTGATATTACTAATGCAATGTTGAATTATACTAGAATTTTTTTTCTTTATCTGAACCAATGTATGTTCAGCCACAATAGCTCAGTGCACAGGTGGAATAACCTAAACTCTCATAGTTTTAGTCCCAGCCACCTTATGAGAAAACTGATAATTTTCCAGTGGTTTTGAGAGCTCTTCCAGAGTACCTCACCTGTGCTCCCCCAATAGTCCTGACCTTCCTGACCCGATAATTGGCCCAGAAAATGATTGCCATGGCTACTCACTAGGGTCACCTTCCTCTTTGCAATGCCGCCTCCACTGGTAGCCCTGCCTCTACTTGATATTTCTAGTGTGAAAAATGCACTGGAATCCTCAACATGCCAAAGTGGTATATGTTGGACTCCTCAGAGTAAAGCCATGACTATTTTGTGCAGAAATGGGGACCATATGTTTCTCCCTGTTTATTGTCCCATTGGATATGAGTCTTAAGGTAACTTTATAGGGGTCCAACATATTATAGGAATGTTAATAAAAATAAATTTTCGAACCTTATTGTTTAAGTCAGCTTCTTTGCTGCTGTGACCAAAAGGCCTGACAAGAATAATTTCAGAGGAAAATTTTATTTGGGGTCTCACAGTTTCACAGGTCTCAGTCCATAGATGGCCGACTCTGTTGCTCTGGGCTTAAGGTGAGGCAAAGCATCTTAGCAGAAAAGTGTGGAGGAGGAAAGCAACTCAGATCATTGCCACCACAAACCAGAGAAAGCATTCCGTTCTCCAGGGACAAAATATATATATTCCAAAGGCATTAGCCCAGAGATCCACTTCCTCCAGCACACCCTACCTGCCTGTAGTCTCCACCCAGTTAATCCCTATCAGCAGATTAATGCACTGATTAGGTTAAGGGTCTCATAACCCAATGTTCAGAGGTGAACATTCATTTCACTTCTAAATGTTCTTGTATTGTCTCACACATGAGCTTTTGGGGGGACACCCCATATCTTAAAAATCATAACACTTAATTTTACTGTTTTTCTGCCAAAATATGTATGCTAATCATATACATATTATCATACTTATCTAGACTTCATTCCTTTAGGGTCTGTGCTTAAGAACAGTTAGGAGAGGTGACTTTCATTCTTGTATGGCATCTTCTCCTCTTATCTACTGACTGATGTTTGACCACTTGGCCAAATTTCTGCTTCTCCCTTCTCCCTTCTCCCTTCTCTCTTCTGTCTCCCTCTCCCTCTCTATCTCCCTCCCCCTCCCTCTCCTTTCCCTCTCCCTCTCCCTCCCCCTCCAAATTTTCCCCAAATTGGGACATCCTTTTCAACCAAACAAGCTATTTCCAGAATCAGGGGAAACCCAACCATGCACAGAGGTTGGGTTTAGTTTACTTTGGGGACCCCCTTTCCTACCACCTGCTTTCACTAACTCTCTAGAATTGTCAAACAGGAAGAAACTTGTCATATATTTTTCCCCCACCTCTTGCCATTGAATAAGATACATTCTCTCAATTCAGACTGAAGAGAACCTTATTTTTCTACAAACTCTTTCATATGTTTTCCTAAATAGTTTCTCCGCAAATGATAGCACACTTTAAAGATAGGCTTAATCTAATGATTAAAAACTTCAGTGTACTGAAATGATCCCAGGAGTCAGGCTAAATCCCTCGAACTGTAGCATGAAATGAAATTATTCTCATTTGATTCATTGTGAAGACAGCCCAGCTACTCTACCATTCCTCTCTAAACTAATGTCACTCTCTAAGAAAAATGAAAGATTATCCATCAGATCTCTGATAGATAGAAATTCTAGAGACCTTAACTATTTTTCCCTCTCACCATTCTTATTTCCAAAAAAAGTCTTTTTAACTACTTCTTTGAAAGGTCTTCATGTTCTCTGATGCCTTCTGATCAGATAAAAGGATTCCAATTTTGTGATTTATTAGTCTTACTTTCTTGTACTTGATAATTATTTTTTAAAAAATCTTTTATAGTTGTAGATGGACAGCATGCCTTTATTTTATTTGTTTATTTTTATGTAGTGCTAAGGATTGAACCCAGTGCCTCACACATGTGAGGCAAGCGCTCTGCTGTTGAGCTATGGCCCAACTTGATAATTATTTTTGACCCATTCCTGGGCTTTCTCTAGGATTTCTGTTCTGAATATAACTGATGACTAAAATTTGATACTAGTCTTTCTCATGGAGAGTCTGCCAATGCTAATAAAAAGCAAACATTGCCCTCACTAGATGACTGTGCTATTCCTGTCTTCCAACTAGACAACATTTCAACCCTTTGGAGACAACATGGTGGAGATATGCACATAAACCATTCTGTAAAAAATGCATTGAATAAAACTAGTGGGACTCATATAGTTCCAAACCTAAGGGGAAAAAAAATTTAAGACATTTGCAAAATCATCACCAGAGGAAACTCTCTTTAGAATAGCTGACTTTATAATATATTTATAGCATATTTTTCTTACTGTGTGGGTGGCTTTTTATTATTGCCACACAGGATTTGACTATGATGGTTAAGTGCCATGCTCTATAGAATTGGTTTGTAGAAATAAATGAATAGGAGAAGAGAAGAAAAGAAATAGTAGCACTGCAAGAGCCAAAAATGTTCTCTGTGCCCAGCTGGTTTGGGTGTGAGTCAAGCAACCATGTGAATGAAGTCCAGATGTCTCAAGACTAATCAAGAGGATAATGTTTTCATCTTAAAACACTATCTTCTAAAATTTCTGAAGTAACCTGCTGAGCTGACAACAAAATTGTAAGGACAACACGCCCTACTCAATTTTCTTCTTTCTATGAAATTTAATTTAATGAGATAAAGGAAAGAAACTAAAAGCAAAACAAGCAATGACCTCTAAGAATAGGGTCTCAAATATGGAAATTTCATGAGCTCTCTCTCCCGGAAAACTTCTTTACATACAGCTAAGTGGCAAAGCTGCAACAAATACAGGACTCTGTAAATTCAGAATTGGTAACTTTGGTTTCAGCGGATGAACTAGACTATCATTAGCAAGATCAACCATTCAAATTATAACCATTCAAAACTACTTAGAGAGAGAGATAATATAGTATTTAATATATTTATCAGGATAAATAATGAAGAATAGTATTAAATATTTATAGGGATGCATGATAAAGTTGGTACTAAATGTTTTTTTTTTTTTTGTATTTAAAAAGAAACATCTTCATCAAATGGCATCCCACCCTTACATTTTTGGATCATAGGTCCAACAGCTAATATATTTTTGAATTTTCAACAATTCATGAAACTTATAAAATGTATAAAGTCAGATTATTTTGCCCCTTGCAGTTAGTTGCTTTCTGTGAGCAAGAGAAAGGCCTGGTGTTGTGGGGTTTAGCTCTGGGACCAAACCACAGAGAGGCTACATTGGACCGCGGCTCCACAGCTGAAGTCAGCAAAGGGAACTGAAGCCAATCCAGATGGACCAGCCACTGGGTTGAAAACGTGACATGAACCAACCCCACTAAAGTCTAGGTTTTACCATCTGGTGAAAGTTTGCTTTTTCATTAAAAGTCTTGTTATCATAAAGCTTATTTACTGATACTGTCCTTTTGTTCAGAGCAGCAAAGCTGCATCCACTCAAATACCTCCCCCTCTCCACCAACTTCATGAGAACTCCTAATCCACAGACCCGTCAGATTTGAAAAGGTCTGATCAAGAGAAAAATTTGACATTTTTAAAAATATTTCTGAGCAACTAATAAATACCCTTAGTTTGATGATATAATGGGAATATAAAATGATCACAGAGACTAAATAAAGCCAGATGCTCCCTTTATTATATAAGAGAAACATAAAGCAAAAAGGTTTCTTTGCCTCAAACCTGCTCATCTCTCATCCATAGGACTCTTATCTGTGACTATTGAGAAAAACAATCAGCAAGATCATCCAAGTAATTGAGTAATAGTAATCTAATCATATTCTCTTCTCTCAAATTCCATGTGCCTCGCTACACATGGAGCCCAGCCATCTTTGGAGAGAATAAATAACACTTGAAGGTCAAGTGAAAATTTTCTATGTAGCAATGTCAGGCAGAGAATAAAAAAATCACTGCTCAGATGTTCTTTTACCGGCAACATCCCTACTTTTAATTATGCTAACAGTGACTGAAATCGTTATTTCACATATCTGGGGGGCCAACGCTGTGATATTTTATTCTATGAGCTCTCTTTCTCAGTTAGTTATAAAAGAAGACAGAAAATAAATCTACTAAATAATCAACCACTTAAATGACATTGATGAGGTGCCTCCTATATGCCAGCCACTCTGCTGGAATCTGGGGAACCAGAGGAATCAAACCAAATCCAGATGTTGTAGTGGCCAAAAATATATCAGAGAGAGAGAGAGAGAGAGAGCAGAACTTGCAGCACTGTGGTAAGAGTCACTGTGGTAAGAGTCACAGCGATATTTTGAACCAGACAGAGAAGGGAGAAAAAACTAATTTTCCTTTGCAATGTGAACAAAGACTGTTCACCCAAAACTGCTTTATTCAGAGACTTGAACTTTTTTTTTTTTTTTTTTTTTTTTTTTTTTTTTTTAGCATACAGAGAGGCAAGGGATCTTCCATACAAAGAATCATCTGGGCATGTGGATAAATAAGACTGTGGGGCATTTAGGAGACTATCAGCAGTTTGAGTTGACTAGAGTTAGAGAGGACAAGAAATGGTGAGAAAGGTCAGAGAACAAAGGGAACTAGGTGCACTGTAAGAGCCTTAACTGCAGCCCAGGGAGGACTGGGGATTAGGAGAATCAGAACTTCTAACACAGAGGACTCTGGGCCCCTGTGGATGGTGGCAGGGTATGACCCTGGACTGAGGCTGTGATGACAGAGATTTGAATTACTAAGGATCTGGCAACTGGATGAGAAGTGGGAAGTGCTGTGACTCATTTAAACTCTTGAAGAAAGTCACCCTTGCCCAGGTAATCCTTAGATTTCTGATTTAACCCCTTTTGTTTTCAATTCTGAACCTATATCATACTTTATGCTTAAAACAAGTTTCCTACACTTAGGAGACTTGTTGTGTTGAGAAAGAATATAAGTCACCGGAGAAATGAGATGTCCAGAGACTGGTGAGAAGAGGACTCCAGGGCCATCTCTTTAAAGGACTGCTGTGTGAAATAGTGATCAGCTGAGGCTAAAGGGCAGTGGGGTGGTGGGGGTGGGGGGGCGCAATTAGGGAGTGAATGCAGGATGAGTTTGGGTTGGGTAGACAAATGTTTACCAATTTGCTTTGGGAAACCCAAGCCCTAGGGAATGGTTTAGAAAGTCACCAGGGACCAGTAACCTGTGACAATGGTTGATTGCCTTGATAACCATCTTTCAGCTCCACAGATGTTTCCAATGATAGGAAATGTGGAAACATAAAGGCCATGGGCCTAATCAACCCAACACTTAGCTAAGCTGGGAACAATGTACAGCGATTTTTTTACAGCCTATTGTGATTCTCCGCCTTCCTAGCAGGGTGGGGAAGGCTCAATTCTAAAACCTCTCAGTTTCAAAACACCAGCCTCATATTCGGGTTGAAATCTCATACCAGGGAAACCTATAAGACACCGCTGATAAGAAGAGGGTGCTAACAATTCTTATGCTAAGTACTTTGGCTAGTGGACATTGCCTTTTGCTTTAGAGCTTCCTGGAGAGAGGTATTTGCTCTTCTGATGAGAATACAATTCTTCTATCCTTTTGAGCCAACCAGAAAACACCATTTCTAAAATTGGTGACATAAAATTGTATGATCTTTTTGAAAATACCCTCTGTAGCTTAGTACAAAGTGGGTGAAAGGCAAACATTTTGAAAGCTAAGACTTATAAGGTTATACTCAGTATGATCCATGGGCCAGAAGAGTACAGTATCACCTGAGAGCACAGAAAGGCAAATTCATGGGTAATATCCCGGAACTGCCAGTCAAAATCAGCATTTTATGTTAAAATTTTATGTTAAAATTTGAGCATCACATGGATGGCTTCCTTTTGGGACAAGGAGATCAGAAACCTGTAATTATTATTTTTTTCTTTTTTAAGGCATTAGGTTCCTTTTATCATGTTTTTGGGTTTTGCCCCATTCTAAAATAAATGCTGTTATCATTATTATTATCAGCATAGATAAACCTCTTTAGTAGTGTAATAAGCCTAAAAACCCCTCCTATAGAATTGTTTCTAAATAATGAAAGAAATTATAAATGATCAGGAAATCACTTATGTAGACATAGTTTTCAAAATGAAAACAGAAGGACACGTGAGATACAGTTACTCATGTGCTTCTATCTTTAGGCATTGAACACAAGATCTAGAGTCAGGGCTAATAGTGCCATATTTTTGGTGTGTCAACTACAATGTGATATAAATATATCTGTGACAAACTCATAGGTACTGATAATACCACTGAGGTTTGTTGCCTACAGTCATAATTAAAGTACTGAATATCAGTTTGAGGTTAATAAAACTTAAACCTAATTTTCTTCCCAGTTAACAAACACCACTGAATTCTATTCAAGGGCTCCAAGTTGAGGGTGCTTGTGCTAAATGGTTAATCTAGTGTACCATGAGATGTGCTTCAATTTGACCTTGCTCAGAGGTGGGTGAGGGCACTCAGAGCTGGCTTCATGTCCTCAAGTGCATGGTGAAGGAAAGGTAAGAGCTTGCTGTCCTTCCACACCTACTAGTATCCAAGCCCTGACCCCTTAGGGGCTCAGTGTTCAGAACCATTGAAAGGGTTGGGCTGAATTGAATGGGGAATGTCGCAAAAACTTTTGTTTACTTCATCAAATCAGTTCTCTCAAACTTTTCATCATGTCACAGGGATATTTACAGATGGTTTTGTCTATCGTTTTCTATTTCACCTTTATTTACTTAGGGCTTTGGAAATCTCATTTTGGTTTTTGTTTTGTAGTCTAATTCATTTGATGGTATGACTTCAACAACAAATGTACAGACTCAAATGGTTATTTGTACATTATAAATCACTAAGTACAAACAGCACAATAATGAAAAAGATAAAACGACTTCATGATGGGGCAAACATTTCAACCCCCTCAGTTGATTAATTTTAGATGAAAAAGAAAAAATAAACAAAAACTGAACCTGGCATGTAGTAAGCATAAGACAAATATTTAATGAGTAATCAAGGTATTAGAAAAATATTCAAAATGACTTTCTGTAATAGCTACACCTAATTGACTTGCAATATTCCTCTTATCAGAAGGAATTCATTAGAATAAATGAGCTGACACATCAATGTTTATAGCAGCAGGATTCACAACAGCTAAAATGTGGAACCAATCTAGATGCCCTTCAATAGAAGAATGGATAAAGAAACTGTGATATATATATATATATATATATATACATACATACACACACAACACAATGGAATATTAGCATTAAAAGAGAATAACATCATGGCATTTGCAGATATGGATGGAATTAGAGAATATCATGCTAAGTGAAGTAAGCCAATCCCCATAAAACAAAGGCCAAATGTTTTCTCTGATAAGCAGATGCTGATCCATAATGAGGGTGTCGGGGGAGCAGGAGCAGAATGGAAGAACTTTGGAATAGGCAAAGGGGAGGGTGGGGAAGGGAGTAGGCATGGGGGTAGAAAAGATGATGCAATGAGATGAACATCATTACCCTTGGTACATGTATGAAGACAAAATGGTGTGACTCTACTTTGTGTACAACCAGAGAAATGAAAAATCATGCTCCGTATGTGTACTATGAATTGAAATGCATTCTGCTGTCGTGCATAACAAATTAGAACAAACAAACAAATAAATAAATAAATAAATTTTAACAAAAGGAAAAAATAATTTCTATGTTATATATATAACATAGGAATTACTACAATTATATATAAAATTATATATATATATATATATATATATATATATATATATGAATAAATGAGCTGAATTGAACACTGCTTCAAGTTTCTTTAGGCAGTAAGATTTTATTATAAATGGATAGACCTAGGAGTAAGAAATGATCTGAGATCATATTCAGAGGGTGGTTTTGGCACTGGCAGCTATAAGATCACCAAAACATTCCCTTTGTTAATATTTTAGAAGTTCTGGGAAATGTGTCCATTTATTTCACAATTTAAAATAAACATGTCTTAATAGCAGTGTTTGAATATCCCTGAACAAAATTATCATCAATCACCAGTAGAAACAGCTTTACACTGGCTAGATGTTGGAAAAGAACCAAAAGCTGATAGAAGCTCAAGCTGCTGCTATCTTGTCTTTGTATTGTGTCTTCAAATGAATTTTAAGAAGTTCAAGGCTATGTTATTTTTATTTCATTGTAAATACTACCAAAGTAGGTTACTTTGCAGTGATTTTTATAGTTCTCATCCTGTTTGATGGGAAGCCTGCAGCCAGACTCATGGAATTCTTTGCTGAAATGAATGAGGTCCTCTCATGCCAAGGAGTTTCATTGAAAAGTTTCTTTCCTGGGTCCCTCTGTTTAAATGCACAACAAGACCCACTGCATGCAATTTCTGAGCCTCTATCTTGGTTGTGGGCAGAGTCAATGAATTTTGCTCTAGTCCATCCCATTAATTATCTTCCATAAATTTTAGCAGAAATTCTTTCTCCAAACTAGTATTTCTCAAAATAACCTGGCTCCAGGTACTACTCTTTCAATAAGCCCCTTGGGAAACATGAGTTCTGTGATTTATTACATTTGAGAAACTGAATACACTATATCTTTTTCTCAGCAATTGAAGATTATCTTATAACATTAAGGATTTACATTAAAATATTACAGTAGACTCTTGGTGAAGATGCATACGGAGCAGGCACAGAAGAGTCTCTCCCAAACCTCAGACCAGAGTTACTGAATTAGTATCTATTCAGATACAAAAAAAGAAGAGAATGTTTCCAGGTGTCACAACCAGGTGAGGGAACTGACAGAACATCTATCAGTTCATATAGCAGCTATGGAAGTTAAAAATAAGCACTATTTTGTCCAGATAACTCACTCCGCTCTGTTGAAAACATTGTTAAAATACACTGATTTTATTTTTAGAAAGCACATTACTGCCATCTATCAGGAAATTTCAATAATAAGTACATAAATTTATGCTATCTTACAGGTGAATATACACTTTGGGTTTGCACAGTGCACAGTCTGGACAGTTGGTACAAGGGAGCCTAGAGAATCTCAAGTCCAATGGGGAAGGAAAAACTGGAGAGCAATGGGTAATACTAGATATGGCCTTAGGTTCTTCTGCAGGTGTGATAATTGATTATACTCTACTTCCTCTCTCAAAATCTTACCTGTTTGGAACAATAAGCTATATGATTTATCTATCTAGGAGATTAAAAAAAAATAGAAGAAGGGTTTTCAGGCTTAAAAGAGAACAAAAATTCATTGTAGTCCCTACTGTTGTTTCTCTGCTCATCCCCCATCTTGAAATACCATTTCAGTACCTGTACATTCCCAACTGCCAGCTCCTCCATCTTTGGCTGGCGCATTTCTCTGGCTGCTGAAACCCACACTATCGGGTGCATGGAAGGCCAGAAGAGCTAGGCCTGATGCCTTTTGTCAGCATCTCTCAATCTGCCGATTTGATTTGCTGTATAAATGCCCAATTCCCTTGCCCCTCAAGTGAGATAACTCTGAGGCATCTGTTCCATGATGGCTCTGAGATTTCACCAGGGATATTTAATTCCAGTTGCCCACCATGGAAACTTGCTTGGTAATAACCCTTTACTGGCTACTTCACTTCCCTATCTCACTTTCCTACTCTCATATGGTGTTTCCTATGGTCTCCCTGCAAATAAACTAATGATATTTCTTGACTTAGAGTGGGCTTCTGAAGGTACTCCAACTCAGACATTCCCCTGAAGTGGAAGATGACAACCAAGCTCTCCATTAAAAATTGGGTACCTTTTCCACTAAGCTTCCCACTCCATGAAAGTGAAATAGAAAATGTCATCTGTTAACTAGAGGGGAAAGCAAGAAAGCTTACCAGCCACTTGGTGTCCTGAATGGAGAGTTGCCAGAATGACATCCCCAAGTCTATGCCAGGCATGGGATTGAGGTCCAAATTTGTACAGTAGCATGATGCAGAAGCTCCAAATTGTGATACTGACAGAACAGTGAATATAGGATTTTCAAAAGCCTTAAGTCTACAACAAATGCAAAGATGAAACTATTCTATATGACATATCCACAAACAATGGAGATGGAACACCCAAAGAAAAACACCTTCCTGGGAATTAGCTGAAATATGTATTTACAAAATATATGTGAAAGGAATCACCGTAAATAAGAATCGGGGGATACCACAAGTCTGAGATTTAAATGGTACTTACATAGTTGATTCAAACTACATACATTCATAGATTTCATCAAATACTTAAACTATATTCGTGTCATATATGTATTGTATACTTATACATACAGCATAAATATTTAAAATATAAGCTATGGAAATATATATAAAATGTAAAGAAGTTATGTGAAAAAATAAGATGATGATTGAATACTAAGAAAAGTAAATAGGATATCTGAAAAATAAAAGAAGCTAATAGAAGTCTTAGAAGTTAATAATAAATTCATTAAAAATTTATGAAAACCAATATAGATGGATTACATAGGGTTTTATTCCTCACTGAATAATATAAAAAAAATGTAATGACAAGCAACTATTTAACTAAAATATTTGTGATATATAAGTGTTGATATGTAGAACACAAAAGAAAACATCCTCAATTCACTAAAAAATGAAAAAAAGGGGGAAAAAACCCAGAAAAAGTGGTTTGAATAGATAGATAATCCAAGATTTTTTTGATAGTAAACATGAAAGAAATGTTCAACCACACTAGAAATTAGGAAAATATAGTTTTTAAAAAATTTGTTGTTTTTTAGTTGTTGATGGACCTTTATTTTATTTATTTATTATGCGGTGCTGAGAATCAAACCCAGTGCTTCACACATGCTAGGCAAGCACTCTACCACTGAAACATAACCTAGCCCCTAGTTTTTTTTTTTTTTTAATGTGATAAATTTAACTCATTACACTAGCAAAATTCAAAATATCTGATATTATTAAGTATCGGGGAAGGTATAACAAAATGATAAGAGAGAGGAAAAAAAAAGAACCAGATGAATTTGGCCAATTGGTCACACTGCATTCAGTAGATGTGAAGAGAAGATGTCAGACAAGGATGATGGTCACCTTTCCTAACACGTGTTAAGTCCATACCACAGTGCAATTTAGTCTGGAGAGGTGTGATAATATGCACAGGGTTAGCAGACATATAATTTGGCAGAAGAATAACAGAAATAGGGGTCTTAAAATTTATTTTATTAACATTCCTATAACTTGTTGGGCCCTCAATAAACTACCGTAAGACTCAGATGACATTAAGCAGGGAGAAACATGTGGTCTCCATTTCTGCACAAGAGTCATGACTTTAGTTTCTGAGGACTCCAGCATGTACCACTTTGGCATGTTGAGAATTCCAGTGTCTCCAGGACAGCAGAAGTGTCTGGTAGAGGCAGGGGCACCACTGAGGGTGGCAATTACTTAGGAAGAAATGTATGATGCACTATTCACAACAGACAAGAAATGGAAATAACTCAAGTGCCTATTGTGAATAGACAAGACTGAATGGAAGAATAAAGAAAATGAATGAATGAAGCAACTGTGGTCCATATACCCAACCCTGTCTTCTCTCCTATATATTTTCTGAGAAATAGGCCAAGATCTTCCTAAGTGGTGAGTTGCTTGTCTCTTGCTTCTTCCAAGACTCTCTCTGATTTTTATTTAACTATTTGACTATGATATGTGTGGATAGAACTTTGAGTTTATCTCATTTTCTATCCTTTGAACTTTCTTAATATGTATGATGATGTTTTTTATCATGTTTGCAGAGTTTTCAGCCTTATACAAATATTATTTTGTCAATTTTTTTCCCTCTTTTCCTTCCAGAACGTCCACTATACACATGCTGTTTAATGGTGTCCCATAGTTGTGAGGCTTTATTTTTCTAATTTTTTAAAAATTTCTTTTTCCTAGACTGATTCTTTTACCACTTCAAATCTGCCACTGAGTCCACCTAGGGATTTTTGAAATTTCAATTATTATACACTTCAGCTCTTGACTTTTTATTTCATTTTTTAAAATAATTTCTATATCTTCATGATAATGCATTATTACATATTTCCCTATATTTTTTTAGATGTGGTTTCCTATAGTTCTTGAGCCATATTTTTAAAAATTTATTTAAAGTTGTTTATCTGTAACAATGTCTGGACTTTCTTAAAGATGGTTTCTACTCATGACTTTTTTCCCTATGTGAGGGCCTTACTTTCCTGTTTCTTTGTGAGTCTTATAATTTTTGGTTAAAAACTGGTCATTTTAAATAATGTAATGGGAAAACTTGGAAAATGTGGTCTTTCCCTTTCCTAGAGTGCTGTCTATTGCTGTAGTGGTTGCTATTGCTTAGTGTTCCTTCCCTAGAATGACTCTGTGAGGTCTGCACTTTTTGTAGTGTGTGGCCACTACAGTATCAGCTCAGTTAGGTTCCTAATCAGCTGATGTATGGTTGGACACAGGTTTCATTAAATGCTTTGAACCAGCAAGTCTACCAACATTTGTCAAGTGCTGTACATTTGTATATGTCTTGGGCATGCTTCAACACCTTGGAAGGCAGCTTAGGAGTTTGCTTTGAGCCTTTGCTTTGTGCATGTGCTGAGCCTCAACTTTAACCAAATTGAGAGATTCAGGATTTCTTGCATCTTCCATTTGCACACACTTGCTCGTGGTCATGGACTATCAGATTCCCAGGAATGTGTCAGAAGTTCGCCAAGGCATTATGGACAGCTCATTCCCCATCTTTTTTATGCTTCTTTGTCTAATTATTATTTTTCTCAGCCACTTGTTACCTCTTTTAATGCCTTCTCAGGTAGCTTTGATACTAATCATCATTGATTGCTTTTGATAATTGTTCTATGAGACTGCTGTTCACATACAGCAAGATCTGAATCTGAATTGAGATTTTCAACTCAGTGAGCTGCTATCCAGGTAAAATAATGATAACATTTGGGTGATGAAACTTTTGGGGATACTTCAAACTCATTCCTCCCCTTTCTCAATGATGGATATGTGCTTGGTTTTCAAATTGCTGGAGTTCTGAAGATGTTTGTTTTCAAGGCTGTTGTAGAACTGGGAAGAGAGAGATGAGATTAAAGCAAGTTCAAAATAGCTCCCAGTTCTTAACAGAATTCCAGTAATTTTCTCAAATAAATACCCTTCAGAATATTACAAGCTTTACTTAATTTTTAGAGTTCCAAAAAAGTTGATTTGGGACAACCTTGCTAGTATTTTCATTTCCTGTATGGAGAAGCTCATTTTCAGAGGCCCTTACTCCATCATTCTGGAAAGTAAAAATTAAAAATTATGGATTTTTGTAGTGGTTTTCATGCACTTTTCTGTTGTTTGACCATGTATGACTAATAAAAGACAATTTTATATTGTTTGAAGTAGCATATTCTATTATGCTTTAATCTGAATCCCTCTGTAGGCATAAAACTATAGTCTAGTAGTGCTGACTCTGATGTTAGAGTCCGCTTGCTTCTAAGTCAGTGAAAATAAAGGTGGAATCTCTGTTCTAGTCCATTGAAGTTTCTTCTTGCTTTATTTGTTGCTTCCTCCCCCTATATATTCTGCATTTTCATCTTAACTATCTGGCCCAAAATTCACTGAATCTTGGTTTAGGCACCATTATTGACTGTATGGAGCTATTTTAGTGTTTGCATTTACACAAGCTCAAAGTTTTCTATCAGTGCCCTTATGTGTCAGGGTGCCTCTCCAATTCCCTTTGCCAAAGGTAACTGATGCTCTTTAAATGTTCGTTCTTATTTCAAATGCTGGCTGCTTAGTGTTTGTGCAATTCATTTGCTGAGTGGAGGTACCTGTCTTGCGTTTCCATAATCTGTAGTAAAATGCACTTTCTGTCAAGCCAGGAAAGTGGGAAGCATTATATATTCTGCCTGGCACAAAAAGTTACTTCCTGATTAGCATCAGACCTGAAAATAAATTTTCCCCTGCACAGCATTTCCTGTGTAACATGATTATTCCTTCTTCAGCTCAACACAGGAAGAAGCTTTGTCATATTTTTGCCTGTGCTTTATAGTGTGCAGGTTTTAATTACCTAGCTTGAAAGGAAATCCTCCCCTGGCCCTATACTCCCTGATGAATGAAGTCCAAACCTTTTATAATCTGGGATTTGCCCACGGCCCTTTTGTCCGTGACTAGAAAAAGGACCTGGGACATAGTAGGTATTCAGAAAAAAAATATTGGTTGAATGAATTAAGTAAAATATTGAACTTTTTAACCTCATTCCCTTTTTCATAATCAGGTCATGCTCTGAGTTCATTTTTTCTTCCCATCCCTCATCTCTTCATATACGTTTCACATTCTTTTTCTTATAAAATTTCTCCCATCTGCAGTATCCATGAGCTTCCTCCTATCTATAGAAACTACATGCCTTCTTCTAGCCTCTTCCTGTACTCCCTGACAGTGCTCATTGCTTCTAGGACATGTTATGAGTGTCTTCATTTGGCCTATCACTTTAGAATATCGGTATTCAAATCGGTTGTAAATATTGTCACCTACGTGCTATGAATCAGGCATCTCATGAGGCATTTTAGATCCCTTAGCTTCATTTGTCCTTTAGTTCCAGCCCTGCTGAGTAGATCAGCTCTCTGTGGGCTAAAGCACTCTCCAGCAGTGCTACCTGCTAGCCCTTCACCGTGCCCAGGTCCAGTCCTTCTCTCCTCCTGCACTGGGTCCTCCCTGTGGATGCCAAGGCATTAAATACTGTAGCAACCTCTTTGGTTCCCATACATTGCATAGCCCAGAGATATGAGTCACTTCAGGCCATACAGGGCAAAACTCACCAATGGAGGATAGAAACTAGCAGATAAATTCTGCCATCTTTTTGCTCAAATATGCACTCTAGTAAAAAAAAAAAAATTATTTAGATGACCTTCAAAAAGACTGTGGTGTGAGATCAAGCAAACGTTCATATTTGATTGCTAGCAGTAGGCAGCTCCGTAACATTTTTCTTTTCTTTTTTTTGTCCCACTATGCCTTTTCTTCCTGCTCCCCCAAATATTACTGATTAATAAATATGCACGTAAGACCTTTCCATAAAGTTTGCTATCTGGGAAATTCAGACAATATCATAGTAACTACCTACTATTGTGCTAAGAACAAAAAAGAATAAAATATCATTCCTGCCCTAAAGGATCTCATTGAAGAAAAGAAACATAAGTTATTAACTATAATTAAATGTGTTCTATCATAATTGAACTGTGAACTGAAGTACTAAGGGAATATGTATGAAATGACATTAAATTGTGCTGGTGGACATGGGCTTGAAAGATTCTAAACAAATACAGCACTGAATTAGTCTTCAAAAAATGAGGGGATTCTCTTGCTGGGTGTGGAGTGTGTTTGACTACATAGTAATAGAAGCATATGCCTCTCCACATGTACATCTGGAATAACTTTCAAATAGCAACATACTGGCATTTTAGTCTAACTTTGAAAGGTTTTTTCCTCCTTAAATGTTTTCTTAATTATGTTTTCTTACCTCATAGTTCATAACATGGAATGGTCAATTAAGTATTATAAAATGAGAAAAAAATATCTCAAGTCTTAAAATAAGAATGTAACATCACAGCAAACAAAAAATGTTTAGAAAGAAAAGTAAACACCTTTACTAGGGAAGAACTTTCACTAGTAACCTTCCTGAAAGATCGAATGCAAGAAAAAAAAAATTAGTGAGGTCTGAGCTATGGAGCAGGATGTTGTCACTTAACTATGATTTTATAGCAGATGCCCCTTCAATCACGTGTCTGGGAATGGAATATACCTATATGGGAAAATGTTTAAGTGAAAATGTTGAATTTCCTCCATAAGAAATCACTTAAAATTTTTATAATTGAGATGTAATTCAGAAAC
Source organism: Marmota monax (assembly GCF_021218885.2). Taxonomy (NCBI): domain Eukaryota; kingdom Metazoa; phylum Chordata; class Mammalia; order Rodentia; family Sciuridae; genus Marmota; species Marmota monax. The sequence continues at coordinate 4,823,277 of NW_026695228.1, forward strand.
CATAAAATTCAACACTTTTAAATGTGCAAAAAAAAAAAAGTGAGGGGAATCATGCCAGATGGGTAAAATAGGTGAGATAGAGCAACCAAGACCAAAAAAATAGCATGAATGAAAAGAAAAAGAGGTAGAAAATTTCATTAGCTATTAATCATTTATTTCATATCTGATTATAAGTTCTTTTTTCTCACATTTTTATTGTTGCATTATAGTTGTACATACACAGTGATGGGATTTGTTGTTATATATTTGTACATGCACACAATATAACAATATAATTTGGCCAATATCACTCCTCAGCTCTTCCCTCTTCCCTTCCCATCCCCCGCCTTGGTCCCTTTCCTTTACTGATCTCCCTTTGATTTTTAGGAGATCCACCACTACCTTAGTTTTTCTTTTTCCTCTCTAGCTTCTGCATAGGCAAGGAAACATAGGACCCTTAACATTTTGAGTTTGACTTTTTTCACTTAACATGATGTTCTCTAATTCTATCCATTTTTCTGCAAATGCCATAATTTGATTATAGGTTCTTTGAAGTGAAGACACAAATATTATGCAACTTAGGAGAATGTATTCTTTTCATTTTCATTAATCCCATGAAAACTTGCAAAGCTCCCAGAACTTAAATGTAGATGTCATGGGTTGGGGTTGTGGCTCAGTTAGTAGTGCACTTACCTGGCACACGGGAGGCCCTTGGTTCGATCCTCAGCACCACATAAAATAAATTAATAAATAAAGGCATTGTGTCCATCTACTAGAAAAAAATATTTTAAAAAAGTAGCTGTTGCTTCTGTCTGAGTTCTTAGCTGCCTCTTACAAACTGAAAAACAGCATGAATGGGCACGTATTGTATGCTATCCCAGAGCAGGTGCAAATCCATTGCTTTCTTATTTTGAGGTGGTTTCATATTTAATAATGGAAAAATAAAATGTTTGTGCACATATTGCGTCTCTGTGAGCCAGGCTCACAATAGTTGCTGTAAGCATTCATCTGAGCAGGCTTTCACGTGGTCCAGACCCAGGACTATAGGAACCACTAGAAAGATATGGAGAGTTTCAGGGCAGGGGAAAGTGTCAAGACACTGAAATGTTTTGTACTCACTGCTCACCATTTGGGTGTCTTGTGAACCTATGGCCATAGTTTACTTTGTCATTCTATGAAAATAAAGCCTATTCTTTAAAAATAAATTTATGTAACATTTTCTAGGTGTCCAGCTTTTGCTAGCACACTGTTAGAGGATAGAATGAGAAAGGCAAGTCAATTTATTCTCTTTTGCCAACACAATAGATTGGTGATGGCTTCCTTGAGCCCAGGAAGGAAGGATTTTCAGCAAAATCAAGCTGTCCCTAGTGAAGGAGAAGGATAGTGGAACACACTTACTTCACATTTGCTTTTCCACTAACCTGGGAGTATGGGATAAATAAAGGCATTTGCTTTCTCAAAGCTCATAATGAAGTGATGGTGCTGGGGACTGGCTAACTCATATCACTTAGCAAGGTGGTCCCAGAGCTAGAATGGGCAGCTACCCAATAATTCGCACTCTGAGAGCAAAGGTAGAAAATGTTTCAGAGACAGCAACTTCTCTGTCCTAAATGTTTGGAAAACATTGTTACAGAATTGAAAGTAAGTGAAAAACACTGACATCATCCAAGTCTTTAAAAACTTATTTCCCAGAGCATTCTCTTGTTCTCACTGCAGACAGCTTTTCTAATATTGGTTCTCTTTCTGTATTTGCACTCTCAGCCTCTCCTGGGAGAATGGAAGCTCCACAGAGACAAGGGTGAGAACCTCATGATTCACCCTCCCCAGCCCCACATTTCAGAGAGGGGTTTTGAATGAATCAGAGAAGAACTAAGTGAATGTAACCTCATTTCCCCCTAATATATAGTCAATCAGCTTCAATAGTAGAAAAGTTTTGGGAAAAAAACAGATAGGTAAATCTGTTTCAACCTCAAGGGAATCTCATGTTAGTACCCAACATGGCCATCCCTCCAACAGAGGATCCATTATGTGAGGAGCACTCCTCCTATTCAATGGAAAATGAATATTTCCACTTAACTCTCCTAAGTGGATGGAGTGAGCAACTTTCAGATTATAAGGCAAGAATTCACCAACTCAGTCACAACAAACTTGCAGAAGGAAAATAGAAGATTTAGATCTTTATGATTTATCAAGTCAGCTCTTATAAGGTTTTTAATTCATTCTTACATGTATCTTACAGGCTTACCTCATTCTCTTCTGCTTTTTGCCAACATGGCTCATTTAACACCAGGATTTTTGCCAAAGGGTGGTTCAAAAACAGGGAGAATCAGCCAGGCACAGCAGCACACGCCTGTAATCTCAGCGGCTCAGGAGGCTGAGTCAGGAGGATCTTTGGTTCAAAGTCAACCTCAGCAAATGCGAGGCGCTAAGCAACTGAGTGAGACCCTGTCTCTAAATAAAATGCAAAATAGGGCTGGGGATGTGGCTCAATGGCCGAGTGCTCCTGAGTTCAATCCCCAGGACCCACCCCCACCCCACCACCCCCAAAATAAAGGATCTGGAAGAATCAAATTGACTTAAAATCCAGCAGTAAGACCTACAAAAATCATGGACTATTGTAGTGATATGGAGACAGTGAAAGGCTTACTGAACTGGAGCTACAGGGAGATAATTTAAAACAACAGCAACAAAAAGCTCATTTGCCTTGACAGTAGGGCAGACAAATCAGCTAGCTTGGCGGTGCAGGGTGCAAGTTCACTATGGTAGGGTCACTCAAGCTTCCTGCTCTTTGCTGAATGTGCAGGCTGGTGGGCCCTGCTCTGCCTCCCTGCTGGACAGACAGAGTGTTTTCAGTTTACACCATGGACCTCTCAGCTCAAGAAAGGGCAAAAACTTGGATGGAGCCAACAGACGGATGATTGCCTTTGGTTTGGTTCCAAATGAGAATCAGCATAGCATGGCTACTGATGGAAAGGGACTGCAAAAGGTAGAGATAAATTGATAAGATAACTGCATGATTTCGTAGTCATTTGGCACTTGGCCAGGCCAGCAGGAGCTTCACAATGAATCATGACTGTAAGACTGCAAGTGCTAGGAAGGCATGCAAAAAGGGCATTTTTCACTCAAGCCCAAATGAAAATGCCCTCCCTTTCCCTTTTCTCCCTTCCTTTTGTTACTCCCCCTCTAAATTCAGCATGATGCTTTTACAAACATCTAGAACAGATTTGGGAAGAGACTCTATTTCTAAATTTGAAGTGTCTCCTACAGGAATCATCCCTAGTGCATCAGTTCTACAAACTGACTGACAGAAGAATGCATGTATGAGAGAGGCATGGTACGTACCCTCTGCATTCTCAAAGTCTTGTCAAAGGAGAATGAATTAATTAAATTGAATAGGGGGAGTGGTACTTACTAACTAGATCCTCTGTTGGAGGGAGGGAGAGGTAGGCAGGCAAGTGTGGACATGTTCAGCTGTAAGAGGTTTTGGAAGAAAAAGCTGAACAGGAAATATATCTATAGAAATCATTGATAAACAGGCTGTAGTAGACTGGTAGATTGATTGAATGTCTCCATTGTTTTCTCTCTTCCATTTGGCAAGGTGACTTCACAGTTCCTCCCAACACTTCCCTACTGTTTGACCTTATCCCCAACCATGAAATTTGCTTTGACTGATGTTAGAAGATTCTGTACAAGCAATAGTTGAAGTATCTCACATGCTTACCTCATTCTCTTCTGCTTTTACCCTCACCATGTAAAGAGCCCACCTCTGGTAGCTTGCTGGTCCAAGGACCTGGCCTTAACCTGCATCTTGGACTCAACCAAGATGGGATTAACAAATCAATAGCTGTCCCTCATATACATGAATTATTAAAAATGACTAATATTTCAAACCAAAATTATGAGTTGGTTTGTTACACAGTGATGACTGACTGATGCACACATGCATATTTTTTAAAAAATTATTCAGGATAAGATTATGAAGAGCTATAAAAAAGTATCAGGTGAAGTACAGGATAAAGCCAGTTTCTATAAATTATATTCCATATATTTAAAAGCTTCACAGATCTCTGTTTATATTTTTTTAAGTTAAATTATAAGGATAGAGAGAAGAACCTAAGGGACATGTCTAATAGGAAGTTCAAAGAATTGCAAATGATTATTCATCAGCTTGTCCTTCCTTTATTGCCACCATGAGGATTAAAATTCTTTCTGCTCATTGATCAGTAATAACAACAACATTAATTTACTATATATATATAGTTACTGATTGACAAACATTTAATTAGACATTTTGCTTATATTATTTCATTTAATGCATAATTCAATCCATAATCTGGTGTTATTATCCACATTTTGTATATGAAAAACCTGAGTCTGAGAAGGCACGTGAAGAGGAAATATCAAATATAATATTTATGTGTGTGTTTGTTTTGATTTTTTTTTCTCACCATGGTCCTCACCTTTTTTATATTTTGTTCTGCTGTTCTCTGTTCTGCACCAATCTGTGTCATCTCATGATGATTTTCCCCTAAATCTATCAACACTGTTTTTAAACAACAAGAAAATTTTACATTGTATCCAAAACGATAGGCATTTGGCCATAATATATATGTGTATATTATTTCTATATATTTATCTTGATGATTGCATCCTGTGTAGACATGATATAAGAAGATAAATACATGGAACATCTCTGTCAGTCATGTAGTTACCAGCTGTAACTATACTTTAACTGAAATCACATATGAATATTTTCCTATGACATTGATAGAACTATGTATTTAAGGTGGGTGAGAGCTTTTGAAGTTCTGATTAATTTATTTAATTAAAATAGGTACTTAATATGCAAAGCTTATTATGAGACAGTGCTTAAAAATGCAGGTTTAGGTTTCTAGTGAATTTTCCCTACTTATTAAAACACTAATATGATATACACGTACACACACACAAATGCAAAAAAAAAAAAACACTGAAAAATGAATGATTTTAGTATCATTGCTATGACCTTGGAGAAATGACCAGAGATCTCAGCTATAATAAAGACTCATTTAGATGCAGAACAGTCATACCCATCAAAGGGACAGAGCTGGAAGAACTGGTCTTTCAGAGCAATCTTTTTTCTCTTTCCCTGTAATGCAAATGCAGAGGGTCTGGATCAAGTAGAACATAAGGCAAATATCCCATGTGGTCATGCATTTTCCCCAGGGGGCCCAGATTCTTGTTCATTCTTCCCCCCCCCCCCCAGTGTTCATGAAGGGAGGAGGAAAGAATGGAATGTGTCTGTCCTTCTAAAAGATTCTGTTCACTGCTAGTGAGTGTTTTGAAGTCATAAAGCAGTACAAAACCTGGGCTTTTTGTACTTCTGGTAAAGAAGAAGTAGAAATAATTTCATATTGGTGACACTGGCATATTAATTGTTATTCTCATAAAAAAAATACAGAAGTGCTGCTATCAGACAGACTCCAGTTGCAAAGTGTTTTGGCAGGTCTTAAGCCAATGGTAGGCTATTCTGAAGGGAACTCGAGCCAATGACTGCAAGTATTGGCTCAGTAATCTCTGTCTACCATAGGGACACTCTAGGGGCAATTTTGTTCTGCAGCATTCCATGGTGTGGGCAGAGGCTTTCTCAGTGATCACTGCAGTCTGAAGCTCTTCCTAAACAATCCTTCTTCATTCCCCTCTTTTCACAAGTCTTAGATCTACCAACTGAAGTTTCTCCCTGCCTTCTCTTATTTCTTCTCTGCTATAGATTTCATGGCATTTCTCCTAGTAAATCTCTTGCACTTCTAATTCATCTTGGTGTCTACTTCCCAAAAGGTTTAACTAACACAAAGAAGATCTATCAATTTAGAACTGAGGAGGCAGGCCTAGGCTGGAGATCCAGGGAGGACTTTGACCTGAATTTAGGAGGACTGATTGTGACCACTAATGGGATCTGTGGATTGTATTTATGTTTTTTCTTTGACGCGATGCCTGTTGCACATCTAAGTTAAAGATTTTGGACTGCACAAATTCATTATAGGTTAAGCATCCTTAATCTAAAAATCTGAACTGCTCCAAAATTTGACACTTTTCAGCACTGGCACTTCAAGAGGAAATTTCACATGTGACCTCATATAACAGGTTGCAGTCAAAATGCTAATAAAAGCCAGACATAGTGGCATGCACCTTAGAACTTCACCAACTCAGGAATCTGCAGCAGGAGTACACTTGAGCTTAGGAGTTCAAGACCAACCTGGGCAATGCAGCAAGATAGTATCTGAAAAATAATAATAATTTTAAAGTAATACCCTAAAATTGTATGTAAAATTATCTTCACCCTATATGTGTAAGATATATCTGAAACACAAAATGAAATTTTTGTTTAGACTTGGGTCCCTCCTCAAGATAACCTCATTTTTTATGTGCAAATATTCAAAAATTTGAAAAAATCTGAATTCTGAGTCATGTTTTAGTCTCATTCTGAGAACAATACTCAACCTGTATTATACACAGATGGATCCAGCCAATCTTGCATTTCCTTTACAGTTATGATTTTCCTGAATAAAAAGCTTATTTCAGATTTTGTAAGTATGTGGACTCCAAAGGAGTTTGAGTCACTAATTGAATACTCAGTATAAGAAAACTAAACAAGCAGTACCTAGTTAAGGCTATCTCCTGGAGTGAATGGTACCTAGTTAAGGCTATCTCCTGGAGATTGATCCAGCATTACCCATATGTGGGTGAGGTGGAGAAATGTGACAACGGAGGACTCAGCTAAGCAATGTGAGCTCATTGCAGGACCAAGAATGACCATTTATCCAATTTCCAGGGCATTGGCTGGGGGAGCACCTGCTCATCAGAGGGCTCTCTGCTGCTACCATTTGGACCTTAAAGCACTGAGTGACCCTCCCAAGGGGAGCCAGGTCCTCTGCAGCACTCTGGGTTCTCTTTCCTAATTCATTTCTCTTGTCACTTTGCTTGGTAAGCCCCACATTTTTAACGTCAATTGTATTTTTAGAATCCTACCAAGGAAATTCCCTTCCCATCAACATTCACAATGGGACTTGATTGTGTTATCTAGTTTCTGTAACTTGAGTAGATTCAGAACAACTTTCTTTCTTTCTTTTTTTTTATTTTTTTATTTTTTGGTGTTTTGACATATATCTTAATATGTACTTAAAAATGCTATGTGAATATTTAATAGCAAAGCCCACTGTTAAGTATAACTATAATGCATCAAAAAAACAAACAAACAAAAAGCATGCACGAGGTTACTCTAAGGAGAATGACCTGCAACAGTTTCAAGATCTAAAGCAGAGTTTGGCAAACTTTTTCTATAAAGGGCCAGATAGTAAATATTTTAGGTTTTGCAGTCCCTATAGTCCTTGTTGAAACTATTGCTCTGCCACAGTGGAGCTAAAATAGCCAGAGAGAATGCATAAATCATGGGCATGGTTATGTTTCAAAACACTTTATTTTTAAATACAGAGGGTGAACAAGATCTGACCCATGGACTGTAGTTTGACACTCCCTGATCTAAAGCATGACAAATCATTTTAAACCCTTTTGATATCTCAAAATAAATAAATAAATAATAAAGAAGTATGCAAACAAAACATTCACTCTTTTTCTTTGCTTCTTTTTTTGTTTTGTTTTGTTTTTTCCTTTTTCTTTTCCTGGTGCTAGGAATTGAACCCCGGGCCTGGAGCACATGCTCTACCACCAAGCCAAAACTGCAACCCCAAATTCACATTTTCCAAGTATATGTGAAAAATTCTGTAATGAACAGTACATTTTCTAGTAACTATTTGCCCATTGAAAACCTCCACTCCTCTGATCTTATGTTAATTTATGTATCATAGTTTCACAATCTCTTAATGAATGAGAAGTGTCCTTGTTGGCCACAGATTGCAAAAGGAGAAAACTTTAGGATCCTTGAGCTACATTAAGCAATCCATCAGTTCTTATCTTGATGGAGTTTCAGAAAAATAGCAAACATTTTGAAAGCCATTCAGTCTCAGGTTCGTATTTTTATCTATGCTATCCATTTTGTGAATATTTGTTTTGATTTTTTTTTAAATTGGTTTGAAAGCAAAGCCAACGTAAATATTGGATCTTTTTTTCTTGGAGTTTCACAGTCTTCATTCCATGATGAAGGTGGTTACTGGTTGCCATGGGGATGATTAGCCAAGCTCTATTTAGGTTTGTGATTTCTGAGAGGAAATGAGCATCAAAAACAAATGAATTTTTTATAGCACTTTTAAATTTCAAAGCTAACCTTTAAACTGACCCTATCATATCACCAGTGGGATTATTTAGTTATAATTACTTCTGCTGGTGATGAGAAGTGCTGGATACTAATTCCAAAGCTGAGCTGTGTGGAACATAGAATTAGACATAGCCATAAGACATATCCAGTATTAAAACCACAGATGTCTCTAGGGAGAGAGTGCTGGAAGAATGGCTTCTCCAGGTTTCTGAATGTTGCTTGGTATCTTTGTAAATGGAAGATAGAAAATGTAAATTTAATAGTTTTTGCCCTCTGATAGATATGCACCAGTGACTTGTGTAGACTAATGGAAAGAAATTTGGATTGGTAATTAAAATTAGGTTTAAGTCCTGGCTCTCCTACAAAGTCCTCTTATACCGACAATGACAGATTTAACAATGGAAATGCAGACTGCCCAGTTACACTTTTATTTCAGCAAAGAATGAACACTTTAAAAAATTGTATATGTAGCCCCTATAATGCTATACTAGAAACTAATTCTTGTTTATCTGAAATTAAAATGTAACTGAGCATCTTGTCTTTTATCTGTGAATCCTTCCTTAGAGTAGTCACATACATGAGCTTTCTGAGCCTCAGTATTATTTTGTGAGATTAGTTCTAATCTTAATATTCCCTAGCTTCGGTAGGGTTTTTCAAGGTTAACAAAAGGCTGATACAATAAGTAGTGTCTGAATCTTGGTTACTTAATACAAGACATAGATTTCTTACTCATATCACACTCAGTGGGGTCCAGTAGGCTGTCTTCCATATGGTGGCTCAAGGACATAGACTCCTTGGTCTTGTGGTTTTGTCATTTTCAAAATACACTCTCAATAAAATGAAATAGTAAAATGTGCCTCTCTCATTGGTGAGAACCAGTTATGGTTACCACCCAGACTCAAGTTGTTGATGAATGTTAAACTGACAACAGTCCTAGAAATAAGAAGTCAGTTACATGAGTCTCTAGGCAATTTCTGCCATAAACCTTCAGTTTATTCACCCACCCATCCCTCCATCTCTCCATCCATTCATTCATATGCTAGCACTGTTATAGGTACTAGAAATAGAGCAGTGAACAAATTAGATAAATCCCCTCCCTTTGAAAAGTTTGTTCTAGTGGGCAGATAGGGGAAACAAACAGATTGGGCTGGGGATGTGGCTCAAGCGGTAGCGCGCTCGTCTGGCATGCGTGCGGCCCAGGTTCGATCCTCAGCACCGCATACAAACAAAGATGTTGTGTCTGCCGAAAACTAAAAAATAAATATTAAAATTCTCTCTCTCTCTCTCTCTCTCTCTCTCTCTCTCTCTCTCTCAAAAAAAAAGAAAACAAACAGATTAATAAAATATAAATATGCAGCAGGTACTGTGAAGAACATAAAGCAGTGTACAGGATTGAGAGTTCATGGCGGGGGCAGGATATATTAGGATCATCAAGTCCTCTCTGATAAAGTGATTTTTGATTAAAATAAAAAGGACCTGAGAACAGTTTCCAGGTAGAAGAGAGAGCAAGTCCAAGCCCTAATGCAAGAATGCAGTTGGTATGAAGAGCATTGGAGGTTGGTTGGCCAGGAGGATGATCAAGGATGGAGTGGTAGGAAAATGAGTCAGAGATATAGACCATTGTGGGCACTGTGGCTTTTACTCAGAGATGAGTTTTGAGTGTGTTTTGAGCAAAGGAATAATATGACCACACTAAATGTTAAAATTCAGGCATTTAAAATTTCTGTGGCTTTATTGAGTACTTACTCTATAGTTCACACGGTGTATTATGGACAGGTATAGGGCAAGGCCATAGCAAGATATCAGTCATAACACTATTACAACAATATTCCAGGTGAAAGATGATGGACCTGATTAGACATAGTGATACTGACAAGAAGTTGGTGTCTTTTGAATATATTTCATAGGTAGAGAAGGAATTTGATGAAAATACCATGTGATGAGAAATGAGGCAAAGATTACTCTGAGGTATAAGGAACAATCACTGGGTGGAACAGACTGAACATTTGCTTATTAAAATTTCTATGGGAGAAATTACTGTAGTGGTGTCGCAGATCAAGAGGGTTCAATTTTGAATAAGTTAAATTTGAGGTGCTTCATATAATTTAAAGTAGTCATTGAATAAAGCTAAATTAGTCATCTAGGTGGAGAAAGATATCTGGGGTTGAACAGAAAGGTTCAGACCAGAAGTGCAATAGGGCTATCGCTTTTGAGCAAGGGGATTGAGTTCAGTCACCAAGAGAATGAATGAAGACAAAAAAAGAGGAGGTCCAAGGTCCAACGACTGAGTTTGAACAGTTCATCATGAAGAGATCAAAGAGATGAGGAGAAATTAAAAAAGAAAAAAAAAAAACTGAGAATGACTAACCAGAGAGCAAAACATCACATAGAACATAAAATCAGAGAGGTGATTCCAGGAAAGATTCAATTCAAAGCCAATGGAATAAAAAATTCAAATGTGTAGGTTGGTTAAGTTGAGAATTAATTAAAGGCCATTGGATGAAGCAATTTGAATGCCTTGGTGACCTCTTAAGATGGAGAAAGGAGAACAAAAGCCTAAATGAAATCAAACCATATCTCAGGCATTTGAACAGAGGCCAATTCAATAAATTGAAATTAGGCACTAATTTGCTTCCATTAATTGCACAAATACTTATCATGTCTCATTTATACCAGAGGCATTAGACTAGGTGCTATGGATACAAAGGTAACAGTGACATGCTCTAAGCTTGGTACATTCAGGATTTAGGGGCAAGATAGATAGAAACAGGAGGTCCCAAATCAGTGTGAAAAGTGTTAACAAAAGTCCAATGCAGTTCGATAGAAGCATGCTGAAAATTGGCTGCGACAGGGCCTTGGCTGGTGTTATGGTTTAGATGTCAGGTATTCCCCAAATGAAGCATGAGACAATGCATAAGAGTTCAGAGGTGAAATGGTTGGGTTATTTAGAGGTGAAAGTGTTGGTTGGGTTAACCTGATCGGTAAATTTATCCCCTGATGGAGGTTAATTGATGGAAGTTAATTGGTAACTAAAGGCTGGTAGGGTATGGCTGGAGGTGTGTCCCTGGGGGCATACCTTTGAGGTATATATTTTATCCTGTTGAACAGAGTCCAGTCCTCTTCTCTCTCTCTCTCTTCCTCCATGATGTTCTGCCATACCCCAAGCCCAGAGGAAAAGAGCCAACAGTCTGTGGACTGAGACCGCTGAAACCATAAGCCCCCAAATAAACTTTTCCTCCTCCAAACTTGTTCTTGTCAGGTCTTTTGGTCACAGCAGCAAAAAAAGCTGACTAAACTAGCCGGTCAGGGAGCACTTCACAGAAGGGATGGTAGCACAGATCATCACCTAAAACTAATTGGGCTTCTGAGAGTAATTAAGGACCTAAGGATGTTCCTAATGAAGGATATGGCATCAACAAAATCTGGAGAACACAGTTTCCACCTCTGTATGATTTATAAATCATCCCATCCTCTACTAAGAGATAGCTCAAGATACAGTCCTTAGTGTTGGGATCCCTTCTCTTCCCATGTGAGCCCTCTCCTTCAATACACATGCACATTTCTCCAATATCTGCACATCCATCATTTGAAGGAGTCCTCAGACAACAACATCAGCATCACCCAGGAGCATTTTTTGTCATTTCTTATTTATTTATTTATTTATTTATGACAGCAGAATGCATTACAATTCTTATTACATATATAGAGCACAATTTTTCATATATTCACACCAGTTTGTGTCTTCAAACCTGTACTTTGGATAATAATGATCATCACATTCTGCCATCATTAATAACCCCATGCCCCCTCCCTTCCCCTCCAACCCTTCTCCCCTATCTAGAGTTCATCTATTCCTCCCATGCTCCCGCTCCCTATCCCACTATGAATCAGCCTCCTTATATCAAAGAAAACATTTGGCATTTGTTTTTTGGGGATTGGCTAACTTTACTTAGCATTATCTTCTCTAACGCCATCCATTTACCTGCAAATGCCATGATTTTATTCACTTTTATTGCTGAGTAATACCCAAGAGCTTTTTTGAAATACGCCTCCCTGTCCCCTATTACAGACCTACCAAATCAGAATCTCTTATTACCTAGGAACATACTGTTAATCATTCAGTCGATTCTCATGCAGTTAGATTAACTTGTCTAATTGTCTTCCTAACATGGTATTTGCAGATTTTTCTTATTTCTCTTGTGCTTCTTAGCAACCACTGCTGCAAATACTTAGTATTAGAATTAGATGCTCCCTAACTTGATCTTTCTTTACTTACTGATAAGAAGTTGTTTTGATTGGACTTCAAACATGCCATTAACAGAACCTTCCAAGAAAAGAGCCATGTAATAACCCAGAATGGAATAATTATTGTTATTCAGGGAGCATTTACATTCAGCCAAGTTTTGAAAAGACATTTCAATCAGAGAAAGCTGACATAAAAGATATTTGCATATATATGTATGTATCTCCATCCAGGAAATAAACTGAATAATAAGAGTCAGACATACCAGAATTTTGTATCTGTCATTGATCATTGAGTAAAGCATTGAAAAACCCACTAGAATTTCACTGATGAACTTTTGCTAAGCACCTTATTTAATGAACCTATATCAAGCACCTGCTGGTTGCCAAGGGTTGCACAGGCACCTTGAGTTAAAAATTCTTTTCCATCCCACCATGTTTCCTAAGGCCTGCTCATTATCTTTTCCTTTAAAATCATCTACATTTAAAATAAGTTTTGTTATTTCTCACACTTCTGGAAAAAGTTAGTGAAGAGGATGAGCAAAATAGAGTCTCCATTCTTTAAACTGCTTGGCATTCCTCGTTCATTCAGAGAACAGCTATACCAGAATGGAACCTGCACACTCAGAAAATGCTCCAATTCAAGAAGAGGATCTTACACCAGTGGGGTTCACCAGGAGTGTCCTTGGGAGGGAATAACTATTTTCAGAAGCTTGTTTCTTCCTCTTGTTATCTTTTTTTTATTTTTATTTTTTGCTTTCTCTCCTGCCCATTCCTAGAACATCCTATCTCTCTCTCAGATACCCACAGGTCTTGTGTTTTACTCCAAATTACTCTCCAGAAAGTAACTAGCAGTAACAACAGTTATTGTTGTCACATTTACTATATTCCAACTGCTGAATTAAGTGCTTTAGAAATGGTATCTTATTTTATCTTTGCCATGGTTCAGGAGGTAATTTTTATTAGACTTATTTTAAAGAGTCTTAGGGAAATTGAAAGAAGGTTGTCTATGCTTACTTAGATTGAAAAATCAGCTTTAATGAAATAAAAAGTTGTGGGTGTTTTTTTTTTTGTATGTTTGTTCTTTTGTTTTTCACTTTACAAATGCTGCCACTGTGACATATCACCTTATTTCTTTTCCCAGAAGTATTTACATTTAACATAATCTACAGTAACAAAATGGGCTTGCACTTTCCTGATAGGATTTGGACATTGATCAGGTGGCTTCTGACCCAGGTGGCAACAGGAGCTTTTGACTTCACACTGTGGACATTTGCCCTTGTACATGAAGGTACACTGTCATATTAATGTTTAAGGATGACAGAGATGCTTTCCCTGTCAGACTGAAACCAGGCTCAGAGCATGTCTGAAAGACAATTGAAATCTCCTTTTTGGAAAGAAGTTATAATTTGTATAAATGCCAGGTTGAACCCTTTCCAAATTCTACCGTTTTTTCTGGAAGAAAAATATTCCTCTCCCAGAAAGTCTCCCAATACTCCAGTAGTGTATAGCTATTGGGTGTGCATAAATCTAAGCAGGTGTAAGCCATCTGGCTCTAGCACATGAGCTAATTAGCATGTCAGGTTAAGGGCACCAAGGTTCAAATGCCATTCTACAACTGACCAGGTAGGTCTCCTCATGAGTATGTGAAGATGAACTCTATTAGAATTTCCCTGATAATCAACACAAGCAAAACGTTTAGTTCTGTCTTTTGCAATTAATGACAGCTGCTACCATTATGAATATCAACTGAACCCAGATATCTAAATGACCCTAGAAATTGCTTCTATTAACTACTTGCCCCAGAAAATGTGCGCTACTAGTCTGTAGACAACATTGTGATGTCAGTAGGTTACCATAGAGATAATACTCATAAGAATAATTACCATTTTTGAGCATTTCTTATGTAGCAAGTCCTGTGTAATATCTTATTGAAGCCTCACAATGATTTCATGAATGCTGTTGTCATCCCATTTGTACAGATGATGAGACGGAAGTGTAAGAAGTTAAGTAAATGATCAGCTCTAAACAAAACTGGGATTTGAACCAAGTTCTAACTACATGGCCATCTGCTTAATCGATGAGTTATAAGAACAAGTTTTTGTAAGATACTTGCTAGCAGTAATCCCTTCTTCATTAGTTCAAGAGATTATAATTCTTACTTTCTGTTTTAAGCTAGACACTAAGTATTGGCTTGCATGTCCGACATACTGTCTAGTGAGTGAAAAATCATTTCCTGAATACTCAATAAAGTATAGCCTGATTTCCATTAGTTATATGGATTGTTGAAATCTGTTATTATAAAATAGTTCCCACTCTGTTAAAATAAGAGACTGCAAAGTGGAGTTATCTTACTGCTTCTATTTGGTTGGGGTTAGGGTGGGAGGGTGGCAGGAAACAGATAAATCTACCCTTACATTTCTGTTTACTGCTGCAATTGCTCCAGGAAAACCACCTGTGATGTAAATAGGGCAGGTATGGACAGAGAGCCTTTTTTTTTTTTTTTTTTTTTTTAACAAATCCGTTTATTGACCAGAGGCATCCTGTGGGTTATCTCAAAGGAATTCACTTTCCTGGTTGGTTTACCATGGGAGGGAAAGGAGGCCTGACAAACAGTGCCCTTCAGTTTGCTCAGCTGTGAGATTTCCATTAACCAAACACAGGTTGCCTGCACATACTGTGTGTTTGCACAGCTCACAGTGGCATCTTCTCAAGACCCACGGTTGTCTGGAAAGCTCTCCAAGGTCCTAAGTCCATAATAAAGCAAACAGTTTGTACAGTCATTACCGTCAGGCTCCATTTTTATAGTGCAGCATATGAATGTCACTGGCTGAATTAAATGTCACCCAAACAGCATGATGGTTAAATGTGGTCTGCAGCATACTCACCACTTCCTTTCAGATGCTTTCTTTCCACCAAACTATTGAAACTTTGATTATGAGAGAGAGAGAGAAAAAAATAAGAGATTGATTCACTCCTGAATTTTATTAAAGAACATTTACCTAACTAGTAACCATAAAGCATCTTGTCTTTAGCGTTTAGACTGAGTCGTGTAGTGAGATGATATCCATAGCCAGCAATTATTTAAATGGCCTGGACTTTCAAAACCACTTGCCCATGTCTTTTCTCAAGTACCATTATTATGATTTTATTTCATTCATGAGTAAACTAATGCTCACAATGGTTTGAGTATTTTCCTTAAATTATTTATCTTGTGAACAGAAATGAGGATTAGATGCCTATAGTTCTGCCTCCAGGGTCTTTAAGCTTTCCACTGCCTATCTTCAGAAACAAATCTACTAGATCTTCACTGCTTAAAGAGTGGTCCATGCTGTAGTAGCACCAACACCTGGACACTTGTGACTAGGGCAGCATCTAAGACTTCACTGAAAACCTACTGAATCTCTGAGTCTATGTTGTTAGCATGATCTACAGTTGACATTCAAGTGTTAGAAGTGCTCTCCTAGAGACAAATGGTGCATCTTCTTTCTCCAGCTGGGTAATATATCAACACATGATGGCCTTTGAAATCTCAAGTGTCAAATACCAACAGGGAAGCTGAGAACATGCTCTTTTTTAAAGACATTAAATGGGCTTCAAGATCTATAATTTCATCTTCATTTCTTGAAAATACCATTTTGGCATCATACAAGTATATTCACAATTAAACATATACTCACCTGAGCCAGGAAAAGATGCCATGTATCTTTAGCTATTTGGGTAACAATAACCCTTTTCATTAGCATGGTGAATGGAGAGGGGTACACCATCTGGAGCTTGAGCCAGATATTCCGTCAGGGGTTTTTCAATTCATGCAAACTTTTAAATTAAATGCTCAATGCCAAGTAAATGCTTGTGAAATTGCAACCCTCCTGCCATATGGTGTGCTGTTTAACAGTAGATTATATTTTTTGTTCCTAAGTTATATTATCTATTGGAAATCAATGCTGTGACCAATAGCTTTGCTGATAGCCAGGTAAATGAGATCAGATAAGTCATTTAAATGCTTTGATTCTTATGTTTTCTTGCCTATAACATTAGATCAGGGAATCTCTATGCATCTTATCCAAGTTTCAGCATAGAATGGGAATTTTAAAAGTCACTGGAGATATGTAGAGTATGGAAAGACACAGTGAATTCACAGCCAAATATCTTTCCCACTTACATTCTTTTGTGAATGAAGTCCTCTGGGCCCTTCATTAATTGCACTGAAGGTAACTATTCCTTTTATTATCTTTAGCATAAAAGAGCTTCTAAAATCTCAGGAATGTGGTCCAGCAAAGCTCCAAAATGAAGTATGCATGAATGAATGTGAAGGAGTGGCTGAAGCACTCTTAGGAATTCATGGAATAATTACAGGAGCAGACCTTGTTAAGTCAGGGTAGGTGGCCCAAGGGAGGAGCTTACTAATAAAAAATTATATAACAGCAGAAACCTGGTTTCTGAGAAGCAGTCAACTTGCCACTTGTCTTTCTGCACTAGGAATTTTCTTTTAAAATGAGCTGCAGAAGAATGTTCATTCTCAATTTTTAGTGTGATCTATGTCCCTTCATTCTTAGTCTGGTCTGAGACTTTGATTTTTTTTTTTTTTTGGTACCAGGGGTTGCCTCATGGGCACTGGATCACTGAGCCACATCCCCAGCCCTATCTTGCATTTTATTTAGATACAGGGTCTCTTTGAGCTGCTTAGTGCCTAACTTTTGCTAAGGCTGGCTTTCAACTCCCGATCCTCCTGCCTCAGCCTCATGAGCTGCTGGGATTACAGGTGTGCACCATCATGCCTGGCTTGAGCCTTTGATCTTAACTTTCTACCCAAACATGACAGTCTGTGAACAGACACTTTATGTATCAGCCAGACTTCTGGGGTAAGGAGTGCCATTCAGCTGCTGCTGACATCTTTGAGGGGTACCAGCATCTTAACTTGAGTTCCCTATTATCACTTAGGATTAGAATAAAATGGGAATAGATTGTGTATGTGTGTTTAGTAGAGACAGAAGGATTTTAGAAAAAGAGAACTAATCCTTAAAGTCTACGGAATATTGGATTGGGTAAAGTCCAATAACATTTAGTACAGAACTTAATTTCTCAAATGACATGCTTGTAAGTTGAAAAGTAAATGTAATTTCACTCAATGAAGGTGATGTACTCTGAGTATCCATCCATCCATTTCAGTGAATGGGGAAGGCATGGATGCAGAAAGGTTTATATGCAGAGCAAGAACAGCAAAGTCAGGGCATGAGGCTCTCTGTGGGCCTTCCTGGGCTCCCCATTTTTCATGTTTGGAGGAGCTCAGGGATTTCCTGCTGAAAGCCCTTTTGGTGAATAAACAGCCCTTAACCATTATGTACATCCACAAGACGAGGGTCCTAATTAGAATAAGATATGTTCCATGCTTGTATAATTACCTTTAAATAGATTCTATTGTCATGTATAACTTAAAAGAACCAAAAATAATAATTAAATAAATGAAAATAAATTATTAAAAAATTTTAAAGTTTTTTTTAAAAGAATGAATAGACTGCGGTCATTTGCCCACGTTGATTTTCTTGGAATTAAAAGAAAAAGCTTGGAAGTCTCATGAATCCTCAGGGTCAATTACCCACTCTGGGACCTTTTTCCTTTTTTTTAGACCTGCAATAAGAAAAGTATCTTGTGCTACATACAAGTATACACACACATACATTTATGTAAACCTGAAACAAAAGATTCATAAGACAATATTTTTGCTCATTAAAGGTGATGCACTCTGACATTTTCTCCTTCATCTGATTTAATTCTATTTTGTTATGAGAAAATCAGATGCTAACCCTTAGAATCAGTATAGAAGGTAAGTTTTTTTGTTTAATAGATTGTATGGCTTGGATTATGGTTTGGGTATAAGGTGTCCCCCAAAACTCCTGTTAATGTAGGAATATTCAGAGATGAAATGATCAGATTATGAGAACTATAACCTAACCAATCCATTCCTAGTTTGCATTGCTGAGTAGAGACAGAAAGGATTTTAGAAAGAGAGAACTAATCCCAAAAGTCTAGGGAATATTGGACTGGGTAAAATCCAAAAACATTTAGTACAGAACTTAATTTTTCAAATGACATGTTTGTAAGTTGAAAAGTAAAAGTGATTTCACTTCAATGAAGGTGATGTACTCTGAGCCTCCATTCATCCATTTCAGTGAATGGGGAAGGCATGAGGCATGGAAGGAGGAGTGGTCACTGGGGTCATGCAAAGGCTCGAGGGAGGAGCTTACTAATAAAAATTATATAACAGCAGAAACCTGGTTCCTGAGAAGCAGTCAAATTGCCACTTGTCTTTTTGCACTAGGAATTTTCTTTTAAAACAAGCTGCAGAAGAATGTTCATTGCATCTTTCTGGTGGCCCCTTCCCTGCCATCTCTCTCTGCTTCCTGACCCCACCATGAGCTAAGCAGCTTTCCTTGTCTGGGCTCTTCCCCCAAGGTCTACTGCCTCACCTTGGGCCCAGAGCAGTGGCAGAGTCAGCCATCTCTGGACTGACACCTGTAAACCATGAGCCAAGTTGTTTTTGTTAGTGATTTTGATCACGGCAATGCACAACTGACTAAAACATGGGCACTTTCCCTTTGTCCTCCTGGTGGCTTCCTCTTGCCATCACAAGCTCCTTCTCTGAAGTCATCTGTTGGTTCTATTGCTAGTTGTTCTGGAAACATGAGGGGTCACTGAAAGATGACACCATATATGGTTCCATCAGAAAGATGACACACACAAATCCTCACTTCCCTTGTTCCTGTCAAGGGTCTGCCAACAAAACAGAAACTATCCTGTAAATTTAACAAAGAGAATTTAACATAAGAATCTGGTTAAATATGTAATAGAGTACTAAAAAGCTTGAGATAACAAAGACCTAGTATTTATATGAAGCAGCTGTACCACCCCTACACTGGGGCAGGTAGACCTAGACTCAGGGCCCTGCAGATGGTCAGTTGCTGCCTAGCACCTGCATTTTAGGAACCCAGAAGAGGCCTCTGCAGAATCAGCACCCAGATCCCTAAGGTGGCAGTACCAGCACCACCTGGTATCAGGTAGGGATGGGGAACTGCACTCTAAAGTTGGTTCCAGGGGAAGAAAAAGAAAAACAAACTAGAAACTAGAACCAACTTCTGCTACATACACCATCAATGAGAGTGTGGGTCCTTGCCTAGGTGACAAAGCAAACAGGAAGAAGCAAGCCCCCTCCTTCCTCCAGCCTTGCAGTCTCCCCGACTCCCTCTAATCTTTCCAGTGTCAGAACCTAACAAGAGAGCAGCTGGCAAAGCAGAACTGTGGGGGCCCAGCATTAGAAAGAGTGGGGAAGGAGGATATGAAGCTGAGAGATGACAGTTCAACTAATAGCACCCCATCCCTTAATTCCCCACAATGCCACCTCACAGGCAGCTCTAGATTAATAGCCAAGAAACACAGGGTAAGAGACAAGACTTCAGGTACAAGGAAAACACACCCTTTACATTGAATTTGATAGTTCCCAGAATCCATGGAGAAATAATTCACCAACAAGAAAAATTCCATTCTTCACTGGGGCCCCAGTTCCTATATTTTGTTCTCAAATGAGGCATAACTTTCAACTTTTCCTTGTAGAATGTCTCCTTCTAAAAATTCTATAATGTGATCTCAGTCCCCACTTTGGGGTAAACCATTCCCTTCTACCAGAAACAAGTCTGGCCCCAAGATCTACCTCTTCTCCTCCCACACACCCACCATTATAATTTATAGATCACAAATTCCCCTGGCTACAGTGGTTCTGAATGTCTGAGGTAAGTCTCGGGTAACATATGGGGGAGGGAAGCTTAAGGCAAAAGTGGGCTTCCAAGAGGACAAAGCAAGGTGATATTTGACACTCCATCCAGACAACTAGCTTCCTCTGAGATCTTTCTCTTCAACCACGTGCTACTAACCCTCCCTCCATACAGAGAGGGGCACCCACATCAAAGAATCATACAGCATTAGAGCTGAAGTTCATAAACCCTGGTCCAGATACATAATATAATTTACAAAGAGTCCCAACCCACAATAACATTAATATTTAATACTCTTTTACAGAGAGATGCAGACTTGCAGCTTATCCACACATATTCTCTCCAAAGAAATGCTACCCTCATTCTTGGCATCTCTGACTCCTTGTGTAGGGTGAGATGGGTGGTCTGCTAAGAATCTCAAAGCTGGTTCTCAAATAATCCTCACACTGCCCTGCTTTGGCTGCTCTGCACCATGCTTGGGAAGGAGGGCATATCAGATGAATTCACACTCTGATGTTTCACACCCTTCTAGGTGGCCACCTAGTAAAGTGTGGCTGTTATGATTTGGCACTGGAATGTCCCCAAAAGCTCACGTGTTGAAGGCTTGGTCCTCAATGAAACAGTGTTCAGAGTTGGGGCCCTTGGGATGTAATTGGTTCATGAGGGCTCTCATCTCATCAGTGGGTCAGTCCATTGACAGACTCATAATTAGATGGCACTATTGATGGGGGTGGAGGAAGATGGAGGAGGTGGGTCCTAGTTGGAAGAAATGGGTCACTAGGGGCATGTTCTGGAAAGAAGGTGTGTCTTATCCCTGACTTATTCCTTATTCTCTCTCTGCTGTTCTGCTGCCTTGGGGTGAGCAGCTTTCCTCTGTCACGCCCTTCTGCTGTGATATTCTCAGTCCCAAAGCAATGGAGCCAACTGCCCACCAACTGAAATCTCTGAAACCATGAGCCAAAGAAACCTTTCCTCCTTCCTCCTCTAAGTTGTTTTACTCAGCATTCTGTCTCCATTCCAGAGAGCTGACCAACACAATGACCCTTCCCTGAAAGGGCTCAAGAGACCACAGGAGCATTTGTCAGTGAAGAAAATGAGAGGAGTCCTTCATGATCTACAGAGGGTCCTCCAAATACCAGGAGGATCTGATTGTAACCACAATACGTCTGTGAATCAAAATGGGCATGAGCCAGTGAGAGGGAGAACCAGTGTGATGAGGCTGCAGTGACTGTTGACTTCTTACTGGGAGAATAGAGGCTGTCTTAGATCTGCTCCTGCAGCATAGGATAACCCCTTCCCCTGGAGCAGAAAGACATCCAGGCTCCTGGGTCTAAAGCCACAGCCCTGCTCGCCAACAGGCATGTTCGTGCCTTGGCAAGACTCAAAGAAGAATTTTCTGGTAACCTTGCCTGCATGGATGAGGCCCCAACATTCCTGTATTTGCTACTCTCATTCCTTGCCAATATGTCATGGGTATTAAATCAAGAACCCACTGAGGACTATCTTAGAAGCCACCCCATCAGAGATCCAAAGTAAAGTTGATGTCTGTCGTATGGTGTTCACATGGAGAAGTACTTCCCAGAGGTGACCCATGCCTCCTCCAGGACAGGGAAAATGCAGTGAGCGCTTTCAGCCAGCTGGAAGTCAGAGGAGTGGGAGAGGTGGGGGACATGAGGAGCCTGTGGCTTCATTTTGGCCCTGCTCTGCTTTCCCTTATTTTATTTCTCTGGAAAATAGTTGAGGTTAGGGTGTATTTTGTATAGTTTTTGTGGAATTCAGCAAAGAAGCTGGGGGGGGGGGAGAAGAGAGCAGCATTTTAATATGTTCCTTACATGAAGGAATAAATTCTACTTTCTCTGTTTATGGATTGGGCAACCTGTTAACATGCTGCTGGCTGAATTGCCCTTGACTTAAAACAGCTGAAGGCAATAAATTCATGTTTCATATGAGGTGACTCATAGGAAAGGCACTTTCCCCTTCTCCTCACTTCCACTGGTTCTTGAGTGTGCTTATTAAAAACTCAAGATTGCTATGTCTCTGATTTAGTAATTCTGGGGTGTGGCCTGGGAGTTTGTAGTTCAGATCAGTTCCCATGTGATACTGAGGCTAACTGGTCTGGGATCACTCTTAAAGAATCATGATCCTAAACAGTATGATAAGATTCATGGTTTTCCTCAGTACTGGGGATAGAGCCCAAAGGTGCTCCGCCCTTGTTTTTCTTTAAGTTGCCCAGACTGGCCTGGGACTCCTCCTACCTCAGCCAGCTAAGTACCTGGAATTATAGGCATGCACCACCACGCCTGACTCTGATCAGACTCTTTAAAGAAAAAATTATGTGTTTCTCTCCTTAGGAACCTTCCATAGACCCCAGTTACTATTACAAAAAGGTCATAATCATAGCCCAAATTTCAAGACCTTTAACATCTGATCTAGTCCCCCACCACGTCTTCCTGAATTCTAATTAGACTCAGGAGAACACGCTCCATCCCTTGGAATATACTGACCCTGACCCACTGCAGGTGTTCTCATATAGTGTCTTCTGCCACCCTTGCTGGAGCCAGGTCCTATACATGCTCTAAGAAACAGGTGGCATCATGGTTCTTCGTCTATCAAGAAGAAACCCTGGTGGTCACAACCCTCAGTCTACCTTCTTGGCAATTTACTCATAACATTCGCAAAGTTCTTCTCATCTCCTTTTTTGAAGAAAATTGACAACCTGCAATGACACCTATATTTTGAGGAACAATGTGTCAAGCCATGTGGAGTCTACAAAGAAGTGAAAGGAAAATAGAAAGAAACCTGCTCTGTAATTGGCATGATTCTCCGTTGAATAATTCATGTATGCAAGAAATTCTAGTTTTTGAGGATTCATTTCAACAGTAAGCCTTTACATGATTGACATGGTAGGAAATTTAAGTGCAATCACTTTAGACCAGTCTCCTCCTCTTGGACTCATATACCACAGTCCAGGGAGCTTTAAGTGGTGTCTGGAAAATTTTCAAATTCACTAGTATTTTTATTATCCAAGCCCACCCTGATGGGTCTCAGCTTCATGTCAGGTTTCAAATGTAATAATTCCTATTGAAGCTGGAAATTCCATGATAAGGGTCCTGCCTCCCTGAAGTCTGATTATTTATTTGCATACCTGCCACATGTGGCCCATGTGTCACAATTACTCTTTCAGAACCTAGACCTCTTTGTCTTGAAAAACTTTCATAAATAAGACAGAAAAGCGTCAAGCTACAGACTCTGCTTTCCTGTGTGTTTAATTTATTGCTTGCTATATTGTTCATAGACTGTCCCCAAGCAATGGAAAACAGCCATTGGCAGCTTCAGACTCACCTTCTACAGATTTGCAAACAGAGGGATCCTTTTTTTCCAAGAAGTGTTCTCATTGGCTGACTTGGATCCATGTCAGCCCAGGCCAATCATAGTGATCAAAAAGGATTGGCATTCTGAGTGGCCAGATCTGGTTGATAAGCCTGTCTCTGGAGATAGAGGTGGAGTCAGCCCCACTCAAGTTGCATGGTGGACAATGGGGAAAGTGTGGATATCCAAAAGGAAAGGATGAGTTGTGTTATCAAGAGAAAGAGAACTGGGCAAAGAGAAACCATGCAACTGTTGTTGGAACTCAGAGACTCAGTCTTGGCAAGCAAAATGATCATAGCAAAAAACAAAACAAAACAAAACAAAACAAAAACCAGCTTTTTCTTGGTACAGTGAATGAAACTAATGCTCAGAAAGCTTAAAGAACTTATCCAGGTTTGCAAAGACAGTTGGGAAAGAATGACCTTACTTTGTTTTTCATGCTTTCTAATATTTCTGGATCCTTCAATATTGGGAAACTGTCTCTTTCTTGCTAAGACAATACATGTTCAGAATGAGTTGGTTTTACCTTTCCACATTCCTCCTCTATTCATCAGAAGAGATACATTACAGAGTTGGTGCAGTACACATGGTAGGGGAATGTTTGTATATACCTCCTTGTATATTCTTCCTCTCTAAAAAGTCAGCAACTAAAAGTAATGAAAACAATGATGAATCATTCCTGTGCTGTCAGCAGAAGATGTTCCTTCAAAGCAGCACGTCCTTTGAGTCAGTACTATCTGCTACTCATGCATTCATTCTCTGTAGAGTGGGTGTTGTGGTTGTGGAAGACATGAGCATTCTGAATAAGAGAAGGCAATGCAGAAAAACATTCATGAAACATTGCAATGTAAGTATAATATTTTATTAAACGTTATTGTGTGATTTTACTTATGCCAATATACATAAGTATCAACCGAAGAGATATTTGGAAATACTGTAAGAGTGTTAATAGTTTTTATATTTGAGTGTAAGAATTATGGTTAACTTGGTTCTTTTATACTTTTTGAAATATTTAAGGAAGTTTTATAATAAGCACATATTTCTAATATAAGCATACATTTCCTTAATTTTAAAACACCTTTGATTATATGACCACCATAGAATTAAGAGCTTCTTTGTTTAAAAAATTCACTCTTGCTTTATTAATATTTTTAATTTTCAAACCAAATGTTTGACATTCTTGAAGGGAAATAATAAAAAAATTGTGTTTTTTTTTTTAAATCAAACGGAGAAGTAATAGTATGAGATCATACTTGGTTACAAATTAATGGTAATATTCTATACAATGTGGATGTGTCAACATTTAAAAGTTTCAACATTAAAGTGGACATCTGCCATTAAAAATAAACACAAACCGGGTGCCAAAGTTGTAAATTCACAGACACTGAAATAAATAAGCCCAAGGGAGTATGTTTCAAGCACCAAAGTTTCTACACAATGTTCATAAACCAATCCAAATGCCTGGTACAAAAAAAAATGTAGGAAAAAGAAAATGACTTCACTTCTTCACACCACAGCTGTCTGGTGCTGTATATGGTCACTATACAGACTCATGGCTGACCACTTTTAGCAGTCAAGATCATCAATGAAGAATTGTATGTATCAATTATCATATATATTGAGACAAAATACTTCCCAGTTGGATGGTGGGTACCATAGTTGGGTTCTTTCCAAGCAGACCTGTGACATAAGTTATCTAGGAGTAGTCTCTTGTTCATGCTTCTATACAGAGAAATCTTGTAGTATTCTGAGAAAATAGCCCTCATGCCCCAAGATACAGATGGGCTGATGATGTCAACGTGAGCACACTGACAGGTCCAGGGAACATGAAAGGAGCATGTCCATGAAGTCAAGTCCAGGAAACATGACTATGCCCATGAAGTCAGCTCATTCCCCTTTACATCCCAGAACCCAGCACATTTCCTTCTCACCATTTAATCAACATTTCTTTTTTTTTTTTTTTTTTTTGTTGGGGTGATAATTTTAATTGTTGCTACTCATTTCTTTTTTTTTTTTTTTTTTTTTTTTAATTTTTTATTGTGGGTTGTTCAAAACATTACAAATTTCTTGACATATCATATTCCACACTTTGATTCTAGTGGGTTATGAACTCCCACCTTCACCCCATACACAGATTGCAGATTCACATCAGTTACACATCCATTGATTTACAAATTGCCATACTAGTGTCTGTTGTGCTCCGCTGCCTTTCCCATCATCCACCCTCCCCCCTCCCCACCTCTCCCCTCCCCTCCCCTCCTCTCTCTCTACCCCCTCCACTGTATAACCCTGAGGGTCTCCTTCCATTACCGTGCAATTTACCTTCTCTCTCCCTTTCCCTCCCACCTCTCATCCCTGTTAAATGTTAATCTTCTTCTCCTGTTCTTCGTCCCTACTCTGTTCTTAGTTACTTTCCTTATATCAAAGAAGAACATTTCTTATAGCATTCTGTTTTTAGCATTTTCAAAATGAGTTTCTACACTGATTTTTCTATGGAACCCTTGATATTCACAAAATTCATTCACATACTAACTTTTCTGAAACTGCCACATTGAGGGGTGTCCAATCTTTTGTTGTTGAGCAGCTGGAATTCTGAACCTGTGATCTAAGTGGTCCCCTATTTCATCAAACCACAGTGTCTGAGCTTAAATGGGTAAGTACAATGGCCATAAAGGACACATGAGAACTGAAGACCCAGCAACTGACAGGACCGGGGATTAACAACCCCACAAAATAAGAAGTCACCTGGCTTTCTTGACAAAATGCATTGGCCATTTCCAGCAGGGAGGAGAAAAGCAAATTTATTGTTACTTTTGAAAAACTTTGAGTCATTATTACTACCTTTCAGCTGCCTCAGACCCAGATTCTCTTGACCATCCAAAGAGCTCACTATTAACCAAATTTATACACCCACCTGGATTCCAGGAATGCTAAAATATGGGGAAGAATTTTTCATCTTACAATAAAGAGGGGAAGGTCCCTATGTGGATATATAAGGGTGTTTTTTTACAACAGTGCACAACATAAGTTTCTAGGGTGAAAGGATCTTTATCTGAGAAAATGCTTGATTGAGCCTGAGTGAAATAGGAAGCTCCAGGCTGGGTATAGGCCAGATGCAGTCACTCTGGGTAATAGATGAAATCTCAACTCCTGAGCAATGCCTATGGAAAGAATTGAACTGAAAAGAGCTGATAACTTCAGTTGGCATGAACTGAGCAGATGAAGACAGGAAGGTACAGGAAGTCCCCAGTAACACTCCACTGTGAAGAAGCAATGCCTACTTGATCCTTGACAAGTTGTTTCTATTGGTGGAAAGCAAAATGCTGCTCTTGTGTTCTGAACTATCTTTTCCTTCCCCAGTTCAGGAAGCCCCATTATTCTAAGGAATACTTTGATGTGTGTGTGTGTGTGTGTGTGTGTGTATTTGAGATGGAGAAAACTAAAGAAAGGAAATGAGCTGGGATTCAAGTCAAATGGGGATGTGGAAAGGCACAGAGATGGCAAATGATGTTCCAGGACCTGGGAGGATATAGTGGCCCTGAGAACATAAGGTCAAGAACTCACAGCAGTAGTAGGGTGAGGATTCTGTGCATCTACAACCAAGAGAATTGGACCTGTTAGGGCCAGCTGAATCTATATATTAAAGGTCTAAGGAGCCGCCAGTTGAAATTGGGTGTTCATGTGTATATGAGGGTGTGCTGCTTACCAGATATATTAGAACACCCTAGAAAAATACTTTTTTTTCCTTAATAAATTTCTTATAAAAACATAAGCTGTATACTTTTGGCACTTCTAAAGTAAATACCTATTTCATATACTACTATATAGGCAAGCTTATATTTTCTTCACTTTTTTGCATTGCCAAGCACTTATCTTTGACTTCTTATACACAATATGAGGCAGACCCATTTGTCAACGATGATTTCCTTGTTTATTTCAGCTTTGGGGAAGTGATTGAATCACAGGGGATCTAACTTCATCTGTGGATTAATCCATTGATGAATTCATAATTTGTTGGCATTATTGGGAGGTGATGGACACTTTAGGAGATGAGGCCTAATTGGAGTTAGTAGGCCACTAGGGTTATGCCCAGAAAGGTATATCTTGTCCCTTGCCCCTTGCACCTCTCCACCACTTCTTTCTATTTCCAGGCCATCATGAGGTGAGCATCTTTTCTCTGCCACACCCTTCCACCATGATGTACTGACTCATCACAGGCCCTGAAACAATGGAGCTGTTGAATTATGAACTGAAACATTTGAAACAATGAGCCAAAATAATGTTTCTTCCTTTAAATTGTTTTTGTCAAGTATTTTGTCATAGTGATGAAAATCTAACACAATGGTTACTGAAAGTTTTTCTGGCATGATATGTGCATCATTTTTAATGGCAGTTAGCTTTGGGTAGTGAACCCATAGATGGTAACTCTTTTTCTTTTCCATTTTTCCCCAATTTACCATAGAAGAAATTTGCCTCTCTAGCTTTTATCTCAGCTGTATACATTTCATTTAAGTTTAGTGTATGGAAAAATGCTCTGGTACAAGATTTAGAAGAATTAGAGGAGCTGTGACCTAGTCAATATTCAGTAACTTAGCAAGTCATCTAAACTTTGTGTTGTAGCTTCATCATCTTTAAAATGGGCAAATGACTTTTTTAGCTCCCCAAGGAAGAAAGAACCCCCTCTCTTTCTCTCTATCTGCTTTCTCATCCCTTGTAATCCTGTCACCTAGCACAAAACCAGTCTTTTTATGTTGATTATTGTTTAATAAGTAACATGGTGTTTAATATAAAATAGTAATTATTATCACTAAACACTAATTATTAATAATAAATAAAATGATAAAGTAAACATAGGCTTAGTGTTTAATAAATGTTCACTGGCCTACTCAAGAAGCAAGGTAGGCATGAGTATTTTTAATTATTTAGGAAGGTATTAAGCTAAGTGATAATTATTATATAGTCAGGATTGAAGGGCTCCAGTAACTGGATTGCCAGAAGAATTCCCACATGGTCATACTCTGTTGCTTTATTGGTAAAAATAGTGTTAATCAGTTCCCTGTTAAGGGTTCAAGTTTTTGATCTAGGAATCCCTAAAGATTCATGGCTTAAAGGTAAAGCAATCAACTGCTTTGGTATGCATTTATTTATTTAAATATTTCACAAGTAATAATGTTCATTATATAAAAATTTTAAAATGATCATTTGCATAAGGAATAAAATAAAAATCATTCTATAATTGCATTACCCAATGGTAACTTCTATAAAGATTTTTATTGTATCTCTATAGAAATGAGAGAGAGACAAAAACATAAAGGAAAAGGAAATATATTTTTATGTATTCATATATCACGTTTTTCCTATGCAAATAAGATTTTGTCAGCTATATTCCTGTTACTTTAATTTTTCATCTTATATATCATGAGCATGTTTCTACATCAATGTGCTTACTACAACAACATTCTTAATGGCTATCCTGTATAGGTATGTTTCCTTATCATATTTTATTTAACCAAATTTTTTAAACAGACATTTAGTTTATTTCTTGCTATCAGAAATATCCTGAATTAAAACCCTTCTTTGAATTAAAGACCTTCTTTGTATACATTTCTGTCCTTAGGCAAATACTCTTGCCCAGTAGTACTGGCAAGCAAAGAATTCAACAGACCTCCTGGCAGATGGTCTTCTGTGTTTCTACACATGGGGTCAACTGATACTTGACTAAACTGAATGTCCAATTAAATCTAGAATTAGATTCACTTTTCCTCTCATCCATTTGATTTACTATTAATCCATATGGATTAAACAATCTTTGTATTTTAAGCAGAAATTGCTTTCTTTATATCTCTCCTCTTTCCTTCCTCTACCTAAATCCTACAAAATGATATTTATGATAAATATATAAAATGTAAATTATCAAAATATTGAACTATGAGCTGCATACAAATTATAAATTCACTTATAAGTACACTGTTTTAAGTTTGAAAGCTCTTAAACATCCTCTACCATTTGTAGGGCCAGTCATTTTGTATACAAAAAAAACCTCTTGTAACTTTTCCAAGGTCACATGGTTATTAATGGCAGAGCAGAAAATAAACCTGAGGTTTCTATAAGAAGAGGGGGTGATAACAACACTGAACAAAACTCAGTTTTTATTCCATTAGACAAAAATACATGAGTTGTGTTAGAGGACCGCACTTAATTGCCCACAGCCTTTGATGTCTGCAGCATGTGTGTGAATTCCCTTTGGAGAGGGAAAAAAATTAAAAACATAGAAGCCTTTGCAGTCTGACACAGTATGACTTACCATTTAATGCCAGTTCACATCTATCTTTACTCTGGGATGATTCCTGAGGCAACAATTAAGTATGTGGCCCCAGAGACAACCTTGCTGCCAAGAGGGATTAAAGAATTTGTGAGTCACTTCTTATACCGTAGAAAGGGTGACAAACAAATGATGTTGTGCTCCCAGGCTTATGAGTAGTGGTTAATTGGAATCCCGTAGTGGGTGGGGGAGTGGTTGGTGGCTTGTACTCTTCCACTCCTCTTCAGTAAACTGCATAGACATGGGATGAGATCACCTCAATTTCTTTTTCTAATTAAAAATATAATTAAGAACTTTTTATTTCCTTTATCTATCTTACTTTTCAATAACAATTAACAGACTTCAACAGTATCCAAAATATAGGTGTTCAATAAACATTTTTTGATTGAAGAATAAATGAATAAATGAATTTATTAAGTACCAAATATGTCATATACTCTGCTTTAAGGACTCAGCATACAGTAATGGATGAAACAAAAATCTCTGCTCTTATTAAGCTGGCATTCTAATCAAGAAAAAAGGGCAGTAAGTAAAATGCATAGACATCTAAAAGATAAAATAGGCAATAAGTAAAATATTTATAAGGGCTTTAATGAAAAGTAGATCTGGGGAGAAAAAAAGTATATATGGAAATATGAATGATAATTGAAATCTTAAATTGGGGTGTCAGGAAATGAACATCTGCCTCTAATATTTGCAGGGCTTGGGACAAGAATACCAATAAGCCTACATACTTACATAGACATATTCTAAAATTAAAAATCAAAAAAATAAATTGTTAAGTAAAATATATTATATCCTCATATCTTTAAATACATAATGTACCAGTCCTGTTTAAGTGAATAATCAAATAGAGAACATAAATCCGGACATATTTTTATCTTTACTTAATGAAATTGATCCTATTTTTCTTTATGTCAGGAAAATCCCTATGTAAATAATCAAATTTTTGAAATAATTTTGTTCTAATCATCTAAAAAATAAAAAATAAAATGTAATTATATTATAAATAAATATAATAATTTTTCATCAAAGATTTAAAATAAATGCAAGACATTAAA
This sequence comes from Marmota monax, assembly GCF_021218885.2. Classification (NCBI taxonomy): domain Eukaryota; kingdom Metazoa; phylum Chordata; class Mammalia; order Rodentia; family Sciuridae; genus Marmota; species Marmota monax. Next base: position 4,854,270 of record NW_026695228.1, read on the forward strand.
TAAAATATTTTCCATATGCCTTAAAAGTTATTCTATTTTAAAGTCTTTAAAATTATATACTAACTTAAAAAGCAAAAGACAATTATAATTTATGAATAGTATTTTGAGCTCAAATTTATTTGAAGCTGAAGTCTAAAACTTTTATTGAAAATGTCACTAAATCATTTAAAGCAGTTTTTAAAATTTAAAACTATCCATAATGTTTTGCTTTGAATATCTAATTTTCAAAGAAAATCATTTTTACATTTCATACCTGTTTCATCTCATCTTACATATACACAGATGTTATAAAAACAAAAAATCTTGAAGTTTATAAATTATTTGTCAAACCCTAATGACAACCTTCTTGAATATTATGCTAATTTATGAATATCCCCAGAACCACATATTTGAACATAAAAAAGAAACAAGGAAATGGATTTTCAACATTATTAGTAAATTAAATTTCATTAAACAAGACACTATTACTTTCATGTGGAGAGGAAGGATATAACAAGTTAATTAAATTATCTTTTCTCTTCCCCACTACATTTATTATATATTGGTGTAAAACAAACTACTGTAAAACTCAACTACTCTACACCACCAGCATTTGTTTCTGCCATTTCTGTGAGGCAGGTATATCTTAGCTGGGTGCCTGTGCTTCAAGGTCTTCATGGTGGATGTTAATTGGGTCATGTCTCAAGGCTTCACTTGGGGGAGAATTTCCAGGAGCCCTACAATGGGACCACTATGAATAAGTCTACACAATAGTGTTAACACCTACACAAACATTCTACTAACCTCCTTGTAGCTTGTAAAAATGTCTGCAGGGACTCCAATGACACTTGGTATAGGAGACTGTGATGGAGGGGCTGTTAGAGAATGTGATAATATAGCTATCCAAAACACAGTACCTTGAAAATTTTACAAAAACATGAAAACGAAGATAGAGCTTTCCCCATGCTTTTGGAAAAGTCTTAATGTTTACGTTTCGCTAATTTCTTAATAAATTCATTTCTATTCTCCATCAAAAGAAACCAAGAGAAAAAAAAATCCCACATGAATTAAATGCTCTAGTACAGAGAAGCTCTCTTAATATTCAGAATTCAATAGATATTGAAATTATCTTTTTATTTTAAAAAACATAGTCACTGTGTAACTTCATCTTTCCTGAAGGAAAGAGTAAGCAACATGGATTAGCCTTGTCCCTACAGTTTGGTGATTTTCTTTTGAACAGTTAATGTCTCAGGCAGGCTGATGAAGACTCAAATTTATCTACCTGCCTCTGAAATGATGGAAGGTCCCTGCTGTCAAAAGACCATTGGTGGTGAAAAGTAGGTACAGGTCTGGTGTGTAAGCAATGCTGCCACTGGTGGCTGCAGGAGGTGGGGCCCTGTCGTGGAAAAGTTGGAGCACCACCTACTCTGGAGCCTCTGACATAGAGAAACTTCTCTATCACAAAGGAGGCTGAGCTTAGTTTTCACCTGTGATTCATAGCTAAGTTCAGTCCTCCCTGTTCACTTTTATTAACTTAATAGGGTATTAATGAATAATTTTCCCTGATTGTACCTTGTCCTGAAAATGAAATCTTGAAAAAGGACAAAGAACTCACTCAATGGCAATGTCATCTGCCATTCTTTAATTAATTACAGTGCCCCCAGTAAGACCCAGAAGGATGAATATCCCATCTGAGTGCAATTACATTATGTCTGCATGAATGGCCTGCTTTTAGCAGTTCTGGGCTTCCTGTTTCTCCATGTGTTATAAAATTATATACAACTTGAACATGTCAGAAAACAAATCCACGGTAGATTATAGGAACCAAACCCAAAGACAGGCTTTGGAATTCTATTTTACAAATATTCCCTGGAGGGATTCTTGTTGTTTGCCAAAGTTAAAAACATCTTAGTGGCATTTGAAGTAAAGTAATTAGATGTAGGTTGTAGAATTATTTCATTATTTTGTATCATAGTTGCTTTTAATAAGTACCAGATTAGTCCAAAAGCTGGGACTTTATTTCCAAATTATTTTGAAACGTTCTTGGTTTCAAATTCATTGTCTTCTTTCTTTCCCTAGGAAGCCTAATGTTCTTCACATCATGGTGGCCCAATCTTTGTTTTAAAAAATATGAACATATCAAAAACTTGGCACGAGAGCATATGTGTATTATTTCATGGCATTATTTTCTTACTAGCCTACACGTCAGAGGTAGAAAAAAAAGAGTTAATATCAATAATGCAAACTAATATGCAATTCAGATCCCTGTCTCTGTGACGTAAGTGTAAGACTTTCTTGTAATAGTAAAATTGGGGGAGAATAGAAATCAGCTTCTAAGAAACTCAGCATCAGTCGAGCCATATGTATGAGTAACATTCAGTACAGGTTGATTTCTGCTGCTACTTTTACTGGCAAACAATGGACAACTGCCAAAGCCTGTTCAACCCACACAGCTGTTTTCAATGATTCATTTCCCCTGATTTCCCAGCTGACCCATTCAGAAGGAGAATAGCAGTTTTCAAACCCCTGTTGCTAGCCTCATAGCTGCAAGGAGCCCTCCCCTTCAATTGTGGGAGCATTTCAAAGGCTAAAGTGAGAGACCATTGTCCTCAGAAGCAAAGTTGTTTCTAAAACCTGAGTGTAAAAAGGCAGAAAAGGATGAGAAGAAGCAGGGAAATATTGATTTTATGGTGAGGTGCTCACCATGGTTCTGCTTCTCAATATGGCTACGTCTCTTGCTTTCCCTCAAACCACCCTGACTTCAGCCCGACATTCCAACCTCTCTAACGGTTTCCCAAGCATAGAAGGTTCTTTTGCCCACTACTATCACTGCTTTTCACACTGGTTGGAATGCACTTCCTTCTTGGAGAAATTTCTGCTAATTACAAATGGAACCCAAGAATTACAATCTCTAGAAGCTGCTCCAGAACCCTAAAAGATAGGTTAGATGGTGCATTGGGAGTAGGATGGCATCCAAAGGGATGAAAATTGACTCTTGAAAAGCAGAATTTTCTCTCTTTTGTATTCAGATTATACATCCAGTACATAAGCACACGATTTGCCTGTGTTATTAAGATTTCATTTTGGGAGGAGTAATTAAAAGAAAGTGTTTAAAAGAAATCTATGAGGGGGCATAAATGAATGAAAGGTTGAGAAACCCTAATGACAAGTTCCTTTGTCACCCCTGTACATACTATTTAGCTTGTTTTAAGTCACTGACCCTGGATGGTTTGCAGATCAGGATTTGATGAAGACCCCCTTTTCCAAAGTCCCTTCTCCCTGCCCCACTCAGGATTATAAGCTCTTTGAAGTGTGCTGTGCTCCACTACCCCTACAGTCCAGGAACAGTGTTGGTATGCAGCAAGCACTTGGGATATATTTATTTTTTTCAATGGCCTTGACCAGATCATGATTTTCAACCCTACTTTAGACAGTTAACCCATTGTACTATATGAAAGAGACTTTGAACCCTTCCAGTTCCTCCAGCATCCTGTGATTTAAGGAGATGCAGTTTCATGAATTTTTACTTCATTTATCAACATCTAAAGACCTATTGACTCAAAGGTGGATTTATATTGCTGATGTTTCCTGTTCAAATATCCAGTGGGTACTTTGGCTCTGCCATTGTGAGGTATTTGACATGCTCTATTTCCACACAGAAATATGTTGCACCAGCAGAGTAGCCATGTCTGTCAAGGGTAGCATTCTCACTGTAACATGGATTGAACCAGAACTCTGGGTGCCAATTTGCAGCTTTCTATACTGGGACAGATCCCTACGATTGCTTTAAATTCCTTGAAAAGTCAATATTGGAAAACTCTTCTTAAAATTAACTGTATATGTCATGGTTTGAATGTTTAGATCCCCTCTAAAATTCATGCTGAAACCTAATTGACAATATCCTAATTGGAAAAAGATATACTCCATGTTTGTATAAATATGTCAACATAGACTCTTCTGTCATTTATAACTAAAAAGATTTAGATTTTTTTAAAAAGAGGTGATACCTTTAGGAGGTGATTAAATCCTTTGTCTATACCCTCTTGAATTGCATTAATGCCTTATAGAAGAGGTTTCATGGAGAAGTGGCACCATTTTTGCCCTTCTGCCCTCTGTCATGTCAGGACATAGCATCTGATCTCCAGAGGATGAAGCGAGGACCATCTTATTTATTTTTTTTGGGGGGGGTGTCAAATAACATGTGCTTCTTGTGGGTATAATGATTACCTTCACTTATTGTATTTTTTTTATTTATTAAAGAAGTTTCCTTGTATGATAATTAAAATTTTACTTGGGAATTGAAATATTTTTATTGGTGCATACTTATTATCAGAATAATGGATTTTAGTATGACCTATTCATATGTGCATATAACATACTTTGATCATATCCATCCTCCATTATTCCTCCTTACCCTCCCTCCCCCATCCTTTTGATCCCCTTCCTCCTAATCCCCTTCCTGTTTTCTAATAGTGAACAAGGTGCCATCTTGAAGCACAGAGTAGCTTTTGCCCAATACCAAACTTGCCTGCCCTTAGACTTTCCACCCTTCAGAACTGTGAGGAATAAATTTCAGTTGATGGTAAAAGAGACTAAGAGTATACATCATTTTTTTGCTTGATGTGTCTGTTTTATTGCTATATCACATTATAATTATGTTGAGGAAGATAATGGTAGAGGATAGCTCTCATGGAGTATGTACCATCTCAGTCATTTTCCTAAATGCTTTTTATCCATAGTCTCACTTAATCTCCTAAGAGTTCTAAGATGGACATATTATCCGTCTTCTTATTTACAGATGAGGAAACTAAGATAGAGGCAATTAAACAGCCCAAGGATTCAGGGCTGAAAGTGAGAAAGCTAGAACTCCAGTCCAGGAAAAGTTGACTCCAGAATCAAAGCCTTAAAGCACTATGCCAATTAGAAAACAAAAAATCTGTTTCAAAATTACATAAAGTGTTGCATTCTAAAAGCATCTAAATGATGATGATGTTGATTACTGTCAACATGAATGAATAAATGAACATTTCAATTTGCAAAGCAAGGTGTAATTGTGGCTCAGATTTAATCTATAACTTTCTAGCTACTGATTTATAAAAGGAAAAATTAACTTATCTCCAAATAGTAAGATGTTGAAAAATAGATTCCAGTGAAAATATTGAGACTCTGCATAGCTAAATATGTTGTTAGAAGTTGTCAGTAGAAAAGTGTTGAGAGTATGTGGGGGAGTTGGTGAACAGAGAACTGGGAAGAAAAGACACATAATTCTAATTATTTGCTTTAAAAAATTCCCATTGCCTCACTCCCATTCCAGTTGCAAGCATGAATAAATTCTTTTCACAGGTGTTGGTGTTACAATAGAATACTAGTGAATTTAAAAAAAAAAAAAGGGAGGAGACATGGAAAGTGACTGCATGCCTCAGAGAGAGTGAAATTAGAATAGACCTTCCCTATTTCTAGGGTACATGGCATTTTCCATGTGACACCATTTCCCTTGGCCTACTTTGGAAGATGGAAGTTTTGTAGCTTTTAAAGGGCAAGAGGGAAGGAGTGATTGCCTTAAATTTAAGTGAAATTTATTTTATAAAATGATTGCCTTAAAACAGAGGGAGAGGGCAATAAAAGCAGAATTCAACTGTCTAGCTAAGAAATTCATCCTAAATGCAATTTCAGATTTCATTCTCACCCTGGAAACTCTTTTCTTCCCAAGAAGTTCTTTTGTAATCAAAATCTTTTTTCCTAAGTCATATTACTATTGCTGGTTTATTTCGCTCAACAGGTAGTTTCTGGGGGGAAAAAAATCAGTGCACTGAACTGGCTTAAGACACACTATTGCAGCCTCCTCCACTTGGTAGAAAGGTATTACTGGACAGATGATTTAACTTCCTGACCCTCAGTTTCCACATGCATCAAGATTGGTAATAATATTTACTTCTAAAGATAATAATGAGTTGAATGAGGAAACACACATATAGTTTTGGCTCAGTATTTTCCACTTGTGCTTTATCCTTTATTCTTCAGTCATAAAATAATTTGATTGTCAAAATTTTCAGAAGGCCTTTTCAAACTTCATTTTCTGTGGTGGTTAATTCCTATTGTTAGAAATATTTTTTTATACACTCAGTTTGCTCTCCTGGTTGAATTTCCTGTGAGATTTCCACAGATCATCAGAGAATAGAGACAAACAGGAAAGACGAGGAGAAGGAAATACCACGGTGTGGTTTTATGTGTACAGCTGACCACTGCTGCTCATGGTTTGAATTAAGGAGAGTTGCAAAGTCAACCACCAGACAGAAACTTCCAAAGTCACTCTGCAGGCTTGTGCTGAACAGATGTTTCTCCAACACGCCAGCTGGAAAGGATGATGGAAAAATTTGTAGAACCCAAAAAAGAAAAAAGACACCAAGGGTTATAAAAGAAAAGATTCTTCTTCAACTCTTCTTTTTTTTATTTGTAGGGAATTTATCAAATATATCGTATATGGTACATTTTGCAACTCTTTCAGTAACATAGGGTATAACCAATTCAACTCCATTTTGCAGAAGAGAAAACAGAGATTTCAAAAAACTAAGTAATTTCCCCAAGTCTAATTAGCTAGTAAATAGCTAGGGTTTGGATTCCAACCAGTGTAGGGGCTCCAAAAGCTGTCTACTTTGCATGCTGAGTCCCAATGGTATATGAGCCAGGATGTTCAATGAAAAGTAGTTAAAGCAGAAATAGGGAGTGTATTAATTCCATAAGCAAATTATGGGAATGAGTAGAAAGAACTAGTTTTAGAAATAGTCTTAATGGATATATACATGGCTGGCTTGCTGATACACCCCCCCCCATCCTTCATCCACTCTCTGCCACCTTCCTTCTCTTGGTAGATTCCTTCTCCCCACCGTCATTTCCCATCTCTCTGAACCCATTGCTATACATGGTTTCAGAGTCACATCATACAAACATATAACCAGGGACACAAAACTCTCCCAAGCTTTATCCTAAAGTAAACCATTTTAAAGTGGGCTGTTATTGATCTAGTTTGATTGAGTATCCATTTCTAAAGCAGTAAGAGATCAGGTGGGATGGTTGCAGTGACTGGTTAGCTAGGTCATCTGCCTACACTTGTGACTCAGCATTAGAAGTGAAAACCTTCTTAAGAACCAAAACACTGGATGAAGAAGCATTTGCCAGATAGAAGGGGATTGTTGTTTGGGGCCAGACAATATGGTAAATGACCGCTCTCCAGCAAGGGAAATGACATGGGTCTTGGAAGTTGGTAGAAATATGTTTTAACTTTGTTCTGCTGCTTCCTAAGAATATGACATTAAACTTTAGTCACTAGAGTGAGATACACAGTAATAAATTGGAAAACTGCCAATGCTCAATAATGAACTGATAAATGAATTGATGATAAAGTTTAGGTAAATCCTCAGTTCTAATATTAATAAGAGTTTGGTCATTAATTTAAAATTGTCCTTATCAGGACTCTGATGAGATATGATTTCATAACTTTTTCTAATCTCTTGCACTTTCCCCAAGTCATTGTTCAAGTAGAGAGGGAAGATGCTGGAAAGCAAGGACAATATTTCTACATCTTTTCTGCTTCCAACATACCTAGCAAGGAACTGGGAATAACATGGTGTTGACAGCATTTGCTTAAAAATCACTTACTAACTTGAATCACTGAAAAGGCAGGAGACAAATCACATTGGCAGTCCTTTCCAAACCTTATCAATGTTTGTACTAGTCCTCAGTGAATAATGAGAATAGGTATTCATGCTGTTAATGTTCACTTTTATTGAAAATGTGCAAATAGGTGCATTTGACGACTTTTTCATCTAAACTTGTAGGTAGGGTTATGTTAAATAGTTTTGATGTTAAATAATAGTATTGCCTTGAAAATGTAGAATATTATGGATGTTCAGCCTTTGAAACACACCTTGCATTATTAGCACCCATTATTTAATTCCTGTTCTCTCATGATCACTTTGATACATTTCCATATATCAATTATGTTAATGCTGATGTTCTGAAGTAGCTTCAGCCAAGTGAATTATGTATTGTGATGGAAAAGAACTTAAATCTAAATTTAAACGATTTACATTTACCTTTTAAAAGGCAAATTTGAAGTGATCATTAATGAGCCACCCCTATATAAACTCTAATTTTGAAATTCTATTTGAATTTTATATTTTGCACCACACACAAAAAAATAAAGCGTCATTATTTTTGCTGAATTGCTAGGTGCCTGTTATCCATGGTGTCAAGACATGAATTGGTATTTCTTCTCCTTTTGTCAATGGGCTGGAAACCCTCTTCCATGAATGCCATGAACTCTGGGTGAATACTTAAGAGACACAGGTGACTTGAAGGTACCTATGGTTTATCTGGTGTGTGTGTGTGTGTGTGTGTGTGTGTGTAGAAAATTCAAGTGCTAAACAGGCTACTACATTAATTTGGATGCCAACAAGTTTTTTTTTTTGCATTAAAGTGGGAGGCAGGAATATTCTATATTACATTTCTGATTATGCTTCAAATGGCTTGAGTCCCTTTTCTTCTAACACTGTTTGCTGTCTATGAACAACTTCCCGTTGTTCCAGAATGTAGTCCAAACTGCTTACGGTGACCCTCAAGGAGCTATAGATTCCTGCCTCTGTCTACCTCCCAGGGACTCATTTTGTGTTGTTTTCCCCACCCTGTCATGCTCCACCCACATCCTCCTTCACTTCCTGTGATGAATATACCATGCTTCCCCAGGTTAAATCAGAAGCTGATTAAATCCCCTCTGCCTGGAAGGCTCTCCCTTCCACTCCTTCACCTGGCTAGCTCCTGCCCTCTGTAACGTTTCTTCTTAACTAGCAGTTCACTGAGACTTCCAATATAGCTGTTCTAGCTTTGAATTTCTAGAAGTCTAAGGAAGGTATATAACTGTTCTCTTAGTAACCAATTATTTCATCTGGCTTCTAGTAGGAAGCCAGAATAAAGAGCACAACTTTTATGTTCCTTAAATACTTTGTGTTTCTTCTTCTCAACACTAGTTCCTCAGAGAACAAAGTCAGGGAAACAGGAACTAAGAAAGAAGAAGAAAATAGGCAAAGGCTTCAAGGATAGAGTCAGCCACAGATGAGCCAACAAATCCCACAGCTTTCCTAGGCTACTCTGGATAACACGAGTAAGATGCTCTTCACATGAAACCACATTGGGGAAACCATCCATGAAACTACTCCATCCATCCAGGCAATTGCCAGTCCTTGAAGTTTGTGGGGTCTTCCCATGGCTGTGAGTATTGAGCTCCTTGTACCGAGTGATGTGCACTCTCTTGGTCCCTACTTACGCTTAGCATTTTTAGCCAATGCCTTTCTCTGTCTTTATTTTAATTAGTTTACATAGGTGAAGAGTGTTTGTGTGTGCCTGTGCATATGGATCCTGAGCACTGTAAATGCATTTCAACTTTATTATTTTCACCCACAATTTTCTACACTCACAAATGTTATTTTCATAGTGTTTCTGAAACTTAACTGGTCTTATGTAAAAATAAAAGGAGTGCAAGCCTTGAGTTGAAGACAGTTTGATAAGGCCTTTTACAAGGGGGGAGGCTTATCTTCATATGCATAAGACCACAGAGATATAGCCAGTCCCTGCAGGACTCTTTAACAATTGATGGCAGTTTAACAACATAGCAAATTAATTTAGTTATAACATTTTCTTGACTACTTAATTCTCTGAACAAATACTAATGTCTATTCAATGAATGGGAGTACTTTGTTGGTCTCTGACAATATCAAAAGATATAACAAACTCTCCACATTCATGAAGTGAACTGCATATCAGCTGGTCATAAACAATGCAAAATAGGCCAGGCACTGGGGCGCGCAATGGTAATCTCAGTGGCTCTGGAAACTTAGGCAGGAGGATTGCAAGTTCAAAGCCAGCCTCAGCAACTTAGTGAGGCCCTCAGCAACTTAATAAGACTCTGTCTCTAAATAAAATATTTTTAAAAAGGCCTGGTGAATAAAATATTTTTGAAAAGGCTCAGTGGTTAAGCATCCCTGGGTTCAATCCCCAGTACCAAAAAAAAAAAAAAAAAAATGCAAAATAGACTCCATCAAAGAAAGGACATAAGTTATAGGCAAAGAAATGTCCATCTAACTTTTCATTCTTTAGCAAAGAGTACAACTGTTCTTATTTAAGCTTTCCAGGAAATAAAAAAGTCTATTTTGTATACACACACACACACACACACACACACACATTTTCTGCATGTGTGAAGACATCAAAACACATAAAATACAGAGGTGGCAGGGTGTCGTGCTGGCACTTTATATTTCAATAACTGGTTCCACAGGCAGTTATTTTGCAAATAGATTTCAAAAATTAATTACATGAATCAAAACTCGATTTAGTTTCCTGTCTCAGTATTGATCTTCACCTACACAGATCAAATTTATGTTCTGCTCTTTGATTGCTGACCTCCTACTGCCTCTCACATCCCTAAATTGAGTATGCACATATCTACATACCACATGTTGGCTCAGAGTAGTCCTTTGAAATAAGAAGTCTCCAAAATCAAATACAACAAAGCAGAAATGAAGTTCACTTATCCTTATTTTTACTTCTCATTATACCTGCTCTTGAGAACTTGTGGTTTACCCTATTTTCTTTTTAAATTTGCATTTGCTATAAACACAAATGATGATTGCATTAAACTGTTTAGTGCCATGTAAATTGATAAATCACCTTGTTCTTAGCATGGCATTTTAACCCATGAAAATTAAATGGTAACTGTTCTAATCAGCTTTTTCTCTGCAGTGACTAAAAGGTCTGACCAGAACCATTGAAAAGGAGGAAAAGGTTATTTGAAGGCTCATGGTTTCAGAGGTTTCAGTCCATAAGAGGCTGGCTCCATTCCTCAAGGCTTGAGGTGAGGCTGAACATCATGGTAGAAGAGTATGGCAGAGGCTAGAAGCTCACATGATGATCACGAAGCAGAGAGAGGTGGTAAGCTCAGCTCACCACCAAATATTTACCCCAAGGGCATGCCCCCAGTGACCCACCTCCTTCAGCCACACAGAACCCACCCTCAGTTCCCACTCAGTTAATCCCATCAGGGGATTGATTGACTGATTGGGTTAAGGCTCTCATAACCCAATCACTCCGCCTGTATGCCTTCTTGAATTGTCTCACACAAGAGCTTTGGGGGGATACCAGTTATCCACACCATAACAGCAACTGAGGATTTTAGAAGCAGTTTGAGAAGCTGATAGGAAAGTGACATGGGATATCAGTGGAGAATGCTTATGATTCCATAAGGAAGACATTAAAATATAGTAAAAAAGTTAATATTTAGGGGAAACTGAGTATAAAGTAATCAGGAGTTGTTTTTAATTTTTATCGTGATTTGTTTTGAGTCTGAAATGATTACCAAATTAAAAAAAAAATACTGAGTAAGATTTTAAAGGAAAATGACTCATGTCCATTTAAGATGGTGACTACATGGCATGATTTTGAGGAAATATGAGGGGATTAGCCAGATTTTACAGGTAAAAATCCCCAGTATGGACCAATCAGATAACATCCCACTCCAAAGCTCAGTTGTAATTAACACACACTCATCCCTGCTTAGTAAATCCTAGTTAAGATCTAAATAAATTCAAAATCCAACTCCTGTCTTCCAACTCACCACCAGCAAAATAAAATCATGAACATAATGAAAAATGAATTATAAAGATTTCAAATAAATTTTGTTTTGAACACAATTCTAGCTACTATCAAATATCTTGGCTCACCATTACCAGAAGAATATGTCAAACAAAAGCAACCCAATTTAAAAGCTGCACTTCAGTAATCTCAACCGTGTCGTAATCAATGTTTTTTTTTTTCCCCCTTCTTGTTACTGGGCATTTTAATCATCTCAATTGTCTCTGGAAAACCCATCAGGCATCTACAACCCATAGCCCTGCCATCAGAACTCATAATTTTGCCTTGGGAACAAAAGCCATCTGCACTGTAAACATAGCCTGGTGTATTAATGTGCAGGGGAAATGACTGTGCCCTCTGCAATGTTTCCTAATCCTTTATTCATCTCAACATGGTGGCATTTTATGGCTTCCCTCGTGAGACAACTCCAATTATTCTCACAGTTTATCTAGGTTTCTGGAAAAATCTGTTGGAATGTTGCCTTCCTACCCTATTTCCCCTGGTGATCAGTTTATTGAGGGATACATTTTACCTGTACATTTTTATTTCTTAGAAAAAAGCTATTCACTAGACATTCGTTTTCCCCATGGTTTCCTCAGAGAGAGACACAAACTGGGAAACTATAAAATAGAATAAAATAAAGTGGGACACTAAGATAATCATGCAGTTTGATTCTGATGCCCTGACCTATTTTTAAAAGTCAAAGCAAGAACAAGTTCTGTTTCCCCTCCCCAGCAATTCCATGGGGATTTTTCTCAGTGCGGTGATAATATGAAGTATAAAATAGCTCTCTTTATTGTTGGGAGGGAATTTCAACTTTTTAAATTTTAAAAAAGAAACAACTATAACTGTTCTTTAATTCTCTAACCGCCTTCTCTTATCTTAGTTCAATAGTAGGTGTAGCTGCCATACCTTGGACTCAGATACTGTGAGCAAGATCTCTGTACTTTCCAAGATTCCTTAATCTTTGGAACGTTTTTGAAAAATTAAAAACTCAGAATTTTACTTTTCAGATCAGGCCAATAATTTTCTGATTATAAGGAATGGACTCTTTTTTTGGGGGGTGGGGAGAAAAACTAGGAACTGTTTGAAAAACAATTTGAATACCATGAGGAGAATGTAGTGTAATTTATTCCAAAGAATGCATTTACTTGAAAAACTTACCAACTGATGTCAATTCCAAAGAATTCATAAAAACTGGGCCCAGAAAGAAAAGAGACAGTGAAATTCTAAGATGCTCTGAATCTTTCTTTTACTCCCTTTTTCTTCCCCAGAGTGCTCTCCCTTGCAACTGGGTCTTTGCATATTCTTTCTCAGTTGTACCCATTGATTTGGGGGGAGCTCATCTTTTCTTTATTTCTTTTCTTGTAATCATATTTCAGTATATCCAATAATTCAAAGGACTGAGTCAATATAAGGTATATTTATTAATATAACAATTATTTGTGCCTGACAATGGGCAAATATTTTGTGGCACTGGGATAAGAATGGACAATATAAAGACTTTGTAGATAGGAGATGGAACACTATAGTCATGAACTGCATTTTAGCAGGGACTTGCTCTAGTTTCCGCACATTTGAAATGTGCAGCAGCATAACATGGTAGTTAAGAAGAGCTGTTCTGGAGCCACATGGCCTGGATTTAGTCCTATTGTGACTAGCTGTGAGACATCAAATGAGTTATCCTCTCTGGTCCTCAGTTTCCTCATCTGAACATTGGGAATTGTTTCTACCTCGTGGATTGCTTTGATGATGAAATGAAGAAATTTATGTCAAGTACTTAAAAGAGCACCTTCATCCCTTAGACTTTGTATATGATCATAGTATTTATGATCAATACTATGAAAGTTTCTAGGAGTGAGGGGATTAATTCTACCTACAGAATTTTCAGAAGACTTGCGTGAGAATTGCTTGTTTAAGGAGACACCAAGAGCAACTACACAGGTTCTAAGGTTCAACTCAATACTCTTTCCCTCAAGTTCTTATCCTTCCGCTTTTATAAGAAATCACTACTTCCTGCTTTAAACAAATGTTTTAAAACATTTCAGAACTTCCCCATGCGGGGTCCTGGTTTTGAAGAAAGTAGTCTCAATCATGTCAATTATTTCAGTAGAAAGGCATCTGGAAGATCTGTCTTTATTTCCTTTGTCTGCACCTGGGCTTCACAATGATGGAAGATGGTAACCTAAATGTGCTCAAAACATTCTGAAACAGGCCACATTGTCAAGCAAGTTTGACACGCTTGCAGAGAATGAGCTTTGTCTGGCTGGACTGATCCACTCTTAATGATTACACTCTGTGCATACCCAAGTGGTTTAGGCCATCAATTAACTATTTTAAATGAATTCTGGTCATATCCATCCAATAAAATGTCTTCTATTATGTATCAAAAAGAAAGCAAACCTCAAGTTTGGTGTGTTTTCTTTTCCTTCAGAAATTCTGGGATGTATGATTGCTGAAATATTAAAATGAGAATATTTTGCAGGTTGAAGCTACTTCATATTTCTATTAACTTAATCTTGATCTTGCCTGGGGACAAAGCTTTCAAATATGTTAAAGAACATGAACTTCAACCTTCGGGGGAATGAGTATGTGAAACAGCCCTCGGCAGATGAGAGGATGACATCATGAAGATCCTTCTAACTACCTGAGAAAAGAGTTGGAGACAAGCAGGAAGACCCCCTTGAAGGCTCTTGAAGTAATGGAAGTTCATTTGTTAACTTTTTTTTATTTGAAAAGGATTTTATATTTACAAGAAGTGATAAAATCAGGACAGAATAATCCCATGTGTCCTTATCCCCAGCTTCTTTTAATGATAATATCTTACATAACTTATAATGCATTATAGAAACCAGGAAACTGACTTTGGCACAGTGCTATGAACTAGAATATATGCCTTACTCAGATTTTATCTGTTTTTGCATATGTCTAGTTTTATGAAGTTTTATCACATGTACAGATTCATGTAAAGACTACCACAATAACCAAACAGACCAAAGGAGAGTTGATAAGACCTTGAGCAAAGAGAAATGGAGAAAACAGGACAGAGTCAATAAATATCAATGAACTATAATAGTGAAGAGCTTAGATTCTGGAGCCAGACTTCCCCAGACTGAACCCCTGCTCCACTGCTTACCAGCTCTGTGACTGGATGCTGTGTAACTTGTCTGTGTCTCAGTTCTCTTATGTGTATATGATAATAGTACTTCCTAGAGGTGTAGTGAGAAATATATTAGGAAAAAAAGAGCATACAACAATCACAGAACAGTAGTCAGTATATGTCGATTCTATGAATATGTTAGCTTTTACTGTTAAGTGAGATCCAATACTGGTGGAATGTAGAGCTGAATTAAAGGCCAAATCTTGAGCTTGTTACCTGGTAGATGGCATAGGTACTGCTGATGCAGAAGTATGGGTTTGGTGGGGGAAGATGTCAGTAAAATTTGAGGTGAATTTTTATACACATACACACAAAAAAATAAAGAGTTAAAGAGAATTTGTGGTGGATATGAGGTTAAGTAAATGTGTCAAATTTGTGTCCCCTACAAAGTCTAGCATGAAGTTCATCAGAAAAGAATATGGGTTTTTATGGCAATATTCTGTAAGAGGTACTTTTTCTAATCTACGTGGTTTTCCCAGTATGTAACAACTGCCTGATAACAAACATTAGTACACAGGATACAGTGAGGTTTGGGAAATCCCTCACAAGTATTTCAGGGAGATATCAGTCACCTTTCCTGGCCTTTCAGCTTACACAGTATTGGCTGATGCTTTCAGGAACCATTACGTCATTTCTGCATCTCCTCAAGTGGTTTACACTCTGAGAAATAACTTCAGCAACTCTCTTTCTACAGGCTTAACTATTGTTGCTATTAATTTGATCCTGTAACAGATCACTGCAAGGTTGAAGATCCCTCTGATGGCTACTCTTTGGTGTGTACTCTATAGAGATCTGCTATTCTCTCCTGGCTCTATGCTATGGTGAAAAGTGGCAGTTTAAAATACAGTGCTGCATTTCTCTGGAGATAATGGTCTAAAAGGTGGACACTTGTGTTAAGATATAACAATCCAGTTATGTTTTCCAGGTGCTTAAATCACCAAGAAGTAGAAGAATGATAAATCACATTACCTTCTGGAATACCTGCTCTGTCATTTAGTCTTTCTTTCTATGAGCTACTTCCATATCCTTTGAATGCATTCCTTTTTCCTTTAATTAGTATTGTTTTCTGTTGCTTGCAATTAAAGAAGGTTAACTCTTAAATGACTATTAGCAAAACTATACTGTTTTATAGATTACAAAGAGGTGAAAACTTTGAAATGTCAATTTGGTGGTATGTGCCAGTATCATACATGTGCTTACATTTGACTGAGTAATTTTACTACTAGTAGTTTACCCAGGAAAAAAAAATCCAGACAAACTCAAAAAGATGTATACATGGGATGGTTATCAACATAATATCCATAAACTAAATGGGCACATTTATGTATAATGAAATATATGATTATTGATTGCATAAGTCATACCAATAGAATATGAAATGATTAAAATGATGACAAATACATATTTAAAAGCTAGAAAGGAATACCATGAAATAGCAAGTAATAAAGTCAAGTATAAAATATCTTGCATAGAGCCAGGTGCAGTGGCACACACTTGTATTCCTAGAGACTCAGTAAGATTGGAAGTTCAAAGCCAGCCTCAGCAAGTTAGCAAAGCCCTAAGTAATTTAGTAAGACCCTGTCTCAAAATAAAAAATAAAAAGGGCTGGGGATGTGGCTCAGTGGCTAAACACCCCTGGGTTCAATCCCTGGTATCATAAAAAATAATGATAAAATAAAATGTCTCACACAGTATGATCCAACTTGGTTAATATAGCATAGTTACATGCATGTGGGTGGTTGTACATGCATGTATATATGTGGGTATGTGTACAAACTAAGAAAGAATTTTGAAAGAATATGTGTGAAATATCAGGGATGGGGATTATCTCTGAGTGAAGGGTTTCATTGTATTTTTATATTTAGTTTATATTATTTAAGACTTTCTATACTGTATCATTTATTAGAAATAAGTTTTTTTGCAGATTTTTTTGAAAAATGGAAATATCTCTTTTTATGCAAAAGTCAATGTATATTTTCCTTTGATGCATAAAAACACTTTTCCCATAGCTGAGGCAGACTGAGACTGATGTTTTACAGTGTGGAGATATATTTGCATACAGATTATACTTATATATGCCTGCATGGATGAAGAAGTTTGAGCCTAAGGCCTTGAGTGTGTTAGAGATACATGTGACTTGTGTATTAGTTTCCAATAGCTGCTATAACAAATAATTACTTGATGGCTTAAAACAACAGAAATTTAATCTCTCATAGATCCAATGGCCAGAAGTCTAAAATCAGCATCACTGGACTGAATACAAAGTGTATGCAGGGTTTGTACACCTTCTAGAGATTCAAAGGAGATTTCCTGTCTTTTCTCTTCTACCTTCTAGTAGGGGCTGGCATTTCTTGGCATATGCCCACATCATTCCAATCTCTGCCTTCTCCTCTTTTTTTGGTAATAAAAACGTTCCACTTTCTCATAAAGACACTTGTGATTACATTTGGGACTCACCAGGATAATCCAGAATTCTTTTCCCATCTCAAGATCCTTAATTCACTCACACCTGAAAAGATCTATTGTCCATATAAAGTATCATTTACAGATTTCAAGAACTGGACACTGAATCTCAGGGAGACATTTTTTTTTAATAGCCTACCACAGCATATCATCCTAAAAATGAGAATTGCACCTGAATTTATATGATTATTGACCACCTTTTTATATATTGGAAAGACATACTTGATCTTATTGATTATATAAGATAAAAAGTAAATTTAATGATACATTTCAAGTCTTAATATGAAGCATGTGGCCCTTCACAATTCTAAGAAAATGATGAATATGTATATCTGAAAGCTTCAAGATGACCAATTCAGTAATCTAAGGGGATAAGAGATGGTCATAGTTTTAAGAAGAAATACATGATACAAGGGGATTAAGGAAAGGAAGAATTTAGAGAAACCAATAATGGGTAGGTTGGCAAGGGTGGTGGAAATACGTCACTCTGGGTCTGAAAGGGGCAAGGGAAGGGGGATCACCAAAATATTGAGAGAGCTGAGGATTTAGGTCTAGTTTAAGGAGGGGGCTGCTGAACAGGAGCTGTGGCCTTTGGTAGAGGAACAGAACACTGCCAATCTTCAGCCTGGAGTGAGGGAGCAGATGGTTTTGGTTGCCAAATCAATGGGAAGCCAGATGGTAAAAGGGGCATGAACGTTGTCCATACAGACCTGGCCCCTGGAGCAAGATCAGGATGGAACAGGATGCAAAGTGAGCCCGAATCTTGGGGCAAGAAGAAAATAACTGGCATGTGTTCCTACAAAGTTGTAAAGAAGGCAGCAAGATCTTAGAAGCAAAGTGAAAAGAGGATTTGAAGAGGGAAGATGGGTTCATATTTCAAATGCTGCCAAGAGGTCAAATAAGATAAGGACTGAGAGATGTTCATTGATTTTTAAGACAAGGAAATCTTTGGCAGCCAGAGCCGGTTCTGCTGAGGTGCAGGGGTGAGTAATGAAACCCGAATGATGTTATTTGAAAAGCGAGAGAAGGAGGCAAATGGAAACAGCAAGAGAAGACAAAAAGTCATTTTTTTCAAGTTTGCTTGATAAAAGAAAAAGAGAAATAGAACAACAGCTGCAAGACCAGATGAGGGTGAGGAGAAGGATTTTTTTTTTCTCCCAAGATGAGCAAAATCTTATCTGTGCGAGAGGGTTAATGAAGGACAAAGGTGAGAAGAAGCGGTGGGTGAATCATGCAATGTACTCTTCGTTCTTAGCTGTAAAGGAATGCGGAGATGAATTAGTCATGTCTGCCATGGACATGACTTGAGATGGGGAGGGAGAAATTAAGAAATGGATTCTAATCCATTTTCTTTATTTTTTATATTCAGCTGTGGTTCAGAGGTGGGAACCCACTTCCCAGTCATTCAGGTAACTAGTAAGAAACATTTTTACTTTTACTCTAACAAACCTAACAATTGGTCACCATTTCTAAAATTATGCCACCCATACCATAGGTGATATATCAAATAATTTCAGATATTTGACAGCTTAACACTTTAATAATTATGCACTTATTTTTAATTTTTTTTAATATTTATTTTTTAGTTGTAGTTGGACACAACACCTTTATTTCACTTGTTTTATTTTTTGTATGTGGTGCTGAGGATTGATCCCAGGTCTCGCACGTGCGAGGTGAGCGCTCTACTGCTGAGCCACAACCCCAGCCCTATGCACTTATTTTATAGTTTCCATAGATTAGTGGCCCAGAATACTGGCTTTCCATTTACGATGCTAATTTATATAGTTTTATCTTTAGTCTAATGGTTTTAGAAAGGAAAATTTTATTTAAATAAAAATACCACAAAAATATATATAGCTATAACAACAATTCAAAAACTGTGATGGTGATCCTGAGCACATGAGTTCTGAGACATTCTATAGTATCTCTGTATTGCATGTTTGCAGGGTTAATTTTGCATTCACTGGTGTAGGAGTCGAAGAGTTCAAATCTCACATATGCAATCTTACCTTAAACTGCCATTCCTAAGCAACTAAAAATGCAAAATGCACCTGAAGAGTCAAGAAGAAAACTTGAAATATTAACTCTCTCCAGAATTTTGCTGAGTGGACAGAAGAATTATCTTAGCTATGCATTTTATCACATAATTAAAAAGAACTCTCCTGATTAATTAAAAGAGAGACAAACTCATTTAAACTAGCAAGAGATTACTGCAATATATAATTTTTTTGGTCAAACTAAAGTAAATGGATATAGCTGTATAGCTTGAGTTTTTGTTATTCACGCTATTGCCCATTTGCTGACAAATTTTCAATACTTACAGATTTATTCAGGCCTATTAAAAGCCTCAAAGCAACCAGGAAGTGTTATAAATATTTAAACAGAGAGCTGGGTGTTTCAAATGCTGAATAAATCATAAGACTGAGAGCTGGTGTGCTGGCTGTTCTGCAACGTGACTGCCCTTGGTTCTGGGCTCACTCTGGTGAACTTACCCTTTACTAATCCAGTCATGGCACATACTTCATTGATAGAGGGAAGCTCTATTTTCATTTCAAAGCATCACTTCTCACCCAGAAATGTAATAACAAGGAGAAATGTTTTTGAGAACAGTAAATCAATTTGTTTCCTAATAATGAGAGCTATATAACCATCGTTTATATTTCTGCATGATCAATCAGCTTTACATACCAGATGAAATGTTTTAGTCCATTGCTGGGCAACAATCAAGCATCTTACATTCCTGAAACCCACCTATAAGTTATGGAGGATTTGACTCTTTACAGAGCAGCTTCTTTTTCCATTTATCACATCCAAAATATTCAGAGTCAGGCACTCCTGCATAGGTGGGACATTGAGGATGTCCTCTTCTCCACCCAGAATTAGTTTCAACCCAGCATTCTGTTTCTAGGTGTTGAGATTTGCTGGTGAGAGTCAATATTTTTATTACCTTTACTTGGATTTTTAGCTTCCTACTCTTTGCCCTGCCCCTAAAATAGGTATAGTAGTTTCTAAACTCTATAACAATTTACCACAAATTGAAATTTAGTGTCTTATCATTCTGAGATCTAGACTGCCCATGGGGAAGGCATATGCTCCCCCTGAAGGTGGAGGGGGAGAATCCTTTCTTGCTTCTTCCTAACATCTGGTGACTGCCACCAGTCCTTGGTGTTCTTTGGCTCATAAATGCATTGCTCCAGTATCCACTTGTTGTTACATGCCATTCTTTGTGCCTCTGTGTCTCTATTTTCTCATTTTACAAAGACATTGGTCATTGATTTACGACATACTCTAATCTAGCATGAGCTCATCTTAACTGATTACATCTGTGAGGAGCTTGTTTCAAATAAGGGTCATGTTCTGAAGTTCAAGATGGATATCAATATCAATTTTGGGGTGACACTTTTCAACCTGATATAGGTGAATACCATGATTTCCATTGGTTCTGCCAAATGCCTAGCATTCTTGACACATGTTCAAGTCTAAACCTTTCCCCTCCTTTTATTTATCAAAATGTGATGATGTTGCCACCACCAAGCCATTATGTCACATGGCCCATGAGATAGCCTAAGTGTTCAATGCAGAGGAATGAGTCTCTTATGCAACTTGCAAATGTAGGCTAAAGTCAAAGACCTCTTTTCTTTTTATAAAGTTATTAATATATTTTAAAAACAAAGAAATATCAAATAGAGTTAAGAATATTGGCAAGACACCTACCAACAGCAAGAGGTTTCACTATGAGCCCTGTAATTTCAGGATTTAGCTGCGACTTTGGGACCATAGTATGCTGGGAGCCATTAGCCAAGTAGGTATGACAATTTCCTTGCCAGCGTACCCCATGTTGCAGTGACATTGAATGTACGTGACCTTGCTCAAGGACCAAGGCAGATTAGGGCGTTCCCAGTTTAGGTTCCAGGTTTAAGGTTTAAGATTATTCCTGCTGGGAATAGGGCGTATCCTGCTGCCTGAGTTCCCCTTGAGTTCTCACGGGATTCAGACAGTATATTTTGGAGATAGAAGCCCAGTGGAGGTGGATTTGGGCAGAGAACGTGGATTTCCCCAGAACGTGATTGTAGATGGCTGGTGTGAGTTCGGGAAAGAAGAGTTGCTGTTTGAATCTACAAGCTGTGTGGTGGCTCGTGATTGTGTGCCCAGCCAGACTGCGGCATTTGTGCCCAGCCAGACTGTGGCAATAGTATAACTCATAATTCTGTACAATGATCATTTTCTGTCTTATAATGTTCAGCTATAGCAATGCCATCATACTAGCATGTCAGATCACAGCAAACCCAAGCACTGGGAATCTTGGAGGAAAAGCTGTATATAGGCAGGACTGTGTCCTCAGGACTCTAATCACAGTAAAATGAGCCCAACACTTGAGGTTGTGGGGAGTGAAGGATAAGCAAAATAAAGAGGACAGATGAATGGGCATCCAATGGGGTCTAAGCAGAGATGCATGAAGCATTAGAACCTGAGCTGTCACATCAGGTCATAAGGGTAAGAGGCAGAGCCTGGAAGAATTCCCCAAATCTGGCTTTTACTGAGCACAGTCTACCCTGTAGCCATCACTCTAGTTTGGTGTACCACATCTATTTCATCCTGCAACCGTAAAGGACTTGTGAGATAAATTACCACACTATACTTCATATACCCAAACTGAGGCTTAGGGAGGTATCATGAAAAAATCTTTCAAAACTATTTTGGGAGAGAATCTGACCCACAAGTGAAGAGGGAGCTATTAATGTGTGTCAAGTTGGCTCAGACCATTAGAATACAATTAACTCCTTTTTGTGGCCTTCCTAACTTTATGTGCCAATTACCATCCAGTCATGCAAAATGGGTGATAATTGGCCATCACATGGCTGGAATAAAAGCAAATAAATGACAAATCAGTTAATTTTGTGTTTGAGAATAGAAACAGGCTCTAATTCTAAGCAATCTGAGTTTGGCCTGGTGTTGCTTTTCTATGAGTGCAAACTGAATTTTCTAACTCTTAATCGAAAGGAATCTTGTACACCAGGGCTATGTTTCTTCTGCCACTAAAAGTGTGGTAAGGGCCGACTCTGGATGTTACTGTTTGATCTCCCCATGGCTTTGCTCTTCATCTTATCAAGTCTCTGACTTAACAGCTCTCAGCTATGCCTTCATTGAACCTGGATAGGAAGCGACCTCCTCTCTAGGACCACAGTACCCTGCCCTTAGCTCATCATACAAAACCAGATTTAGATTTGAACAAGTGTAGAAAATGAACCCCCGACTTCTTTTCTGGAGCAAGTAGGAATTGCTGTACTTAGCTGGACTATATTTCCCCCCAAGATCATAATCTAATCAAGCAAGTAAAAAGAGCCAACTCTCATCCGTAGGGTGTGGATACAAGAGAAGGTAAATTATATCCCTCCAGATGGATCACAAAAGCAAGGGGGATTCTGAAAGGTCAAGTGGTACATGAATAGAGAATAAGAATTATTCCAAAACCCAGGCTCAACAGCTCAGGACAAGGAAGAGATGACAAACGGGGTCTGGAGGCAGTACATGGGATACACAGAAAGGTTTCTTATATGGTGCTTGAGGACCCAGGCTGTGCGCCAGATGAGAGTAGTCACATCCCTGTGTTGGCTTGGGCAAAGACAGACCCAAGTCCAAGAGGGTTCCAGTCTTCTTCAATGACTTCATGTTGGGGTCTGGGGTCTGAGTTATCAAGTAACCTTTCTGTTTTGCTAGTTACCTCTTCTTGGAGGTGAATTCAATAAGGTTATAGACTCTTCACTCAGAAGCAGAATCCCTGCTATAGACAAGTGTATGCTAAAGTACCACTTCTAGGAGAAGTGCATTTCACACAATTCATTTATTTATTGCTGTACTAAGGATTGAACCCAGGGGTGCATTACCACTGAGCCACATCCCAGCCCTTTAAAAATTTTTTTTTTTAAGAAATAATCTCACTAAGTTGCTGAGGCTAGCTTTGAACTGATGATCCTCC
This sequence comes from Marmota monax, assembly GCF_021218885.2. Lineage (NCBI taxonomy): Eukaryota > Metazoa > Chordata > Mammalia > Rodentia > Sciuridae > Marmota > Marmota monax. The sequence goes on from NW_026695228.1 coordinate 4,877,531, forward strand.
TACTTCCTGTCTCCCAAGCCACTGGGGTTATAGGTGTGTGCCACTGTGCCTGGCCCTCTCTATTTTTTGATTTTGAGAGAGGATCTCACTAAGTTGCTGAGGCTGGCCTCAAATTTGTTATCCTCCTGCCTTAGTGTCCTGAGTCACTGCAGTTATAGGGCATGCATGACCTTGGGCAGCTATTACAGGTTTTTTGGCAATCTATACAGTGGGATCAAAAATAAAAAGTTTTTTCCCTCTTTCTAAGATCAATTATAATAATACAGAACATAGCATGTCTAGTCCTCTTAAGATACCCATTCAAAAGCATCTGCCAAGTCCTGGTTCCTAATCCTGGCAGTGGATGCTGTCATGTCTTGCTTTCTGTTTGGGGCTTATGAAAAGAATGCCAGCCTGCTGACTGCATATCTACTTGGTGAAGTTTTTACTAGCATGCCTTCTCAATGCAAATCAAGGTTAACTTCTGCCTCTTGAAAGCATTTTTAAAAAGGTTGATATGGCCTCTGTAGAACAGCCAGAGGAAATAGTCCCCCAGGGAGTTTTGGATGTTTTCCATCATTTGGGGGAAGCTGTCTCCTTTGAACTCTTCTCCATTTTGATCAGCCAAGGACTTCTCTGCAGTGAGGTAAAGAGGACACAGGTCTGAGACTGTGGGACCATCACTACTTCTGAGCAGAAAAGGGCTTCCTAATGGGGAATTGGGTGAGAAGCTTCAATTCAAGTGAGGTGGATGTACATTGCATCTTTATCCTCTCAATGCCCACCTTCTTAATATTCTTCTCTTTAAAGAAGGCAAAGAGCTGTCTTGTGTTCTTGCTTATAAATTTCAAATTCAAAAGAAGAACACTGACCCATCTGCTGAGGCTGCTTCCGACACCTGGTTTAGCCATCAGGAAGCAGCAGCAGTAGCTGGCAGGATTCCAGCTCTCTCCCCCTTCTCCATTCACTCCCCCTTTTCCTGGGTTTATTAGAGCATCCCATGAATGAAGAAGAGTACTAGTTTCTTTGCTTCTGTGAAGTGTCTTCTATTTTTTTTTTCATAAATAGGGGGACCGGATAGGAGAAAGTACTTTAGAAAGTAGCTCATGTTTATAAATTGCTTCGATTAAAATCTCAAATAAGGTAATCTTTTGATAGTTACATGGATTGCTGGGGGCTGACATTGGCTTGCTTATATTGCATAGGGCACATTTGTAATTTCTGATAAATAATTCCATCCTTAGGTTTTTGTCACTTCAATATAGCATCTGGGCATTGAAAGGAGTTCTATTTGGAAACACTTCTTGATTCCTTGTATTTTCTGTCTTTCTAAACTGAGAAATAACCAGAAGTTAACAACAACAACAAAAATAACATCTCAGTTTCATGCTAAGTTGAAATGATGGCTTCCTTGAATCCCTGCTGGAGGGATTGTAGTTGTAACCACAGCATCCTAGTGAGTGTCAGTTTTCCCAGGAGACGTGAAGGGTGTTATAAACCTCCAGGACAATATCCATGTTTTCACATTTTGAGAAAGAGGAGTTTATTACAGAATGTCCATCTTGACCCATGCCTATGACCACCATGCTTTGGATGAAGAGCACTGCAGAATCTTCTACTGCCCATACCTTATGCTATTCAGAAGTGCCACAAATCATTTTCACTCACATTCATCACCAGGTGTATTTCTCCCAAACTGAGTTGTGTCATTATTGTACTTCCATCTCTCTTTTCCTCTTGGACCAAGAGAGCACATAGGGAAGGGCTATTGGTTTAAACAGAATGTTGCATAAAGCCTAAAACAAGAGTAGTTGGTCCTTAAAGTTGTTGAATAATAACATCAAGAAAGTTGAAGGAAAGATCTCTGAAAATGTCTTAAACCAGGGATCAGCAAACTTAGGATAAAATCTCAGTGGGTTACCTATATAGCAACCGAGAGAATGTAATTATCCTCCAGTCTCTCCTGTTCACATTTTCCTGAAGGAATATTGGGGAAGGCATTGTATACTGTATTTACTGTAATATAAAAACTGGGACTATTGTACTCAGCTATTGAAGAAGGAATGGCCCCAGAGGCTTGGGGATAGGTTATAAATATTTGATCTCTGTCGTATATAATTGTTGTCTTTTTGCATTTTATTGAAGACATGCTATGAATCTAAGAGTCATGCTATGTCCTTTCTGTCCATTTTTTAATGTTGCAACTTTGTGTGGTAAGTCTCATTTTCTGCAGATTATCTCATTTTCTACAGATTATCATTATCTTCACAGTAATTTCTTAAGTAACACAGCATATGAGTCAGTCAGGATAGGATAGGCTATACTTCAGTAACAAACAAGCCCCACATTTCAATGACTCATACAACATAAGCGTATTTCTTATTCGAGTCACACGTTCACCATGGATCAGTGGGAGTCTCTGCCTACTGTTGTCACTCAAGAATCCAAGGTGCCAGAAGGTCCATCTTGACCCATGCCTATGACCACCAGGCTTTGGGTAAAGAGCATTGCAGAATCTCCTATTCCCTATACCTTGTACTATCCAGAAGTGCCACAAATCATTGTCACTCACGTTCATCACCAAGCTCAGAAACCACATTTGTCTGACTCATTCTGCCAGTTTTCATAGTTATATGTTATATCCATATTAATCATAATTAAGCCTCATAATATTTTTCACCCAAACTCTAAACATACACAAAGCCTCAATGACATTCACTACTGAGATATTTATTAAGTGTCTTCTATGAGCCATCCCGGTCCTCAATGCTAGGAATGTAGCACAAAACAAAAGAGAAATGCCAGACCTCATCAAACTTTCTTTCTAGCACAGAGAGAAAGTATATATATTAAAAATATGACTTAATAAAATATGGAGGACGGTTGGTGATAAGTCCTATGGGAAAATAAGACATGGAAATCAATAGAGGATGCTAAGTGTTAGGAGTTAAGATGCCTCTCTGAATATAGTGCCTTTATCATTTGCTCCAGAGCATGGCAGATGGCCTGAGAGTACTAGGGATCACATGCTGCCTATAGGAAACTGGTATAAGACGAATTTACACTGTATTTGGTGTTTTCAAGTCCAGTAAAGGTGCTGAGGCTTTAATCAGTGGAGAATTGGGAGGGGTGGATATCTTGGGACCATCTTTTTTCCTGAGGCCCCTTTCAGATGGAGGCAGAAATGTTGTAGGAGGAAACTTGTACAATAACATTAATAACCTGGATTCTTAAATGCCTCCTTAAATATAAGAAAATAAATGTCCATAAAATAAATCTTCAAAGAATACAGTGAGGAAGGGGTGAGGGATCTGTTTGGCACCTAAAAAAACAAATAGCAAAATACATGTCTTCTACATTTGTGAGGAGAATTTAAAGATAAGCTTACTTTGGGTTTGGCTGGTAGAGGATTGCAATGTTTCTCTTCATTTATAATGAGTGACATGTTTGTAATGAATTTTCCTAGCTCAAATTTTGGTCCTTGTTTTCTGTCTCCTTAAAATAACTCTCTTTCATTTTCTCGCTTCCATTCCAAAGCCCTCTGGCCCCTTCAGTAGCTCCCATTGGTAGTTCATGGGGTATTTTAAAGCCAAATAATATTCCTTACATTCAGTAATGCCTTTCTATTTTCCCCTGCAATTTTTCCAACTTGCTATCAATCTTCATGCTGAGGTTTCCAGCAAAGTGTGTGGATAAAAAATATCACTGTTATAAGTGGCTTTTTCTATTAACCTGGCTCATCCCACCTTGTCAAAACACTTAGCCGTGAGATAGTAACTCCCTTAAAGTTCTGGCTCGGTTTTCAATTTGCCGTTGACCTTGGGTGGATGAATCATTTTACCATTGTGACAAAGAAGGTTCCTCTGGGAATATAGGATTATTCATTTTCTGCTGAACTACAGAGAAAGAATTTAAAGTTTCTTAATATCTGAGACATGCCCTGTAATAGAAAAAAAAAAACATTGCAAATGTCTAATTACATGACCTTGATGTGTTAGAGATACAGAGGAAGCTGGTATCCACAAATACTCAGAGCTCAGCCTTCCCCATTGAAATACCCAGAACAGGTATGTTTCTTTAACCGAACCCTTACTCCTAAGCTAACATCTCATCCCCCATATTACCTCCCTGTCTCCCAGCAGCCCCCAACTTAGTCCACCATAGAATCAGAGTGATCTCTTATTGAATACGTATTGTGCAAACATTGCGCTATGCATAAACAGCTACAGAAAGTGCACCCATCCAGGTATGGATGGTTCCCATGACCTTTGCCACATAGTTTTGCAATTCCTCTCATAAAAGTAGAATGTACTTCCTGCTCCATTGATGTTGGGGTTGGTCATGCGATTTGCATTGGCTAATAGTATACGCAATCATAATGCAACTTCCAAACTTTTGCCTCAAGAAAGATTGAATGTGTTCACCCTTGTGGACTTCTGGTTACAAAACAAGTCTGAACTAAGTACTTGGAGAATGAGAGCTATGTGTCTCAGTTATCTGAGTCAGCTTGTAATAACCAGCCAACATCTGGAAAATCTCCAGATAAGTGTATGAGGCCTTCCTGGACCAGATATCCATCTCCCAGGCCTGCCACATGTGAGACCAAGTTATATGGGCCAAGCCTGGCCCACATCAGCAGCAATGTCAAGTTAACCCATAGACTTACAAAAAATAACATACAGATTTTAGTCAAGTCATGAATATTATCATGTTTATCATAGCTAACTGATGAGCATGTTATAAAGATTAGTTTATTTAATCTTTGAAATAAACTTACACAGGAGATTCTATTAGTGTTTCCATTTTATAGAAGAGAAAACTGAAACTTAGAAAGTTTAAACACCACACAGCCGTGAAGTGGCACTAGGAATTCCAAATGTCTAATAATTAAAAATCTAACATTTAATCTCATCATGCATCACTGTAGACTCCCTTCCCTTGGTTTTCTTTAACTATACCCAATCGAAATTTGCTACAACTAGGCTTTCCTTTTCTAGATGAAGAGTTCCTTTTCATTTGAATAAAAATGAGAATCTAAGTTCACTCTGACTTTCCTTGGGGGTCTCTGTTGTCTTCTGAAACTTGTCTGAAGCAATTGTTAGTAAAGAAATAGGCACAAGACATTTCAGACCACTTATGGAAACATTTTTATGGTAATAACTTGTTTATGCAAATAACATTGTTTTCTGCTCTAAATTTCCCAGTGCCCCTTCATAATGAGTGAACATAATTAATGGATCCTGTCACTCAGCCAGAAAGAAATTTGTTCCTAAGCTGAGTAACTAATTGGACAGGTCAATGCATACACGATCATCAGAGTTGGCTTTGTGAGTGGAGGAATGAACCCTGACTGGGAAGCTCCTATGATTTGATGGAGATAGAGGCATGGAGCTTGGTGTGGTTGGGACTAAATACATTGCTTCTTGATGAAGTTGGCCTCAATCTATACACCTTTTGTGAAACAGAATAACGGAATTCCTATTCTGTATTCTTCTGTATATTTTTTATTAGTACATTATAATTATACATACTAGTGGGTTTCATTTTGACATAATTATGAGTGCATATAACATAGTTGGTTAATTCTCAATCCTCAGTAATTCCCCTATCCCTCTCTCTCCCTGGCTATTCTTTATTCTTATAGGACACACATAAAAATACTTGAACTCTCAAGAAACATTAACTGCTTTTATTAAAGCTTTAGTAGATGCCAATAAAAAACTACCTTCTCTTTATACAGTCATCTGTTGTTAATTTGGTTTTCTTGTTTGTAAAATTCAATATGAGGGCTTCTTTTTTTTTTCAAGTGGTTTGATTTAAAACATGCAGTGGTTGCTATTCCATGTATTTTGGACGTTTCATAAAAGTATAAACAAGAAGTTTCAACATTTCATGGAAATTGTCTATGGCTTAAAGAGAATGAGAAAAACAGCCCCTATCTTTCTGCTCACATGAAATCTGTGGCATTATATATTGCTATAATTGCTTTCTAAACACACAACTGAGAGTGTGAAAAAACTGAATGCTTGTGATGCCTGAATCATTCAGAGCTTTCAAGCTTGTTCCATTGTCCATGGCAATTGCATGGCATTGTTCTGATTTTCCGTCTATAATAACTTGGGAAAGCTGACGTTCTTTTGACTCATTCTCACAAAGTGGAAATAATTCCTTAACAGGACTTTCCACCTGGTAGAATCCTGGCCCAAGTGTAATTAAATAGATAAAATGAAATATGGTTCTTAAATGTTATCAAGTTTGGTTTTGTGGCTGGTAAATTTCACAAGTATTCCTACAATGATTAAAAATATAACTTGAACTCTATTTATCTGCCTCGTATTACTATTATTTAACATTTGGAACATATTTTGAACCCAGAAGGCTATAAGATTCTTCCTAAGTTATCTGATAGCTAATGTAGTCTCTCACAATATTATTATTTCATCCATCACTTATTCATTTATTGAAAAGTTCTTAAAAATTGTTGGTATACAACATCCACAATTTTCAAGATCCCTATTAATTGTTATGCTCAGAATAATAAGTGTACATTTATATTCAAAAGCATATAAGGAGATTTTTCACTTTAAGGTACATTTAGAATGGGTACTTCTGTTTGAAAGTAAACATTCATATAAAAACAATGAATGAAATACCTTCTTATTTCACTGACCTGATAATGCTCTTCGGGTCTGATGGTAAAGTATGTGATCACATGACTCTGCCCAAACATGTTTAAGGACATCAGACATGATGGAAAATTGTACCTGAATCTTCAGCCTGAATCTTTGAAAGGTAACTGCTAAGACTAAAGTTAAGAGCACATTTTGGCCAAATATCTAAGCCAGATTAAACCTTGATGCATTCCTGAATAAATTCTATTTGGAGATAAGTTTTAAGACATGAAAAGATATATTTTCCCAGAGCTTTTGGATTTACATTTTGTATTTGGATGCAGTTCAACCAGAGTCTTTTTCTACTCGCTCCCCAAACTAAAAAGGTAGAAGTTAGCCTACACCTACCATGGTTCAGCCTAATAAGTAATTTTGCCTATGGGTACAATAACTGAGAAAGAAAGCACAAAAGAAATGACATAGAAAGGAGCATGAAAATACCCAGATAAGAGGCAGTTAAGGATAGGATGGAAATGGTTCAGGAAAGGCCAAGATAGTTACAGTCTGTAAGAACCTGGAGTCTAGCAGAATTTGGATAAATAGGCTTTTGCAATACAAAGATCCTGTCTAGGTCCCCACTGGTTTATAGGGGATGTCTGTCTGTGCCAAAGCTAGACTGTTGGAAGTAGACTGTATTCAACCCTTACTCTGCCTGTCTGTTGTTGTGGTCTCGCATAATGGTTATTCTGCACTAAGGATACTATATGATAACAAGCAATGTAGAAATACAGTGAAACATGGAATATGATTTGGGGAAACAGTGTAATTATGAAGACATCATCTTTACAGTAGCCTGATTTTACCATTTGTAGAAAGGACTAATAATGTAAGTTCTGACGTGAGAAACAGATATAAAGAAAACTGCTTGGTAATTCAATATTCTCCTTTAAATTTAAAAAAAAAATTAACCTGGCTATCTGAATCCCAATGACAAATTTATAATTAACTCCATCTGAAGCCCATGTTCCTGTTACTTCTCTTGTCACTAAAATAATATGGATGCTATAACGTAAAGCTAGATGATCAAAATAGTTAGCTTGAGGTCAAACAGAATTTCACATCTATAATGCTAACTTTGTGATATTGCCCAAATTATCTAAATTCCTGCCTCTCAGGACTATCTTCTCTAAAATGAGAACAAGAGCAGTTTATTTGGAAGGATGAAACGATATAATACATGAAGAGTAGAATCAAAATGAAGCGCAACACAACCAGGAGTGGATATATGAATTTAGCTCCCCTGTTTTTATAAGAAATGCACATACCTCTGCTATTCCTATTTCCCCTGATGGCAGAAGCTACTTCCAATTGAAAGTAATGTGGCTTATCTTATTATAAGCACTTGGGGTAAGGTGAGATTTGCACATCTTTTTGAAAAGAGCTTCTACCCCCCCCAGCCCCCACCTTTCTTCCAAATCAGCCCCTGGAGTTGCTCCTGAAGCCTAAAGCAATCTCTTGCTTCCATGATATCTTTCTTCATGGCTTCACTGACCCACGGGTGAAAGGTAGCTCCTGTGCCTGTTCTCTGGGCACTGAGCACGGCTCTCACTGTCTCTACTTCCATAGCCTCCCAGACTCTGCATCTCCTGGGACTTCACTTCCCCACACTGCTGCCTTGCCACTAATTCAGATCTTTCTCACTTGGTAGACTGCCTGGGGCTCAGCCGTCACCTCAGCTGACACCCTCCAGTCACTGCCCATCTGGTTCCTGGCTTTCTTCCTAAAGTATCTGGAGCCGGTGGTGGGGGCACCTGGGTCACTGTGGACCTCAGGCCTTTTCAGCATTGATCCTTCTAAATGCCCATTCTTCTCTTCCATGACAAGCTTCCTTTGCTTTTCCTCTTTAGTGGAAACCTTCCAATAGCATATCTTCTTTGCTATTCTTTATTCTAGGATTAGTCCATTTCCCTTTTCTTAGCACAGGTGTATGCAGGACTTGTGTCTGAATTTTGAAAGAGCTACAAAGGAAGGAAATGAAAGGGATTCCTGACAATTTACTGGGAATACTGCACAAATATCACCCTTGTTACACACAGAATACATTTAGCACATTAGAATAAAACAAATGATAAATAAATGTAGTTACTGATTTCGAGTTATGATTATAGCATAAAGCTAAACCTCCAAGTCCTCCTTTTCTTGTAACCTAAGAGGGAAAAAACAAGCAAGCAAATAAAAAATAGCCAAAATACACTAATGGAAACCAGGAAAATATAGAAAGTACTTGTTACTAGTAAGAAACATTTTAAATGTTAAAAACTGGTAAGGGTATTATAGTGGGCAGAATTCTAATGAACCCCAAGTCCCCCTGCGCCCCTGTACACACATGCTTTATATGTTTTCACAACCCTTTCACTGTGAGTAGAACCTATAAATGTGGTGGGGTGTCATTCCTGTGGTTAAGTTGCTAATTAATTAACATGGAGTTAACCAAAAGAGAGATTGTTCTGGATGCGTGGGACTAGAGACATTGCAAGATGATAAATGTGCCTCTGGATTTGGAGCACTAAGTTTGTGCTGGTTGGTTACTTGGCAGTAGATAACTGATACACTTGGGCATTTAAGAAGCAGGCATTTAAGAAGCTCCAAACACTGCCTCCCATAGAATCATGTAAACAGAAAGAAACATCCCCCAACATTCACTCTTTCCTTCTGTCTTTTTTATCTCTCTCCCCCACCCCCTTCTCTGCTTTTTCTCTTCTAGAATAAATGTACATCCTGGAAAGAGGATAAAGGATAGCTCCTATAACCACTTCCAAAAGGACAAGTAACAATTTCCACAAAAATGTCCACCATGAACAACTCTGAGTTCAAGCAGAGCCAGGAAATCCAGTGTTCTTAATTTAAGATGAAAAATAGATAAATAGATGGGAAGAGGCAAAATGGTTATTAGCTTTCCATTCTAATTATCTCTAAAAATAAGCAGGGATGTAGCCAAAGAGAAAATAAAGAATAAATAAAGTGAGAACTTCAGAGGGAACAGAGAAGAGGGAAGAGAAACTCATGAAGCTCTTTCCACATCATAAGTAAACAGGGTAAGGGGAGAATGTGGTATGAGGTAATGTGCACACACAGGGTACTGAAATGGAATAAAAGAACAACACAGCTGAATTGCCAACTTAGCAGAAATCTCCAAAACTTTAAGGTAAATTGGAAAAACTATTTGAGACTAAAAGTGTTCTTTCATGGGAACAGCACAGCCTGTCTAATATCCACTGGTGGTATCTTGACTAGTAAATTTTTCAGGTTTAAATATTTTGAAAAGTCCTGCAATTGATAGAACAAAGGAGAATAAACTTGGCCATAAGACATGACAGTAGTGCTCAGGTTACTAATAAAAGTGTGTTCATCTTTTTCTAGGGCTTTGAGATGTAGTGTTAGGTCATTTATTTGTTGACTTTTTATTCTTTTCATGAATGCACTCAATGCAATAAACTTTTCTATTAGTACTGCCTTCATACTGTCCCAGAGATTTTGACAAGTTGTATCAGTGTTCTCATTTACCTCTAAGAATTTTTTATTTCATTCTTGATTTCTTCTACTATCCATTCATCATTCAATTGTGTATTATTTAGTCTCCATTTGTTACAGTACCTTCTATTTTTTAGTCTTTCATTGATTTCTAATTTCACTCCATTGTGCTCTGATAGAATGCAGGGTATTATCTCTGGGTTTTTTTTTTTTTTTGTATTTACTAAGGGTTGCTTTTTGGCATAAGACATGGTCTATTTTAGAGAATGAGCCATGTGCTGCTGAGAATAAAGTATATTTGCTCATTGATGGATGAAATATTCTATATATGTCTGTTAAGTCTAAATTATTGATTGTATCATTTAGTTCTGTAGTTTCCTTATTTAGTTTTTGTTTGGAAGATCTGTCCAGTAGTGAGGGAGGTGTGTTAAAATCACCTAGTATTACTGTATTGTGGTCTATTTGACTCTTGAAATTGAGGAAGGTTTGTTTGATGTACATAAATGCTTCGTTGTTTGGATCATAAATATCTATAATTGTTATGTCCTGCTTATATATGCTTCCCTTAAGAAGTATAAAGTGTCCTTCTTTGTTTCTTCTGATTAACTTTGGTTTGAAGTCTACTTTATCTGAAATGAGAATGGAAACCCCTATTTGTTTATACAATTCATATGAGTGATAAGTTTTTTCCCATCCTTTCACCTTCAGCCTGTGGATGCCTGTGCCCATGAGGTGAGTCTCTTAGAGACAGCATATTGTTGGGTCTTGCTCTTTAATCCAATCTGTCAGTCTGTGTCTTTTGATTGATGAGCTTACGCCATTAACATTCAAGGTTATTATTGAGATATGATTTGTATTCCCTGTCATTTTGATTTATTTCTAGTTTTTGATTTGTCTTAGCTTCTCATTTGGTTGAATGTCACTTTAGTGTAGATCCTCCCTTTGCTGGTTTTCACTTTTTTTTCCCACTCTATCCTCATGGAATATTTTGTTGAAAATGCTCTGTAGTATAGGTTTTCTAGTTGTGAATTCTTTTAACTTTTGCTTATCAAGGAACATTTTAATTTTAACTTCAAATCTGAAACTTAATTTTTTCTGGATATGAAATTCTTGGTTGGCATCCATTTTCTTTCAGAGTTTGAAATATATTATTTCAGGACCAAATCAATACCAAAAGCAGTAGAAGACAGGAAATAATTAAAATCAGAGCTGAAATTAATGAAATTAAAACAAAAGAAACAATTGAAATAATTGGAAAAAGTTGGGTTTTTGAAAAAATAAATAAAATAGATAAACCCTTCACCATGTTAACAAAGAGAAAACTCATATTACTAAAATACAAGATGAAGAAGGATATATCACAACAGACACATCTGAAATACAGAAGATAATTAGAAACTATTTTGAAAATTTATACTCTAATAAAATAAACAATATTAAAAACATCAACAAACTTCTAGAGACATATGACCTACCCAAACTGAATGAAGAGGTGATACATGATATAAATGGATCAATTTCAAGTAATGAAATAGAAAACACCATCAAAAACCTACCAACCAAGAAAAGCCCAGGACCAGATGGATTCTCAGCCGAGTTCTACAAGAAGAATTAACACCAATATTCCTCAAAACATTCCTTGAAATAGAAAAGGAGGGAACCCTTCCAAACTCATTCTATGAGGCTAATATCACCCTGATACCAAAACCAGACAAAGACACATCAAGGAAAGAAAACTTCAGACCTATATCCTGATGAACATAATGCAAAAATTCTCAATAAAATTTGGGCAAATCGCACACAAAAACATATTTAAAAGATAGTGCACCACCACGATCAAGTGGGATTCATCCCAGGATACAGGGTTGGTTCAACATATAGAAATCAAGAAACATAATTCATCATATTAACAGACTTAAAAACAAGAATCATATGATCATCTCAATAGATGTAGAAAAAACATTTGACAAAATACAGCACACCTTCATGTTCGAAACACTAGAAAAATGAGAGATAGTAGGAACATACCTCAACATTGTAAAAGCTATATATGTAAACCCAAGGCCAGCATCATTCTAAATGGAGAAAAATTGAAAGCATTCTTGCTAAAAAAACTGGAACAAGATAATGATGTCTTCTTTCATGACTTCTATTCAACATCATCCTTGAAACCCTACCCAGAGCAATTAGACAAAAGAAAGAAATTAAAGGGATACAAATAGGTAAAGAAGAACTCAAACTATCACAATTTGCTAATGACATGATTCTATATCTCTATATCTAGACAATCCAAAAAATTCCACCAGAAAACTTCTAGACCTAATAAATGAATTCAGAAAAGTAGCAGGATATAAAATCAACACCCATAAATCAAATGCATTCCTATACATTAGTAATGAATCCACTGAAAGAGAAATTAGGAAAACTACTTCATTCACAATAACCTCAAAAAAAAAAAAAAAAACCAACCTGGGAATCAATCTAACAAAAGAGGTGAAAGACCTCTACAATGAAAAACTACAGAGCATTAAAGAAAGAAATTAAAGAAAACTTCAGAAGATGGAAAGATGGAAAGATCTCCCATGCTCCCAGATAGGCAGAATTAATATTGTCAAAATAGTCATACTACCAAAAGCATCATACAGATTTAATGCAATTCCTATTAAAATCCCAATGATGTTCTTCATAGAAATAAAAAAGCAATCATGAAATTTATTTGGAAAAATAAGAGATACAGAATAGTCAAAGCAATCCTTAGCAAGAAATGTGAAGCAGGAGGCATCACAATACCAGACCTTAAACTAGACTACAGAGCTATAGTAATAAAAACAGCATGGTATTGGCACCAAAATAGACTTGTAGACCAATGGTACGAAATAGAGGACACAGAGACTAACCCAGATTAAATATGGTTATGCCATACTAGACAAAGGTGCTGAAAACATTCACTCGAGAAAAGTTAGCCTATTCAACAAATGGTGCTGGCAAAACTGGAAATCCATATGTAGCAAAATGAAATTAAACCTCTATCTCTCACCCTGCACAAAAATCAACTCAAAGTAGATCAAAGACTTAGGCACTAAAACAGAGACCCTGCGCCTTGTAGAAGAAAAAATAAAACCAAATCTTTACCACTCGGCCTACGATCTGACTTCCTTAACAAGATTCCTAAAGAACAAGAAATAAAATCAAGAATTAATAAATGGGATGGATTCAAATTAAAAAGCTTCTTCTCAGCAAAGGAAACAATTAATAAAGTGAGGAGACAGCCTACAAATTGGGAGAAAATCTTTACCACATGCACCTCCAATAAAGCATTAATCTCTAGAATATATAAGGAACCCAAAAAACTTAATACCAAAAAAACAAATAACCCAATCAATAAATGGGCCAAGGAACTGAACAGATACTTCACAGAAGAAGGAATACAATTGATCAACAAATGTATGAAAAAGTGTTCAACATTTCTAGCAATTAGAGAAATGCAAATCAAAACTACTCTAAGATTTCACCTCACTCCTGTTGGAATGGCAATCATCAAGAATACAGGCAACAATAAATGTTGGCAAGGATGTGGTAGAAAAGGGACACTCATACACTGCTGGTGGGACTGCAAATTGGTGCAACCACAAGGGAAAGCAGTATGGAGATTTCTCAGAAAACTTGGAATGGAACCACCACTTGACCCAACTATCCCACTCCTTGGTTTACATCCAAAGGACTTAAAATCAGCATACTATAGTGATGCAGCCACATCAATGTTTATAGCAGCTCAATTCACAATGGCTACTCTATAGAACCAATCTAGGTGTCTGTCCCTCAATAGATGAAAGGGTGAAGAAAATGTGTTATATATATACTCAATGGAATATTACTCAGCTTTAAAGAAGAGGGAAATTATGGCACTTGCCAATAAAAGGATGGAGTTGGAGAATATCATGGTAAGTGAAATAAGCCAATCCCACAAAACCAAAGGCCAATGTTTTCTTTAATATACAAATGCTAATTCATAATAAGGCAGGGGGCACAAAGGAAGAATAGCATGACCTTAGATTAGGTAGAGGGAAGTGATGGGAGGGGAGGAGGGGATGTGGGGAAAGATAGTAGAATGAAACAGACATTATTACTGTATGTATATATGTGACTACATGACCAATATGATTCTGCAACATGTACACTCAGAAAAGTGAGAAATTATATCCCATCTATGTATATCAAAATGCATAAACGCATTCTACTGTCATGTATAATTAATTAAAACAAATAAAACAGTTTTTTTAAAAAAAGTCTGTTCATCTCCATCCAGCCCTTCCCATCAGTGGATGCTGGTAAATATTTGACTCTAGAGGGAAGTTGCGTGTGTGTGTATGTGTGTGTGCGTGCATGCTTACACGAGCACAAGCACACACATGTGTATAAACAGAATTAACTTATATGAAAGATGTGTAGCATACAAATTAAAAACAGTAAATTTAAATGGTATTTACAAGTTATAATAAAATATATAACCCTCCCATTGAATTAAATGATTCTCATAGTATGTTCTGTTGACGTTTTGCTGAACTCTTGTCCAAGCTATGGCTATAATTAATTAAATAATGTAGTTCTAACATGAAGCACACACATGTGTATAAACAGCATTAACTTATATGAAAGATGTGTAGCATACAAATTAAAAACAGTAAATTTAAATGGTATTTACAAGTTATAATAAAATATATAACCCTCCCATTGAATTAAATGATTCTCATAGTATGTTCTGTTGACGTTTTGCTGAACCCTTGTCCAAGCTATGGCTATAATTAATTAAATAATGTAGTTCTAACATGAATATTCATGGGTACTTCTCTTTGCTTTTCAAAAAAGGAACAACATAAAACCACTTTATGCTCAAAGTTGCTGAAACTGTTCTGAAAAATTGTTTATTTAAAACAAGACAAAATTATATGTATAGAAATATTATTGAAATATTCATTCTTTTAGATGACTAATTGATTAATTTTGTCCAGAGGACAAAAATCAGATGTTTCTCCATTGTAGGAAATAATGTGCTACATGCTTTATAGAAAGAAAAGAAAAGAAAACCTTGATTCTTATGAGTGATAATGCCTTCAATAAGGGCATTTCAAGGGAGCACAGGATATGGTATGTGTCATGCTCTTGGACTTGAATGTTGTCACCATTGTCTTTTTGCTGAACTTTTTCATTTTTCATTAAGGTTTAGAAACATAAGGGTCTACTTTCCTGGAGACTGAACCAATTATAGACTCAAATTCAGAAATGATTGTAAAAAGTTTGATTGTATATGAGAATATGTATCATTTGTCCAAGTAATATTAAAAATTTCATGTCCTTAATCAAACACTAGATTCTTAATAAAACAACACTCAAATTAATAAAGAAGTGTTAGTCTAAGGAACCAGTGGGGTAAACTCTGAGCAGGGCTTAAGAATACTGTGCTCAGATTCTAGAACATTTCTCCAAAATGTTCCTACATTTAGAGAAATCATTACATTTCTATATAGATGTTTCTCTAATGTAACATGAAAGCATATTATTGTCTCTTCATTTCATGAATAATAATAATAGTAGTTCAGCCTCAATATAAATAATAATAATTTATTTTTACTTTTTTTCTGTTTGTGAGGCCTTGTGCTGAAAACTTTATAGGTGTTTATATGACTTAATATTCATAACGACCTATTAATTATAGTTCTTCTTAATCCTATTTTTTAAAATAAAAACACCATAGCTCTGAGAAGCTGCTCAGAAAGTAGGTGGAGGCTCTATAATTTGAAATTCTTAGGCCTAATTAAAAAATGTGTGTACTTAATTTTATCACTCTCTTATTTTTTTCTATTAACCCTTCCTTAGAATAATTCTTCAAAATAGAGAAAGGAAACCTTCAATGGCACATCTTTTGTGTTTTATATTCTTTTACTGTTTTAAATTTCAGTCCCCATGATAATTTTACAAGGATGTTGTTATTCTCAATTTATAAGTTAAGAGATAAACCCAAACAGTTAAGTACTGATTGCACACAATTTATACAAAAGAATTCCCCCATGTGATTTTAACCAAGTCACTTTCTTTGCAAGGCTGAGGTGCTAACTTGCAACTTAGTGAATACTTGATTTTTTTGGGGGGGGGAGCTATACTAGCAAAACCACTTTTCCTCTCCTATGCTTAAGATTTGGGGGAAAAATGAACAAAGGTAATATTAGGTGTCTCTAGGAATCAGCACGAAAGAGTTTGAGGTCAGCAAAATTTAGCCCTTTTAAAATCTTAACCTGAGACCCTAAGAGGTTCTCCACACCTTTGAAACCTTCAAGAAAAGGTGATTCGAAGAGCAACAGCTTCTCTTCAATCCCTGCAAGGTTTTTCTTCCCTGTCATCAGACTTCCAGAATAAAGGCTTAAGGGCTGTTGTGCAGATTCCCTCAGTCTGTGATGGTGAACCATCACAGCAATGACATCTTCCTTTCTGCTAGCCAAGCTCTCCAGGGGCAACAATTTGCCTCACTTTAGGAATAGCAAACCCTTACACTGAAAAAGGAGAGGTTGAAAAACACAGATCTGAAACAGATGAGTGAAAATCAGATTCTTAAAATCTCCAATCCCATTTCCCTGCTCGGAGTGTGGACAACTGAAAAAGCAAAGAAACCATTGTCTAAAATCAACAAAACCCCAAAATACAGCCTCTTCACGTAAGCTCTGGAGCTGAGATTCAGGTGCCCGTCCAATATCTGAATATATAGGACCTCTCTGTTCATAACATTCTTCTGCTCCTTTACTGCCATGGCAAAAAGATCCTATACTCTCCCTTGCTGGGGGCCTCAGCTTTAGAATTTCTGAACATCACTTTTGGTATTTACATGAGATTTCAAGACTGCTGGATGAAGCTGTCTTTTTATCTATTTCCCTTTATTTACTCATTACAAAAAAAAGTCCATGGTCACTGTAGAAAATGTGAAAACATGGGAAAGTATACAGAGGTAAAAAATCTTCAGTAAGATAAGTCAGAAGGGTGGCCCTCTATGCAGGGTTGGAGCAAAGTGAAGGGCTGGTATTGACTGAGAAGAGTCACGGTACAGCCTCTGGCTTGCTCCTCATGCTCCATGCATGGCTCTGGGGCTCTGGGCAATAGTGACATAGGAATCAAATATTTAAATGAATTAAGGGAAACTGCTTTTCACACCTCATTGTACACATAATACACCTCAATAAAAAGGAAAACAGTCAGTATCACTGATCACTCCAAAATAGAACAACCTTCACATTTTGAAATATTTCCTTCCTATGTGTGTAATATATATATATATATATCAATCACACCCATATATATGTGATATGTGTGTGTGTGTATATACATGTATAACTGTACCTTATAGATAGTATACTCATGCAATAGTTTGGGATTCTTCTATCTTTACATAAAAGATGGTCCTTTACTTAACAACTTTTTTTATTAGTTCATTTTAGTTATACATAATATTTGGATCAATTTTGAAATAATTATATAAGCATGGAATGTAATTTACTCCAATTCAGTTCTGAGTACTTTTATCTCCTCCATCTCCATGTTTCTTTTACTTTGCTCTAATGATCTTTCTTCTACTTACTTACAGTTGTTTTTAATTACTGTATTATGGCTATACATGAAGGTGAAATTCACTGCAGTATATTCATATACATACATAGAAAAGTTTACCCAGATTCATTTCACTGTTTCTCCCGCTTTCCATCCATCTTCCCTCCCCATCAATCACCTTCTATACCAGTGATTTCCATTTTCATGGAATTTTTCCACTCACCCATCCTATTTTTCTCTCTTCCTTTGAACTAGTTTCTGCATACTAAAGAAAACATTAGACATGTGACTTTCTCAGTCTAGCTTGTTTCATTTAGCATGGTGTTCTCCAGTTCCATCCAGCAAATGCCATGATTTCATTCTTTTTTATGGTTGCATAATAACATTGTTTTTACTTTCTTTATCCATTGATCCACTGATCAATGTCTCTTTACCCATTGATCTATTGATGGGCACTTAGGTCGGTTCAACAGCTTGGCTATTGTGAATTGTGCTGCTATAAACATAGATGTGGCTGCATCCTTATAGTATGATGATCTTAGATCTTTCAGATATATAGCAAGGAGTAGAATAAATGGGTCATATGGTAGTTCCATTCCTATTTTTTGAGGCATCTCCATCCTGTCTTCCAGACTGGTTGTACTAATTTGTAGTTCCACCCACATCCTCACCAGCATTCACTATTATTTGTATTCTTGATCATTGTCATTCTGATTGGAGTGAGATGAACTCTCAATATAGTTTTAATTTGCATTTTCCTAATTGCTAGAGATGCTAAACACTTTTTTCATATATTTATTTGTCACTGTATTTCTTCTTTTGAGAATTATCTGCTTAGTTGTTTGAATTGGGTTATTGTTATTTTTGTTGTTAAGTTTTTAAATTCTTTATATTTGTGGATATTAATCCCCTATCTCAGGAGAAGATGGCAAAGGTTTTTCTCCCATTTTATAGGTTCTTTCTTCATGCTCTTAATCATTTCTTTTGCTGTGCCATCCCACTTACTGATTCTTGGTTTTACTTCTTGCACCTCAGGAATCTTGTTAAGGAAGTCAATGCCTGTGCCAATGTGTTGGAGTTTTGAGCCAATATATTCTTCTAGCTGCTGCTAAGTTTCCAGCACCAATATGGAGTCCTTAGGAAAAAGAAGAAGAAGAATGAAATTTTAACTCTTGGTAATTTAAAATTTTTCCATTTCTAAAGCCACAAAAAATTTTAATCAATAATTTCAGCCATCTTATTTTCCCAAATTAAATCCCTAGATCTTTGATCTACTACTCTGAGTTGGTTTTTGAGGCAGCATGCGAAATAGGGGGATCAGTTTCATTCTTCTACGTATGGATATCCACCTTTGCCAGCACCCTTGGTTCAAAGGCTATCTAGTCTCCAACGCATGTTTCTTAATAACTTTGAACTTGCAAGTAGTCACAGAGACAGCAAAGCAATGTGCCCACTCAACTCCCTACCAACAGATGCCCATATACTCTCCTGCTCTATGATTCTAGATTCTATTCTAGGCCACAGCCTTTTAATCTTTTTTTAAATTTTTTGTTCTGTTTGTGCTTTTTTAAGTCTATGGGATCTTTGTTATGGTTGGGCTTATTTTTGAGGTATTCCACAAAGTTTATTACTTCATTTTCTCCAATAATTCAAAAACCTCTGAGAGCACAGAAATTGTCAACAGGAAGAGGCACATCGTGGCGAGGGTGGGAGCAAAAAGCAGAGGAGCATGTTGAAGTGGAGCCAGATGTGTACAGAGACAGAGGAGGCTTTGCTTTCACAAGACTAGGAACTGGGGTTCCAGCCTGAGTTCCCAGTGTAAGCAGGGCTCCAGGTGGCACGTGGGTCCCACAGCAATTTACTTTTCTTGGATTCTTGTGCAAATAGCCTGATAAGAAATCTCCCAAGAGACATGACTAAGGACAGAGGAAAATATGAAAAAGGAAGAGGAAGAATCCAGAAGAGAGTGATTTCAGACAAATCCCCAGCCTGCACCTGGTCTAGTAGGAATTCTGGAATCTGTTTTCCCAAGTTGCTGGGACCTGGGAAGAAAGCTGGGCAATCCTACTTCTGCACCAGCCCATTCTAGGGTGAGAATATTCCATGGAGGCCATTCTTCTTCCAGGCCCTTTAGATCTGTAAGCTAAAAAATGGCACAGCATGAGTGGCCTGAGGGTAGCCTTCTGAAGGAAGGTATAGGAGCCACCCATGGGAACCAAAACTTGCAGAACCTGGAGGAAAAAGGCTTTGCTGTATTCCTAATCTGTGTTGAAAAGAGTCGTCTGGGTATGCCACCTAAGCACAGCTCGTTGTGCATCATACCATTCCTGGAAGCTCTACTCACTGACACTGTGATATGTAGGGCGCCCCCTGGAGGTGTGCGACCCCAAGTGTTCATACTCCACACCCAGACAGCCAGCATTAGTATGGAGTCCTTAGAAAGAATAAATTCTGGGCCCTTGGGCATTTAAAATTTTTCCATTTCTAAAACCATACACACACACACACACACACACACCCCAAAGAAATGATCAATATTTTCAGCTATTGTATTTACCCAAGTTAAAACAACTCATGCTTCTTCCTCCCAATTTCTTTTCAATTTCGTTCTTTGAGAAATGAGGGTTCTTGAAAGAGCTAAATGTGATCATGCTGTGAACACCTTTATTATAATGTAACTCACTGCCCACATTTGGGAAAAGCAAGGGCACCATAGCTCTATGAACAGCATCAGAGGTATGAACACGTGATCTGTGCATGGAAAACACATGGCTGTGTTCTATGGCCAGCTCTGCTCCTTGTAAGCTCCTACAAGCTCTATTCCTTGCCCCAGACATGAATGCACCTTTTCATTTGTAAGTCCTCAGTTTCCTCATCTGTAAAATAAGATATTTGGATGTCCTTAATTTAAGGTTTTTTCATGACTTAAATTTTTTTCTAACATATCCATAAATGTAAGTATTGATGCTGATTCTCTCCTAGTTCTATCCTTCATCTCAAAATAAACACCTAGATGATAAATATGCCTAAATAAAAATCCCTGCTCTATGGTCGAAGATCATGGAAAACAGACATGTTTCCCCTTAAAATATCAAAAGGCTTCCTAGAAGGGATCATTCCAATGTCTTAACATCTAGGACTACATGTTAAGTGTCTGCTAGGGCAGGAAACACTTGCAAAAATCTTCAAGAAATTCAATAGACATACATTTGTTTAAGAAGCTTCATTGCCTCTGGCAAGACCTCATTATTCAAAGAAGGAATCTAGACATAAACACATTTATCATTAGCCATGGCATTAAACTATTATTAATTTTAGTAGGCTGGAAGGTATATACCTATAGGTGTATGCTTAAGGCAAGAAAAAAAATCCATGATATTCCCGATAAATATTTCTAATAAATCTTAATTTACCTTACTGTCTACCCTCTACTTTGAGCTCCTTGTAGGTCATCAGTATCTCTCCCATCTACAAATGAATTTATTTAGTGTTTATTGAGGCTTTATACATACGTTAATATATTTAATCTGTGCAATGAATATTTTGAGTAAATGTAAAAAAATAAGATTCTATTGCATATGGAAGAAATCCCAAAGTGACCGAAACAAGACTACTTTGTCTCTCACAGGAAAAAAAACATATATGGAATATATATATATATATATATATATATATATATATATATATAAAATATATATATATATATATATATATAATATATATATATATATATATAAAAAATATATAAAAATATATAAAATATATATATATTTATGAAGGATGAAATTAAACTTGCGTGGAGGATTGCATGTACCTTGGAACCTGTGAGCATTCTATTTTTCTGCTTTGCCCTCCTGGTGTGTGCAATCTATTCTTAAGATCATATCCTGGTTCAGAATGACTGCTAGAGTTCTATTTATCAAATTCATATTCCAAGCTGAAAGAGAAAAAGAAGAGAAAGGGGATATAATTCTCAACTGGGTCCAAAACTTTAAAGAATGTTTCCAAGAGGGAGAAAGACATGAGCTAGAATCTCATTGGTGAGAACTTAGTCCCTGGAAGATTGAGGGGGAAAAAAATTGTATTTGTGGAGACAATACTGGTCACTTAAAAACTGAGAGTCTGTAGCCACGGAAGGAGAGAATGATATTTATCGGCAATTGGCAAAGATGTGATCTCCATGTAATAGATAGACATTAAGGTTCAGTGTAATTGTATACAATTTTAAAACAGTATAGCTAGCAATCTGCCTCATGGCAAAGCCAATGCATTTTTTACTGTGTCACACTATCATCAAGGCTATCTAGCAGAAGGTTGTCAGGTACAGGTGTTGAATGCACATTTGCAAAATGTGTTAACAGGGAAGCAAGATGCTAAAGAGCAGGGAATGTTGTGCAGACCTTTCCACTTTAATGTGCTTGAGTTCCCTGCTCACCTAGTTAAAAATGAAGTTCATGATTCAATAGGAATAGAGGGCAGGTCTGAGAGTCAGCATGCCAATCAGCTTTCAAGTGACACCCATGCTGCTGGTCCATGGCACACTTAGAGAAACACCATCAAATATGATAGCCTTTTACCACATGTGGCTATTGAGTACTTGAAGTGCCACTGGTCTGTGAAACGTACTGTGCTGTAATTGTAAAAATACACACTGGATTTAAAAGACTTAGTTTGAAATTGATTTCTCGCGGAAATTATAGTGTTTGGGTTGTGTTGCATTAAATAAGATATGCTATTTAGATTAATTTCCCTTTTTCATTGTTTAGATATGACTACCATAAAACGTAAAATTATATATGTGGTTCTTCATATTTTTTTTGGTCTATATTTAGTTCTGAATCCTGACTTCCTAGCAGAGACACTATAAGCAAGTTACTTAATTCACAAAGTGTGGTTTTTCCTTATAAACTGAGAGTCATAGTGTTTCCTTCATATGTTTGTTATACGATTAAATAGGAGGGCTGGGGATGTGGCTCAAGCGGTAGCGTGCTCGCCTGGCATGCGTGCGGCCCGGGGTTGATCCTCAGCACCACATACAAACAAAGATGTTGTGTCCGCTGAAAACTAAAAAATAGATATTAAAATTCTCTCTCTCTCAAAAAAAAATTAAACAATTAAATAAGAGAACCAAATAAATCATTTAATACCTGGTAACCCTTTGAAACTGAATTACGGAGTTAGGCTTTCAACAGGGAACACTAAAAAAAAAATCATTTGATGCTTCATATTTTTAAAAAATGGCAAGCATAGGAATTAGGCACTTTAAGACTCTTTGTTGCCAATTACTTTAAAAATTATTTTGGTCATATATAACACGTAAATTGTGCCTGATCTATTTTTCTTATGAGGTAGTCAGTGTACAGACACAAGGATATTTATTAAGTTGTATTAAGTTATCAGTGCTGGACACAGCTACAGAACCTACATTTTCCAGACTAATGAGCTGCCAGTCATGTCACCTTTGTTTGCATAGGACTACATTCCACTGTAGATCCTCAAAGCAATCTATATTCAAAAAAAGCAGATCCTTCCAAACTCCATGTTTCTATCAGTCTGACTCTTCCCAGAATGCATGGGCTTTTGGTGAAGCCATCAGAAATCAGTTTACTGAGTGGGCAATTTTCCCAAAACCAATTAGTTCAAAGTCTAATTCAACAGCAACCAACAATAAAAATAAATTCATCAAATTTACTTGTATCTTTCAACTATTTAGTTGTGATTCATGGGTTTTGATTTTTGTCCTCATTACAGCATTTTAACAAATGCTAAATTTGTATCTGTCCCAACCCCTATTAGAGCTAAGGGACACAGAGAAGGAGAGGCTGAGGAAAGAGAGACAAGAGAACACAGAATTGCAAAGGGGAAGATGCAGGGTAGAAGAGAGAAATGCTTCAGAAGAGGAGAAGCATGTAATTAAAAGATATTGGTTCTAAATACAGAGCACTTTAAACTCTATTTTTTAAGAATATATTATTTGTCCTACAAGTGGAGGATTGATACAGTTCTTGATATTTAAGAAAAAATTGCAGAATGTATTAAATCTATGTGAATAACGTTTATCAACACAATATCCTCATGCAAAATAATACATGCACGAGCATTTTCGTGTTCAATAATTATCCCCATGAAATATCTTCTTAAAGGCCCAAGTCTTCCAAGTCTCCAGCTCTCATCTCTCATCCTCCAGGTGGTGGCCACAGAAGCAAGGGTGCAAACATACTGTCATATACAGATGACAGCAAAAACAAAAAAGTTGTCCATCAAAAATAGTTTTTGACAATGCAAGTTAATGAATTTGCATTAAACATATTTGCCTTTGGCAAACAACCATTCCATGAATTGGCTTCCAGGAGTTAGACTGCTTTTAAAGGAGCAAAAAGAGCTAATAGTGGATGTGTTAAGATGGAAGTTCAGACACTGGAGACAATGTTAGAAATTCTACCTTTTACTTTCCTAAGAGAAAAACTTGACAAATGGTCAGTCACATGCTTTTGTTACTTTAAGTCACTTAAAGTGCTATGATTTAAAATGTGATACAACTGTCGACCACTATCTGAATCTGTGCCATGCCCTGAGCCCCACCCACATCCTCACCTACCTACCATTTCACTATGCCATTCTTTCTTGCTTAAGTGGATGTGACTTGAGATTCTTCTTATTTATACCATAATCATTGCACTTTTTTGATATGTGTATAATAAGAAATATAAGTGCCATCTTGAGTTTTCCAACCATATTAGCACGTAAGTGTGAATAGAGTGTGATTCCCCCAAAATGGATCAAAGAATAAATATGCAACTATCTTTTTTTTTTTCCCCTTGGTACTGGAGATTGAACTCAGGGGCACTTAACCACTGAGTCACCTCCCCAGCCCTTTTTTATATTTTTATTTAGAGACAGGTTCTTGCTGAGTTGCTTAGGGCCTTGCTAACTTGCTGAGGCTGGCTTTAAACTTGCAATCCTCCTGCCTCAGCCTCCTGAGCTGCCGGGATTACAGGTGTGTGCCATCATGCCCAGCAATGCAACTATCTTAATGAGAAAACATAATTCAAAGACCAGAAATAGGTGCCTAGCCCCAGACTAAAGGTCTTCGTATACCTAAAGAATGCATCAGTGAGGAGAAGAGAATGATTGAAAGTGATCTGAATTATTGATGATGCTGACCTCAGATCAAGATGCCCCTCCCACTGTCTCCATTTGGGTGGTCCTAAAGGCAGGTATGCTCATCTGGTACATATGGGAATACTGTATTGTCATAACTCGACTCATTTAAAATTCACATAGTGGATTTGATTTGATGGCCTCTGCTCTTCTTCCATGTTTAAGCAACAACATTTCCAAAACATATTTTCGTGTCTTAAGTTTATATGAACCTCTTTCTACAAACTCTTCTTCACCATCACTCCCTATTATTGTTAATATACTTATCTGCTGTGTGTGCTAGTGTATCCATTAGACTACTTGGTTTTATAATTATATTATGAGGTAGATACCTTCATTGATAAAGGTGATAAGTAATCATATAAAGAATACCCTCAGAACAACTCAGCTGGACTAGAACTTTGGACCAACATGTTTGACTCGTGAGCCTTCAAGGGCCCAACTTCTGCACACCACACTCTTCTGAGTCTCATCACTAATGAGTGACTCTTGGAAGCCAACAAGACCAGGAATCGGAGCCAGGTCCTGAACTGTGAAAAATCCACACATCCGAGAGTGCCAGGCAGTCTCTCCTGCCTAATTGATCAATAATGTCATAGCTGTAACAACTGCATGCAACTTCTTGATTTTATTGTCATTTTGAAAGGCAGATTAACATCTAATAATAAGAATTGCACATCTATACTTAATAGTTTATACATATACACCATTTTAGAAGAAGAAAAAAGCTGACACTGCCTTTTTATTCCCAGAACACCTACTATCTTCTCAAAAAAAGTGTTGTTGCTATTGCCTAAATACCTCACAGATGCAAATGAAGTGACCTAGACTCTGGAGAAAAAAAATTGGGGGCCAGAATAAATTTTTGGCTCGGGCAAGAAATTCTGTTCTACCTCCTTTCCAAAATATAAATAAACAAATAAAGCCAACCCAAACTGAGTAACCCAGAAGTCCAGCTGGTAAAGAAAACCAGAAATTCCCAAACTGACAGGAGTAAACATCAAGATGAAAGTCAAAAGCAGCACTAAACCAAAATAAAACTAGAATCACAGCAGAAACAGACCTTAGATGGACACATGGTAGCAATCTCAAATTTTTTTTCAATCTTGAAGGCTTCTTTTTTTTTTTCCCCTAAGAATGTAAATCTCTTTCTTACACAATTTGTGAATCGTTGAGCCAGTACTTGGATGGCTTGAGTCGGGGAAGTTTAGAAGGCAGGGAAGACAAATTAAGGACTTAGCTCTTTCTCAGTGAAGAGGGAACAGAAGGCTTCACAGTGGGAACCTTGATGGGTACATAGGATAATTCTCAGAATATTCAGTTTATCGGAACATCCTGTTCTTTGGTAAAATAGTTCTTTCCTGACACAAATATTCCTGACCTTGGGAAAGTATTTAATTTACGATTGTTATGTACCAAAGGATATGTTTTTTTGTGTTTGCATCTGTGAAAAGAGAGCAATGAATGATGCTGGGAAATTGTGGGAACACAATTCACTTGTGGGAGTGCTTCCAATATTTTAAAAAGCTCAAATTGGCCTAAGAGGACAACATGAGAATTTACCTTAACACCACTTAAGTCTCAACAAAAGAAGAATAACAATTAACATAGGGAAAGGAGTTTCTTTCAGAACACAGGAAACTGAGTCAGAGAAAAATATGGGCCTTAGCTTCCAGGTTCCAATTTTGGTATGAATGAGGTCATCAGGAACCAAGGGCAATTAAATGGCACTTTCATTTGAAAGAAAGATCACAAAGGGATGGGTGAACACAGCACCATATATAATTCATACTACCATCTCGCCAATTATTGAAGACTCAAAAAATTAAATAAAAGTAAAATATCCAACAAACAAACATCAAAAAGTGGCACAGTTCTGAAAACACAGTAGGATCAAGAGGATCCTTAAGATGTATTTTGAGCCAAAATAAAGAAACATATTAACGGAAGCAGATAATAATTCTGGGACCCACAAGATCAGATCTACCATGCCACCAGCAAGGAATGAGCCTTTCTAGAAACAAATTGACTACAGCTCCACTGAATTTCTTTGGATTGGAAATGGGAAGTCAAATTTTAATGTACATTTGTTAGTGTAAACGTAAACCCTTGCTAGAGAAAAATTCTAACCTGGTCTCATTGGAGATGGTTGAGTCAGTTGAAAATGGCATCATCTGTAAGATTATGCTGTTCTACAGTTAAATTTCCCAGTACATATTGTTCCTGTATTGAGTCAATATGTTTGAGCCAAGTGTCATTCATAATTAGCATGCCTTCGTGTAACTATTGGTAACTTTGAATTTGTTGGCAGTAGGTGAGGGCTATTGGCCTCTTTCCCTGCTCTCATAACCAAGATGCAATGAAAATGTCTAAAACCAAATTTCCATCACACAGGCAAACATTTATCCCCAAGCAGGTGTAACAATAGTTTGTGATCTAGTGAGTACTCTGAGGAAGTTTCAGCTCTGTGTTCTTTTAAGAGCTCTGACAGCACCCTAAAAGAGAGGTCTCCTCAGGACAAATGCAACCATGTCCTATTGGCAAGAGTCAACCATCCCTGCATGTGCCAGGCAACAAAGAACCCCAGGAATCTGTGCCTGTACGTGGGCCATTTTGTAATCTAAATCTATGGGTCCATTCTAAAGTTTATTATCTAGGTTTATTAGACTCTTATACCCTATTCAGATGAGAGTGAGAATGCCTATAAAGTGCCACATCTAAAGTATAGGATAAAGCAAAAATAATACAATATTATGTATACCACACCATCTCTATCAAAGTGCTTTAAATGATAAACAACCTAGGCACCAATCCAATGTCCATCAACAAGAGAACAGACAAAAAACAATGTGATACAGTCATATAATGGAATATCCCAAGAAGAGAAAGCAAAAACCAACTGATAATTGCAATGTGAACGAATCTCTAAAACATGATGGTAAGTTTAAAAAGCCATGAAAAAGAGTATTTACTATAAGATTCCATCTTTATGGTAGTTCAAGAATAGGAAAATGGTTTATGAAGATAAAAATCAGAATGGTGATTGACTATGAAAGAGAGGGAGGGGCTTTGACTGCAGACATGCAAAGCACTGTATTTATACATGTATATACACATCGAATGTAATTATACCTCAAAAAAAATCACAAACAAAATGATATAGATCTATTCCCAAAAGAAGAGCCTCAGGGTAGTTCAGGGGTTGCAGTGTTGTTAAAGAAGGAAATATTCATTTGATCTCTTGATAGCTGTGATACCAAGTCCTGAACTTGTCTAAGCTGCTCCGGAGCGTCAGACGCTCCTAACTAACTGCTTTGCATGATTCAAATCAGCAAATTCAATCAACAGTTTAGAAAGTCAGAATTTTCATTATTCCCATTGTATCCCTGATGCAACTAATGCTAGAGAGATTGGTGTTTCATTCTTGTCACGGCCTAGTGAGTGACAGTGCTGGTCATCAGGCAGGTGTCTTTATTCAGCTCCAAAGTTCCACTGCTTACACTTCAGGCCAAGGCTATTTCCTGCTTTCATCCCCCATCTCTGTGTGACTGTTACATGGACACTAGGAATTATCATCAAATGCAAATTTGAATTAGAAAACAGATTTTATTTTTTCTTTCTCCTCTGCATTGCAATACAAGTCTTTTCCTGAAAATCTGGGATTGATAAAAATGTTTATTATCATTTAGAAAGAAGTCAATTCTGATAGGAGATGCGTTTCCACTACTAAGATTATATATCCCTTATGACATGTTCAGCTAATTGGGTCATTGTTATTTTACCTCTTTGGTTGTAACTCCAGTTTTGCTGCATCTCCAGATGTTTTATTAAAACATTCCTAAAATCTGTAGTTAGTATTAAATTAATTAATATTTAAGAAAAATAAAGTCATTTTTTTTTCAAAAGTGGGTCAAATTTTCTTTTTAAAGAGTAAAGTGCAGAAAAAGTCAGAACAAAGGAATGATTTTGTGAGTTCCTTTTTTTTATCTTACCATATATATATATATATATATATATATATATATATATATATATATATTAGAGAGAGAGAGAGAGAATTTTTTTAATATTTATTTTTTAGTTTTCAGCGGACACAACATCTTTGTTTGTATGTGGTGCATAGGATCGAACCCAGGCTGCACGCATGCCAGGCGAGCACGCTACCACTTGAGCCACATCCCCAGCCCCCTTATATTTCTTAAAGAAGCTTCACTCTGACTTACTGAGAAACTAAGCACACGAGTACACTATTTAAAACAGTCCGGACTTGTCCAGTACTGTGTGAGCTGATGGTGACCTTTGGATATATAACTTCACTCCATACTTGTCTAAGGAACAAATGATAATGAGGATGCTTCAGTGGGAGCATATATGAGTTTTAAAGATTTTAATTTTATTATTAGGCTAGAATAAGAACAATAGCCTTTTTCTGCCTTTTCCTTCTCTGTCACACTCCTCATCTTGCACACATAAATCAAGTGCTTTTACATACACCCACGCATTCTGAACCATTCAACGTCCACAGGGACAACTGGACAGTATTAGAAGAGCTGGCTGTGTCCCACCATGTGCAATGTTAAGCTAACAGTTTATGCCTGCAGGTGGCTGCTTGCAAATACAATTAAGCCCTAAACCCATTGGGAGGGCTTAAGTGTACCTAATTAGCTGGTCCAAGATCATATTAATACTAGTAATTTTCCACCTGCAAAAAAACATGGACAGCTTAAGCCAGAGGAAGTGAAATATATGGCCAGATGTCCATAGGCCATGGTAGCCATTGCTATTTAGTAAAGAGAAGTATTGAAACCATTATATTTAAAAGGAGTTGGATCATCCCTGGCTCATTAAAAAGGATTTTTCTCAGCAAAAAGAGAAAGCCCATTTCCTGCATGGGATTTTTGAAAAATACAGTGCTTAGTCCTTTCAAAGTGAATTGTGACAGTTTAGGGCAAGGAATACAGGATCTGGAATGAGTCTGACCTACATTCTAATCATATCTTGAAGGTGTTAGCCCACTGATAAACATTGGAGTTAGCAGTTGAATGTGGATTGCAGGATACTAGTTTCATGAATTTTCTTATTACACATAAAGTCAGGCCACAACATGATAGAAACATTATGTCATAGGAAATTAATAATTGAGACCTTGGTGCATTCCAATCTGAGATAATTAACTTTCTAGAAAACACAGCTTTACAAAAGTAGGTCATATTATTTTGTAGTAGCAATTTAGACAATCTTTCTGGGACTGTGATGTACCCAGAGACATCGTGCTCAGGCACAACATAAAGGGTATTTATCATAGTTGGTGCTTTGTTGAAGTTGCATTATTTTTCTGTTAGGAAAGAAAACTGGAAGAAGTAAAAGTCGCTGGAATATTAATCTCAAGTGGTTTATGATACAAATTGGAAGAGAAAAGCAGGAGGCTTTGAGGGAAAGATGTAGGTCAAGGAGTTAAGTGTTTATGGCATAATCAGATAGGATATGGAGGGGGACAAATGAGGACAAAGTGACTCACTCTAGTGTGTCCCATACCCAGGAATCATGGGTGTCCTAGATGACAAATGAGCCCTCAAAGCTTGAGCCAGACCAGTTGTTAGATGCACCTACATTAGAATAGTGGGCCATCAAGTGCCCTATTAGTTGCAGCATATTTAAGAGTACAGCCTCCAGAGTCAGGTGCCAGAATCCTTGTTCCATCACCTACTAACTATGTCCAATGCAAGTTACCTGCTCCCTTGAAGTTTCAAATAGCCATGATTACAGCGTTTCCTTCGCAGACTGATCAAGTGGGAAAATCCAAGCCAAGTGTTTGGAGGAAAGTAGGTGCTCAATATTTGTTAGCTCTGAAAATTTGGCCTTGGACATCACTATTATCCCATATTCTGCTCTATACTTCAGCAGACAAAATACATTCCTAAATGATGTTCCAACATGTTCTAAAACAAGAAAAAGATAATGAAAAAATGGTGACAAAAAAGGAAACAAATGCTCAAGATGCAGCCAACAGTGATATATTCCTTTAAACAAGGGTATTCATCCCTTATCTCCTTTCTAATTATTAGTCAAGGCTTAACTCAACTCTCCACTCAGCCTTGATAAAACTCCCTCCAATTACACAAATCAGAGAATTAATTCTCCTTTTCTCTGAGTTCCCCAAATGCATTGTGTTTACCCTGCTTGCCAGGCTTATCACTTGCTGTTCCACACTTTGGTTAATTGCAGGATTCTCACCAGCTAATTTAGGTAATTTTTAAGGACTCATCTCTAATTTCAAGTAGAGTCTAATGCTTTTAACATAGTAATTCCATAGATGCCTATTTAGCATTGAAATTAGTAACTATTTTTATGAACAAACACACACACACACACGTGCAAACATAACTCACTCGTTCACCAAGTTCATCTAAGAAATGAAAATGTACCTATAGTTTCATCTCGCAATGCAAGTTTTGGTGGGAAACAATACATTATTCTAAGGAGTGAAATATCTAGAGACAGTCCCACCCTCTCCTCAGTTGACCTCAAAGAAAAGACCAAGGGAAGAATAGTCGTGTGCATAGAATTGTATTATTGAGAGGAAATTCCACTTGCTCTTTGTTGCTCTCTGTTTTGAATAAAGCAGAAAATGGGAATCTACCTGACCAAAGAGGATTGGAACACAGAGTTAATAACAAAGTTCTTTACAAATGCATGTTTTAAAAAAACTTCTTTTTCACAAAAGGCCTTGTCATAAGCAATGGAGTTGAGTCTACGAGCCACTCACACAAATAATTCCTGTGCAGATATAATTTTGAATTTTAGTTGCATTGAAGTACATGCTAAAGTTTATCTCCAAAACCTTCAGCATCTGAGCTACTTCCTACAAATTCTTAGGAGACACACACACACACACACACACACACACACACACACATATATATATATATATATATATATATATATATTTTTTTTTTCTTACTGTTCTAAGTCCTTTTCAGGTTCCCTTTATGTACTCTCTAGTTCTGTCCTGGGGAGAGCAGACAGGGTGGCCTCTTCCTTGGCAATACAGACCTAGATTTAGAAATATTATATATATGTAATGTGTGTATGTATGTGTGTGTATATACACACACACACTCAGATTGCTGCACAATAAGGTCAAAGAAGCTATATAAACAAGACAGGAAGACATTAGGTCAAATAATTTTTCCTTGTCCTTCTGTTTCTGTGTCTCTTTCACACACACACACACACACACACACTCAAAATACCATGCTTTAGTGGATCCAGTGATTTAAAATGCATAAACAATCACCAGCAAGGTAACCCTTCCTCTTGCTGCATAAGAGAAATTTAGATAATTTTTTTTAACATCGCTGTTTTGAGTCCACAAGGGCTTTTCTTTTTGGTCTTGAGAAGCACAATAATCAATTCCTCTGAAAGAGAAAAAAAATGTATTTTTCCCAAATATGTTGCACAGAAGATAAGGCAACTTCTCCCGGGGGAGATGGGAAGAACAAACAGTGTTGTCAACACAGGAAGGCCGCCTCGGAGGTGGACACATCCCCTGCCACCCTGATTAGAGAAAGGCAGGAAGCAAGGACTGTTTCCTTGGGAGCCACCACGGGAGCCATGCTGTAGTCCTGAGGGCAGAAGGGGATAAACAACCAAAGCTGGAAAAGGCCCTGATTCCAAAGTGACATTTTTTTTTCACTCATCGTCCACAGCACAAGCTGTTTCTGAATCTGAGTGGGCAGTGCCAAGGTAGAGACCACCCTGCCTGCTCTCCCCAGGACAGACCTGGAGAGTGTGCCCAGGGAACCTGACAAGACTTAGGGCAGGAAGAAAAACTATAAAACTATTTTAAACTCCAACTCTCTCCATGGGGAAACGAGTTTGTACACTAGATTTGCACCGTGCCAATTTAGCTAAGGAAGAACTATGTTTCCTAATATTCCCATTCTCACCCCCATGCAAATCTAGTGGACATAGGCCATAAGGTAGGATTGCGAAAGCTCAATATGGTTGAGCATCAAGCACAGTCTGTTAAAGCCCTGAAGACTGGCACTTGCAGAAGAGCAGGGCAGAAGAGCAGGGCACATGGTACTATTGCAGATCACACAGGTCACTGCACTTGTTGACACTGGGCAGAAGCCAGGCATGCAGCTCCTATAGCTCTCACCAGATCTTTCCTTCAGGGTCCCCAGATCTTGCCTGGACCAAGCGTGCAATTAGCCTCCACCGAAGCACTCCGGTTTCTCTTGCAGATCATTTTCATCTTTGAAGTTGGAAGCTTCAAGACAGGCTGATGGGAGTTCCAGTTTGTCCTTGTGGGTTCCAGATCACCCTCCTGGATTCTTCTTTATCTGTTCTCTCTGTGCTTTGCGTCTGTCTTTTCTTTGTGATAGCTTTTCCCTGAGCCTTCACACTCCAGTGAGACACAGCAAGGACAGCCATTCAGAAACTGCTTAACTAGCTCCATCAGCAGGAAAGATCCAATCTCTGTAATACTTTATTCTACAATGCTGCTAGTGGTTCTGTTACTGTAGTCAGACCCCACCGGATACCATCTCAATTCTACATCACAGTCACCAAGGTTCTTTGGTCTGGGGTTGACCTGGTTATTAACCAGATGATTTGATTCAGACAAGATGGAGCCCTGGAGAGTTCTGATAAGATGAAGTCATGAAAATATAATTGCAGAGTTGAAAAATGGGATAGTAACAGGTGGCCATAGACACTCATTCTGAAGCAGTGAAAAATGACTGTTTGAAACCTTGAGAATTCTCAATTAAATGTTTCTAGGAATATATCAGTTTCTATGTTTAGACCTATGTCCATTTATATACACACAAATGTGTTTGTGTGTGTCCAAAGTAGATATTATGATTGGTCTCTTAAGTATAAATTTTCTAATAAGCCTTACAACTTGATATATACACAATTAAATGATTTCCTATAAAAATAGTTAGAAAAACAGCATGTTACCTAGCAGACATCTCCATGGGACTCGTTTTTTGTAAACAAATATGAACGGTAGGCTGCCAAAGGAATTCTGAAATGCTGTATTAATACAGCTGGGTTTGGAGAAAATAACACCGCTCCTTGTAACTTTGAGAAATAAAAATGATTTGGTTATACTATTTTATATATACTTTATACTCCATCTCATTTCCAATAGTATTTGAGGCATACGTTAAGACATGCATATATTGGAAAATATGTACACTAAACCCAAATAAAATAATTACTTGGTGAAAGAGAGGCCAGGAAAAAGTATGGCTGGAAATATAAAACAGAGCAGATGTGAAGTAAATTCAGAAAACTATAAATTCAGAAGGACACCTACCTTTAATTCCTGTGCAGTCGTGTATAATAGGTACAGCAGTGTGAGGCGGTGACCTGAAAAGCTAGTGCAGGTTTAATCAAGATGTAATATGATGTATGCGGAAACTGGTAATTCAATTTACCCTGTACTAATCAGGTCTCACCTACAATATTCATTCAATTTATGGTTCCAGGATGAAACATATTTAGATAAACAGGAGCATGTTCAGTTAAAGATATAAAATAGTGAAAGGATTGGAAATCATGTCTTAGGAAGAACAGTTGAAGAAACCAAGAATATTTAGCCTAAAAGAAAGAAGAATTTATGAGTCAGGGTGACTATTTTCAATATTAAAGGACTTCTAAGGAGAATAGGGAAATTCAAAATGCAGTACCTGGAGATAAACATAAATTCGAAGAGCATAAAATAGAGAAAATAAATATAAGCCAAATGTAATATCCATATCTACACAGTTATAAATGTGAAATAAAATATTTTGAGCAAAAGTTTTTGTGTATGTGTTAGTCAACTTTCTATGACTATAGGAAACTACTTGAGATAATGAATTTATAAGTAAAAAATGTTTATTTTGGTTCACATTTTGGAGATTCCAATCCATGATTGATAGGCCTTATGGCACTGAACCTGTAACAAGGTAGCCCACCATGGCAAGAATGTGTAGGGGGTAAAATTGCTCACCTCACAACCAGGAAACAAAAGAGGAAGAGGAGGGGTGGGAATCCCGCAATCCTTTTGGAGGGCATATCCTCAATGACCTAAGGACCTCCTACTAGAGCCCACCTCTCAAAGGTTTCACCACCTACCAATAGTGACAACCAGAGACCAAGCCTTTAACATATGGACCCTTGGGGGACATTCAAAATCCAAACTACAGCATGTGGTTACTAACTACAGAGAAAAGGCAAATAATGGGGGTGAGATTAGAAAAGATTTTCTGTCTTAATCCATGTAATAGGTACCAATCTATGACTAGAAATACATGCTTTTTCCAAAAATCACAGGTCAAGTTCTTGCAGTGTTAGAGGTAGAACATCCCTAAAATGTGAACAAAGTGATTCTTTGAATGCTTTGTTTTCATGGTGAACTGACAAGTGAAAATAATCACCCCCGAGACACACCTATTTCTCAATGACAACATCCAGATTCTTTGCTACTTCTCCTACATTCTGTAACCATTCAAGAGTATGATTTTCCTCTTTCGTTTGTAAGCCAGAGGTTGCCTGAACCACTTCTAATTCCAGGTAAGTATGTTAATTACATCAAATTTGAAGTTTTAAATCTAGCTTACAAAAATTTTAAAAATTAAAACAAATCACACAGAATTTCAAATTTCCTATTGTCTTTGAAAAAATAGAAAGATATAGGAAAACCAAATCCATATTCCTGCCAGACAGGGTCTTGTTGAGTTGCCAAGTGCCTCACTAATCTGCTGAGTCTGGCTTTGAACTCGAAATCCTCCTGCCTCAGCCTCCTGAGTTGCTAGGATTACAGGTGTGCACCACCACACCTGGCTGCCATGTATTTTGAGCATAGTGACTGAACTTTTCTTTTTTTTGACTTAGGAATTTTTAGTGAATGTGTGTATGTGTTCTTAAACCTCTATCTCTCACCCTGCACAAAAATCAACTCAAAGTAGATCAAAGACTTAGGCACTAGAACAGAGACCCTGCACCTAACAGAAGAAAAAGTAGGCCCAAATCTTCACCATGTTGGTCTAGGATCTGACTTCCTTAACAAGATTCCTAAAGCACAAGAAGTAAAATCAAGAATTAATAAATGGTTTATTAAATTATTTAAATTAAAAGACTTCTTCTCAGCAAAGGAAACAATTAAAAGTGAGGAGAGAGCCTACAGATTGGGAGAAAATCTTTACCACATGCACCTCTAATAAAGCATTAATCTCTAGAATATATAAGGAACCCAAAAAACTTAATACCAAAAAAACAAATAACCCAATCAATAAATGGGCTTAGGAACTAAACAGATACTTTGCAGAAGAAGGAATACAATTGATCAACAAATATATGAAAAAGTGTTCAACATCTCTAGCAATTAGAGAAATGCAAATCAAAACTACTCTAAGATTTCATCTCTCACTCCTATCAGAGTGGCAATCATCAAGAATAAAAGCAACAAAAAATGTTGGCGAGGATGTGGTGAAAGGGTATACTCATACATTGCTGGTGGTGGTAATTTGGTGCAACCACTAGGGAAAGCAGTATGGAGATTCTTCAGAAAACTGGGAATGGAACCACCATTTGACCCAGCTATCCCATTCCTTGGTTTATACCCAAAGGACTTAAAATCAGCATACTGTATTGAGGCAGCCACATCAACTTTTATAGCAGCTCAATTCACAATAGCTAGAGTATGGAACCAACCTAGGTGTCCCTCAATAGATGAAAGGATAAAGAAAATGTGGCATATATATTTAATGTAATATTATTCAGCTTTAAAGAAGAGTGAAATTATGGCATTTGCCAGTAAATGGTTAGAGTTGAAGAACATCATGCTAAGCGAAATAAGCCAATCCCACAAAACCAAAGGACAAAAGTTTTCTCTAATATGCGGATGCTAATTCACAATAAGGCTGGGGGGCCCTATCGAAGAATAGCATTACCTTAGGTTAGGTAGGAGGAAGTGATGGGGAAAGGAGGGGATGTAGGGATAGGAAAAGATAGTAGAATGAAACAGACATTATTACTATATGTATACATGTGACTACATAACCAATATGATTCTACAACATGTACGCTCAAAAAAATGAGAAATTATATCCCATCTATGCATGATAAATCAAAGTGCATAAATGCATTCTACTGTCATGTATAACTAATTAAAACAAATTTTAAAATTTTATGAAAAAATACAAAGAATGTCTTAGCTGGGTTCCCTGGAGAATAGAGCCTGAGGTGAGGATTAAATATGATGCTTTATTTGGAAAGCACAAACCTAAGGCAATAAGGTAGAAAGAAGAATGTAAGGCAGGGAATCATAGGAAACAATTGTTAGGACATGCTTAATGTGCTGAGCATTACATTCCACTCAGAAGGTGCACACACTCACCCAGATGACTGTTCTGATGACTCAGAACAGTCTGTACAAGAAATTGTTAATGTGGGAGGGGAAATAGAAGGCTTGGCTTCTTCCAATCTCCCATTTCCCAGTGGCTCAAGAAGGTAACCTCTGTATGATTCTAGATTGTGTAGTCTGATTCCTTTAATGGTCTTTTGGATTCCAGATTCCATGTCCTCACATGCAATTTTTACTCTATTATAGAAGTGAAAGGAGTAGACAGAAGTCTAAGTGTGTGACCGATGAATCTAGTAGCAGCCAAGAAAAATGCAAGTGCTTGGTCCCTGTGGACAGACAGGAGTGCAATCAGTCAGCCACAGAGTGGCTGACAGTAAATAAGGGTCCATGTCTCTAGTTTTACAAGAACACAGCCATGCTCATTCATTTGTGTATTGCCTATGGCTGCTTCCATGCTATAGAGTAGTCACAGAGGATATCACCCACTGCATGGCACACAAAGCAGGAGATATTTCACATCAAACCCTCTATAGAAAATGTTTGCCAATCTCTGGTCTAAGGAAAGACCATAATTGGATCCTAATTAAGAAACAAACTGGAATATTCACAGAAAAGTGCAATAGGGCCATAATCTCTTGAAATTTACTTAAAAGCTACACTTTGCACATGCCTACTTAAGCCCTCATAAGTGTGAATGCAACCTCAATCACACTTTTATCTCTCTGAAGAGCCTTCCATGGTTAGTGTTACACAATCTATTTATGGAATCACCTACAAAAAGTAAAAAATAATAACTTCTATTTACCTTAGCTCAATAGCAATATTAGACATTTATTTTTGGATGACAATAATTTCAGAGCATTATCCTTATATGCAGCAGGGCAAGAAAGAGAGCTAATAGCATTTGCTTATTAAATATGTAATTCAAATCACAAGGTTTAAATGTTTAAAATCTACTTGAAAATAAATATGCACAACAAAAAGGAACTGTAGCCCAGAGACCCCTCTTTGATGTGTCAACCAGCAGACACAAAGTTTCCTGTGGTTATCATTTGAAGTGAATCAAAGGTCTATAATGTATCAATTCTGTACCAGGTGAAAAGATACATAGTGTGCTAATAATAGGCTCATTTTTGCTGGCAGCTAGAGGGAGGAAGTAGTCTGTATGACTGACTATATTAAGAACTTCATGCAAAGGAAAAAGATATTGAACACAATCTTTTATTTTGGGATTGACCAAGTTCTGTTTATTCATTCCCTCAAAAATGACCCACTGAGATCCTATTATGTTCTAGGCAGTAGTGACATGTTAAGGACACTTACAGGAATAGGAACAGTTCCTGCCCTTGCACTTGTCATCAAGCAACACTCCAGCCCCCATTGCTTGATGCTATAAACTATGCATTCCCTCCCAGAATAGCCCCCTCTGGGAACCACTGCTCTAGTGGAACAGCATTGAACTATTCTGAGCCCTACTTCCCAAGGCAAGCCTGACTTTTCATGCAGTTGAATAGCAAGAGCTACTGAAGTCATGCAAACCTCTCCCAGTGAATATTTCCCCAAGCCAGGCATGTGTAAGGTGTACTTTTTTTGAACAGAAGCTCAGCCCAGGCTCCTAATGCTCTAGGATACCTCCGTTGTGCAGTTATCACAGTAGCCCATCTACCTCTCAGCAGCAGACCTACTTTCTGAGAATCAAGTATCCCTCTGTCACTTCTAAAAGTAGATTTTGCTTGGATGTCTTGAAAGAGCCTGAGATGCAAAGCTGGAGTTTGTTACACGCATGTGTTTTATGGCCAGTGCCTTTCTCCCTGTCTGACATGGTGTGGAGGGAATTCCATTAACCTGATTAGATGCTGGGAAGAGTCTATGAAAGAGCCGCTTCTTGACACTCTGTGTACATGAGAAAATGTTCTCAATAGAAAATCTTAGACACTGAGTTTTTCAAAGTAGTTATATCTGAGGCAGCATGGTGAGGTAGAACAAATGATAAATGCTCTTTAATTAATTTCCACCACTCTTGGACCTTATGCAAATTAAACCTGAATCCTTATTTGCATAGCCCCACTCCATAGTTTCATGAAAGCTGTACCTCTGTATGAAGTGGAGAAAGAATTCTGTCATTTAATACCCTTCAGAACACTAAAAACATTTATCTTCCTCTAAGAACTTTTTAAAAGATATGATAGTAGGGAGGATAACATGGTTATAATCTAGAGCCTATGAAAAGGTGTTTCTATGCAGATTTATAAACATTATATGGAACAAAATTTGTACTTCCAGTGGTCCACCAATGTTTTATGTGTAACTGAGTAAGTTTGGGCCATCTAGGACTTTGATGCTCTTGCTTCTTAAATGACAATGTAGAAAATGGATGATGGTCTACAGATCCCTGAAAGCTAGAAGAGTACCTCTAATATAGCAGGTACTCAACTACTAAGTTATTGTTTTGACCTGAACTTAATTCATCTTCAATTGCTTATGATTGGATGCTTATTTGTGTCAGAATAATTTTAGGCAAGACTTTTAGTTTTGCATAGTTGTGCATAGCTGGCTGTATTCTACTCTATTGCTTTCTGCTTTTCTG
Source organism: Marmota monax (assembly GCF_021218885.2). Lineage (NCBI taxonomy): Eukaryota > Metazoa > Chordata > Mammalia > Rodentia > Sciuridae > Marmota > Marmota monax. Next base: position 4,917,354 of record NW_026695228.1, read on the forward strand.
CTTTACTTAGTCCTCGGGGTTCTACTGTAGACCCAGCTCACCTGACTTCTGATCCATTCCAGATGTAGAACTGTAGACAGAGCCACAATCTTGAGCCAAAAGACATTTTAGCACATATGGATCATATATATTAATGGGATTCATTGTGATATTTCCAATCAGACACGCGGCAGCACTGATCATGTCCTTTCACTCATCCTCTGCCCTCACCCTGGACTCTTTCCAGTCCCTAGTAATCACTATTCTACTTAGGTCAACTTGATTTGTTTGTTTCCACATTTTAGAGAAAACATGTGGTATACTTACTTGTCTTTCTGCATCTAATTTATTTTGCTTGATAGAAAGTCCTCCAGTTTCATCCACTTTGAAGCCAATAACAGGATTTCAACTTTTTTATGGGTTAATAGTACTCCATTGTGTATGTAGGCCATCTTTTCTGTATCCATTCATCTATGGATGGGCATCTGGGCTGACTCCATATCTTAGCTATGGGAACAGTGCTGCAATAAACATGGGCATACCGTTATCTCTTTTGCATGCTGACTTCATTTCTTTGGATACATATCAGGATTGGGATAGCTGGATCAAATGGTAGTTCTAGTTTTTGAGGAGAACATCCCTTGGTGTCCTATAAGGAATTTATACACATTCCACAGCCTGCTGAGAAGAGTTTCCATCATACCACCAAGTATCTTAAGAGATACTTGAGAGGAGGGTCTCTTTCCCCATGCCATGCCCAGCAGAAGTAGGAACAAGACCTTCACAGGAAACTTTAGAGAGAATGCATAAGCAAAAGTCTTAAAACATTTACAAAAGATCCCTATTTGATATGGGTGGGTAGACTCTATAATATAAAAGTCATGTGCAGTCAAAATAACCTTAGAAAATATCCAACTTTTCCCAGAGCTTCCAGTGGGGTGCAAGTTCAACTTAGCTCCATCCCTGCTACCCTTTTTCCCAACATTAGAAGAAATTATACTTTCTTCAGTCGAATGGGAGAGGAGATAATTGGGTTGCACTTATAGGCCATGTTATGGATAAACATGTATATTATTTTAAAATTACAATCATAATAGAACATCATAATGTTCACACTGTGGGAACAAAGCTCACCCTAGGGCTTATACATGTTCAGTGGAATGACAAGGGAAACAAAGTTGGATTTCTCATTTTCTTTTCTCATTGGATTTTTGTGCTACAGTCTCATATTATGGAACTCCACTGTAACAAAGCCGGTCTGAACCAGCAGTCAACGGGAGGAGAATGTGCCCAGTGAGATTGTTGGGACCCTGAAACTAAGCAGAACCTTCACAATGCTAGAGGTTCCAGAAGCAGGAGCAAGGAATGTTCAGGCAGGAGATAATCCATGATGGGTGTCTTGCACAGGACTGGAGGGAATGCAGATTTCCTCTTCAGAGGGTCCTGGCAATGGGTATTTGGAGCTGTGACACTAGGTCTGGGTTTGAGCAGGAGGGTCCCTAACTTCAGAGGATAATGGAAGAAAGAGAGAGAGAGATGTGATGTAATAGAGCATCTTTAAGTGGCTGAGAATCAGGCATTCCTGTGGCAGATTCAGTCCGGCACCAAAGGCACAGCTGAGCCCTGGTGAATGGGCTCCTCCTGAGCCTATTTACCCACTCAATCCACCATCTTCATACAATGCTGGAACTTCACAGTGCTACACAGTATGCCTGATGAGATCAGCATAAAAGTGGGGCTGATGGTCAAGGTCTATTTTAATCCTCCCAATAGGTAAATTGGTCTCAGAGCTTGGGCCCTATCCGCAGGTAGGCGTTATACAAATCCAAGCCGCCAGCCAACCCTCTTCATTGTGTGTGCTGGGCTTTAGAACAATCTTTTAATCTCACCAACAATCCCTGCAACAAGAAACACTGATTCTCCTTTTATTTAATTAGAGGACTGTTTCCTCATGAGTATTGTGCTTGATTTATGAATACTTATTGTTCAAAATGTAATTGCATATTCAGCACTGCTCAATGGAAGAGGGACCATTTGGGATTGCACTACTGGCTTTACATTTTTAAAATCCTTTGCTTAAGTGTATATGATTCATTTCATTACTATGCATAATGCCAAAGCATTCCAGCAGGAGCTCTGTGGATGCAGGTTATTTTTAATAGTAGTTAAGTCTCATGGAAAAGACTGTTGCCCAGCCAGCCGAAATGCAGTCTGCTGCAAAAGCCTGAAAATTTGAAGAGATACACAAGACAGGTGTCTCATGATCTGACTGAGGTCTGGTCTCTAGAGGTGTCCACAGTCTTCAGACTATAACCCAGAGAAGCAGATTCATTTTGAGTGAGTGAAACATTAAATCATACTTTCAAGCATTTGTTATTATGCTGTAACAATGAGATGTGTTTCTTTAATATCTTGCTGGCTTCCAGATGCTCAAATTCTAGAGTAATGTTACTAATTTGGGGAAAATTGTGCAGTCCCTGCTGTGGGGTCAGGTCACTCTATCAGCTCCATTGTGGCATTGGGAAACAGCTCTGAGATTCAGGCATGGGGGAATTCAAGTCAAAGTTGTAGAGTGAGAACTGGAGGTTCAATATCAGCTGATCTTCTTATCATAAGCCCAACATGACTTCCACCATTACCTATGTTAATTCCCTGTTCCCCAATCCTTCAGCCAAAAGGAACAACTTATTCATTCTTCCCCACTCATATTCTGGCTGTCACACGCCTATGTCTTTGCCTATTTTTTTTTCTGCCTCATCTCTGTTACTGAGGCAACTGGTACTGAAAAAAAAACACCCAGGGGGCTAAGAGGTATTTGCTATTGTGATTCACATTTAATTGTCATGAAGTAAGGATATTGGTCACTCCCTAATGAGGTCATCAAATTCTCTTCTCAGCCTCAAAGTTCAAATTCACTGTTCCTCTCAGCTAGTCATCAATAAATATTTACATGAGACTTGTTTCATGCCAGCTATAATTCTAGGCATGGGAGACAGAACAGAAAACAAAAATTAGGGGTCCATCATTCATGAAGGGTCCTAAATATACTTTTTACTATTCCGTGCATCCTCTGAGAAATGCATCTGGTTTCCCAACTTGTTTTAGTTAGATTTTTCACTGCTGTGACTGAAGGACCTGACCAGAACAACTATAGAGGAGGAAAAGTTTAAATGAGGTTTCAAGGTTTCAGAGGTCTCAGTCCATAGACAGCCAGCTCCATTCCTTAGGGATGAAGTGAGGCTGAACATCATGGCAAAAGAGTATGGCAGAGGGAAGCAGCTCACATGATGATCAGAAAGGAGAGAGAGAGAAAAGAGAGAGAGAGAGAGAGAGAGAGAGACAGAGAGAGAGAGAGAGACTCCACTTGACAGATACAAATATGTACCCCAAAGCCACACCCCAATGACCCACCTCCTCCAGCCACACCAGGTGATTCATTCACTGATTGGATTAATGCTCTCATAACCATTTCTCCTCTGAACCTCCTTCCATTGTCTCGTGAACTTTTGGGGGACACCTCACATCCAAACCATAACAATTGTAGCATTAAAAACACTCATAAAATTATACAATCAATCCCAAATTACCCACTTAACACCCAGAAACCATAAGTAATGTCTCTTCCGTTTACAATCTCTTTTATAAGGGAAGAAGATGTTTGTAGAATATTGTCCAAAACTATAGAACAAGAGATAACATTGCTTAATATTGTCTGTAGGACAACTGGTGACCTTATTCTTTTAATTAAAAAAGCATGTTTGGCTTAAAAATACTGACTGGATTTTAGAATGTTTTTGAATCTCCAATTTTTAAATAATATTTACTTGTTCTTTTTTTCTTAATGTAACACACATGCCAAAAGCATACAAAACATCTTGTGCGGCTCCATGAGCTGCATGGTGAATCTCCTCAAGCAAATGCTCCTGCTATCACCACCTGGATCTAGAAAGATAACAGGACTGCAACCTCCAGAAGTTCTGCTTGTATTTCCTTATTAATCAAAACACACCAAAGTTATCCCTCTTTAATTTTCTCATTTTTGAGATTTTAGATTTTCCTTTATTATAGGAAATCATTGCAATAAAAACAATACCTTTTTATTCCATGAACTTGCCTGACTTTCTAATAAACATGAGTTATGCTATTAACCTTGCTCATAATTTTATAGTTTCATAGAATTAGCCCCCTCCCACCATAGGATGGGCAGTTTAGGGACAGTGACACAACACATCCTGCTTATCAGTTACTCCTTTCTATCATCATGGTCAATGTCAGTGTTTCTGAATTGGGGACAGTTTCCCCCCCAAGAGGACATCTGCCAATAAACCATGATCTAGTTTCTATGATGTTAAGTTTTATTTGCTTTTGAATTTCACCGAAGTGGAATTTTTTAAAAAAATCTATATTCTTTTATGTCTAGTTTTTCTTTCTCTCAACATAATGTGTCTGAGATTCGTCCATTTTGTGGTGTGTGATTGTACAGTATGTCATTGTGTACCACCATTGGTTTCCCTGTTCTACTATTGATGGTATTTTCTGGTTCATTCTAATGCTAGTCATATAAAATGCCTTCTGCATATCTATCTAGTATCTACGTAATGATCAGTTTGCATGATTTTACTCACATTCTGGCTTCCTGGTTAGTTCACCAAGAACTGAGTCTCTTGACTCTGATGAGTGTGGTGTGCCTGTTTGTGAAAGTATGGTGTGTGTGTGTGTGTGTGTGCACACACTTTATCCTAGATAAATTTCTTCACCAATCTTTATCTGTAAACAGGGTACCATCTTCATCACATTAGCACATGCTTCTAAACAATGTCATAGGGTTTTCCTGTGCCACAGTAAGCAATTCAGATGGATATGAAAGTTGCTTCTACCTCAAAGGAGATACCTCTTGTGGCTTTTAAATTCTGATACTCTCTTTGATAAATCTGGTCTTGCCAAGCAGCTGATCACTCATCTTAAGTTTTCATCATCTTTCCACCTACAGATCAGCTTTTCTTCAATGTCTCTTTTCCAGGTGAGTGCTCAAATGAAGCAAAAGATTGTCAACCTCAGCAGACTAATTATCAAATACAGAATGATCATTATCCAACAGGGTTTACCAAGCAACTGAAAGTGGATTTGTGATATCTGTTGACAAAGACATTGCCATTACCTGTGGTGTCTTGTTCATAATAAAGTACCCTAAGAATTCTGTTCCAACGGCAGCTGACTTCTCTGAGAAATTGTTCTGTTTTCAATCTAGGAGCTGAAAAATGTTTAGCTATGGTTCCAGAATGCTCAACAGTGGATTTGTGACCCATGCAGAAGAACTCTAAGGTACATTTTTTATCTCATCCCTGCCTACCTGTCCAGCTGACTACTGTATGAGCAATTGTCAACCACTGCTTGATTTAAACAAACAAACCTGAACTAGAACCATCCAACCAAGCCACAAATAAACTTCTAACCCACAGGAACCATTAGAGGTATAAATAATATGTGATTGCTTTTTTAAGGCCACTTTGCTATAAGTAATTTTTTAAACGCAGCATTAGATAACTAACATGAGTAACAATTATTTTATAACCAATAAATTTGGTAACCTGAAGTAAAATGTACAAGTTCCTTAAAATATACAAATAATCATAATTGTCCAAGAAGACACAATAGCTAAATAACATAATACCTATTAAAAGAAATTGAATTTATAACTAAAGTGTTTCTGAAAAGAAATTCCACCCTGTGATGACATGTCCCACTGTCAAATTTTATCAGACTTTAAAGAAAAATAAAATGTCCTACTTATCCACACAAACTATCTCAGAAAATAGAGACACAAACACTTTCCAAGAAAACATCACTCAGATACTGCTCTGATTAGAATGATGACATTCTCTGTACAAATCATAGTGAAGCTTCATACCCAAGGCAACAGTATTACAAATTGTGGCCCTGAGGGAGTGATCAAGTCAAGAGAGCTATGCCCTCATGAAGGCTCAAGGGCCACCTGCCACGTTATGGGGACACAGCAACAAGGGATCATCATAGAAGCAGTCAACAGCCCCCACCAGATTTCAAGGCAAGCACCTTGACCTTGGATTTTCCAGTCTCCAGACTGAGAAATAAATTTATATTCCTTATAAATTACCCAGTCTCGAGTATTTTGTTGCAGTAATACCAAAGGGCTAAAACAGATATCATCTCCAGAAAAGACATTTTTAAAGAAAAGAAAGGTACAGAATAATACATTCAAATAGTCCCTTAAAAATTAATGAATTGAATCAATCTATAATTAGAACAGTACATCACAGTCAATTGGGTTTTTCTCAGGAATGGAAAGTTGGATTAAATTTAAAAATCAAATAATTGGAAATGTTCTGGATGTAGACAGTGGTCATGATTGCACAATTCAGGGAATATGTTAAAAACCACAGAATTATATACTTTAAAATGATTCATTTTATGGTATGTGAGTCATATTTCAAAAAATTATTAATAAAATTATGAATTGTTATAAAATATCATTATCACCAAATCAACAGAAGACCTTTAGAAGATGAATAAGAAGTATTTTTTTAAAAAACTCACAGAAAACACTTAGAAGAACATTTAACCTGATAAGGAAAATCTAAGAAACTACAGACAATATTATACTTGAAGGTAAATGCTAAATTCATTCTCCCTAAGATCAAGAACAAAGAAAGCATATCCATTCTTATATTTCCATGGATGATTGTGTTAGAGATCACATACAAGGCAAGAACAGTAAATGAAGGAATAAATAAACTCGTCTTTATTCACAGACAATACAATGTCCTGGGTACAAAAACCCTAATAAAAGACCAGTGCTTTCTCTCAAAGAGTACTTCTATAGCTAATAAATGGGCTTAGCAACTTTTCAGCCTACAGTCAATCCATAAGGATTTATTGTAACACACATACTAATAATGAACAACTGGAAGTCAAAATTAAAAATAAAACAATTCTATTTACCATAACAGAGACTCCCACTTTCAACTTAGGTGCAATAACAAGTATTTACCCTTCTACCTAAAACAATAAAAGGACAAAATATATGGAACAAATGTTTTCAAGATATTAGGCATCAGACAAAAGGGGCAGTGATTCCTGAGATATGGAACACAAATGAGGTACAAATGAGGTGAACTATACAAATGGTTCATGTCATTGCTATGAGAGTGTCCAGGCTGTGGAGGAAAGGGACCAAGGCAGAGTCTAGTGAACTTTCTGAGTTGAAGAGATGGGGATAAGAGTCCAGACAATCCACAGAGACAAAACTTGAGGACAGTACTGGTAAGGAAATGATGGTACCCAGAGAAAATGTAGAGATTTCTGCCGACCGGCTCCCTGCAAAATATAGGATACCAGTCAGTGCATGCAGGTAAGGAAAGAACTGGCACTCAGGGAAAGAACCACAGAAAATAAGTAAAGGTTGAAGTTCCCAATACCCACACTGGTCTGGAAATAGTGCCAACTTCCCAGCCCATAGATTGTGAAAGTTCATGATTCCTGGTGCATTAGGTCGACTGTACTAAAGGGACTTGCCTCAATAGGGTCTGTAGTCTTCATGCCTAACAAAACTTGAAAGACTTGAAAGGATCACACTGTTTATAAGTAACTTAATTGCATGTTAGTACAAAGCTTGAGTACTTAGAAGAATACAAGAAACAAATCAGCTTTAATGAGGTGAATCGAACAATGTCTGGAAGTCAATAAAAAATTACCAGGCACAATATAATGGAATACTATGCAATTATTCTAAGATTCTAGATGAGAAAGACCTCTTTGAAAATAGAATGATAGCCAAGATATACTTCAAAAAAATGCAAAGCTCACAAAAAATGTCTATAGCATGTTATGATTTATGCAAGAAAGGACTGTAAGATAATTTTCTTACAAGAAATACAAGATAAGACATTAGGCTTAGTTGCCTAATGATAATTCTCTTTTTTCATCATTCTTGGAGAATAAACTTGAGACAAACTAGAAACTAAAAAGATTGATTACCTACAAGGACTTTTGGGAAAGGATTGAGAATAAGGAGAGTTGGGAATAGGGCAGAGAGATATGTCCTTGAAATATCTTGAGATAACTATGATTCTTAGAACCACAGCATTTCCTATTCCCTTTAAAAAACCCAAATGAAACAGGTCATTGAAGGCAACCCCGGCACAAGGATAACTCCACATGAAATAGCACCAGAAAATTAACCTGTTACAAAGAAATAATACAGCTATATGAATGAATGGGAATAAAATACCCCAAGTCATAGGAAAACTTTACTTTGCCTGAATACTGAAAGGCTGAGATAAAAATAGCTAATCATAAGAATTCTATTTAGTTAAAAGTTGTGAAAAGAGAGGTAAAGTCTATCAATTCTGAAACTACTTATATTCTGGACTTAAACAAAAAATAAATAAATAGATTGTAAATAATGAGAGCCAGAGTTTCTCAATGTTAGAAAAAGAATTTATAATTTTGGAAAAGGGGAAGCCAAAAGCAATCCATACCCTTCCCTAGGGTATTAGATTCGAATCAGAGATAGCAATATTAATTCATGAATATTTTTACAATCCTAAAAAAAATCCCTATTCATCCCCCTTGCCTCAAGCTCTGACAACCAACTGAGATTTTTACATTCTCCCCAGGTTTTTCTTTGTGCGATGTGTCTTATAGTTGGAATCACCCAACATGAAGCCTTTTCAGACTGGCTTCCCTTAAAGCTATGCATTTAAGATTCTTGCCTGTCTTTCCATTGCTTGCTAGCCCATTTCCTTTTAGTGCTGGATCACGTTCTATTGTATAGATGTACCATACTCTATTCATTCACCTAATAAAGGGCATCTTGGTTGCTTCCAAGTTTGACAATTATGAATACGCTGGCTATAAATATTCATGTGCATGTTTTTGTGTGGCTGTGTTTTCAGCTCTTCTAAGGCTATAACAAGTGTGATTGCCGGATTATATGTAAAAGTGTGCTTATTTTTGCAAGAAATCAACAAAGTGTCTTCCAAAGTGTCTGTGTTCCACCCAGCCACAAATGACAGTTCTTATTGCTTAACATTCTCATGACATATGATGTTTATATTCCAGAGTTCTTTTCTCCTGTCTGTTGCCCCAGCTGGCCTCCTGCCTCAGTCTCCCAAATAGTTGGGATTACAGGTGTGCATCACTGCGCCTGGCTATAGCCATTTTAATAGGGGTGTGGTGGTATCTCATTGTTTTAATTTGCTTTTTCCTGATTATATATCATGTGGAATATTTTTTTCATATGCTGCTTTGCCATCTGTGTATCTTTTTTTAGTAAGGTTCTATTAAGATCTTTGAACCCTTTTTTAAATTGGGTTGTTTGTTTTCTTATTGTTCAGCTTTAAGTGTTATTTGTATATTTTGGGTAACTGTTCTTTATCAGATGCACCCTTGCAAATACTTCCTTTTAATCTGTGATTTGTACTCTTATTCTCTTAACAATGTCTTTCATAGAATGGAAGTTTTTAATGAAGTCCGACTATCAATTATGAATCATGGATCATGCCTTTATATTATATCTGAAATGTCATGGGCATTCCTAAGATCTTGTAGGCTGTCTCTGTCCCCAGGAGTTTTATATTTTTTCATATTCCAAATTTAAATCTGATTTTTGTTTTGTTTTGTTTTTTTGGTACCAGAGATTGAACCCAGGGGCACTCAACCACCAAGACACATTCATAGCCCTTTTTTATATTTTATTAGAGATGAGGCCTTGCTGAGTTGCTCAGGGCCTCTGTAAATTGCTGAGGCTGGGTTTTGAACTCAAAATCTTCCTACCTCAGCCTCCCAAGTCGCTGAAATTACACATGTGTGTTTTTGTGAGGGGTTGAAGACTAGACCCTTTTCTCTCTGTCTCTCTCTCTCTCTCTTTTGCATGTTATATCCAATGTTCCAACACTGTTAGTTGAAAGGACGATTTTCTCCATCATATTGTCTTTGCTCCTTTGCCAAACATCAGTTGATTATATTCATGTAGGTTTATTTCTCAGATATTTTTTCTGCTCAACTATTTGTGCCCCTTTCATACCCCCCTCTATTTTATAATACCACATTGTCTTGATTATTGTAATTTCATAGAAAGCCTTGGAATTTGGTTGAGTCTTTCCCCAGCTTAGTTATTCTTCATTACTGTGCTGGGTATTTTATATCTTCTGCCTCTCCATATAATAATCTTCAAAGTCAGAATGGCCAAGAAATGGACCCGAAAGCAAACAGGCACATGACCAGCCATTCCAATATGAGCCACTTCTTTTTCTTCAGCAGTGGGAGATTGAGGAGAAAATGGGCTTGTGTGGAAGGTACGAGGTTCCAAATGTTTGTTTTACCTTGACCTTCTTGAGCACGTTAAATAGGATCCAGCTATTTTATTTCAAAACACCCTCCCAGAGTGTTTTATAAAATAATGAAAACATGCCAAGAACTTATCACAGAACCAGTGCCAGGTGAAAACACCAAGTAATTCCTGTGTTTTTAAAACCTTACCTTGGAGGGTCATTCCATTTTTGAGTCGAAATCGAAGTAAATCGTAAGAGAGAAGAGAATAAATATTTTAACATCAAAGCATTCTTCTTTGTAAAATTAAATAAAGCAGAGAGACTGATAGAACCACAGCCAAGGCATTTATCTTTTAGAAATGCTGAAGTATCACTAAGCAAATAATAAGCCAGAAAAAGCAAACATTCATTTTCCTGCCATTCTGGGGTGTGATCCTAATTCCTTCAATTTAGCATATTTATGAACTGCCTTGCCCTCTTTCTTTCATTCTCACAATTCTTCTGTCCTTGCAGGAGGCTGTCCTTTCACAAACGTTGTTCTTGCTTAATAAAGTAATAGCCAACACAATCTGCCCTCTCTACAGAGTAATTATGTTAGCCTGTTGTTATTGATTTTGTTGCTAGGGTCCGCTGTGGGAGTGGTGGGAATGGGGGTGGGGTAGGGAAAAGCATGTTCTTATAATTTTCCCATAAACCAGATGTTTTCTTTAACTTTTACATCTTTAAAATATTTTAAGGGGGGAAAAAGGGATCAGAATGAGTTTAGAATGGCCATGCTTGTCTTCTCAACATACCACAGAACACACCCAAATAACTGAGTGTCGACAATTCTTGCTTACGGGGGACTTGAGTTTCTGCCACTCCTCTGATAAGCTCTACTTCTACATGCAACTCAAGTAAAACCTGTTTCCTAAGTAAACTGTCTTATGACCATCCAGGGATTCTGTTTCAGTCACCATTGAAAACACTAAAACATTACCATGAACCACACTAAAAACATTTTAAAAAATCACCCCAAAGGTAGTGGGGTAAAATTTTAAAACTCATTATCTAACAAATTATATGAGTCAAGCATTCAGGTTAAACTCAGCTGGGGCAGGCACTTGAGCTCAATGCGGGGGGGGGGGGGGGGGTCCATTCTCAGAACACAGGCCTCTGGCAGTTTCAGAGTAGTTAACTGACTTCCATGTTATTGGTTTCTCCCATACTGAGTATCCCAAGAGAACCAGGAGAATGACAAATGGCCCTTTATGACCTGGTTTCAGAGGACACAAAACCTTATTTCTGCCTTTCCCTATTGCAGTGGTTCTCAACAAAGAGAAATTTGGCCCCAACCCCTGCCCAAGAACAACTGGCAATGTCTGATGAATACACTTTGGGTCTGCACAACTGGTGGTTGTGGGTGCTACTTATGCACTGGGTCAAACCTGGGGATGCTTCTAAATATTCAACAAGAAGATTCCCCCAACAGAGAATGTCATGACCCAATATATCAATACTGCTAAGGATGAGAAATCTGGTCACATTGGTAGGGATAGTCATACCTGCCAGATTTAAGAAAAAGAACCATGGATCATAATTCTTGATGGGACGACAACTAAGAAAAAAAAAAGAAAGAAAGAAAAAAAGAATTGGCAGCCATTTTTAGAAAACTGTCCCAAAGTCCAAAATTTACTTTTTTTTTTTTTCCCTAATTTAAGAGCCAGGTCTTCTATTAATTCAGCTCCTAGGAGATACGTTTTAAAATTGAGAGAGTGGGGAAAAAAAAACTGTAATGGTTTTGAAACCAAGAATCTCTACATAGGACTTGGAAAGTGCCTGGGAATCAACCTTGCCTATAATTTATATACAAGACTCAGAAGTATTACTCGGCTCAAGTCACAGAGCTAGGCAGGGAAGTCTAAGCCCAGATATCCATTCAAAATCTGAAGTGTTCACCCTGTGATTTGCTGTGCATCCTTGTGCTTCAGCATCTTTTTTCATTCATTATTGTCCAGTTCCAGATGTGCTATTTTTAGAACTTCGTGTGGTAATAGTAAATATAGTTTTCAAAATGACTTGCCTGGAATTCAGGGCACAGTCATAAGTCTCCAAGTTAAAGGAACAGAAATGAGCATCATCGAGATAATGGGGTACATGCCTTACGCCTGAAGGAGGTGTCTCCCCATCCTTCAGCCAGCTATGCAGCTGTGGAGTTTTTGTTACTGTCTCTTTCTTGCTGAGCAGCATCTGTCTACACAAGAAGCTCTTTCCAGATAGTCCCCAGAACCAGGGAACAGGTGGAGGAGTAGCCATAGGAGGCAGGCGCTGTCATTGAGCAAGGTGACGGGTTTTGTAAAATAAACATTAGAACTTTGAAATAGCTAATATTGCTGACACCTTTCCTTTTTAGTTGTTTTCATGAACCTGTTTTTAAAGATCTCTATTTTCATTCCTTTATTTGTTCTAACAGTCTTTCCTACCATCTTCAGACAATGCATCTGAGTTCTTCTTCTCATTCTCTAGTTATAAAAGAGGGAAATGACCTGGTACCACTCACATATCCATCAGCTATATCTGGAGCAGCCTTGACTTCCCAGGTATTGAATTGAGGACTGAAAGGTATAACCGTGAGCAAGACAGATGGAAAGTCACTGACAGACTCATGAGGTGGCCTGCCCCCACATGGCCCAGTGGAAGACAAGAATGTAAGACGACATGAATTATAAATGAGGGAAAAATATGACTATACCTGCAGAGTCCAGAAGGCTTCATGGAGTCAGTAACTTCTGTGTTAGTCAGCATTCCATTACTATAACAAGTACCTGAGATCATCAACTTCTTTTGGCTTAGGGTTTCAGAGGTTCCATTTCATGGTCAGTTGACCCCATTACTTTCAGGCCTGTTGCAACATAGCACATCATGACCAATGTGTATGTTGGAACAAAATTGCTCACTTGATGTCTAGGAGGTGACAGAGAGAAAGGAGAAAGGAAAAGACTGGAATCCCAAAATCCCTCTTGAGGGCATACCCCCAATACCTAGACCTCCTACTAAGTCCCATATCGTAAAGACACTACGATATCCCAATAGTGCCAAGTTGCGGGCCAAACCTTCAACACATAGACCTTGGAAGGACATTTATCATCCAACTTAGAGCAACATCTAAAATGAGAGTGGGAGTTAGATGAATAAGTAGATGAATTGAGGAGGGAGAGGGCTTTCCCAAGCCAAGAAAGCAGAATGAATGAAATCTCCCATTTTAGGTTCAACCATGCTGGTTCTTTGATTTCTTTTGCATTGCTTGTAAATGGATTTAAGATGGTAGCAAAAAAATTCTTAAATCTTTGTACAATAGTGGCATGCAATTTGAAATGAGCCACTGGATATTAGCTCTGTAAATCCTATTTTTCTGCTTGTGGCTTTGTGCTACTGCAATATTAGATTTTTTTTTCACTTGTGTTGGGCTATTTATATAATACGGGGGGAGGGGGGAGTATATTTTAGCCAATGCTGTTTTTTACTTAAGATAAACCTGATGCCCTCTGATGCTCTAAGAGATGCCTTTGACCTAGTCTCCTGACATATAGCTCATGCTATAAACAGTCTTAGTGCCCATCACTTCTAATAGCAAAATGGCCACAAAGCTGCTTTAATTATCATATCTGGATAACCCATTGAGTAGTACATTTGTAAGCAATTCAACAATGGCAAGATTGGTAATTATCCTCACTTTTAAAACTCTGCCTAAATGAACTGGGCTTTGTTTCCCTGCATACTTCAGTCACTTCCACACAGAAAGAAAAGATTCTCCAACCCTTTGCTGTCCTTAATAAAATGCACCAAACTTCCCTGTTTGTCATTCCATTTCTACATAGACAGCTCTCTGAACTGAAGGACGTCGATGCTCTGAGGTCATAAGAAAAAAAGGAAAGCTGAAAATGAAGTTTAAAGTTTCACTTTAAAAATAATATTCAGCATTTTCCAAAAGACAGCTTTTCTCTCATCACCCCAGCAAGTGGCATGAAAAGCAGCAACTGCCCAGATGGAAACATCCCCCTTCTGTTACCTCACTGAAGGTCCAATGATTGGAGCCACATACTCTACTCAGTGCGATTGCTTTACACCCCTTTCCAGGGTCTCACAGATCACAGCCTTTGATACCTGCCCACAGCCAAACCCACTGCCATATCTCACTCTGACCCTAATTTTTATTTTTATCTTCCTGACTTCTGAGCTCATTATTTGCTCCTGTTTTTGTTTTTACCTCCAATTTTCAACTTGGTATAATGGAATTATTGTTCCAGATTTAAAGTATCCTCAAATGTGGGGTTCTCTATCCTAAACCACATGGCCACAGGCTGGTTATTTGTCCTCCAGAATTTCTGTTCCTAATGCTGTCCCCCACAGAGTAGATATGTGTCATACAGATCCAGTAGAAATGTATCTGGAATCAATATAATATGCTTGTTTAGATTACAGACCATAGATTCAAGCACACCTGGACTTTTTAGATCGGCTCCATAAATTACCAGATATAGACAGACACAAGTTTAGATACAATCCTTTAGCATTAATTTCCTCCTAAAATGTTGATATTAATAGTAAATATCTCATGTATTTATAAGAACTAAATAAGAAAAACAGAAGATGATTAGCCTGTGGGCAAATTGTTGTTGACATTGTTTCATTATTAGTAGTGCTATATGAACAATAATAAACTATAATAAAGAGCTTTTAAAATTATCTTTTTTAAAAATCATCTCCACACTGCTTATCACCAGCCTTCTTTGAGGGACAAATGCATTAGAAACAAATACATTGATTTGACGTGTTCATAGAGAAATAGTGAAATCATTTCAAACTGGGAAAATAATCCAAGGTGCTGACACAGTTATGACCATAAAATATTTATATTATTTAGTACCTGTTTTAGGTGTTTGGCAAAAAATTCATTGATACTAGCAGAAAGGGAATCGTTTGATACGAAATTCAATTCTGGTTGTCTACTTCAAAACCACCAACTTCCCCCAAGCAGAATCTTGAGCTTCAGTTACTCAGGACAAACTAAGAATTTGTTAAAAATATAGATTCCCAGAGTCTTTCCCCAGAGGTACAGATGCATAATGAGCTAGAAATCTGCATTTTTAAGAAGTAATTATATCATTTTTGTGATGCTCTGTACATTTTAAATGTGAGAACAATGATTCTAAACATAAAAGGTTAGTAAAAATCTGTAATAATCATTTTTAATAATCAAGCTTTACAATTGAATTGTCATCTTATTAATTGCTAACGTCTATTTTGTTCTTATCCATGTAGATAAAAGCAGTGAAAGTGTTGACCTATGACAGAAAGAATTTTGTTGCTTCCTGACATTAGTTAGCTAAACAAACCATTTAGACTTAAATATGCATTTCTGTGACCTTCTTGGGCTTGTTTCATGCTTCAGTCTTGAGTCACTCATAACTTGAGTCCCCACCATGAACAGCTGCACATCTTCCCCAGTCAAGTGTCATTTTCTGCTGTGGTTATGTATCCCAACTGCATGTCTCAAACCCCATCTTCAGAATCAGATTTTCATCCATGACCTAGCACTACATCCCATGCAATTGGCTTCCCTGTGTAAGAAATATTTTTTTTTAAATTGTCTCCACTAATTTAGAGAAAAGTTTTATGCTTGGGTAATAAATAGGCCCCAAGGAGAAAAGCTGAGTAAGAGGTAACTGTCCGCCACATCCATATTTCAATAATGTAATTAATTTGCTAGACATTTCATCTGTGACACTACATTCTCTAGCACACATCAGATGTACACTGAGTTGCTGGTTAGACCAATGATCTAAGTATCCTTTAGAGCTTTATTACTAAATAGTAGGAACCTAGTCTTAGATGAAGCTGCGATAAATATAGGAAGAAATTAAATATAAATATTTAGAGCAGGCATCACAAAAAGAAAAATGTGTGAAGAAAGATGATCTCATTTTATGTTTCCCAGGACAGTCAGATCCCCTAAAAGATATTCCTAAAAGTTATGACTTCATACAGTAAACAGGTTGGAGCAAAAAGACACAGGTCTGGCTCATTGGGCACTTGGGACTTGTCCAGGGCTAATTAAATAAAGGCTCCAAGAGGCATCATGACAGGATCCTTATGTGGATGCATTCCTACATGCTGAATTTATGACAAATATAATTTGGTGCTGGTTGACTGGTGACGTCTGGGCATTGCTGGTACTATTCAAATGTTGGCATAGTAAGATTTACAGCATAACCCACATTTCTCCAGATGTTTACATGTCAGAGTATAACAAAAGCAAAATTTTAATATCTAGCAAGCACCTTAGTCATTGGAATACTAACATGTTTATCTTTATTCTTTAAAAAGCAAATCATTTTCTGTCAATCTAAAATTGTTCTAAAGGAAAGGTCTCGGTCTAAGAGCACTTTAGATAAATTGGAAGAAGCAATCATTCAGCCACTATGGCAGATTGGGAAATGCACTTCCCCACAAGATACCCACATCCTAGTCCCCAAAACCTGAAAATATGGTGCTACATGTGGTCAAAAGAAGTCAGCTAACGGGACTAAGTTAAAGGTTTTGAGGTGGGAGATTTTCTTCTGTTATCCTTGTGGGCCCAATGCCATCACTGGGGTCATTATAAGAGGAGGCAAGAGGAGTAAGGTCAAAGAGAGGAGATGTAATTACAGTAGTCATGGGTGGATTGATGCACTTTGAAAATGAAGGAAGTGGCCACAAGCCAAGGAATTCAGGTGGCTTCAGAAGCTAGTAGGACAAGAAAATAGATTTTTCCCTGAGAGACTCCAAAGGACGGTAGCTCCATTTATACTGATTTTCATCTTGTAAGCCTCACTTTGAACTTCTGAAATCCAGAAATGTAAAATAGAAAATTTGGGTGCTTTCAAGCAATTGCTTGTGGTAATTCATTACAGCAGCAATAGAAGACTAATAGAGTCAATGTGCCTTAAATGGAGAAAAGCATGATATGGTGTGTTATTGTTTATAAAATAGATGCTGTTCTAGCTAACAAGACTTACTGGGAGTTATTGTTATACAGGATAATGCTAATTGAGGTGCCCTTGGGAGAAATGAAGTGAATAAAGCAAGGTGAACTGAATAGACAAAGAGCTATAAATATAAAGTAACAAGAAATGCAAGAGGAATAGGGCCAAGAGGAATAACACTAAACTAGAGAAAAGAGAGATTGATTAGAAGCATTAATGGGTAAAATGAATGCTTAACTCACTATAACTGTTTGAAAATTGGACCATAGGGAAGTTACTTGCCCACTATTATGGAACTGGCAAATGATATATCAGACTTTGGACCCAGGAAGTCTCTGTTCTTAACCTGTCTGGTTTTCAATCTCTCATGTGGCTTTAATATGACATATTAGTTATGGTCATATGTAAGTTCTTCAGACACATCAAAGTCTAAAATTCTAGATTGGGACTATTTCTTGTGTAGGGATGCATTAGCCAAGATAATAATTTAAAAAAGAAGCTGAACACAGTGGCACACACACCTGTAATCCCAATGGCTCAGGAGTCTAAGGCAGGATGACCAAGAGTTCAAAGCCAGCTTCAGTGACTTAGCAAGGACTAAGTAACTTAGACCCTGTCTCAAAATAAAACAAAGAAAAGGGCTTGGATGTGGCTTGGTGATTAAGCACCCCTGGGTTCAATCCCTGCTACTAAATAAATAAATAAATACAGGAGAGTAAAGAAAGGCCAAGCAAGAGCAGCAGTGATCTGGATCCAAGAAATGTCATCAGGGCGTCAAAGCCAGCAAGCAGTCAGGACAGGGTGGCTAGATGCCAAGTTCAAAGCAGTGTGGAGGGTCAGGATGAGGTGGTCGGGAGGAGGGAGAGCAGGAGCAGTTAGAGGAAAGAACACTTGAAGCCCAAGGCAACCTCTGCCTCAAACAGGATTGCAGCCAAAGGGTCTGCATAACTCCAAACACAGGAGAAGGCTCTTAGAGGGGACCTTAGGGATACAAGATCCTCAATATACATACATTCATGCATGCCCCAGAAAGAAAAAGGAAAAAAAAGAAACAAGAATATTTATAGAAACACTATTTATAATATCCCCATACTGGAAACAGTAGAGTGGATAAATAGATTGTGGCATATTTGTGTAATGAAATACTATTCCGCAATGTGACTAGATTTACAACTACACTTGCAGATACAGTTGAATCTTCTAAATATAGTGATGTGGGAAGGGAAACACACATAATAGGCACATGTTTTATTACTCTATGCTTGTGAAATTCAAGAAAAAGCTAAAGCAATTGAAGGTCCTAGAAATTCTGATAGCTTTTATCCTTGGCTCATGGGGTGGGAAGTATCTGGAGGGAATACAGGGGTGGCAGATATTCTGGAGTACAAATAATCTAGGTGCTGGTCACAAAGTCCAATTTGTGGAAATTCAATGAGTTATGTAGTTAAATGTGCATTTTTCTATATAATGTTATGCTTTAGTAAAAAAAAGTATAAAAAAAAATAGGAATATAGATAGACTTGTGGGATAGCAGGGCATGTTGAAAAAGAAAAAAACATTGTGAATCTGAGCTGAGAATTAATCAAGCTATGTTCAGCATCTTTAATTGCCTGCTAGAGAAAATTTTGATAGTGGGTTGAGAAAATTCAGGACTCTGTTTTTGTTAGCTGGGGCTCTATTGAACACCACTTGGCGCCTGCATGCTCACTCACTGTGTCAGGGAATAAATCTGATTGCTTGCTAGAACTAATTACTAACCACATATCAATTGGCTTATCATTGGCCTCTGGTGATTTTTTGTTTTTTCAGTGACTGGTTTACTCATCAGAATATCTGTGGAAAGCTACAAATCACAGGTCTTAAATATGAATCCATGTTAGTGGTAAGAGATGGTGGTTTTGTGGCTATATGAACTAGACCAGCCTCTATTTTCTTACACATTCCATCATCTCAGGCACTTGCCTGTTCTTCTCCCATCATTTCTTTTTGAAATTCTCACAGTTTGATACATGCTCAAGATCACTTTGAGCTAAGAAAAATTTTTCTAAGACAATTTGCTTCAGCAAAATAGTTTTCAATCATGGGAATTATATGTGCAAACCTGGGCAGGGCAGGATGGATGAAAACTAAAGGCCACAATGAGGAACATGTTTCAATCAGTACTCAGTCTCAGGCATCTGTCAGCTTTGAATGGTTAGATTAAAAGAAAGTCGGAAATCTGGATTGTCTAAATTGTAAAATAAAAATTTTAGATTAAATTTTAAAACATGTAAAATTGTCAATAAATTCAAATATTTGAACTTTGAATAAGCCAAAAAAAAAAAAACTATATGTATAGGCAAGACTGAGCTCACACATAACTAGTTTGTCTTCCACAATTGTGATTTTATTCACATTTGAAAGTGGGCATGGTACATAAAAGGAAACTGAGATTCAAAGAAAATGTAATGCATTGGTCAAATCTGCACATCCAATAAGAGTACCAGACAAGGCCCAGTGCAGTGGCACACACCTGTCATAGCATCAGCTGGAGAGGCAGAGGCAGGAGGATCACGAGTTCAAAGGCAGCCTCAGCAATTTAGAGAGGTGCTAAGCAACTCAGTGTGACTCTGTTTCAAAATAAAATACAAAATTGGGCTGGGGATGTACTCAGTGGTTAAGTTTCCCTGAGTTCAATTCCCAGAACCAAAAATAAAAAAAAAAAAAAAAGTACCAGCCAAGGAAAAATCCAAGTCTAATTATCCAAATTACCATTCCTTTAGAAAAAAAAAAAGGCTCATTATATAACCCTGATATTGGAGACACCAATCAGATTTTTTGTTTACAATCTGGGGAATAGGTAGAAAAAATATTCATGTTATTTTCAGAGGAATATATTTCAGGGAAATTGGTTTGAAATTGTGAACTACAAATAGAAAAACATCACTCAATATTGAATTCTTCTTGGTTATTCTGACAAGCAAACAAGCAATAATAATATTCGTGACAATATCATTCCTTATAATAACACAACAAATAAGTCAATTGCCTTATGTTAGACAATCCAAAGCTCACAAAGGGATATGGTTTAAAATTATATCTAGATCACAAGTGACAAATAGCATCCGATGGAATGGACTTCTGGAGAGTCAGATTCTGACTTTTCAGTTTTAATTGTTCCAAGCTTTCCAAATATTTATTCTCAATATAGTTTTCCAATCAAAAAGTTTTAGCACATTTCTGTGAGACCATTCATATTTTGTCTGCAATCGTTTCTGTTTTCAGTGAATGAAAAAACACAGAAATGAATTGTTTGGAGGACCAAAATAAGAATGCTAGGAAATACTGATTACTCTTGTTAATAATGTTCCAAACTGTCATTAAAATGTGATTTGTCTTTGAAGAAAAGTGAAATCGTTTCTAAGTAGGAGCAAATGTAGTTAACGAATTACATGTGACAAGAAAAGATGATCTATTGTTTAATAATATTTTTAAAGGTTTTGTCTGTGTTCTGGTGGGAGCAGGCCAGCCATGCTTGGTATGTCCTAACCCTTCCACATGGCCACCCAAGAACCAGAGTTCTTATCATCAGTCTCTAAAAATTGTTAGGCTCTTGGCTTCACACATATTCATAACTTTAGCTACTTCAGTTACATTGTTTTACTTCCTAAATGATTTGCTTAGTTATGTATGGAAAAGTGGGATATATGTTAATATCATTCTCCAGATGTTCAGTAATCCAGCAAGCCACATAGGACTGAACTGAATGCAAACTCATTTTCAAACCCTATTATCCAGTAAGGTATTGCCCTTTCCCTCTCTTTCATTTTATCCCCTACTTTTTTCAACTTTCCATAAGTACTTTAATAAAGACCTGCCACATATGACTATCTTCCCTCCAAGGATGGAGTGTCAGGCCTTGAAAGCAAACCAAGAATGTGAACTGTGTTTCCCAAAACTATTTTACTGTGTGTTTTGGCCTAGACATGAACACAGATGTATTTACTCAGAGCATGGCTTTACCTCTTACTCTAAGCATCCCATAGTTTCAGGGGCAGATGATATCAGGCACTTACTCCCAGGAAAATAACAACAACAACAACAAAACAGAAGACTTTTGCAAAACAGAAGACTTTGACCCCAGTAAGTGTTTGCCCTTGTTGGTGGTGTGGGGGGACACAATATATTCACCAATTTCAAATTCATTACTATATTGAGAGTTGAGGGGAGAAAAGGGAAAACTTATGTATGATATTCATACATATATACATTCATAAACATATATGCGATATTATCTCCACCTTAGGGTGGCCTACCACCTAAAATTTTAAAAAGCATAAAATTATTTTAAATACTTATAAATGTTGCTTAGATTTTTATTTTAAATAATCCATGATAAAATTCATAAACTCTTATAAAGTTTTGGAAGCTAAATAAATGTAAGGCTGATGAACTACTATTAGATATTTCAGAGACTGGGCTAATGTAATGTTTATTTCATGAGCCTCTATGCTGATTGTCAGATCAAATAGGTGATGGGATAAGGAATATTCTTATCTATAAGACCATTGAAAATGTATTTTTTAGTTAATAAATGATGCATAAGAATGACAAAATCAGGGCCTTAGTTGGTGGCTCAGTGATAGAGCACCTGCCTAATATGTGCGATACACTGGGTTCGATTCTCAGCACCACATAAACATAAATAAAATAAAGGTCCATTGACAACTAAAAACTATTTAAAAAAAAAGGAATGACAAAAATAAAAAGATATTCTGAAGGGATCCCAATACTGGATTTTGTTGTTTTCAAGTGGCTATTATACCACATATAATGTGCCAAAGTTATGCTAGGTCCTCAGAAGAGTCATCCTGGTGAGCAGCCATCCCCACCTGTAGTGGATGGAGTCTGTCATCCCAATGGGGAACTCACAGATATGTACCATGAATGGATGGAGTACCGAGTGCCACACTGCAGTCTAAACATTCCAAATTTGACCTTCCTCTTGCAGTAGGAGCTGCTTTCAAATCCTGTCTCAGTAGCAAGTGCCATGGGAAAGCAGCTGCAAACATTAATTATTCAGATATCTACACTGCAATTGAACATCAGAGTTCCAAGATAATTTAAATTTCTGCCACTAGATCCTGGGCTTCTGTTCCACATGGAATATTCCCTTCCCACACTGTATCTTTGCCCTGATATGACCCTGTAGGTAATTGCCAATTGTCATCCCTGTATTTTTCTTCTAGTGTTGACTTTCTTTCTCTTGTTGACTGCAGACATTCCTGATATATTCTGCCCACTAATTGTCATTTTTCACAAGTTATATCTCCAAGGATATCATCTGAATGCCAACTTTGTTTACAGTGACCTTCATTGAAATGACTGTAATTCTGATATAGACAAGTTTATTAATTTTTTTGCCTTATGAATTGTGATAGGAAAAGTGGGACTTATTTTTTAAAAACTCATTTCCCACGACTCTGTTATGAAGTCTTTGGAAGTGGCTATGCCCTGTTCTTCCATATGAATTTTAAAATAAGCTTGTCATTTTCTTCAAAAAAAATTTTGAATTTATAGACTAATTTTTTAGGTAATCAACATCTTTATAGTGTTAAGTAATTGCAAATAATGCATATTTCTCCATTTATTTGGTCCTGAAGTAGAGGTTAAAATTTCCTCAATAAGGTTCCTGTATGTTCTTTGTTAAGTTAGTTCCTAAATATTGTATGGTTCTAGTAAATGTATGGAGGACATCTTATTGTTGTTTATAATGTCTGATTAATTATTATTATAAAGGAGCATTATTAGCTGAATATTAACCTTTTTTCTGCAAATTTCCTTTATTCCATTACTAATTCTAATAATTTCTTGATTGGGGTGGCTCTATGTAGATGACTAAGTCACTGCAAATAATAATATTTTTGTCTTCCCACTTCCTGTGCTTATAACATTTATTTAGTCCTTTAATCAACAAAGCCTCCAAAACTATGTTGAACAGGAGTAATGATAAAAGAGTTCCTCATCTCTTTCTGGATTCTAAAGGAAAATAGATCTAAAGCCTCTCTTTATGTTTGATGTTTGCTCTAAGCTTCTGGTGTGTAGCTTTTATGAAGGAAAAGTACTTCTCTCCTAATAGTACTTTTTGGAGTGTCTGCCCTATAAACAGGTGTTGAATTTTAATGTTGTTTTTTTTTTTTTTCAATATAGCAGATGACATATACGTGTGAATTTTTCTTCAGTCTATGATGTGGTGACCAGGCCCAAAACTTGGCACAAGCACAAAGAGGCCCTGAGTTCTGGGACAGGCTCCTTCCTGACTATACCTCCATGCCACACCCTCCTCACTCTGGTCGCAAATCCCAGGGCTCATTAAAGTGCACAGATATTCTAAAGTTAAACTTTCTTTCCATATCTGGAATAATCTCTAATTGATCATGATGCATTTTAATGCTATTTGGTTCTGTCAGTTAATATTTTATTTAGAAGGTTTGCACCTATCATCATAAGTAAAGTTCACAGATAATTTTCCTTCTTTTACAGTACTCATTTGATTTGGAAAATTTAACATCTTAAAATGAGAAGAATTTCCTTTTTATTGTAATTTTTTGGAAAGATTTGTACATGACAGGCACTAACCTACTCCTCTCCAGATTTCTGGATACATAATGTATTATGAAGAGTGAGTTTGAAAGAGTCACTTCTGTATCACTGGAACTCAATCTTCCCTACCTTCAAAGCAGATATAATTAAACTCATCATGTAGATATGCAGGGAAGAGAAAAGCCAATTCAAAAACAATACACAGATCTGAATGTTAATATCCAAAGCAGACATTTCATTAATAGCAGTTTGACACCTGTTTGAGCTTCATTAGCTTTGTTGAAACATTTTTGTCCGCTTTATCCCTGCCTTCTCTAAAATTTCAGTTTGTTCTTGATCATTCTCTAGAATTTACTTTTACTTTCTCTATACTATAATTCCTATTGCTCCCTTTCATTTCAAGCCCAGTCCAAATCTAGCCCTTCTGATTAATTACTATATATGGAAAAGTGGTTGAATAATGTCCTTGAAGAATTAATCAGTATGCTTTCTATCTAATG
This sequence comes from Marmota monax, assembly GCF_021218885.2. Lineage (NCBI taxonomy): Eukaryota > Metazoa > Chordata > Mammalia > Rodentia > Sciuridae > Marmota > Marmota monax. The sequence goes on from NW_026695228.1 coordinate 4,941,729, forward strand.
TGTTTACTCTTATCTCATGATCCTTGTCTTCAGGCAGATATTTAGAGAGCATTAGAGTCATCACCTCAAGGAAGGGATGGGATGCTAAAAGAAAAACATAAAGGAGTATATTGCCTTTTTTTTTTCTTTCACAAGTCTACATTTTCAAGAGGAAAATTTAGTTATGTGCATAAAGCATACAATAGAATTAAGAGAAAATAGATTTGATGATTAAACTAAAGATCCATCACTTTCCCCAAATCAAATCATCTCAAGGAGATAAAGTGAGGGTTGACTATTAACAAGGAGTGAAGAGACAGAGTGGGCTACAGAGACAGGAGCTGGTCTGGAACCTGCCCCTCCTCTAGGATCAGTTCAGGGTATACAGATGTAGTAGGAACTGAGAAAAGGTGGTAAATTGTACTACAAGGGTAATCTATATTGTCTTCTCTAGGCAGACCAGGAAATTGGCAAGATGCCAGAGTAGAATTGATGGTGTGGTATGTAAAGCAGATAAGATTTAGATAGCCTTGTGGTGGCCTGCTGTCCCAGTATGATATAAAAGTATGACTGTATTCATAGATAACATGGAAATGAGGAAGGGCCATAGGTGGCCATGTTTCCAAATCACAGTGTTGTTCAGATTTGGATAATGATTACAAAACCCAAGAGAGATCTGAGAGTTAAGTGAGAACTGACTCCAAGAAGCCTGGTTGTTGGGTTGAAAGCTGGTTGTTGGGAACAACTCAGGAAGGATCAACACCCAAAGACAGGCAGGAACAAGGACATATCAGTGGATGGCATCAGGAATTGCTGATGGCCTAGCCTCCTGCTTCCCTTAGGCCTTGACATACCATGGAAACCCACCAGACCAAGGAATAGACAAGGGGAGCACTTGGCTGAGCTAAAGTTCCCACCAAGTGGCCAGATGGAGAGTTCACTTTGAAATTGTGTTTTGTATGGAAAAATGAAGTTTTACTTCTTGAACACTTGCTTGTGAAATAAAATTACCATCAATGACCACACCTATGTCCCTTCTACTCCCTCCCTGCAAATGCCTGTCAGAGGTGTGACAGTGTGGTCTTTGGAACATACCTTCTACCTGTTGTAACCTGTGGAAACTCAAGCTCTCTTTGTCTCAGTCTCCATATTGCAGCTGAGAGTGTGAGCTTTATTGGCACTTATTAAATAATGAAGCAAAATAATGCCTGGTTTCATCAGGCCTAGTATCCAACTAGTATTTGTATGTTATCAATTAGTTTCCTAACTCTAACTTCTTAGAGAAAATGTGGGGAGAATACCTACAGAAATTAAGAAGAAAGCAAAGAGCTTGGAGAAGCTGTTTATTGGAAGATTATTAATACTGTTACTGCTAATTATGAGTCTGGGTGTACGGTTCCCAGGCAAGGACTGAAATCAGCAAAACTTTCAGCCTGATGCTCACTACAATTAACACCAGGTCTTTGATTTGCCTCAAGTACAAATCCTTTTTTTTTTTTTTTTTTTTTTCTGGTGGTACTGGGGATTGAACTCAGGTCTCACATTTGTGCTGTTACTACTGAGCCATATCCCCAACCCTCAAGTACAAATTCTTGTCAGCATTTTTTATCCTCATTTGTGACTTCTTGAGCATCAGCTATTTAAACCTATACCATAACTATCTCTTCCAAAGGATACCTGTCATATTTGTTATCTAACAGAAGAAAGGGAATCTCACAAACCTATTCTAGGAATAATAGGTATTTCCTGTAATGTACCCTCACCATCAACTACCTAAAATGGGTTTTGTATGCTGGCTTTTTTAGTGCTTTTGAGATTCTGAAAAAAGCAACAAATTTGGAGAGTCAACCTCGGTTTATTTTCCTCTGCTTGCCATATGGCATTCATGCATCAATAATGTGATTATTATTAAACATTGTATAATTTTTCTTTACCTCATGATCAAAATTTTACCAGGAGAGAATTTCCCCCTGTAAGCTCTTTGTATATTCTATTGTCAAGAGTTCCCTCTGCCTAACGTCTTACAGGAATTTGTATGTGAGGCAGAGGAGAATGTGCTGGAACCACTTAGCAATGTCTGAGAGCTTTGCCTCACATCTCACCATCTCATCTATACAAGGAAGGTGAAGCTCAGTCATTTCTAGCTAAATGAGCATGTCATACATTGTTGAGAATGAACTCTATTTCAAACATTGTCTCCCTTTGGTCTTATCAGTAGATTCATCTCTTTGAGATGAATAATAAATTCAAAAAAGAATCTCAGTGTACTTTGAAGAATATTGCTGATCAAAGTTTATATGATAATTTTACAGACAGGAAAATGAAGAGGAAATTAAATGGACATGTTGGGGTAAAGAAGAAGGTGAGAAGGCAAACAATTTCTGAAAGATAGATGACCTCTGAAAGTAGGTTCAGTCTTGCAAGTTCACGTATATTTTTCTGTCTACTCTGCAGCAGACATGACTAGGTAAAGGCGTATTGATTTCAAAACCAAAGTACTAGGATCTCTTCTCTTTAATTATCTCCTTCTAAGTTAAAAACTAAACACTTTGGTAAATGTTTTTCAATACAAAGGGAGTGTTTAGTACCCTTGGAATTGATGGCAAGTTCGAACTGTACATGACAAGAAATGGCTACTATTCATCCATCTGTTCTAACAAAGTCAATAACCAACTTCTGGGGAATCAGTCACTGAAACACAGAGATGAAAAAAGCCCAGTCTCTGGTCTTAAGGACCTCAGAGGCTAGAGGAAAAAAAAAAAACACAATAGAAAGTACAAGAGAAATATAAACAAGAAGCAAAGATAGCTTGGAGGAATTAACTTATAAATGAAAATGTCAAAGAAAGGACTCCTCATTAAAGGGATGTCTGTGTTGAATTCTGAAGATGATTAAAATTTTAGGGAAATGAAAGCAGCATTTGGCAGTGATAACAATATAAATGAGTATATTTGGGACATAGTATGAAAGCTATGTTCACCATAATGTAGGAGGTATTTGCAGTACACAATGGGACACCCCCCACCCAAACCATAACAGAAGGCCATTTGCAGGATGCTTAGCAGGACAGTGATCCAAAGTTGTGGTAGAAACTCACTCCAGCTACTCTGTGGAGAACAAGAGGTTCAGAAAAGTGAGCCCGTACATGATTACCTAGGGAAAAGACAACGAATTCATTCAACCTGCTAATGTGCACTGGCCAGTGGAGTGCTTTTAAAAATTCATCTAATTCTGAATTAGTTTTGAACATTTAAAAAATCAGAAGCTCTCATACAAGATTAGGATAACGAAGCTTTTGTTTGGTTTTGTTTTTAATTAGAAGATCTGGCAATCCTGGAACCACTTTCCTGAGCTGTCAAGAATCACATGGAGCTGAGTTGTCTAAAATTTGACCCGGTTGTACAAGGCAAGTGCTCCTCTGCCAAGCCATTTAGTTTGATTTTCCAGCTCCTGCCTTACCTGGAGAGAAGATGTAGAGAAACAAACAGCAAGATACACACATGGTCTGCAAGTGTCTTCCTATAGAAAACTTATTAATTGCAATGAAAAAAATCTCAAATATACAGAGCAATTGGACAATATTTTAACCAGGTGATCACAAGTAATGTCAATTGGACACATGTGTCAATCATGTGATGCCCTAAGAAATTCACAGCATCATTATGCAATATCAAAGTAGACTAAGGTAAGGTCAAAGGAAGGATGGTCTAAAATCAGAGAATCATAGGACTTTGGAGAATCAGGTGAGGAACCACTTTATTAGCTCTTGAATGTCTTGGAATTTCTCTTACATGGGATGGAAACAGATTTTAATCTCTTTTTTTCCCCCTAAGTCTAAAGATATCTAAAACCTAATTCAGACACTTAAAAGCACTCTGAACTCTCTCTCTCTCTCTCTCTCTCTCTCTCTCTCTCTCTCTTTTAAAGGTGTGTGTGAGAGAGGGGTGGGGAAGAGAATCTTTTTTTTTTTTTTTTGTAGATGGACACAACACAATGCCTTTATTTTTATGTGGTACTGAGAATCAAACCCAGGTCCCGCCTGTGGTACGAGAGTGCTCTACTGCTGAGCCACAATCCCAGCCCTGCACTCTGCACTCTTGATGAAGATAGAATACCCAAAGGAATATTAGAAAGACTAAGAAATCAGAAAACTCATCTTTGAATGTCACATATTCTCAGTTATTTTACTATTATAAATGCTTTTATTATTAAACACACACACACAGAGGAGTAAAGAAATCTTTTAAGAAGCCATTTGAAGAACAATAAAACAAACCTAAGGAAATGAAGTGAATTAATAAAGTTAGAAGCAGAAAATAAATAATTAAATAAATAGACTGCATAAATCAAAGAACAAGTTCTTAATTAAGAAAATGAATTTTTCCTGGCAAAGGTAATCTCAAAGAGAAAGTAAAGAACATAAATTTACAAAATTACATTTAAAAATATAACCAGAGAAATATATATTGCTTTCAAAGTACAGGAAAATAATATATATACCAACCAATTCTTTCAAAGATATCATAAAATTGTTCACAATAAAATATGAAACAAATAGTCATGAAAGAAATTGAAAAACTACCAAGAATAAGGTACATGAGAAAGATTTGGGATAGATTTAGTTTTATATAGTCTTCAAAGTATTAAAATCAGAGAATTCTCATAGAACCTTTTTCTATTTCTGAAAAGAGTGGGAAATTTTATAGTTCATTATGTTAGGAACCTAATCTTTGTATGTGTGTCTGTGTGTATGCTACTGAGGATTGAACCCAGGGATGCTTTTACCATTGCAATATTACATCTCTAGTCCTTCTTATTTTTATAATTCTCACTAAGTTGTTGAGACTGGCCTCAAACTTGGGATCCTCCTGCTTCAGCCTCCCAAGTCTCTTGGATTACAGGAGTGCCCTATCACACCTGGCAATGAGCCTAATCTCAAAGCTGAAATTGAACAGAAGGAAACAAAACACAAAATTTTAAAATGAACTAAAACAAAACATAAAAACAAATTTCACATAATTTCACAATAAATTTATGATACATAAACTTTTCCATATAAATGATATATCTGCATAAATATTTAAAATATAAAAATATGAATCTTGACAACTTAAGTTCTAAGCTCTTAAATTATGGTTAGCTGAACTTAGCAGCTTACTAAAAGGAATGTGCTGTGAAGGATAGTCTAAAAATCTTATATTTGCATATAGTTTCTTAGAACTGTAATCTCATAATTTATTATATCAAATGAAAATTTACATGATGAATTCAAAAGTCACTGGAATATAATTATATTACATAGAAAATCTGGAACTAGAAATAGAAGAAATATAATAATGGTTTAAAAAAAAACTAAGGCTGACTGAGCATTCAAGAATAAAAATGAAAATATTCTCACTGAAATAAGGAAAGAGAATTGAACATTGCCACTCTCATTTTTAAGCCTTGTTTTTTTTAAAATATTTATTTTAGTTGTTGATAGACCTTTATTTTATTTATTTAAATGCAGTGCTGAGAATCAAACCCAGTGCCTCATATATTACTGGCAAGTGCGCCACTGCTGAGCCGCAGCCACAGCCCTTAAGCCTTGTTTTGAAGGAGTCAATCAATGGCATGTAACAAGAAGTTCAAATAAAATGTTTAACAATGGCAAGTAAGGAAATAAAATTATTATTTAGAGTTTGTCATTTAACTGAAAAGTGAGAAGAACCTGCTGGGAAAAAAATCATATAAATAAACTAATAAAATGCCCAGAGATAAAATAAATATGTAAAAATCAATAGCTGCAATGAAAAAAAAAAGATCATTCACAGTAAAATACAATGTATTTAATACCTACAAATGTATTCAAGAGAAAACAGCACACAAAATGATTTTTGTAAGACAAATAAAAGAGTTGCTATGCCCTGTATACTGCTATGAAAATACATTTTCAAGTAAATTTAAAATTTTAATACAATGCCCATAAAAATGTCAAAGCATTTTTTTAATCTGAAAAAAAAAATATTTTAAAATTCATTTGAGAAATTTAGACTTAGAACTGAAAGAAAAACATGCCATTAGATAGGTTTGATTCTCTGCTGCTGGGCAAGCTTGCAGCTCAAAGTCAGAAATTAAATTGGCTTAAGAAATCAGTTCTATTTTTCCTCTCCTGAGTCCATGACAGAGAAATTCTTGCCTGTGATGCCTTAATCAATCAGGCCTACCCTTGCTTGGCAAGCCTTGGCATCCTCTGGGTTGCACTTGGGGTGGAGTCCAGAGGAATCCCTTCTGAAGACCTTCAGTCTTTCTCCACCCACAATCTTTCAGCTGCACAGCCCTGATTCCTGGAAAAGAGCAGGATCCTTCCCATCAAGACTTTTCACTTGCTGGACTCCTTTTTTGTACTACTATTCCTTTTCTTGGAATGTCAATTATCAGTGTGTATTTTTCCTCTACTTCCTTCTTATTCTTCAATTCTCATTTCCAATGTTAGATCTTCAGAAACAAGATTTGGCTTTCTTATCTAAAGTATCCCCCTCTGACTTCCCTATCTAAAATAATTATGTGTTATATCCATGCATGTGTTTACTTCACAGCTGTTTGTACATCAAAATTTTTAAATCCTGTCTACTTGCTCATTGTTCCTTATCGGCCTCATTTTATCAAATATAAATTTCCCAAGGGCAAGGGCATGGTTTACTTTTCTTTTTCCCTTGTGAATCTCTATTTTCTAGAATGGTGCCTAGGATATAGAATGTATATGCTCAATAAAACTGTCTCCAATTGAATGAATAAGTAATTATTTACATCATATTATAGAAGACTATGTCTAGACAATGGGAAACCTTCATGATATATCAAGTGAGAGAAGTATTACAAGTTGGTTATCTCAATTTTGTTAAATATATGTATACATCAGCATGTATAGTTGAATACCAAATAAAATAGAATTAAAAACCTTAGAAGAGGGGCTGGGGATATGGCTCAAGCGGTAACGCACTCGGCTGGCATGCGTGGGGTGCTAGGTTCCATCCTCAGCACCACATAAAATAAAATAAAGATGTTGTGTCCACCGAAAACTGAAAAATAAATGTTAAAAAAATTCTCTCTCTCTCTCTTAAAAAAAAAAAAACCTTAGAAGAGCATATGTCAAAACATAACAGCTATTATTGTAATTTTTCTAATTATTTGTTTGAGAATTGAAATTACAAGTTACTTTTATTTCCTTTTTTAATAATTTGCTGAATTTTCTAATTTTTTGGCTATATATACATACACACACAAATATTTAAAATCATTAAACCATCTCAATAGAGTCATTTGTTAATTTGTTCTTTTTAGATATACATGACAGTTGAGTGTATTTTGACATATTAAACATACATAGAGTATAACTTATTCTAATTAGGATCCCATTCTTGTGGTTGTACATGATGTGGAGTTACACTGGTTGTGTATTTATATATGAACCTAGGAAAGTTATGTCTGATTCACTTCCCGATCCCTGCATTCCCCTTTGACTAATCCAAGGAACTTCTATTCTCCTCACCACCCCACCTGCCTTATTGTGTGTTAACATCCGCATATCAGACAGAACATTCTGCCTTTGATTTGGGGGGGACTGGCTTATTTCACTTAGCATGATAGTTTCTTGTTCCATCCATTTACCAACAAATGCCATAATTTCCTTCGTCTTTATAACTGAGTAATGATGATTTTTCCAGAGTTCTTTTATTTGCTTTTTTTTTTTAATGCATCTTTAATTCTGCCCAGGAGACAAGATTTTCATGAGAACCTCAGACTTGGGTTGAAATCCATTTGCCCCTAATGAGCAACTGATTTGGGGCAAGTCATTCAATTTCTCTGAACTTCTTCACATACTAGAAATAATTTTCAATGGAAATAATTAAAACTCTCCAACCTGAGATGACAGTGTCCCTGCCTTAAGATAGAATTATGGGAAGGAAAATGGAGCAACCCACCCCACCAATCTTCCTTTCTCTTCTCTTGTCATTTTTACTTAGAGCTCTTTTCTCTCTCCTCCCCTTGTTTGATTTGCATATATTCAACTGTGGATTTTATGTGATGACTCCTCTTAAAATGAAGTCTGGTTCATTCTTTTGAAGAACCTCTAGGCTCTATAAGAAGTAATGTAGCATCCAGGGGACCAGAGAAATCAAGAGCCTTCAGGATGCGTAGCAAGTTCTGTTTCTAAATTCTCACTTCCATTTTCCTCTCTCTCATTATCTTCTTTTGAGTTTTCTAATCCCTGGGACCAGAGGGGGGGGAAAAAAACAGCAACCTTTAGGCTAGAGTTTGAAAAGATAAGGGAAAGGGAAATTATCATATAAATAATATTCTACATTACCTTTCCCTAATGGAAGAAGAGGTCAGAAACTTCAAAATTCAAGACTGCAAAATATTTGTCATATGCAGGGTAGTGGGTGTGTGGAATCTAATGCCACACAGGAAAAATAAATATATTTGATTTTTTTTTCTCTGAGGGAAGATTTAAGCATTGAAATGTTTGGATTTGGTTGGCTTCGTCCAGCAGCGCTAGGCATTTCCATTTCGTGAGGAAGAACAAAACTAGGCAAATAACCTGAGAGTGAATAAAGATGGGTGGGATTGGAGATTGGCACTTACTTATAGTTTACCTTCTATAAAAAGAATATTTTCCTGGTACAGAATAGAGGACACAGAAACCAATCCACAAAACTACAACTATCTTATATTTGATAAAGGGGCTAAAAGCATGCAATGGAGGAAGGATAGCATCTTCAACAAATGGTGCTGGGAAAACTGGAAATCCATATGCAACAAAATGAAACTGAATCCCTTTCTCTCGCCATGCACAAAAGTTCATTCAAAATGGATCAAGGAGCTTGATATCAAATCAGAGACGCGACGTCTGATAGAAGAAAAAGTTGGCTACGATCTACAGTCGGTGGGGTCGGGCTCCAAATTCCTCAATAGGACACCCATAGCACAAAAGTTAATAACTAGAATCAACAAATGGGACTTACTCAAACTAAAAAGTTTTTTCTCAGCAAAAGAAACAATAAGAGAAGTAAATAGGGAGCCTACATCCTGGGAACAAATCTTTACTCCTCACACTTCAGTTAGAGCCCTAATATCCAGAGTATACAAAGAACTCAAAAAATTAGACAATAAGAGAACAAACAACCCAATCAACAAATGGGCCAAGGACCTGAACAGACACTTCTCAGAGGAGGACATACAGTCAATCAACAAGTACATGAAAAAATGCTCACCATCTCTAGCTGTCAGAGAAATGCAAATCAAAACCACCCTAAGATACCATCTCACTCCAGTAAGATTGGCAGCCATTATGAAGTCAAACAACAACAAGTGCTGGCGAGGATGTGGGGAAAAGGGTACACTGTACATTGCTGGTGGGACTGCAGATTGGTGCAGCCAATTTGGAAAGCAGTATGGAGATTTCTTGGAAAGCTGGGAATGGAGCCACCATTTGACCCAGCTATTCCCCTTCTTGGTCTATTCCCTAAAGACCTAAAAAGAGCATGCTACAGGGACACTGCTACATCGATGTTCATAGCAGCACAGTTCACAATAGCAAGACTGTGGAACCAACCTAGATGCCCTTCAATAGACGAATGGATAAAAAAAATGTGGCATTTATACACAATGGAGTATTACTCTGCATTAAAAAATGACAAAATCATAGAATTTACAGGGAAATGGATGGCATTAGAGCAGATTATGCTAAGTGAAGCTAGCCAATCCCTAAAAAACAAATGCCAAATGTCTTCTTTGATATAAGGAAAGTAACTAAGAACAGAGTAGGGACGAAGAACAGGAGAAGAAGATTAACATTTAACAGGGATGAGAGGTGGGAGGGAAAGGGAGAGAGAAGGGAAATTGCACGGTAATGGAAGGAGACCCTCAGGGTTATACAGTGGAGGGGGTAGAGAGAGAGGAGGGGAGGGGAGGGGAGAGGTGGGGAGGGGGGAGGGTGGATGATGGGAAAGGCAGCGGAGCACAACAGACACTAGTATGGCAATTTGTAAATCAATGGATGTGTAACTGATGTGAATCTGCAATCTGTGTATGGGGTGAAGGTGGGAGTTCATAACCCACTTGAATCAAAGTGTGGAATATGATATGTCAAGAAATTTGTAATGTTTTGAACAACCCACAATAAAAAATTAAAAAAAAAAAAAAAAGAATATTTTCCTGTTGCTGGGGGGCTGTTGGAAAAAAATATCTGTTGATAAACTGAACCCACAATTATTAAACTCACTGGGAGAAATTTCATTAGGGAAACAGCATAGATTTTATTAGATTTTACATGAGGGGGCACCTAAGCTTTTAAGCATTGAAGTAGGAACCAACTACCTAGAGAGATGACTAAGATGGTACTGGACTTCCAGGAGACAGTGCTTCTCTTGAGAGAAGAATGGATGTACAGCAAGAGACTGCAGGTAGACAGTTGTTTTATTTTCTTCAGACGCTGAATGCACAACCCTAAGGTGTGATTTCATTTATTATTACCCCATCATTTCTACCCACCAGGAGAAACAGATCCCCATCCTCTGCCTGATTCTCCTTCAGCTTCTAACTCTTCTCAGATGAAATATCCCACTCTCTGCAGCCTAGTGAGGATGTGCAATACACTGCTGTAAGTTGAGAAGCAACACATTTTATGTAAATGTCACTGCACACAATGCAGAAGAAATATTTAGAAAACAATACTTTAAAATATCCACTTCAAGCTCAAATTAGCTATTATTTTTCCTAAAAGACTTATCTTTCTAGTTTGTAGATTCTTTTCAGGATTAAAAAAAAAAACTTTCACACTTCCAAAATTTATTTCAAGTTGCTTTCAATTTGTTAAACTTGTAAACATCTCCCCTGCCCCAGGAGCACACAGGATAAATAATGGGAAGAGGAGGAGGAGAAGGCTGGCCTCTTGTGAATAAATCTTAGCTACAGATGACTGATTTTTACAAGCTAATAACCTGGAATTTGAATCCAGATATATGTGATTCTAAAGTCCATCACCTCCCCCACTGTCTTGAAGTGTAAGATAACTCCAAAAATAAACATTTGCACTAGGAGCCGTCTTCATCAGAAGAACCCATGGAAAAAAAGAAAATTGACATAATTGGGAAAAGATTCTTGGATAAACCTGCCTGTCCCCATCCAGCTCCCTGTTCTGATTCTGATGAGCTCCTTGGTTTATGATGAGATGGCAACTGTGAAGGACAACAAATGAATTTGTGTTGTTTCTGGGAGGGAGAGGGACATGTCAAGCTTTCCTGAGTGGGACATCAGTGTGAGCAACTCAAAAACCTGAGTAGAAGTCAGATGGGTTCAGTTAGACAGATCTGGGGACTGAAGAGGCAGGTTGGGTGCTGATGAAATATGGATTAATGCCAGGCACAGTGGCTTGAGAGGCTGAGGCAGGAGGATCACGAGTTCAAAGCCAGCGTCAGCAAAAGCGAGGCGCTGAGCAACTCAGTGAGACTTTGTTTCTAAATAAGATACAAAATAGGACTAGGGATGTGCCTCAGTGGTTGAGTGCTCCTGAGGGAGGGAAGGAAGGAAGGAAGGAAGGAAGGAAGGAAGGAAGGAAGGAAGGAAGGAAGGAAGGAAGGAAGGGAGGGAGGGAGGGAGGAAGGAAGGATTAATGTTACATTTGATTGGCTCTTTCTACTACCTGGTCCTCCTGACTCTCCTGTTTGCCAAGAAATTCTACAGCAAACCCACTGTTCACACCTCAGCTGTGTGGCAAGAGACTCTCAAACCCTAAAGGTACTAAAATATATTTCACCTTTTTAACAAATTCCTTTTAGGTTGGAATGTGCTCCAAGTGTGACTAAGGTCAGATTGTGGCAGGAAAGCCAATACTACTGATAAGCTTTGTCTCACAAATAATGTTCAGGTTCTCCAAATCAGGAGTTTAGTGTGTTATCAGGGACTCAGACATGTCTTCCTTACTCTCTAGAATTGTTCTTATTCACCATTTTACTAAAAAGAAAAGGTCCATAAAAATTAATGTCAACACTTTAAAATTTTTTTTAAAAAATGCATTCTTCAGTGAATAGAGCTTGTCTAATGCACTTTCTGGATTGCAAATTGTGAGTCCCTCCTGCAATCTAGCTTAAAACCAGCATAGGTAGCCTGGCTTATCATATTCCCCACTGTGCATTCCATGATAACCGACAGCTTCAGCTAATGCCAGGAATCTCTTGAGTGGTCAATCTGCATGTTAGTAAAAGAAAAATGAATTATTTCTGTTTTTATCCAGGAGTCCCTGGAAAAATTACAGTTTCTTTTCTTTTTCTTTTTTAATGTCATACCTGTTTGACTCAGTGTTCCAGGTAAAATAGCAAAGACACAAGCAGGTCAAGAGAGCTCTCCACGTTGAAAAGGGAGGATTGTTCTAATTGAACTTAATCTGTATTTTTGGAGTTTAAAGAGAAAAGGACTTAGTGTGAAACCATTAATCAAAAAGAAGTCATTTCTCACCACTCAACAGAATTAAGTGCACTAATATGTCTTCTTTTTCTAACTAAGCAAAGTACTAGTCAATCACTACTGTTAACATGATCCATTTAATAATTAAACTATACTTCCAGGTTTTGTGTGCTATTAGAAAAGAACAATGAGATCTTTAATAAGGAAATTTTATGCTTGAAATTTCACATCTTTGGAGGGAAAAAAAAAAGCAATGTTCTAGAGTGGATGATGGAAATATCAAAAGTGTTTCCTGGTGTAAAAAGAAGGTCAGGTTGCCCCTTTTTGCCCTCTAGATTCAGCATAGATTCTCTGCAAAGCCATTAATATCTAATGAAACAAGTATTTTTCCATCCCTTTTGAAAGCCCCTGTGCTGCCCCTCTAAGCAGAATGCAAATGATGCCCTATCTCTTTATGGAATGCAGTCATAGACTCAGTGACATGCCAGAGATTAAAAAAGAAAAAAAAAGGTAGCATGAACTAAATTGTGAACCCCACCAAATTCACATTTTGATGTCCCAATGTTCAGCAAGACTATACTTGGAGATAGAGTGTTTAAGGTGGAGTTAAGGTCAAGTGAGGTCAAAGGGTAGGACCCTGCTCTAGTTTGACTGGTGCCTTTAGTAGAAAAATACCAGGAATGTGTACACAGAGGGCAAAGACCATGTGAAAACACTGTGAGGATGCATCCATCCATAAGTCAAGGAGAGAGGACTGAGGGAAAACCACACTCACCAACAATTCAGTCACCTTCCAGCTGCCAGAACTTTGAGGAAATAAATTTCCATCATTTAAGCTACCTAGCACATATATTTTTCTATGGCCGCTCTAAAAGACGAATACAATAAGTCTGGCAAATTAGAACAAGTCACTCATTACAATATTGTCCTCAACTTTACTATTTCAAATTCATGAGCCTTATTTCTCTAATTCATGTACTCCTTTACTCATGCTAGGATCACATTAGCAAATTGAGCTTTAAAACAGTGTCCCTGCCCTCATTTAGTTTATGTTCTCAATGAAGGATAGAAAATGAATGATGACATATACAAATTAACAAGGCCCTTTCAGATAATGATATACTCAGGAAGGATTCAAGAGTTGATGGAAATCCCAGAGCAGGGTCAGCCTCAGTGAGGGTGATCAGGAAAGCCTTCGTGAGAAGAGGACATTGAAGTTAAAACTTCGAGAACAAGAAGGAGCTAACCAAGTGGAAAACGAGAAGACATGTTATGCAAATAGAGTAGGCTGTCAGGAAAAAAATGTTGCTAGGGATGAGAATGAGCTCTGTTTGCTGGGGACTCTGGACATCATGACTATAACATCACAAAAGAGACAGTAGTATGGCCCGTGTTTCAAGAGGCCAGGCCAAGGGTATTACATACAGTGGGCTTTAAAGACCTAGAGTGGCTCCATTTTCCATTTTGCATAAGAGTCATTTTTTTTTCTCTCCTTTGCTGTGTCCCCCAGTATTCATGCTCTTTAGGATTTCTATGTAGGACACTTGGTCCTCAGTGCAGCCATGTTGAGAGATAGGAATTTGTGGAGGGGATTGGTCATGACAGCCCAGCCATTATGAATGCACTAACCCATTTAGTGGGTTCTTGCTGCAGTCTGGCTGGGCACACAATCACGAGCCACCACACAGCTTGTAGATTCAAACAGCAACTCTTTATTCCCGAACTCACACCAGCCGTCTACAAACACGTTCTGGGGAAATCCACGTTCTCTGCCCAAATCCACCTCCACTGGGCTTCTGTCTCCCAAAATATACTGTCTGAATCCCGTGAGAACTCAAGGGGAACTCAGGCAGCAGGATACGCCCTATTCCCAGCAGGAATAATCTTAAACCTGGAACGCCCTAATCCGCCCTGGTCCTTGAGCAAGGTCACCTACATTCAATGTCACTGCAAAATGTCAGCAACATGGGGTACGCTGGCAAGGAAATTGTCATACCTACTTGGCTAATGGCTCCCAGCAGGTTCTCAAGGGAGCAGGTTAGGTTAGGTCTGTTATATATTACAAGATTAGGTCTGTTAGAAAAGCCAGTTTGGCCCTCTCTTGAGCCCTCTTGTTGTGTGATGTTATGTACCACCTCAAGACTAGAGACTTCCAACAGCATTCAAGCCATTTTCACATGCGCACAGCATGCTCGTGAACTTCCTAGCCTCCACAATGTCAGGCTAAATAAACCTGTATTCTCTGTAAATTTCTCAGTCTGTGGTATTCTATTACAGCAACAGAAAACAAACGGAGACAGAGGGTGTCTCTTCTAGACTTCCGTGAGTTGACACTTGCCTTGGTTTTCACTGGCATGACTGCTTCTTCCAACCTCAGGCTTGGACCTTCTCTTTTCTACTGTCGCAGTGAATTTCAGGTGCTCACAGGCCCTTTTATTGGGCACTGCTCCACTCTTTTTTCACTCTTTCAGGCTCTTGCCACAGTGATCCTTAAAATCCCACTTCGCTTATTCAATAGGCATCGACAAGCTCCTCATTCCCACCTCCCTTCCTTTTCGACAGCTAGCTTTCTCCCCTGCACAATGGCACAGTCCTCTCCCTACTTGATTGCTCAAGCCCAAGACTAAAGAGATGCCTCCCCCATCTTTCTCTCTCTCCATCATCCACCATTTGCACAGTCTACCTGTTTAATCTGTGTTCATCCCTCCACACATCTTAGCTTCACCCACTTCCCTTCATCACATCCCGCAATCCTTCCTCACCATAACTAGAGCAAGAGACCTTGGAAATTCCATCTTTGTCCCTGCCACTGGTTCTCCAGGCAACAAGGATATTGTAAAAATGCCAGACTAATGATCTCATTCCTCCACTGGCTTCCCACTGCAGTTAGAACTCAACCCAGCCAACCAGGCACGGCCTGGCCTCCTTATCCACTCATGGCACACACCATCCTGGGTTCACTGGGCCCCCGGGCTAACCTCACTCCTTTCCTGTAACTCACCAGGCTTGTTTCCCCTTACCAAAGACCCACACACTATGATTTTCCCTATGCAGAACGAGCTCTTTCCGTGTTTCCATATATCTGGCTCCTTCTCACCTCTGCTTGAAGGATTCCTCCCAGGTTTTCCATGACCTGCCAAAGCAAAGTGACTCTCCTTCTTATGCCCTGTTGCTCTCAATCCCATTGCATTCTTTGTTTCCTTCTTTGTATACTTTCTATGGTCTCAAGTCATGATGTCCATTTAATTATTTGGCAGTTTATTCTGACTCCCCTCATCAGTATTTTAATCTCCACAAGAGAAGGGCGTTTGTCTCTTTTTTTTTTGACTGCTATATCACCCACACCCATGCCAAGTACATGAATGGAGTCTATAATCTTTTCTTGCTAATGAGAAGCTTTTAAATAGGAATTTCCAAGGCAGTTCTTCACAGTATATCTGTGGCAAGGATGAAAGTAAGATGAAACAGCTAGACTTTCTCTTGCTGCCAAGAGTTTTTGCAGATGGGGATGAATTGGCTCCCTAGATAAGCATCTCTTGGTTCTAAAGTCTTATATCTAGCAAGACAATGATGTTATCACATGTTTACTGTGCCTCCGTATTACATAGAGTGACTTCCGTTGTATCATGCCAAGAAAAGAAAAAATAATTTTATTTCTCTTCGGACTGCTCTACAGGAGTTCACAAACCAGATAAAGAGATGAAAATAAAAACAACTATAATATGATAACAGAAAGATGAGCATGAAAGCATAGATATGAGACAGTTCATCTTCCATGAGGGTATGTCAACAAAGAAGGCAGCACAGAGAGGGTGACATTTGGCAATGCTTCCATGGACAACTGTGACCACCAGAGGAGGTAAGACATTTCTCCAGTGGGAGCTGCTTGAAGTTAGCCAATGTGAATATATGAGATCTACCAAGAATCCTGAGTCACACAGCAAAGAGAGTTAGCAACTATTTGATATTGGAGTTGGTAATAGTTAGGTTCCACTCTAGATTTCTAAGTTAGCAACATAGATCAGAGTTTGCAAACTGAATAAATCTACTTAACAGATGTCTCTTGTGGAGTCTGGAATGTTTCAAAGCATTCTGCTTTGATGCCAACATTAAAAGTCAGTACATTTTTATGTGTCTTTTGGAGAAATACTTACTCAAGTTCCTTGCCCACTTTTTAATCTTTTTTTTTTTTTTAACATTGAGTCTTAGGAGTTTATTTTACACTTTGAATATTAACCCCTGCCTCTTAGATGACCAGATTTTTCTCCCATTCTGTAAGTTGCTTTTTCATTTTGTTGATTATCTCCCTTGCTGTACAGAAGCTTTGTAGATGGTTCTAGCAAAATTGCTTTAGTTGACTGCACTTTTGGTGTGAAATAAAATATAGATATATTTATTTTATTTGCATATTTTAAATAGATATATATTTTACATATATATAGTCAAACCAATGCCAATTTTTCTTTCTCCATTTCCTCTAAGTGTTTTTTATGGTTTCAGTTCTTCTGTTGAAGTCCTCATCTATTTTTAGTTGATTTTTATGTATGGTATAAGATAATGGTCCAATTTCATTCTTTTGCATGTGGTCATTCAGTTTTTACAACACCACTTCTGAAAAGACTATCCTTTATTATTATTATTATTATTATTATTATTTATTCTTTGCACCTTTGTTGAAAATTTGTTGCCATATATAAATAGATTTATTTTGGTGTTGGTGTTTTTCTATTTTGTTTCACCAGCATATTTGTCTATTTCCTGCCACATATATGAAAAAAGTGCTCAATATCACTAGTAAGTAGGGAAATGAAAATCAAAACTTTATCTGATATCACCTCCCACCTGTTAGGAGAGCTATGATTGAAAAAGATAATAAGTGTGAAGATGTGGAATAAAAGGAGGCAGCCTTTGCACAGCGTTGGTACCTTCTTTATGGAAAACGATACAAAAGTTCCTCAAAATTAAAAATAGAGTCATCATATGATCCAACAATCCCATCTCTTAGTACATATTCATGTGAACTGAAATGAGGATCTCAAAGAGATACTTCTACTCCTATGTTCACTACAACATTACCCAAATAACCAAGGCATATAAACAACCTAAATGTCTATAGGTGATGCATGGTTAAAGAAAAGTGTGGTATATACATACAATGGAATAGTATTTACCTTTAATGGAGAAGGAAATTCTACCATTTGTGACAACATGGGTGGACGTGGAGGACATTTTGCTAAGTGAATGATCTGGACAAAGAACTCTTTCTCCAGAGTTCAATATTATACAAATATTATATAATCTCACTTATATGTAAAATATAAGACAAATATTATACAATCTCACTTATATGTAAAATCTACAAGAGTCAAACTTAAGGAAGTGGAAAGTAGTAGTTTCTAGGGCTAGAGAATGAGGGAAACAGAAAAAAGAATAATAAAAGGGTATACCATTTCAGTGATACAGAGTGAGTAAGTTCTACAGATTTACCCTACAGCACAGTGCCTATAGCTAAGAATAACTTGATTGCAGACTTAAAATTTCCTAGAAAAGTAGATTTTGTGCTAAGTGATCTCACTATAGAATAATGACAATAATAAATAATGATAAAGAATTGGAGAGGATGTTGGCAGGTGATGGATATGTCTATGACCTTCATTGTGATGGTGGTTTCATGGTTCTGTGTTTCTCTCCAAACTCACTAGGTTGTCTGTGTCAAAAATATATAGCTTTCTACATGTCAATCATACCTTAATAGAGTGGTCTAAGAAAAAAGTCAGGAAATTTCAAGTAAAACTGCAAATTTATGCCTTTCTTGGAAAAGCCAGACTTTTCAAACAGGCTGAAGCTGTTGTGACTGCCCCAGTGGGTCAGTGTCACCTTCTCACTTGCTTCCTTAAGCTTACCTGCCTCTCACTGTGTACTCTGAGCTTATTACCCTGTCTTTTAGCTTCATGAATTTACCCTGACAAGAAAAATTATAAAGAAAAAAGTTCTAAATCAACATTTTACTAAAACATAACACACATTAATTTTAAAGACCATAAATCAGTAAATGTTAATGAATTTTCACAAAATAACTTCACTTATGTAACTACCACCCACATCAAGAAATAAAATATTACAGCATCCCCAAAATCTTCCCCATGTCACCAGCCTTCATCATTACCAACCAAGGAACACACCATCGATTTGTTTTGGTTTTTCACTTTTAAAAAAGAGATAACACCATGTACTCTTTTATGTCTGTTTTCTCTTCACTAGCATAATTATTCTGAAATTCAATAATGTTATTTCTTACTAATACTCATTTTCTTGGCTATGTGGTATTCCTGTTGTGACCACATAACAATTTATCTATCCTTTCTACTCCTGGTTACTTTAGCTCACTTCCACTTTGTGGCATGTGTTTATTACATTGCTGTGGAATTTTTTTTTTTTTTTACAACTTTGAATGTACATATGTAAGCCTCTCTTTGGGGTATATGCTTAGAAGTGGAAACTGATAGGTGGGAGAATAGGTATAAATTCAGTTTTGGCAGATACTTCAAGTTTCCTAAGTGTCTGTATCAATTTACAGTATGACTAGATACATATGAGAATTCCTTTTTACCATTATTGTTACCTTACCATCATTTGATATTGCAAACTGGTATTGAATTGCTTCTTGATTCTTTTTTTTTTTTTTAAGTTTAGCCATTTGGTTGCATATGTCACTAAACTTTTGACTTGCATTTCTCCAGTAACAATGTTGAAGAAAGTGCATATCTTTATTGGATAGGCTCTTCTGTAAAGTATCTTTTCAAGAATTTTATCTCTTTTGGCTTTTGATTAATATGCATTCTTGATATATCCCATATACATTACTTTCATTAAGTATTTCTATTTTATTCTTCCAATCTATGATATGACTTTTACTCTTTTGAGGATATCTTTTGATAAATAGAAGTTCTTAATATTCACAACATTTGATTTGTTATCATTTTCCTTAATTTTTAACGTTTTATATTTTGTTTTTAATTTTTCATTACCTGAACCTATATGAATACAATGGAAATGATCTTTGTATATTGACTTTTTACCCTGTGACTACAATAAATATACCTATTTTCTGTATAGTCATGGTGGCATCTTTTTTTTTAATCTTATTATACGTTCTAGGACCTATAAGACATTGATGCTTAGAGTTATATTAGTCATCTATTACTACATTAAAAATTATTTGAACATTAAGTCGTTTCACAGACACACACACATTTATTATTTCATAGGCTGAGAATGTGGGTGAAGCTCATCTCAGCACTCATGGCTCAAGGTGTTTCATGAAATTGCAGTGAATTAGTCAGCTGAGCCTGTGATCTTACACTGCAATGGAAGAATATGAAAAAAATGATTCATTTCTGAGCTCAGTCCCTGAACTTACTGTCAAGGACTTGGAATCCTAAGTCCCTCACTACTTGGGCATCTTCACAAGATTGTATCAAGACACAGCATCTGGTTTCTCCCATGGAGAGATATTTAATGAAGAAGGGGTAGGGGCTGTGAAACTAACAGTCTTTTTAGACCCTAATCTCAAGAGTAACATCTCATTCCTTCTGTAATATTTTACTCACTGGAAGTGAATCAATAAGTCCAGCTTTCACTAAGGGTAGAAGAGGCATGATTACCAGGACATGGATGTCACTGGGGATCATGTTGAATGTTGCCTACCACCACAGAAGTGGTGATAATGATTCCTCACCTCCATCCTAATATTAATATGCATTCAATATTTCAGTGTTAAATTCACTCTTTCTTAAAATCCTTTCTTCAGACTGAGAAAGATATTTCTACTTGAAAAGACCACATTTTTAAAAAATCATGAATGTATTTAATTTTAACAAATGTTTTCCCTGTGTCTGTTAAGATAATCATGGTTTTTGCCTATTGTTTTGATAAGGTGAAAATTAGCATTGATTGTTTTTTTGTGGGGGGTGGGGGGAAGGAGTACCAGCAATTGAACACAATGTGACCACTGAGCAACATCCCCAGCCCTATTTTGTATTTTATTGAGAGACAAGGTCTCAGTGAGTTGCTTAGTGCCTCGCTTTTGCTGAGGCTGGCTTTGAACTTGCTATCCTCCCAAACTCAGCTTCCCAAGCAGCTGGGATTACAGGTATGTGCCACTGTGCCTGGCTAGCTTACACTTTAAAAGACTTGATCTACTGTAATATATTTTCTTTTGCATTGAGCTTAAAATATTTTCTAATTTGCATTATAATTTTTGACTCATTGGTAATTTAAATGTATATTTTAAAAATTTCTACTTAGCTGTTTACTTAGCTTTTAATGTTTTTCTAGCTTAATATGACTTGAGCAGAGAATATTACATTCCAGATTTTTATCCTTTGATGTCTCTTGGGATTTGCTATAATTTGATGTCTCTTGAGATTTCTTATAATTTAGCAAATGATCAATTTTTCTAACTGTTCCTTGAGTACTTAAATATGGCTGTTGCATTTGTGGGGAGCAGTGATGTGAGTCAATTAGATCAATAAATAAATATTTTTTTAATTTTTAATTTGTCTTCATTTGTTTGCTATTTTACTTAAATTCTATTCTACTCTTCCATTATGATTATGTGTTTGCATATTTCCGTATAAAATGTGCTAATTTTTGCTTTATATATTTTGATGCTTTGTATTTGTCATACAAATTTAGTATTGTTATATATTTCTGGATCATGAGTTCTTTTTATTTCTGTTTTTTTTTTCCTTTTTAGCCATATTTATCTATCATATAATATATTACCTACCATATAATTTACCCATTTTAAAGTCAAATACAACAAAATTTTAATATATTTATATAATCATACAATAACCACTATAATAAATTTTAGATTTTCATCACTCCAAAAAAAGGAAGCCATATCCATCAATGGTCACTCCCTGTTTCTCCAATCCAGGTACCCTTCAGCCTAGATGATCACTAATTGAATATCTGTCTCTATATGTTTGAATATTTCATATAAATGGAATCATGCATTATGTGATTTGTATGATTTTTTTAATCTAGCATATATTTTCAAGATCCTCTATGGAAAGGCTGGCATAAATCAGCATTTTATTTCTTCCTTATTACTAAACAGCAATCTATCATATGTATATATATTTTATTTATCCATTTTCAGTTGATGAGCATTTTAGTTATTTTTACTTTTGGGGTATTAAATAATACTGGTATGAACATTTGTATTCAGGTTTTATGTAGAGAATTGTTTTGTTTCTTTTGTGTATATAATTAGGAGTGAAAATGCTGAGTATCATAATAATTCTATGTTAATATTCTGATAAAACCCCAAATTAGTTTCCAAGGTTATTTTTATTGTTTTACATTCTCTTTTTAATTTTTTTCTTTTTTATATTAGTCTGGATATTTCCTACTGACTTTTTTTTTCAATTCATTAATTATTTCTTCTCCTATGTCTAATCTATTGATAAATCTACCTACTGCATTCTAAATTTAATTCACTGAATTTTCTATCATAAAATTGCATTCTGATTCTTTTTTACAGGTTTCTGTTCTCTGACGAACATCTCCATTTTGTCATACAATGTCTTAAATATATTAATAGTATTTATTTGAAATTTATTTTAAATTTTAAACTTAAATAATTTTGATACATGGACCACCTGTATGTCCTTTACTTCACTACTTTCCCCCTCCCTTTTTGTTTACATTTATTTTGCCCTGACTCCTGACATATCTTGATAACTTTGAGTGCACACTGAGCACTGTGAATGACATATTGTATAAGTTCTATGTGATACTATTTTCCTTGGGAAAAAAAAATCTCATTTTCTTCAGGTAGAAGTTGATTAGGGGCAGATCACTTTGACCTAACCAAGAGTTGACATGATTCAAGCCAGACTTTTTGTTTTTGTGAGGTCTGTTCTATTCCTAAGTTTTTCTTTCCTCCTGGAATATATCCTACCAGGACTCTAAATGGGATCTTGGCATGCTTCCTAAGAACCTTTCTTTGAAGTGCCCTGAAATTCAAATTCTGTCTCATCAGCATTATGAGCTTGCTAAAGAGCTGTGCTTAACAATTTTGCTTTTAGCTACTGCTTTCTGCCTTTGTATGACTTCACTATATGCAGGTTTAAATTTTGAGAATGCTTTCATGGTTAAACCTGCATAGGATTTTGGAATCACTTTTTGTAGTTCTCTTTCCTCTGGGACATTAGACCCTCAATTTCTGGCTTTCTCAAGAGCCCTGATCTCCAATTTTTTTTTTGTCTCCTCGGGCTAGTGAGACTGCAAAATGCTTGAGCTGTCTGTCAACTTTTGCTTTGCTTCTTAGCCCCACACCTGTTACAAATTAGTAAATGTTGCAAGTAGAAAAGTTACTGGCAATATTGGACTTGCCACCATACAATTTTCTCCAAAATCTCAGTGGGTCTCCAAAGCCTTTTAACAGCTGTGTTGGCTTGGTTGTTTGTTTGTTTTACCCTATTCAGCTTTCATAGGTGTCTAAGCAGATGTCTGACTTATATAAGCTATCCCATCCTTGCAAAAAAAGCAGAAGTAATATTCCATTATGAGATTTGCTGATGGCATATTTTATTCGAGGCTCGGGTTCATCACTATTAGCAACCCTGTAATTTTAAGCCCATCCCCATGAAATGAACCTGATTTGATGCTATATAGAAATTTATAGCTTCAAAAAGGCTTCAAAATACCCCTCTCTAATCCCCTCACTTTGCAAATAACACATCAATTTAGTGATGAATTGGAACTAGGGACCTGGCCTCCGGGCTCCTAATCCAGTATGTTTCCATGCTGTGGTGCTTCCTGAATAATGCCAAAATCACATTCTCAAAGCTTTATAATTCATCCTTCAAAAACTCCTTGGGCAGGGTTAGGTTTTCTGGGTTTTTTTGTTTTTGTTTTTTTATGTCACAATAGCTCGAGAATTGAATATACTCTTGAAGTTATGCAAGGAGTTTCTACAAATATAACAAAAAAAAAGTTTAGTTAGACCAATCTCCCAGCAGGAAACTATCATCCTTTCATCTTTCATTTTTTATGCCTTAAAAAAAAAAATTCATCCCCAAATGAAGGCAACATCTGCAGCAGAAGCATTCTGGAAAGAGCAGGGCAAGGATAATGGTTCCAAGAGTAGAAAAATGTTCACATCCATTGGTGAAAACCTTGGGTATAAAACCAGAGAAGCCCATTAATCTAAAATGAACTATAACACCTCAGCCCAGTTTCAGCTAAACAACCCCCTGCTGGTCTATTCCTGCTGGCACTAACCACAGTTAAAGAAAGCTCATGTTTCTCAGGAGGCCCTAGTGTAGGAAAAGTGTCTTTAATTTAAGAAATCAGGATAAATCAGTCCCCGCCTCCCCACACACACCACCTCCTCCCTCTCTCTCTCTCTCTCTCTCTCTCTCTCTCTCTCTCTCTCTCTCTCTCTCTCTCTCTCTCTCTCTCTCTCTCGGCTTTCACAGGCCTGGTGGTGGAATTAGAATTCTGAAACCAGTGTCCACATGTTGCTTTGGTCCCCAGAGACTAAGTATACTAAGTAACTGCTTGCTGTAAAGTCCACATGGGCACTACCAGAGAACAGCCTTTGTGAGCCTCTCCACAAAACCCTGGTTGAATGACTCTCAACCTACTGTCCTGTGGCCGGCTGCTCTGTGGTGTGAATGAGATATCCAGCTCAAAGAATTTTCAAGAGCCAGCTATAAAAACACACAGAATTCTGCCTGGTTACCCATGTGAAACTTTATTTCCCCAGCGCTTATTCTTTCTTAAATTAACTTTACTCCTCTGAGAGCTATGGAGATTTGTTTAACCAGCAAGAGAGTTGTTTCATACCATAAAAAGACCATTACCAGAATTTTCTGCCTTACAATGAGGGAATACCCTTTGGCAAGAGGGACCACTCTATTTAGTGTGTGTTGATGCCATTGCCCCTACAGGAAGCAAGTCAAATGTTTTATACTGAAGTCCTTGGCATTCTTACCATGTCATCTTATTTGCAGAATATCATTAATATCATCAGTGATAATTACCATCCAGAAATTCATTAAACACTCAATCAACCATGGCCACTGAAACCACTGAGGATCTGCATATACTGTATTCCCACAGTCTGCCAAACAAGGCTTCAAATGTGTTGCTCTGTAACCAAGGAAAGTAAATATATATATTTGTAATTATATATATAGTATGTATTATATATTATATGTAATATATAATATATAAAGTGTGTATGTGAGTGTGTGTGTGATTTTATATATATATATATATATATATATATATATATATATATATAATCTTCTTAGAGGTAATAGTAGAAATCTTTAGAAAGAAGTTTACCATGTTCTAACATGAACAGCGCATGCTATTCATAAATGGATACAATTAGGAGCTCTCTTTAGAAGGACCACAAGGGAAGGCCATCTCAAAATCGCTCAGTGAGGCAGCTTGTTCAGGGTCTTCTGCGTGAGATTTGACTTCTAGTCTCCTCTGATCCCCTAATGCATCTGTGTCTTTTATTATAGGCCAACTGACATTCCTTTAGAAAATAGAAAGAATATAAGTTGTCAACAAATTGATTTGGTTTTGCCATTCCAAGCAAATCTTCCCTGCTTGGTAATGGTTCCAGCGTCCTAGCAAGATGGTAGTCATTTTCTGGATTAACCAGTTCAAGGGAGCTGTAAGGAAGAGCTGGGATCATCAGTTGTCTCCTCTTTCTCAATAGAAAAGAAGTTCCACCTTCAGAATTGCCTTCCTGATTCTTTGCCCTCCAGGAATCTCCCTGTGCTTTATTTGCTCCAGAATTCTAACTGTTGCCACTGAGTGAACAATTAAGAAAAGAAGTATCAGAGAGCCATAGATGTAATTTCATAATAAAACACTGCTGGTATCTTTGAGAGTTAGGCAATATTTTAAAACAACACTTTCCCAGTCTATCTTGATGGAAAGTAGTTTTTCTCCTTACTTCCTACAGTGACTATAGGATAAATAATAATAAGTCAAGTTCTAAAAGAATGGCTTTGGGGTAATTAATAAACATGTCAAAACCTGCTTCTGTTGTTTCTTTGTGGAGACGGGTTGTAACTCGTAATAAATAATTAACATAGCCCTCATTTCCAGGCAGAATTTTACCCAAGTTGTTGTCTTTCAGAAAAAGAGACAACTCCGGGGGGAAAAAAAAATCAAGCCTATTGCCTCAGGATTCTTTCTGTACTTCATCTTGCTACCCATTATTTCATGAAATATTTTCATTAGAGGACAGCTGTTGAGATGTATAGGATCTAGAGACAAAAAGGCACAAGGCACACTTTTAAATTTTATTTTCTATATTTTCGTATTTGTGGTAAAAGCAAAATTTATTACACAATGTGATGGTGGTAGAGAGAAAGACCAGTGGGTTTAGAGTAAAACAGCAAAAACCAAAACTGTGTTTCGCAGCATGCTAGTTGAGGAACCTTATGTGGGGTGAGAAATTGAATACCAATGATGGTGGTGGGCACAGCATTTGAGAAGAGGAATAGGAATTCAGTAAAGAGTTCAGGTCACTCAGTCCTGCTACCAAATGAGAATGTGATGTCAACCAGGTCCTCTTTTCCCTTTGGAGTCTCTGTATCTCAGTGGTGAAACTAGAGTATTGTTCGGGGGAATCTCCAAGGATATGTCTAGCCCTACACTTCTGGGTGGAGTGCCCAGGATGGGTTGGCTTGCTTGGTGTGTATTTGAGAAATTTGAAACCATGCAGGCAAATCCTGATATAAATGAGTGTATCATTTCTCTGTACCTACAGTTGGTACCTTCCATATTAGAGAGATTTTCCAAATAATGGACATAATGAGTGAAAAAAAGGGATGATTTGGCATACCTCTCCTTTCCCAATACTCAGCTTCTTCTGGTTGCAGTAGAAGTCTTATTTGTTTAGGGAATAAGAGATGAACCTTAAGGATCTCAACTGGTTATTGAGTCAAGGACATTTAAAAGACAGAGGATAGCCAAGGTAAATAATTCAAAACTTCCCGAGCTTATTTCTTATTGGGTATATCAGTTCACTTTCTTGTTTCTTTTCCAAAGTACTTCCAGATCATCTGATTTTGATGACTAGCTAAGAGGTGATCTTGAGGTTTGCCTTTTGTTCCTCAGTCTTGTTACTGACTGTCCAATCTCCTAGTCAAGGCCACAGAATGTTCTTGCCATTTTATTCCCTTCCATATGCAAAATGAGTGGCAGTTTATTCACCCCCAGCCATGACTCATTTACCCAAGTGCACTGACTCTCAAATTATTTATTAGCTCTATAAATAAAAGGATTCAAAGAGACATTACATATTGCACAAACAATAAACTTGAAACATTAATAAACAAAAACACACAGCTGAGAACAGCTGTTCCCCCACCAATTCCCACCACGCTCTAATACAGAACCAAGCAAATAAATAAGAATTCAATGACTTCCCCCATAACTTCAACAGTAGGTAGCACTAAAAAAAAGCTGTGTCTTCTAAAACTTATGTATCCTGTCATATTTGTTCAATGGCCACCTCTTGCTCCTGGAATCACAGGGTCTTTTTCCCCTCATGTGAAATCAACACTTGAATATGTCATCTAGGCAGTGATCTTGTTCCTGCACATAATGAGGTGAAGCAAGCCCCAAGTCTTGTGCTTCAGACAGAACTAATGGGACGTCCTAGAATTTTAAAGCCCATTCTTGGTCATGCTTGTGTTTCTATCCAGCACTCTCACCTGCCTTGGGAATCACACAAAATTCTTGGCAAGGTTGCATCTGCAGGAGGGAGAGCAGGAATATGGATTATCAGCAGGTAGGAAGAGGGAGAGTTGGAGCATGTTTAATCGAAGATTCTCTGTTTCTCACTCCTTCCCCAGCAAAGTCTTTGAGATGACCCTGTGGGCTTTGGCAAACGTCATTTCTGTCACCAGAGGAGAAGGAAAGCAAAGAAGGGAGTGCAGAAGGAGAGTGAGCACACTTCTAATGCTCTTATTAGAGCATTATAGTAATGCATAATGGTGGGGTTCATTTTGACATGATCATACATGCATGAAATTTAATTTGCTCCATTTCCCCTCCCTTCCTCCCTCTTGCTCTACTCTACTGGTCTTGCTTTTATTTATTTATTTTTAATTGGTGCTTTATAGACAAACATAAAGGTGAAATTCATTACATGACAGCATAATTTTGCCAAATTTATTTCTGCATTTCCTCCACTTTCCTAACACTCCTCTTCCCCCAAATCTCCTTCTATTCCACTGACCTTCCCTCTATCCTTCTGATATCTAATCTCTCCCTACTTCTTCATTTCCCTTTACTTTGTTCCAGCTTCCACATATGTGAGAAAATATTTGACTCTTGATTTTCTGAGGCTGGATTATTTCACTTAGCATGGTGTTCTCCATTTCTACCCATTTACTGATGAATGCCATAATTTTGTTATTCTTTATAGCTGAGTAAAACTTTATTGTATACATATGCCACATTTTCTTAAACCACTCATGTATTGATGGGAACCTGAGCTCATTCCATAACTTGACTATTGTGAATTGCTCTGCCACAGACATAGATATAGCTATGTCACTATAGTATGCTACTTTTAGTTATTTTGGATAAACACTCAGGAAGGGGATAATTAAATCATATGGTGGTTCCTTTCCTAGTTTTTTGAGAAATCTCCATGCTGCTTTCCAGCATGGTTATACTAATCTACAGCCCCACCAATAAACATATGAGTGTACCTTTCCCCACATCCTCACCATCATTTATTATTATTTATATTCTTCATAATTGCCATTCTGTCGGAAGATTAAATCTCAATGTAGTTTCGATTCGCATTTCCCTGATTGCTAGAAAAGTTGAACATTTTTTCACATATTTGTTGCTCATTTTCTATTTATTTTTCTGGTGTGTATATTTAGTTTTATTTATTTATTTAGGTGTTAAGTTTTTTGAGTTTTTTATATATTGTGGATATGAATCCCCTTTCAGAGGAGTAGTTTGCAAATGTTTTCTCCCATTCTATAGGTTGAGAGAGCAATTTTAAAAAAAAGTACCTTTTATGAACCAATCTTTGTGCTAGATGCTGGAGACACAGAGGTGAATAAAGGGTATTTTTGTCAACTTGAGTGCCTCCTAGTCTAATGGTGGAAGCATCTCTATGACCATTACAAGGGAATATGATCACTTCTATCAGAACTGTATGGTGATTCCATTTGTTCTCCCAACCATATTGGAAGGTATATCCACATAGTATATCCATGAAGACCCTGAGTTTCAAATTCAAACTATCATAAGGCCTCGTCCCAGCTCTGCCACCGGTTTCATGTTACTCTTCCCAAATCATCACAATTACCCAAGTCCTCTTGAGCTTCAGAGCTAAGACTTCCTAGAATTTTGAAGCCCATCTCTGTTCACATTTGTGTTCTATTCATAGCTCTCACCCTCAATGGTGCTTTACAGACACAAAATTCTTGGCAAGGCTGGATTTGCAGGAAGCAGAGCAGCAGAGTGGATTATCAACAGGTTGGAAGAGGGAGAGTAGCATGGGGAGGGGGTAGGGAGCAATGTAGCAATATTATGGTCATAGAGATGAATATAAAACTTAAACATAAAGCAGGCAAATGTTTACATAAGACTTGGAATACAGCAAGCATACAATAAAAATGATTAGCATTCTTTACTATCATTCCAACTTCACAGATGAGAAAACATCTAGGCGTCTGTGTCTTGCCCAGATTTGCAGGGGCTTATGGTAACAAGGAGAAAGCTTGAGCTCATATCTAATTCCAAGTCCAGTGCTCTTCTCATGCACAAGGGATTCGACCTTTGAAGTAACTAGGTCAAGTGCTGCATCCAGAAACAGGCACTGCTAACCTCCAGCGTTTTCCTTCTCCACATACATCATTGCATTTGAAATTTCTTTATGCTCTCACCTTGGAAGTTACCGAAGTGCCAAAGATCACAGACTATTGTCTTAGATGGAATTTCCTCTTTGCCTGCACATGAAAAAAATAAGATTTCAGATTGTGCCTGAGGGATCCCCAGTGAGTCAAAGAATGACACAAATTTTTTTCACCTCCATTCACATTCCACATTCTGAATGGTATTCCTTATGTAAAACCTTACTGAAAGCTAGTTTTCCCATTCATTGAATAATCTCCAAAGCTTTGGAGGAATATTCATTTATATGACAGGCACTGAGTTAAAGCTTAGAGCTGGAACTCTCAATAAGATAAAAGTACTTTCTCTTGCAGAGTTTAGATTCTATGGAAGGAGTAAAAATGAACTTGTAAGCAAATAAATCTATTTTAAATTTTAATTTAGTGTTAAGTGTAGGATGATAAGATTGAGGGTAAGGGTGGAAAGGACTGGTTCGGATTGAATATACAGGAAAGACCTATATGAAGTGAAAACTTTAAACAGAGATCTGAATGAGAAGATGGACCCAGGCATTTAAATTTGGAGTGAATGAAAAAAAAGTATAACTTTCAGAAAAAGAAACTTTCAGAAAAAGAAGTATAACTGCAAGGAAAAATGAATTTGTCTCATTGAAAGAACAGATTGTAGGCAGTAGGATAAAATGTGATTCCGAAGAGAGTGAGTAATATGCAATGGGATTCTCAGAAGGTGGTGAGGGGTAAATCATGAACAGCTACCCAGGACACAAGAGAGCGGTTGGATTTTATTCCAAGTGTAATGAGAAGTGCTGGGAAGCTTTAAGCTTCATATGAATCACATCTTTGAAAAGGCACTTTGACTTCTTTGTGGACAATGGATTACAGAGGGGCAAGGAAAAGAGAGGGGAGACCCAGCTTGGAGACATACCACCACAGTCCTGGGACTGGGACTACACTAACCAAGTCTTCAGGTTTTCTGTGGACTAAATCTGTTTACTTTGTATTAACACTTAATATGTGAGGCTTGTACAATATTTTATGTAATGGTGTTTCTATATGATAAATATAGCAATAACAAAAATTGTTCTAATATTTAGCATTATTTTACTTTTTTGTTGATAATTGAAGTGATGCTAGTCCAAGTTTGCAACATTATTTTGAGAGACACAGATATTCCTACTATCCACAAATAAGCATCTTAGTCTTGATTCAATTTTGTGACATTCTCTCCCTCTCCACTTCCTCCTTCTATTCCTTCTCTCAAACATTTAAGTTTTGGAGAACATCTTCAAACAACCTTTTGCCAGAAGAAAACTTCTGAAGAAAATTCCATTGAAGACCTCCATCAGTTATACTGATAAACTATCCCTCCAGTGTTCTAAGAGCAGGGTAATTGTCACACACAATCCCTCAGCAAGTAAGTGTATGTAAAATGAAATACCTGATCGCTGAGAAACTAAATCCTCTAAATTGCTCCTGTCTCTGGCTCTATTTTGAAGAAAAACCATAGACATTGGCAATATCCAGTCATGGATTTATGACTTCTACCTACTTTCAAAAGCCACAGGCATCCAGTAATAACGGTTATGGGGATAAATCTGGTCAACAACTTGGTTGGTCTCAGGAAAACCATCATGGAGACAGATAAAGGGCATGTTTCCCCTCAGACTGAAGTAATAATGTAGTGCTATGATTACTCTTCACAGGTATAAAATCTTCTTTCTTAATGTTATTAATATTTTCCTCCACAGAAAGGCACCAAGATATTGCCTATCCCCATTTCTCTAAAATAATTTTAAACCAAGCAGCTTCATGGAGGACAAGTGCTTGGAAAGTTTGAAAGAACACATCAGGCCCCTTAAACTATATGCTTAAATTTATCTGAAAGTGCATTTTTTCAAGTGTAAGACCCACGGCATCTAAGAACACAACAGTGTGTGACTTCAAATATGTAAGAGCAGCTGTCTTAAAAAAATAAAGTATCATTTGCTTATTTTCCCCAACTCTTTCAAACTCAAAATTTTAGAAATAGATTTCATCCACTGAAAATCAGGTAACAAAACTTATTCTGTAGCTAAACATGACCTGAATAATTTTCAGAGGTACAGATGCAAAGACTTCATGCTGTATCCAAGGCAAGAAGTGGGCATAGGTAATAGAGTAGCTCATGGAGAAAAAAAAAAAAAAAAAAAAAATATATATATATATATATATATAAATAAGAATTGCTGAAGCATATAATACCATCTGACAGACTGCTGGATATTTCTGGTTTTGTTAGCAGGCCACTCCCCCAACCCTTAATGCATAATGCTTCTAATTAAATCACTGTTAACAAAAAGCAGGCACTGTGAATCAGTGATTTATGTGTATCAACATGGTGTCAAAAAATCTAACCTTTGGATCGATTTATTTTTTTTAGAAACTTGTGGTTCTGTTTACACACACACACACACACACACCTACACACACCTGTCCTATGAGTAATAGAATATACCATTCCTAGTGATGGGACAGAATGGACTTATAAAGTTCACTGGGCTGTGCAAATGTAATTCAAATATCTATTCATTGCCCTTGGGAAGACTGAATTCAGCCTGAGACATTAAATGTTCTGTTTAGACTTTAGATTTCCCTTTGTTAAAAAAAGGTTATTTATTCTTTTTCTTCCTTTTTAAAATTTGTCCTTTTTTAGATATACATGACAGTACAGTGTATTTTGACATATTATACATACATGATATTCATTCTTTTTTGTGAGAATATGGGTACTGCAGCAATGACTTGGGGTTCAGTCACTAATCATAGCAGATATAATTTCCTAAGCACCTGCACACTGTACTCACACACACTCCAAAAGCCATCTCATTCAAAGGGAGTGTATTCTAGTTGACAGAAAGAAGTCTCAACCCTCATTACTGACTCTCTTACATTGAACTTTCCAAAACTCAACAATGATTAACCCACTCAATCATGAAGTTGAACTAGGCATTCTCTGGAGGGAGGGAGACATACCAGAGTCTAAATTCTTACTCTGCCATTTACTGCATCAAGATCTTAGGTAATAGAACTAAACTGCTCAGGTTAAACTTTTTCTTCTGTAAAAAGAAGGTGATTTAAGTTAATTCTGTGGGTTAAATGAAATAACACCAACACCCTCAAAATGTACATTTCCTTTTCATTCCTTTCTCTGTCCCAAATCTCAAGTACACTGTTGTCTGTGGTCTGCAGCAGTGTATTTGAGGCTTCAGTGTGCACATAAACCTCCTGGCAACCTTGCTAAGATGTAGATTTTAGTTCTGCAGGTCAGAGAATCTATCTTTCTAACAAGCTCCTAGGTATTGATAAGACTGCTGATCCTCAGATCACATCATGAGTGGCAACACCTGTAGTATAAATTCAGTCTGTGGTCCCCAAACTTCCCTGCCATTTCCGTCACCTGTCCACCCTCCTAGTCTTTGGTTCCTCATTCTTCTTCCTCCACTAACCATCCTTGAAATCTGGTATTTCCACATCTGCTTTCTTTCCTCCTTCCTTGATTCTTTCCCCTGGTTTTTTTTTTTTTTTTTGGGGGGGGGTGTTTTTGTATCTTCCTAAAATATTCAAGATTCCAAATCACCTGTTGTCTGAGTCGCTTAAAAGTGCCCCAGTCACATTTAACAATCTTGTTCAATTTTTGCTTTTAGCTAAACCTTCTGATTTTGCTGCCTGCAGGAGTATAGCCACATACAGGAAACCAAGCCTTCTTACTTGCTCCCAAAGCATGTTGAGGCTTCTGGCTTCTGTTTAAATACAGTCATGTATTTTAAATGTTTCCTGATCTTATACAAAGATAGACTCCATGTTAAAGACGTGTATTTTATCTTTAACATGTTTTGTAAATAGTACTTTGGGGGTGAGTACTCAAGGACACTAAACCATTGAGCCACATCTCCAGCCACATTTTATATTTTATTTTGAGACAGGGTCTCACTGAATTGCTTAGCACCTCATCATTACTGAGGCTGACTTTGAACCTAAGATCCTACTGTCTCAGCCTCCCAAGTTGCTGGGATTATAGGCGTGTGCCACCAAACCTGGCAGTAAATAGTACTTTCTTGATACATGCTAATGTAAAGAAATCAACTTAGAAAATATAGTATAGCTGTCAAAAACAAAAGCTACATCTTAGGAAAAAAAACAAATATATTTTAGGACATATTCAGTCTGGATCTGGGTTTCAATTATAGTCATTAACTGATAAAACAAGGAGGGAAGACGGTAAAATGATGAAGGCCACTTGAAAATGAAAGATACCTGACCTAAAGATACCTGATAAGATGCAAAAAAGAACAGCATTGCTGTCCTCAGATTCTTGAATGTGTATCACAGAAGAGGGAATCAGACTGGTTTTCTGTGGCATCAAAACCTCAGCCAAAAGGTACAAATGACCTTGGCCAAAGGGTGTAAGCTAAAGTGAAACAGAGCTTGGCACACAGCAGGAAACCAATAGTCACTTATCTTGTACAGTAAAAAGATAACAGAGGCTTTTTAGGAGATAGGGGTGGCTGGTCCCAAACCATGTGGACCCAAAGTCAAGATAATTATTGATTGAAGAAAAGATTAAAGAACAAAAAAAAATCATATGGCAATGTTTAAAATTAATTTCAACCTCAAGGGTCTAAAGTCATGAAGAGATGTTATGTTAGTGGGAGCTACGCTTCAAATTTAATATCCTTCTGTCATTTCCTAGTCACCAGACCATGAACGCTCTTCAGGGGTACTGGTCTGCCAAAGCTCTAACTTTCAGGAAAACTCATTGAAATTTGTGACCATGGAGACAAGAAAGAAATTCATGTGGATATTAACTTCTATATCCACCACACCAGCCAACCATCCCTTCTTCCTTACCAAGAACACTGAGAGAGAAGATTGAATAAAAAATTTAGCAAAACATGGTGACCACCTCATATCCTTTTATATTACCCCAAGCACAGTGCACATAATGGAACCCAGGGACCATTTGCTGCACATTCATTGATACTTTGGAGGAAATAAAGCAAATGTGGAATACTTTTCATTTATAAGTGGAGTTAGACAGCAGTCTGTCTCAACATTTTCTATTTCTATTTAGCTTGAGACTATTTTCTGAGTTGATAAAAAGCACTAACCTAGAAGGGTAAAAAAAATAATCTTTATGCCAACTGGAAAACAATTACTCTCCACCAATAGAACAATAATTTTCATTCAACATGATGATGCTGTTAAGAATGGCTGCTAAGTAAACAAGTACTGGTAAGTATTCTCAGCAGACAGATATTTTGATGGGTGTCCTGTGATTGTGTAAGCTCTGGAAATATGAAGTGCCTTTTCTTGATTCACGAGGGTGTCTATGTTTTAGCACAGAGGGGTGAAGGCTTGATATTTCTCAAAAATTATGAATCCCTGAACCCCCTCAGAACCATGAATGGTAAATCCATCATACAAAAGGAAAACCAAGCAATTTACAAAAGCCATTATCATTGTGCTGCATAAACTGATCAAAATAACGTATGCAGAGTTACCCAGTAGGTTGTACTGCAAATTGCCAGATGATACATATTAAAGCCAACCCTGGGATGCCTGTGTACCATTATGAACTTTTGTGATTTATATTAGTTATTAAAGAGTATTAGAAAAATCTCCAGCTAGGGAGAGCTGTAGCACAGCTAGAGGAGTCTCTGAGATATCTTGAAGACTG
This sequence comes from Marmota monax, assembly GCF_021218885.2. NCBI lineage: Eukaryota > Metazoa > Chordata > Mammalia > Rodentia > Sciuridae > Marmota > Marmota monax. The sequence goes on from NW_026695228.1 coordinate 4,976,802, forward strand.
AATGGCTTTTCTTATAAGAGGAGTCCTTCATGCTGGACAGCTGCTAGGCGCATCCTGTGATAACCTTCCAAATATTTCATGTTCACATTCATGTCATGGCTTAATTACTAAATGCTGTCTTTTTCTAATCACCCATGGCTTGGAGGCCTCGGGAATTTTCTCTCTAATCCCTGGTAAATGTTAAGTCTTTGTTGTTGAGTGACAACGAAGAATCACTCAGAAGTCTAAGAGGCCAAGAAAATCTGAGGAAAACAAAGATTTAATTTTTGGCCTCTACAGAACTGCAAATGTTAAGGAGAAAGAGAGCTGACACGAATAGCCGACTGACCCAGCTGCCATTTTCTTGACCCCAACCAAATGCTCTTCAGAAAGCTTACTTGTTCTGATGCTGAAACATCCCCTTTTCAGTCTCAAAAGGCTGCATTTCTCAACCCACATGAATGCATGCCTAAGACTTATATATAGCTCCCACTCTTGGAATGAAATTGTTGGGTGACAATAATATCATTGTTGTTCTAATGTATCAAAGAACCCCTTCATGAGAAAAGTCATTTTAATAAGCTTATATGTCAAGTAGAATAGGCCCATAAACCGTACTGAAATGCTCTTTCATCAGGGCCTAATTCTGTACAAGATCATTAGAAATTCCTCTATGGGGGAAATGGTCAAAGGCATCTTGAGCCTGAAGATCTTGTCCTAAATTTCTGCAGCAGAAAGGTTATTAACAGTGAGGTATAAGACTAAAAGACATATGTGCCACATATTATGAGATTTAGGAGCCAAGAAGAACCACATTTTTAAATCTATAAAATGATAATTGATGGTGACATGTTCTTAAATCATTTTTTTAATACTTCTTCAATTTGCATTTGGATGACACTTCCTGATGATTAGATTCAGTAATGTAATTTTCGCAAGAAGAGCTCAGAATTGAGCCCTTTATTTTGGATATATTTTATTCTCCAAGCCTCTGATGATGCTCATATGAGTTTCCTCCTACCGCGTGAGCTGCCTCATCCCTGTGTTTCTATGATATTTGGAAATATCAGAGAATCCCAGAGTGCTCCTTCTTCTCACCTCAACCTGCATTGTCTCTTTTTATCTAATCTCCTGGAAATACTTTTCACCCCACTGTGCTCTCCTGCCTCAACTGCAGACTCATAAACATTGCTAACCCGTATCTCTCCCTAGAGTCATAAGAGCATCTGAATTTATAACATGACTGAAACCAAACTATAGATTATTGCCCTCCAAAATTTACTCACATACTTTCTTTAAACTTATAACATAGTTGAAACCAAACTATAGATTATTGCTCTCCAAAATTTACTCTCAGATACTCTCTTTGTTGAGACCAGAGTAAGAAAAAGGAGAAATTTAGGCAAAAGAATGAGGACAAGATTAAAGCAAGTTTCCCAGTAGAAGGAACCACAATTGTATCCATTATCCATTCTAAGATTACCAAAATCAGATAATTGAAAAATTGACAATATTAGAAAATCTAGTCTAATATTGCACAAGGTGATCAGTTCTTCTCCAGGGGCTATGGAGAAGATATGGATATTGATAGAATGAAACTCATGAGAATTCTCAAAAGTTGTATTGTAAAGAAATTCATTTAACCCAGCAAACTACAATTTCATATATAGTTCTATATCATCTGTATGATGTGTGGTTGTAAAAAGTAACATAATTCAAATCTGGTTTCAAACAACATGAAACTGCAACAGAGTTTACAATTGCTGATATTGAACACAAGAATGGAAATGCAAACTAATCAGGCATCTACACAAAACAACTATGTGTTAATATACTTCCTGCAATATTTTTCCTATGCACCCATAGTGATCATGTTATAATTAATAGTGGTCTGTGTAATACAGATTGTGTTCCTGAATCAATTGATTACATTACACATAATTTACCTTCAGGGAACACAAACTGCAGAAATAATATTTGTAATTAGCTTCTGCTCCAATGCTTTTTCTGATAGGGAGATTGGTGTCTCACAAAGCAGCTAATTTCATTTTTTAAATATCACCCACTTTTATTAATGACTTCATCATATTAAATCAAATACAGCCACCCAATAATTTTCACCTACTGATTCTAAGTTCAGTCTTCCAGAAGCACATGTACATGACATGGCATAGAAACTTTCATGTTTCTCCTTTATTTGCTTCATCTATCCTGGGTCAATACAATCCTGGCTGGTAAATGCCTTCTCAATAGAAATGTAGACAAAGAGCCAGGCTTGCTATTTGTGCTCTGAACCAGAACAAATTTAGGTGTGAGTCCAGGCCAGTGACATGGAAGAGCCTGTCTTCCAAGCAGTTCTTGGCATTGAAGTCTCATGGTGATAAAGGCCAAATCAATATTAATAGTATCTATTGTATAATCTCTGTCTAAGCCTGATTGCAATTCAAGTGTTGCCTAAAACCATGGCCTTGGGTGTGAATAGCAAAGTTGGTTTAGCTTCAAACTGTTACTTCTACTCATTATTATGATTCCAAATCCAATGGCTGTTACCATCTTGGATGTTATGGTGGCTTTCCCATGGCCATTTCACAGCTGATTCTTCATGCTGATGTTCTCATCATTTCTATGAAAGATACTTGTCCCTGAAGTTGAAAGGCAGCTTTCTTTCCTTAAAAATCTCAAAATCAAATGCAATTATTCTGTCCAAGAAGTGAGCAGTGTATCTTGTTTAACAGCTTTACCGAGACATAAACTTATATACAATATTTAAAGTATACAATTTTATGTATTTGGCATGTATTAGATATTTGTAAAACTATCACCATAAACAGCCAATGAATATATACAAGAACCCCTCACATTTCCTTATACCCCTTTGAAGTTCCCCTTTCCTATTCATTCATGCCCTCCTTACACATCCAAGGAACTATTAATCTGCTTTGTCTTTATGGATTTGTTTACATTTCTAGAGTTTTAAATAAGTCAAATCATATGTACTCTTTTCCATATACCTACTTTCACTCAACATAATTGGAGATTTTTCCATATTGTAGCATGTATCACTAACCTCATTTGCTTGAGTTACAGAATAGCATTTCATTATACAGATGGACTACCATATTTTTATCCACTCATCTCATAATGGACAGTTGGTCTATTGCCAGCTATTGGATATTACAAACAAAAATAAATAGAGTCCTTTCAATCTCTTGAAGGAGTAGGCTTTTCAATGATGATGTTTCTCTTCTGTTTTCTAAAAGCTACCTGATTCTTTCAGTTTAAAAATACTCTTTTGGCAAGAATCGATAACAAGTTCCCCCAAGAGTCTATACTTGTGAGAAACACCAGCTAGCATCACATTCAGATGTATTGGTTGTATATCTTTTAGTCCACTCTTTCTTTGAATTTTCTGACCTCTGAGGAAATGTAAATTTACTCTTCTCATAGGTTGGGCAAGCTACTTACCTCCTACCAGGGAGCTTTGGACTCAAACCCTATAGTCTCCACATCATAGATATTCTCTCAAAAGGTCTGGGATTCTTTGAGAAGGAGGACTCCTAGTAATCTACCCTGATGTTCCAAAATTCTTGAGATAAGTATTCCTTAAATTTCCACTCTGATTTTCTTCAGAAATAGAAGGGTATCAGGCTCCAAGTGATTCTCCAATCACCTTGATTGCTTCAAGTTCCCAACTTTTAATGGAAACATTCTAATAGTTTATATTCACTTCTGCCACATCTTCTCCTATTTTTCATTTCCCTTTCTCTCACTCAAATCCAACTCCATGCCACAAATTTTGTGTAGAATAAGAACAAAGTTGAAAAGTGTTATGGTCCTCGGAATGGGTATTTCAATTTTATTTGTGGGAATACAGGAAAAGCATAAATCTTTCCTTAGAAAGATATATATATATATAAAATAGAGATTGTCATCTCTGGGAGTAGAGCCAGGTTATTTGAGAACAGTTTCTGGGCTATCACATGTTTGGAAATATTCTCCAACAGACAGTCCCTCCCCTGTCAGATTGGGTGAGTGACTGCTATTGATATAATTCAGCTCAGGTTGATGATACTGAGCTTCTGGAATAGAGGTAATGGTTCACTGGGAAACCACTCTTCCGTGTGTTCAACAAAATTCTCTCCCCTTGTCTTTGACTTTCAGGTAAATTATTTTTCAGCAGCAGTTGGGAAAAGTACCCATCAAAACCAATTCAATTTCTTAAATTGTGACCATTTAAGTTTATGGGACCATATTACCACCATTCATTTGTCTTTCACATTGAGATCATTCAGTTCAAAAAGGGAAGGTAATACCTTGGATTCTGTTTCCTATCTTGGCCCACTCTAAAAACTTCATTCAGAAAGGACTTGTGTCAAATCTCAGAAACAAATGCTACAGTTCCCTAACGGCTATTATTGAGAACTCTGACCCATCACTGCCACTTAGCCCCTCCCAATCACATTTTTTCCATTGTATATTATATGATACTAAAAATAAAAAGATTAACCTCCCAGAAGCCTCAGCTGCAAATGCAATGCACATTACCCAGGAAGCCTAAGGTTGTTGCATAAGTTTAAAAAGATTTAAAAGTTTAAGTTAAGAAGGCTCCCTGCACTAATACAGCTTTCTGATCTTCCTGAATCAGCTCAACACGGGATTTGTTTTAGTTAGCTTTTTCATTGCCATGATCAATATATCTAACAAGAACAATTTTGGACAAGGAATAGTTTATTTTGCAGTCACGGTTTCAGAGGTCTCAGTCCACAGACTTCTGACTCCATTCCTAGAGGCAGGATAATCATGGCCAAAGGGTGAGGCAGAGAAAATCAGTTCAAGACTTGACAATCAGGAAGCAGAGAGAGCTCTGCTCAACAAGCACAAAATACAAGCTCCAAAGACACATACCCAGTGACCCACCTCGTCCAGCTACACCTACAGTTACCCTACCTGCCTACAGTTACCAACCAGTTAATACACTCAAGTGGATTAATGAACTGATTAGTTCAAGGCTCTCAGAACTCAATCATTTCACCTCTGAGTGTTCTTGTGTTATATCACACATGAGCTTTTGGGGATACCTCATTTCTAAACCATAACAGGATTATATATCTAGAAATCAGAGACAAAGAATGAGAAACAATGCTTGCAGAGAAGAGAGATAATACTGACCTGAGCATAAAACCTAGAGATTCATTCAAGATTTATTGCAAAATTCTTTAGACAAGAAGATGTGTAAATCCAACTTAAACTGGTTTAGTGAGAAGGAAAAAATAATTTATTGGGTTTTTTTTTTTTAACTAAAATTCTAAGTACATGTGGCTTAAGGATATGACTGGATCCAGACCCAAAGGATATTGTCATCAACTTGTCACTCTGCGTCTCTCAGCTCTCCTTCATTTCTCTCTGGTAGGTTTATTATAAAGTATCCTTCTCCCTCCTGGTGGCAGGTAGGTCACCATCTTCCTCTAAGGATGCATATGTACACATCAGCAAGTTTCTCTTTCCTAGTATTTCAATAAAAATCCCAGATGTACCACTTAGCAATGCGTGTCTCTCAGTTATAAATCAACTCTTCTTTCTCTCTTAACAGAATGACACCTCTCTTCCTGATTCCAGTGAGCATGCTTTTTTTTTTTTTTACTTCTATGGTGCTAGACAGGTATGTAGGACATAGAGAGTAACTGACTACCTTAGATGGCTTCCCAGCAGAGAGGTCCATGGAACAGATGCTTGTGGGAGACTGCCGGGCAAGTTCTAGGAGTGCCCTACAGGCTTCCTCGGAGTGTATTCCCCTGGCACCATAGCTCACTTATTATCACGCCCCTGCTGAGAGCATCCCAGTGTTCCCAGGACATTAAATTAAAAAAAAAAAAAAAACTCAACTTTGCTCTACTCCAGCATGATTTTCAGCAAATTCAACAGTAACCCTCACAGGCAGTTTCAGGCAAATTTCTTTGGTATCCTAATAGGGGTTTCTTCATATACTGACCACATCCCACTGACTTTGAACCAACTCTGGTCTGAGCACCTTGTGGCTATATCCTATCCTCTCCACAGGTGCACTAGTACACTAATATTTGTAACCAGATAAGTGCAGTGAGGTCAGTGGCCAAGCACAGGTCTGTGTCCATACCTGGAACCACAGGGTAGTCAGAAACACCTAGAGCATATGGCTGAGAATAGGAGAGGGGTGATTGGTTTCCTGAAACTAAATTAAGAGGAATTGATTTGGGGGAAAGCACTACCCACATAGTATATCTGAAAGATGACATGCTTAAGCAGAGAGAGAGAGAGAGAGAGAGAGAGAGAAGGTTTAATGGGAGTTCTGAAGCAAAGAGCAGATATTTCAACATATAAGAATATAGTTGGAAATAGTAATGTAGGTGGAAAATGGAGATCAGAGAAGAAGAGATTTTTCTTTAGTCTTCAGAATTGAGAGGTTCTCAGCAGTTTTTTAGTGGAAGAAGAATTAAAGATGGGGCCCAAAGCATATATAATCTTGCTTAAACAATAAAAAAGGACTAAGCAGGGTCGGGCCTGGTTAGTACTTGGATGGGAGACAATAAAAAAGGATATATTGCTTGTCTTAATAAAAAGTTCAGAATCAGGGCATATTTTCAGCAGCACATAATCCTTCATCTCAATACTATCATTGAAGACACAATTCTCATCATTTTCTCCTTCTTCTTTCCACAGCGCTGGCATCATCCTGACCTTGATTTCCCTCTTATTTCCCAGGCTGACAGCACCTCCAGGGTCATCAGGATTTGTTTCTTTCAACCAGAAAGAAACTGAGAATACCTCTGACCTAGATTTCTCAGCAAAATTTCCAAGAGTGCCCCCACCCCAGCTTTGGCCAAGCCTAGCTTACTTGTCCCTGAACCATTAACTCAGCCTTGGGGCAAGGAAAACATGAATTAATTTAGTCCATTTTACATCTCCCATCCCTAAAGCCAAGAGTAGCACAATCTGGGATGATGGGGAAGTAGAGGATGCGTGCTAAGAAGCCAACAAACAGATGGACCCTATAAAAAATCATTAAATGCTTCCTCATTGCACCCCCAAACAGATGTCTATGGACCCCTGTTGCACTTGTTGTGTCAAGTTTTACATGTACAACTTCTCCACCAGACTCTAGATGGTACCCCATTCCCCATCCCCATCAGAGGTAGTCAGTAGATACTTAGGAATAAGTTTGAATGAATGAATGGTCTTAAACATCATGTTTGCCAAAGGAGTTTGAACTGTATCTGCAGACAATAAGATACTCCTGAAAGGCTTTGATCATCTAAGATGTTCTAAAATCAGCAATGTTGAAAAGGAATGGAATGAAGGACACAGTGCAGAAACTATCATAATTGTCCAAGAAATTGATGACGTAGGGTTACTGTGGCAAAGGCAATGGGAATTAAGAAAAAAATTTTGAAAATTTTCAGAGGTGGTGATCAAACTTGTTTAGGTAGACAGGTCAATAGACCAAGAAAAGAAGCAGAAAACAATGATCAGGTTTGTAGGAAAACAAAGATATCACTACATATAATCTATAAATATCAACACTTTTTCATTAATAAATGAAGAGGAGGATCTGTTTATTTTTAAAAATCACAAAGATTTTTCTAGTTTCCCATAAATCATAGAAGCAAATTATTTTTAATAAATATTAGTGTTGTGTATGGTGTGCCAAAAAAAAGGTTCTAAGGGAACTATCTACATCATGGCTTTTCTCATTTATAATTGGCCTAGTGGGTTTCTCCTTTTGATGTCTATGAAGCCCCCTAAGTTTCCTGAGTCAGCTGACTCTATGAGGAAGAAAAGTGATGGACAATAGCCAAATCCACTAAGGCAGCCTGTGAGCCATGCTGAGCACTAAGGATGCAAGAAGGAAGGGCTTCATTTTCCTGATGTTATGATTTTCATATCTGAGTAGGGCTGAGTTCAATCCCTAACCCACCATCCATCCGAAAGAATTTTTGTCATTAACTTCCTGCCAATGGGTAATGACAGAATAGGGTGTCCAGTGTGCCATCCAGTGGCTAGCTTTTCACTCCCCCATGTCCATGGATCTCAAAAGGAGTAACTTGGAATCAGAGTAGGGCTGGGCCTTAGAGTAGACTATGGATAAGAACAGATTTGGGCTTGAATTAGACACATCCCATTTATTATCTGTGATACCTTCAATAAATTTTTTATCCTCTTTAAGACTTATCTCTAAAAGCAGGATTAGAACTGTTACCTAACTCACCATTATTATGGATGTAGTATATGAGAAGTGCTTAGCACAGTGCTGAGTCAAGTATAATTATAATAAATGGATGCTGACATTACTACTAATACCACAACTGTGAGATGTACTTTATAACTCAGTCAGACCCCATTTTCTCAGTAGATATGCAGAGAATTTCTTATGTATCTATGCATTACCTTGTTCTGCTTCTCGCAGAAACCAGTGTGTAATATGGGACAGTGCAAATAAATGAGGATTGGAAGCCCCACTGATTAAAGTTCCAACAAGCTCTCCATTAATATTCAATAAGAAAAATACAGTGAGCTCAATAAGATAAGGGATTTTCTCTGTTTTGTTTTACTCATATATCCCAATTACTCATATATTGCCAAGCCTAGCTTACTTGTCCCTGAACCATTAACTCATATATCCCAAGAATTTTAATCTACTATCCAGCATGAAGTAGGTATTCAACCAGTATTTATTAGATGGTATTGAAGTGATTCACCTTTTTCCTGAAGGGTTCCACTGAATCATATTTCTTTGTCTTTTCCTTTCTACTTCTTCAGCTATTTGACATCCTTGAGGCAAGGCAATAGAATTGTCAAAGATGTTGGACTTCAATTGCTCCCTAACAAGGCTGTATCTGGTCCATAAACCAATTCCACCCTTCAGATGATCTTTGTTCAATAGAACTCTATAGTATAGCTGTATGTATATACATGGCCGTATAACCAATGTGGTTCTGCAACCTGTACACTTGGAAAAATGAGAAATTATACCCCATTTGATTCAAATGTATGATATGCCAAGATCATTGTATTGTCATGAGCAACTAATTAAAAAAAAGAAATTTGGATAAGTTGCTAGCCTCTAGGGTAATGGAAGCTTTCACATGAATATTTAAAGTCCATCTCCTCCAGGAAACTAGCTAGCAATGCATGGCAGTATTCTCACCAGACAATAAAGGGCAGAGGATCTGTTCCACTAGATGGGGGCCCTGTGTGTGTATTCCAATTGACCACTGTCTCCACCACTCCTTATTGTACATCTGATACTGCAGCTCCATGTTCCTTGTTGATACCTCTGTTCTACTAGTTTTCTAATATCCCAGTGCTTGTTTTATTTATGCTAGTTCTCTGACTTCTATAGATATTGAAGTCTGTTAGGCCTGCTCTATAGCTTTCAGAGAGTCAGTTAGAAAGGGGTGGACTAGCTAGGCATGACGGCACATGCTTGTAATCCCAGCAGCTTGGGAAACTGGCAGGAGGCTCATGAGTTCAAAGCCAGCCTCAGCAATGGCAAGGTGCTAAGAAACTCAGTGAGACCCTGTTTCTAAATAAATTACAAAATAGGGCTGGGGATGTGGCTCAAGGTTGAGTGCCCCTGAGTTCAACCCCTGGTACTAAAAGAAAAAAAGAAAGTTAGGGGTGGACCATAAGCAATAGTACAAATGCAGATTTAAGTGCAGGGTGACGATCAGGTGGAAGGAGAAGTTAGAATCCTTTCTCTTGCTCAGATTCTTGCCAATAAAGACCTTCGAAAATGTGCTTACATTGCATGATAAACATTTCCTCAGTCTGTATCAACAACATTATAAACATCACTACTGAGACCATACAAACCCTTCCTATTTGGGATCTTTCATGAACATTTAAGTTAAAAACACTGAATGTTTTTATTACAGGGACATGTCTATAAACATTGACTGTGCCTATGCTTTCAGACTGAATCTTAAATCACCCCATGGATCAATGGAATGTTGAAGAGCACAGAAAGTGACAGAGAGCACTGGCCACCCTGTTGACCGGAGCTATCAAGATGTTCCTTAGTTCTGCAAGTCTTGGTTTATGCAAGTCAGTGTTTTGCTGCCTCGAGAATGATAGAATATACTGTCCTAGGAAAACATGACAGGAAATAAGAAAACATCATCTTTTGCAAGTAATTTCATAACATCTGAGTTTATGGGGCATGGAATAAATGAAAGCTACTCAAACTTCAAACAGTGAGATGAGGACAAGAGGGAGGAGAAGACGAGGAGAGGACCAGGAGAGGAGAAAAGAGAGAAATTCAAGTAATATGAAATTCATCCACTTTTTTTCTTAAGTCACAAAAGAAGATTGCAAAGAGAGAGGAATAAAAAGGATGAGGAGACACAGCAGAATGAGGAGGAGAAGAAGAAAATCAGCTGAGAGAATTGATGAGGTTTATCTTACTCCTTCTCCTTTTGGAGACTATATAAAAGTTAAAAAAAAAAATCAAGAGCACACAGAATTTACAAGTGTCTCTCATTTTATAGGATATGTTTGCCTGTGTCAGTCTAGGAAACTTTGGAAATTTTAATTCTGAGGACCTTACTCTTAACTTTTAAATGTCTCCATCCTGAAAGCCAGCAGTAAACAAAATTTACCATTATGTTCAAACACTCTCCCTTCCCACATGCCAGGACATAAAGCCTCTTTTCTCAGAACTCAGTACTTTAAAGTCCCAAGTTGACCCACAAAGTTGTGGTGGGTCTTATTAATGAACAAATAAAAAAGAACAGGGGATATATCAGGAAACCTGATTATGGCCATAGATCCAAGTCACTTTCTCCTCTGCCATAAATAAAGATAACATTTTGATGTCTATCTGATTAATCCATTTGTCTATTCCTTATTTCTGGGCTCACAAAGGCAAGGAGAACTGTTATTTATTGTTTCATAAAACTCCCAATTAGTGAATCAACTGGGAACCTTGATTGATAGTTGTAAGCGCTGCTATTCAGAGACTGAAATAGTCCATGGAACCTGGGGAGATATGGAGGTTATTGGTTCAATCAGGGCAGGAAGATTAGACTTTAATCTTCAGTGTTTCATAAACTCAAGCCTCTCTTTTTTATATATATATTGGTAGTTTGTAGCAGCTTTTATGGCGATTATACAGCTATTTTTTTAGCAGGCATAGACTTTGGGGTAGAGAGCTCTGAAAATTGTCTTGAACTGCATTTATGGGCACAGATTAGCTCTAGCAGGGATTATATCCATATGCACTCATTCAAATACACAAGTTACACAATTATTTCCTGAGGACCTACTAAGTGCCAGGCACTGCTCTAAGTTTCCAGAATATATCAGTAGACAAAGAAAAAAGAAATTTAGAGGAAGGTGGTGGAAGAGGGGAGTAAAGAGGGTTAGGAATTCCAGAGGTTTCAGGAGGATTTCCAATGTAAAATTACTTGGTCAGGGTAGGAAATATCTAAAAAATGCTGTTAGAGCAAAGACATAAAGGAGGTGCTGTAATGAGCCAGACAGCTATGGGGACAGTGAGACAGAGGAACATTCTAGGCATAGTGAACAGTTTTAAAAGAATGGCACATTGAAGGGGAAGCATGAAATTGGAGTTTGGGAGGTAGCTAGGACAGTGAGCAGACAGAAGAATATTGGACAGGAGATCAGGGAAGCCAGAGGGACTTGTTACAACTGAGAGATGGGAAGTCATTCTAGTATTTCATGATCTGACTTATGGCTGTGCAAATCTTTCTGTCTGCTATGCAAGAATAGCCTGTAGGGGCTACAACAGAAGAAGGGAGACCAGTCAGGAGGCAGCTGCATGCATTGCAGATGGAAAATGATGAAACCAGGGTCATCAATATGGAGGAAAGTAAGAGATGCTCAGTTTGGGGATATCTCTTAAGAGAAAGTCTACAGGTTTCTGGACCACTAGGATCTATGTAAGGGAGAAAGAGAAGAAGGAGTCAAGGATAATGCTAGAGTTTAAGCCTAGAAAACTAGAAAAATAGACTTGCCATTTAATAAGTAGAAGTTTAGTTTTGAACACGTTAAAATGTGAGAAATTTATTAGTCATCTAAGTTTATGCATTAGTCAAACAGAGGATTCTGAGGTTCAAGAGAAAGATCAGGGAAGAAAATACAAACTTGAGGGTCATCAGTATATTGACAGAAACTCAAACCATCAGAAGAGCAAGGAGAAAGTATAGATAGAGAGGGGGAAAAATGAATAAAAAACTCAAGGACTGATCAAATTCAATGTTTCTGGTGCAGGGAGCAGAGAGTAGACTGTTAGTTTCAGGCAAAATATATATCACAAATGGCAGAAAATCTGTTTACAAATATTTTATCAGGCAAAATATGTTTAATTTATGTGAGTTGGTTCACAGCCAAAGTTATAAACCAGAAGATTCTTTGGACCTTAGAAATGCCTTGTCAGACATATATAGGTATTATTAGACTGACTTCCTCAAATTCCTCTTCACCTTATTTTCAAATACATATGGAACATAAGAGAGACTGTGGGACTGTGCTATTTTTCCCATGCTCTTTAAGTCTCCTAATTTCTGAAGTTATGGAGGCTTGAAAGTATGAGTTCAAGGTGTCACAGGGCCATGCACCTACTGCAGAATCTGTACAAGAATTCTTCCTTGCTTGTCTTAGATTCTGGTGGCTTCCAGCAGTTCTTGATGTTTCTTGGCTTAGGGGTACTGCCCTCCTCTGGCTCCCTCTTCTTATGACCATATCTAAGTCTCTGTGTCTTTTTATTTTCTATCACTTAATAAGGACACCCATCATTGAACTTAGGGCCAGCCCCACCCTACTCCAGGTTTTATTTCATCTTGAGATTTTGACCTGGATAAGAGAAAAAGGATTAAAAAAAAAACTTGAAAATACAGTTAGATGTTAAAAGCTTAAGTGAGCCTCCCACAAAGAAAAAGATGAGTAATACAAGGAAATTTAATTCTGTCAGAGAGATATATGCACCACCTCTGAAAAACAGGAAGAAAGGTCTCTGTTGGTTTTCTGAGCAACAAACTAGTGATTCAAAGTCTAGAAATATATTTTGTATTTCTTTTTAATTTTTAGTGAGGTTTTATTGAAGAAAACTTCAGAAATCACAAGTATACAAACAGTTTACAAAAAATTCACTGAATTTTCACAAATAAGCCAGCATCCACATCAAGTCAGACCACAGCCAAACCCTCTGAAAGTTCCTTCAGGGCTTCTTCTAGTTACTGTCCCCTCAAGAGCAACCCCTTTCCTGTCTTGTGCTGCCTAGCTTGTTATTGAACATTATGTAAACAAAATCATAAAGTCTGTACTCTTATGCATCTTATTTCATCTGAAGTATTTGTGAGAATCTTCCACAGTTTTGCATGCAGCAGTAGTTTGCATAGTACCCTATGCGAGTATTCATAGGCACATCTATCCATTCTATTGTGAATGAACATTTATGTTGTTTTCAGTTATCATCGTGTTGCTATTAACATTCTTATGCATAGTTTTTTGTGAGCATTCCTTTACATCTGTGGGAATGCAAAGGAGTGGAATACCCACCAGTTGCAACTGCTGAGTCAAAAGGTACATTTGTGTTCCACTTCAATGGATACTGCCAAATTGTTTTCCAAAGTGAATTAACCAGATTAGGACAACATTAAATTTAAAAAGCTACAGGATTCCTGAGAAGAACCTATCACAGATACCTTGGTCCTTAAAAGGTTCCCAGGGCCTTCCATTTCAGACTCATCAACAGCAGCTTCTCTTCGGGAACTTGCTGAAGAGGATTCCTCAGCTGAGGCAAAGGTAAGCATCAAAAGAGTTCAGAGGTACATGAAGGAGGCAGAATTCAGACACCAAGGAAATTAATGCCATAGCAAAAATCTATGACAGCAGACATTGATCGTAAAGAGGACTGAAATGCCTCCTTGTCAGAAGCGGCAGTTCTGGCAGCAGATGGAAGCGTCAGTCATCTGGAATATCACTGGAGTTAACAGAGATTGAACACTAAAAACTTGGAGTATGTGACATAGGAAACAGAGAATCTAAAGATATAATGGCTGGTAAGTGGTTTGGGGGAAAGGGCATGTGATGCTTCACTCTGAAGACCCTTCAATAAAAAGTCTTACTGACTAGCTGCTGGATCCTTCAGTGTTGCCTTGGGTACACAGAATCACCTCACCCAAGGTCAGGACCAAGGTCATATCCAGTGACTGATGAACATGATAGTATAAATACATAACCATCCCAGCCCAAAGTCTGGGTCATTCCAGCTCCTTGTGGATATTGGCTAATGCTACAGTGGAACCTACATTACAGCTTTACTTCATCCCTCTCTACCCACTCATCTTTCCTTCTCCTCCCCAGTACAAGTATAGATCCCCTGGGAATTTGTTAGGAGGCATCCTACACACTAAACTCCATTTAAGAGCCAGCTTTCCAAGAAGGCCAACCTGTGACAGAGCCACAGGACTAACCCTGTGCCACCCTGTGCTGCTATAATAAGCATGTCCTGCTTAATTTAAATAGCATCCATACAATGTGAGACTCAATTTTGAATGACTTAAAGTTGGGGGTACCCTAGAGACCACACACAAACCTGAGGTGCCAACCACTAAAAAGCATTTTATTTGTACCTCCACAACTACCTCTGGTTGATATTAAAAGAATAAGACATTGGGCAGGTCACATTTAGACTACAGCTTCTTTAGATATTAACCTAAAATAGTAAGGAGAATTAATTTGGGTGATTTTAATTTCACCCCAAGGATTTAATAATAAGGAGGGGCTACATCATTCAAATGAAAGACATTTTTTTTTTTTTACTATTACTGTTACTGTATTATTTGCAATGGTTTTCTGCTATCATTTAGGCTACCAACTCTCAAGCTGTGTTAGACAATGTTTCTGGGCATAACTAGAGAAGTAGAATATAGAGCAGTATTTCAACTCAGGCTACAGCATGGTTTCAGAGCTAACTTAATGAAGGTGTAATTCTGAACCATTGCAGAATCCTCTCAGTGAAAACTAAATTGCCCACCGGGAGGTATAGCCTAATGAAGGTTGGAACAGAATTGCTTCATTAAATATACATGGTTGTTTGCTCAAGGAATTAAGAGATCAAAAAGCTAGTGAGGGTTAGGAAAAATTCTCTAGGCAGGTTCCATATTCCCATTAAGAAAAAAAAATGTCTGCTAAAATAGTATATCAGTATCCTCTCCTGCACCCCACAATAACTTTTCTAGTGAAAATGGGAGGAGATCTGAGAAATATTGGCTTGGATTATGGTTTAGATATTAGGTGGCCCCCCAAAAGCTCAAGTGTGAGACAATGCAAGAACAATTAGAGGTGAAATGATTGGGTTATGAGAGCCTTAACCTAATCAGTAAATTAATTCCTGGAAGGTAATTAGCTAAGGGGTAACTGAAGCATGTGGGGCATAGCTGGAGGAGGTGGGTCATTGGAGGTATGCCTTTGGGGCATATATTTTGTGTCTGGCAAGTGGAGTCTCTCTCTCTCTCTCTCTCTCTCTCTCTCTGCTTCCTGATCATCATGTGAACCACTTCCCTCTGCTATACTCATCTACCATGATGTTCTGCCTTACCTTGAACCCTGAGGAATGAAGTCAGCCATCTATGGACTGAGACCTTGGAAACCATGAGCCCCCAAATAAATTTTCCTCCTTAAAATTGTTTTTTTGTCAAGTCTTTTAGTCACAGCAATGAAAATACTGACTAAAAAAGTTTGGTACAGTTCCATGTAGAAAGAACTCTTTGTCATGACCAAGAATTGCTTCTGAAAGTAAACATGGATGCCCACACAATTTTACACACAAGTATGTATTGAAACTAAGACGCCCATTCTGGGAAAACGTTTTACTCGGCAGACCCAAACTCACTTTTGAGTGGATTCTAAACTATTGCAAATCAAAACTTCTGGAAATTTCATTGTGGTTACAGACGTAAGCCGATTACCAAATACAAAGCCAATGCTTTCCCATCATTAGTTTGATTCATTTGTCTATTCCTTTGTGAACTTGGAAGGGGTACATAAGGGAATTAAAGACTGAAAAGAAATAGAAGGGGTACCTCAGAAATGAACTTAAGTTACAAACTGTGAGGTTTGAGATACTTTTGAGAAAGTTTATAAGACTCCTTGAGAGCAGAGGAGGATATTATTGTTGTGGAGTAGGCCTTCCCTTTCAAATCCCTGTTTTGAGGTAGAACAATTCATACCTCAAAATTTCATTTGTGCCTAAGGCACAGATGGTGGGCTCGTATGCAATTCAATACTCATCTTGTTCTCGTGGGCTCAGCGGCGACGCTGAATTTCATGACAGAGGAGACTATGCTGAGTTTAATACTTTGGTTCTGAAACATAGTAATATAACTTCTATTCCTCAAAGAGCACTGAGATTTTTTTTTCCAGTTTTTTGCTCATTCAGTTTTGTTATTTTCTTCCCACTTCAGAAAAATTTTCCAAAGACTATGGAACATTAATACAAAAATAAGCATTATTATCCACTTAACAAACATCACTGATGTTATCTAGTGATGCGTGTTTGTGACAGCATTTTAGGGAATATGAATGGGAGTTGTCCTATTTTCATTCAGTAGTTAGTTTCTCTATTCTTAACTACCACTCTGTGTGTCCCCAGATAGAAGGATTTGCACAGTTATTTCTGCTTCTTCTGAGGTTTCCCATCCCACAATGTTGGGAAAGAACATTGTGACTTACGACACTATAGCATTTTATTTGCTGATCCTGGTCCCTTTACTTGGCATATTCTTGACCCTAATCTTCACATTGCTTGGCTCTTCTATATCATTCTATTAAGCTGTTTGATTTTCTTGAAATATATGAAATTTTCGGTATTCACTTGTTTTTGATGGATAAACTGCATGAGAGAAAGGGTATCACTCTATGCCCAGCCCAGAAGAATACCTGATGAATATGTAATGAGTCTTGGAACCCCAAAAAGGAATTCCTTTTTTGCAGTTCAAGATTGTGACTTGATGGTAAAGAGGGAAAGAAGTCCAGTGCTTTTCTTGCTATGAACAAGCTCATGAGGTATGTTGGTAAAGACCTAAGAATAAAATCATAAGATTTCAAAGCAAAAACTGCCAAGACTTAAAAGGAGGGACAAAGAATATGTGCTGATACAGAAATTCATCTACAGACACTTCAGCTTGAACATAAGTAGGAGAAGCTCACATTTTCAATGATGTCCAAAAGGAATGGGGAGACACTACTAATTCTGAAATTTTAGGCACAAATGTACCATAGTTTGAGTTAGTGGGCCAGGAAGAAATGGGGAGAAGGAAAAGAATTCTCTTAAGAAAAAGAATTTAAATCTAGAATTTCTCTTGTGATAGAAGCTGCCATACATGTTTGAAAAGCAGGAAATCAATGAGAATTGGGGTTTTCCAAACTTTCTTCAGAGGTCTCTTTTATGAGGCCTCCCTCATGTTATTTTTCATAAGTAATTATGAAATAATAATGGTAATAATAACAATCATGAGCAATTACAACTGCAGCTGTTCAATTTCTATGTAAAAAGTATTTCAAAAGAGACAAATTTTAGAAGAATTTGCCCTGTGTTTAATCTACTACAGATGAAATTATATTCATCTCAGTTGAGAAATCATTTCAGAAAGAATGTCAACTGCTGTGTCTTTTTGGCAGATACTCCACAATTCCCTTCATAACCTGGCACAAGCTGTCCAGAAAAGGCCTACACACCATTGGACAGTTTCACACATCCTGATTTGGAAAACATCTGGAGAAGTTCCTTCCCATGCACAAGGAGGCCCCGAGTGACAGAATAGCACCCTTGCCATGGACAAGACTCTGGAGTGACATGCTCTTTGAAAGGTTTAGTAAAGTTGCTCTCCATGGAAAGTATGGTTCAGACATCATTTATCATAACCTACAGCACAAATTCAACCTCCAACTCACACTGAACCAGAATTATTTGTCAAGAATGGTGAGAAAGTGGTGGCGTGGAGCCAGACAGCCCTAGTCTCAAATAAGTCACATTGCATTTCAGAATTTCATGCTTTCCGTTTGTGGAATGAGGAAAATAGTGCCATGAAGGTTGTACTAAGTATAAATCTCTTGGTGCATAGTCAGTATTCAACATTTTGAATTTCCATCAGTTTCAAATACGAAAAGTACATGAATGTAATCATAGTCATATTTAATCCATTTTTCTTGGGTGGCTACTCATGTGTCTTCTAATAAATTTCTTTAAAACCCTATTTCTTAAAAAAAATGACAGACTGTCCATTCTTTTAAAATCACTGGTTATGAAGACTGAATTGATTGGCTGCTTTCCTCTTCTCTGCTTTTTGGCCCAGAAATGAGAGGCTTTGGTTTTGGGCCCCAGGGGATTCCCAGATCCCTCTGCTATACAAAACCAAGGACAAAAGGACAAAGACATAAAATGCATAGTCAAGAAGTTTTGAAAACTCCCTTTCAGATCATAGTTAATGACTTAATCATAGCTCAAAAGATTTGTCAAGTGTGCACCAAATATATTCATATCTTAGAACTGATTATTCCCAAATTACTTGCTTTTGCTTTGGCATTTAAGCTACTTCAGATAGCTACACGAAAGTTTACTGAGAAATACAAACTGGTAGGATTTAGATTGGCATGTAATATACTAGCAATTCATATAAAGAGAGTAGAGGAAGAATGTTATGGGAGGATTTCCTCAAACACGACTGGGGTTTGTAGAAAGGTTAATAGGGTGAGACTAAGGTCACACTAAGTCTCCATACCTTTGCACAGCACCTTTTCATATGCAATGCACTCTCATGTTCCATGCATGTGTTCGCTTAATGCTAATACTGTGATGGAGTGGATGGAGAATGGTCAGATAACAGAAGAATGATTGATCTACAGGGATATTGGTGTGAATGGTGGCTAACAAATGGCAGACACTGAACTTGAACTCACAAAAAGATAAAACATGCATACTTACTAAGAACCAGGGGCTTTACATACAATATTTATCAAGTCAGCCATGCCAGAAAAATGGAATTTCCTTCCTTTTTGGAGAGGCTAAGACAGCTGCCCTTGGTGTATATCTATAATCTAAAAACACTTAGGGAAAGGAACATTCAATGGACACTGGTAACTCATCTAATCAAAGAAAGAGTGAAAACCTGAATATATCAAAAATAGAATGAAACTGAGCTCAGGTAGAGATGAATAGGGGAACTTGAATGTTGCCAAGAGTTTTTCTAGCTCATTTCTGCTTTACTTCTGTGACAGTTTGATTTTTCTCCCAGTTAAAACATACTTTTTCCATGTGTTAAGTCAGGGTCCCTGAGACCCCTGCTGTGCCTCAGTTTCACACTAAATAAACATTTTTTTCTTTTTCTTTTTCTTTTCTTTTCTTTCATTTTTTTTTTTCTTAAATCCTGTTTGGAAAATCCAGGTGAGTGATCTATTAGGTATAGGTTCCACTATTGTAGAAACGAATTGTAGTCAATAAAACAGGGCCAGCTCCCGCAGTCTGGATGGGCACAAAATCACGAGCCACTCAAGCAGGAACAAACTTTATTTTTGAAACTGCCGCCAATGCCCTCTACGCTCCTGGGAAGATTGCCTATGGACCCACGCGGCATTCTCCCGGACCCCAACAGGAAGTCCCTCCTCCGGAATTCCCTCCTACTGCACTTCCCCAACCAATGGGAACTCTCCAGGAGTCCCGCAGCAGTCCAAGGTGAACAGCAGGAGTCCAATATCCATATGAATGCAGATCTTAACATAATCATATCATCTCAATGGCTTGCTGGCATCACCTTTCAACCAAAAATGCCATGCATCATATTACTTGGCTGTGGCTCTTAGCATCTCCTTTCTTCTGTTTAATTAAGCAACAAGCAATGTGGCTAGGGACCTTGCCTGTTAAGTTTGTCCACTTCAACATATGGTACTTACCCGTCATCGGATGAACTGACCTCTAGGCATCAGCCTCCTGTCTTAGGTTGATACCACTGCAATTGGATCATACCTGTCACTGACTACCGGTCCAGCATATAGCCATACTTGTGGATAGGTCTATGCACCAGTTGGGGGGTGAGGTTCTTTGCCTCACCTCTGTTGGCCCCCAAAATTAGACCATCACTAGTAGAAGGGAGGAGGATACAGAAATGCCATGACACCAAGCCAATTGACGGCTCCTTAGGAAAAATTGCATCACTGGTGACACATCAGCAAAGATACGCCAGCACTACCATAATTTGCTGCATCAACAGATAGATCACAATGCATACAAGTGATACATAGTCCAGGCAAGATCTGCAAGCAGTTCAAAGCGGAGGAATCTATCAATATGCCCATTTCCTCCCAAAATAAATCGACTCCTTGAATGAGCATTACTTGTTGAGTTATTATTCATTGATGCATCAGTTTATATAGTTTGTTGTGATAATTATTGAAGAAACTGTAGTTTGGTTTCATCTTTGTCTTCACCGGCACTGGGATGAAGATAGGAATTCTGACAATGATGCTAAAAAAAATTATGTAACATTCCAACAGGTACTAAGAAAACAATTTTTTGAACAATTTACATTATCCTGAACAGAATTATTAAATATAATGAAAAGGAAAGGTGAAAGTAAACAAACAGATCTGTTAACCTGCTTATTTGTACACATATTAAAACAATCCTCAACAGCTGTTTACCCAATTTAAATTAAACCATTAAAATCACGTGAATAATAAAAAAAATTCGGATCCATTTATTCATGAGCGCTCCTCATATATGATATATGGACATACGCACATACAGACATACAACACAAAACAGAAGTGTGCACACGTAACATACAACACATAAGACAATAGTAAAGGCCTTGTAGCTTTACATAGGTGAAATCTCCATTGCAATGTTTAAAAACTCCACAGTCAAAAAATAAAACTGATCAGAAAAACATTAACCTAGGTCTGTATGAGCTCAAAAATAAAATAGAACTTTATGATGTGGGAAAAAGCAAATAATAAAATAGATATTGAAAAAAGCATCCTGGTTAATCACTGTCGCAGATGTAAGAATAGCCAAGCTGGAGCTCTGGATATCAGCTGTTATGGATTTGAGTCAAATCATCTTCTTTTTGGTCTGTATAAATTGTTTTGGTTAGTCTCTCTGGAATCCAAATCGGCTGCTGTTCTTCCTGTGGAAACACACAAACAGAACCCCAACTCCAGCCAGCTAATAACATGTAATTTTACCACATCATTAGAATAGTTAAAGGAAGGAGTGCTCTATTCTGAGACAAGGGGAGAATGCTAGGAAGACAAAACAACAAATGGCCATCTCAAGACTGCAGCTTATTAGCCTGGCCATGTACCCTAGAGATCATCAGCCTCTCAAATCATGGTTCCCATGTTTATCATAGTGGAGGAAGTCTTAGAAAAGAGGAATGCCGCAGTCTGGCTGGGCACAATCAGGAGCCACTTGTCAAAAGAAACTAACTTTATTTTTAGAACCACTCACGCCAAACAAAACCGCCTCTCAGGAAAAACCCTCAGAGCCTCAACTGCCACCACCGGCTTTCCACAAGCCTCTCTCTCCAACACAAACTTCTCTCCACCTCCCATAATCCTCCTGCTCTTGAGGCCGATTGGCTGGGTCACGTGGGCAGAGCCAAAAAAGTCCCCCAATGAGCAGCTCCGTGGTCTGAAAGGGCAGGGAAACAGCCCAATGAGCATCACCGCAGAGGAGCCAATCAGCTGGATGTTGCTGGGGCCGCTGTGAGCCAATCATCAGCCGGCAGCTGGAAGTTTGCTGGGGCCCCTTCGGCTGTGGCTCTCAACATCTCCCCCTCTCTGTTTAAACAACAAGCATGTGGCTTAGGGACTGTGCCTGCCTTAGGTTGTCCAATAGTACATATGGTCCTTACCCGTTAGGTTGGTACCATTGCAATTGGATCTTACCCGTCACTGACTACCGGTCCAGTATACAGCCACACCTGTGGAGAGGTCTTTGTACCAGCGGGGGGTGAGTTTCTTTGCCTCACCTCTGTTGGCCCCCAAATTTTAGCTGGACGATCATGACAAGCAGAAGGGAGGAAGATACACCAAGCCAATTGACGGCTCCTTTTGGAAAAATTGTACCACCAATGATATCATCAGCAAAAATACCCCAACACTACCACAAGTCGCTGCACCAACAGATAGTTCACAATGCATACAGGTGAGTTCACAATGTGTCCAGGCAAGTTCTGCAAGCAGTTCAGTGATGGCTATTGCAGAAGCTGTAGATTGGTTTTATCTTTGACTTCACCAGCACTGGGATGAAGATAGGAATTCTGGCAATAATGGCTAAAGAAAAAATTATGTAACATTATAGAAGGCACTAAAAGAAAACAATTTTCTTAACAATTTATATTCTCTTTAAGAGAATTATTAAATATAATGAAAAGGAAAGGTGAAAGTAAACAAACAGATCTGTTAACCTTCTTTTTTGTTTACATATTAAAACAATCCTCAACAGTTGTTTACCCAATTTAAATTAAACCTTATAAATGACGTGAAAAAAAATATTTGGATCCATTTTATCATGAGCGCTCATCATATATGATATATGGACATACGTACATTCAAACATATAACACAAAACACAAGTGTGCACACATAATATAATACATACAACACATAACATTATAGTAAAGGCCTTATAACTTTTTACAGGTGAAATCTCCATTGCAATGTTTAAAAACTCTATAGTCAAAAAATAGAACTGATCAGCAAAACATTAACCTAGGTCTGTATGAGCTCAAAAAACAAAATAGAACTTCATGATATGGCAAAGGGCAATAATAAAATAGATATTGAAAAAAGCATCCTGTTGTGTTGCCACATTCCCATTCCCTCCTTCAATCTTCACACTTGTGGGTGCATCTTCATCCCAGGAAGTCCACTCTTCCACATCTGTCTGCTTAGGAACTGATGAATAATCAACTGTAGTTGCCATCAGCCATCAGCCTGCAGCTGGAAGTTTCTGGGGCCCCTTCGGCTGTGGCTCTCAACAGAGGAAGAGGTAGAGCTCAGGACAGGTGGGTTTTGCCACAGGTAACTAAGTCATACACACACACATACACACACACATACATACACACACACACACACACACACATATATATATATATGGAGAGAGAGAGAGAGAGAGAGAGAGAGAGAGAGAGAGAGAGAGAGAGTTATGACAATCATTTTTAAGGAAGAGGAAACAGGACTAGGAAAGTTATTTGTTCAATGTCACAGAGATAGTAAGTGGCAGTAGAGGGATGGAACCCAGTTGACTATATCCAGAGTCCATATCCACCCCTGACAGTCTCTTAATATGAACAAAGAGCAAGAAATCACTGGACAAAATGGGGCAGAGAAGCTGTTTTTTTTCAAAGCTGTCCTGAGACTGACATGTCATGCTGATTCCACTAGGGTAGTGAGGTCTCTGCTGTTGGCCAACGAGGTGATCTTGCACAAATGCTTGATATCCCTTAGCTGGATTTCTTCATATCAAGAGAACACACCAGATAATCTCAAATACTCCTAGAGTCTATTATACCTTAGAATTGATTGTATCAACATCCCAGATAGTTGGCTCCAATTATTTTTTTTTTCCTGTGTGAATCAGAGAGCATGTCGTGCCCCACCCCCAAGCTGCCTGTGGCATCCCTGGGGGTAGTTAGAGAATCTATGCTTTACACATATGTGTGGCCAGATGCTCAACCCCACTGAGATAAAATCAAGAATCATGATTAACAGATCTCAAATAAGCAAATAGAATAAGGCAGAGGAAATCTCTCAGAACATATACCCTGAAGAGACCACAAATGAGTCACTGCATTTTTTTTTCTCAAATCATGAGATCATTCAGATTCCTTTACTCTTTTTCATGACACACACACCCATCCACACCCTCCCCGACTCATGCACACTCCAATATGGGTCACTGTGTCCTTGTCTTCTAATCTAAACCCCTGTTTTTAGGAGAGTTTTGACTCAAATGCAGATCTCAATATGGGGTGCCTCACCCCTTCTAAGCAGCAAGGAGGGATAGGGCTGCCTTGGAAAGACAATTTTAATGAATCATCTACTGAATAATGTATGTGCTATGTTTGTGAAGCTAATTAACTGACTTATTATTTGAATGATGGTACTAAGAATTATTTTTCTTTCAGAAGGGAATGAAGGGGTTGAATAGGAAAATTTCTCCCCTAATAGCATCCTCCCTCCCTGCCTGCCTTTTGTGTCACCAGGAAGTCACAGCTAATCCTCTGAAGGTGATGAATGAATGAATACACACACACAGACACACACACACACACACATACTGTTGCTTTTATAGCTTTGTAATTACAAGGACCTAAAACCCTTGATTTGACTCTTCAATAACTTAGGGCAAAATCCTATTGCCAGCACAAGCAAAGCTATTTCCCCTGTGCCTGTGGGAGAGAATAGATCCTGCAGAAGCAGTGGGACAGGAAGGTGACTTTTTTTCCTCTCTTCTCTAGTGTTCTAGTTTGCTGCTCATTTTCCTTTCCCATTTTTAAAATCTAGCTAGTTAGCAACCAATTGCATGTGCAAAGATTGTTTTCTGATTCCAAAGCCCTGCAAAGGCCAAATTCAAAAAGGAATGGAGATTTCTTTCAGCTAAACCCTGGAGAGCGTGGAAATGCAAGAGGTTTTTGTTTTCCTTCTTGTAGGGATATTATTCACCCTTATCTGCTATTTCAGTGAATTATAAGGACAAAGCAATCTGTTGATTCTCTCTCACCATTTTACTCAAATGACATTCACAGACTTTAATTTTGCTTCTTTCCTCATTTTCTTTGTGTGTAGGATTTGTTTTTGTTGCTATTACTTTTTTTTATTTGCTTCTCTTTCTAATTTAATCTTCCTTAAGTCTGCCCCCCAGTAATCACTCAATCAACCAAGTTCATATTCACCTAAAAATAACTCACCAACTTTCCATAACTATTTGGCCTACTGACAGTTTGCTTTGAAAGCAGCACATAAGCTGAATTTTTAGTCCTGAAACCCAAAACAACTAGAGTTAATTGTGGAAAGTTGTCAGATCTGCAGGAAAGAAGTACTATCAAATTTGTCCCCCAGTTCTTCACACCAAGAATTGCACTACTGATTTGTGTTGAGATTCAATGGAGGGCAATTTAGAAGTTTGGAATGTTTCTTAAAAGACTCAAATGAGTCTTTGAGCTCAACTCAGCCAAACTGAAGCCACAAACAGCCTCAAGCTCTGACAGCTGCAGGTTTTCCCTGCTCTTGTACCAAGAGGTTGTGAGCCATCGACCAGCTATGCTATCCCAGGCCTGGGTGGATCTGAGAACCAAAGAAACATTTCATAAGACTATAATGCACAAGCCCCCAAAGTGTGGACATTACCCACTTTTATTCTTGGGGGAAGATGATCTAAGCCAAAGATGAACCATACCCTAGAAGATAGAAAGGCCAGGTGGAGGGTGGGCATGTTCCTCAGAGCAGCACTCACAGAGGGTAACAGAAGTCATGCATGGTGGTCCCATCTGAGAAGACAGCTGTGAGTCCTCATTTTACCTCCGTCTACTGAAGGCACCCTGGTGGGGATCTGCCTGACATGCCATCAAAAGCTTAAGGAGATCCCCATGTGTAGCAACATTGAAAAAGAAAGGAAAGAGGAAAAGAACCAGAATAAGGAAGAGAAAGAAGAGGTAGTATAGAAGGGAGAAAGAAAGTATGCAACCCACTACCACCCACACAGGCGATGAGTTCAAACATGTAAACTTTCACTTTTAAGAATGTATACCTAGAAGAGCACAGTGGCACACACCTGTGAGCCCAGTGACTCAGGAGGCCAACTGAGCAAGACCTTGTCTCAAAACAACAACAACCAAGGGGGGTGTGGGGGGTGGGTGGAAGCACTGGGAATGAAGCTCAGTGGTAGAACACCTACCTAACACTAAGTGAAGCCATGGGTTCAATCCCCAGTTACACACACACACACACACACACACACACAGTGTATTCTTTCTGACTCCCAGCCTTCTTGGAGAGGTGAGCCTGGGGTCCTTTATGAAAGCTGTCTGTAACTAACTGTGACTCATTTACTGGTAGAAGAAATGATGGGAGTCTCCTGGGCTTTTAGAAGGATCAGGAGTAGGATTGGTTTAGAGCCCACTGGGTGGAGTAAGATTTAAGGAGACACTCCCTCTTGGATGAATCAAGAAGAAAGAATGAAAACAGTGGACCGAAGAGTATTCAAAATAGTACCTTTTAGAAAATGAGCTGAGACATCAGGAAAGAAAGGAAAGATGAGAAAATGGAGTGATTTGTCCAGGGCATGCAGCCAACTCAAAAAGGCAGTGGAAGATGAGCATCTCCTGACTTCCTGTCTAGAGAGCTGCACTTTGCTCTTTTTGTATCCTTTCCAATCCATGATTTTTAAAAATTCTTTTTGTTTTGCAGTAATGTTTTATTATCTGTACATCTTTTTTCTTCCCTTTTTTTTGGCACAGTTGAACTAGTTATGACTTTGGGTTGGGTTAAATAAATTTATAGTGTTAGCACAAATTTACGAGACTTTGAAGAAATTATTTACCCTCTTTGAGTTACAGTTCCAGGTATGTAAAATGAAGTTGTGAGGAGGAAGGGAGGGTCATTGGATCATGAAGACAAAAAAAAAAAATCAAGGGAGGAATAAGGTCTAGTGTTCTCTATCACGGTGAGATAACTAGAGTTTACAATAACATAGTATATATTTTATAAAGACTCAGAAGAGAGGAGATCAAAGGCTCTGCTGGGTAGGAGTTTGGGGACATCAAGAGTGCTAAGGTGGGGTACAAGAAAAATTGTTGGAGTATAAGACTAGAAATAAATCATCAGGTCTCTGATTAAGATAAGTACCATTGCCATGACAACTCCCACCACTGAGAGCTTATCACACATGGCAACTCCTGCCACAGGTTCAGTATTCTAATTAGGTGAAAATAAAATAACCAGTGGAGGTAAAAGGGAGCAATATTCCAATTAACTGTCATAAAGTAATCAATAGGACAAAGTGAGGGAGTCTTCAATCAGGTCCATATGGGGAGGAGACCACCTCACAGCTCACCATGCATGTAAGACAAGAATCCCCTGATGGGACCTGGGGCCTCTCTCCCCTTCTCTCTCTCTCTCTCTCTCTCTCTCTCTCTCTCTCTCTCTCTCTCTCTCCCCCTCTGTCTTTCCCTCTCTCCTCCACTTTATGAAGTGTACTTGTTCTACTTTACAGAATATTATTTTCATCTTCAATAAATCTGTGCCTTGTTTGTCACTTCTGCACGTCTTACTCACTTCTTTGTTCAAGACACCAAGAACTTGGACTTCAACTGGACATCCTACTGGTAACAACTCCAAACATAAAGAAATAATAAGGAAATAGAAATGCCAATTACCCTGATTTGATCAGTACACATTGTATGTACATATCAAAAATTACACCTTATCCATAAATATGTGCAATTATTATGTGAATTGAAGAGAATTAAATTAAAAAGTAAAAAGTGAGATGAGATGATTGATATGAGTTTACTCAGGCATTGATTCAGCAAATGTATTGAGTACCTATCTATGCCCAAGGCAATGCATAAAATACCCAACAAAACCAATATGGCCCAAATTTTTAGTGTCATGAAGAAAATAAATAAATAAACAAGAGTTTTTGATACAACAGACATTAATAAACACCTTCTGGGTATTGCTTTTAAAGAAGTGGACTAGTACTAGCATTCTTGAATTTACTCTTTCTTAATGTAGGGTTGAAGGAATTAGTTGGTACAAGGGATTATTTTACCTTTATGCATCAGTTTTCATTTTTCCGGTGGATTAACTCAGCTTTAAATCCCACCAGGCAGACATTAGAGTTTATTGAATGGCTAATACACATTTCATAAATTCCCTTACACAAAGACTACAGTGAGTCATGCTTTCAAAAGTTCCTTGAAGATGGATTTATGCCACATGACAGTCATAATGGTTCATTTGCAGCAGCTACACAGTCTGTTGGGTAAATAATACAAGTTATATAAATCATATCTACGCTGTGTTTACACAATAGACCATAACTACTCCAGAGGCACCCAAACAATCTGATACAAAAAGTGGTTTATAAATGATGTAAATACAGTACAAGTTTAAGTTAATCAAATGAAACCACCCTCAAGGAAGACAGGTTTGTCAGGGAGGCCTAAGGAGATAAGATAAATGAAATATGTGTCTTTGGTAAAAGTTTATGCAGGATAAGACTCTTGGTTTGCAAATAACTAGAGTCAATTAAAACCCTTAACACAAAGGGGAAGAAGGGCTGGGGATGTAGCTCAGTGGTAGAACACTCGTCTGGGATCCATTCCCCAACAGTGCAAAGAAAGGAAACAAGAAAGAAACCTGGATGTTGTGGGGTGGGAAGCAAGCAGGCCAGGGAGGGTGGTGGAGTCAGATAATCTTTAAAAATATATAGGGTACTTTACAGAAACCAAAAGTCAGAATGGAACAAGATTTTGAAGAGGAACTGGGATTAGGAGAGGGGATTCTACAAAAACCCACAAAGTTCCTCATTTCTCTTTCTTCCCCTCAAAAACTTCATTCTACTCTCTTTTCAAAATTGGTCTTCTCTATTTACTCTTTTGTATGTTTCCTCAAAATTTTAGAGTTTCTCTGTTCTGTTCCAGAATCATGTGGGGCAAATTGCCTGCCTCTGGGTCTCAGCCCCAAGGTCCTAGGTACAAGAGTCTCATGGCACTTTTAAGACTATGTTGTATTTGTAATACATACACTGCTTTTATCCAAGTGTTAAATATCCCCATAAATAATATCTCAATTTTGAAGATGGAGTCTCCCTATGTTGCCCAAGTTGGCCTTCTACTTCAGCCTCTCAAATAAATGGAATTAGAAGCGCACGTCACCATGCTTGGCTCTCACAAATAAATATGTGAAGGGCTACAACACACATGCATATGAAATACCATATGCATATTACACCATTTCCTTAATTACATCTCTTTTTTATATTTGGTGTCATAGTCCACTTGGGCTGCTATAACAAAATACCATGAACTTTGTAGCTATAAATAACAGAAAGCTGATTTTCAGACTCTGGAAAACTTTTTGCTGATGAAAACTTTCCTTTCCATTCCTGCATGGTGCCTTCCTTTTGTGCTGTCACATGGGGAAGAGAGGAAAGCTCTTTCTGGGGCCTTCAAGGGTGCTAATCCCCTTCATGAGGGCTCCACCTTCATGACTTAGTCACATCCCAAAGACCCTCACTTCCTAATATCATCACCTTGGGGCTTAGGATTCCAAATATGAATCTTTGGGGGACCCTAACATTCTGGCCATAACATTTAGGGTACTTCATATTATTTTAATATGTAGTAACAAACTACCCTTTAGACATATGCTATTAATTTTCCCATAGATTTATGTAAGTGTCCTGGGAGACAAAAAAATCTTTCATGAATATTAAATACTAGTTTCGTTGATTATAAATTTTATAGGTAAATGTCATGCACTCATTTTAGTTTTTTTCTTATTTTGATTTATTTCTTTAGCTGTTATATTTCATGTGTTAGTTCATACCTATTTATATCTATAATCCTGAATTGGGGATATTTATTTACATACTATTTTTAGGCTTATGTAGTCTTCTTCCCCACCCTGGAACAGGGACAGTCTGGTCTTCAACTCCTGGACTCAAGTATTCTCTTGCCTCAGCCTCATGAGTGCTGAGGATACAGGCATACTCCTCTACACCAGGCTACCATTTTTAAGAAATGATTTTTTTCAAGTTTGACTTTTGCCTCTTAAGGTTAAGCAATTATTTTTGGTCTTAAAAATATTTGGTCCTTTATGTAATCATATCTATCAATATGTACATTTGTAATTTCTTCCATTTATTCTAGGTATAGAAAACATAACTCTTGACATGGAAAGATTTTAAAATATACTTCTATATATTACTCTAGTCTTTAATAGATTTTTATTTTTAACAGTTAACTATTTCATATATGTAGTATGCAGGGAATATAAATTTCTTTTCTTCCCTTTATTGTAGGCCATGTTTCCTTTCACGGATGATTAAATCAACCTTTCCTAAAGTGTGTTCCTTGGAACACTCAATATGTAAATCTCTTCTCTAAAAGGGGGAGGGATCAAAAAGAAAAAGAAAAAAAAGAAAGAAAGGAAGAAAGAAAGAAAGAAAGAAAGAAAGAGGAGAAAAGAGGGGAGGGGGAAAAACAGAAGGGGAAGAGGAGATGGAAGTCTTCTGTGGTCAAATTACCTGGTCAACTGCTAATACTCTTTCTCTTGTTACTTTATAATACATGGTATTTATTAATACATTATAGGCTCCAAGCGGTCTTGCAATAAATCTTCCTGTTGAACAGTTTAATCCTGTCCTTTTCCAAACTCATCTGAAGCATTCTTAAGGCATTCCTCAACAAGTGAAAGACAATAGGGAAATAATCCCAAGTGGATCCTTGAAGAAGCCACGTTCTTTCAGGGGCCTGTGAATTCAAGGCATGGAAGGTTGGAGACTGCGGGCAATGTTTAGTCAGAATACTAACTTCCTGCCAGGCATCTCAAACATCATTTTGGTTTAAGATCATTCTGTAGATTGGTTTCTTTCTATATGTCTATGTCCACTTAGAAGAGATATTTTTACATTTAGGGAACTTAAATACCTAATCCAAAGTGACACAGTAGTAAATGCTGCTATAATCTGAACTCAAGTCACAACTTCTCCAAGGTTGAATTTTTATCTCCCTGATAAACTTCTATTCTTTTATAAAAATGAGGGCCCTTGAGCCTCTGATAAGACAGAATACCATTCTGCCTCTAGGATGCTCCAGGCATGAAGCATCTCCTAAGACATTTACACAGAATTGTTCAAAAATCTTTCCTTTCTAAATAACGAATCCTGCCCATCCTCCATCTCAAATTTTAAAGAAAAAGTCCTCCTTTCATCATAAATTCTTGATCCCAGATATATAGAGAGAACAAGAACCTGAGGCTCTTCATTAGATCAGACGAGTGTAATATTGACTTAGTGCATTCTGGGTAAATCATTATCAAATGGACTATCCCACCTTGGAGTTAATTGCTGGATAAAGTCAACCAGATGCAGAGAAAGAGAAAAGCCACATCATAGTCTGGAGGGAGGCAGATGTTACGTCTGTAAGCGATTGCCTT
Source organism: Marmota monax (assembly GCF_021218885.2). Classification (NCBI taxonomy): domain Eukaryota; kingdom Metazoa; phylum Chordata; class Mammalia; order Rodentia; family Sciuridae; genus Marmota; species Marmota monax. The sequence continues at coordinate 5,008,011 of NW_026695228.1, forward strand.
CTCTGCACTATATCTAACAGATGAACTCCAAGTTCAGTGATTAATGCAGCATCTTATCCAATCTGAAAAGCTAGGAGTAAGATTCAAGATGGGTAATAAGTTTAAAGAACAGAAGAGGAGACTGGAACAAAGGTATAAATTGTGATCAGATTATTTCATTACCTTTTAAACTGAGATTGGGATTGGGGAGTGGAGGTGGCTATTTTTTTAATTCATATTCATGCTTTTAGCAACACACAAAGTTCAATGGGACGCATTTGGTAGGTACTAAAAAAAAAAAAATCTCCAAGCAGTTGAAGAGTTTTAAGAGTCAGGAGTTGACAACAAAGAAAAGGAAAAGAAAAGAATTTAAAATGTTTTATTTTGCAGACAGACAAACTGAAGCATCCAAAACAGATGGATTTCCCAGTGTTTTGCAAAGAAGGATTGACAGTGCTTTGGAAATAACAAGTGTTATTTCCACTTGTTTGTATCCTGTACCTCAAATAATATCTGAAAATAGTCCTTTCACACACACTTCCATTTCACTAGAGACCCCAAAGAGTGCAGAATTGGTACCCCACTAGCATTGGGGTCCAGACAGCAGACAAGTGTGGGAAAAAGTTCATCATTCAGTGCCTTCTTCAACTTGAGTGACAACTGCATCCCTGTGAATGACTTTCTGAGCCATTAATGTTCTAGACAGAAGAGGGACTTTCTGCAATCCTAAAATAATGTTGATGTAGGGGATTTCTTGCCCTTAGTCTAAAAGGGTTTTTAGTCCTTCCTCCTGGCAGATGACCTAGCATGTTTCGCGGGTGTCTCTTTCCTTCCCTGGCACTTACACTAAGTAGGTTTTCTGGAGGACCTAGGGAACCCTAGGAGGTGTTATGTTTCATTTTAAACAACAAAGACTTTGTCAACAGAGAGATTCAAGCTGGAAGTTCAGTTCCACCACTTATAGCTCCATGACGTTATAAACAACCTAACTATATATCTAAGACTCAGTTTCACTTAGTCTTCAATGAGGACAGCAAGGGTACCTGCCATGTAGTGTTTTCATGGCACCACAGAGGTAGTACATGAAGGAGGTAGGCTCAATATCAGCTCTAAAATTTAAAAAAATTTAAAAAAAAAACATTATTTCACTTCTTCCTTTCTCTGTTGAGAGCACTTTTGTCGTTATCCTCCTCAAAGTGATATCTTTCCGGAAGACACAAGATGTTTCTCGGGATTTCTTGACCCTTATTTAACAGATGTGAGTAAAAGAATAAACCACAGAGGGTCATCATGGACTCAGAGCAGTGATGTTTGTATTAATTCTATATCTTAACATTAACTAAGAGTCAGGGTGGCTATAAAGTCTCTTGAGAGATTAGAAATAATAACAATGAGTTAAATAAGAATATGTTCTATCTCTCTCTAACTTCTTTCCTCTACACTCCATCAGCTTTAGTCTGACCCAGGCTAGCTGCTGGAATAAAATACCATCCAGCAGGTGAGTTAAAGAATAGACATTTACTTCTCATGATTTTGGAGCCTGGAAAGTCCAAGATCAAGACACCAGCAGATTTGGTACTTGGTGTGGGGTCATTTCCTGGCTTGGTCTCTTCCTCTTCTTACAAGGTTACTAATGCCATCAAGGGATCTCATCTCAAGATCTCATCTAAATATATCTACCTCCTGAAGACATCACCTCCTGTGTTATCACATTTGTGGTTAGGGCTTCAACATATGAACTTGGGAAAGACACAAATATTCAGTCCACACAGCCTGGCTGGTCCCTCATCATCTCACTCAATGTTTGAGCTCTATTTGGCTCGCAAAACCCATTCCTACAGAAAGACTGACTTGACTGATAGTCCAACAGGAATAATTTTTGCATGTGTGATTAGTAGCCTTAATAAACTACAAGAATCTAGACCTGTTATTCAATTGCCAGGAGACAAAAGGAATACAGGGAAAATACTCTAAAGTCAAAATCATTGCTTTGCTGTAATGATATATACCCAGTGCTATGATTTGGATTAAATGAGTAGCCCCCTGAGGTCCATATGTTAAAAGATTTGGTCCCCAGTGTAACAGTACTTGGAGTTGCTGTGGACCTTTAGGAAGTGGGGCCTAGTGGGAGTTTCAGGTCACTGGAGCATGCCTTTAAAGGAGATTCAGGTCCCTGGTCTCTTTCTGTCTCTTCTTGCTTCTCCACTGAAGAGATGAGTGGTTGACTGCACCATGCTCTCCCACCATGATGAACCACCTCACCAAAGGCTCCAAGTAATGGGGTCATTTGATCATGGACTAGAATCTCCAAAACCATGAGCCAAAATAACCTTTTATCTTTATCAGTTGATTGGCTCAGGCATTTCATTATGGTTATAGAAAGCTGACTAATACAACTAGTACATCTACACAGCAAGTCAACCAGTCTAGAAGTATCTTTTACAAATTATTTTTCTTTGTTTTTCTCGGAGGTTTGATCAAAACATTATATTATTGAAATTGTTATATTTTTGTGCCTAAGTATTTTGATTTTACTACAGAGAAGAAAGACATCAGGAAACTACTCACATGAAGGGTCAAATAGTAAATATTTTAGGTTTTGGGGCCATATACTCTTTGTTACAACTATTCATATCTGCCAGTGTAGTGCCAAAAGAAGGCATAGCAAGTACATAAACACATGAACATAGCTGTGTTACAATAAAGCTCATTCAAGCATAAGCTTGAATTTCATATAATTTAACATATCGAAAATATTACTTCTCTTTTAACATTTTTAATCCATTTAAATATGCAAAAAAAAAAAAGACTCTTAGATCAGGGACCTAAAAGAGAACCAGTAAGCTATCTCTGATCTATAAGCTGCTGTTTGCCAACTTCTTCTCTGTAGATCATGCCCTCCAAAAAACCCTCAGAAAACATTGAGGTGGCTGCTGCCAAATACAATTCATATTCAATCGTGTATGTCCCCTGGTTAGAACTGACCTTGAATGACAGGTTGAGGAAATCAAGATATTGCCTTCCCATTATAAATCAATCCCAACTCTTCTCTGAAAGGTTATAGAAATTTACTCTATAAGGGATCAGACTAACAAACACAGGTAATAGGATTAGACCCTCAAGGTGGCAGACCAGGAGACCTGGACCGAATGGACCAGTATGAAAGAAAAGTTCCAACAATACTGACCTCAAGAGGCTTCCCCGGGATGACCTCTCTCCCTGATCCCACTGCAATTTTGTAGAACTTTCACTTCCTACCAAAATTTCAATCATTCTCTTTCTAGGGTTAACTAATGGCAGATGTAAGTGGCAGCTGAGAAGAAATACCCCCTAATCTAAGTAGCCCACACCAGTAAATCCTGATTTCAGGGGACTGGAATGGAATGCAATTTTTATGCTATACTTAGGATCATTCTGCCTATGTGCAAATTGCATTCATTCATTCATTCTTGAAAGCTAATTTACCCAAGAACAATAAACCATCTGTCACACAGACCAGAAATATTCATGTTATGAAAAGTGCCATCTCCCTGCTGTGATCAAGCTACATGAAAATACTACTCAAGATCAAAGGGCCACTTGATGCTATAAGAATGTACCTTCACCGCAATCAGAAACACAGACCCATCTACTCTTTACATCTCTTCCTGTAATCAGGCCTATTGAGGATCCCATATTAGCTTAGTGAGCATTGAAATAAAATGAAGGGTGTTTAATTGAACGCATCAAAGTCCCTGGCTGGGTTGTAATCATTGTGCCACCGCATGGCCATTTCATTGGAAATGTAAATACTGGAAGTCTGCTGCCATCTGCATCATCTGTACCCCACACATCCCTCTTTCCTTGTGTTCTGTCATTTGGCAAGTGAATGGTGGGAAAGGTGTCTGTGCTTGAGAGGTTAAGGAGTTGTGGCAGTGATAAGGACCACGATATGGTTATTAACGCCCTCATTTTATAGGTAAGGGAGCCAGGGGTATGATGTTAGGAAACTTGCCCAGGTACCTTCTCTGGTATAAGAGATATGGCTGGGGCACCTGCAGAGCTTGCACTCCTGCTGTTTATCATGATGCAATTCCCTCAGTGGACGTGTAAAGATAAACCCTGCTAATCGCAGCCTCCTGTACCTCCACATGAAAACACTGTGTCACATCCCTGTCCTTAGCACTACTCAGTCCTGCAGCCTCATGTCACCATACATACTTCATCATGGGGAGGTATATAGCTTAACAACTATTAAAGGCATCTTCAAAGAGAGTTTGGCATCTTCTTCTGCAGACTCACATTTATTCAAAAATTATCCCAGTTGTTACATTATAGAATTTGTTAATTATAATAATCGGCCTTTATTGCCTATTTTTAAATTTGCCCTTTAGCTGAATTAAATTGATTTGTATTCAATCATACCCAAGCCTTTGTAACAGAGTTGAGATATATCATTTACAGATTAGTAATACGGAAAACACAGGAGTAGAAAACTTGGATTCTTTCTCAACTCTGGTTCTGAGTGATCTTGGGGAAATCCCTTAACCTCCTGAAGCAGAGGGCACATTTGGAGACTTTTGACACTGAAAGTGAGTGGGTAAGATCCATGGGATTTAGTCTATGCTACTCTAACCTCAACCAAAATCACTTCCTCTCTTCCCCAATTCCCTACACTTTAGGAACTTTGGGTTCCTTGCTATTTATTACTCAATGTGCCTAAGGGCCTTTGTATGTGCTTTTATCTCTGTGGGTGAATCTTACCTAATAATCATAAAAAGAAACTGATTTATTATTTAAACTGTGCCTGGAATTTTATAGTTGCTTCAAAGTCATTAGTTGGATGAACATTGAATAATTACTCTACATCTGAAAATGATGAATCTTTGGAACCCTTATCCTTAGAACCAATTCTCAGATTCCTGTTCTGGTGTGATTTTCTATAATACCAAATATTAAACACAGCCTGCCAAGATAAAGCTTAAAAGGCTTTCTAGTGGGGAGAAAAGGATTTCCTCAGGACATTCTTGTCATTTTCTAATAATATAATGAAGCACTATGATTATATAGGTCTTTTTTTCTCCTGTGTCATACTAGCAACTCATTTGTCCTTAATAATAAAAATTAATAATCATAGCAGCATTTATGGTGTTTTTCCTTTGTGCAAAGCATTAGGATATAAATGATGTTTCATGTATTGCTCATAACAATATATAGGACAAACTCAGATTTATTAAATAACATACCTGAAGACCCAAAGCTAATATATTGGAGATCCCATAAGTATTTGAACCCCACTATTAAGTTTGAAAGGTCCCATTCTTTTTTGTCCCACTCTTTGATGATATCTGATATCCTGTGGTCATGTAAATAACTTTTCCGCCATCAAAAGTCTAGATGCTCCCCCTTTCCCATTAACAGGAGAATATATGGGGTCTGTTATGTGCACTTATAAAACTGGAATCACTATATCGAGGTGAAATGCAACAAGCTCCTGCTACAAAAGAGATGAATCTCACAGGTGTTAACACTGAATGAAAGAAACCAGAGCTAGACGACTCCAAAATGAGTGATTACATGACGGGCAGAGAAAAACGATGCTCATAAATTCTGGCACTGTGAAGAGACTGGAGGAAAAACCCATGGGTGCTAGGAATGTTCTGTCTTGGCATGTATACACACGGCTGTTCACACAAGTAAAAAATCTCAAAATGCACACTTAACGATTTGTATACTGTTGTGCTTTAATAAAAAATCAAAACTGAATTAAAAACTCAAAACCTAAAAAGTCGAGGTATTTATAAGAATAATAGTATACAGCAGTTGGAACTCTAGTTACAGAAAACCCAGCAGGCTGTGGGGATGGGAATTCACAATTGTCTTAGTTGCTGACAGCTGACAGGAAGATGGAACTAGCCTCTGCCATCTGCCTGAAACCACCTCAGGAAAAAAAAAAGAAAGAAAGCTGAGCAACATAAAAATTTAGGGAAGTATTTTGCTTTTCCTTGCCTGCTTTGCTTCAGACCCATATCTAAAATTTTGACAAAGCACATTCTTCTCAGATCTGCCTTCTCTCCTGACCACCCTACTTTCTATCCAGCAGCAAGTGAAAGAGAAGAGATGCTCATCAAGTTTGAATCCTGTTTGGTAGGGAAATAGGCTTGTCTTACGACTGTTTGTTCTGGGAATTATCTTACGTTAAAAAGATTACAGGGAAGAAAGAAGGTGTTTTCCTAGTTTTTTAAACAGCCAGTCAAGAAGATTCCAGGCCATTTAGACAGGGACACATTTGAAAGACAGAATGGGTTGTATCCATCTTTTTTAGAGAAAAGGAAAAGAGAGGAGGGGAAGGGAGGGGAGAGAAAGCAGTAGAAAGCAAGGAAGAAAGGAGGGAAAGAAAAGAAAGGAAGGAAAGAAGGAAGAAAAAGAAAGAAAGACTGAATACAGGGGCTGGGGATGTGGCTCAAGTGGTAGCGTGCTCGCCTAGCATACGTGAGGCACTGGGTTCGATTCTCAGCACCACATAAAAATAAATAATTAAAAAAATAAAGACTTACTACATGAGAAGAAATTGGAGGTCTGAATTCCTCAGGAAGAGAACACCTGGACTTGGGCAGGAAGGAAGTGGTAAAGGACAGTCACCACAAAAATGACCTCAGGGTCCAAAGAGAGAAAAATCCCAAATAGGCAACTCCTTGAAGAACTTTGATAAGTGACATTTCTGCTAGTACCAAATCAAAGGAAAAGATCTGTATCCCCAGTGAACGGGGCTGAGCAAATACTGCATCTGGACACATTGGCATGCCTAGCACATGAAGTCATCCAAAGAGTCTGAAGAAAGTTATGTGTCCGTGGCTGAGGCGTGTTTATGGAAAAATGAGTTTTGGGGCTTGGCTTTGCTTAAGCACAGAGCCTTCTGGGCTGCGGGGTACATTGGTTATTCTTCACAAAGTAGCTCTTGTCCTCCAGAGAGAGTGTCCTGATTCCAGGCCTTAGCCTAGAACTCCAAAGTTTGGCCTATCAGTTTTCTTCATTTCCTGTGGGCTCGGCCACCACCCTGTGTCAAGGGCTGCTTTTAAAACTACGCCCTCAGTTCACTTGGATGCTGGTACCTCATCCGCAGGGGGAAGCCAAGAAATACATGAAGTGCATCTGGGTTGGAAGCAGAAAGTGTGGCAAGAACCCATGTGGCTGTTTTGCAACATAACTGGGCTCATTCATAGCCCTGGCCACAGACAGGGACATCCCGTAAAAGTACTGAGTTGCCTCTCTCCTCTCTTGAGAAACAGTCTGAGCTTTTAGGACTCAGAGACCACAAGACTCAGTTACTCTTCGAGTTTGCTCCCATATGAGCAAACTCCCGCCTTATTCTCTAACTGAAAAAAAAAACTAATTACTGATTGCCATTTTCTGTGTTCGTCAAGAGCATTGTGTCAAACTAGGACAAGATGATATAAAAATTGATAAAGGCCTTTAATTACATTTCTTTGTCCCAACTGTCTGTGCAGAGCTCAGCATTTCCAGAAAAAAAAAAAAAAAAAAAAAAAAACACTTGCTGTGATGCTGGGGTATGTAAGGGGATTAGAGAAAATAAAAGAATGGACTAAATTTTTTTTTTCAGGAATGATGAGAGAGGGTGGTGGCCAGCAGGACTTGGAGTGTGTATCAAACATACCTTATAATTTGTGGTCTCATTTTCCTCTCTTCTTATTTTGAAACATTTTTTACATTCTTTACAGTATGTATAGTGAAAAAAAAAACTGTAAGGAAACTTCTGTTGCCCTATGACCCCTTCTTTGGTCTCTATAGGTTTGTAAATAACAGGAAATATTTTTAGGGCTAGGAATGAGAAAGAAGGGTAGAGGAGTTTTCTTGTAGCTACAATGGGAAGTGAGAATCACAACTCCTGTGGGATACATGGAGGTGGCCTTTCTCCATCACAATCACTCAGGAATGAGGACTGGGTGTAGCTCAATGGCAGAGTGCTTACTTGGGATGCACAAGGCCCCTAGGGCCTGTGTTCCCACCCCAATACCACACACACACACACACACACACACACACACACCAAAAAAATAAATAAGTAAATTGAAAAGAGGGCAAGTGACTCACTTGCCTGGATCTAAAGTATAGCCAAGTGAATAAAAATATCTACTGTCCAGTGAGGTCCACAGTGTTTGCAAAATCAGGGAGGCCTGGCAAGGGGCATTCAGGGGACAATAAAGCACAGTAGACATCCATGTTGCCTGCTTCCATTACATCCTCTATTTACTTTAACATTATACAACATCTTTTCAGTGCTTGAAGCACTTCAAGAGTCCCAGAATATCTTAAAGACAAAAGTGACTGCGGACTAACAAAGACTAATGTTAATTAGGAAGATTTTTGCATCCTTGAGATGCCAGTGAAGTATAGGGGGCACGGTCCACAGTGTGCATCCATGCTATATCAGAGGTATTTCTTGCTGGATGCAACTTACATGAGCCAGAATGGCCTTCCCCAGGCCAGTATTACACTCCCTTCCAACTGTACATCTTCCTAATACAACCCCATAGCCATCCATTTTGAGAGGACAGTGAAAAGGAACATTATTAAACAAAATGCTGTGGCCTATGGTCTCTGTCTTAGGCTATCTTTACCCATCTTTTCCTTCTCATAGTACCTCGGGATTTTTCGGCATACATTCACAAGCAATGAAGAATCTCAGCTTTACTGGATACTTTGACCTTTAGGATGATTGATTCTTCAGACTCAAATACAGAGATCCAACAACCAGTGTTTAGAATGAGAGCACTTTAGGATTGGGAGAAGAGAAATTATCCTATAGAGTTTAGTCACAAACCTGTCCTGCACATTAGACGGTTGTAACTTTCCTAAACTATAACCATTAATGACCCCTAATTATTGTGACAAAGTGAAACACTAACCCACATTTCCTAATGCTCCTGGAAAACAACCAAAACACACACACACAAACTAATAAAAAAACTAAAGACAATGGGAGAGATGTTACAACAGAATTGTTTTTGTTCAATCCATGGAACAAATGTCCTGGAAAGCTCTATCATTGCTGTCTTGACCCCCTAAGCCCACATCTTTCTGCTAGAGTCCTGGGACTGTCACTCACTCCTGAGTGACAGCACTACTTCTCATGTTAGGCACCAGGCCAAAGAGCTGCTTCCATTCCAAAACAAAAGCAAGACATAGTTCCTATCCTCAAAAGAACACGTGGTCCAAATGGAGAGAGATACAAATAACTAAGTACAATGAAATAATGTGCTTTCAACATTGGGGGCAGTTGAGAGGGGCACAGGCAGCAGAATAGGAGTGGGGAGTGGGTAAGACACCACAGAGCTGTGAGAACATCATCCAGGAGATGGACAATGTGGGAGTCAAGGGTCTGGCATACTGACCCTGGGTTAAAGGGCCAGCTCTGCCCTGATCATCAGCATGACCTTGGAGAAGCTTTATAAGCTCTCCAGGGCTCCCCTTTCCTCTTTTGTCAAATGGTGGTAATGAAGGTATTGACCTCTCCAGCTACTCTGGAGAGTAGACACTCAAAGCAAACATCCCAGCCACTTGTATGTAAGCACTGAGTAAATGCTTACCATCATTATGATTTGGGACATAGAGGAATAAGGCCTCTTTAGGAAGATGAGCCACCAAGAACAACTGAAAGAACATTCCATTTATGAAGAGTCTTCCCTGTGTATCGATTGTTAGATCAGATTTCTAATTCTGGCTGCTTCATTTATAAGTCAGATATTCTTTAGTGAAATCTTAATTTCTATGGGCTTTTGTTTCCATATCTATGAACTGTGAATAATGTCGCTTTACATTAATGAAAACGGTGGTGGTCTGAAGCGTCAAATGTAGAATAGTGATTGCCTCCAATGCAGGAAGCCACTCTGATTAAGAAAGGATGAGAAGGCAAGGTGCTACCCACATTTTTTTTTTTTTTGAGTATGAGGAATTAAACCCGGGGGTGCTTAACCACTGAACCACATTGACAGCCCTTTTTTGTATTTTATTTAGAGAAGGTTCTCACTGAGTTGCTTAGGGCCCTACTAAATTGCTAAGGCTGGCTTTGAACTCGTGATCCTCCTGCCTGAGCCTCCCAAGCCCCTGGGATTATTAGGCATGTGCCATCACATCTGGCTTGCTGCCCACTTTTGAAAAAAGCAAATTACTTTATTTCTCTGAGCCTCTGTTTTCTTATAAAAAAAAATTAGTTGAATCATGTTCATAGGCGTTTTATCTGAATGCAAAGAGGTTATTTATACAAAGCAGGTGCCCCACTGCTGACCCATAGAAGCAGCAGTAAATCTTCATTTCCTTCCTCCTTTTCCTTCCTTTCCTCCCCAACTTTGTGAAATTACCTGGAACTTAAATTCAGGAAGAGCTGGTGCCTGGAGGGCATTATATCCTGTGTTCCCACACTGCCCGTGGAAGCCGCTCCTCACCAAGGTCAGAGGAGACATGGGGAGGGACTGCAAAAGCGGGCTTTCTAGGCGGCACAAATATATTTTGCTCTTGGCAATGTCTGTTGAAAGTTGACAGGAGACTGCACAGTGATGTCCCCGAGGTCAGCCTCACATGGCTCTCCCACGGAGAAGTGTTGTGGAGGGTTCCTGTAACTGGCAGCTGCAATTGATTCCAAATATATCTGCCTTTCACAGAAGTGCAAGCGGCTCACAAGAGGAATAGAGATGAAATCAGATGACCTCCAGGGAACATGGGAAAGGAAGCCAAGGCATGTGCTGTCCCCAGCCATGTGGGCTGTAGGTCATGACCTCCATCCCTATTATGTGTGTATTCAGTACCCAGGTGTATACAGAGGGGTCAAGGAAGACAATATCCAGAATTGGATTGAGACAGAACCATGGCTTCTTCCAGCTTGACCTATGACTTCTCATTTCCACCAAGGAGCTAGATTAGGTCACAATGGGCATATTTCTTCCCTGAGAAACAAACAAACAAAAATGGGATAGAAATAAAAAGAGCACCAATGATTTTGTGCTTTAAGCAATGTAGGGCTCCGAGCTTGCCCCATTGAAGACCAAGACATTTTGATTAGGTATTTAATCTCTAAGCACTTCTTTTCTAGGATTCTGTGATGTAAATCTCTGTGGTTCCTTTATTCATGAGGGAATAGTATCTCATACATGGGGAAACATATAGCTACCATTAGCAGGAATAACTCCTTGATTATTTTTAAAGAATTAGATTGTGCTTAAACATACCTTAAAGAACAGTAGAACTAAGTTAATTTATGTGAGGAGGTTGAGTAGCTCTTGGGGTAGTCTATCAGACCTCTTTTGGAAAACATGGTATTTGAGAGCCCTGAATTGGGGGATGTGGGGGGGGGGAGATAATTCTTCCTGAGGACTCTGCTCCTTCCTAATCACATGACTCCTACAATTTACTCGAATTCTCGGAGCTGTATCCCTCATCTGTAAAGTCAGAATAATAATTCACATCTTGTGGAATTGTTTGAGGTTTAAATAAGAGAAAATATACTGCAGCTGGAAAATAGGAAGCATTCAATAACTGCTGCTAATATCATCATTGTTGCAACCTTCTTATTCACCGTCAGTGCTGTCTCTGGACCAGAGTCCTGGTCCAGACGTTTCTGTGGAGGTCTGGGTGTCTTTCCTAGGCCCCTTTTACCTCTTGTTCTACATGTTCCTCCTGGATATTCTTATCCAAAATCACTTAGCAGTGGTCTCTGCCTTCTGGGACTCCCACAGTCAGACATCCAGCCCAAATTCTTTCTGGGCATCTAGAAGCATCTATGCAAATGTTCTGTGGGACATTCTATAAACCCCTCAAAATCACAGATTTCTAAAATTGGATTCATTTTGTTTTTCCTTGAATCATACCTTCCTTGTTGTTTCCTAATCCAATAAATGGCCTCACCATTAAACTGAGAACCTCAATCACCCTTGGCTTCTCAGTCTCCCTCACCCCTTCTCCTCTGCTCCAATACCAAAGTGTCAAGGCCCATTTATTTGACCTTCTAAAAATCTCTTCACCCTATGCCATCTCTAGTGCAGTCTACTTCTCTTTGTCTCTAATTGTTTTACCTCTATCTTCTCTCCATAAAAAAAGCAACAGTGGTCTTTCTGTAATGCATGTCGTAATACGTATTGTTCATGCTGAGAACTTATTATTGGCCATCATTGCTCATACACGGGGTAAAACCCAAGTTCTGTAACTTGGCTTTCAAAATAACCCATGCATCTGCCCAGCCTCATCTAGGCCTCTCTACTCATTCTCAACTTCCTTTAGTTCTGAGAAATTTCCAGATGCCCTCTTGCTTCCTGGTTTTAAAAAGGCTATTCTCTCTCAATGCAAAACTTTCTCTCTCTCTCTCTCTCTCTCTCTCTCTCTCTCTCTCTCTCTCTCAATCTCTCTCTCAATCTCTCTTTTGCTCTCTTTCTGTCTCATGAAGTACTCCAGCAGGTCTTCTCTTTCCCCAAAATCTGAAAGCATCACAGCTCTCCTCTGAGTTCCCCCAACACACTCAAGCCCCTCTATTGCATCACAAACTCCTTTGGATTTCACAAGTCTGATTACTTATTTACTTCCTCTACTGGACCAGCTGCTTTGGGAGGGCAGAGTTCAAGTCTGCCTCTTCCAGCTCGGAATCCTTAAGGTTCTAGAGCACTGCCTGTTGTCAAGTCAATATTTTGAGATTGAATAGAGACAATAATAACATATTTAGTTGCCCTAGAATACTTTGGTGCATTATCTCTTTCTTACAGACTCTGAGGATCCCAGTCTTGTGTGGCCACCATAGTCAATTGTCCCCCTCCATATCCAAGAAGAAAAGAAAAAAGAAAGAAAGAAAGAATGTGTGTGTCACAGCTGGCTGCCCCGCACTCACGGAACGTTGCCCATTCTTACTTCCAAGAGACTGGAAAATCAGTCAGGTCCGGACCTGGGTGACATTGAGGTGGGAAGAAAGGGAGTAGTCAGGAAAGATCCAGTTGCTGAAAGACAGATTGCAGATATATTAACAACAGCACCCAGAGCTGCTGGTAAAGGGAAAGCAGAGATCTAGGTAGGGCTAGAGACTCTGGGCTTTTCTTGGCAACTCCTTATGATCTTCATACACTGAAGGTTCTGGAAGAGAGTGCCATTTCCAGGAAGATTCAGAGAACTCTGTGTAGCAACATCTCTACCTTTTCATATTGTCTGTTATCATAGACCTGTGATTCACGTCATGATTCAAAACCCAACCACTTTCCCTGTCAGAGGCAAGGTGGGAGAAACAAGCCCAGCTGCTGCCGTCACCACTCCTGCCTATAGATGCAAAGCAGACATATCAGCAGGTATTTATATTTCACAGACAGGTCTGATAGCAGGAAGTCGGCTACTCAGAATAGGAGACAGAAACTTGGCTCTGATTTTCATGTGTGTGTCAGCTATGAGAAGAATCTGTTGTGCATCTTAGCACGGAAGGTGCAGATCTCTGAGCACTGCTTAGACCGGGCAACTAGTTCCTCATGACTCAATAGATACGTGGGGTGAACATGTGGGACCTTTCACACGAACTATCATTTGGCAGCATGAAAGATGGGTGATGCTGTCACCAGGCAAACCAGGATTTAAATCCTAGCTTCACAACTCACCAACTGTGATAGCTTGGGCAAGTTGGTCACTCTCTCTGAGACCCTATAGAATAGGGACACTATCTATATTTCATGGATGTTAAGAAAATTAAGCAGCACCTGGCAGATTTCATTAAATGAAATTCATGGTTCTGAAGGTATTTCCTGCTACATAAAGAAAAACTAGAAGACAGTAGATATCAATAGTTTGGGAGAGGGTTAGGGCTTGTAGCTCAGTGGCAGAGTACTTGCCTAGCATGTGTGAGGCACTGGGTTCAATCCTTAGCACCACATAAACATAAACAAAGACATTCTGTCCATTTACAACTACAAAAATGTTTTTTTAATGATACTTGTCTATCAAAAAAAATAGTTTGAGAGAGAGAAGCAGTAAATACCAGGTGCTATTTTGGACTAGACAGAGGGGAATGGAGGAAGCAGAGAGGTCATGGGGGTAGACATGATAGTAGAATGAATCAGACATTATTACGATTGTGCATATATGATTACATGACCTGTGTAACTCCACATCATGTACAACCAGATGAATGAGAAGTTACACTCCATTTATGTACGACATGTCCAAATGCATTCTACTGTCATATATAACTAATTGGTACAAATCTTTTAAAATTTTTTTAAAAATAAAAGAAAGTACCATGTTATTACCATGTGCGCTAGGCCTTGTTGGTCTCAGTGTTCGAACACCTATTATCTCATACAATATAACAACTATTCCTACTTGAAAGAGACTAAGAAACAGATCATTTTTTTTTTCCTTTCAGGCAATCTGATGTTTTTCTTATAGAGATCAGGTTATGGGTGTTAATGACATTCTTCACTTCCCTCCACACCTCCAAAGCCAAAAGGAAACCCAAATGCAAATTCTAGGGTGAGCCAGCATCTGAGGTCCTTGCTGATCATCTTATTTCTCAACCACCTAGCTCTTTCCAGAGAAAACTAAATCAGCATGGAATGTGAATGATAATATCACTTTCCCATAAGGTGAACTCTGGTGTTGGATCCCAATCTAACCCTCCAAATGCTGGGACATCCAGCTGTCTGCCCCTCAGTTATGATTCATCATAAAACTTGTAGATGTTTAGTCTGTGTTTCTCTACAAGTGACCCAGAGTCCTCCTCATCTTGCAGCCAGATTCTACTTTTTGATTCTGAAAATGGAAATTAGACTACAAGACAGTATTTATCAATTATAGGATCAACTGAAATAGACACTGATTTGTTCTTTTTGTGATTGTCACAATAACACTAGTTTATTTTTTAAATGTTTTTCATTTGTTCTTTTTAGTTATACATGGCTGAGGAATATTCCATTGTGTATATGTACCACATTTTCTTTATACATTCATCTGTTGAAGGGCATCTAGGTTAGTTTCATAGTTTACCTACTGTGAATAGAGCTGCTATAAACATCGATGTGGCCATGTTACTATAGTGTGCTGATTTTAAGTCCTTTGGGTACATATTGAGGAGTAGGATAACTGGTCAAATGTGGTTTCATTCCAAGTTTTCAGAGGAATGCTTTCCATAGTGGTTGCACCAATTTGCAGTCCCACCAGCAATGTATGAGTGCACTTTTTCCCCTCACATTCTCACCAACATTTATTGTTGCTTGTATTCTTGGTAATTGCCATTCTTACTAGAATGAGATGGAATCTCAGTTTAGTTTTAATTTTCATTTCCTAAATGTTAGTGATGTTGAACATTTTTTAAATATATTTGTTGACCAATAATATTTCTTCTTCTGTGAAGTGTCTGTTCAGTTCCTTAGCCCACTTACTGTTTGGATTATTTGGTTTTTGGTGTTAAGTTTATTGAGTTCTTACTATATCCTGGAGATTAATGCTGTATCTGAGGTGCAGGAAGCAAAAATTTTCTCTCATTCTGTAGGCTCTCTCTTCATGTTCTTGATTATTTCTTTTGCTAACAATCATAAATACTTTGCCCTTAAAAATGAAGCATCTACATACATCGAACAAATTCTTTCAACTCCAGGAATCAAATAGATCACAACACAATAATACTGGGTGACTTTAGCACAGTTCTCTCACCACTGAATAAATTATCTAGACAAAAACTAAATAAATAAGCTATAGAACAAAAAAATTAATAATTCAGACTTAACAGACATATAGAAAATTTCATCCATAAAAGACTGAATACACTTTCTTCTAAGCAGCACACAGATCCTTCTCTAAAATAGACCATATCTTAGGCCACAAAACAACTCTTAGCAAATACAAAAAAATAGAGATAGTTCATGCATCTTATCATATCATAATGGACTAAAATTAGAAATCAATGATGAAATAAAAATAGAAGCTACTCTAATACCTGGAGACTAATATGCTATTGAGTGACCAAAGGATAGCAGAAGCAATTAGAGATGAAATTTAAAAAATACTTAGAGGTAAATGAGAATAGAAGTACAACATATCAAAATCTCTTGGACACTATGAAGGCAGTACTAAGAGGAAAGTTAATTCCACTGAGCTCATTCATTAAAAGACTAGAAAGTCAACAAATAAATAACCTAATGTTATATCTCAAAGCCCTAGAAAAAGAAGAACAAGCCATTACCAAAAGCAGTAGAAGACAGAAAATATTTAAAATCACAGCTGAAATCAATGAAATTGAAACAAAAAAAAAACCATCCAAAAAAATCAACAAGACAAAAAAGTTTGTTCTTTGAAAAAATAAATAAAACTGATAAACCCTTAGCCAAGCTAACAAAGATAAAGAGAAAACTCAAATTACTAAAATTTGCCATGAAAAAGGAAATACCACAACAGACACTACTAAAATACAGATAATAATCAGAACCTATTTTGAAATTTATACTCTAATAAAATAGAAAATCTTGAAGATATCTACAAATTTCTAGACATATTTCCTACCCAAATTGAATCAGGAGGACATAGAAAATTTAAACAGCTCAATTTCAATCAATAAAATAGAAGATGCCATCAAAAGCCTACCAAGAAAGAAAAGCTTAGGACCAGACAAACTTTCAGCGGAGTTCTAATAGACCTTCAAAGAAGAATTTACACCAATACTCTCCAAATTATTTCACACTAGTTTATAACTAGCTGTAGTATAGAAGACTTCTATAAAGAAAAGTTTGAGTGCTTACTGTGGCTACCCAACATTCTCTACACTTCCTATGGACCATCTCATTTAATTCTCATGATAATCACATATGGTTGGGAACTTTTTTTTTTTTTGAGAGAGAGAGAGAGAGAGAATTTTTTAATATTTATTTTTCAGTTTTCGGTGGACACAACATCTTTGTTTTATTTTTATGTGGTACTGATGATCAAACCCAGCGCCCCGCGCATGCCACGCGAATGCTTTACCACTTGAGCTGCATCCCCAGCCCTGGGAACTATTATTATGCACATTTTACACAGGAGAAAGCTATTGTGTAGAAAATTATATAAATTAGTCAATGTCATCCAATAGTAGGAAGTGGAGCTGATGTTTGAAATCAGCATGCAAACTCCTAAAATTCTTAAGAATTTTACCTTTATTGAATGTCAATTGGGAGTGACTTCTATTAACTTCCTCTTCAAAGGTGAGAATACTCTAGTCCCAAATAGTTGTTCCAGATATAGACTTTCTAGGAGCTAAACTTTGATTCCACAAAGTTTAGACATGTATTAGGACCAGCAGTTGAACTATGTTGGTTTAAAAAAAAAAAAAACCTATTGCCTTCAACTGTGAGAGCTGTCATAATCAAATACCACAGGCTAAGTGACTTGCACAACAGAAATGTATTTTCTCACAGTTCTGGAGGCTTGAACTCTGAGATCAGGGTGTCTGAAGGGTTGGTTTTCCCTGAGGCCTTTGTTGTTGGTTTGTGATGGTCCCCTTCTTGCTGTGTGCTCATATGGTCTCTCTGTGGAAACATGTGTCTCTATCTCTTCCTCTTATAATCTTAAGAGTCATAATGAATTAAAGCCTACTGTAATGACATGATTTTAACTTAATTACCTCTTTAAATGGGCAATCTCCAAATATAGTCACATTCAGAGTTACTGGGAATCAGGGTGTGTGCATCAGAGTGAATTTTGAGGTGGCCACAATTCAGCCCTGAACACCTACTGAATAACTTCTCAGAGAAGGCACTTGGGAAGGTTACTCACAGGCTTACATCCTCTTTGCAATGTATCTCTAAATTCTCCAAGACATTGTTATGGGATAAAAGGTAAGATTTAGCACATAAGAAATAAAAGATGAAAGTGTTGGAAATATTTCAGGAAATTGAGAAGTGACTTCCAGTTACAGGGTAGGTCAAAACATGACTCATGGTAAATATAGCATTTGAGAAAGTTCCCACACAGCATTTGATCAGGGTTAAAAAGCGAAGTAGATGATTTTTGTCTACCAGAACAGTCTAAATCCAAAGCAGCAACAAGGTCGTGCACTGTTTACTCATCTCTTGCTTTCTTTTTTTGTGACCTTTTGTCCCATGCTTTCTGAGTTGGGGTCAGAGTTATTTTAGCTCAGAATTTTTTAAAGAAACACAATAATGAAGGAGGATGATTGGCAGGTCTTAGGTGACTGTGTGGATGATTCTTGCTCAAATTTCTCAGCCCTTTCTACTCCTCCCAAATATTTTAAGGTATGTCACATTCATTTAATTGATAAGGGAAAATAAATCTCACATGGAATCATTAAGGACCTTGAGCCAAGAATCAATCCAACAGGCTAATGAATAAGCCTTTCAGTCATATTACACACTGTGTTTATTAAGCAGTCTGCCATATTTGATTTTCACAGCAACACCACCGTGAAAGACATGATTGTAAGAATGTGAGTTTTGTTTTTTTTTTTTCTTCACTTACCTTGATCCCTCTGTGATTCAGCCTCCTCCTCTCTGCACATGGAGGTCTCTGGGATGTTGACTACTAAGAACCATCCCACCCAGGCTTCCTTGTTCACTGACTTCCTGTTGGATTTTTGCAACATACTTCTCCAAAATTATTCCATTTCAGTAAATGTATAGCTACTGTACACTTTTAATAGTTTCCTAATATTACATTCTTTGTATTCTTCCTAACTCATACTAAGGCAAGGGTTAGTGACCTTCAAAAGAGAATGGCACATTGAAGACCCCTCCCTTTCCCTATTTTGGTATTTGTTGGGGGAGGTTGACTACCTATTGCCTTCAACTGTTAGAGCTGTCATAACCAAATATCACAGGTTAGGTGGCTTGCACAACAGAAATGTATTTTCTCACAGTTCTGGAGGCTTGAACTCTGAGATCAGGGTGTCTGAAGGGTTGGTTTCCCCTGAGGCCTTTGTTGTTGGTTTGTGATGGTCCTCTTCTTGCTGTGTGCTCATATGGTCTCTCTGTGGGAACACGTGTCTGTATCTCTTCCTCTTATAACCGTAAGAGTCATATTGAATTAAAGCCTACTGTAATGGCCTGTTGTGATATTTCCTTTTTCATGGCGAATTTTAGTAATTTGAGTTTTCTCTTTGTCTTTGTTAGCTTGGCTAAGGGTTTATCAATTTTTGATAATTTTTTAATGTATTCGAACCTGTGTACTGACAAATGCATTTTTTCATTGCATCCTAATGTCTTAACCTTCCAGAGCCTAACAAGTGATGTTAATTTTGCTATGACAACAGAACAATGTACATACTGTTCATTATTGCAGAAGCCTAGTAAAATTCCTAGGAGTGGAATCCTAGGAATTATGGTCTTAGACTATGTGTCCTCTTAAATACTAAAAACAAATTTCTAATTTTTCTCCACAAAGGATGTAATCATTTACACTCACACACATTAATGCATTAGAATACCTGTTCCCATACCTTCCCAACAGTATTCATAATCAAAGCAGATTAGTGGAAAAGATGAACACTATTATTTCATAATTATAATTCAGGGAATCTTAATAACAGTTTACTTCAAATATTTTTTTTCAAACATCAGATTCCCTGAATAATAATTATAAGTAAAAATGAGGATTTCCTCATTATTTAAATTTCACTTTTATTTCATTTTCTCTAAACTTTCCTTTTTGTCTATTGGATTGTTTGGTTTTTTCCTATTCATTGCTGTAGAAATTTGATGACACTCAAACACAGACACAGAATTCGGCTTTTATTTGCACTTTTTGTTCACAGTATTTCATGACATGCCATCCTTCACATGTGGTTATGAAGAATGTCATTTCCGCGTACACTTCCAGGATGCAGAGTCTTCTTATGGGTGCCCACACGCTGGCTTTCTGTTTCCTTCCAGTCATATCTTTCTTCACTCTTTCTACGAGCAACTGCTGAAGAGTGGCTACATGACAGACTTTGCAACTTCAAGTTTAGTCTTTTCTCTGTTCTACCGTAACATAAAATAAAACTTGTTTCAACTGTGGTGGAAATGTGGGACCACACAGCACTAAGAAAACTGCAGGCTTAGATCTACATGAGCAGCATCCAAGAGCTTTCATATGAATTCATTAAAAAACAGAAGGGGTCCAGGCATGGTGGCACACACCTATCATCCCAGTGGCTCTGGAGGCTGAGGCAGGAGGATTGCAAGTTCAAAGCCAGCCTGAGCAACAGTAAGGCACTAAGCAAGTCAGTGAGACCCTGTCTCTAAATAAAATACAAAATAGAGCTGGGGATGTGGCTCAGTGGTCAAGTGCCCCTGAATTCAATCTGCAGTACCATCCCCCGAAAAAAAAGGGGGAGGGCAAAATGACTTGGAAACAAAACTCACAGGTGCATTAATACAATCTATGAAGTACAATTCTTTAATATTCCTTTAACATTCCTGTACTTACACAATCAACTCTGTCTCCCTCCTTCTTTCCTTCCCTCCCTCCATCTCTCTTTTCCTCTTTCTACCTCCCTATCTCCCTTTCTCCAATTGTTTCGAACATCAATGGAAGAACAGAAAATAGTCAATTATTGGCTTTTAGATCTTTCTCTTCCATCTGGGGCAAAAATCATATTACATTCATGAATACATGGAGATTAAAATGAAATAAAGTTCCAATGGATAATCTCCAGTAATCTCCAAAATACATGGAGATTAAAATGAAAATAATGCATGTTATCATGTTAATACAAAGTCAAAATCATATTTGCCATGGGTGAGATGCCCTTACATAATTAAATGCGAGAGTCTAGTTATTTGGTGGCATACGTCTGTAATCCTAGATACTTGGGAGGCTGAAGCAGGAGGATCACAAGTTCAAGACCAACTTTGGCGAGTTCAAGTATAGTCTGGGCAACTTAGCAAGCCCCTGCCTCAGAATAAAAAATAAAAAGAGCTAATGATTTAGTAAAGCACCCCTAAGTTCAATCCTCAGTATAATAAATAAATAACAAATATTAAAATTAAAATCAGTATTCTAGATAATTTTTAAAATCCTAGGAACCAGGTATATTAAGAAAAAACACATAAATATGCCACCCTAGATGACTTGCTGGTTACTTTTATTATTTCCAAATTTGTAGAGATTCTAATACAGTAAATACTGTGTGTGTGTGTGTGTGTGTGTCTACAGAAAAGTTAAGACTGAAAGTCATATAGAGTTAATGACAGCAGAGGGCAAGTAATGAGAGCATCTCTGGAATATGTTGTTGTTTCTATGAAACTGTTTTTGGAAGTGAATGTCTACTTTTTTATTGGGTAGAGCAAAGGTTGACAAAGGTTTTCAGTAAAGGATCAGATATGAAGACCAGACAGTCTGTTGACACTATTCAGTTCTGCTATTGGAGACCACAAACATCCACAGATGATAGTAAATGCTAAATAATATGGTATGGCTATGTTCCAATAAACATTAATTTGTAAGACAGGTTGCAAGCTGGCTTTGGACCATGGGCCATAGTTGCAGACCCCTGGTGCAGATAGTAATTATTTTAAAAATGTTTGCTTATAATGTGTATCTATGCCTGGTACTTTCTGTTTGCCTCTCTGGATCCACCTGCCATCCTTCTTCATCCTGCTCTCCCTCCACAGAAGTTGAGCTCTATGGATTCATCACAGTACAATCTAACACCCCTGGATGTCATTTGAGTTCAGCTCAACAGGAGACATTGCTAGAAACTCAGAAGGCAAGAGAAGAAGAAGAAGGATAAGGTATGTATTCTCATGGCTCCCTCATGAGAGGTATGTATTCTCATGGCTCCCTCATTTTGTTCTCTTACAAAACTTCAGCTGGGCTCTCAAGACTCTGCTTCCTGCTCCCACACTTTGCTCTTTCATGCTAGTTCCAGAATATTCCCTACTGTTTTCCCTTAAACCAAAATAATTCTAGTTCCAATTCAATAAACAGTCCTTTTAGTGAATTCTCCTGAATTATTCCATTTGAATGTGCCACTTGTTTCCTGCAGGAACTAGGATTGATTTAGTATAATTTTCCGTGAGTAACTTTAAAACTTCATAATACCAGGATACTATTTGTATGCACTTCTCAGTGGTCATAGAATATGAAAAAGCACTACTTTATTTTATCTGACACCAAAACCTCGCCCTGGTCCCCAGGTCCTCTCTCCTATATCCATTCATGTTAACCCTCTTCAAAGGCTGCAGATGTTTAAAAAGAGGGACTTAGAAATCTTAGTTGCCCAAAATACTGACAAACGTACACTGCTTCCTACCTTACCCACATCCTGCTGTATGTAATTCAAAAATGAAAGCAATGCCAAAATTCTGAACAAGTGTAAGAAAACCCAGTGGTTGGTTTTCGGGGGTTTTATTTTTCCCCTAAAATGACTGCTTTGATACCTAAACAATTTACAAACCATTTCAAAATAAAAATTATTGCCCTTCTGACTCACTGATGTCTTAAGTATGTGCTTGATCTGCTCATTGGGAAATGCAGAACTGCTCTGTAGCATAAAGGTTAAATTCCTTATTGCAGAATTAAGAATTCACAATGACCTGGCTTCTGCCCAGCTCTCCAACATAGTTCGCCACCATCCCATCCTCCGTGCCTCCGCCTCAGCAGCCTGTGGTCCTAAAGACTTGAAATGAGCCTGGACATCTTTGAGAATAGTGACCGACAAAGTTTTGCAATGGAGTGACCCTGTGTGAAAGTTAAGTACTTCCTCACTTAACTCTGTTGTATCCACTCCAGCCTGTCTGCTACACACACAAAGCACACACATAGACACACACACACACACACAAAATGCAGGTTCAAGCCTGGGTTTGTCTCATGCTTTCATATGACATGGAATATTCCCCCTTCTCATGCCCCATATGCTCCTTCACCAGGGTAATTCCTGTTGAGCCCCAACTTGGACATCTCCTCCAGGCAGCCTCTGCTGAACACCCCACCCTTTCCTCAAACACCTCTACAGGTCCCTTGCCACATCTTCCACAGTCTGCATTCATCCTTTGAAATTCCTTTTTGCTGCTAGACTATAAGGATTTTAAGGGCAAAGGTTGTTTCTTTTGTATCTTCTGTCTCTTTGGCTTGATGAACTCAATTATTTCAAGTT
This sequence comes from Marmota monax, assembly GCF_021218885.2. Lineage (NCBI taxonomy): Eukaryota > Metazoa > Chordata > Mammalia > Rodentia > Sciuridae > Marmota > Marmota monax. The sequence goes on from NW_026695228.1 coordinate 5,031,073, forward strand.
CTTTTCAACAGAGCCTTTCTGAAAGTTATTACACAAGCAGCTAAAGTCATTCCTCAAAAATATATGAAACTGTCAAAAAATCGCTTAGCCTTCTTCCATTTTCCATCGTCAGCACAGATGTCCAACATCCAACCCCGCCCCCCAGGTTTTCCTAAGGCTGTTTCTAAACAGAAAAGATCTTCTTGGGTTTTTCCAAGTCTTGTTCAGCTCCCACCTGGAGACTCTCTATGCTTATCAAAATAACTTCTTTCTTTATCATCTTGGTAGCAACCCAGCTTCAATCCAGCTCTCTGACAGTTGATTTGATGTACTAGTCTAGAATTTCCAAGAGGGTGTGGTAAATTCTTTAATGTAGAATACAGATAAACAATTCTAATAGTCATAATTTTTATTTTTAAAATGCACATAACTAGTTGCACAGCAAAACATAAATTTCATAGTTATTATTACATACAAGGAGCCTAAATATAAGAAAAAAATGAGTTCATTAAAAATGTTACATAAGAATATAGGTGACACACAAATGTCACTCAGATCAAAAAGAGAAAATCCTCAAGTATGATGGTCAGTTCTACCTGTCAATTCAGCAAAGTTATTATACCAGTTATTCAATCGAACACCAAACTAAGTTTTGCTACAAAATACCTTTATTTTGTAGATGTGATTAGCACCTGTGATCTATTAATTTTGAGTGAAGGAGATTATCCTCTCTAATCTGCTTGGGCCTGATTCATTCCATTGAAAGACCTTAATACAAGTGTGATTTCCCAGAGGAGGAAAAAATTCTTTCTGTTCTGCCCAACAGTTCTTAGCCTACCCTTCCTTGTGGCCACCCCATGGACTGCAGACCTGCACATCCAACTTCCAAATCACACATACTAATGTTTGCATAGATAGAAGAAGAGGTACATACATACATGCATACATACATGTATTCTCTTCTGATTCTGCTTCCCTGGTATAATCTTGGTTGATACATCAAATGACTGAAGTTTCACTTGAGGTTTTCAAGGCCTGGGATACCTACATGTTAATACTAACCTTCTAAAACAAATGCTAAGAATCAGAACTTGCCTTTAGTTCTTGAGATAAGTCTTGTAGTATCCAGACATTGGTGAGATACTCTTTATTCTTTCCTGCTTTTACCTTCTCTAATTGCATTGGCTGGGGCTAGGGGTCTCGGTCCCTGTCGGATGTGGCAGCTGGGATAGCAACAGTAATTTATTTCAACTGACATGTTGTCTGACTCAGTAAAATGGTGCTAGTACATGATATCTATATTTGCTGTCAAAATAGAGGTGCTGCTTAGAATTCTGGGATTCTAGAATATCCAAAATTCGCATAGCCCCTGTACTAGGAGTTTGATTTAAAATGGAATTTCCTAGACCACTCACCTCAGTTCTACTGTATCAGAATGTATTAGAAATAACCATAGGATCTAAATTTTTACAAGCTCCCAACTTGATGCTTAAATGTACTAATTCCAAAAATCAATTTTTTAGGAGTTCCCTAGGCGATCTGCAGAAAGATGAAAGATAATAGATAGATAGATAACAAATAGATTTCCTTTCTTAAAATGTGGGGATACTGCAACATATTCTATTTGATAAATCTCTATGGCAGGGTATAAGAACCCCCCAATTTAGAACACACTGAACTAGCCTGGGGTAGATTGGATTATTGACCCCAATTCTTTACTCTTCCTTCTATTAACCCCGGCCATGCCTTTTCATGAATGGAATCTAGTTCTTCACTCCTTGACTTAAGGGTCAGTCAAGTGACTTGTTTAGTCAATGGCAAGTGGGACAGAACTGACCTGTAGATCCTCAGTGTCAAGAAAAGCCACCCCAGCCATAGTGGCCTGAAGCTGAGCCACCCCTACCGACAGAGAGTCTCATGAGAACAAATGGTTGTTGCTTTAAGTTCCCGAGTTTTGCAGGTGGGGTGGTATTAATGTGATAGCTAAATGACACTCAAACTAATTCTTGGATTGTATAGATGTGAAAACTGAGGAACTCAGAATCAAAGTAACTTTCCTAAGAAACTCAGAATGGTTTGGACCTGTTCCTGGTAGGCCAGCAGAACAAACTGATAAAGAGGTTTTCAACTTTCTGCCTTCCAGTCAAGCAAAGGATAGCATCTTCAGATGGATGTGCCTTTGGAGCAGAACAATGATCCTGTCTAGAAAGCTTCACCCTATCCTGCTCAGTCAAGGAAACAACTGAAGTTTAGTGTGACCTCCTAATGTTTTGTAAGGTATCTTTCCAATTCCCCCAATTTCAGTTCAGTTATGTTCAAATAACCACACACTAGTTATGGGGATTAAAATCAAATGACACTAAATCCTATTGTCCTGAGTATGCATTTCTATGTTATTAAGACTTATACATCCATATACCTTTATTTAATAATCCAAGAGAACACCTTGCTTATTAGATGTTCATCGATGATAGTTAATAGGACAAGAGGAGTTGAGATCAGAACTGTTTATTATGGTAGAGGCTAATTAACATTCAGATTTGGAATTACTCTCCAAGACTTGAGAATGCTTGAGAATGTCCAAGTTGGGCAATCAGTACTATGCTGTAGAAGATACTATAGAAAGAATCTGCATACTCATGATAACCTACAGGACATGTTTTTATGCTTATACCTGTCACAGAGCCTAGTTGCTTTGGATTACCACAGTGTTTCTTAAAAACACTGCTCTGCCAAGTGTCTTGAATTCCAGCCCAAATATTCTCAGTATTCACAGCCACTTGGTAGACCCAGTGCTGAAGGGAGATTAGCACTACAGCTTTGTTGCACAGGGCTCAGACTACATTATGTTAAAAAAAAAAGTAGAAAATAAAAGGTAAACATGATTCTAAGCACATTCCATGCCTCATCTCCATGGATCCATTCCTGTTATCCATCAAGTAGATTTTAAAATAGTCCACGTTTTTTTTCATTTCTGCAAAATCAACAGTACTGGAAAGTTGGCAGGTACACTTGTTTAAACAAAGCTCCCAAGTTTTCTGCTGGCAGGTGTTTCCAGAGTTCTTGGAGCACAATTCTTTGGATAGGATATTTGCCAATATACATAGCAACAGGGGGAAAGTACGTGTTTTTCTTTGACACGGTGGAGACACTGAAATGCCTTAGACACAAAACTGCATACTCAGTTCAGGGGCTTATTTTGGCTCCAGGTCAAGAAATCAACAATAATAAAATGCAAAATCGTTCTGCTCAGAACTGTGATGGGCTTCAGAGTAGAACTGATTTGCTTATCAAATTGGCAACATGTCCTCCCCAGCCACTACTATACAGTTTGAACCAATGAGTTGGGTTCCCTCTTCTTTGTCAATTCCCTGGTCTCCTGAATGTCTCATTCTCAAGTTAATTCTGCTTGAAATTGAGGCTGGAGATGGTGGAAATTTAATATGATGAAGGCAGAGCAGGTAAGACTTTATTCTTTCTCCATTAGCCTCCAGGCATTGATTTTACTCTTAAATCCAACTTTCCAAAATTGAAACCTAGGACTGCTTTAAAAACACGTGACCAGTTTTATAATCTGTTCCTCGGCAGTTGGACTGATTCATGCTTATTGCTATCAGATTCATTCCCTGAACTATTCAGTTAAACTTGACATCAGTGCTGGAACCCCACAAAAGAGGGGCGAGCCCTTCTTGCCTCTCAACCCGAACTAAATGAAAATAAGTAGATTTTTTTTTTAATAAAGCAAAAACCAACATCTGAGAAGGGGAAATATAAGCATGGTAGGGAAAGGTTTTAGTGACAAGTTTTTAAATCTCAAAGGAGGTCAAAATATGTTTGGCTTAAAAGGCAATTAATGGTTATTAGATGGTAGCCCAGAGACACTTAAGAGCTTCAAGTGCTGCCTACAAATATTTAGAATAGTAGATATTCTAAAATGTCTATTTTAAATTATTTCTTCTATATTTGCTTATTAATGCATAATGTAATTATATTAATTGGCCATATCTTGGGATTCACTAATGTCCCTCTGTTATCATTGTGATCATTTTTCCCCATCTCTCACATATTGTCTTATCATTTAGTAACTTTGGAAAGTGCCCTTAAAATTTTCCAAACAAAGGTATCATTTATGGTTGTTCTGAGATCAGAAAGCCTGAACTCTTATCTCATAAAATTCATCAATTTCAGAAAGAACAAAAGATTGGCCATTCAATTGGCAGGGAAAATACTATTTTTTTTTCTCATTAGTTTTTTTGTTTTGTATTTTTTTTTAGAAATATTTAGTGAATTTACTCAAATTAAGGAAGTTTAAATGATACAGAATTAAAAAATATTAGAAATCTACATACAATAAAAAGTGAATATAAATTAACCAACTATATGGACATTTTCAGTAAAATTTGCCTCAGTTTAGCTGTACCTTCAAAAAGAAACCACATTAGTCAGCCTCTGGGGTTTTCATTTGGGGGAGTTGTCTGATGGAGTAAATGTGGTTTAAAAACAGATTTTGATCAGACAAACTGAGTTCAAATAATTGCTTTGCCACCTATGTATATAAGAAGATTAAAAACTGAAACTCTCATTTTAATAATGGCCAAATGCTGGCATTACCTCTTCCTAGCTGTGAGACTTCAATCTTGTTTTGGTTTGGATATGAGGTGTCTCCCAAAAGCTCAAATGAGAGACAATGCAAGAATGCTCAGAGGTGAGATGATTGGGTTGTGAGAGTTATAACCTAATCAGTGGCTTAATCCCTGATATGGATTGACCTGTGGTAACTGTAGGCAGGTAGGGTATGGCTGGAGGAGGAAGGTCACTAAGGGTGTGCCTTTGAGGTATATAATTTGTAACTGGTGAACAGAGCTCTCTCTTGCTCTCTGCTTCTTGTTGCTATGTCCTGAGTTGCTCTCCTCCGCCATGTCTTTCTACCATGATGTTCTGCCTCACCTTGAGTCCATAAACTATGGAGTCAACAGTCTATGGACTGTGACCTCTGAAGCCTTGAGCACCAAATAAATTTTCTGCTTCTATGTGGTCTTTATAGAAGACACTCCCTTATCACTCACTCAAACATAATCAGAGCAAAGGATGATGAGCATGAATATAGAAATGGTCTGCCTGGGATTCATTTGGAATAAAACACTGAAGCCCTAGGTTCATAATTCCACCGGATGCTTCACTGGTGTCCCTGTGGCATGGTTAACAACTTTAATATGTTAATGAAATCCATGGATAGCAAAGGCCCTTTGCATATGCATGAATATCATATTTACATGAGCTAGAAAAAGGAAAACCCCTATTGTCTTTATCAGGTCTTTTGGTCACAGAGATGAAAAAGCTGACTAAAACAGACACATTTGTTAAAATATTTGGGTTTTTTCTTCCTCAATGATATAATGGGTAATGTGAGTAGATATTGTTAGGAGAATTCAATAAAGTAATGTCAGTCAAGAACCAAGCCCATAAAAACATGATGAAAATGGCCACAAGTTCTGAGAAAAGTATATTGGCTAAAACATTAAAAGCACCATACTTTTCACTTTGAATTTCAGGTGTTTTATTTCATGAGTAATATATATCTGTTGTAGGAAACATAATAAATGTACATAAGCAAAATAATGAGAATTATCCAGTCATGTATGAAAGCAGTTGCCAGAAATAATTACTATGGAGAATTTCATTAAGCTCCTTCAGACTTAGTCATGAAACATCCACATGACATGAGTTAGCTCTTAAAATGTTTCATTTCCACCTTTACAAGCATCTGTCTGGTCTTTTTCATCAAAGTAAGTAAAGAGGTTATGAGAAATTGATTTCTGAGAGATAAATCAGGAGAAAGGATCTTGAGAAAACTTGGGAGGAAATGAACTTGTGTTTGTTTATTTTCACAAATGAAGAAACGTGAATTCCGGGCAGGATATTGTTTTCTGCCAGATCATTTTTGGAAGAAGCGATACTGCTAAGCCTGTTTCTTCTGTTAATATAAAAGGCCCTAGAGAATTTCTTCAGGGTGGGTTTTAGGAAATATTATGAATCAATATTGTTTTTATTGTTAACTCCAAATGACTGAGTTGGAAAGAATCGATAAAGGAATAACATGTTTTTTTTAGAAGGTGTTTTCCTGTTTTCTTCATTAGTAAATAATTTATGAAAATTTTATGTCTGTTTCTAAGGGTTATATTATTACCAAAAGATCAGAACAATTATTTATAAGAGGTTTCTCCTAAAACCTATTTGATTACAACAATTTAATGAATTATCTAACATATGCTTCATGTATATGGAATTTATAGCATGGCTACTGTTATTTTTGGATGCTCTGTTTTTTTCATATATCTTCCATATATGTTTTTGCAAATATGTCTCATTCAAAAGATAACAAAACTGAAGCTTTGTCAATTGCCCAAGATCACATTGTTAATGTGGCTAAGCTGTCACTTAAGTGCTGACAATTCTACCACAGCTCACAAGCCCTGTGTCATTCACTGGGTGTGTTAGACCTTATTGTGTGTATCCACACATAAGCCCATACACACTCCCTTATCAGTCACTCAAACACAATCAGAGCAAAGGATGATGAGCATGAGTATGGAAATGTCTGCCTGGGATTCATCTGGAATAAAACACTGAAGCCCTAGGTTCATAATTCCACCAGATACTTCACTGGTGTCCCTGTGGCATGGTTAACAACTTTAATATGTTAATGAAATCCATGGATAGCAAAGGCCCTTTGCATATGCATGAATATCATATTTACATGAGCTAGAAAAAGGAAAATATACCCTTGTGGGTTTTAAACAGGCTTTGAGATGATTGCTAGGTGACCTATGATTTTGATCGGTTGAAGGAGATGATCACAACCAAAGCCTTCAGCAATCTGAGCAAGTGCAAGGTGTTGAGCCAGAAAGAAGGGAAAATGAAGAAAAAGTCAAAGGAAAACATTAAATTGTTGGCAGTGACTAGAAACCAAAACTGTCTCTTTCTTCTCTCCCCCAAAGATCCCTTAATTCCTGAAAAAAAAATGAAATCAATGTCAAAAAGGAGCTTCTAGAACCACGTGAAGTTCATTTCCTCTCACCCTTATGTCCTCTCTCAGTTGAATGTCTATTTTCTCAGGATGCTGGAGAAGGTCTGTTACTAACAGAGATGAAGGCACAGAGGAGGAACTCATGTTCATTAGACACCTCTCAAGACCAGGCACACTGCCTAGGTGTTTAGATACCCTCCTTGCCTGACAACCCTGTAAAGGCGATATTATCATCTTCCAGTTAAAGAAACTGAGACTCATATACGCTAAATAATAGGACTAAATTAACTCATCTGTGAAGTTTCAGATACCAGCCCAATTCTAAAGTTTTTCTACTACATTGGGAAAATAATTAGGTTCTGCACTAAGTCCCCCAATTTCACAGCCATAGGGACATTTATTGTTAGCTCTATTCACTTAATATCTGAGGTGTGAATATGTATCACATCCTTTGCGTAAGGTTAATTATTTATAATTTGGAATTCCAGATAGATCCCTAAAACTTTTTCAGAACACTCCTTTGAGCAAAAGGAGATCCACACAATAAAAATAAAACCACATTTCTTTCCTTCTTTGAGACACAGAGCCCTGCTTACCTTTCTGTACAGTTTTGCACAGGTCTAGAGAGATTGTGACAAGGATATTGTGAATTGTATCCATAGGACACTGGGTGCCTTGCATTTTCCTTACTTCACTCCCTCTCACTGTGATGGGGTCTTTGACTCTCTGTAACATCCAGAGAGAGTCTGCCTGGCCTCCAGTACCTACCAAATAGGCCACTGGTTCTGTGACTCCTGATGCTACCAAGATGTCATCTCCTACCAACACCACTCCATCTCCTGTCTCTGCTCAAGTTGCCAAAGCTAATGCTGCTGACATGTTGAGATACCAAAGTCCAACAAAGAAATGAGTAGAGGAAAAGTGAAAAACAAACTTTGTTAAGTCATTTATATTGTCTGTCCTGGGGCCTAGTCCATAGAACTATCAGTGTGCTGAGCCTCAGATACATTCAAAATCCCCAGGCCTTCTCAACACCAACCCACTGCTTCTCAACCAGTTTTTCTGCAGCTATTTAGTCTTTGCTTAAAATGTGTTATTTTTAAAAGAGAATTCTCATTTTTTTTCTTGCAGAGACCGGCTCCAGATGTGTAGGAATTGAAGGGTAAATTTCAGCCCTTGTCTTCGCTGAATGCATATGTATATGCTAAAAGGAAGTCCCAAGAATCGATGGGTTTGTTCAATGCTCACAAGCTTCTTAGTGATAGAGAAACAATAAGTGTTTGGGGTCTCCTGAATCCTGAGCAAAAATATTCTTTTATATTTTCAAGTATTTATTTGGCAAATATGAATGGAGGGCCCATGTGCCAGTCATGAGAGAAGGTAATATGTTTGACCCTTGCTCACCTTTTAGAGTTCATGATCTAATGGTGAGGTAAGACCACTGTAGGGTGAAATCCAAAATTCAGGGGGAGTTCATAACCCAGGAAGAGAGGGATTCTTAACCCAAGAAAGCTTCTGAAATGATAGGATAAGCAGAAATTGATCAAGCTTTAGGAGAAGGCTGGCTAGAGGACAGTGGACTGTAGAGATTGGGAAGACTGGGCATTTCAGACTAAGTCCAGAGTAAGATAACTGAGCTCCAGGTTTCCTTGCCAAGAAGTTTATCTTTTCCCTGGAACAGCATTTGAGTGTCTTCACATTACATTAGAAGTTAATTTTCTTTTCTTAATTATAGCATAAAACTTAAAAACCAGTATCTCCATGACATAGAGCTTTCCTTGTGAATTTATTAGGATGAAAAAAAAAACGGGCATATAGTTAATGAGAAGGGCAGAAGGAAGCAAGATTTCAACTTTAAATAAAGTAGGCAAAAAGCAACGTGGGTGGGTCCAGGTTTTGTGGGGCCTGAGTTTATATAGCATAAAGGCAAGTAATACAAGAAGAAAAACAAACTTACTTTGGAAAATTGCAAAGACACATGACTGTGAATATACCTGTAATTGTTATTTGAGAAGTTTCTTAGGAAAGTGAAGAATTTTGAAGCTGAAGCCTCATTAGCATCATGGTAAATCCCATGCTAAGACACCATTTCAAAGCAGTGTACCATGGACTGTATAATCAAGTTCCCCAAACTAGGGGCTGAAGGCATTTGAATTTATTACCTTCTTAATTTTAAAGCTTTCTTCTTAAGATTGATTGGTAGAAGTTTGGAGAAGGAAAAAAGATAAGGGGAACATGGTAAAGATTTGTTTATGTGTATGTGTGTTTCCTTATAACTGTAGTCCAGAATGGGGAATTTTTCGTAGACACTTGTTTTTCATTTTTTATTGGTGTATTATAATTGTACACATTGATGGGATTTGTTGTTACATATTCACAACGCACACAATATAATTTGGCCATTGTCATTCCTCAGCATTTCCTCCTTCCCTCCCTACCTCCCACCAGTTGTCATGGACATTTTTAATAGTCTTGGTGTTCTAGGAAGATTTCAACACCTTTTTAGCAAACAATGGCCACATAAACCTGAAATCAATAAAGAGAAGACATGGTCTTTCAGTGCCTTCCTAGAAAGGCACAATAAGGGAACTTCCTGGACTGAGGTACATGAACAAATAAATCCTTATGTGGAGACACAAGTTCTCTGAACTGATTTTATTTGCAATACAGCTACTCAAGCATGGATTGGGAATTGGAGTGGGAGAGAAGAGGGTGTCAAAAAGGAAATATCTGGAAAGTGACATGTTTTGGAACTGACTCTCTAGACAAGGAAGAAAAAGCCAGATGTATATACCAACTTCTGTGGTATAAATATTCCCAGGATGGATGATTTGGAGCTGATCTGAAGTCACTAACATGAAGCTAGGAAAACTAGGGCAGAAACAGTTCTTTCTGGCCAGTGGATTCCATTCAGAGAACAGATGTCAGCATATGAACTTTCCGAGGTCTGATGGATTCTTTATTGTAGAGATACCAGAAGAGAGCTTTTGTTCAAAATGCATTTCAAATGTAATAAGTAGGTGCTTTTCTTTGCTCACAAGCACCTGCAATAATACACAGAGTATGGATTTAAGGTCCCACATGCTCTTGAGTTAATTTGAATGGATTAAAAGATATCCAGGACCCCTGAGAGTAGCATTGGCCAAGATTTTGTGAATTCCAGATGGGATCCTGGCATCCTCTATTTTAAGTTCTATATCAGTAGCTGCAGCTTTCAGAAGACAGGTAAAGTCTGAAGGTTAGGGAAAGGTAGAAAAATAACAAGGATTGTGAAACCTTTTGTCAAGGGCAACCTAAAAACATGGCTATGGTTGGCAGAATGTTTTTAAAGAAATGTTTCCAACACCAAATTTTGCCTGGTAGGTGGGTAGACATTATTGATTTATATATTAACAGCACATGTAATTTATAAATGTTTTAAATAAATTGATGTGCACAATCCCTCCCTCCCTCCATTCTTCCCGTTAAGTAATGACAAGGTTTCAGGAATGGGAGTGAAACAAAGAATAAGGTGAGGTTTACGATGCAGGAGCTCAAGGTCAGAGAGACCTTCATGTAAACACCTATGTGAAGTCACATTTCAGGGACTAAGCTGGGCACAGTTGAAGCGTGGAAAAAGGAGTCTTAATTGTGACTAGATGAGGGACCAGCAAGGGAGATCAAAGCAGAATCTGGAGAGCCATACCACGAGAACCTAAAAGATGAGAAGTCTGATAATAGGAGGTTCTCAAGTATGAGAAGGTGAGAAGGTGAAGGTAGAAAACCATTGATGAGTCAAGGTAGTTCATGGAGTTCAGCTTGCCTGGAGATTTGGGGACAAGAACTGATACGGGTAGTCCATGTATAATGTTGCCAGGAGAAGTCTGATCATGGAAGTCCTTAAAAAACACACCAAGGATTATTTTTCTGTTGCTATCATTGCAAAGCTGTATGTGAATTTTTAAATGGGAAGTGATATCATGGTTTCTGGGGATTTTGTTTATATATATATATATATATATATATATATTTTGCATTCACTCTAGGAAGATTTCAACACATTTTTAGCAAACAATGGCCACATAAATCTGAAATCATATATAATCATATATATAATTTTTTGTTTGTTTTAAGGAACATTCTAAGATAACTGCATGAAGAATGGACTGGAGTGTTGAGGGCCACCACCAAGTCGGGATGATGCATGGCATTTTTGCCAGAAGTAGTGGTTGAGAGGTGACGCCATTGAGCCATTAAGATGATGACTTTTGAGTTCTGGCAGAGTTCCCGTTGAGTTCCCATTGAGCTCTCCCGGGGATTCCTGAAGAGTTCGCATTGGTTGGGGAAGTGCTGGAGGAGGGATTTCCGGTTGGTGGTTCCTGGAGGAGCCTAGTGGCATTGGGGAGAGTTCCCAGTAGCGTGTGTTGAGTGTGCTGGTGGAGTTCAGAAATAAAGTTTGTTCCTGCTTCAGTGGCTCGTGATTTGTGCCCAGCCAGACTGCAGCACTGGAGGGCAAAAAGCTACAGCAATGGAGCAGTTAGAACAATCTAGCAATGGACTTTGATGAGGTTAATGACCAAGAGGAGAAACAGAGGTGATGAACAGCACAGAGAAAGAAACTCAAGAACTTAAAGGAAGTAGAATAGTTCACGGTTTGTCACCATTTCTGTGTAGAGTAAAGAATGACAAGTTGCTGCTGACGTATGTCTTTGGGAGTGAGGGGTGGTGAAGGGACTTACTTAACAGAGATGAAGGTAGCCAAGGCTCAAAATGAGAAGAAACCCTAAAAATCAAAGCACAATAGCAAGGATTATTTTATAAAACACTTTGAGACATCAAGAATTTGAGGTTTGATTTTTTTAATGTGTTCCTGAAGTAATTTTAATTTACAAAACGCATTTATGTACATTGGCTCATTTTGATATTTGACCTCACATGCATGAGGGACAGGGAGGGTATTAGAAACGTAGGTTACAAAATGTAGTAAGTGGAACTCAGAGGGACTGAGAGGTATAGATGAGATCAAATAGCTGAGCCAAGGTGGAACCAAAAGTTAGAATATGTATTCTCAGTTTCTAGTGTAATATTCATGACAAGAATGGGAGTAGACTGGTCACCCTGTAGAACTTGATTTTCTCTTCCTTCAGGAATTTTTCTGCCTTTGGCATTGTGTAAGACACCTCTAGTATCCGGCTTTGTTGGATAATTTCTCCATGAGATCACATCCAGGGAGACCTGGAGATCTTATTTGAGTTACCTAAAGTTATTTCCAAGCTATTAAGACCTCACTATGCCTGGAGCTCGCATGATCCATTACCTTGTAGGGTTCTGAAATACTGGCCATTGCACTAATCCTAAAGCCTGAAGCTGAAAAAGATGAGGCAAATATATTGTCATCTTTTCCCTCCGTGGAAAACGGAAAGAAAAACACACACGAAAAAAAAATCTGCCATTTCCCTCAGGTCAAATGACAGACACTGACCCTTGACATTCCATTCAGAAAATTCCAAAATAAACACAGACTCACGTAAGCCCAAAGAAAAGAAGCCAAATTAGGAACATCAAACTTTTTTGCCTGGAAAAGGATAGTTTTTCCTATTATCCTAAGTAGGACACTGGAAGAAAAAATAAAGTTACTTAAAATTGCAATTATAAAATTAAAGAACAAGGACAGTAATATGCTTTGCAGCACCTCAAGAAGAGACCTGCAGTTGGACAATCCATTTAAATGTTAGCTCTGCTTTTATAAAATTCCACCAAGCAATCTGTGCCTTCCCATTACGGTCTGCTTGCTTGTTGTAACTGAAGAAAATGTTCCTCCTATATACTTAAGTTGGTGGACAAAAATGTAGCATTCATCTTCTCTCGAATATACTCTCAGGCCTTTTTGCACAGTTAAACTTAGACCTGTACATAGGTATTGCTATTTGATGTACCTTCAATTTCAACAGATCTAATGACAGCATTTGAGACAATGAATTCCCCCCTTCTCCTTTTGTGCATGTTTATTTATTTATTTTTTTCCTCTTGGTGACCAGGACACTATGCTCTGCAGGTTCCTCCTATCTCCCAGGATGCATCAGATCCTTCTCTGCTTCCTGTTATCTAGAACTCACTCATTCTCCCCTCCCTCTCTTGTACCTTAACCATTTTATCCAGACCATGCTTTAAATAGCCTCTCTATCATAATGACTCCTAAAATTACATCACTGGCCTTACTCTTCCTTACAAAACCTATATTGGTATTAACAACAGCTAACGTGATTTCTAATAGGCATCTTACCCAGGACATGTTGGGGACAGAATCTTGATTCCCCACTCTCTGATATCCCCAAACTTGTTCAGCCTCACATCTCCACATCTCAGCCAATAGTGTCACAGCAAATAATGTTTTCCAGTCGTGCAGGTCAAAATCCAAGACGCTGTTCTTGATTCATCCAGTTTTCTAACATTCCGTGTCTGATTTATTAGCAAACTCTCTCTGCTCTGCATTCAAACCAATTGCTTCTTGTGATCTTTTATCATTTCTCAGATAGATTGCTGCAAACACTTTCTAACTTGTCTCTATCTTTCCTCTCTCATTTCCTGAAGTCTATCCTCACCAAACAAGTCTCTTTTTTAAAATTAAAAATTTTAAATTTGACTCCTCTTAGAATAAAACCCAAACTCCATCTCATGACCTAGAAAGTTCTCCATGATCTGGCTCTTGCTTCTTCTGATGGTCTCACCTCCTTATCTGCTTTGCTTGTTCTGCTTTAAACAGACTAGGATGGGATTCTCCGCACATTCTAGCACTTTCAGCTCCAGGGCCTTTGCACATTCTATACATCTCCTCAAAAATGTTCTACATGACTCAGTTCTTATCGTTCCTAAAGTTTCAAGCTAACAGTCACTTTCTCTAAAAATAAATAAATAAATAAATAAAAATAAAAACAACTTTCCTCACTACCTGGTCTTTTTGCTCTCTATAGTCTGCTATAATTTTTTTGAAAGTACTATCACTATAAAAATTATGTGTATTATTTTTATTAGTTTAATATTTTGGTTATTTCTTTCCCCCAGCTATAGTAAATCTAATTTAGTAGGTCTGACATCTCTCTTTGTATCACTTATGCATCCTCAATGCATACGACCATGCCTATTGCTTAATAGGTACCCCACATTTAATGATTTGATGTATGTGTTAGTAAATAAATAATTGTGTCTATATGATTCAATCTCCCTAATAAACAGTGTTATTTTTTTCAAGTTCCAACTTGCTTAAAATAAGAAATTTGTATGTGTCAGTGTATATGTGGGTGTTTTCCCTAAAGCTAAGCTATAGAAATGATTGAATTCAACATCTACAGCAACCTGAGAACTCTGGAGAAAACAACTCTTCAGGACATTGGCTGGATGACACCCACATTACAAATTCTACTGCTGTTGATAGGAACTAGAATGATGTATAGTGTCTTTCTCTGGAAAATTCCAATAAAACAGATATCAGCATCAGCTGGCATGCTTGGGTGTATCCCTTTATGCTTTCACTGAATAAAGAGAGACTGGGTGCCTCCCATGTGCCAAACCTGTGACCAATGCAGACATGCGGTTGAACAGAGGCAGGAGTTTACCCTCATGCTGCTGTTAGGGTAGCCTGATACTGAGCAGACAGTTTTGAGACAGATAAAGATTTAAACTATAGCCTAGTAGAGGAAACCATTATAGCCACACTTATAGATGGGAAATTTTAGCCTATGGAGAAAACAAGCTAACTCCTGACCCACTGCTGGTCCACGGCACTCTTAGGCTTAAACGTCAATCTGTTATTACATTCACAGCCCAGGTGTGCCAGGACAGTGGGGTAGATTGCAAGAAAGCCAGAAAAAGTGCCTGGAAACAGCATGGAACCAGGCTTACAAGAGATCAATGTTATGGTTTGGCTAGGAAAGCATCCCCCAAAAGCTCATGTGTGAGAAAATGCAGGAATGTTTAGAGGTGAAATGATTAGAGTATGGAAGTTGGGAAAACTCATCAGTACATTAATCCATTTAGTGGATTAATAATTTGAATGAATTAATGGGTGGTAACTGGGGGCAGGTAGGGCATGGCTGGAGGAAGTAGGTCACTCGGGGTGTACCTTTAAGGGTTATATTATCCCTGGCTCCAGTCACTCAAGATCTCCATTTCCTGTCTTCCATGTCCTAAGCAGCTCTTCTCTGCCAAGCCCTTTAGCCATGATGTTCTGCCTGATCTCAAGCCCAGAGCTATGGAGTTCACTGATCGTGGCCTGAACCTCTGAAACCCTGAGCCAAAATAAGCTTTCCCTCCTCCATGTTGTTCTTTGCAGGTGCTTCAGCCACAGCAAAGCAAACCTGACTAAAACCATCAGTGATTGCTTTAGGAAGAGCTCAGTGGCCAAGAACTGACAGACAGCATCTCTGACCCTCAAGGTGCTCTGCTAAGGAACACCTCCTCTCTCTCACGGCACTGTGTCCAGTGACAGCCATCTGGAGGAATGACGCATATCCTTTCTGCAGTGCCCCATGTTCCTCGCCCGTCCCCACTCAGAAAGAGATTTCATATAAGGGTGCAGAGGCAGTGACATCATCAGTACTGGCTTGCTTGTAGGTCACCTTTGGGTGTATCTTTGGGGAGAATCCCTAGGAGCAACTATTCTAGTGTGCATGCAAGAAAGTGACTTTCTACAGATGACACTAACTTGCCGGGTTCCCAGTATGCAAAGGAGAAAGCCAGTGTCCTTCAACATAATATATATCTGGACTTTCCTGCCTAGGCTTGCTCTCATTGTTTCCTTAACTTGACTAGGTATTTTTTTTGTGAACAAAAAAGGGGGCATTCAGGGACTCGGTGTTTTATTCTTCAGAAATAATACATCTATGTATCAACTTTTTGTTTTAATGAAAGTAACATCCATCCTGATCTTCCCAGGGCAGCACTGGTTGGTCCCTATTGTTATTAAAACCTTCCTCCTTTCTTTCTCAAATGAGTTTTGGTTTGGATAATCTGGCACCCACACTTCTCATGCTGTCTGTGCTAAATTAGAATTCAGGAGTAAAGTGACTACCACACCCAGACCTACCACTCTCATGAAAAATTGCCATACTTTGGGTCATTTGATTCTAACAGTAGTAGTTGAGGCTAGACATCAAGTCACCACTGAGGTAGAATACTGTTCAATAGCATTTTAACTTGAAGGGGTTAATTGATCCTGTTTCTAGGAGATCTGAACCTGATTGAGATCCACATAGAACAGCAAAAGCAGTCACCATAAAACAAGAGACAGGAGGCCCAAAGAATGTCCAAGACAATAAAATGCAAACATACAGTCATATGTTATATTATCCCACTTATATCAAGTGTCCAGAATCTATGGAGACAGGAATCAGATGAACTGTGTTCAGGTGAATGGTTGCTAGAGATTTGTAGGAGGGCAATGGAACATGAATTCTTAATGGGTGCAGAATTTTTTTTGGAGTCATAAAAATGTTGTGGAACTAGACAGAGGTAACCATTATACAACACTGCCCATGAGTTAAATGTCACTGAATTGTACACTTGAACATAGTTAATTATATGTTATGTCAATTTTACCTCAATAAAAAGGGGAAAAGAAAGTTCTGTAATAGATAATTTGAAGGTTGACAATTTATGTTAGCATTTATAACACTGGGAACTCTTGCAGCAACTTAGATTTCCTTAACTCAGACTTTCTCCAATGTGTTAAATCACAGAAATCAGTTTCTCTGTGAACTTGTGTTTGCTTAACAAGTACCTCATATGCCTTGCTTTTAAGGTTCTTCAGCAGACTTGTTTGGGGTCAGGCTCACAAAAAGGACTAACAAAGTAGGATGCAAATAAGTCCTAGTAATATTAGTGAGAGCCAGCCTGGAGTGGGGGGCACATGCCTATAACCCCAATGGCTCAGGAGACTGAGCCAGGAGGATTCTGAGTTCAAGGACAGCCTCAGCAACTCAGTGAGACTCTGTCTCTAAATAAAATACAAAAAAAGACTGGGGATGTGGCTCAGTGGTTAAACACCCCTGGGTTCAATCCCCGGTACCAAAACAATAAAATATCAGTGAGGGAAAAAAGAAGAGTTCCCCAGTGGGGTGTCCTTAAATATCAAGGACAGAGCAGGGGAAAAGAGAAAAGAAAGATACTGAAAGGAAAGATGGTGTGTAATCAAACTCGCATTGCAACATTGCCTGGATGACTCAATGAGGGGAAGAAGATGGAGAGATTTGAACCCACATGTCTTAGATCAGCTTCTCTAGAAAATTAACCCTGAGATAGAGGTTTGTGAGCAGGTTTGGGGGATAGTCCCTAGGGATCCACATCCATAAAGGGCGAGGAACAAAGGATTGAAGGGTGGAAGCAACTAATCTTCTACACAAGTCCAACAAAGACTCCAAGTAATCCCAGGGGAGGCTATAGAGCTGGGTGGCCCTGTCTCTCTGCAACTGGTGTTCTTGGGATTGTGACTGCCTCACAGGTACAAACTTGGTTGAGAAGGAGGAAAAATTCCAGGCAGCTGTATGATCCAATACCTAAGCACTGGGCACCTACAGACCACATCATAGCATTGACCACGCTAGGCCACAATTCTGTAAGCCGTGCCCAGCATCCCAAAGAGGTGATTCCATATCTTAATAAATTGTTTAATCCTTTCTGGAACAAGGCTGTATAATCAACTGTATTCTGGTTATCAATAAGTATCAGGCATTCAACAAGCCCAAAATATCAGTAAAATACCATAACAGCAAAGAATTCACTCCTGCTGGAACATTCTACTTACGTTTTCTCAGAACTCTGTATGAAGTAATTCTAGCAATGTTGTAAGCAATTAATTGGAGAGAATTTCAACTTTTGACACCCCAGAACTGGTCAAACAACATTCTATGACTTGGCATATCCGTGAACATAGAAAATAATAGGCTTTGTGCCTTTCCAAAGAATAATGGAAGAAAGAATTCAGAAAATGCCCCACAATTTTCATTCTTTTTTTTTTCTTTGCCCTTAATCTTGCTTGCTTATATATACTCAAGCATAAAAATAATATAAAGGTTACAGAACTACGGATTTGATTTAAATCTTTCTGGCCCTTCGGACGTTTACACAGAGCAAATTTCCCCTTTCTGCCCAGTTGAAACTCATGTGCTACACTTTGCTCTGGGCTGAGGAAATTCCTAGTAAATGTCGTCATGATTTAGTTCATGTTGGGAAAGTAAAGGTTAAACTGAAAATATTTAGAAGCTTGATGTTATTACATCACAGATGCATTCAGAGTTCTTAGTAGGAATTTACTGAAGTCTATGTTAGAATTAGTGCTAGATAGTTCCTAGAACTGTACAGTATCTAAGTCAACCAGAAATGAGCTCATACTTCTAATGACTTAGGAGTAAATGAGGGAATCATAAAACAGCCCCCCACCCTGTTTGCTGAAATAATCTTAGGAAACATGGAAATTGTGAAGGCCTCTACTTCTGAAGACAGATATGGAAAGGAAAAAATTGAGCCCTGAAAAATCTTTCAGGCTGTTAGAATTAGCTTTCTATATCTACAAGGCAACTTGTAGCACAATAGTCAAGTAGACCATTTCTAGGTTGTTTGGATTAAACCCTGGCCCTAATGTTTATTAAGTGAGCAACACTGAAATATTCAATTTAGTCTTTCTGTGTCTCAATCTCCTAAAGTACAAATAATAATAGTATCTATTTCACAGAGTTATTATGAGGATTAAATGAGTTGATCTATAGAGTTCTCTTGGACCTAGAAAATCATTAAAGTTTAATAAATATTAGCCTAGATCTTAATTCCTTTCTAGATGGTGCCCTGAGATGCAGATTTTGCCTGCCTTCCCTATTAAAGATGTGACAGGAAGTTTGGGCCAGAAGTACCGTGGTCTCCACCAACTCCCTCCATATTAGAAGACATCATTGCATAGAAGTCAAGGGCAGAAGGAGCAAACCTGTGTGCTTTGCTAAGGAGTTGGAACTTCATTCTCAACAGAAACGAGAGTCAACAGGGAGAGTTGAATGATAAGATTTGGTTTTTTAGAAGGATCATCCTGTGGATAGAGAATTTTTGAAGGGAATGAAACAAAACATAAAAGAAGAGTGTCTTAAACAGGATCAAAATGTGTTCATGAGTTTGTGGTGTTTTGGGGATTTTTTTGGAGCAGATTGGGATGGTGAACATCTAAATGAAATCCATTTGTGCCCAGACCCAGTCTGGTAAGGTGAAATTTCAAATTCATCCGTGAAGTCTCCTTCTTGCTGCCTTTTCATTTTCAAAAATGTTGTTTCCATTTTAAGATACAGGATAGTCACTCAGGAAAAAGGCTCATGTCTTCGTTCTGGGATGGGAAAAAAAGAACACTTCCTTACAAGGGTGCAGTCAGATAATCTAGATGTCCATGGTCTAGGAAATAGAGTCTTTATTTCAAATGGCCACATAATTATAATTATTTAGCAAAAAAGAGAAAGATGATTTAGCAGTCTTTAGATTAGCCTTTGGAGATGCAGAAAGCTATATGTTACAGGAATGGGTCAATAAATTATTGGAAGAAAGAGGCAAGAAGCATCCCAGATTTTGGATTAGATTAAAGGTTACCATTAGTTTCAGTGACCAATATAAGGGAAAAGTGGTTTGTAGAGAAGATCCTGAATTCATCTTTAATCATACTAAGTATAAGATATTTTGGAGAAAACCAAATGGAAGATATATCTAAACAGTTGTGTTAATATTTAAGGCACCTAGGAGATAAAATTCCAGTTGAGATTCAGATTTGAAAGTCAATTCTATAGTAATGAATGAAATGGCTTTGGTTTTACCTTTTTTTCCTTTATTTTCCTCGTGTGTGTGTGTGTGTGTGTGTGTGTGTGCGCACGCGCGTATGCACGCACTAAATGGGTAAGAAGACATGGCTAGTAAAGAGTGATATCCTAGAGACTTTGGCTGTAACAGACCCCATGTGACCCTCCAACTACTGCAGGCAGGGATAACTCCATCCTCACTGGAGCTGGGAAGGAACAGTAGAGAAATAGGAAGGGAAAGAAAGATAAAACAAGTGGGGAAAAAATTCTCTGGAGAGCCTGCACAGAGAGTGGAGTTCATTCACAATGGAATGAGGTTCTGCAGGTCAAAGCCTGAGGGGGAGGTCAGGAAGGTAGGCAGGAAGCCCTGGGAGAGTCTGTAAGACAAGGGCTGGCCTGAGATGTTGCAAGCTTATGGGTTCTGGGGGTGAGCTCTGGGTACTATTGCCAGACTGAGGCATGCCAATACTCTGATTATCTTGATGCATATACAATAGATGACTTGCTATCTCCTCCATTTCCTGACCCAGATTCTCAACAGCTCCCAATTCTTTAGGAAAAGGGTTTTCTCAAATTATAAATTCTTCATTGAAATCTGATTGTTTTACGTAGGTAGTCTGGTATCCCAAATCCAAGCAGTAGCTGAGGCCTGATTTCCCTAACATCTGTGATGTGACATCACAGCTTTGATCCTATGCTCAGAGCTCCAAATGAAAGGAGGACAAAGAAGAGGTCTAGGACTGATAGATGGGTACCTGTAGCCTTTGCAAGAGGAGATCCTTCTAGCCCAGATGGTGGAGGAGAGGATTTTTTTTTTTTATTTTCCTCACTCCACTAGCAACAAACTTCATGGTGGAGGAACATCCTCCACACAAAGCCATCAGTTATGTATGAGGATTAATTTAGATCAAACTTGGCAACCTGAAATCCAACAGCCAAATCAGGTTGACTGGCTGTTGGGTTTTTTTGTTTTTTGGTACTAGGGATTGAACTCAGGGCCACTCGACCATTGAGCCACATCCCCAACCCTATTTTGTATTTTATTTAGAAACAGGGTCTTACTGAGTTGCTTAGTGCCTTGCTTTTGCTGAGGTTGGCTTTGAACTAGAGATCCTCCTGACTCAGCCTCCTGAGCCTCTGGGATTATAGGCATGCACCACCATGCCTGGCTGACTGGCTGTTTTTATAGAGAAAGTTTTATTGAAATAGGGCCACAAGCATTCCTTCAGTCTTGTCCCGGACTGCTTCCACACTGTAACAGCACAGCTGGGTAGCTGTGACAAAGAGGGCATGCCCTGCAAAATCTAAAGTATTTACTATCTGGCTCTTTAGGGGAAAAATTAGCTAACACCTACCTTCAGTAATATTTTTAAAACACTTAACACAGTCTCTAGCACATAGTCAGCACTAAGAAATTATACGTGTTTCTACTTTTGATTTTAGAATCATGTTTTTATTACTAATGTCTCAATTATGGACAATTTGATTTTAGATGCTTTGTGAGGGGCAACCTATCCTTGCTAATTTGCATGGTAGCAGTGGTAAAATTTTCACGTCTCCCCTTATCTAAAGTCTAGTATATATAATTTCAGTCTGATGGATTTTTATGTGTGGAGATCATTCTTAATTCAACCATATGGAAATTATTTTAACCTAAATGCATTAAAAATCAACAGATGATTTCATCTCTTATATATGCAATTACTATGAAAGTCAAAATGCCCTACTTTTGCATGCCAGAACAAATGAATTTAAAGGGTTTTTAAAATCTCTAATACTGAGCATTTAAAAGGGAAGCAAAAAAATGGGATTCCATTGAGGTATAATAGTACTGGTCATCACATATGAAAATTAAGAATGTGTTAGAATAGCAAAACAAATTAAAGGAAAACTCATGGATCATATCACCTATTTTCCATTCACTGTAAGCACATGATTAAAAGATTGCAGCGTGAAAACCAGCTTCTTGTGACATGGTAATATGCTAACTGTTAATCCAACTGATGTCCAGTGTTTGGTGGAAAGCAATTTCCCCTAGAAAATATAAGAACTATACCAATTTAATGTAGCTAATTAAATTAGTGGTGATCTGGTATTGAATGTAATTTGAGAATACTTGGACTGAGTTGAAATCTCAAAAAGAAGTAATAAAAAGTGGCTTGTTAAATAAAAGATAGAAGTGCACAGTCCCATCGGAGAGAGGCTTTGGTATAGAACTCAGACATTGATGGAAAAGATGAGGACTCTTTGGAGAAGTTTGGTTGTATTGTGTTCGATCTTCAGCATCCTCTGGCCTCTAGAGATTCATGTCTGTGAAAGTCTTTGGCTTCTGCCAATGTCAAGTTTGAAACAGTGATTGGTTAATTTCAACACCTAGCTAGGTCCTCTTTTAGCATGTGTTTACTGTCTCATGAAGCTCTTCTTTTTCCCCACAAGGCCAGGAAATTTAAATTTAAATATCAGCTATCTTAAGGGACATCACAGGTTCTAAGTTGAATAGGTTTTAGATTATCTTTAGAGCAAAGGAAAATGCTGGGGATTTCTTCCATAAATGACAGTGACTGCTGTTTGAAGGTGTCCCCTATCTGGGTAGGTCATTAGATTTGACCCCTACACCCTGAAACTTTCACTAGCCTCTCATCCTTCACAGTGTATTTATCCAATGTCCCACTTTTGACACACTTTTCTTCTAGACACCTGATAAATTCAGTAAAAGGTAGTCAATAAAAGCAGAAAATGCCAAGAAACTACAGTCCCCACAACTTTTAAAAATGATTTTGATCGAAAGATAAAACATAGCAAGTTTATAAGAAAAAATAAATCAATGCATAGGGAGGGGACAGCAAGATGTGGAAAATCTCTGTACCTTCCTCTCAATTTTGCTGCGAACATAAACCTGCTGTTAAAAAATTGTCTTAGAAGCATAAATAAATAAGTCAGGTTAGAATTAAAAAGTTGTGATAAATTCTTAACAAATCTTAACATTTGTAAGAACAAATAAACACAGTGTGATTCCAATTTCATGTATGTTTTCAATACCTTGGTGTCTAAGTCTTTAGTCTTTTAATAAAATGGAATTTATAATTTTTTTTTAAATTGACAAAGTGATAGTGTTACAGGGCTGGGGCCTTCTGAGAAACCAGTGTGAAGTCCCCTTTTAAACTCTGATTCTTGTAATCAAGTCAGGAAGATTTCAGGCATGTTGCTCAGAGTAACAGCCATCAGTGTATTGAAGGGAAAGGGGACACTCTCAAGGGAGAGAGTGGGTCCTTTTAGAGAGGAAAGGGACAGCATGCCTCTACTGCACTCCAGTTTTATTGGGGATCACAGAGAAGATTTCAAAGAGTCCCATACATGTTCACCTCTTGACTTTTGATTGATAGCAGGATGACATTAGACTTTCGAGTTCCCATAGCCAAGACTACTCTAGGTTACTTTGGCCATGTCAACTAGTTCTAATTAAATTTTTAACCATAAGTTCTTATATATTTTAAGTTCCCACCACTCACATCACATCCATATTTTATGGTTAGGAGGAATTATCCTTTTCTCCCTGAGTTCTGGGTTCTGTTGTATAAAAAGGTCACAAAAGTCTCCCCCTTCAAGGTAACTTGTGTTCCTCTTACCAACATTATTTCAGGCTTGCATTTCTCCTGCAGATAACAGGTAGTTAGCTGAGGAATGTGACATATCCTGCCCACAGAAGCCAGGTAGGGCTGCAGGTAAATTGCTTCTTAAAAAAAAAAAAGCATTTGGGGTTTCCACAGCGGGTTCGTTTTATAGAATTATTTCCTTAACCTCGTGTTCCCACCACTCACATCACATCCATCTCTCCCCTATCAATAGTAAGACAAAAAACAAACCTCTAACAGAAGGACTTTCTAAAAAAGTCTGTAAAACAGAAGGAAGACTTATTTACTTCTATTTACTATTCAATATGTCTGTATGGTAAGCAATAAAAGGTTATGTCAATGACATTCGTGACTAAATACATTCCTCAAATCTGTCACCAAAACATATCTTTCATTGAGCTTACTGACTAATAGATGGGGACACTGCTTCCTTTATTTCTGAGTTTTCATTTCCACATTTCAAACGGAGAGCAAACACCCAAGCAACTTCCAGACAAGAGGGCAGGACATCCTGCCAGTTCTACCTGACAGTTGTGAGTTGGGGCAACTGTGCCTTTAAGGATTTTAAAAGAGTTGAACAAGCTCTCTATCGCTTGGCTTTGATCCTTATCCAATGGTCATAATTACATTTAGAGAGACTGCCATCCAATAGGGAGTTAAGAATTGACCCTTATTCCTCCATTCCACTTCCTATGGTCTCAAGTCAAACTTGCTCCTACCTATGAAGGCATCTCAGTCTGATAGCAGAAAGGGACTTCTGCAGCCACTAAGCCTGATAGTGGCAGAGAGGAAGCTCCATGCCTTATAAAAGAATAAGCCTGGCTCCTTTTTGTCTTCTACCTGACCAGGCCTCATCCCCAGGATACTTTAACCACATTGTCCCTATTTGTTGGCTGTCCTGTTATAGTTTCCATTGTCTGTATTCTAAGTCTTTCCATTTAACATTTTTAAAATAAAATTCTTGGGGTAAATGAAAGGTTAAATTAACATTGGATCTATCCCTATGAAAGTGATATTATAGATCCTTTTTAGTACGTCAGGGACACCAATAGTGATAATTAAGATGAAGGCAAGTTTCAATAAACATAATAATAACTGAGAAATAAATTTTGATAAAAGTTGATGCCTTAATGAGTGTTCACACTCTTTCACAAACAACTTGAGGTGACATAATGAAGGATCAAAGTACAATTAATTTTTCTTTTTTTAATTGTCAGTGAAAAAGAAAAAATATAGAAAGGGGGAAGTAAAAAAAATCATTATGTTTTAAAAAGTACATGTGGAAAGCATGATGTGCCCTGCTCTGAACTACTCCATGTTGTACAGATAGCAGTTTTAAGAAGGGTGAGCATGACCCTGAGTTACTAAATTTTATAAGGCAGCAGTTTGTCCTGAGCTGCCCCATTTTGAGTGCGAGTGCTACAACAGAATGACTTGGTAACTTTCTGGGCAAGAAGATAACCTCCAGACTTTGGACATACCAAAGTTATTGATAATAACCCCCAGCTGCACAGAGCAATCGTAAGGCACAAACTGATCAATAAGCCAACCATGCTAGTAAGAAATGACCACCTGTGGACTTACTGAATGGTTTCAGCAGCTCATGGACACAGGGGCATATCAAGTCCATATCAGGGAAACCAGGCCTATAAGCTTATCAAATGCACCAGACCATCAAATGATGCAGTCCCCTCCCCTGAATACAGGAAAGGAAGGACACCCGAGATGGTGGTGTGGGGGCATATGCTGACCCTCATCTTATCAGACCTCTGCATCATGTGGTCAACAGACAGCCAGCTCTCCACTGCCTGCAGGGCCTTCTGTTTAGCTTGATCTCCCTGACTGCCTGCCCTTCAGACCCTTGCCCAGAACAAGGGTCCTGAACAGCTCTCTTCCCCTGAACCAGTTCTTCTTGTTCTGTTATATAACCTTATCTGACCCACTGCCCCCACTTGCATCTGTATCTGCTCTCTCAGCCTTTGAAATTCTGAGGCCACCATTAACCCTTTCTTAGCCATTCTGTGAACTCTATGTCATTGTGTCTAGTGTGTTGTGTTGTGACTTAACTAACATAGACATTAGTAATTAAGATTGGAAAGTAATAAGATAACTCGTGATGGCCTTAGTCATGACACCAAGTGAACCTGAAAATGTCCATGAATTAAAGCTGATGAAAGTAATGTACCTTGTGAATTGATTGTTTTTCAATCAGTTCTGACATTGTGGAAAGACACAAACGTGTCCTGTCCTTGTTAATGGCATAGCTCACGGACAACAACAGGGTACACAAAATTGTGCAAATTTTGTGCCAACTTTTCAATTTTCAGTATTGTCATTGTCTTGACCCAGAGACTTCCTCTATCACTCTCCACCCCATTCTGAGGAAACCAGGAGAAGCTCACTTTTAGAGCCAAGCGCTCTGGAAGAGAGGCACCTGCAACTTCCACAGACCTGGCAGTCAGAATGTCACTGTAAGGGGTTTCAAGAATGTCTCTCAGAGGTAGAGGAGATCTTTTCTGGGACCATCCAAGATCTTGACAACACTGCAGAAAATAATTAAAGGACATTTCAGGGCTTAGCAAAGAGTAAGAGTTGTATTAGTAAATGAAAGGTGAAGATACACATTCTCAAAGCAGAATGCCTGATAGTGGGGAGTGGGAAACATTTTGGGGTTCTCGAGGTGTTCTTTAAAAGGAAACTTTGCCAGAGGCAGGCTAGGAAGGTATGTGGGGAAGATTGGTAAGCCTGTTGCTCACAGAAGGTTTATGGTAGGCTGGCCATTCTCAGGATATTTAGATCTATGTGGTCTCATCTTTCTGAGCAATAGGAAAGTTTGGGAATGCACCCTACATTATCACTTTTTAAAGTATTGCAGCTCTCTTGGTTTAACTTATTCTAAAAATGCATGTGTTGTTACCTTATATGTGTTACCTTGCGTGGCCTAATTACAGTGCACAAGGCCATTTTGATAAGTGAATAATTTTATAATAACTTTAAGATTGTGAATGAATTTACAGTAATTTTAAGATTCACCGGTTTCTCAAAAATTTGAGAGTGATAACCCTGAAAGAAAAACTGGCCTGGGCAGAGATAGTGTGAGGAACTTGAACACAAAGCTTTCAGATTAAAATTACAGCCTCTTTTTTCTTCTTTTGTCTCCCTTCTAACTATCTTTTATTTCTTTGATTCTATCTATGTTTGTGTGAATTGGGCCATGAATAACACAGCTAAGATGTGTTAAACCAGACACATTTATAAACCAGATTTATAAACCAGACACATTTTCTGTGATATGAGCCAAAAAGGGAGTGTCTGCTAGTAAGAAGGGAAAAAGGTATTACTGTGGGCTTAACTGTGCCCCCACCCCAAATCTATATGTTCAGGTCCTCACCGCCAGCACTTCAGAATGAGGTTATTTCAGATATGGCCTTAAGGAGTAATTTGAGTCAAAGGCGTTCATCTGGGTGGTCCCCAATCTAATAAAACTGCTCTTTTTGTAAGAGGAGAAGATGAGGACACAGACACACACAGCAAAGACCAAAGATACCAAAAGTCGTCCTCCATAGCCAAGGACAGAAAACTTGACCTTGAACTTATAGTCTTCCAAAAGGTAAGAAGACAAATTCCACCACTTAGGCCACCCATCCTCTGATTCTTTGTGATAGTAGCTCTGGCAAATATATGTAGGTATTTCCCTGAAATCTCCAAATCTAGTTGTTTTCTAGATCACATTACACATAGCAGAGTGGTTTTAAAAAAATCCTCCTTCTTTACTATGAAAAGAACAAATACCAACACATGGATTAACGCCTGTATATCTACAAGTGTTTTTCACATGACTTTCTCTTTCTGCTTTTAACCACAAGATCTCCCCCAAGCCCCATCTGAGGCTGCCTGCTCTCCGCCTGTCTACTTTAGGAATTCTGCTAAGTAATGCATAACATATGGTGAACAGCAGACAGAAGGAACAGCTATCTCCCCCTCCACCCCAGCCTTGTTCTCAAGCCCCTCTCCCCAGCTGGTCCCTAACTGAGGAACCACTCTGAAAAGATGAAACTGGGGAGCTCTTTAAAATGTGAGCTCTATGAAACAATCACCCTCACTTCCCAGCACGGGTGTCTTTGTGCAGCAACAGGAACACCAGCATGACCCTAATGGGACAGAACAATGACCTATTTATGCTGATATCCTGTCTCCTGCTGAGGCTCATGCCAGGTTCATTTGAGGAAGTGCTAAACACCACATAAGCACCCTATTGTGTGCCACTTGTTGGAGTACAGAGTTGGGGGACTTTGGAGAGTGTGGGAAGGGTGGTTTTCTTCCTGAAACATGTGGGATGTGTAAACAATGTCCAGTCATTTGTCCCCCTAATTTGGATTTCTAGAGACCTTTGTTAGCAGGACTTCTGAGCTACAGAAAGAGTACTGTGATTATTAACAACACACACACACACACACACACACTCCTGTATTTTACTATTTCTGTTGCCTTTGGTATCTCCATACGCTGCTATTGCTATCACCTTTTCTAAGTTTTTTCTTTCAACCTTGAATAAATCTGATGTGTTCATTCTCTCACTCCTGCATATGAATGCTGCATATGAATTTTCTAGTATCCACCCTGATCTCATCCACTAACAATTTATGTTTTCACTGGCACATCAGGACAATGATTATTATTAGTCTCTACTTGATGTCTATTTTTCACACAACTATAAGAAAAAAAACACACAAATGTTATTTTTTTTTAAAAAAAAAACTATTGCTCTGGAATGCATTGGAAATCTCAAATATATCCTTGCATTTCCTACTACTACTTCTATTATTTTGTTAGATATCTAATATTTACTTATTGAGTTATTATCTTGTTATAGATGGCATTTTATATTTGTTCATGAAGTTGCAAAATACACCAACCATTTAAATTTCTTAATCTAACAGCTGTTGACAGGCTCAAGGCACATCTCCCCAAAATATGCCTATAGGAAACCAGAACATGGCACCAGAAAAATCTGCCTCTTTACCATAAGGATAGTTGTCAAATGATTATTTTGAGAAATAGAAGACAGAAGTAGCTCTGAAATGTTATTCTATTGCACCTACATAGGCAATCTCCATTTGAAAGGTGTTTCCTATCTGTACCTGGAGAAGGGCAACTAAATCATTAGAGACCCTTAAACAATGGCAATCAACTTGAATTTGCATAACATACCTTCTGGGTTTTTTAAAGGATTTTTTTTTTCCTGGCCATCTCATTTCTCCCACATTCTCCTTTCTTTGCTTTAGAAAATGAATTTAATGCAATTAAGCTTGGAGTTCAATCATCTTCTTTTGAGATCCGCTGTAGAGATTCATTGAAGTCTCTAGGTTTTCTGCCATGATCCATGAGGCACACTTAATTCTGTTTGTCTCTTGTTAATCTGTGTTTTGTTACAGGGAGGCCAAGTTAAGAACTAGGAGAGGAAGAGAGAAAATTATTTTTCCTCCCCTATGCTGTATACTCTCACAAAAAGATATTCATAAGTCTGATGACATATTCTCATGATGTCTGGATACTCAGCTCTGCAGTACTGGTGATGTGATGCCTTCAGTTGCACCACTTGGGGTCTTTTATGTGGAAAGAGCTATGAGAACATGGATAAAAACTGG
Source organism: Marmota monax (assembly GCF_021218885.2). Classification (NCBI taxonomy): domain Eukaryota; kingdom Metazoa; phylum Chordata; class Mammalia; order Rodentia; family Sciuridae; genus Marmota; species Marmota monax. The sequence goes on from NW_026695228.1 coordinate 5,060,156, forward strand.
TATCAGCCATTGTTCTAAAGCAATCATCTCAGGAATGGATGCAGAGATCCTATGGAGAATGCTCTGTTTGAAGTACTAGAAGTCAGGGGCATGTTCAGAGGGCTTTTTAGAGTGATCTGAGGAGTGCATGAAAACCTAGCAGGGATGCAGAGGCTACAACCATAAGCATCCCTTTTGAGCTTTTGCTTAGTCTGACCCATCTAGTGTAGGGCTTTGTCTAGCTCTAGAAATTTGTAAAGAACATATTTCATATTATTTTCATCTTGTGAGAATCCTTTATTAAACTCAACGAATACACTGACAAAAGCATCAAATACAAAGCAATCTGCCCATATACCTGAAGCTTATATTACTATAACCAAACAGGGTCAAAATCATCATATCACACAAAATAAACAAGAAAGAGAAAAGATCAATAAATGAATCCTACTTGATTCATTCTGCTGCGATCAATGAACAGTCCTGGTAGCAAGAAGTGGTGGAATATATTTCCCACTTGTGATGTGTTCCCATGATCTAATGAATGTTCATGGTCAACCACTTTCTATTCTTCTCTATGGGAAAATGAGGAGTCTACATCTCATCTCAGGAAGGCAACTAAATAATTTAAGAATATAATCTTCTGTAAAGATTTTTATTATAGGTGTTGGAAAAACTTGCTTAAAGAGCAGGATAGTAATAAGGTTCAAGACTAGGATAGGCCCTTAGGATTTACGCAAGAGCCCTTGAAAGTGGGAGATTTCTTAAAAAGTGCACCCTAAATATTTCATTCTCCTTACCCTAGTCCTGACCTGCATAAATACTTCAGGCTTCGTCTTACAACCATTCAATTCTGCCAAAACAGCTAGAGACAGCATGACATGAATGGGCATGCCTGTGTTCCAATAAAACTTTATTTACAAACTGAGGCAGAAGGCCAGATTTGGTTCAAGGGCTATAATTTGCTGACCCCAAATTTCCTGGGATATGTAAAATAAAAGTAAATGTTTTATTATTTGATTTGTGGATAAAATGTCATCAGTATATAGGAAGCTTTTGTTATGCCTGCAAATGATGTCTTTTAAAAAGGAGTTTCTAAAATACTGGTTGGACTGACATAATGCTGCAAAGAAGTTTCCAGATTGGGATTTTAAATGTCACTGATTTCTTCCATAAGTCATACATGTATGTTAACACCTTTTAAAAATGTGTTTTCACTCTGACCCACCTAATTCCTAGTCTGCCTATCAAAATGCTACACATTCCTTAAAAGCTAATATTAAAATTGCTTCCTCTATGAAACTATTTTTGCCTCATCTTCTTTAGATACAAATGTACTTACCTACCCCCTGTTTTGTTAGAGCCTCTGGTTTGGAATTCTAAAGAATACTAAAGAATTCTAAGCATATTCAAATTCTTCAAAGTGTCTTAGGTTATAAATTATCTATACTACGTGTTATCTCCTCATGAGACTATAATAGCAGGGCTCATCTCACTTATTTTTCTCAAATAACAAATTACATTGCAATCTTGATGGTCTTTAAATATCTATTAAAATAAAATAAATTGATTTTATTTTTGGCACTGATTTGTTCTTTGAGTTTTATAAGGTGCTACTTTAAAAAATCTCGCTCACACCACTGCATGCCAAAAAGGAGTGCCCCAAAGCCATGTAGGAAGCACGTGTGGCAGACTCTTGGCTCCAGTCCACGATCATAGCCCACACTTTGTATTTTAACAAGCTGATATACCACCCACTGGCTAATAATTATACTCTGATTTTCTGATGCTATGTAATTCATAATGAGAAACTCTTAGAGTCCAAGCATGCTCTCCTTTTACTAGAAAAAGACCCATTGCGAACTATTTCTCAGAGTTATTTAACCAAATGCTATGATGTTTGGAGCTTTCTTCGTGATGATTGGATGTGTCAGAAGAAGAAGGAACACAGATGAATCAAGAGTAGTCATGAATAGAGGACTATTTTACTTCACTTCTGGATACGTGGGGGATCATTGTACAATTCCCTCTAATTTTGTGTACGCTTAAAAATTTTCCAATTTAAAAAATATTAATTAAGAGCAGTTCAGCTAAAGAGAAAAAAACTCTCTGGGATTCTTCCTTTGCTTTTGGTCAATATATTTTTCATTAGAGGCCAATCCATAAAGTGACAGGTAGGTAGGTAGGTAGGTGGTAGGTAGAAAGACTATAACAGCAGAGCCATCTCACCTATTTTTCTCAAATAATAAAGTATATTGTATTCTTGATGTCCTTTAAATATCTATTAAAATAAAAAAAGTTGATTTTATTTTTGACACTGATTTGTTCTTCAAGTTTTATAGATAGATATAGATATACAGATGGGTAGGTAAGTAGATAGACTGATAGAAAAATGGGTGAAAGAGAAATGTTCCATCTAACTTCCATTTATCTTGACCTCATTCTTTCTAGACCTTCCCTACTGGTTAGGACTTATACTCCCAGTTCTGGTAATTTTCTGATTGTCTAGGGAAAGCCAAAGGCATAATGGTGTAGAATAATGGAGGTGAGAAACAACATCTCACATGACACTAGCTAGCATTTCTTGAGTTCCTGAACTGCTGTTTATTAATATACTTAATCTTCCTTGTACACCAGCCAAAGAAATAGATGCTATTTATTACTCTTTTTTGGAGGAAACGTGATGTAACTTAATAAACTTGATGCAACCAACTCACAAATGGAGGAGCTGGAATTAGAGCCCCTGCATCTGGCCTTAGAGTCTCTGCTTGCAGGCATTATGCCATATAGTGTACTAGAAAATATCAGACAGAATGTAAAGAATGACCAAACCAAATCCAAGTCACTGTTCTTCAGGGCCTGGCACAACTTCCCAGTTTCTACTCACAATTCCCCCCCTGGATTTTGGCTTTATACTTTTGCAAATTCCTCGTTGGAGTGCTTCTTGCCGATGGTTGTAGGCTCCTCTCTGTATTAATCAGTTTTGCTGAAGTAATAGAACCTTAAAAATCATTGGCTTATGACAACAAAGGTTTAGTTTGTGTTATGTTTGAGTTGTGGATTCACCATGGCCACATGTCTTCTCATTCACCACCCAGACTTGTAGAGAAGCTTCCAGAGAGGAGCAGGCATTCAGATGGAAATCTGTGGTGCTTCCTAAAGTTTCTGTGAGAAAAATCACATCCTTTGGTCAAAACATATCACCTGGCCAAGCCCAAAGTCAGTAAGGCAGTTGCTGAGATGAGTGCCTTTCTCTCAGGAAACACATCAAGACATAGGAATACAAAGGAGCAATTATTCTCTTTAAAGGAAAAGCAGGGTAAATAATTGTGAAAAGTGATTTAAGCTACCACCTTCATTTGGGGCGGGGGTGGGTGGGTGGGGGGTGTACCCTGGAATTGAACTCCAGGGCCCTCAACCACTGAGCCACATCCCCAACCCTGTTTTGTATTTTATTTAGAGACAGAGTCTCACTGAGTTGTTTAGCGCCTTGCTTCTGCTGAGGCTGGCTTTGAACTTGCGATCCTCCTGCCTCTCAGCCTCCTGGGCCGCTGGGAGGCTGTGTGTTGTGTGCCACTACATCCTGCCACCTTCTTTTTCAATTTCCATTTGGTTCTTACGTTATTTGCTCCAACACCACTCTGCTCACAGCTGCTGAGATAATATGTCCCATATTCTCTCAATATCAATTCCCCTAGTTCATGGTTTTCCTTGAATCATACAAATAGGAACCTTCAGGGTTCTCGAGTCCAACCTTCTTGTTTTCGAGAAAAAGGAACATCTTATCTATTCTTGTTACAAGAACATCGTTTCCTGAGGTGTCCTTTGTATGGTGAAATAAAAGCTCACTGGCACTCAGAACTTTGGTGACCAAGGTTATACTCTGAACAAAGGTTATTTAGAATTTCATGCGGAACAAAGAACATGACCCAGTAGCCTGTCCTAGAATAGGCTAGTTCAGAACCCAGGTCCCTTCTAGTATTCTACTGTACCCACTTTTTTCCACTTTCTACTCCATTCTTAGAGGAAATCAACTGTAACCCTGGCCCTGTATCTATGTTCTATAGGAAGAAAGGTCAGAGAAAGAAAGAAAAAGAAAGAAAGAAAGAAAGAAAGAAAGAAAGAAAGAAAGAAAGAAAGGGTGAAAACGTGCATAATCTGTTTAATATGATAAAATAGTTTACCCAAGACCAACATCTGTGCAATTCTGCTTATATCTCACTGGTCAAAACCAGGTCATTCAATTTCCAAAGAACTTTGGAAATTTATTTTTTTTTTTAATTTTTATTTTCAAAAATTAGAGAGTCACAAGAAATTGCAAAAATCATAACTAAAGTTCTTATGAAGCCGTTATGACGTGTCCTTAAATGCTGATATATAACTACATAGCAGTACATTATCCAAATTAAGAAATTCACACTGACAGACTATAAGAAGCTAGACTGCATTATGGACACCAGTAAGATTTCACCAGTTCTTGCATGCCCTTAATTTTTGGATTTTATATCTATGTGCCCAGGTCTGTGACATTTATCACCTGTCTAGATTCAGATGACTATGACTGCAATCAAGATAGGGAACAGTTCCATTACCACAATGCAACTCCAGGAGATGGGTCTTTTTACCTACATATATTGCAGCCCTAAATAAAATCAGGGATCCTGCTAGGAAGGAAGAAGGGGAAATGGATTTGGGGTAGGTAATAGCAGCATCTACCACAAAGAGCAGCTATTTTAAGTAGAAGGAGTTTTCCATGATCCTAGAGGCATGAATAGCTTCTGTCCACTCCCATTCTTCCTTCTGACATATATACTCCCTTTGTTCTTTAGAAATCTCTCAAACAAATGCCATACAATTTGATTTATCTCATGGTGTAAGGCTGTAATGACCCCATTGAGATGTGGAATTCATGATTTCAGGAACCAGCAAATATATGTCTGAGTTCAATACTACCAAAACCACCCAAGAGACCAATGAAAGAACAAAGGGTTTTTGTTGTTATTGTACTAATGATAATAATTCCTTGACACAGTACCAAAAAGCAACAAGCACAGAGAAATGGAAAACATAGCTAGTCTCACATCGCAAGGCATTTGGGGTTGGAAATAGGAATAACCTCTTAACTAGAGGTACAACCAATATTTGCACTCTAATTACAGTAGTCCCTGAAAGAGATCCAGCAGTGTGCTTACTATACGACCCAGGAAACATTCCACTTTGTCATCCAACAGGAAAGTTCTTAAAGTGTCAATAATGAGAAGAAATAGCTATAATGTGTGTGTAGAGAATATTCACGGTGGGAAAAATATATCTCCAAGAAAATATAAATGCTTTAAAAAAGGATCATTTTATTAATTGTACTTTCCTTAAATGCATTTGCTCTGTCAAAACAGGGAAAGCTTGACCTGACCTGATTGATTGGTGACTAATAAAGGCAATCTCATGATAATTTAATATGCTCAATTAAATTAATGTTAAAACTATAATATTTATTCTCCCTACAGCTATGAGCTATTGATGGTCTACTGCAAGCACTGTTAATATAATCAGCAACAGGCTTCTCAGACTTTGAAGAAAGTGACCCCAGACAAGCAATAGAATAACTCCAAGAAAACCAGTTTATCCTCTAGAGTACATTCTTTTCAAATGCTGCCTTTCCCACAAATGAGGTATTTTTCAGCATGGTGTGGTTTAGATGGATGATGTAAGACACCAGAGTAAGCATTGTGAAAATAAGGGTCAATCTATTTGCTATTGGATTGAAAGTTCAATGATAAAACTACAAGACAGTCAGTTTATATGACCAAAGGGGAATGCCATTGTTAGGTGCCCGCATTCCCACAAAATGACCCAAGCTTTATTCTACTCCTTCCCAACTCAACTTGGCCCTAGTTCTAGGACCCCCTCAACAGCTAAGGTTGATACATTTTTTTATATACTCATTTCCCTTTGTGTTAGAGGTTAGCTTCTGAGCCCCAAAGCTGTTAAAGGCCATAGAAGGTCAGAGCTAATAGGCATTCTCAAATTGCAGATGCTAAAAAATTAAAATACATATGCAAAGCAGATTAGTATAGACAATAAGGAGTGGTAGGGACTGTGGCTGATTGTCTTGAGTTTCTATGGGATGCCTTATACAAATACATTCAAATTCACAATAAAAGCAAACTAAAGAAAACATCAGCCATGCACAGTAGCTCAGGCCTGTAATCCCAGCTGCTCAGAAAGCTGAGGCAGGAGGATGGAGAGTTCAAAGACAGCCTTAGCAAAAGCGAGGCGCTAAGCAACTCAGTGAGACCCTGTCTCTAAATAAAATACAAAATAAGGCTGGGGGTGTGGCTCAGGGGTTCAGTGCCCCTGAATTCAATCCCCAGTAACAAAAAAAGAAAAGAAGAGTGAACCAGAAAATCATGCTTTCCCACTAATTTGATGGACAAATTCAGCCTGGTGCCTCTGCTGTAAAACTTAGTTTTAGTCAGCTTTTTCACTGCTGTGACTAAAAGACCCAACCAGAACAATTTTAGAAGAGGAAAAGTTTATTTAGGGGCTCGCGGTTTTGGAAGTCTCCATCCACAGTCAGCAGCCTCCATTCCTGGGGGCACGAAGTGAGGGAGGACATCATGGCGTAAGAGTATGACAAGAGGGAACCAGCTCACATTTTGATCAGAAAGCAGAGAGTAAGATCTCCACTCTCCGGATACAAATATACACCCCAAAGCCATGCCCTCAATGTGCTAACTCCTCCAGACACTCCCCACCTGCCTTCAGTTACCACTCAAAGAATCCCATCAGGGATTAATTCACTGATTAGTTTAATGCTCTCACAACCTACTCATTTCCCTTCTGAACCCTCTTATATTGTCTCACACGTGAGTTTTGGGGGGGGGGGGCACCTCATATCTAAACTGTCACAGACTTGTACTAGATGAAAGACAATTGTGAGACCAACTGCATTCTTTTACAACTACCCTGTTCTCATTTATGGCATAATTGAATTCCAGTCCTCTGCCTTTCTTGTTGTTCGTTCCACTCACACATTTTTGCAATGGGCTCCATCTTAATATTTCATTATCAGTCTCTAACACAAGTCATTCACTCCTCAACTGATCTATAAAACCAGAAAGTCAACACATCTATTAGTCTTACAGTTTGAATTCTAAGCTAGGATCACTGGCATCATCAAACTGTTCACAAAGGTAACACATACCTAAGCACAGAATGAGGGTTCAAATCTTCCTTGGGCCCACATCACAGAAGAGAAGATGGAAATCGTTGATCTTAAAAAGATCCTTCAGATGTTTCAGAGTGTTATTGATGCTAAGAAACTGTGCTAAGAAACTATTAAGTGATTGATGGCTCAATGTTTTTCATGATCAAAAGTTCCCCGATACACTTTTTTTCTGAAAGTTTTTTTTTTTAATTATGTGCGTACTGATAATGAATACTTTCATCTAGCAGCACTAAGGGACTGAAGACGAAATCTATCTGTGCACATACAATGATATAGAGGCTCATGTCTCAGTTTGGACCAGGAGGGTGTATTTGAGATGTGGTAGACTCAAAATGACTGCAGATTCTTCATCCTTTTCCCATGAGGATGTGGAGTACAATTCATTTCATCTTGAATCTACATTGATCTCTGTTTTGCTTGAACAATAGAGTGCAGCACAAGGTGTATTCTGGAACTTCTAAAGCTGGGTGTTAAGGTGTCTTGCTGCTTCCATCCAAGTTTTTTGAGACTCCAGGAAACTTGAGCCACTATGTGAGGAGTCTCATTGCACTGAGACTGCCAGGCAGGATATAGGGACACATATAATCACTTTCCAGTCCTAACTGAGTCCAGACCTCCAATCATCCCTTAGAAGTGACAGATATATGAATAAGGTGGTCTTGGACACTCCTCAGCAGACCAATCACCAGCTGCATACCACTGAGCAGCCATTATTGTTGCCTTGAGCTGCATCAACTTCCTGATTTATTCAATTATATAATACTATAATGTGCTTGCTTTTCAAAAGCACTGAGTTTGAAGCTGATTTTTAAAAATATTTTTAGGTGTAGATGAACACAATATCTTTGTTTGGTTTATTTAGGTCTTGTTGTTGTTGTTTTGTTTTGTTTTGTTGTTTGGGGGTTTTGTTTTTTTGTGTGTGTGTGTGGTGCTGGGGATCAAACCCAGTGCCTCACATGTGCTAAGCAAGGGCTCTACCACTGAGTCACAACCCCAACCCCTAGAGCTCACTTTTTTTTTAAATGAGGAACTGATCACCAGAACCCTGAATGAATTTGGTACTATTAAGATCGTCCCTATCAGGAAAGTGAGGTACAGCAGGATTGTGTAACCTGCCCGTGATCACTCCAATAATAGGCAGAAAGGCTGGAATTCACATCAGGAAATAACTTGATTTTAAAAGTTAGAATGCATTTATTCAAGCTAAGGAAAGGTTATTCTACTGTGCTGTATTTTCAGTGGCATGTTTAGGCCAATTATTTGCTTTCCTCTGCTTCACTTTGGACTCTGTGGACAAGCTTCATGAAGGACCAGACACCCTGGTGAGATGCTGCAGGCAAACATCAAGGGGGGCCTGAATCTGATTGCAGTACACAATACTTCTATTTATAAGGATCCTCAGGGAAAAAAAAAATCCTTCCTGACATTTGGATCAGAAATAGTTACAATTGTTCTGAACAATTGGTTTGCTTTGAATAACTGTTACTACTTGTTTCAAAAACAAATATATAGCATCTAGCAACTCAGCTTATACATTTTTCAATTTCCTTTACCCCATTTCCATTTTATGTCACAACTTTTGCTTTCTTGTTTGATTTTGCTCTACTCCTTTTTTATGTAATGTGTCTGTAGCTTGTAAATGGTTGTAAAACACATTTTGGAGCCAAGCAAGGTATGCAACAATCAATTAATAAAATGACATGACGTCTGGCTAGATCGTTTTTAGAACTTACCTTACTTTGATACTCTCAGCTTGAATACAAATAGAAATGTGTGTATGTGAGCGTACACACATGCACATGCATATGTGCAAATTGTATCATAGGCCACCTGGTTCAAAAATTACAAAATATTATATTACTTAATTTTTTTCTGGGAAAATAAAAAGAGTAGTCCAGTGAGGAAGAAAAAAATAGTTTTAAACAACATTGATTAGAATGCTCTTTGGAGAAAGATAAAAATTCTCACCTAAGCAGACCTAAATTCAAGGACATTAATTTTTTTGTAACAAGAAGTCTGGAGCCTGGGGGCGGTGGCATGCACCTCTAATCCTCAGCTCAGGAGGCTGAGGCAGGAGGATCCAAAGTTCAAAGCCAGGCACAGCAATGGTGAGGTGCTAAGCAAGTCAATGAGACCCTATCTCTAAATAAAATATAAAATAGGACTCGAGATGTGACTCAATGGTTGAATGTCCCTGAGTTCAATCTCCAATACAAATTAAAAAAAAAAAAAAAAAAAACCTCTGGAGGCAGACCCTTTGTGACAGGGAGTGGACAGCTGTCTCTATCCTTCTCCTGGCCTTGGCCCTGGGATAGTAAGGAGGCTGCCGCCATTTTTGACATCACTTCCACACAAGACAACTTCAAAATCCCGAAGCAGGGGACAGCCACAATGTCAAGAAAGCTCTCTTCCATCACCCTTTTACCTTTATCACAAAGGAAATATCCTTCTTGACAGACTGCAGATGGGCTGCCTCTTATATATAATTCATTCACAATTGCGCGACAAAGCCACTCTTGGGTACAAGGGAAACTGGGAAAGTCAGACTTATCTTTTTCGTCTTTTGTAGTTAAAAAGAAGAAAGCAGAAATTGGGATGGAATCGTTGATAGGAAGCTGAATATTGCCTTCATCACAAGCATGCAATTAAAAAATACAAATATTTAACTTTGGACATGGACTGGGAAGTAGCCTATCAGAACAGGAGAGACCCTTGACCTGCTAGTTAGACTATGCTGCGACTGGCTGGTTATGTTAGTCTTGTTTAGAAACCAAGTTTCCCGAAACATCAGTAAGAGTCTCACAAGAATGTTCATGTTGACTCCTTAGTTCTTCCTACAAACAGAAAAAAAAGAGCATTTGTTTAATCAGGTTTTGAGGACAGAGGTGTGTGCTAGTGGCCAACAGTCAGCTACTTGTGTTACTTCTTCAGGTTGAAGAACAGGTCAATGGGCAGGACTTTAGAGTAACCAGCTGCTTTGAGAGAGCAGCTCTACTTGTTCTTTCTATGTTATGTTCGAGAAGCTATTAGCTGCTAGCCAAATATCTGATTAACACAAGTCATTTGTTGCTACTAAGTGTGAGCTGGACCAGAATCTCCTAAAATCCCTTAAAATCCAATTTCCTAGATCCCATTCCAAACCCAGAAGCCAGATATTTGTTTGTGTACTTTTAAGCAAGATCTAAAGTTAAAAGATCCTTTATCATCTATTTTGCCTTAAAAATACATTGATTTCAATAATTAGGTATCTGAGAAAAGAACAAGATATTAGGATGATTATGCCTTGTTGCCTTTATTGATTTGTTTCCTTCTTCTTTTTCTTAAATTACCATGCTTGACATTTTCCCCTGTGATTCTCATACAGATTCTGGAATTGCACGCCTGATTTCTCTTGGCATGTGTCTTTTATGCACAGCAAAAGGTAAAATAGCTATTGAATTTATGTTATCTATAAATCATTTTGGGGGCCCTGCCTGGAAACTTTGATTCTTTTCATCTACAAGGCCATATTTTACAATAATTGTTTTAAATGCCTGATACATCCCCCCTCCCCTGCATATGCATACCAGAAATTAAATAAAATTAAACAAGAACAGGCAAACAGAGAAAAATGCAAGTCCTTTGTAAAAAGTTGAAATTCAGGTACTCTTTTATTAGATCACAGCACTCTGAGACAGATTAAATTTCAAGCATGGAGACTTTCAACATTATTCTTGTGATTACAAAGCATCCAGAGGCATTCCTTTGCACTAATAATTACGCTCTCGGGTAATGCAATTGTTCCCAGAAATTGAACATAAAGGTTCTAAGTAAATAATAGTTTCCTTTTTATTTATCACAATACCAGAGAATAAAGTGTAGATTAATTAAATGCTCTTGCATTAGTTTCTATATGTTATTGATTTGCAATTCAGAGTTAAAGCTTATCCTCTCACCATAAAAAGCCTGTTTATAAGATTGTTTTTAATCTTCTTCTGAAAAGGTTTAATTTATAATTCAGCGTGTTCTCTCCTCTCCTTTAATTGTTCACAACAAACGATGCAAATGCTTAAGTTATGCTTTAAAAATTCCCTTCTGGCATGGAAATTTTGGAACGAGAGTATTCTCACATGTTCCCTCTTGGTATGCTTTTATAATTCCTCCAGAAATGATACATATATTTAAGTATATGTGAATAAGTGTCCTCTCTTATTACAATGGGAAAGTGGAACAAAAGAGAGCATAACTTTCTGTCATGGAGGAAGGGCCACCAGGACTAACATGATAATCAAGAGCAATAGTTTTTATAAACGACTAAAATAAATAATGACTATTCCAGCTTGCTCCTGGTTCCTTCTTCTTAATTCCAACTATTTTTCATCTCTTGTAAATATTTTTAAAAATCCTTCATAGAGAAGAGCGCCCATGGACAGTGGGTTGCATTACACTGCAAATAACAACAAGAAAAAATGTTATTAATCAATGGAAACACTTAAACGGTATACAAAACTTAAAATGTATATAAAACACAAGCAGCAAAGATAGTTCTTACTTAAATTCACTTTTCCACTTTAAAAAATAAAAAGAGGCTTGTTTGCATGTAAAAAGATTCTGTATTTTTATTCTCCGTCCAATTTGGGAATTTCTATTTGCTTTATCCCATTTCCATTTGTATTTATATCTAAACAGAAAAGGTCAATCTAATTCCAAGCGGAACTCAAAGTCATAATGTGGAATGGAGACCATTGATAAAAGATAATCCCTCTTTTCTCCCAGCCTGGTGGATGAGATCTGAGTGGATTAAGCAGATTTGGACCAAACCAACAATGGTTTATGAAAAGTCAAGCTGTGAGTTTGGCATCAGAACTGAAACCATTTTTGGATGTCCAGTGGAAGGACGAGAGTCAAGCTGTCTCTTTTCCAGGAAGACAGAATCCATAAAGAGTTTCCAAAATGAGAGAGTTCACAAACTTTGGAGACTGTAAACTGGCTTTTAGATACATGTCAAGTGGCTTATGTAGGTTTTAACTTTCTTAAAATTCACTCCCAACATTCAAAAACATGAAACTTAACATAATCATCAAGAGAATCCATCTTTCTGTAGAAATGACAACATCTGGCAATAGGAAGCCTGCATAATGGCAGCGATTGGTAAAGGATGGAGTCACGAGTCCTCACTGTCCTGGCTCCTCTTGTTTGCTCATCCCTTCACTCAGTTATCACCTGCCTGGCCTCTGTAGGCGCTGACTGTGTGACTCCAATGTAACACAAAATTTGTACTTTTGCAGATCAGGAGAGAAGTTTTAAGAAATGAGGGCCTTGGGGAAAACTGTGAGTCACCAGTTGGAACCAGCTGATCATGTGGTGGAGCAAAGGTGGACAGAACACAGTAAGTCAAGCAGCCAGGTGAGGAGAAGATGATGCTGAGACCACACCTTCTAGCCACAGGGAATGAGAATCTCAGAGAGCAGGATGTGTGGACAGAATTCCTTACATGGATATGCTAATGCTTTCTCCAAATAAACTTAAGGTCTCATAGTAGAGATTCAGGGTTTACTGCCATTAATATTAACAAAATCATTAACCTTAATGGACAGGCAAGATCAAACTCTCAATGCCTAATTAGACATGATTTAGCTGCAACATCTAACTCAGATTTTCTAAGAGCAGTGGTATATCAAGAGTAGGGCCATGAGGGCTGGGGATATAGCTCAGCTGGTAGAGTGTTTGCCTTGCATGTAAAAGACCCTGAGTCAATCCCCAGCACCACAAAAAAAAAAAAAAAAGTGGTAAGGCTATGAGAGTGAGACCTCAGACATGGTCAATAAGACAGAAGAAATGCCTATAGAAAATGTCAACACAATAATAGAACTTCCTAAAAATCAGTCTTCTTGGGCTGGGATATTGCTCAGGGGCAAAGCATTTGCCTCGAATTTGCAAAGCCCTGGGTTCAATCCACAGTTCCAAAAAAGAAGAAAAAAAAAGAAAGAAAGAAAACGAATATCAGTCTTCTTTCTATTGATACCATGCACTAGCAAGTCTGAGTAACATCTATGATGTAGAGATATTCCCTTCTCAAAAATGAAAATACTTCAATGGCTTAATTTTAAACAATTGTAGTTGAATTTTAATAACATGTATATGTTATTAAATAGCACAGATTGGGTAACTTGTATGAAGCAAAAATTTATTGGCTTGTGGTTCTAGGAGCTGGGAAGTCCAAGATTGAGGGGCCAGTGTCTGGTGAAGGCCGTCTTCTCATCACCCCATGACAGAAGGGTAAAGTGAGAGCCAGAGAAAGAGCCAAAGGAGGCTGAACTCCCTCTCTGGCTTCCACAATAATGAACCCACACCTGCAATGGTGGCATCAGCCTGTTCATTCTACATTTATGGCCCAGTGGCCTCTCATCAGGCTCCACTCCCCCAGCACTGTTTCATTGGAGATAAAGTTTCCAACACAAGCTTTTTGAGACACATTCAAATGATAGCAATGTTTAAGAAGCTAATTAGAACATTTTATTATTTCTATTTGATTAAATTTCATATTCTGCATAAAAACAAAGACAATTCCCAATTAGTCAACCTGACCCAGAACACCTCGATTCAGCTATATCAATTCACATTGAGAGGAAGTCCATTAACAGTTAAAAACCCTCAGAGCTTGCTTCAGGCTAAATTCCTGTTCATGTTTAAACAGTAGCTTCAAAATAAACAATGATAGCACAATGATTGAAAAGACTAAAAGCAGAACTCCAAGGACTTCAACTCTGTATCCCATTATGTTTTAATTTATGTTTACAATCCTTAAAACTGAAGAGACATTTAAAGCCTCTAGAATCAATCATACTATCTTGAAGAAACAAAGATTTGGGAAGTTGTATTTTCTGGGAGTTATTATTATCTAGAATTTTTCATGATCGCTGCCAAATACACCCTTATGTTTAAGATTTCTCATAATGATTTTGATGCATATTGCTTCAAAGGAAATACATGCTTTGGAATTAGAACTAATACTTTTTTTAAAGTTTACCTATGTATATATATAAACTTTAAAATATATATAATATATATATTTTTTAGTTGTTGATGGACTTTTTATTTTATTCATTTATTTATATGCAGTGCGAGAATTGAACCCAGTGCCTCATGCATGCTAGGCAAGTGCTCTACCACTGAACCACCACCCCAGCCCAATACATATATGTTTGTGATCAATTACAAATGAAATAGATTGAAAAATCTAGTTATACTATCATTTACTCAGGAACATATAAATAAGAATAATTATTATGAAGTCATCAACAAATTGACAGAAATAAAGCCTTGAAAACAAACCGATGTTTTAACCATGGCAATGAGTGATCATTCGGGTATGCATATTCTTCTTTGTTCAAAGAATATTTTATTGTAATGGAAAAGCATTAGTCCATTATTCAATGCTTCTGTTCTGGCTCTTTTATCATTAATCCTTTAACTTTAAGGTTATTATTAAAACTGATTTTATTTTATAAAGAAGAATAGTGTTAAGGTAAGATCATCTCTGAATGTCAATTATACTAGATCTTTCTTAATGTAAACTACTACTTTACCCCCAAATTAGATTCCCAGGATTTAGCAGATGCAAGTAGCAGGGATTTCCAGTTTTCTCTTGTTTCTTGTGGTGCTGGAGCTGGATTCCAGGGCCTCATCCATTCCAGGCAAGTGCTCTACCACTGAGCTACCCCCAGTCCTGGGTAGCAGGTTTTTGCCTGCATCTGGACTGAATTTCATGCCAGCTTATAATCTACAATAGAATTTTCTGCACTGTGAAGTTTTCTCAGGAGCCCCATTCCTGTAGGGTTAGAGCAATTCTCTCCATGGTGAATCCCACAGCTTTTGTTCTCAAATAACTATGTCATGAATAAGTGTTTAGAAGATTGTCTCTCCCCATACACATGAACTCTCAGAATATGGGGAATAAACAATACTGCATTTCAAATACTCAGCAAATTCTCCTGAAGTCAATTTATGAATTTACACACATCATGAATAAGTAAGACTCAATGTTCTTACTTAGGTACATTAGAAATGGATGATATTTTTTTCTTTATGAGCATATTCTATCCCTAATATCATTAATATTACTTTAAAACCAGGCCCCCCTACTCATGTTAAGTCTTGTAAATCTGAATAAATGCTTTGGAAATGCTCAAATAGCCACTCACTGATCTGAGGATAGTCCAGGATAGGGTAGTTCCTCAAATTTCAATCAATCCACACCTCTTCATTTTCAGTTTATTTGTGTAGTTATTTACTAAATACTTTTTTCTAACTTTACCCAGTTTGAAAAAAAAATTATCATCAGAAATAACTTCCATGAATTTTTGGGTTTTATGTGCCTATTACATTATTTTTCTAATGCACACTAAAACAGCCACATAAATATCAAAACATCGCATGTCCATCCCATTACTGTCTGAAATCACCTTGTGTATACCATGGGAAACACGGGCACAGTGGAATTGCCACAGACTTTGTGGTAAGAAGAATTCATGCTGGATCTGGAGTTTTGCCACCTACAAAGTAATTTACTTACCTTAAAAGTCAATGTTCCTGCCTAGCAGGTGGTGCATGCCTGTAATCCCAGGAGCTTGGGAGGCTGAGACAGGAGGATTGCAAGTTCAAAGCCAGCCTCAGCAAAAGTGAGGCACTAAGTAACTCAGTGAGACCCTGTCTCTAAATAAAATACAAAATAGGGCTGGGGATGTGTCTGAGTGACTGAGTGACCCTAAATTCAATCCTCAGTACCCCCACCGAAAGTTAATGTTCTTATAAATATGGAAATCAGAAAACTAACCTCAAAGAACTTCTGTGATGATTAAATGAAATCCATATGTCCATCTCCTGCATTATTTTTGTGTTCAACAAAGTACAGCTGTTAAGATAATATTGATGTTTCTGCCTTTAAACTGCAGCCCTTCTTTCTCCATTTCTCACTCTAATATTTTGTTGATCACTGACAGAAACAAGATGGCCCAATTTTATGCAAAAGAAACATGGGTCATAGCAGTTGCATGGAGTAAAAATAAGAAGGGATATGATAGTGTAGGCACAAGAGACAGAATGTTGTCTCTGGGCACTGCTCCACTAGTTAGTTATCTCCATCCAAGAAACTCCACGTGGGCTCTGTGGGGTCATCTTTTTATTTAGTAAAATCGAGGGAGTAAATTATTTTTCCATTCGAAGTGCTATTTGATAAAATGCTTCACTGTTTAATACATCATCCCTTTGCTTTCTTGTTTTCTCTCTCTCCTTTCCCCTTATTTTTATTATGGGAGTATATAGAGAGCAAAGTTCACTGTGAGAATGAAAAGATTTTTCTACTCTGATTTCAAGAAAGGGTTTTTCAAGTTCAAACAGGTTTTAACTTAAGGTTTCTCGATGCTTCTCCTATTGAACCATTAACCCAGCCCCTCAGGAGAGTGTTCTAATCTTCCCGCTTTCTTCTACCCAGGTGGCACCAGTTTGCATTTATTTATTCTTTTCTTCTCTTGTTGTGGGACTTGCACTCTCAGAGAGAAAGTAGGTTAAAAACAAGAGCAGAAATCAATAGCGGGAATTCGAAGAGTGGACAAGAATTTTAGTTTACTTTTTTTTTTCTCCCAGAGAGAAAAGAGCTTAGAGTTTTGATTGTATGGTAGATACCCCTAAAGCATTTAATTAAGATGTCTGAGGCAGATAATAACAAATGTGAGGGACTCCTTGGATGATCATCAAGCAGACACCTTGAGACAAATGTGCAGCAAAGCAAGAATATGCTTATCCTTTTGCCTCTTCATCCTGTGGACCCAGCCAGCTGAAGATGCATAACTCAGAGGTCAGCCCCGCTCTGTTAGAAGAACATACGTTCTAGGTTAAGACAGATGTGAGTTCAAATCCTAGACCTAGCATCATCAATGGCAGCACTAAATGTTACTTAAATTCTCTGAATCTCAGTTTCCATGGACGAAAGTTGAGATTATACAGGATTTTATGGAAATAGAGTGAGAAACTGTTCTGTTGATTTATTACAACATAACAAGCCATTCTAGGACTTGGTGTAAACATGTCTATGTCATTAAACTCAAGAATTTTGGATATCAGGAGTTCAGGCGACATAGAATGTCTATGTCATTAAACTCAAGAATTTTGGATATCAGGAGTTCAGGTGTGACTCTTCTCCACTCTTCCCTTATCTGGGAAGATTCATATAGGCTGGGGCTGCCTTGAATGACTGGAGGATGGAACTTTCTGGAGAGTTCTTCAATTTCATGACTGGCTCCTGGGTCAGAATGACTTATTTAGCTGGGAGCATATTGGCATCTCTCCCAATATAGTCAAACAGCCTCTCATGTACTATTTCCTTCAGGTCTCTCCATTATGGCAACCTTGAGACTTCTTATGTAGCAACTTGGAATTCCACCAGTGAGGATTCTAGAAAACAAGATGGAAGCTGATTGATCTTTTACAATGTAGTCGTGGAAACCACACAGCATCATTTCACAGGGGATCAGTCTATGCTCCAGCCCTGTCAGATAGCTAGGGTATGATTGGAGCTCCAGAAATGTTTTAGGTCAGCATACCACAAATTAATCCCCTGTAGTAAAGTGCCTTAGTGAATAGATCAAAATATATTTGAACATGCCCTTCAGAGGGCACACATCTATCTACCCATTAACTCATTATATCACAACGCCCTTCTCTATGTAGGAGAAATCTTTTTCCTATTATGCAAATAAAGTAAGCTCAGGGAGTTTAAATCTATTTCCCAGCAACCCACAGCTAGTAAGTGGTGGTGTGGCTGGGAACAAAACTCAAGGTTTCTGATTCATGATGCAATCTGTTTTGATTTGTAAAGTGAATGGGGGAAACACATTCACTATGTAACTTTCTCTATGAGAGAGCTCTGTTCACCACTGACAATTTCAGCTCAACTATAAAACCTGTTTGTGTATGTGTGTATATATAGTAAGTTCTTTTTAATATATGTTTCCCTTTATTAGCTTAGAAAAGTAAAGTTACATTTCACATTTACATAATGTGGCACTTTCTATGAAAATATTCTAATGGTTAAATCCTCCCCTTTTTGTATTAAGAGAAAAAAGTCCCCCAAAGACTGACTTTCTGGAACCATTAACAGTTGTTTACACCTTGATACAAATGAGTTTCTCAGGGTGTCTTGGGGTAAAGTTGTCCATCTCAAAGCTGTCACCCCATTGTCTATTCTACTTCTCCCTCAAGTGGGAACTGACCTTAGATCAAGGTGTGGTCTCAATTTATTTCCATCCTACTTGCTAAAGAAAGTTTCAAGAGTGGTCTTTTGACCACATTTTGGCCAATAAACAACAGCAACAAGTTTGTTGGGGTCTTCTGGGAAGGTTTCCCTAACTCATTGGAGAGACTCTGGAATTCTAGCCCTCTCATTCCTCAGGGATCCAAAGAAGAAATCAGGTTTCCCAGTCGGTTGCAGGAAGTTATCAGGCAGTCCTCAGAGAAGAAAGGCTGGAGATCAAATCCATATTCGGAGAAGGACCATGATCAGGAGAATCTCAGAAAATCACAACTGTAGTGGACACTACTTGCCTTTATCTCCTTTTCCATACGAATGCACACCACAGCTAGGAGTACTGATTATGAACAGCTAACTGCTGTCCTTCCACCTAAAAATTGCTCTTAAGGTTTCTCAACACCTTCTTACCTCAGGTGTGACCAGCTTTGTTTCACAATTCATGCTCCAGAGATGGGATCAGGCTGAAGCTGACTCCACTACATCTCTGCCTACCTCCTCCCCTTGCCCCATCCTGTTTTCCTCACTTCCTATCTCCTGAGGATACTTCCTTCATAAATTACTTGGACCCAAATTCCTATCTCAGGTTTTCTTTCTTGGGAACCCAAGCTATGACAGTGCCTGAAAGTCTGAGTTAAACCATACATGACATGTGCCCTATCTCTGTTCTTTAAGTTGTGTACACCAGTATGATTCCTTATCTTTGAAGAGAGTATGAGTAAGCATTTTATTTTGTTGTTGTTGTTTTGTTTGTTTGTTCCTTGTACTCAGAAGCTTCCTAAGGAATGACATGCAGGCTAATGGGCGTTGATTACGAAATTTGAGTCGGAAAAAGTACATGTCCTAACTTTATATAAAGGACATGGTTTTTTTTTGCTACTAGAACCCAGAGTATAGAATTTTGCACTCAGTGAGGGACAAAAGTTTTCTGGGATAAGCATTTTTTGAGGGTGTGCTAAATATATGTTTCTGTAAGTGTTATTTGCATATATAACTCAGAAATTCCAGGAACTTAAGCCACGTCAGTAGGTTTAAGTTCAGAACATGTATGACCACTGAGAGACATGAGGGGTAAGCAGGGCAAGAAGTTGAATCAAATTACCAAATACCACTGTCACTATCTTAAATGACAATGGAAAAAATAATTTAATCCCTAAAGGGACTATTTGGGATGTAGAATTTAGGAAATTGACCTTGGGTTTAGGAAGTCACAAGAGCATGTCCTCACCTCAGGATGTAGGTAGATGAGGTTAGATCTGGGCCTATGTTAACCTGTACAGTAGCCATTTATCACAAGTAGCTATTGAGCACTTATATGAGACTAGTCTGGATCAACATATATGGAAAGTGAAAAATATATAATGAAAATCAAAGAATTACTACAGGGCTGGGGATGTGGCTCAGTGTATAGAGCCCTTACCTTATATCAGGTTGGATAATATATACTGTTAAAACTAATCTTACCTGTTTCTTTTCTAATTTTTAATGTAGCTATAGAAATTTTAAAATTACCCCTATGGTCACCCTTTTGACCTTGACCATCCTTTTATTCCTTCTTGGACCCAGATGATAGTTTTAGCTCCTGAGGTCATGTTGAGAATAGAAGAACAAAGAGAGAAGGAATTTATGACAATGTGGATCCACTATAGTCTTCCTCACAGGTAATTCTCCAAGTTTTTGGTTTTTTTTTTTTTAATCTGATGAGAAAGTTGTTTTATTTTCACACTTGTTTAACTGATAAAGTTGTGCAACCGAAAAACCTAGGCGATCCCTGGCCTAGGAGAAAGGATAGAGTACACATGATTGGTGGTGAGGAGTGAACAAAATAGAAGCCAAGTAAACTGAGCCACATGGAAATGAGAGAGAGGTTAGGGTGGAGGAAGAAACTCTTTTTGAACTGCATCAACTTTCACTAACGGGCTCTCCTTGACTGAGGTTCCTTCAAAGGCGCTTTCCATCAATATAATAAATGCCCAATTGTCAACTTATAAAGAGAAAAGGTTGATTTTCAGAGGTTCTAGTCAGTAATCAGTTGGGCTCCTTGCTTTGAGCCTACAGTGAGACAGCAGTTCATGGTGGAGGCTCATATTGGAACAAAACCACTCACCTCACAGAAAGAAAAACAGAAGGAAAAGGGAGCCAGGGCCCCTCAATCCCTTTCAAGGGTACACACCAGATGTCCTGAAACCTCTCACAAGGCCTCATCTCCAAAAGGTCCCATAGCCTCCCAGTAGTGTTACCCTAGGGACTTAGCCTTCCACACCCATGTATGGACCTCTGGGGGACTGTCAAGACCCAGACAGCAGCAGGCACCCCAGAGTTTCCTTGGTAAAACAAAACCCCTTTAAAATCAGGGCTTGTTACCACTCTGGTCTCACTTCCTTTCACTTTCCCTTCTATTTTTTTGCTCTACCCTTCCTTTTAAAACCTTAAGCATTAATTCTTTATGAAAAAGGCAAAGTCAAGTGGAAGAATCAGAGATCAAAAGAAGAGGAAGAGTAGATAGGTACCAATAAAATCATTAAGCTACGGGCTGGGGATGTGGCTCATGCGGTAGCATGCTCGCCTGGCGTGCGTGCGGCCCAGGTTCGATCCTCAGCACCACATACAAACAAAGATGTTGTGTCCGCCGAAAACTAAAAAATAAATATTAAAATTCTCTCTCTCTCTCTTAAAAAAAAATCATTAAGCTACACCTTGTAAGACCAAGTAGTTATATTGATGCCTGATGGTTAAGTTGTGATTGTGAAGTGGTGAAGTTGTGAAGGTAAATCACTTGTAATAGTAGAGCCAAGTTTTCAGAGGGACAAGCCCATTTCTTTTCTTTCCTATACCAGGGATTGAACTCAGGGCACTTGACCACTGAATCACATCCTCAGCCCTATTTTGTATTTTATTTAGAGCACGGTCTCACTGAGTTGCTTAGCATCTCCCTTTTGCTGAGGCTAGCTTTGAACTTGCAATCCTCCTGCCTCAGCCTCCTGAGCCGCTGGGATTACAGGTGTGTGCCACCGCACCCAGCCTGACATGGGTCCATTTCTGTCACGGCTTTGTGCCATTATTTTCAATACCTGGTACACAAGTATTGAATTGGCTTTCAACCCAGTAGAGAATGATTTTTCAACTTCATCTCTCTATTCTTTGCCTTTGATATATATCGATCACATATAGACTTCGGTTTTTTACCTCAAATATTGATATATACTTCTTCTTCATCTCCAATAAATAATGAATCCTCACCCACCCAGGTTACCTGTAAAAACTGAACTTAAGACTTTCTTGAACACTTGTTTTAAATCTTACCAAAATACCTTTCCCAGGTTCATGTATTCATTCAGCAAATATAATAGTGAGAT
The DNA here is from genome assembly GCF_021218885.2 of Marmota monax. Taxonomy (NCBI): domain Eukaryota; kingdom Metazoa; phylum Chordata; class Mammalia; order Rodentia; family Sciuridae; genus Marmota; species Marmota monax. The sequence continues at coordinate 5,082,003 of NW_026695228.1, forward strand.
CCTAAAGATAAAACTTCTGCCTTCATAGTGAAAACACAAACCTCATAATTTAACAGTTATATAAATATAGATATAGAGATATGTATAGAAACATGTAAGTAAACCATTTCAAAACATTTTATTTCTATATTAAGGAAATGGTGCTTCAAGGAGGATGATTTAAGTTCCACATTAGCTAGGAAGGTCATGATTTTGGAGTTTGAGCTTTAGCTATAACGAAACACTTTTCTCATATGAATATGCAGGATTTGTATTTATTCCCAGTCATGATTTGAGGGATACCCAAAGGAGAGTTCATTGTATTTAGACAAAATTTCTGTGTCCTTTTAGTGTTGACTAGAGTCAATATTAACCATATTTGCAATGTCATCTTTATCTGGAATAGATTTTAATTTAAAATGCAATTAAGATTATGTCAGTGAGGACTCCTTACATGCAAGCAACAGAAAGCCCAGACTGATTAACATAATAAGAGAATGTATTTACTCATGAGGTTGGAAATCTCAGAAGTAGGGCAGCTTTGCCTCAAAGTCTCATTGTGTCTCAGGTCTCATTTTCCTGTAATTCTCTCAGGTTCTTCCCTCCTTTGTGTTTGTCCTCATCCTTAGACTAGTTTCCCTTATGCAGGAAAAGTAGGAAGACAGCTTCCAGGATATCTAAGGCTCCTGATCTCCGTCACTTCTAGATGGAGAAGGTCTGTTCCACCACAATCATCAACGGAAGATCCAAAGTTTCAGATTGGATTAGCTTGCATCATATCATCATCTCTAAACTATTAATGTCAGAAGGAAGATGGAATTCTCTTGATTAACATGAGCTCATTCTACCTCTAGAGCTGGAGGTATATTCAATTTTATATAAATTGTATGTCTGCTCTTCTGGGAGAAAGGGTTAAACAAATCATTGAGGACCACCAGAGTGTCCACTGTCAAAGAAGATAAAACAATATTACTAAAGTGTACTATTTGCCCTCATATCATGTTCAGTCATATAAAACCATATATATGGTTATATATATATATATATATATATATATATATATATATATATATGTATATTTATTCCTTGGACTGGAAGAACTCACAGATTATAGATTTTGTGAAGCTTCCTGACCGGATAATTACAGTCTAGGAGAGTGACTAATAAATGCAATATTATGTGATAAATACCACACCCAACAACAGAAACATACTCTTGGAATTACATGAGGCTCAGATCCAAGCTCTGCTATACCCTAGTTAGGTGGCCTTAGGCACATGTCCTGAAAAATAAAATATATATAATAGCACTTTATCATTCATGATGGATTCAGCTACAAGTAATACAAAGCCAAAATGAAATTACTTCATGTTAAAGAAGACCAGGTTGATTGCTTCAGATACTTGGTGACATAATTAAGGGCTGAACTTCCTTACGATATGCTGATAAAACCCTCACTTATTACCTGCTTGCTAGACGGCTACAGGGGCCCAAACCATCTCTTCACATAGGGCCTCAAAGGGGAAGTCATACATCATCTCTTATTAAGAGCAACAGGACTCCTTGTCAGAAGTCACTCTTTGGTCCACCCTCCCTCCCACCAGCATACTTCCTCTAATTTGGTCAGAATTGCATCACATGCCCATGTCTAACCTCTACCTGGTAAAACTAGTAAAATTGTAAGATCATTCTAGAGTAATGGATATTGATCCTCTTGAAATATGCAGGGAGGAAGCTTTCTTCCTCCAGAATATATAGATATACAGAGAAAAGGCACTAAAAAACCTGGAAGGAAAGTCAGAAAGGAAAAGTCATGTGTTTTTAGAAGTAGAGGTAGATATGGCCAAGATGGACTTGGGAAGCAACCACAATGCCTACTAAACCAGCCCAACAGTTAGTAATGAAAAGATCTTAGAACAGTACATAGAATGTGCAAGGGCTCAATAAATGGTTACTAATGTTAACTTAAAAAAAAAAAGACAGGTATAGTTGGGGAAGTTTCTCCCAAGATGATTAACGTTGGGTATTAAAGACAAAGATATTATGAAATTGCCTAGTTGAGAAATTACAAAGAAAATGTGTATAATGGCACTTTAAAGGGGTTGTGGAGGTTGTAAAAGTCAACAACTAAAGGGATGCTTCATTCCAAATTTCTGGTTTGACACGAGGTATAGTAGAGAAATCCAGAAACACTTCAAGCATTCTGGCATGAAGTGAACAATATCTATGGATGTCTGTGTCATTTGTTAATACAGAGAAGTGTCAGGTTTGGTTACAGAGATGAGCAGGATCAGGGATGAGCATGATGAGACTGAAGTATCTACAGAAGATTCCAGTGCCGATTTAATTGTAGTACAAACTGCCACTATTCAGTCCATTAAGGAAGACTTACTGTATACCTACTGTGTACTTGAGACTAAATCTAATCATTCAAAGCAATTTTATGTAATCTTTTCAACCCTTCTTTAGGATAGTTGCCCACTGATCTCCAACTGTGGCTTTCAAAACCTATTTTGGAATCCATTCACTAGTGCATCACTGATAGTTAATTACATTGTTGGCAGCAACATTCTAAAGCACAAAAGCCACATTGTGTATGTGAGCTCAGGAGTGTGTTTATCTGTCTCTCATTATAATTAGAATCAGCCCTGCTTACTCATTAGCTATTTCTATACACTCAGAACCTGACAATCAAATGCTTGACAATGCATTGAGTGAAATAGACTGATGAAATACAAGATTCAAATACCTGTAATGAAATTCTTAATGTTGATAATAAATTACATAAGTATACACACACACACACACACACACACACACACACATATATATATATTCACAAACAAACACATGTATAACTTGACACTTACTAGTGCTTCTTAAGTTATAAAGAGTTTTCATAGACTTTATCATGGTTATTTTCATGTTGATAGACACTATTTCTTTAACTAAACTTTTATTTTGAGATGTTTTAGATTCACATACAGTCGTTAAGAAACAAGGCAGTGGGATTCCATGCATCCCAAACCTAGTTTTCCCTCAATGGTAACATTGAAAATCTGTCCATCACATCACAATCAAGATATTGATATTGATACAGTCATGATTCCAACATTACTTTGACCTCAAGTTTCCCTCCTGTTGCCTCTTTATAGTCAACTCCTTACTGTGTTACCTGCTCCTTAATTTCTGGAAATCACTAATATATTCTCCATTTTTAAATGTATATAATTTCAAGACTGTTATATAAATAGAAGCATAAAGCATGTTTTGTTTGTTTGTTTGTTTGTTTGTTTTTGCAGTCAGTTTTATTCACTTGGCACATCCTTCTGGATATTTATCCAGGTTGCGGCTTATTCAATACTTCATTTCTTTTTCTTGTATTATTCTCATGGCATATCTATATTACAGTTTGTTTAACCATTCCCTAGTTGATGGACATATGTGTTACTTCCACTGTAGACATTTTACAAATAAACCTACTCTAAAGATTCTTGTCCATTTTTTTTTTCCACAAACACTTATCTTCATTTTTCAGGGATACATGCTCAGGAGTGAAATTGTTGGATTATATGTTATTTTAATGTTCCATTGCTTAAGAAATTGCCAAAATGTTTTCCAGAATTCTGATGACATGAATGTTAGATATATTATTACATTCTCACAGGTCCCTGAGGCTCTGTTCACTTTTGCTCTTCCTTTAGCTTTATTAGTGGTATTTATATGAAACCCACATACTTTATTATGTATATTATATATGCATATCATATTACAGTCTACTCATATCATTCTATCAGTCTGAGTGACATGCAGTAATATCATCTTTTTTTCCATTTTACCATCCTCCATTTGTAATACAATTATCTTAAATATTTGCTCTACATATATTTAAAGCCACATTAGATATAGTGTTATACAATAAAACATGATTGAAGGAAAATACATTGTTTAAGCCATATATTTTTATTTATATATAACAGTGAAATGCATTACAATTCTTATTACATATATTTTACTCTTTCCATTATACTTTCTCCCTCATTTTCAAATTTGCTGGTAAATAGATGAAACTGGAGACTCTCATGCTAAGTGAAATAAACCAGTCCCCCCCCGCCAAAAAAAAGTCCAAATATTCTCTCTGATATGCGGATGCTAACACACAATAAATTGGGAGGGGTGGAAGAATAGAAATACATTGGATTAGACAAAGGGGAATGAAGGGAAAGGAAGGGGAATAGGAATGGGAAAGACACTAGAATGATTTGGGCACAACTTTCCTATGTTCACATATGAATACACACCAGTGCAACTCCACATCATTTACAACCACAAGAATGGGAAGTTGTACTCCATGTATGTATGACATGTCAAAATATATCCTACGGTCAAGAAGAACAAAAAAAAAATTTTTAAAGATATCTTTTAGGCTAAGTTTTATGGGAAACAGGTTCTCTTATTGTACTTCATTGAAGAATGGCTTCACTTCCCCTCCTTTCCTGAAGAATATTTTTATTAAATTTAGGGATTCCAGTTTTACAGGTTTTTTTCTTTTCCTTTCAGTGCCTGAAAACATTGTGCAACTTCACTCTGACCTCCATAGTTTCAGAAGAGAAATTCCTGACTTTATAATTTTTTCCTTCTGTAGTATAAAGTGTTATTTTCCTTTGGCTGCTTCAAAATTTGTTTGTTTGTTTTCAGAACTGTTTTCGTGTGTGGTGGTGTTGGGGATTGAACCCAGGGCCCTATGAATGCTAAGGCAAGCACTCTACCAACGGAGCTGTATCCCCAGCCCTTTAGAACTTTAATTATAAGATTATAATGTGTCTTGGCATTGATTTCTTTGGTTTTGTCCTCTTCAGAATTGTTTTCTTCCAGTTTCCTGAATCTGTAAATTTATGTTTTTTGGGAGGCAGAAAGTGGAGTTAGCCATTATTTATTCAAATACTTTTTCATCTTTTTTTTTTCTCTTCCTCCAGGATTCTGATGAAATGAATATTAGATATATTATAGTAGTCTAGCAGATCTCTGAGGCTGTGATTTTGCCCCCCCCCCTTTTAATTCTATTTTCTCTCTAGTTCAGACTGGGTAATTTCTATTGTTTTAACCTGAATTCATCACTTATTTCTTCTGTCCTTTCCAATCCTATGTTTATTCTATCTACTGAACTTTTTATTTTGGTTATTATGTTTATTTCTTTTATCTTCAGTTTTATTTTTACTTTTTATTTGTTTTACCTATAGATATTTACAGGTTTTGTTGGATTTTTCAGCTTCAAGCCTGGGCTATGTGAAGCAAAAAAAGAAATCCCAGAGACATCACTGAAGCCAGATTTAAAAATAGGCAGTCAGGGTAGATAGGTAAATAGGGCCAGACAGAAGAAATCAGGTTTGGGCCCTGAAGGTTGAAGGTGGTGGGAGATTGAAATGTTAAAATGTCCCAAAGCCCAGCCTTTGCAGCCCCTCCTAAAGAATTGTTAATGAAGCAATTTCTGAGCAGACTAGGAACTGCTAATTAATTCACCCTGGGCTCCCAGCCTACCTGTTTCCCATCTTTTGGCCTCCCCACAGGCATTCCTGATTACAGGTGCAGAATGAGGGGAAATAAATAAGATGAAGGAGACAAATGCAAAAAACAAGGATTGGGTCTCCTTTTTCCTCCAGGGAGAAGTCTGTTCTACTATCCTTTAAGTAAAGCTTCTCACTTTCTACTCTATGCTTGCCTCAGCGGGCTCCTCTGATGTCATGCATCAAACATTTGGGCAAGCAGAACTTGGCAAGGTAACTGGCAATGGGGGGGGGGGGGTATCATCGATGTCATGTGATGAGGTCCCAAGATGGCTTGCCTTCACCTCTCCACTTCCCAGAGTCTTCTTATGTTTGTCTTATATATTATAATAATTATATATTTTATTTGTATTTATCAGGGGGAATAGAGTCTGGCAATAGAAGTCTGGCACGATTATAATTTTGATTTTTAAACTTAAAACCAATTGGATTCGAAAATGTTGGGTGAATTGCTCAGGGTCATTTAGTTAGAAGGTGTAAAATCAGCAAAGCAGTTCACAGTAAGTACAGTAGAAAGAGACAGGTTGGGTTTGACTGCCAGAATTAGCACTCATTCAAAATATTAGTAGTTAACTTCTTTTCTGAACATAGAACACTTTCAGAATCTGATAAAAGTTGGTATTCTCTCTTTTGCAAAATGTACTTGTGTAAATACGCAAAAAATTGCATATTGTGTGGACAAAAAATAGTATACATTTTAGGTTAGGATCTCCTATTAAAAAATTAAAAAAGAAAGCATGCTGGGGATCTGTGTAGAGGGAAGAGTGAAGCCATGCTTCTAAGGATACAGCCAGAAATCACATTTGGAAAAACCATCTGCTGGATCTCACTGAGATCACGAGGGGATCTCCATGTCAAGAGGTTCTGAAACCAGACACGAGGAGAAGAAAATCGAGGTGGAAACTTGAGAGTGCCAAAACCATGGCTAGATTTGAAGGCAACTACTGCCCCAGGACCCCACCCACTGTCCTTTCCTGCCTCCAGAGGTGATTGTCCCAAACAGACAGCTATACTAGGGGGCTCACTGTATGGGAATACTGCTTTCCAATTGATCAGTACCAGGCAGAACGTGTTATCCTAGGCTCACAGCAGACACTGGCTCTAGAACACTCCTGGGCCGCTTCTGGAGCAGAAGCAAAGGACAGTGGTTTGGACTTTGGGAACAAACTTCAGCATGTCAGCGTACCCTGAGCAGGTAACAATGGTGAAAGCTTAACTTGTTAGAGACATATAAGCCAGCAGAAAGAAAGATTCAGAAGGCCATGCAGAATAGAAGAAAGATCATCCAGATAGCTGAATAAGCATTTTGGCTTTTACTAGCTGTGTAGCCTTGGGAAAGTCCCTAATGTCTTAGAATATCAATTTCTCTATCCATAAGGTAATAACACCTATTCTTTGTATCAACAATAATACTTGTACAAGTGTTTTCGTGAAAAATAAATCCATCACTACATAGAGATTCTTGGTGAATTAGACAAAGATAACCAATATTATTTTTAGATATAACTAGAGATTATATACTTCATCCAAAGGAAAAATTTTATGTACAGATTTTTTTTTTTAATTTTTGTGAGATAGTCTTGTAAAGGGCCCCGTAGAAAACCTAAGTCATATAGTCAAGCTATGATCTAGTTTGTGGCTCTTGAAGACAGTTAACCTGAGGAACATGGGTGTGCCCCATAAAAGAAGTAAATATGTTTCATTAGAGCAGATATGAAAAAAAGTAGAGCAGAATGAAAGTTATCTATCAAATCAGCTAAATAAAACATTAAGCGTTGAGTGAAAATAGCCTAATGTTTTAATTGCCTTTCAGGACATTGTTTTGCGTGTGGAGGCAAAAATGACAAAAATAAAATTCAAAGGCAGGCTTTCTGAACTACTTCCTCTGGAATCATAAAGAACTGGTAGCATTTTGATAGTCTGTAGGTGAGGAATGACTAAGTGAGGCGGTTGGTAGTTTAATTTTTTATGTCTTGGAGATAAGTATTTACCATGGCAATTCTAAACAACAACCAATGAGTTCATTGTCAACTGTGGGGAGGAGGCAATTCTTTGAAGTGCCTGGAGGCCTAAGCAGCACATACTTTTGCACTGATTCAACAGGTTAATAATTAATATTCTCTTGAGACTTGTGCAAATGATTATGCAAGAGCACACATCACCCGTGCATTCTTTACCCCTGATACACTAAAGCATATGTGTTTTGTCACCAAATACTCTTTGCAATCATTCTTAGTAGTTAATCTAAAGTTTTTGCATTTAGGGAACTGCTGTGAACTAACCACAGTCAATTTGTCATTGACAAATATTTAGTTAAGTTTTGTGGGTGGGAGAAATTAAAAATGGATGAGAACTCAGGGTCTTCCTCACATCCTTGCAACCAGGTGACATGCAAAATTGAAAGTCTCAGATTGAATTCTGCCACACGTACAAATGTTTATCAGCCAACCAGCGTTGACCTTTTCTGTAAATCAAGTGAAGATGCTATTCTTGGTCATTTTACATACTCTCTATTTTAGAGGAAACAGTCACTCTAGGAGAATGTTTAAATTTTCTAGCAGCAGAATATAGTTAGTCTGAGATCAGTGTCAGACTATTCCAACAGTGGCTGACCATACAGGATATAAGACTTCATGTTCTACGTATACCAAAGCAGGAGCACCTATATAGTCCTTGAAGCCAATCCACATATTGCCAAGCACCAATCATTTAACAAATAGAAATTCAATTCTGATCTCCATTATGCCAATTAACAAACCCTCTGGAGTTGACTGAAGCTAAAAATGGCTATTCCAAGACGGCCTAGGGTGCAAACTTTTTATAAGAGCTTTCCAAAGGCTATCAAGTACACTTGAAATATTTATCTTTGGTTAGGGTACAAAATTTTTAACCAGAAAATCTCAAGTATTCATTGAATCTAATTAGCCCACATGCAATTTGATGTTGTAAGATGTGTAATAGCATGGATTTGAATTATGCATTAAATATACCTCTTAAAATGTGACCATCATTATTTATCTAACATCAACTAAATAAATCCTCTTTAAGATGCATTGTTAAGTCTGTGAACCTGCATTGTTAAGTGACTGTACTTTTGTGAAATGAACAATTAGAATAGTTTGTTGTAATTATAACAATAACTTATGTTTGATTAAATGTCTAACTTCCAAAGTTTGTGATATAGTTTGGCTAATGACTAGTTATTAAACTGAGTTATTATGACACTTAGGACGCAATGTCCAAATGAGAATGAAGTCCAGCATTTTCCAAGGAAGCCAGTATTGGGTTAGACAGAAAGATTTCAACTGCATTGTTGTAATTTTCTTTTTAAAAGGTAAGAATTAGAGATGAATGTTTTGACAGCACAAAACTGATTAATGTAACTGTGGAGGATATAAACTCTCTCCCTGGAAGTGAAATCTGTCCTCGTTGGTTTGTACCATTCTCAATTTGGGAAAACAGTTTTCAGTATTTTAAGGAAGTTTGTGCTGGCATTTAAATCCGATGACAAGCATCACCAGCCTCATTTGGTAGTCAGGCATTGAGAGCTATGCAGGTTTTATTTCCCAAATTCGCAACCTTCCAAGTCCCACTTCCTGAATATTGTAGAGTTTGTTCATTCATTTGTCCTCCATTGGTATTTATTGAACAGAAAATGTGGATCAGGCACAAGAAGCTAAAGAGGTGAAAGATACAGTTCCTGCCTTAAGAATATCACAGCCATGTGGGGGAGCCTGAGATCTGGCTAACATATGGCAGCAGATGACAGAGTGGCTTGGAGCCCGGTTTCTGCACCCAGTCTTGCTGAGCTATGTTCTAGTTCTGCTGTTACATGATTTCTCTGTGGTACAGTTTCCTCACCTATAAAATGATGTTATAACGCTACCTACTTCTGAGGATTGTTGTGAGGACTAGAGATATTTATTCTCAAACTATCAAGAACAGTGTGTGCACAGAGTACCATATGCCCTAGACAATCCACATTGGCTGTAATTATTATTACTAAGTGTAGGTCGCTTTGGGAGCTCCCTTCTACAAAAACACCCCTCCCTGTAACCCCATGTCAAACATAAATTCTGCCCACTCAAGTTTCTTATTATCTTCCTTATCTGTTGACTTCCTTCTTTTCCCTTGACATGACTTTCGTTTGGACTTTTGTTATTTCATACTTGTTTTCTTAACGTAGTCCTCTGCCCTCAGATGTATCCTCCAGACTTTCTACTTGCTGACTTGCAAATCTTACCTGATTATCTCCCATCATCTCCCTCCCTTGATCCAAATTTACTTGAGTGCTTTTTTATCATCTTCATTCAGACATGAAAAAAAAGAAAAAGAAAAAGAAAAAGATAAAACAGAGTGTCTTGGAGCTCAAATTATCCTGAGCCATTCTAGGGTGTTAAAATTCACTGTTGTGCGTAAAAATGAGTAAAGTCTAAAATAAAATCACAAAAATTCTGTACATAGCATATAAACACTTTGAACACAAATATATATATATATATATATATATATATATATATATATATATATATATATATATATATATATTTGGCACAGTTCACATGATCATTGGAGAAGCCATTCCATTCTTACTTCACAGCTGACGTGGCTCAGTATTTGGTACACATGCTGACAGCCATTGGCAGCTGCAACATCTCCCTGTTTCAACTTCCTCAGTGGGTTTCTCTGTGTTCATTAGACTGATGGGGCTGGTACTAATCATTTATACACCGTCAGTTAATTATCTCCCATACCTCGGTAATGGGGACTGGGATCACGTTGCTGGTTCTGCTTCTCTTGGTATCTCCTGGGACTAGACAGTCTGACATTACTTCTTCACTCAGGCTAAGAAGCTTAGATAGAAGAGCTAGAGTCACTAATGTCTGGATGGGCATTTCTTTCTCCTTATGGCCTCTTGCATGGCTGGCTTGGGCGTCCTCACAGGACGATGGTCTCAGGGCATTTGGAATTTTTAGCTGGTTTCTGAGAGAGGAAATCTCTCTTTAAGGTCAGTCCCAGAATAAGCACTGTGTCACTTTCAATTTATATACAATATATATAATTTGTTGTGAAAGCAAGTTATAAAGCTGGCCTAGATTTACAGGGAGATAACATTTACAAAATAAACTCCATCCTGCCCATCAGTGTGAGGACCAGTATGTCAGTACAGTGAAGGAAGGGAAAGAGAATGGTCACCTTCTTCAAAGAAGATCCACTACGCTCAAGTCATGTCCACATCGAGATCATTGCTGGTACTGGATCTTTGGTTCTCCTTTGTGACATGTCTGGCTTTCCTCTCATGATGAAGGGTGACTGCAGCATTTATAATTGTTTTACCCTCCTCCAATTATGTCTAAAGGTAGGTGATCCAACGTGGTAAGTGACAGAATATTCCTTTCAGGTATTTCTTTGTTACTAGGTATTAAAAAAGACTTTTCCCACAAGTCCCAACAGATTTCTTTTTGCATCTCTTTGACCAGAACTGGGTCAAATATGCACACTTAGATAAAGATGGGTTATTCCTTAAGCATCCAGGTTCTAAATAAAATTCATCTTTAAAGGCAAGTAAGAAGGGACAAATTCAATTTAGGTAAGCCAGAAATGGTGTTGTCAATATTGTGCAACTGTCTGTAGATAAACTGAGTTTACAGATGAATTGAAAAGTTTAAATTAGAAGCCTACTATCTCCCTATCACCAGGGTGCTCTCCCCAAAATAGCCCATGATGTTTTTGCCTATGAGAACCTTCATGATCTTGCTACCTGCATACTTATTTAGCATATTTTCCTCATGATCCTCACCCTTAACATCTCTTCCATTCCAGCTATTGCCTCAAACATTCTGGATGACAAATTACCCCAAGAGTCAGTGATTTAACAAAATTCATTATTCTTACTGTCACGTATATGGGTTGGCAGTAGGTAGGCTTAAGAGTCTACTAACAGGGTTTGGGTTTTGGTCCAAGTGGGAGATTGAATCTGAATCTCTTCCACATGCCCCTTGACCTCCCTGGGCTAGCTGGTTAACAAGGGCCCACTTGGCTCAATGTCATGTAGAACTGTGAGCAGGAAACAGTCCAAACACCTGTTAGGTCTTCACTTGCTTCATGTCTATTAAAACCCTGGTGGCCACAGTGACACAGCCAAACTGAAGGTAAGAAGTCAGAAGCCTTTGCTTCTGATGGAAGGAACTACATAGCTCTAATGCAAAGAGCATGGATTCGGGGAGGGGTGTTGAATTGGAGCCAACAATTCCATCTAAAAATCCCTTCAAATCTATACATTAGGCACTCTGAAATCTTCACATTTGCTTCTTATTCTAAGTTTGCCCATCATTTTGTCTTCACATGCCTGACCTGTGTCTCTGTAAAACCCTCCACGTTCCTTTACCTGTCCACCCAAATGAACTTCTTTCTCTCTGATGGCCTCTACTCTGAGGCTGGAATGGTGGCCTCTTCTGTCTGCTCCTGTGATAACTCTAAGCTTACCATATTTTCATTAAAAACATCACCTTTATGAATCTTATTGGAATACTTATCTATGTGCCACTTTAGAACATGAAGGCAGCCTAATGCCCTTTAATTAAAGTTAAGGTTACATTTCTGGATTCTCATGTTTTTGTCATTTAACACGATTTGGGGTGATAGCAGAGAATAAAATATTGGATGAATGAATAGATGGATGAATCATGGGTTGAAATTCTATCCTGAAATCAGTGATAAGCCACCGAAGAATTTTAAGTGTGATTGTTATTCTTGCATTTGGGCAGGGAACACTCTGGTAGCAGTAGACAATGTAAGAGAATGGAGGGAGACTAGACTGTCAAGCCTGTGAGAAAACTGAAGTAATCCCACGTGAAATAATAAGAGATGGAATTAAGATAATGTCAGTGGAGGTGATGAGAACAGAAGAGACTCAGGAGTATTTAGGAAGCAAATAGGATCCAGTGCATGTTTGGTTCTGAGGAGTAGAGACAAACTCTTAGCTGACTTCTCTACTTCTGGTTTGTGTTACCAGTTGGAAGTAGAGACTCTTCTCCATATAGGGAATATAAAAGGCAATATACATTTTATATTCTTTTAGAAGAATGAGCATGTGATGCCAGTGTAACATCTAGGAAAAAAAGTCAAATAGGCCAGTGGATGAATTGTCACTTGGGTGAGCAATCAGAAGTTGATAATCAGATCTGAACATCATCATATGTTTGAAGTGAAGTCATAAAAGCATACATGTTCTCCCAGGAGGAGTGAGAGAAGGTGCTGAGGACAGAACTGCATGCATCAGCATTTGACCAATAAATAAGAGGAAGAAAACAAGGCAATAGAGAGACAGAAAAGGAGCAACTGGCTAGGCAGGCAGGAAGCAGGTGTATTTATCTGCCAGGACTGTCATAACCGAACACCATAGACAGCATGTCTTTTTTTTAATATAAAAATTATATATATTAGTTGTTGATGGACCTTTATTATATGTGTTTATTTATATGTGGTACTGGGAATCAAACACAGTGCCTCACACGTACAAGGCAAGCACTCTACCGCTGAGCTACAACTCCAGCCCCAGCCCGACAGCAGGTCTTAAACAACAGAAATTTATTTTCTCATGGGTTCGGAGCCTGGAGGTTCAAGACCAAAGCACTGACAAGTTTGATTTCTCTGTAGCAGCTGCCTCCACTTGTGTTCTCACGTGGCCTTTCCTCTGTGTGCCCACATCCCTGCTGTTGCTTCCTCATTTTAGAAGGACCCCAATCACACGTTGGGTGAAGGGCCTATACTGATGGCCTCATTTAGCCTTAATTATATTTTTGAAGTCCCAGTTGGCAAATATAGTCAACGTGGGGATTAGAGCTTCAACAAAGGAAACTTGGGGCAAAGATGTGATCCTCAGTGTGGGAAACAGCAGGGACATGGAAACCGAAGGAGAGAGGATCCCCAGGGAGAGGGTGTGTGCTAGGCAATCCAAGGGTCAGCAAGCCACTGACTACCTGTTAAAGACAAGGTGTGACTAAGCCGTCAACTTTCTAATGGAGAGGTGACTGCACTGGTTAATGAGTAAGAGGGGAGACGGTGGCAACAGCAAAGGACAGCTTTGATCATTCCAGAGTCACCCAGAACTGCTAGAGCTACTAGGTCAGTGCAGGGGAGGAAAGACGTTCCCTCTCTCCCCGAGAATTTAAAAACAGTCCATGAAATAACAGGCAAATTAACTGGAGAAAAGGGACACAAGCTTATGAGTATAGGGGTATCACAGGAAAGAAAACCGAACACTCAAAATCCCAGTGAGATTTAGGATTTATATATCCCCTTCAAAGGGGAAATGAGATGGAGGATGTAGGTAACTTACAGGAGAGGAAATGATTTCAGGAAAAGATTAGTACATCCTCAGAAGAGGTGATGGTGTGTGATAAAGTTTGTCTGGGCAGGGGGTCAACTTCTAGTCTCTCCTCCTGTGATAGGAGTTGACCTTCCCTGGTTGTTGAAGCTCTCAAGGAGGGGACCCATGACCACTGAGTTCCTTTTGGAGGATCTATCTTCAGGCAGAGAAGGGGAGTCAGAAAATGCTTCTCCCTACATTGGCTTGTCTCCAGATACCTGCCGCTCAAGGTCATCTGCACACCAAAGCAGCTTTGGGGTGGCATTTCTTGAACTCCTTGACTGGTCAGGATTAACCTTCTGTTCAGCTTTCTCCAGAGTGCAGACTCTGGAGCCAGACAGGCCCTAGTGCAAACTTGAGCTCTGTCTCTTACTAATTATGTGACCTTTGCCAAATATGTAATCTCTCTAATCCTCAAATTCTTCATCTGTAAAGGAGTGATTAGAGTAGTTCTGCAAGGATATGCTCCAAAATGCCAACAATGATTATCTTTGGGTAATAGGGTGAAGAATTCTTTTTAATTTTTGGCTTTGGTTTAACTGTATTTTATATTTTTTTTCTACCTACAATTAACATACATTGCTTTGTAGTTTAAAAAGTTATGTTTTTCCAAAAGAATCTATTGATACCTTCTGCAAACCTGTGGCATAATTGCAGTTTTTATTAGTATCTACGAAAACTGCAAGAGAGAGGACGGATTAGGAAAACAGATATTCTCATTTTTCTCTTTACTGCAGACCAGGAAACATACCATTGAGTAATTCGTATTTGTAGGGCACAAAGTGGGGATCTAATTTGAAAAGATTTCAAGGATTTTTCAACTGGTGGGATAGAATTCTAAGGAGGAAATAAGTATGTCATAATTGGGCAAATATTTAAAAATAGATGAATTATGTTCAATGCTGGGTCCTGCCTGGGTGAGGAGTGATCAGATGAGGCTGGGAAATCACAAAGTGCTTCCTGGGGGAGTTAGCATGTGGATGGCCCTTAAAGTTGGGTGACCCTCAACAATTTGCTATTGTCTCAATGCTTATTGGTTTGCTTCACAATGGAAGGAAAACTGGTCAGGAGATAAGAGCTGAGAACACAGAATGATTGATTCATTAGGAGAGGAATCTCCCTGTCCACCAGTCTGGCTGCCAGTAAACTCAACAGCTGTGTATCAAAAAGTTTAGGGGGGCAGGATGTCTTTCTCTCACTACGATTGAGAAATGCAAGGTTCAAACCAACCACACTTTGACTCAGTTCAATTCTTTGTGCCTATCAGCACAGAGTTTATAAAACTGGAAAAATAAAGATCATCAGGCTGTTTAGCTCTGATTCAAGTTCAAGTTGATTTTTATTGTTTTGCAACTTGGTAAGGGCTTTACAATTACCTTCTCTGTTGTTAAACTCTGAGTTAGCCTTTTTTCATTTCCGTGGCAAATGACCCAACCTCTTCATTTATTTATTAACTGGCTGAGCCCACAGAAAATTACAGTAAGCCAAATAAACAATGATAGGTAAAAACAATGTCCCCATTGAGGGTATCAGACTTCCCTTTCAAAGAGAATCCCAAAGGAAGGGCACCTTGACAACTTTTTCAGTGTCAAATTGCAATATGTATGAGTTTACACTCCTACGATTTATCATAAAGAGTTCTAAAACACTAGTTGCGGTTTGTACTTGGCAAAGCTGAATTCAGACACTCCTTAGCTTTACAGGTGATTGCATATTCAATCAGAAATGTTAAAAATAAACCAAATTAAAATCTACATTAGTGGCATATGGTGAAAAAGACCACTGGTGAAACATTTCACCACGAATCAAATAGCAGAGACCCAGCATCTAACTATGTAGGGCACATCCGTGGGATGACAACAGTCTTTGAAATTGCCCAGGTAAGAAAGTACATCTCTATTGTCCAGAGGAACTTGAGCAAATTTGGAAAAAAACAAAAACCAAACAAACAAAAACACCCCCACACTTCTCTATTCTTAGGAAAAGGAAGTAGTGTTGACATCACCTTTGCTGAAACCTAATCTGTTTGTATCTCAAATTATTAGGTAAGAGAATGTCTTCTCCAGACTTATGAAGTACCTATGATGGTTGAGTACAATTTTCTTCTGAATCTCTATCACATCCGCCATTTATTTTTTCAATAAATATCCTGAAACACCTCTAATGGGTTTGTTGCTGGAAACAGTAAGTGGGGGAAATCCACAATGGCTGCCCTCTAGAAATTTGGAGTTGAATGGGGGATAGGAATAGAAATTAAAGAATGATACACATAATTATAAAACTGAAGCTGTAGTAAGTGCTAAAAGAAGAGAGGCAAATGGTTTCAAGAAAACTTATACCAAAAGATGTACTTATGGAGGTGAGAGGAAGGGAAGGACAGAGGAAGGGAAGGACACAATGGAGAAGGTTCTGTCTACTGGGAACACAGAAGCATGTTTGAGGAGTGTAGAGAGGTGCTCAGCAGACAGGGAATGAAGGAAGCCAAATGACAGGTTACAAGGGGAGGGGGTTAAAGGCAAGTACAAGGATTTTGGTTTCTATATTCTCTTTTAATCATAGGGTTGGTGTAGCCAGGAGTGCATTTTGCAAAGTTGACTTCAGCTCTGGTTTGAGAAACTGAAAGAAAGGGCCCAAACCCTGACAGAGAGTGAATGGCTGAGAGATGCTTGCTTAAAGAATGGCAGTGGCATGGGAGGGGTGTTGAGAAGGAAATGAGGGGACCAGGATTTTAAACTCAATCTTCCTAATCTTCAATAACCTAGCTCTAGCTAGGTTATTGGTGGGCAAGATGTTTAGCCCAACTGGTTATCCTGCATCTCCTTTACCCTAAACATGAGGGCTGGGAAGTGCCATTTTCTTAAAAGATACAACATCTCAAGGCAGCTTTTGTCCTAGTCTGAACAAGACTTAAAGTACCAGGATGAAGCAAATGAACTCAGACCGACAGGGAAGATTTCAGGATTGGGTTTGGGGGAGGGCTATTTGCTTAGATTCCCAGCGAACCTGACACCTGCCTCTGCAAGTAATCTTTCTCAAGCAAAGAGATTCATTGCCTGAACAGCTGGAAAATCTCCTGACTACAGCGCTATCCAGAATCTATATCTTTTCAGAGCTGGAAGTAGGTTGATCATATAATTCATTATCTGATCTGAACCCATCTAAGAGAAAAGAGGTTCTATTAGTATTTGAACTGTAAAACAGATATAAATTAGGATTGTGTTGGGCAAACCTGGAAACCCCAGCAAGAAGGGAAATTTGAAATTTTCTTCCTATTGTTACCTCCTTTCACTTAGAAGCTACAAATTCTCTTTCTTTACTTGGAATGAAAACGTGGGCATTAGCTGTCAAAATTGGGGTACCACGAAATCATTAGAAACGCAGACTATCAGGCTACCTCCTACACCCACTGAATCAGAATCTACATTTTAACAAGATTCCCACGTGATCAATAATGCACATTAAAATTTGAGAAAAACCTCTAGACTTTAATCCTACAGTAAATTTTTCTTTTTAACAATGTGGTGGAATGTGTGTGTGTTTGTGTGTGTGTGTGCGCATATACACACAACCTAAGTTTAACGAAGCAACACTTATCATTATATTATTGGAGAAAAATGTAATCAGGGCTCGCTAACTGAATTTCAGGGTTCACTCCTGAATCTCAACTTGTAGTTTGAAAACGCAGCTATAAAGCACCTAGAACAACCCAGAGAAGGTTACCAGGAGGGAGGAGATGCTTCGTGGGGTGCTATGGAAAGTGCAGACACTTTCCATGTTGGTAGTTTGTGAAATGCATGCACTTAGTCACTCCTGAGTAAATACTTGGACCAGAGGAACTCCTGGGTGATGTGGGAGGGCGGTGAGGGGCAGCTGAAAGTTTGCCAAAGTCCTCGCAGGGGCCGGTCTTGGGGACATGATTGGCAGCTAGGAGAGAGCCAAGGCTGGATGCCGAGGAGAGGGAGAAGGCTCTCTGGCGGCTAGAGGTCCTGCCCAGCTGTTGGCGAGGAGTTTCCTGTTTCCCCCGCCCAGCGCCCGGGTAAAGTTGTGAGTCACTCGCGCGCACCGACCGACGACACCCCCGCGCGCGCACACGCTCGGGGCAGGAGCCGGCCTCCTGCGCAGCTCGCCTCGGCCGCCGGGGGCCTCCGCCGGCCTCCAGGCGCCCTCCTCGCTGGCGAGCGGGCACCACATCTGGCCGGCACATCTGTCCGGCCCGCCAGGCGCGGGGGTCCAGAGAGGGCGCGGCGCGGAGGCGCAGCCAGGGGTCTGGGAAGGCTCCGTCCGCTGCGCTCTGGGCTCGGTCTATGACGAGCAGCCGGGTCTGCCATGGGTCGGGGGCTGCTCAGGGGCCTGTGGCCGCTGCACATCGTCCTGTGGACGCGCATCGCCAGCACGATCCCACCGCACGTTCAGAAGTCGGGTGAGTGGCCCCCAGCCTGGGCTGGGCGAGGCGCCTGGGTTCTCTTGGGCTTCTCAGCCCTTCCCTGCGCTTGACAGTCGGCCCCGGGATCCCGGGACTCCGGCTGAAACCGGGAAAGTTTGTCCGGGCGGCACCCAAGCAGCCCGATTCCTGTGGCCGCAGGCATGTGGGGGTTTTACTTGAAAAAGAGAAGAAAAGTTCAATTGCAAGGGGGCGCAAGGCATGTCTGGCCCCCTTTGTGCGAGCAGGAAAGGCGTTTTGTTGGCCGCGATCGAAGCGAGCCCTCACCCCCGGAAAGGGAAGTTTGAGAAGTTGGTTATCTGCAGGCGGCCGGGGAGCAGCGGCCCAGGGCAGCAGCCTCTCAGGCCGCCAAAGCAGCTGCACACCTGGGCCCTCTGTGGCCGAAGGCGATGCTGCGTGCACACCCAGCTCTTCCGGAGACACTCCTTCAGATGGCCACTTAATCAGTCCTTAGCTCCTGGAAATGGCCACGCTATCCACCCCAGGCCGGTTTCTTGGCCCTGAATTATTCAATACAAGATTCAAGAAAAGAGATTTCCAATTTGTTAATTTGTCTGGGGTTGCCTGGGTGGATAACGGGGCAGTGGAGATAGTAAGGTAGAAAATAAGTTCCAGGCTCTGGAGATGGTCGTCTGGAGCAAGAGAGCCCTGCCTTCAGAGAGTTGAAGGTTTTCTGCAGCTATTATTTGAGGGAAGGACAATGGTTAAAATCCAAGAGATGTTTATAAGGAAAATGCACGAATTAAGTTCTTTAAGACTTGTTATGCGAATTGCAGAACCCATAAAACGTCGAAGTAGATATTTTGCTGCTGTGATTCCTATATCTCGGTATGTGCAGCTGAGGTCTGGCAAAGTATTCCCCTTTCTAAGTCTCAGTTTCCTCATCTGTAAAATGGCATGGTGGAGATTTGGATGATTTTACATACCTTTCACCTTGTAACATTTTACACCCTCTCCCCCTCTTGCAACGTGGAGATGTCCTGTGTAGATTTTGGGTGAAATGCAGAGGGTTCTGTTCTCCACTATTGCAAGAAAGAACAAATCCTAACACAAATTTGAGTTCTGTAGTTCAATAAAATCTGTGTTTCTTTCTTAACTGTTTTCCTACATTGCAGTAACAGAAGGTGTAGCTGCCTCTGATTTTACTCCAGACTCTCAAAAACAGTTACATTATGTTAATAAATATAAACATGGCACCCTTAATTTTCTGTGCACATTAAACTTAAGTTTCGGATCAGGAAAGAAAGAAATTAGCAGGCCCTGATTTTGTTAGTGAAGTTTTATTTACATGGATAAAATTTATGATTTGAAAATTCCAGACTCAATAGTCCATGAGTTGGTTTCATTTTATCTATACACACACTTTTAAACAATCTGCTTTTTAAAAGCCTAGTGGTTTTTACTTGGCTTTCAAGTTTTATTAAGCCAACAGCTTTCATATTTTTATGACATTAAAGTTTCAAAATGTTTGAACTAAAGAATCATTGTGAATTTGTCTTCATTCCATTGGAATTAAATTTTCAAAGTTGATTAAAGTTTGAAGATAGCTACAATACTGATGAGAAATGTAATCACACTTACATTTTAATTTTCTATGTAAATAGATAGCTTCGGGTCTTTCTAACATAATTGGCAAAGTGTGAAAACATTCTTTTGCAATACCTTATTGCAAGATAAGATATAAGGGGATGAGATTACTTACTACCTCCTACTCAATCATTTTTTAAATATAGTAGCTTCACATGTGGGCAAAGAATTTCATTTTAAGAAAAAAATCTAAAAAATGTGTTTTTAAACTTTCAAAAAAAATTGTTTTTAAATTTTTGACTTAGTACATTCATTCTTCCTACATGCTCAAAAATAAGAAAGGACTATTTTGGGAAAAAAAAATTGTCCAAAAACTGAAGATCTGAAAAATGAGACTTCTACTTTTCAGACACCTAAGAAAAGTTCTTGTTGGGGACTAAACAATGTCATAGAAGGTTGATGTTCCTAGTTCCTAAAACCAGCCTTAACAGTATACTTATATTTTTCAGTGTCAGAGACTAAAGATCATTAGCCCTAGAATGTGATCTTTGGTCCACTTGCCCCATTCACCCCCAGAAAGCTCATATTCACCTCTAGGCCACTTCCTTTAATAACATTTTATTTTTATCAAGTTATACAAAATACTAACCACATTTTGAATTCATTATCTTCTCTCTCTCTCTCTCTCTCTCTCTCTCTCTCTCTCTCTCTCTTAACCCAGGGGTGCTTTACCCCAGAGCTATATCTCTGATCCTTTATTTTTTAATAATTATTTTGAGACAAGGTCTCCCTAAGCTGCCTAGGCTGGCCTTGAACTTGTGATCTTCCCACCTCAGCCTCCTGAGTCACTGGTTTTACAGCCTTGTGCCACTATACCTGGCCATTATCTTCTCTTTTGACTTAGCCTTTCATGGTGACCATTCCTTACCATTATCTGTATATTCAACCTGTTACATGTTTTGTTGATGACTTTTCATTCATCAACATGACTTTTTACATTTTTGTTTAGGTTTAGTTTTTAACTCTATTTTTCTAATCAATAATGACATCAGTGACATTGTAAAAAGTGGCTATTTCTTATTCTCCCTTCTTAACAATACTTATTGAGTATTTCCTTCTGCCAGGTAGGGAGCTCAGATCTGGAGACTCCATCCTGAATGTATAAGACAAGCCTGGTCTTTGTCCTCACTGAGTTGATGGCAGTGTGTTCCAAGCAAAGAAAGGGGTATATATTTTAACCCTGTGTACATGGAAACATTGATGTAAACTGTCCTTATATTTTCTTGGTCTTGTTTTCAAAAGCCCATTTGTGTTGTTGTTGTTGTTAAATGTGCTAAGCTAATGTTTATGTGGATTATTTCCTTTTCAGTACCTCTGACTGTATTTTTGAATTGATTTATTCTCACTCTTTTTTTTCCCCTTTTTTTAGTCTCTATAGATAAACAATTGGGCCACCCATGAACCCCTTCTCTGTTCTGTAGCCAGTATAATGGACCCAATGTGTCCACTTAGTCTTTTCTTTGGGGATAGTCTGGAGGTAGAATACTATAGGGTACAAGCCATGATATCAAGCCATCTTGAATTCCAAAGCCACCTCCCATTCATTGACTGTGTAGCCTGTCTCAGTCTCTGTAATTTCTAGCTCTCATATCTGTAAAATGGGGATATAAAGGTGAGGATTAAATAAAATAAAGTTTTCAAGTGCTTAACATAGTGTGCAACCTAGTAAGTGCCCAATAAATACCTGATTTGCTTATTATTAACTCCTTCATCAGGCTGAATGAAGACCTCAGAGACCTGGGTTCCCTGTTGTATCTGTGTCTCCACATCCCACCAAGGACTACATTTTTCCAATGCAGTTTAGGCTGCTGTGTCTTTATCAAGCTGTTACTCTTTCTGGAACGCCTGCTACCTGGCTAATTTTCTCTCAGTTGTCAAGACTCAACTTGTGTTGTCTTTTAAGGAAACCTGCTTTGAATGCCCCAGGTTGAGCTAAGTTCCCCTTCCTGTGTACACTCTCTCTCTCTTTCAGCTGAAAACAGTAGCAAGTGAAATTATATCTTTATGGAACGCCCTTTCCATTAGACGTTTCAGCAAGGAGTGGGTCTCACTGTGTCAGGGTCTCCCCCAGAGCTGGCACATCATGTAGCATCTGGAAAGTGCATCCTGCAGGATGTCATGCAATTTGGGTCGTGCATTTACCAAACCAACCAGTTACTGTTTATTGGCTATTTGGTCTACCGCAAAATCTTTCAATAAGAATAGTTTTAACTCTGATCAATTAGAACAGCAGTTTGGCTGTTTTTATACTAAGTAATTGGACCTTGAATTCTGATATAATATGGGAAAAGATATTTCAGCTTCTAACAAACATGATGAAAAGCTACTAGAAATTTCCATCTAA
The DNA here is from genome assembly GCF_021218885.2 of Marmota monax. NCBI lineage: Eukaryota > Metazoa > Chordata > Mammalia > Rodentia > Sciuridae > Marmota > Marmota monax. Next base: position 5,104,289 of record NW_026695228.1, read on the forward strand.
CCCTTCAGATTCTAAATTTTAAATTAGTGTATGGCATTCAAAGCCATTGCAAAAAAAATTTTTAAAGTTTTCATCAACCAAATAATACTGACTTTCATCAACCAAATAATACTGAATTTTTTTTATCTAGAAGATTGTCATAAAGGAGACTTTTGCTAAAAATGTAGGCTGAATTTCAAATTTAGTTTTTAAGTTTCTTTTTTCATCATGTGTTGTTTTGGTTTATAAGCAGTGAAGCAGAGTTGGTCTAAGAGAAATGTGGTCCTGTCGCAGCCACTGAACAGCTTGAATATTACTTAGGTCAGATGCAAACCACTAAGATACTTTTAAAATAGGGTGCAGGGAAATATACTTCCTGGCTGCAGCTTGGTATTATTTAGCCAAGTTCCTCATAAAAACATAACTCTACCACCTTGTTAGCTTCTGCCCTCCAGGTCCATATGTACAGCTTCAGCAGATTTAAATTATGATTTTCAGTGCAAATGTCTTGGCAGATAGGTATTAGCAGCAAACATGCTCACCATGTATTTTGTACTCTCTCCTTTCCTTGCAATATCTTGATCTCCAGGTACGTGTTGCTTCTAAAGGAAGCAAGATAATGGTTATCATGCTTCTTTGCGCAACATGTCAAAGGGTTTGGAATGCTGTGTGGGCAAATGGACTCAGTTCAGGGAGGAGGTAGGGAGAAGAGAGCCTGGAAGAACTAACCTTCGAGAAGTTACCCTGAACCACCCACTTGTCCTTACTTAATGTGATTCCCATGAAGAAACAAAAGATGTTTCATTATCTTTATTTCTTAAATGGAAAGATGGAGCCTGCTCAAGTTTACCTGTGGTGTGTGTATTTGTGTGTGAGTGTTCATTCTAAGCCTGTCCTATTTAGGTTCTTTTCACTGTGTGTGTGTGTGTGTGTGTGTGTGTGTGTGTGTGGTGTATTGGGAGGGGTAAAGGAGGGATACAGAGATGCAGTGTCTGAGGAAAGAGGAAAAACTTGCCATCTAATATCATCAGATGATATTAATGGATTTGCTCTGCTTGCATCATCTCCCTCTTCCTACTGGCTTAGTCTGATAATTGCTTCACATGGGCCAGAGCCACTGTGGATGACCTAGGCCTTGACCATTACAGCAGTTGACAGACACCACTTTCATAAGATATATATTGTAAACCTTGAGCATGTGGGACCATCCTTTGTTCACAGAGCTCAAACAACTGCTGGCCAGGGCAAGAAGTGCAGATTTTGATCGAACATAATGAAGAATATTTTGACTTCTGAGGTCCAGCTAATTTGAAGCCTTGTAGATTGAGTCTTCTTCTCAGCTATTCCATCAGGGTTGCTTCTGCCTTTCACTGATCGTGATCAGCGTTTTAGGCCTTGGCATCCAGCGTGGAACAAATGTCCCCTTGGATGTTCTCAACTTGGAATTTTCTCCAAGTATTTTCAGCTCTACAACTAAAATATAGGCCTAGGATACAGGCAAAAGAAGCATCTCTCCTGGGTTTCAGTGGGCATCTGCTCATATTCTCTGCCCAGACCTAGGCCATGGCATGGACACACTCCTGGGTCTCCTAATTATACATTCTTCCTATTTTAGACCTTATTTTGGGCTCTGGAAACCCTGGAAATTCCCTTTCCTAAGCTTGCATCTACTAGGACCCTTTGAGTCCATTTTCCTGAAGGTCTTCAAGGCCATTTGTTGTATATCTTTTGCCTAAGGGAGTGGCCAAGGGGCAGGTTGTGTGTGTGTGTGTGTGTGTGTGTGTGTGTGTGAGATAGAGAGGGAAAAAGGAAGGGAGGGAGAGGGAAAGAGAGAAAGAGACTGTTAGTGTTTTGCGTTTCTCTCTCCATGAATGTATATATTTTGGACAACATTGTCCAAACATATACATTCATGGAGAGAGAAACGCAAAACACTAACAGGCTCGGGTCCAGGCCACCCCACACTACCCATTTATTTATTAATTTCTTTAATATTTATTATTTTTTTAGTTGGTTGGACACAATATCTTTATTTTATTTTTATGTGGTGCTGAGGATCGAACCCAGGGCCTCGCACATGCTAGGCGAGCGCTCTACCACTGAGCCACAACCCCAGCCCATGCACCACCCATTTATGAGATGGGAGTTTGAGTACTGCAGGAATTCTAAAGGTGAATCTGGTCTTTTGAAATGTTGCAAGGATAGATTTGTCAGCTGAGGTAAAAGGATAAAACCTATTTCATTGAGCAATTTGTTAGCTCGATTTGTAACTTTAGATATTTTGATCTATGGTTTGGGCCTGTGTTTGTACTCTTACCCTGGGCCTTCCAGTTTTAGGGATGGATTTACATTAGCAATATTCCTTTACAGAAGTACTAGGTAAAAATTGGCTTTATTAATTAATTATATCAAATGTTCCCTGGAGTAGAGAGCATGCTTGTTAATGAAAACGCTGTGAATTTATACACCATTGTGTTGTGTTTCCTTTGCAAAATTCAGGTTTTTATAGTTAGTGTTTTCTTGAAGGGAACTGTACATAGCTCTCTATCCATTTGACTTGTTCTGAGCAGTTTCACTTATACATATTTGAGGTTTTCCAGTGTCTTAGTTTCATTTCCTCTATGTATTGAGACCATTAGGACAAGGTAGAGCTTATCTGAATTTTTTCTATTGTTATAAATATTTTATTTGAGCAAACGATGGCTTTGTCAAGCCTTTAAAAAAAAAAAACAGGAATATTAGGGCTAAAAAGCCTTCCTGTGCTATAAAAGGCACAAGACTGTCAAAACTATGCACTTTAGAGAACTGCACATTTGGCTGAACAAACACAAATGCCTTTGAAGGAACATGGGGTTTAGGTGCACATTTTCAGCATAGGCCACAGCAGTTCTTTATCTGTTGAAGTTGTCAGTCATCACAAAGGATTCATTGACTTTGGGGTGAAATTTGCTGCTGCTATGTAGACTACTGCCTATAATTCCAGAACTCTGCAAACATTATCTACATAGAGAAACAGAGTCAGCATTATCCCCTGTGTAGTTTTACTCAAGAGTTTTCATGGACAAGTTTCCCAGAAATGGCAGGAGCTATCACTTATTCAGATCTTGCTACTTACTGCCTGGATCATGCTAAACACTTCATGTCTATTATTTAACCTTCTAAACAACCCTACAAGGGAGGTTTTATAATGCTCATTATAAGTCAGAGATTAAGGAATTTGCCTACGGCTACCCAGTTGGCAGATGATTTTGCTGGGGTTGGAACCAAGATAGTTTAGTCTGGGTATCTGAACTTTTGATTGCTGTGCTACACTGAGATGAGGCTGCCTCACTTGACACAAACCACTTGTCCCTTAATGCAGCCTGTTGGAAGGTTCCAGAAGTTAAGAGAAATAATGACAATGTCCAAAATTTGTCTAATGCTTTACACTTTTTATGTGTTATTATATTAAATTTCCTGAGTGAAATAAAATTAATGTTTAGTTCATATACCAGGTAGTCAAACATCAGGACTGACTTTGACTTCAAGGGGACCATGAAAAAATACATATTTAGTGATGATTCTTTGCTGAATCAAGGAATAGTTAAGCTATCAGGGAGTTTAGGTATTCTGAATAAAACAGGCATTTTATTTGGAAGGATTGGGCGAATTTAAGGATGCATCAAATATGTTGGGGATATATATGATGGGCCCAGGTGGACCTACTATGAAATGTGTGGAACCTAACCTTCAAGGCTCCTGGCTGGTGTAAGCCCATCTCCTGACCTTGGGAGAGGCCCTGGCAGTATGGTTAGCAAGTTGTCATCAAGTTAGTCAACAGCTACGAAAACTTGAAATGCCCTAAACCCTACAGTTTATATACAAAAAAAACTGGTGGAAGTTTCCCCAAATTTGGAGGCAATCCAAAAAATGTACATGACATAAACGATGATGAGTTATGAAGCAGAAAGAAACTTGTTCAAATTTTTCAAGAATAAATTACACATTTTGATCAACAGTTCTAGAGAAAAGACTGAATTATTTTTCTGTTCTTTCAGTAGAGAATATTGCAAATTCAGTTGGAGAAGTGAACAAAAAGAATGCAAATAAAAAAAATAAATGTAGAAAAGATATTTCAGAGGTGTGTCCAATAGCTGATTGATTAAAAATATCTGTTTCCTATTATATTTTGTATTTGAGGATTTTTAAAATTTGTAATTTGTGTGATGCCATTTAATTCTAAATAATATTTACTTTAAAACCCACATTTCTATGATTAATTTGTGTTATTCTTAAACCGTGCCCCCTGAAATTTACAAACTTCAGCTTCCTCAAGACCCAAATCTGTGACTAATGCTAGGGTTCTCTGTTGTCTTAGAAAATAAATTTTAAAATGCCCCCTCTCCTTTCCCCAGTTGCAAATAGAGACTGAAGTCTGCGTTGTTATATCACCAAACCAGAACTTTACTTTGCTCCAGGTTTAGCTAAACCCATCATCATTTTCCTACTTTAGAGTCCAGGGCCAAGTAGAAAAGAAGTTGCAGATATGTAATTATCACAAAAACTTGATCTTGAATGGAAGGTGACCCAGAGCTGACCCTTAGTTTACGATCACAAAAACTCCACCTAGGAGACAAAAAGTGACCCAAGCACAGTGCACCAGGAATCAAGGTGCCCCAATGAACAGGTGGCAGTTTGGTCTCATGGGGTCTTACTTTCCTTCTATGTGCAGTGACAAGAATTGGACAAGATGAGCACAGTGCACCAGGAATCAAGGTGCCCCAATGAACAGGTGGCAGTTTGGTCTCATGGGGTCTTACTTTCCTTCTATGTGCAGTGACAAGAATTGGACAAGATGAGGAGGGTAGAGAGGGGACATGGGAGCAGTAAAAGTGGTGGAATGAAACAGACATCATTACTCTAGGTACATGTATGACTACACATATGGTGCGACACTAAATTGTGCACAACCATGGAAATGTAAAGTTGTAGTACATGTATGAAGACAGGAGTTGGTGTCAACATACTTTATATACAAACAGAGATATGAAAAATTGCGCTGTATATGTGTAATAAGAATTGTAATGCTTTCCACTGTCATTTATTTTTTAAGTCAATAAAAAAATGTAAAGTTGTGCTGCAGTTGTGTACAATGAATCAAAGTGCATTCTGCTATCATATATACCTAATTAAAGTAAATGCATAAATTAAAAAAAAAGAATTGGACTAAAGGAAATTTCTCCTTTTTTTTTTCTGTTCCAAAATATTTAATTCTTCATGTTGTTAGAGAAATCATTGAAGTTGACCTAGCAAACATTTATATAATTCTTAACTAATAAAAATAGAAAACTATGAAAAGACAGAGCAGGTCCAAACTGACAAATACCACCAAACATTGACTTGGAGTTTTGTTAAAGATGGCTACTATTAAGAAAAAGAAAAAGAAACCATAGTTATTTTGAAATTTTCCTCCTGCAGGTGTGTTAGTGTACATCCTGACTAAATAGCATGTTTACTTCCGTGTAGAATTCACTCCTTTTGGCTAAAGGAAAGGCTGGCTTGGTTTGGGTGGTAATACCATTTCTCTTGTTAATTATGGTGTTTTCATTCCTCTTTTCCTCTAAATCTGTAAAAATGTCTGCAAAGGTTTTTTCTTAAGGTAGAAAATCATACAATGGTTTGCCATGCTTAGGAAAAGAAGTAAAACCCCAAAGAGATTCTATGTTTTGAGGGAAAGAAGAAAAAGTTGTCTGGATAAAATTAGTGCTTTGTTGCCTTTCAAAGATTTCTCCAACACTTTTCTTAAAATATTCTTAGAAGAGACAGAATTTGCTACAGATTGGCAGTTTTCAGACTGTTGTTTTTAGGCAAGGGAGGAGCTGTTGAGGACCATAATTGCGTTTCTGTATAGTTTGCAGGTACTTGTTAGCACAGAATAGGAATCTTTTTTTCTTTTTTTTGGTACTGAGTATTGAACCCCAGGGCACTTGACACTGAGCTACATCCTCAGCCCTTTTTATTTTTTATTTTGAGTCAGGGTCTTGCTAAGTTGCTTAGGGACTCGCTAAGTTGCTCAGCCTGGCTTTCAACTGTGATCCTCCTGCCTCAGCCTTCTGAGAAGTTGAGATTATAGGCATGAGCCACTGTGCTGGGCAGTGTTTTGAGTAACTATCTTATTGCTACATATCATGTTGATATTTTATTCTCTATAATATGTAATATTGGGCTGAGGAGGAAACATCTGATATAATTTTCCCTTCAAATAAGTAGAAAGGAAAAACAATCCAATCCATACATATGTAGTATTTAATATTTTAGAATCCCTTAAGTTATATTGTTATAAACTAGTTGCTAACAATATTAACTCATCCTGGACATTCTGACTCTTATAATTTTTGTTACTAGAATAGATTTCTTTTGTAATAATTTCTATTGCTTCTCTCATCACCTGCTTATTTCTTCTGATGAGCAAATCTTTTCCTTTGCTGGGCTCCAGTTTTCCATCACCTCCAGCTGTGGACTTGTTTGTTCTACTTTCTCAATCTTTCAGCGGCCTACCTCATCTCTGAACATTCACATTGCATGAGCTGTAACTGACATTGGGACTCACATCTTGAGCTAAAGTTTGCTGACCCTGAAGATGATGGGTTTCTGTCTCCTCCTGATAACACCACCCAAAGGTGTCCCAATAACTTGCAGTTTCTAAGGATCCAGCAGCATCAGCATCACTGAGAATTAACAGAAATGAAAATTCTCGGGCTCTTCCCCAGACCTTCAGCATCAGAATCAGCATCTTATAAGGTCCCCAGGTGATGCCGTTCATGTGTAAGAATCTCTATTCTCATACAATTAAAAAAACCTCTTCCCAGGAGGAGTCAAATTTTCTGTAATGATTTTAGTGGATTCCATCAGGATTCTGCCCAGCAGGAAAGAAGAGAAATATTCCATCTCAGGCTTGGGAGACTGAGGCAGGAGAATTTCGAGTTCAAAGCCAGCCTCAGCTATTTGGTGAGACCCTAAGCAACTCAGCGAGACCCTGTCTCTAAGTAAAAATATAAAAAGGGCTGGGGATGTAGCTCAGTGGTTAAGTCCTCCCTGAGTTCAATCCCTTGTACACGCCCCCCCAAAAAAAATGAGGATTCCAGGGAGAGTTATTGCAACTTGGTTTTATGAGACTCTTTGGACTCTTCCTAAGTTTCAAGGCCTGTTTAATTATATGTAACCAATACACACAGGTTAGCAGACCAGAGAGTGTGCACAGGTGGCATGTGAATTAACCCTGTTGGATTTTGACCAGTTTGTTTTCCCCAAGCATCTTTCATGGGTCTTTCATCCTTTGAATGTCCATATCTTGATCATGAGCTATAGAACTGAAGGATCTGTTTCTCTGTGTGAGTCGCAACATTAATCCCCATTTTTACCACATTAGATTTTTGATCACAGACTGCTTTGACACATATGAGCCTTAATTCATTCTGAAGCTACTCTTCTGTGGCATTTCTTGAAATATGTCGCACTGCTCCAAACAAGGCATGTACTCAATAATTTAGTGAACTAATGACAAGTTTTTCAAAAATTTCTTCTCCTCTTCAATCCCTTTTAAACCTCCTCTTTTGTTTTGAGAAACGTACTTGGCTAAAGTTCAGTAAAGACTCACTACAATTTTCTTGACTCTGTCCACATTTTTCTTGAACAAATCTGAGAGTGCCAGTGCAGGCTTTTTCATTGATTGGCTTCTGTATTTTACTCAGCAGAAGGCAGTTTTTGTGCTTTGATGACATTTGCCTTCTAAAATTATGAGTCTTTGTCCGTTCTAATGACTTTAACATGGTGGCTGCAATAACCATATCTCATAATTTCAGATTTTTCCAAATAATTTTATTTTCTGACTTTCTTTTAACCTTTGACTTTTGAACTATACTTGGGAGAAGAAGGAGGAGTGGGGAGCAGGAGGAAGAAGGGAAGAAGGAAAAAAAGAAAGAATAAAACCAGAAAAACTTTCTGTTGCAATCCATATCTTATGTTGCTTCTGATTGCATCTAAAGTTATTTATCAGATTAGCAGAGTAATTTTTAAGTCTTAATACCAAGAATCTCTTAATCAGATGTTTACTCACAACAGAAACCTAGTTACATGAACTACATAACCATTTGGTTTCATTTTTCTCTTGAACTGTGCTTCCACAATGCAAACCTAAACTCTTATTTTGTGTCATCTGTAAGAATCTTTTAATTGGTTTCTGCCCACGGCACCCTTTGTCCTTTTCTTCATCAATACACATATATTGTCACCAAACATCCTTCTGAATAGGTGGTCCCTGCTAGAGAGCCTTCCAGGAATCCTTTCCATGAATCCTAGGATATTTGCATAGTTGACCTTCCTCATTGAGGTCAGAGGCTGCCTCCGTGTCCCTGCTCCTGAAACAGTGCCTTGCACACAGATGGGACACAATTTGATGATTGCATGTATGGATAAGGCCAAGTCTCTCCCACTCTCCCCTTTGCATTTCCCACTCCTTGGTTCCTCTTGAACAAAGTTTTTTCATGCATCATTTTTTATTTCCAATTTCCTAGCTATGACTATCCCTTCCATTTTTTCATTCCTTCCATTGTTACTATTCCTCCAAATTTTCTCAGTCTTCAGGTGCCCTGCAATAGCTTCACGCTTTGAAATCATGCTTGGCCTGAATGTTACTCCCATTGGGTCTCCCTTTAGTATCTCACTTCAATCTCCTTCTTTTTCCTCCTCACGGCCTCTCTCACAGTCTCACTCATATGGCCTGTTCACCAAACTGCCAGTGGTTGTGTGTGTGTATGCACACACATGCACACACACACATGCACATGCATGTGTGTATGTGTGGATTCCCTTGTTAGAATAAAAACTCTCAGAGGGGGAGACTTCTGTCTGATTCTGCCCTAGTGCACATACTCGGTAAATGCATTTGTTTATATATTGTGTTCATTACTGTTTGGAATTCATTGCTTTTAAAGGCAAGGAGAGCTGCTTGTGGATCCAACACTGGGGGGTGGAACTTTTCCTTTTTTTTAGACTGCTTACCTCCTCCCTACAAGCGGGGACGCCAGTGGCTTTGTTGCTTATAGCCACACACAGCACTGACAGAACCATAGACAGTGGGGAGTTGTGAATCATGTGCTTCATGTAAATTGTTCTTAGCAATGAAAGTTTGCTCTGTCTGCAGTCTTGAGTTTCAGTGAATTTGGGGGTGCTGCAGTGTGTGGGTGTTCAGAGCTCTTGTTGTTCCACACATCTCAGGCTGCCTTTGATTCATTTATTTTCCTGGTGTAAACTGTTTGTAGAGAGCTCAACACATTATGACTATAGAGGCCAGGAAAAAGTCATAAAGAAAATCATACCATCTGACTCAGGGCAATTATTTGCTACTCCTCCCTTTTCTTCTTATGAAGCAGGTCATCTCCTGTCATTGAGATTGGGGAGGAGGGGTGGCTGAAGGAGTCTTGAGGCCGAGGAGAGGGCCTGGTGACATTTTTATATCTGTCTGAGGGCAGGTATCCCCTATTGCAAAGGTGACCCATGGTTGCAGTGTTTGGAAAGCCCTGTTAAAGTAATACATGCTAAGGACCCTTAACCATAAAGCCTTCCTTAAATGGAGGCTTAATGGGGTGAGTCTCCAAGGAGGGTCTTGAAGGCCTTCAGTCTCCATTCTCTACCTGCAAAGCCACCCTGAGTGAACTCAGTCTAGGCACCAGGAATCCCTTGTTTCCTGTGCAAACACAGTTTTCCAGATAGGTCTCCCACTTCCCTTCCAGCCAGACCACCACCTGTGGAGCCCCTCCTCTATGAGAATTCTAGAGCTACCACTGACTGCATAATGATGCCTCAACTGGCTGTGCCCAACCTGTTTGATCAAAGGGGAAAAGGAGATGAATTAAGAGTTGGAGTATTCTTAGGTCCTCATAATCTATGGGAATGGTTAAAACAAAATTCTTCCAATAGGACATGCCACTGCTTAGTTCTCAAAACTGCTGAAAACATTTATCTCTCAAGATTTTAATGATGATGTTGGTGAGGATGTTTGGGGCAACAGTGTAATCACTTATGTTAATTCAGCACTTTACAAAGCATGTTTGCAAACTCAAGAGTGTTGCCTGCTATCAGTATATTAATGAGATGCCTGGGGTACCTTGGGGGACATTGAGAGAATACAGTTTCTTACTAGTTCAGTGTTAACTTCTTGAATAGCTGTTACAATTCACTTTAACCCCTCCTGAGCCAAACCCGTTGGCCCTACCACTCCTAAGTTATAACTCCTTTTATATAAAAACAACTTGACTAGGTATTACATGCCTAAGTTGTGTTCTGCCAATCCAAACCATTTTGTTCTCCCCTGTATCTTTCTTTAGACATTCATCTTTAAGAAGTTCTGGGAAAGGAAGTGAAAAAACAATACTTGACCTCTGATACAATGTGCTGTTTTGATTATGATCAGTACTTTGATAGAATTTATCTTCAAGAGCGTCTCTGGAATGAGTCCTGAAAAGCTTGGGAAAGTTTGATTGATCCGGTGTCACCTCTCTTAAATTCTCTTCCTTGCTACTCGACAAGACCATGTAGGCCAACTTGGTTTTCCTGCTTTTTAAACTGAAGCATCTTGAAGTTATAAGAAAACGAAAGAATCAAGAGTGATCAGGTGGTGACTGTTTTGGTTGAAAGCAGCCCCTGAAACCCCAATTTTCCTGGAGGGGAAATTATCAGAGGTGACCAGGGATGCAGTTGGTCTTAACTTAAGTGAACCGTTTTGCCCTCAGCCTTCTTTGGTACATCTATCCTGGGACCACACAACATGTCTTTCTTGGTTAAAATAGCTTTTAAATATATATTAAAGCAAAAAATCATGAAGATAAATATTTGTCTACTTGTCCAAACAGATTAAAAAAAAATAGTGCCAGGAAAACCAAAAAGAGAAGTAATTTGAATAACTGGACTGTCATTGAGGCTTATGGAAAATGAGTACCAGTGAGTGGGAAAAGTATAGCCTGATAAGTTTGAAGAAAACGTATTAGTGGTGTCTGGTTATAATAATCTTTTCATAATTCCTTTCATGCATAGAGCATTTTATTGTTTGCAAAACAGTTCCACTTGCATGTCGTATTTAATCTTGGAAACAACCTTCTGAACTGGGGATAATTATCCCATTTTGCAGATGTGGAATTGGAGGCCCAGAAACATGAAACCATCTGTCTAAGCTGTGGTGGGACCCTTCATCCACTGAAACATTGTAATGTATCTTGAATTTCTTTCCCTTATTTTATCATTTTTAGTCATTGTGCTCCCTCATTGCTTAAAGTGTAAGCATTAAGTCTAAAATAAAAATCTGAGGTCTTAGCCGGGTGTCATGGTGCACACCTGTAATCACAGCAGCTCAGGAGACCAAGGCAAGAGGATCACGAGTTCAAAGCCAGTCTCAGCAGTGATGAAGTGCTAAGCTACTCAGTGAGACCCTGTCTCTATATAAAATATGAAATGGGGCTGAGGATATGGCTCAGTGACTGAATGCCATTGTTTTCCTATTTTTGATCAAATGCCTCATTCTTGTTTTGAAAATTAGAAGCCATATTTAGGACTGGAGAGTCTCCTTTTTCCAAGTCCCACTGCTTTGAGGGTTTTGTGCATGGTCTTTCTGGAGTTCAAACTGTGTAATGAGTCATTTTTCTTTTTCTCTTTTCTTGTGGGGAACAGCTTCTCTTTGAAACACCATGAGGTCTGCCTTCTTAAGGGTTCTATCACATTGTCAGGGGGCAAATGTTGTCATCTATAAAAAGGCTGTGCTAGTTGCTACAGGACTGTGGTTTGGCCCTTCCCCAGGGATTCAAGGTGCTTGGCATAATCAGGAATATGGGCATCTTTATGTAGGAAGGGCGCTTCCCCACGTGGACACAGATCTAATATTAACTGTGGCTTCCTCTCCTAGAACTTTTTCAAACATGAATGTCTGAATAAAGATATAGAGAAGAACAAAATTGTTTTAGTGGCAGAACACAAGTAACATAAGCATCTGATAATTCATCAAATTGTTTTTCTATAAAAGAGGACATATCTTAAGGAACAACAAAAGCCAACCTGTACCACTAGGACGGTTCCTAGGGACGTGGTAGAAAGAATGTCCTTGATGGGCAGAGCCTGCACTAGCAGGCATAGCAAGCCACTTCTAACTGCTGCTTGCCTACATCTTGCTCTCTATAAATGTTATTTCTCCAAGGGCATAAAAGAGAAGTTGAGTCATGATGTTGTTTTATGTAATTTTGGTTAGCGTGTTGAATAATTAGCTCCCACTCTATGGCATGGGCTTCTTTCACCTCTTTTCCTCCAAGTGTTCATCAGGATGATCTTTGCAGTGGGGTTTGTAGGGACTGAGTATCATTGTGATGCGTCCTCTTTGGTGGAGATTTTCCCCCAAGGATGGCTTCCTTAAACAAGGACTTGATTCGCACCCATACACTATACTTGGCAAAGTTTTCTCAAATTGTAATAGATTTCAATGTTACTTTCTTACGTATTGGAATCCGTGTCTTATGTGGAATATCTCTTTTATGTAATACTTAAAAATTATAATTGTTATTTCACACTGATTTCTGTTAAGGGAGATGTTGTTGTACCAAGAAAATGTCAAATTTTTGAACATTTCTGAAATATAGATAGTGTTTTGTGTGTGTGTATGTGTGTGTGTGTGTGTGTGTAATGGGATGTATGTTTAATGGGCAGAAAATGACATAGAGGTAGCAAAACAAATTAAATTGCAGGAATATGTTAACTTCAGATTTATCACATTTGTGTTGTACCTATGTAGCATTGTGGTTTTCTGAAGGAAAAATTCTCCACAACTATTACCTCTGATCTAAGGAATCATTAGCCTTTCTCATTTCTCTGCTGGATTTTGGGTGGGGAAGTGGATACCTTTTCCCACATTGTCCTCCTGAACTCACTATTTATGTTGATTGGTGGGGTCAAAACACTTTAGATATTTCTTGGGAAACCAGCCCCTCCAATCTTTCAAACAGATCTTTCTAACGTAAGCCTATTGTCTCCTGGGTAATTGTCAAAGGATTTCCACCCTTGAAAAAGATGGGAACTTGTACAATATGTACTTAAAAATTAAACCAAAAAAATGATCTTCCAGGAAGAATTTACACAATGACAAGTAAATTGTCCTGGAGCTAATTGTATTTTATGATTCCTACTTCATCCCCAAAGTGTAGTTAGAGTTTGAGTCATATGAGAAGATTCTTTGGGTGGGGCTTGACCATGCCTGCTTATGTTTCTAATAAGGCTGTATCATAATACAACTTGCAGCGTCCCTTGCAGCCAGCTGAAGGCTGAGTTGAAAAGCATCACTTGTTGGTCATCCACCTCTTACCCTCTGTAAACTACTGGGCTTTTTTATTGCATTCTCCACTCTTGTAGAGTAAGGCCTTTCCTGAACTCTATTTTTTCAATACTGGCTGCACATTAGAATCATCTGAGAAGTTTAACAACAATTCCAATGCCTGAATCAAACCCCCAGAAATTCTAATCTATTGCCCTGGGGTAGACCCCTGGCAACTTTATTGTCATAAAAGAACCCTAGATGATTCTGATGTGGAAACCAGGTTGCAAATCACTGATCTGATCTAACCCAGATTCGTTACAGATGAAGAATTTTAGTCAGGAGGTCAAGATACTTACTTGATGTACTGTATTGGAGAAATACCACTCACTGAATCAAAACTCCTGTCTGTTGATGTTAAATCCAGAATAACAAAAAAATGAGCAAAATTTTAGAGTTGAGCAATGGGAGAATTAAAAAAGTTCTTTGACTTCTGGAAACTTACCCTCAAAATGGTGTAGAGTCCAATCTAATACCTTAAAATTAAGATAGTTAAAAACCAACACTGGAAAAGTTTAGGTTGGAGGTGGGTGGGTAGGACAGCTTTTGAAAGGAGGAAACAGTCATCTTGGGTCTGAAAGCCTGGGTTCAAGGGCTGCGCTGTCCACTTGCTAGCCCCAGGGTCATTCTTTCTCTCTTGCTTCAAGGACATAGCAGAAGCAGGCAAGTGCCTGGCAGGGATTCGTGCCCATCATCTGTGCAGAGGCCATCCTCCAGGTCCATCAGCCATGCCCAGCACAGGCCATCAGTATGTGAACTGCTTTGGACCACCCATCTTGGACAGGGTCAGACATCCTTGCAGAGAACATTCTCAGAGTCCCACCCCCATCATGTAAGCCTTATGGCAAAGGCAATGAACTCCTTTCAGGGTCTTGGCAGGCCACCTGGGGGATGATGATTTTCTTGACCTTCTGGTCCATCTGGGGAATCTAGTGATAGGAGTGGATTGTTCTGCAGGAAGTACTCAGGTTATGAGCACCTTACATGCCAGGCCATATATAGTTTAGTTGAAATCTGAGTCACTGGTAAATTGTAATTAGGGAAATGATGACACAAAACATTGTAAGGTGAAGAGTTTGCAGTGTAAAGGTAGGAAATCCCTTTCTTCTTTTCCCCAATGTCTCAGTAATTAGCAGAAGGCAGAGGAGCCTGTCAGTGCCTCCCTGTTCATCTGGTTAGCTCCTGAGTGTTCCATCACCAGCAGCACTTCATGATGATTCTAAAGCAATGCTTCCTTCATTGAACCTGAACAGATGTAGGTGCGAGGTCTGAGAACTCCCAGAGCTTTCAGTCTCTCTCAAAGTATCCTTAGTTTCCATTCAGTCTTCCTGCAGATGCCCTGGACAAGACAAACCAAGGAAACAAAGACATCAATTGCAGAGAGCACGTTCTTTGTCCTGGACTCACTCAGATATATTCCTGACAGGTCCCCTTGTCAAGTATCACAAAGCTATACATGAAAGCTGGGCACGGTGCCACAAGCCTGTAATCCCAGTGGCTCTGGAGGCTGAGGCAGGAGGATCATAAGTTCAAAGCCAGCCTCAGTAAAAGTGAGGCACTAAACAACTCAGTGAGACCCTGTCTCTAAATAAAATACAAAATGGGGCTGCGGATGTGGCTTAGTGGTTGAGTGCTCCTGAGTTTAATCCTCAGTACCAAAAAAAAAAAAAAAAAAGACAAAACTTTGCCTCCACTATGGCATTCTGAAGAACATCGCATTTCCATTGGTTCCCCTCTAGGGAACACATTTTATTACATCGAATGCCATTTTAATGAGCTCAAAACTGGGATTGATGGGGGTAATTGGACAACACGTGAAACCCTGCTCAGAATTTGCCAGAGTGGAGAAGGCTGCCAATAGCCCAGAGACTCAGCATTTAGGGAGCTTTTACTTTATAATTCCCATGACAAAATCAGGACAAAGGATGTAGTCATGTTAGGGAGCAGCACTGCTCAATATAGTTTTCTGCAGTAAACAAAATATCTTCTCTCTCTATTGTGGCAACCATTAGTCCTATATAGCTTGAAATGTGGCATGCATAACTAAGGATGTGAATTTTATATATTACTGTATTCAGGTAACTTGAACTTCAATAGCCCATGTGGCCAATGGCTACCATGATGGCCAAGTTAGTTGTGGAGTGTCCTTAAAATTCTCATTTGTCTCAAGTCTTGAAGAGGTACATTCAGGTAATTTCTTGGCACTTAAAATCATAGTGGGACACCTTGAATTATTTGTACCTCTCCAGTCCTATGCTCTGAAATTATAGGCTGTTTCTATTCCTGGAAACTTGATAGTTTAATGTTTGTGCAAATGTGCTTTAATAAATAATACACTCTAATTATAATATATAGGCATCATTTTTTGTTTCTTTTTTCTTTTTTTATATTTTTATTGGTGCATTCTAGTTGTACATAATAATGGGATTCATTGTTACATATTGGTACATGCACACATGTTTGTTTTTGATGACTGTATCTGTGTGGGTTTGTCTGTGTCTTGTATTCTGTACCATTGGTCTATGTGTCTGTTTTTATGCTAGTACCATTCAGTTTTTGTTACTCTAGCTCTGTAGTAGAATTTGAAGTCAGTTACTATGATGCCTCCAGCATTGCCTTTTTGGCTTAGATTGGTCTTGGCTACTCCAGGTCGTTCATTCTTCCAAATGAATTTTAGGACTTTTTTTTTTCTGGTTCTGTGAAGACTGTCATGATTTTGATGGAGATTACATTGAATTTGTATATTGCATTTTGTAGCATGGCCATTCTTTAAAAAATATTTTTTATTTGTAGATGGACACGATTCCTTTATTTTATTTATTTATTTTTATATGGTGTTGAGGATTGAACCCAGTGCCTCACACGTGCTAGGCCAGTGCTCTACCACTGAGCCACGACCCCAGCCCCAGCATGGCCATTTTAACAACATGAATTCTGCCTATTTATGACAATGGCTGTCTTTCCATCTTCTTTTATATTCTTCAATGCAGTATAGTTTTCAAAGTAGAGGTCTTTTATCTCCTTGGTTAGATTAATTCCTAGGTTTCTTTCTTTCGTTTTGAGGTAACCATGAATGGGATTGTTTTCCTGATTTGTTCCAGCAGGTTCACTATTGATGTATAAGAAAGCTATTGATTTTTGTATGTTGATTATATAACCTGCAACTTTGCTGAATTTGTTTATTAGGTCTAGGAGTCTTTTGGTAGAGCATTTTGGAGCTCTTAAATACAGGATCACATCATCTGCAAACAGTCATAATTTGACTCCTTGCTTTCCTAACCTTTTTCTTCCTTTTGTTTCCTTCTTGAGTCTAGGCCTCTTCTATCATCTATATTTCTAGGTTTTATCTTATTTAAGGGCTGTGAAATAGTATTGTCTCGTGGGAGCAAAGTATGTTTAAGGTCTATGCAGGAGGAGTGGTAGGGATTATGAGCAGTTCAAACTGCCCAGTTCAAACTGCCCTTGGATACCGGAGGGAAAAGGAAGTTAAAGCGGCAGGTAGGAGTCTGCACAGAGCCGACTTGCCCTGGAGGAATGCTTTTAATTGGATTTAGCTTTCATCAGCACAGGCCAGCAGAAGTACTTTTCCCCAGGGCTTTGGGATTTTCCCCTGCGAATAAATTCTCCCCACCATTGGTCACCTCTCTGCTATGTTCTCCAAAATCTCACCCCTTTTTGGCATTCTGTGACTCAAATTCTCCAAAAACCTTGAGGGGGGGGGGAAGAAGCCAATGTTTTTTTCTAAAATATTAATTTCCTTGCTCTAGGCTTCTGTCAGCTTTGACTGGAAACTTAATCTGCGTGCCTCAGCGCTGCATGATGTTTCAGCCATTGAAATGGGGCTTAATGGGAATTACTTGATACCTTGGGAGTCAGACAAGCCTTACTTTTTTTTAAAAAACAGTCTTTTATCCTAGGCCCAGGGATTTGCATTTTGAGAGGTTATGCCAGCTGACTTGAGCCCTTGCCGGGTTTTAACTTGTTGCAAACCTAGTTTGGTCCATTTCTCTCATTTCCAGAACCTTCTGCTACTGCTACTCATTACCCTTTCACCATAGAAGTCTAGTCCTTGTCCCTAATTTTCTGTTCTTACCGCAGCAGTGATACTTGAGATGACCATCATTTAATAATAGACACATTCCTTAAAAAGCTGGGATGGAATTTATTAGGAACAGCTTTCAAACATCTCCTTCTAGATCCCTTGAGTTCTTCCTTTTCAGACCTCCCTGGTGTGAGGATCCCAAATCCATGTGGATTTCCTTTGATCAGAATCATCCTATGGAACTTGTCTATGGTGATGAAAACACTTCCCTTCTTCTTAGTGACTTGTGACTATCAGCACTTGGAATGGCTGGTGCAACTTGGAACTGACGATGTGATTTTACTCAACCTAATTTAAATAAAAATCCAAAAAGCTGTGTGTGCTCAGAGCCATTGTGCAGTTCCAGATTGTGCCCTTGACTTAAGGACAGTGTGACTTGGAAGAGGCATTTTTCAGTTGGCAGCGCTAGGGCCCTCCACTTTTCATGAGCCTGCTCCTCCCAGGAAAGAAACTCTTTGACTTCTAAACTTGTTTCCTTTTACAACTAATTTTGACTAATGTAAACCTTGAACGACTTATCTTTTTAAAATGATTTATACCCTCAGAATTGGATTGCACATGTCTTTTTTTTTTTCCTATTTTCCTTATTCCTTGACCAGTAACTGCAGATACACATTTTTATAAATAAAAGGAATTTATCAAAAAAAAAAAAGCAGCTTTTTCCAGGGACTTAAGAAAGTGCTACAAAACTTGGTTTCAGAGGACTCAAGAGAGAGAGCTATCAATAAGTGCTTTTTGAGTAGCAGCCAGTGTACTTCATGGTGACCAGTGTTTGAGATCCATGGAGTACAACAGTGAACAGACAGGATTTGACTAATTTGTCAGAGGATAGGTACAGGATGAAGAGCAGAGAGAGTGAGGGTAGGTACGTGTTTGTAATTTTAGAAAGGGTTTTCAAGAAAGGCCTCTTTGATAAGGCTATGTTTGAGCAGAGATTGGAATCAAGGCAGAGGATAACCAAAACACATCTCTGGGGCCAGAAGATTGTACTTGGAGGCAGCATCAAGTTGTAGAACCAGTGGGCTTGACATCTCTTCCCTCTCTCCCTCCCACTCCCCTAGGGCTTCTCATCTTTGATTGTATGAGTCACCTTTACAGACACATATTTTTACACTGTACTACCCAGGAACCCCAATCAGCCTGCAACCTCACTGGTGTGTTGATAAGATTAGACCAAGATGAGATACTGGGAAACAAAGTCGAAATAGACTGTCTCAGTTACCTGCAGTCATGCAGCATGCTCCCCATTTCAGCTCTCCAGAAGGAAGTAGGTTTCTTGAATAAGATTATTTGAGTAGGGATGCCAAAGTTAGGTGCATATCATGGCTCACTCGAAAAGTCAATCTTCAGAAGTAGAAAGCCCTGGAACTTGGCCTCCCAGCCAAAGGCACTTCAAGGCATTTAAAAATTTAGGTTGGTTACTCCCTCCTTATCTCTAGAAGTAAATGCTAATTCAGTAGCAACCCATGGCCATTTCCCATAGATGGGAGGAGCCAACTTTGTGCTCCAGCAATGTGTCAGGACAATACACCTTGGAGATTTTGCATGTGGTTCTCATTTTCCATGCTAAAATCACAACTGGCCTCTATCTTGACTCTTCACAGCCTCTGACAACTTCCTGTGTAAATGCTTTTCCTAACCAACTGCTGTCATCTGAAGGTGTCCCCTCCCAAATTCACATAGAAACTTGATCTATATTGTGGGAATTTTAAGAAGTGGGGTCTTTGATGACATAATAATGGATTCCTCCCATTTTATGGGACTGGAGTTAACTAGCTTAGGCCTGTTTGCCCTTCTGTCTTTTGTCATATGAGGCCTTAGTCCCCTTCAGGACACATAGCAACATGCTATCATCTTGGAAGGTGGGAACAGGTCTCTCAACAGATATCAGACCTACTAGTGGCTGGATATTGAACTTGACAGCCTATAGAACTGTGAAAAATAGAGTTCTGTTCTTTATAAATTACCCAGTCTCCGGTATTCTGTTATAGCAGCACA
The DNA here is from genome assembly GCF_021218885.2 of Marmota monax. Taxonomy (NCBI): domain Eukaryota; kingdom Metazoa; phylum Chordata; class Mammalia; order Rodentia; family Sciuridae; genus Marmota; species Marmota monax. The sequence goes on from NW_026695228.1 coordinate 5,123,752, forward strand.
AAAGGACTTAAGTCACCAATGTTAGTGGAATTGTTTGGACGGGGGTGGGGGTTGTGGGGGAGGGTGGGGGGTGGGAGGTGGTGGTGGGGGGTGGGGGTAGGGGGGTGAGGGGTGGCCTCATCCAAGTTGCAGCTACTTATCTCATGAGAGACCTTTATGCTGTTTATTGCCAATAACATTAAGGTCACAACAGCAATGAGTAATGCCCAGGAAAGATCAGCCTCACACTTTCTCATTTAACTGCAGGATGAGAAAACAAGCAAAATTACCCAGTTTAAGGGCAGATACTCAGATTTCATTTCAAATTTCCTGCCCTTTGTTGTCCTTTCTTGAAGCCTTAACAATGCATGAAGCCTGTTTCTTTTTGATTTTACTTCCTTTGCTTGAAAAACATGAAGGGGGAGGTTTCAAAGTGTTTGGTGTTATCTTGGAAATCAAAGTGAATCAGAACATGCCTTTTCATCTTCTTCTGCCAACTGGTCAAACGTAGTTTGGCTGCTGGTAATCAAGTGAAAGCCTCCCCAGGTTCTTTTAGAAATGGACCACTGTTTTAATATGACACTGAAACCATGCTAGGAGTAGTTTCCACTTTGAGTTCCTCAAAATGAACTGTATTTCTTTTCCTTAATTTGCATTTGGGGGAAATCAGTGTTGATTAGGTAGCATAGTGGAAAGAGCTTTATTTAGACTTGGACTTTAAATTCAACTAATTTTTATCGAACTGCTATTATATAGCAGACCCTGGGCTGAAGCTGTCCATCATGCAACAAGACAGATGACAGTCCTATCTCATGTGGCTTACTGCCTGTTATCTGTGCCAACCCTAGCAAGTTACTTAATTATTTTCCTCTTCTGAGAAATAACAATAATGCTAATCTTTCATAACTATTCATCAGATATTATCAAGGCATTGATCATACAATTGTTTTAATATATAACCATGCCTGTTTTTATCATTAATTACTTATCATTCAAGCTGAGCCCAGAGAACACAAAATACTTTTAAAGCTCTGAGGCTGTTTTAAATGCTTACAGTAAAGATCTAGTCTCAATCAGAGTTTCCTCCACATCTCCCCATAAAATTAGAGGAAATGCCTACGATGTCTGTGTGGAAAGTGGTCCTTTGTCACCTGACATAATTTTCCTTCCCTCTGACCTTGTGATCTGCAAATGACTCTGTGAGTTTGTTCTTGCATGCCTGTTCAGCTGCAGTGATCAAGTTTAAGTTTGTGGATGAGTATCGGGGCAGGGATGTAGCACTTAAATAGCAAGCTAAGAAGTTTCAAAGAGTGGATTTCTCAATTAGCAAAGAAAATAAGCAAAACATACTATAAATCACATGATCTTGATGGTCTGGAAGCTGTTTTTCATAAGCTGGATCATAACATCTCATTCTGTTTAACCAGGGCTGACAGGTCTACCCTGGACATGTTTTGAGTTATTTAGCTTTCTTGGTTTTGGGGGGTTGAATTATGAATATTTTTCAAAGTAAAAAGGACCTTAACAATCATCATGTGCAGTCCACTCATATGAATGGCCAGAGAACAGGCACAGAGAGTGTTTGGGTGACTGACTGCCCAAGAACATGGACCCAGCTCATGGTCAGTTCTGAGCCATCTCTGTGTCAGCCTGCTTCCACTTCCAGCATGAATTCTCCTCCAGTGGAAATCAATCAGCAAAGTTACAAAATTAATTTAAAAAACATTTTTTTTAGTTGCTGATGGAATTTTATCATTTATACATTTATTTACATATGGTGCTGAGAATCAAACCCAGTGCCTCACACATGCTAGGCAAGTGCTTCACTACCGAACCACAACCCCAGCCCCTACATAATTCATTTCTACATGAGGAAATGATCTCAAGGAGAAGAAATTAGGAATATTGGTTTCTAGGTATCTGAATGGTGTAAGACACGTTTTAAGTAGATACTTAAATATCTAATAAAATTGTTCATATTCTTTTCCAATTCTCTCATCTGTTATGAATCAAAATATACCAGTTTTATTTCCTTAAGACAGAAAGCCAGACATAATCAGTATTTCAGAGTTCTACTATTTTAAGGCACCTCATTGCCCCCATCTCCCACACGTCAAACTCACTAGTATGCCAAATAACACACTTTGGCTTTGAGAGCCAAAGCAGATCAGCTCTTGCCTGATAAATGTGTAAGAGTCAGCAAAGGATTTGAAAGTTGAACATGGGTCTCAAGTTACTGCCTATTTGCCAAACCTAACTTGGTTATGGACTATGTTTCAAAACCAGATTATTTAGTTCTAGAAGGGATGCTTAAAGACCATAAAAGCTCCTAGAAGCTTTATTGTAATAATGCTTGATTCCGTTGTAGTTTTTGAAAGTTTTGGAATAGAGCAGTAACAAAACAAGTGCTTCACCAAGTGTTATATTTCAACTTGTTCATTTATTCAAATTTCCTGAAATTCTTTTTTTTTCAAATATCATAAAACTGCTATATTCTATTAATGAGTAGGAATAGATTTACCCTGTTCTTAATTATCTTGTCATACCGGTACTTTAATCCTATGGGAGAAAGCAGTTGCATGGAATGTCCCTTTTCTAACAAGAGAGTGCTATGTGACACTCCTTAGGGTATAGGGCTCATTCACATGTACTTCAAGATTGTTGGATCTTGGGGCTGGGGATATAGCTCAGTAATTATGAAAGGCCCAAACCCTTTTCTAAGAAACTTACTATTCACCCTGCACCCGTACCCTCCCTTTAAGCCCTAATGGCCAGCCCCAATGTCTTCTTTGCCTATCCTGGAATGAGTGTGAAGCTCAGCTCTTGAACTTGTTTAGCAGCGATATCTGGTGTATTGCAGGGAATCAGGAAGGGTGAGGGCTTGTGTACCACTGTTGGCTTTGCTGCTCATTAGCTGCCTCTCATTGACCTTGGATGTGTTGTCCACTTCTTTGATCCTTAATCTCCCCTTGAATAAATTCATGATGACAAAATTACATGGTGGTTGTCATGAGTGAAATATTCAGCACAACACTGGACTGAGCACTTGGCCTGCACTCAACAGTGATAACAATAATTGTCCTTACTATCACTCAGATCTGATTTCTAAAGTAGATGACCTCTTTCCTTGACCTGAAATGTGATTTTCCACATTAGGGAGTTAAATGCATATTAGAAAGTATCTATATTAGAGAGTTCAATCATGATTTTTTTTACATTCCACTTAACCTCTATTATTAGAAGAGAGAATTGAATGGACAGATTAAATAATCATTAATTATCAAAAGTCAGGCAGCCACAGGCCCAGGAAGGGCAGTAGGTGACCTGAAGGTGTAGCAGGGGTGGGGCAAACCAGAGAACAGGCACCATGTCATGGGGGCCATTTCGGGGCCCCATAAGCTGACAGTTGCCAGCGGGATAATGTAGGTCCACTGTTGCCAAATCTCCCTTTATTCTTAAGTGGAGTTGGAAATCTAGATTTTCATGTGAAATCGTCTCACTTTATTTTATTTATTGAAAAAAAATGAGTGTAAGCTGTGAAAATAGGAATCATCAGATTTGTCCAACATTCATACATACTCAGTAAAAGTGTAATTGAAAAACCTTCCTGCACTGGGCATGCCCAGGACATGACAGCAGATTTTGGAAGAGAGGAAGAAGTTATTGCAGAGAAATTTATTAGTGAAAATCCCCACCTGACAGGAAATTGACATTCAGACCAAATTTCACACCTCCTTGAAGCAAACAGAGCATCTCAGGTGTTCCTTTTTCTGATTTCCTAATAGTCACTACTTTTTAACAACAACAAAAAATAATGTTTTTACCAGATTTCATATTAGGTTTTGCATTTTCCATTATGCTGCTTCAGTTCGTTGAAATGATTTATTGTTTAAATCCTAAATGAATAACGTAATTAAAAGAATGTTTTCATTGAGACCTTTTCCATTCCCAAACTGCTTTGATAGAAATTATTTTTGTACGTGTACTTTGATTCCTTACAAGCCTATAAGTATCTTAAGTAAAGGATGATGTCTTACATGCCCTTTTCCACCAGGGTTAAACATGAGAGTCCCCACAGGGCAGACAAATTGCGTATTTGTTCATGTTGGCTAATAAGTAACAAATTGTCGTAGCTGAATTGGGATGTTATAAAACTTCATAAATTGTGCACTCCTTATCACTCCTTCATAAGACTGTGCCACTTACCAGTGTTGTTTTGACTGTCACCAAGAGAGTTATTTAATCTCTGGGTTATTTTCCTTGCTGCTGTAGCACATCATCCAAGTTATATTAACTGCGGGAGAATCATTTTCTCATTTGCTATCACTTTACATAAAGTACCAACCTTAAAGCATTTCTCAGCAGAAGCAAAAAATTATTATTTTGAAAGTCCATGAAGAAGTACCCCATTCTGCTCCTGCATTTGATATACTATTCCATTTATATTGATGTAGTGAATTTTTTTCAACAGGCTTCCTCTTTTCCTCCATCTCAGCCCTTGCATTCTCAATTTTGGCTCTTCTCACTGTCCCAATAGTCAGGATTTGCCAGACAAAGGTACTGTTAAGACCAACCTTATTCATGAAAAGCTAAAATGACCAAGGGCTGATGACAGTATTGGCTACCAACTGCTGACCTCTCCCTACCTTTTAGGAGGTATTTCATCCACATGATCCCTATTAAAGATGAAGGAATGTGATGGACACAGCCAAAAGCCTTCCAGTTTTTTAAATATGGCAAAGGTACTAGTATTCCGAAATACTCCTTTGGCAATTATACAGATGTTGCTGTCTGCAGGAATCATTTTAAATAGTTAGGTTTTGTCTCCTGTTATGTGACATGATTCTGGGCTATAGAACCCCCCACTCCCACTCCCCACCACCACCACCACCATCAATAAAAGATAGAGAGGAAAAGAAAGGCAAATTCAGTAAATTTTGGGAGAACTCAAACTATGTTTCATTCCTCAGTGATCCAGGAAATTCAGGGATAAACTAGAGCACAGTCTGTGTATCGAGAAGTTATTTGGTGTTATTACTTGGGTTAGAGAGTGTTAGGAAAGGATGCAATTGAAACTCCAGCTCAGTTATTTTATGTTTGTCACTGAAGAAAGATATTACTTTTCCACTCAGTTACAGCTTGCTTTATTCTATAGATGTCTTCTTTAAAATTTCCTTGTAAATTGTATTTTAAGAATCTTAAAAGGACAGGTTTTCAATTGAAGAACCCATTGGCTTAATGCATTTGAAACATGGTAACCATTCCTTAGTCCTTTAATTTGCTTTCTTGGTGATACAAATTTATGCTTGTGCATTAAAAAAAAAAAACACAGGGAACTATTAAACTGACTTTTCTACAAAAGTGTAGTAAATCATTTTGCTACAAAAACAATTTCGTGAGAAGGGGAATTGAAGCATTCAGGACACGTGTCTCTTTCCTTCCTGTGTACTCCATGGTCTCCCTGTGAGCTAAGTGATGCTTCTCCAGTACTAATTCTGGTGCATCAGAGATTGTCACAGGAAGGAAAACCCCACCTCTTCTGTGTCAAAATACTGATATATTACGCTGGGAATTAGCACTCAGACACATTTTGAAATTAAAAATAAAGTATGGGATTATATTAAAAGTTTTGATTATGCAGGAGATGTTCAGAGAAATGTTCTTAAAATCTTTCTATCTCTGACTTAATCAGGGGTGTGCTTTATTTGGTTATAGTCATTGGTGAAGGTATTCGATGGGCTTGCAGATGCCTGTCTTTCATGAAGTCTCCAGGAGTCCTCCAGAACTGCTGGCCTGGCTGCTTTGTTCTGGGTGGGAGGACGTGTGTGACGGGCCGATGGACTTGTCCCACATGGTCTCAAGGGCGTGGGTGTTTGTTGCCAGCATCACAGACCACGGCGGCTGTCTGCCAGATGGTTGCCTCTGTGTCTGGCTCTGAAATGCCAACTGCAATTAAAAACCTTCTTTCAGAGAACAAGTCTTTCAGTCGCGGGTCCATATGGTGATCAGCACCTCTGGGCCTGTGATCATTTAAGGGGCCAGGCTCAAGAGAAAAGCAGCTGGAAAGTGCTGTAAGATGAGAAATGCCTGTAAAATGGTGCAGAATAGGTTTGGGATTTTACGAATTCCAAAAATCAGTGGAGAAAGGGAAACATTTTGGCCCATCCAAAAGTGGGTCCTCCACGGGTCTCCTGCTCAGCATGTGGCCAGTGGGTCAACAGAGTCCCACGGGGAGCAGTATCTCCTTTCATTTCCTAGCTGGGATAGGCACTGTTAGGTGTACTTAGCCAGGCTCTAGTACCCAACTCTTTTGAATCAGACACCGATCTGGTGTTTCTGTAAAGGATTTTGCAGAAGTGACTAATAGCTACAATCACGCGTGGACTTCAAGTAACGAAGGTGACCCTCCATAATGGGACCACCCCTCATCTAGTCAGTTGGATGCTGTTAAGAGCAAAAACTGAGGTTTTCTGAGGGGGGGGTGGATTTCTGCCTCAAAACCACAACATCAATTCCTGCCTGAGCTTCTGGCCTTCCTGTCTGACGTATAAATTTCAGACTTGCCAGCCTCTACAATTATGTGAGCCAATACACTACCCCACACCTGCAGGTTAAAAGCACCCCCAAAGGATTTGTGTGCTGCACGTTAATATCTGAGAAGCAAAGCTCCAAGGCCGGTGAGCTCCATTCTCTAGTTGTCATGGGTTTTTCTTTGAGATGCTGCAATTCACTGTGTCAATGTCAGTGGTCCTGCTATGACATACGTAGCACCAAGTCAGTCACCCACAGGGGATTGTGGAGTCAACAAACTTTAAGTTCCTCTGGAAGGGGCCAGAAAACAATAGTCAATAGATGCATGAATTCCATGGTACTCAGATATGTTTCTGGCAAGGCATTTAGGACTATTTGTGAAATCTTGATACTTTGCCTAACAATTCAGTTAACCAAGAGTAGATACCATTTTGGAGATAAGGACTAAACAGTCATGTTCAAAATTCCTAATATGTGTAGGGAATAAGTCTAAACCTTTTTAGGCTGCACATCTCTGACCCCCAAGTACGGTCCCATAAATGGAGTTAAGCACCTAATTCATATTCTCAAGACCTGGAACCTCTTGCTATCCATGCAGTGATTCTGGGGGAAAATGTGAGACAGAATGAATGAGGAAGGTGGTGTGACCTAGGATGAAGGTCTTCATATTACTCATGGGCATGTTTGAAGAGAAGTGAAATGTGATGGGCCATGTGACACTGTCATATGCTGAGGAAGCTGCCCGTGTTCACTTCCTTCAGTGGAGACTTTCTAGGTGAGAAAGATTCTTATTAGAAACTATTTTTGGAGAACTTTTTGAAGAATACATTTGCTTGTTAGGAGTAGAAAATTCCCTAAGGATGGTCAGCTGCTCACAGAGGATCTAGAGTTATCGTAATACCTTAATAGTAGAGCATCTTAACCAAAGAGAGGCAGAGTAATCTGACAATCTAGACGGGAAGCAATTCTGAATTGGAGTTAGGGTTTGCTAAAGAGCCCATCAGCTGGGTTTTGTTGTGTGGTTGTTTAGGGTAATATCTTTATTGGTAGCTATTCACACAGGGTACATTTCTTTGCCTTTCTATTCCATTGGCTTCTCAAGCATTGTGTATTAAACATAAGGAGATGTTGCTGATGCCTAAGGTCATGACTGGTACATCTCCTTTTGTGGATTGAAATGCACAGAAACAATAGTGAAAAGAGTGATTGGCTCTCACCCTCTCACTTCCACCTGTACTGGCCCCTATCCCACTCTCCTCAGAGCAAGGCATTGTTAGGATGTCACAGTGGCTCTCAAGGACTCTGAGGTAGGCCTGGGGTTCTTCACCTGGGGCTTATGGGCCTTAAGAAAATCAGTGAATCCTCTGAAATGATAAGTAAAAGTGTGTATGTGTTTCTCTCCTCCCTATCCAGGAATGAATTTATAAAATCTTTATCAAAATTAGGTGAAACCAAAAAGTGTTATGAGTAACTGTCCCTGAACTTATGTACCCTAACCTGCCATTCCTGTATGCACAAAGGGCCCCGAGGCCTCTGATGCACAGAGGACCAAAAATGCTGGTTTAAAGCAAAGGTTGGAAATTTATATGCCTTTCAGGGTTGGCAGGAATTGTTGAGATGGGGAGCATCCTCTGGTCAATTTATAGGCAGTCGCTGGTTGGTGGTGAATGGTACTGAGCATGCTCTGCATAAAGATTTTGTAAATAAATAAGTAAATAATAAACACTGATCAGCCCCGATGATGGCAGCTTTTTCTATAACAAGGGGGGAAAATGAGATGTCCCTCGTTAGATGCATTATGAGGGACTGTGCTTTAAATTCTACCTCCTCAGTCATGGTAAACATCCAGTAGGTGTTCATTCCCAGTGTACACTGACCACTTTCCCCAAATGCCTATGCCTCCAACTCGGGGGTGAAGTTGGCTGTTCTCCTTTCCCCATAATTCCACAGGGAGGCTTTGCCTTCAGGCAGCATGCAACACCCCATTTGCAGAGACAGCACTGCAAAGTGGATCCTCCGGAGCTGTGCAAATTTGTACCCATTCTTTCTTTCCCTTCCTTTATTTAGTTAGGTGCATGACAGTCTTTTTTTTTTTTTTTTTTTTTTTTTTTTGTCTCTTGCCTGTTGATTGTGTTTTGCAGGCATCAGACCTAAACCACTTAGGCTTGTCAACACGTGTGTGGCAGCCACGGCTGTTCCCAGCACCAGTCTCATCTGTTTTTCTCTTTACCTTATCCCTCCTGACTCCTGTCACTTCTCTCACACTTCTGGGCTTTTGCTGTAAGAGGACTGATCAACCCAGAAAAGGATTCCTTTCCATCTGAGGTGTAAATGAGCCAATCGCATCTCTTTAGATGTAGGCTTCTCACAAGGAAACTTCCTCCAACTTCTTTGAGAAGCTATTTCTTCACTGTCAAATAAGTTCTATGTGAGTTTTTGCAGGGAGATGTTGTTTTGTTTTGTGCTTTTTTTTTTTAATTTCTTCCGGTTAATTTTTGGTCGTGGTTCTCTACATTGTATGTACCCTAGAATTACCTGGACAGCTTCTAAAAATCCCAGATGCCCAGGCCTCTCTCCTGAATAATTAAATCAGCATTCTTGAAAGTGGACGCAGGCTTCACAACTCATCAAGTTCCCCAGCTGACTGATTCCAACCCACCCCCAGAGTTGATAACCACTAATCTAGGCTAACCACTAATCTAAGGCTAAAATCCTACAGTGCTGAAAGGCTGAATTCCATGTCAAAGAGATTTGATTTTATATTTTAACAAAACATCATTAGTTTCTTAATGAACAAATAGATATTTGTCTCAAACATACCCTACACATACACAAAAATCAACTATAGAAAACATGGGCTCACTTTTCTTTGTTTTATTTTGGCAGTGTCTTGTAGGAAAAACCTAAAGGGTTAAATAAGTTATCTCACAAATGAATCCAAATATAAACATTGTAGAAAAAATTATATATATATATATATATATATATATATATATATATATTCATTGTTGTGTTGGTCCCAAATTTAACACAAGGTTCAGAGAGCATTTCTGTCTGTATTTTTAGCTAAGCATAGAGCTCTTGGTCTGGGAGACATCAAGAATTTCAAAATAGTTTGTTACCTAAAAATACGCTTCCTGAAATGAACTTGAGGCCTGAAAGGGATGAACGGGTTTGTTTTTTTCTTCTATATTTACTGCTGCCACAAGAAAGCAAATCTTAAATACATACATGTCTATATTTTTAGAGACCCAGGAAACAGGTGCTGTGCCCAAGCAACAAAGAGGGTAGCAGGGCAAGGTATTGACAGAAATCTAAATGTCACAAGACAGAAGGTGACTGTGGGAAGGCATGAAACTGTTCCTCTCTAGGCAAGAGCATACTTAACACAAGCAGGACACATCAGGTTCTGCTCAGGCCTTCCAAGAGGGATTCCTTGGAGAAATACCTCCCAGATTCCTAAGGGCCGAGGATTCCTAGTGCAATGTGTGATCTAATCTTTCTTAGTCTGGAAGAGTGTATGCTGATGCCTGTTTGTTGGTCCAAACTAGCAGCCTTGAGTTACTTTATTTGGCTGTCCTAACAATGTGTTTTAAACTACCATCAACAATGGAAATGGATCTTATTGAGGAAAAAAGATGGGGAATGGGGTGTTGTACCTTTCTCATGGCCTCTTTGCATGCATGTGCATTTCAAAAAAAAAAGTCACCTTCGATATTTTATTGAGAAATTGTGAATAAATATTATGTTTATAATCACTCCTCCCCAAGCTGAGTGAACAAGTTCTGTATCCTGTCCCATTTGGTGCAGAGGACCAAATGTGAACTCCTCGTGATTCATGTTTTCATTCATTTATTCAGTAATTATTTTGGGGTTCTTTCTACAATGGCAGGTGCTCTTTGGGGCACTGGAGATTTAGTCATAAACAAGGTAGACCAAGTTTCATGGAGCTGACATTTTGGTGGATAGTTTATCAACAAGTATGTGACCCATATTGTTTGTGTGGGTGATAAAAACAGAATCCCGTTGTAGTTAGTCACAGGTAGTTTTAGGATGAAGGGTGACCTTTAATCAGAGACCGGAAAAGTGACAAGAAGTCAGACAAAGGTAATAGAAAGTGAAACGCCTGAGGAGGAGTAATCCAGCCTTCTGCCCCAAAGGAGGCTGAATGACCTTGCAGGTGACATGTGAGGAGCAGGGAATTGGTGTGGAGGAGTGGTAAGGGGCACAGGTCTTTGAGCTGGAATCAACTCTCATTTGCCTTCAGGACCCCATTGCCTCACCCCTGCTGGGGACTGTGTCTGGGAGACACTTAGTAAGTGCTGGTGAGTCACCTCAGGGCAATGAGTGGAAGTCAGAGCTCAGGAGAGCCCATCTTCTGACAGTGGGCCCCTCTAGCCCTTTCAAGTGCAGACCAGGAAAATGGCAGCAAGGTCTTGTGCCCCCACAGAGATTCTCCCCTTTCACTTGGCCCTCTCCCTTCTGTACTTCATGACACTGCTTCGTTGTGACCTTTTCTCTGAATGACTTTTCTCTGGTTCCCGCATTCTTTGTGTCTCCTTCTATTTCGGGTTGTCCTGCCCTGAATTGTCTCCTTGTCTATTCACCCAGCTAAACTATAATTTTCTTAAGGGTACATTCTTTGTGTGTGTGTGTTCTCCCAGCATCCTCTGCAATGCAGAGGGCTGGTCTGTTTTTTTATTGAATGATAAGGTTTTGGTATAAAAAAAAATGCCTTCTGATAATCACTGCTAAAAGCAAGAAGCTACTGTCCTTCCACCACCACCACCACCACCACCACCACCATGCAATGGCTCCATTACAGATTGCATTCATGAGGGCATTCTAATCTGATGTGAAGGAATTATTTTGTCCTTCTCCTTATTCATTCTCATGACATTGAGTTCATTTGAAATTGCATAACATCTTCGGGAACCCATTGGCAAGCTGCCTACAGTTGGATGATTATCTACTGTCTCTTTCCCTCCCTGTAGTTAACAATGACATGATGGTCACTGAAAACAACGGTGCAGTCAAGCTTCCACAGCTGTGCAAATTTTGTGACGTGAGATCTTCCACCTGTGACAACCAGAAATCCTGCATGAGCAACTGCAGCATCACATCCATCTGTGAGAAGCCACATGAAGTCTGTGTGGCCGTGTGGTAAGAGAGCTTTTAAGAAACCCCTTTTTCCTTTCCTCTCTTTACCAGTCACTGTGGTTGTGGTCCTTAGAGTTGGCCCCGAAGTATACACTCCTATCTTGTTTTCTTTTCATTTAGACCCAATGTCTTCCAATTATTTATAACTCCAGGGATATTCTACATATTTTCAAGTAAACATGCAATTGAGTAAATAAGATGACCTTTCATATTTATCATAAATTAGAAAATGCCTCCTTGATTTACCACTAAACAGAGTTTTAACTGACACCTCCTCAGTACCCCATAGTGACCCCAGGAACTTTGTTCTTCTGAGGCCATCTCAGTTCTGCATTGGGGAAGGAAAGGAGATAAAGCATTGACTGTTGGAAAAGGGAAATAACTGCCAGAAATTGGAAAGCTACTAAGGAAGCCAGAAAAACAGCCCATTGCTCTGTCCGAAGCCCCAGTAATACCAATCATTGGGCAGGACAGCTTCTCTTAGATGAGATTCTTTATTCTCTCTCTTTCCCTCACTCTCATTTCCTCCACCTCACCTTCCTCCCACATACAAACATCTCAAATATTTCTTCAAACTTATGCAATGAGTACCCATGAATTATTTTTTTAATTCATGGTTGTAGATCAAGAACATGAGCAAGCCATAAACACCTGATGATCATTCAGAGAGTCCCAATTTTATAAAAATGTCTAAATCCATTTCCAGGATTCAACATTTTGCAGACTTGACCTGATGTTGTGAATTTCTTGGTTATTTTCTTAAAGTAGTTTAGATGGACTCCTGGCTGGTTAGCAAAGAACATGAACCCAAATATCTCTTTCCTTTTTGGGGAATGAGTCCTTTGAGACTTTCTCCAGCCACAGATTTGCTTGGATGATAGATCTGGAAACCTTTCAAATTTCCGTACATACCAGGGGATGAGCTGGTTTCTTAAGAACTAAAGGAATGTTAAGAGCAAAGGCCTGTCGTGACAGCCTGCTGTACCTGCCAGCTTCACCTAGTTTGGGGTAATGCTTTTGAAGAAGGGATTTTGACAAAGAGCATGTTCTGAGGAAAGGGCCCAGTGTGATTTGAGGTTTAGAAAGCATGCTATCTGAGGATGGCCCTTATAGTTAGACATGGCTGGTGCAGTAGAAAGAGGACATAGCTTCTACTGAGAGCAACTGAAAAGCTTTTGGTGGAGAATACAGTAAACTCATTCTGCATGATTGTAGAGGGAAGAGGAGGATCCCTGACACTGATGAGAGGACAGACTTGTGCTCAGTGTGAGTTTAAGTATTTTCATAACCAGAGTTTCCCAACATCCGAACAGGCTTCCTTCTCTGGAGGTCAATGAACCTGGATGACCTAAAGAGGGAAGATTGACACCCAGACTGGAGGGCCTCCCTGCTTCCTTTGGGGTTCTGTTCTCCACTGCTTGTCTTTACTTGGGGGATCTGCTGTGCTTATGAGAGCTTCCTTCTGCTACTCAGGACAGGCTCTTTTAATTAAGATTTTTTTTTCCTGATCCATAATACAAGTCCAGATGATTGAATTCAAATCAAGTCCCTTCCAAAGAGAGGCTTTGCTTGTCTCAAAAATGATATGTAGGGGAGAGGAAGCCCCACCCCCCTCTTTTTGGTGTCCCAGCTACAAAGAGTAAATATAGTGAACATTATTTTCACATGTCTTGACAAAGGCAAATACTTTTATGGAGTTGGTGTGTTGATAATGAGAAAGGGAGATACAGTGGGTGCTGTGGGGTACCTCCCTGTCTGGGAGAATCCCTCCAGGGACTTCTTCTCCACTGACAGGAGCTGCTCCATTCATGTGGGACCCCACTCATAGGCAGCCAGCTCATGGGCTGGTGATGCAGAGGTACAAATTTCTGGCCACTTGCCTCCATTGGGTCAACTTTAAGAGTTATTCTGGCTTCAGAGCTTCTGGGGCATCAGCTGAGGCCTCTGTTGCAACCTGCATTGCAGTTGAACTTCTCCCTCTGTGATTACTGCTTCCTTCAGGGTGTTACCAGTGCATCTCCAAATCCCTCCTGCACAGAAATCTCATAGCCTCAATGTCTATTTCCAGGAAACCCAAACTAGACAGGAGACAATTTTAAAAATAGCCAAGTGTGGAAACAGAAAGACTTCTACCATGGAGAAGGTTCCAATGCTTTCATAGGTTTTGGTGATGGTTTTCATTCATTCTTTGATTCATTCATTTGACTAATATTGGTTATATAGCCATTGCATGTGAAATGCTTAAGCTTTTCCCGGGTATGGAAATATTTTGGAACCAAAATTTTATTATAGGGATTCTTCTTTCAGTAGATATTGGCAGCCTGTTCAGTGTCTCAGAGCAAATATTGCAAGACAAAAAAAGAAATCTGTACATAGAGTTATTACTGAGTTTTCCCTTCCTGTGCTGAGTTCTCTCCAAAGATGTTTTTCAAACTTAGTTCTGTTGGCAGAGAGCACTGTTTCACGGATAGGTGAGATATCAGTTGAGGACTTTTCTCAGACCCAAGCTCTGTAATTGTTTTCTCTCTACGATCTTAGCTCGCTCAGCAGCAAGAAGGTGGAAAAGCAGAAACTCTGAAAAAGTTGCACAGTGATTATAGAGAAGCTTTATTTCTTGGCTCACAAGCCCTTCCTCCACCTCTAGAAACTTCATGAAGAAGAGTCACTATGCTTTTCTTTAGAAGTTTAGACGATTCAGCCTGCTTTCATTTTATTACCAAACAAACAAAAACAACGTACACCACATATACACATAAAATGGTGGGGGCAGGGCAGATGCTCTTGTCCACAACTTTTGCAAAGACTTCCCAACAGCTTGGAGATTCAGGATGGGGAGGATTTTTTTTTTTTAATGTGAATTATTTGTGGTGTGATCCTGCCAAATTTTATTTAGTTTCTTTTAGTTCCCTGATAGCCAGCCTTGAGTAAGGACTCTGATTGTCCCTCTTCTTATAATAATAGGGATCTACCTAGCAAGGGGTTGCTCCCTGTGGTCCCACTGGAGAGTTAGTTCCAGGACCCTTGAGCTCTTTTGCAAAGGGCACTTGTGCTCTGCGGGAGTCAGCTCTGGGCTGCATGGGTGTCAACACCACTTCTCCCTGGTTGGGGTGCTCTGGCTTCACCACATTCCTACTCTTCTGAACTCCCTGCTGACTAACTGACCTTTAGTGTCCTTGAAGTGGGAACCAAGAAGGTGGCTCTGTCAAAGTGCTGTTTCCTTCAGGGGAAAGGCCCCACCTCTCTGTATTAGCTGCCTGTTGCTTCTCATCTGCCTTCCATTTTCCTTTCTGAGAGTATTGTGTGTGGGGGGGGGTGAAGAGATGAGGGGGTGTTAACATACACACCCATTCGTCACCCATGTGTCAACTCCTACATGCACTCAGAAGCCTTCTCATGGAAGGCTCCACTGGCAAACAGACCGGACCTATGTTATCATTTAAGGCCACCTGGCTCTTCCTCAGGATCCCTTTATACATATAGACTATCATTCAAGAGAATAGTTATTTTGCATCTGAAACGAAACGTAAAGGTACACACAGAGCCAACCGAGCATTTCCAAGAACCCAAGAAAAGTGCAAAATAAGACATTCTCTGAGCCCTGCGCTGAAGTAGTCTGCAAATATGTGGTTCAAAGGGATTCTAAACATAGAAATAATTCGTTTATGACAACATAAAATATCGCACTGCACAGTAGATGAAGAACAACCTGCAACTCTTTCCCATGTGTTTTAATTAATTTTTCTTCCCCTCCTGCTCCTTTCTGTAATTCTGGAAGCTACAATTCTTCATCTGCACTGTTTTTTTGGTTTTTTTTTTCCTTTTGTTGGCAGAACCAGCTGCTGACATGGACTATGCCTCTCACACAGAGTGCCCTGTGGCCCAGCAAAGAAAAAAGAGAATCTACCACCACTTTCCTGGCATACTTTCTGAAAACCATATAGCTGGACAGGCCCCTGATTCTGTCACATGAGCTAGGGGTGTGATGGGAGCCCTGCAGTACACTCTGGATGGAAGGTTTAAAATGATCCTGAGTATACCTAAGGAATTGTATGTTTTCCTGTGCCTTCCCCTTTAATGATTCAATTAGGACTTAATGTGTAATATTCTCCGGCAAGACAGTCCCTAAGGAAGCCATCATGTTTATACTCATAAGTGGGTTCTGAGCATAAGCAAGGGAAAAACGGGAAAGAATGGAATAAATACAGGAGATTAGGGGAGAGCCTACTAATGGTGGAGAACAGGAACGAGTGGTCACTGTAAAGACCAGATTGCCTTTCTGTCCAGAGACCATATTCATTCATTCATTCATTCTTCTCTCTCCCCACTCCCATCCAACAAACTGCTACACACCAGGAGGAAGAATGACGAGAACATAACACTAGAGACGGTTTGCCACGACCCCAAGCTCACCTACCATGGATTCATTCTGGAAGATGCTGCTTCTCCAAAGTGTATTATGAAGGAAAAAAAAGTGCTTGGCGAGACTTTCTTCATGTGCTCCTGTAGCTCTGATGAGTGCAACGACCACATCATCTTCTCGGAAGGTGAGTTTTCTTCTCTTGAAGCTCTGCATGGGCTCCTTGAATCCCTGAGGCTGATGCTGGAGAGTGGGTTTGTGCCAAATGGATCATGAGCCCATTCATCTGGTGGGAGCTGCTTTTGAAGGTCCACATGATCGTTTGTCTTTGGCAGATAATTTCCTTCATCCAGTTCAGTGGTTCTCAATGTGTGCTCCCTGGAGCCACAGCAGTAGCAGCAGCGTCAACTGGGAATTTGTCTGAAATGCCGATTATTAAGTGCCACCCCAGACTACTGAGTTAGACACTCTGTTTTAGATAAAATATGAGAACCACCATTCTAGAGAGTTGAAGAGCACTATTGGATACTTGGCAGTAGTGGTGTTGGGAGAGGGTTTCTTTGAATTGACTGAAGCGCTTTAATGTGCCATCCCTGGGATTTGTCTAACAGGTCTTGTCATTGGTCCCATTTAAGAGAAGAATTGGAATACAGTGGGAAAATAATGACTCAAAGTTTTGCCCAAGAAGCCAGGGAGAGTCTAGACATAAGCCTCCATCTTTGAAGTTCAGCATTCACTCAACTTGAAAAGAACACAAACTAGCCCCTGAACTTAAAAAAAAAGTTTGATATTTTTTCATTACAAATACAGTATATGTTTTTTATCTAAAATCCAAACAATCCAACAGTGTGTGACAATTAAAGATCAAAGCACATTTTCCTCACCCCCCCCTCACTTCCAAACCAACAGTTAATCTATATTGACAGTTTGCTGGATGCAAACATCTCTATTATTCATTCCTATTGGCTCTCCCTCTTTCCTGTCTCTTCCTACACCCTCTTTCTTTTCTTCCCTACTTCCCTCCATTCATCCATCTCTCCATCCTTCCATCGTTCATCCACCTGTCCATCCATTTTAACTATCTTTAGTTCAAATATATGATTATACTATACATAAAATTTTACATTTTTTTAATCAGCCACTTTCACGCTTCCTTCTAGACAAAGCAGTACATATAAATATACTTCATACCTTCTAATTGTTATCTAGAATTCCATAATCTGTGGTCACCTTCTGTGACTGACCTAACCATTCCCCTTTTGGAAGATGGTTTAGGTATCTCCAGTTTTCTGTTTAATGTTGCATCAAGTTTCTTTGTAAAAAGAAAAAAAAAAGAACTTGTACATTTGTGCTAATGATTTGATAAAACAGCTTGCTAGATGTGAAATGTCAGGATCAGAACGTATGCACGTTTTAAAATATAGATAACTGCTGTCAAATTATTCTTTCCCAAAAGAGATATTTGAGCATATGGATTTCTCTGCACCCTCTCCAGCACTGGACATTAATAAGTCTTTTACTTTTGTCGGCCTGATAGTGAAAATAATATTCTCTTGATTTTAGGAAGTAGATTCATAGTGGAAATGTTAGTTTAGATGAAAATAGGCTTGATTCAATTATAAACATTGGATTTTGGAAAGTACACGCCGCCTGACTTGGAGAAAGACATATTCTCATGCTTTGTGTGTGGGACCCAGCAGCTCTGCACGTCCAACTCTTTCTTTTTGTGTGTCCTTTGCCTGCTGCAGTGTCCCTCTCTTTCTGTTTGGCTGTCCACCTATGCCAATGACTCAATGCCCTAAAATTGGAATAATCATCTTATCAGCACAACATTCACCAAAATCGCTCCTCCTACGTGTTTTCTCATCTTATAATTTTTCTTCTGTTTCTATGTGATTTGAGTCATGAGGGAAGAGGAGAACAGATGACAATCACTCTATCCTGGCTTGATGTGTCCACTTCCTTTTGAAAGAAAGCCAGGCCAAGCCTAATAGAAAATTCAGGCAAGTTTATTGCCATCTATAAAACTTCTCTCTCCTTCTGCATATTGGCATGTTCACAATGGGGGAGTTAATTTCATCCAGAAGGACAAAAGTTGATAAATGGCCTGTAAGATGGATATGTATTTTACAGTAAGCCCTTTGGATAGCAGTGACTGTAGTTTTCAGTGTATTTCATTCAACTCAGATAAGGATCATAGGCATTCGTTCATATTTTCCTTCTTATTCATTATCAGACTAATCTTTCTTTCCTTTTGAGGTGAGAGAATCAGCATAAAGTCAATTTCGCATTGTAGGACCCACAAGAGCCCTAACAGCAGGTGACTCAGATGTCTGGGTGATTTCAGAGTCTGCAGTGCTCCGGGGTGGGGGTGGGGTGGAGATGCTTTGTAAACATCTCTCTTCTCTGTGTTGGTATATTTCTCCCCCTGCCTAAAAGAGCAGGTATCAGGAGCATCATCTCTCCTCTTGTTACCACTGCCACTTCTTTATACATCACTGAGAAGTGAAAACTCCACAAGCAATTTTTATTTCTCCTCTCCACGTGGAACAAGGTGATAAACACAGAAGCTATGGAGTACATCGCACTGCGTTATTGGTAGTTTAGTACTTTGTGCTTGTTGCCGGATTTTGGATCTGTGGCCATAGAACAAAAATTAATTAGAGTCAGAATTCTGTATCTGTGGGTCTTACAGCCATGGAGTCAACCAACCATGGGCTGATAATGTTAAAAAAATATATATTGTGTCCATCCTTAATATACACAGATATATTTTTCTTGTCATTGTTCCCTAAACAATAGAGCACAACAACGTAACTCCTGTTAGGTATTCTAGTAATCCAGAGCTGATGAAAATACGGAAGGATGTGTTTAGGTTAAATGCAAATACTATACTATTTTATATGAGAGACCTGAGCATTGGAGGATTTGGGTATCCACAGGGGTCCTGGAACCAATCCCTCATGGATACTGAGAGAGGCAACCGTCCTTACTTATTTTCTTAAATATGTAAGGGAAAATAGTTAAGCCCCAATAATTTCTTCTTAAATGTAGATTTTAATTTTTGTTGCTGCTCTTAGTGATAGCTACTACTCAGAGAAAATACCCTTTTATTGTGTGGGGTAGAAGACTTCCCAGGGTTTACCTTATTCCACCTCCCTCGGAGGTAGGGACTGGTAGCATCCTTACTTAGGGAGGAGAAAACACAGCTTAAAATGTTTAACACTTTGTCCAGGATCAGGCAGCTAGGGGGTGGCTAAGCTAAGGTGGCTATGGGTGGCACTAAAGCCTATGAGAGTTTTTCTTCTTTCCTCCATTTCCTCCCCTCCTCTCTCTTCCTTCTTTTATCTCTCTGTATCTTTTTCTCTGTTTTCTAGTCAGATAATACATTTACATGACAAAAAAAAATCAAATGCTACCAAATAGGATATGGACAGGCAAAGCAAGCCTTCCTTTGGGTTTATCCCCTGATCTCCTGTTGCCTGGGAGCCATTGTTAGTAGTTGATCATCCATTCTTCCAGTGAGATTTTTCTGCATGGAATTATGGATAAATCTTGAATGTGGCAAAGCATATCACTGAGATGTTTTTAAAAGTCAAATTCATTGGTATATAATTTACATAACATAAAATTCACCCTTTCAGAAAGTGGAGTTGCTGAACTGCTGTAAATGTATGCAGCTGTGTAACTGCTGCCACAATCAAGATAGGGAACATTTCTGTGACTCACAATATAGTAAATTTCCTCATGCCCTTTTACAGTTACCACTGGGATTTTTGTTCTTATTTTTAAAATGTATTTTGCTTCCTTCCTGTATTTTCTGACTTCCAATTAAAATACTTAACCAAGGAGCCATGACTTAAATCTTCTGAAGAATGGGCACCAGGGGTACACCCCAGCCTCCGATGACAAGATGTTGTTGTGGTCCTCTGCCTCTAGACACCTAAGTTGGGTCTAGGAAAACAAGAAAATAACACACACACACACACACACACACACACGGTAGCTCTCCTTCACCTGCTGCATATACTAAACTTAAGTAGAAGGAACAGATTACATAAAGGTGTTGTTCATTTTCTTGAGTTTGCAAACCATTGTTCTAGAATAAAAGAGTTTAAGGAGATCTTGCTGGTTTTCTCTTGGAACAAGATGCCACCTTTTACCATTGCAGTCCCCCAGTGGGGACTTGTGCTGTAACTGGTGGTTCCTCTCTACAGTGGCTCAAGAGGAGACAGTCAGGAGAAGAAGAATCACTAAAGCAGGTGGGGGTCTGCTCTTCACAACTACCCAGCTAAAAGTCCCTTCTCCTTTCTGGTCTCTGAAGATTCCCTCTTGCCAAAAGACTATTTAGAGTCAACCCCCATACTCACTAAAATGTAACATTCCTATTAGAAGAGAAGGTGTCTGGATTGATCATTACTAATGGTCTGCTGATGGCTGTCAAGCAGATAACACCTGTTAGGCAGGAGAACTGGAGTCCTGCATAGGGATGTGGAAGAGGAAAGAAATCCTGAGCAAACAGTTGCCCTGTTTACTTGCAAATGACACAGCCACTTTGCAAAGACCGATTGTAGGTATTGATCTCCCACTGAACCTTGCAGAGTCAAATACAATTATTGTTTTATTCATTTCATAAGTTATATCTTCAGTGTGGTAAAGTCACTTAATTTGAAGTACTCTGGGTAAGGAGATGGTTTATGTGATTTTAGGTAAAAAAGAAACAGTCTAGTACAGTGGTCAGGAGTGATAGCTGGAGGCAGGTGTCCTGGATTTAGGGCCTATTCTATTGCTTCTTAGCTGTGCTGTTCATACAGTGACATGCCACGATCTTGCCTCGGTCCTCTTATCTATAGAATGGACATTCGAAAGGGGCCAGAGGTGTTGCTGTGAGAATTGAATATATTAATAGAAAGTTCTTACAGCAGTACCTGGCACAGGGTAAGCAGTCATTGTCCCTTAGCTGTTAATGTCATCTGCATCCTTTTTTAGAAGGGATTTGGGACTTGTCTGAAAGCAGGAAGCCAGGGGCCTGTGTAGGCTGTAGGTCTATTTCAGCATTGAAGTTTATGATTGGATTTGCCCAAGCTCTGCAAGCAGAGCATTCAGACACCAACGTACCGCAGCACAAGCATTTTGGAGGGGTTTGCTTTGTTTTAATCCCTGCCTCATCCAGTTTCTCTTTTTTCTCCACATGCCTTCACAGAGGCAAGAGGAGCATGCTGAGTCTAGGATTTCTAATCAAAGCTAACCACATCCCTGACATTGTTGGATAATATAACAAATTAAGCACGTTGTTCCTGTTTTGACTCAGAATCACAGCAGGAAGCAGCTAAATAAAACTGGAACAACTCACAAGTGCCTTTCAGATCAGTGATTAGAGTAATCGCAGTTCTCTACTTTCCAAAGGGAGTCATCCCCTCTTCTTTATTTCAGCGGAAAGTTAGCTCAGGGCCATGTGGCCTTTTCTTTGAGTGTCCACTCCCCTGCTGGCCAGCTAGTGCTGATAATGGCATCCAGAGGTTGGGTAGATTCAAGGAAATGATGCACAGGAGCACCCAGCACTGCAGCTGGCACAAAGTAGAGGTCTCCTGTCTTACCTTGTTGCAACCTGGGCAGGGGAGCACTTCATGCCAAAGGACACACCTCTTCCAGCGTGGTGGTGACCCTTGATGCTCGGAGGGCCTGCAGATCAGCAGCTGCAGAGTCAAGGGGAGCCTCAACCTCAGGGCCTCCTGGGCCTTTAGTATCATCATCGACCCTAAGACAAGGGCCTTGTATTCTGTTAGCACACTGAAGTGGGAGAGGCACTGTTGTGAACTTGTCCAGGAAGAAAGAAACCAGAGACGTGAGTCTTGTTAATTTCATGCTATAAACTCCCTGAAGAGGAATAAATTTGACCTTACCCATGTGGTCATTTTGAAATGAGCTAAGTATTCTTTACTCAGTTTACTTATGTCCCAGGACTCTTTTGTGATGTGCAGGTCTTTTTTATGTACTTCACAAGTATTGTTCTAGTGTAGATCTGGGTACAGAAGATGAGGCCCGTTATCTGCAAACATTTAAAAAATATGTTTATTTTGAATCTATGCATAGTAATTGTACATATTTATGGGGTACAGTGTGACATTTCAACACATGTACATAATGTGCAATGTCTAATTTGCATATCCCCACAGACATTTATCACATCTTTGTGTTGTGAAAAATCCTCTCTACTAGCTATTTTGAAATATTCAATTAATTATTGTACAAATATAATTACCCTGCTGTGCCATGGAACATTAGAAAGAAGCTCTTCTATTTAACTGCACCCCTCTTCCGGTTAATCATCTATTCTCTCTATTCCCTTCTGGGCAACCATTCTTCCTATTTTCCACTTCTATGAGACCAACACTTTAGTTTCCACACATAAGTGAGAAGACTTGGCATTTGTCATTTTGTGCCTGACCTATTGCACTGAATACAATGTCCTCTAGTGCCATCCATGTTACTGCAAATGACAGGATTTTATTCTTTTTTAGTTGCATAATATTCCATTATGTATAGATAACACATTTTCCTTATCTGTTCATCCATCAGTGGACACCTAGGTTGATTCCATGTCTTGGCTATTGTGAATAGTGCTGCTATCAACAAATGGGTGCAGATGTCTCTTTGACATACTAATTTCAGTACTTTTGGGGATATAACTGGTAGTCCTATTTCCAGTTTTCTGAGGGACCTCTATATTGATATTTCCCCTCCTGCTTTTTTTTTCTTGCCATGCTAAGGATTGAACCCAAGGCCATGTCATGTGCGTACTAGGCAAGCGCTGTACCACTGAGCTCCATCTCCGTGTTGTTTTGCATAATAGCTGGACTAATTTGTATTCCCACCAGCAGTATTTGACAGTTCCCCTGATCCATCCTTGCCAGCATTTGTTAGTTTTTGTCTTTTTGATAATTGCCATTCTAACTGGGGTGAGGTGATATGTCATTGAGGTTTTGATTTGCATTTCCTTGATGATTAGCGATATTGAACATTTTTTCAGACTTCGTAAACGTCTTTTGTTTCTATAGTCATGTTTGTGTTTGTTTACCTGTGGGATTGCCCTCTGTATGTCCCAAAGCCAGAAGACATTTAGGAATGTTTTCAAGATGCATTGTACAAGGTATTGTTCCGAACTGGTTCAAAAAGGATGCTATTTGTTAACCCTGGAGGAGTAATAGTGCGGTATTAAAAAGAGTTCAGCTGAATTGTTTTGCCCTGCAGTTGTTTGGTTTTGTTTATCTGCTGCAGAAAGCAAGAATATAATCCATGGGGAATTAAAGGGTTAAAGGAGGTGTGTTTCTGGATACTTCCAGTTCCCAAATGACTAGGTTTCCCACCATCCTACCTTTTCTCCTAACTTAGAGCCAAACAGCTCATTCTAGAAATTAGAGGCACGGCGGAGTGCAGGAAGGGGAATTAGTACTGGACTCAAGTCCTGTACTTTGAGTAGATTGGCATTAAGGCTAGGGGCCCACTCACTCCATCCTTAACTGAAGTGAAGGCAAGGTGCTACCATCCCTGTGGCCCAGGAAGAGGGAGCTCAGAGAACCGATGTAGAGATGAGGGCTGCCCTGGGTTGTATTTACCTGTGCTAATCATTTTCAGGTGTCTTGTTTTACAGAGTCATAACATTTTTAGGCTGAAATGAAACCACTGAAATTATCTCATCCAGACTTTTCATTGACAAAGAAATGGGTCTCTGGCGAGGAGCATGGTTTTCCTAGGATCTCGGCATTGATTCCCTTCCCTTTGTCCAGAGAAGACTCAGAGAATATTGTCCCCATTTCAAGGAGCACCTGACTCTTGAAAGTTCCTGTGGTGGCAGGGTGTTGCCTTCTTATCAGTCTTATGCCTCTGGGAGGCTACACACCTCACACAAGAGGCTACTGTGTGCCGAATGGCAGCCCAGATTATCATTCTGGCACATTCATGGAAGAATTGTAACCTCAGGTCTCCACTGGCCCCATGTCTATGAGGAGGAAGGATTCTACATGATGGTCAGCAGGATGCTCATTGGAGAAGATACAGTGGTGTAGGGGTTAAAAAACAAGGTCGTCCCATGTTCAAGTCCCACTTCATTCCTTTACAAACTGAGTGGTCTTTAGATGAACAGCTTCACTTCAGTTTCCCCTCTGAAAAATGGGAGGTAAAAATAGTAAGTATCTTGAATAGGATTATTTTGAAGATAAATGAATTCATTTAGGTAGAAAACTTAGAAGAATACCTGGCACATTTGATAAATTTTGGCTGCAAAATGCTACTGTCATTCCACTAGATTCAAATATCTTTTCTTGGCTTTTTTTTTTTTTTGGTATCAGGGATTGACTCTAAGGGTGCTTAACCACTGAGCTACATCCCAGCCCTTTTTTTGTATTTTATTTTGAGACAGGGTCTCACAGAGTTATTTAGTACCTCACTAAGTTGCTGTGTCTGTCCTTGAACTTGCAATCCTCCCACCTCAGCCTCCTGAGTCTCTGGGATTGCAGATGTGCACCATCATGCCTGGTTTGTCTTTGGCTTTTATTAGATGAGTGTATTCACCTCCTTCCTGAATTTTTCCCATAGGAGTTATGTTTAGGTGCCATCCATCCTAAGCAAATCAAAGTGTTGTGTTCCCCTCAGAGAGTGTTGTGGAGGATGCTGTTCACCACATTGCATCGTTATCTTCATAAGGAGGGAGCCAGGAGACATTTCTTTTAGCTGTCTTGGAAACATTGTTCTCCTTGTGAGGAGCTGTTTGCTTCTGATCATAGGGATACTTTGAGGGTAGAGAGAAGGGATGAGCAAGCTTCTTTGATAAAAGTCTGGATAATAAATATTTCCAACTCTGCAAAGTACAGATTCCCTATTGCAGCTTCTCTTCTGTTGAAGCAGCCACAGGCAGTATGTAAAAGATTGAACGTGACCTTGCTTCAGTACAACCTCATTTACAAAAAACGGTCTCATGCATTCTGTATACTAATATCATCCTTTCTTTCTTGTTTTACCCTGTTTTCTTGCGTTTACATTCCACTTGTCATAATTTTGGCTCCTATTTTGACTTTTTCCCCTATTATCTCTTACTGTGTCTATTAGTAACTGCACATGATTCTTTTTTTTTTTTCCTGTTTTGGAACAGGATAGGATTATAAGTCATTTTATGAGTTGCATCTAACTAGCTCAGAAACCAGGACGCTAGAAACCACTTCTGACTCAAAGTTTAACCTATGTGGTTAACAAGGGACGCAGACCATCAAATGTACATCAAATGTCACCCAATGATCCTGTTGATGACCTGCAAGCTCTGTGTGGGTTTCAGCTTCTCTACTGTTGATGCAAACCCTCTAACCTGAGAAGCTGAGAGAAAGGAGGAGGAGAGGACTTCTCCTGGCCCCAAAGTTTCATTGTTGTAGAATTTCTTTTAAATGAAAACAGCCTCTCTGGTTTGCAAGCCTCACTCTGGCAGGAAGACAAATGCTTTTTTTTTTTTTTTTTTAACAGTATCAGACGCGCGGTTTCCTGTCTATGTTTAACTTGCTAGCAGAACATCTCAGCTAGCTGGTTCCCCCTGGACCTATTGCGACCTAATGGCGTTGCCTCACACCATCCAGCAAGCCCACTCTTGATATCGATCACGTGCCTCGGGCACTTTATGACTTGCATTGCTTTCTGAGGAAGGGAAGACTTAGAAATGTGTCTCCTGACTCCTGAATACTGGTTTGTGTTTGCCCACCCTTCTCATTAGGGAGCTGACTTCTCCAGGGAAGCTCTTCATTTTTGCCTATAAGAGATGAGAAGAAGTCACCATGTGTTGGCGCCTCTGGGGGATTCTGGGTGTGCTGCCTTTGAATCGTGCGCTCACTCTCCAGAACAGTCGCTTGCCAGCTGTGCATTTTTATTTTGAGAGATACAGACCAGAATTTACTTTCTGGTCTAAATGCACAAGAAAAAAAATAGGTGTGGAAATATGGTTGAGAAAAGTTGTTAGAAGTGGAAGAAAATTATGGATTAAAGTTACTCATCCCTGGGAAAAGAAATCAGTTATTTGAGGGGATGACTCAGAGCTGAAGGAGCTTTTGGATATGAACAAACTTTGGCTTCCAAGCCTATTGTGAATCCTTCAAATGGCCCATGTTTGGCCAAGGAGATAATAAAGATGGTGCGTGCAGGAGGGCATTTTGACTCAGTCAAGCGAAGCTTAGAATGTATTTGCAGTGTCTTAAGCAAAGAAACTCACTATTGTGGATTTATTTTCCCTGAACCGCAAAGTAAACAGAGATGTACTGAGGCCAGATGTGGTTGCTGGTTGTGAATGTGTGTACCCTAGAACCTCTTTCTGACATGAATCACTGCAGAATGGAATCCATTGTGGACACAGACAGTCCACATTGGATGTGAGTGGCCTATAAAGCAATGGGACCCCTGAGGCTAGCATTGCAGCTAGCCTGGTGATTTGTCTACAGTCCCATGTTTCCAGTAATGGCCCATGTGTCCCATAAACTCCACACCCATGGGTGATGGCAAAAGGGTCTACTGAGACTCTTCCTGCTGCTTTAATGTTAGAGTCCCAGTGTCCCAGCAGGAAAGAAGACTCAGGGCTGAACGCTGTGAAACTTCCCCTCCCACACTAACCTCCAGAGGCTCTATGTACTACCACTTGATCATCTGGCCATCTTGCCTTTGGGAGCTCTTTTCTGATACTAGTCACTCCTGCATGTTGCTAATTATGTGAAGTATCAATTTTACCATCAATAATTATGCCTATTTTTTTTTTTTAAATGAATGCTAACTTTTAAAGCAACAAATCCTAGTTGCTTTTCTAATCTTCATTAGGACATACAGTTGGTTCTAATATCAAGAACAATTGATCTGAAATTTTGTCATTAGAATACCTTCCCTTCCTTCCATTTTTCAAGGCCCTATCCGATTCAAAATAGTTGTTTCTCCTGCCAATCTGGAGAAGTCACTCCCAGCTGTGGCTGCATACTGAAACACCTGAGGAGCTTTAAAAATGACTCATTAACTAGGTCTTACTCCTGCAGTTTCTGACTTAATTGGTCTGGAGTCTGGAATCAGGAATTTTCTTTTTAATACCCCAAGATATTCCAGTATGCGGCCAACACTGGAAACCACTGGGCTCAAGGCAGTTTGTTCCACCAAACTCCGTTATATTTTTCATCACGCTCCCCATGTAACCTGGAAAGGGATGGTATCAATTAGAGAATGGCAGCCAGCACAGGAAGGAGCTGAATGAGAGATAGCCTTCTAAGGTGAGAGGAGGAGACAAACACCTGTGCAAGCCATCCCCAGCAGTAACAGGATGCTATGACACCAGACAGTTGTGTTTTCAACAATTTCCAAGCACTCGGTTCAGATCAAGGGCAAGGACCTTATTAGCAATAGGCATCTGAGGTTTGAGCCCTGATTAAAGGATGCATCAAAGCAAAGCAGGTGGCTGAAAGGCTGGGTGGCAGAGTTTGGTGCTACCATCTTGGCAATGGCACAGTGGTAATGGGAAGGCAAGGCAGCATGCATGGTTTTAGGAGGTAAAAATGTTCAGTGAGAAGGAACTGCAGGGCACTGTCGTTTATGTAAAAAGCCAGAAAAATGAAGATGTGCTGTAGAGATCAGTGTTGATACTGGGGATAATTAATACACATTTCTAAATAATCTTGTCTCCCCACTGGAGGACATCCTAAAATAACTTAAGAAAGATATCTCTGTTTGGGGATTTCCTGAGTACATGAGAGTCCCATAGAGAAGCAGCAAGAAAAATAATTAAGTAATCAGGACAGGTGGAGGACCTTAACAAAATCCAAACTTAATAGAAGATGAATGCAAAGCAGAAAATGGAAAAAAAAAACCTACTCCAAATAACCGATGTCAAACTTGACTTTCTGCCGATGGAAGAACCTACATGTCATCATTTCTTGGGCAAAGCCTGGAATCATGTAGGCCCTCTGGTTTACCTCCTTCTAAAATCACAGCAACAGAAGTAGCAAGGATCTATAAAAATCCAAGGCACAACACAAAGCATGGAAAGTGTAGTAGAAGGGGTGCCAAAACCAACAAACACAGAATCAGGGTTTTAGCTTCCTGAAATGATCGGTTTCCTGAAATCTAACAGGCAGATGTAAAATCAGACATATAGGTCCAAAGGATCCATTGCAGAGGAGCTGTTATCAGCTGGCTCACTATCTATCTGTTCAGGTGTTCAAGACCCAGGGGTTTAGAGGTAATCTAAGGTCATCCTCAATTCAGGACGCTCTGGTCAAAAGCATCAAAACAAAATAACAGAAAAAGCAAATAATCATTTGTCCTAAACTGTGCTCATGGGAAGAGGAGGCGTAATCCTGTGGTAGTCTCTGCTGCTCAGAGTAGTTCCAGGTGTTGTAGTTGGGTTGAGCAAGACACAGCACGGGGAATCTTGGAGAGCAAGAAGAGTTTCAGAGAACAGATGACTTTATACATAGAAAAGGATCCTAACATTTATTGGATGATACATACGAAGGAGGTCGATTTTAGAGTCTGATGAATTTGTCAGACTTTAGAGTCTGATAAATATATCTTTGGAAAAATGAATTGAAAGAGGGATGTTCAGCTTGAAAAAGAAATGATTTCCAGAGAGGGATTTAATGTCCAATAGGAGGTTAATAGCTGTCATCTCATAAAACAAGGAATTATTTTGTTGTCTTTTTTTTTTCCTTTTGGAGATCAGCAGCATGATGACAAAAAAGTACAAGTACAGAAATATGTGTGTGTGTGTGTGTGTGTGTGTGTGTGTGTGTGTTTTAATTTCCTCACATGGCTTTGTCTTTCTTTTATTTTTAAAAATTTGTTCTAAAGTAGCTGTACATGACAGTAGAATGCATTTTGACACATTGTACACAAATGGAGCACAACTTCTCATTCCTCTGGCTGTGCATGGTGCAGTCACAGTGGTTGTGTAATCATGCGCATATATAAGGTAATAATGTCAGTCTCATTCCATCCTCCTTCCCACACCCATACCCGCCTCCCTCCTCACTCCCCTCTCTGCCCAATCCAAAGTTCCTCCATTCTTCCCTACCTACACCCCACCCCCTTTATGGATCAGCATCTGCTTGCCAGAGAAAACATTTGGCCTTTGTTTGTTTGTTTGTTTTTTTAATATCCTAATGTCTAGCCTTTATCCCAGTTCAGCATAAAGGGGCAGGGTCCCTCTATAGAAATATTTCAACCATTTTTTTACCTCTACCTCTCATGAATAGTCTAGGAGAGGTTGTGGTACAGATTAGTCTACATGTAAGATTCATTTATTGAGGTGAGAGTCAAGAAGAGAATAATACAAAGGAGACGATGTGGTAGGGGGAATAAATGAATTTTGAAATACATACAACTGTAATAAAACTATCACATGGGGAGAAGCCTTCTTGCATCATTTAGGGAAAAAATATTTTCAGGCTGTCCAGAAAGTTTAACAGTGCTGCCAATATACTGGGAGTTAAATTAAATTCTGTATGCCTAGTGAGCTTTCTGTCCTGTTGTTTAATTAAAATGATTTTTATTGTTTGCTTGAATTTGTTTTCTTTTTATTGAGATGATGAATGGGGAATCATATCTCATTCTACACTTCTCCGCTAGTTAATTGACTAGAAAATTCTCATGGACCATTTTTTATTGCCTACTGCTGAATATAGTTGTACCAGCACTTTGCAAACAATTCCGCTAAAAATTTCTTTGTGAGAGGGAAGCATCTCTGTGGCAGAGCATCAAGGAACTGGCAGAATACCAAGGAACTTACTCTATTTTTGGCTCAAACAGTACTTCTGAAGCTTTAATGTGTAAATGAATCACCTAGGAACTTTTAGTTGCAGATTCTGATTTAGTAGAACTGTTAATACAGTGCTGAGATTCAACATGTCCACTAGGTTCTCAGGTGATGGTGCCTCTGGTCCTGAGACCATACTTTGAATAACAAAATATTTAGAGATGCAGAAGATGGTGGTAAGAGCTTTCAACTCCACACATGTAAACCATATATATATATATATATATATATATATATATATATATATATAGTGTCATAACTTGGAGATTCTTTTTTTCTTTTCTTTTTCTGTGTGTATGTGTGCATAAGTGTGTATAGCTGTATGTGTGTGTGCATGTCACTCACAGACACATACGTGTGTATCATAAAAGGACATATTATATACGGATATATTATAGTCCATTATTCACATTTCTTCAGAGCTACAAGTCTTTGTTGTCAGTTAAATTTAGAATCCAGTCAAGGGCCACACAATAAATTTGATTGTTTGGCCTCCGTAGTGTGCTTTTTTTCTATGACATTGACTTTGAACAGGCTAGGCAGTTTATTTTTATAGAGGCACGTTCTGGATTTGTCTGATGTTTCTTACTCGATTATATTGTGATTAAATATTTTTGTAAGGATTTTACTGGTGTCTTATTGTGGGATTTTTTTAAAAACATAATCTTACAAAAAACAAACTCTACATGTGTGTTCTGAGATATTATTACTAAGGAAACTGGAGATACACCTTGGATGATAAAGCCATTGATTTAAAAACTCAAGGGCATGATAACTATAAAAGTTGGAAATGGTAGTTACTCTTGGAGGGAGGGAGGCAGGGAGGTGTCTGATTGGCTGGGGAACATGAAGGGACTTCTGAGGTGGCTGGCAATCATATTTTTTGATCTGACCAGTGGGTAACAAGCATTTACCTTATAATAATTCACTACTCTAGATACTCATTTTATGTACTTTTCTGTATTTGTGTTTTATTTCAGAATCTAAAATAGTTTTTTACAAGAGAAAAATCAGAACAGTAATTAATAGAGGTCATGCCTTGCCCCTGGGCTAAAGAACCTTGTTCCTGGGCTTTCAAATCCCCTTAAGATTTGGGAATGGGGAAGAGGGAACTCCATGCTGTTGTTTGTAAGCACCGGCTCTTTGTCAGGAACTTCAAATGTATAATTGCTCTCAGAATCCTCTTTCCAAGTATTAGTCTCCTTTTAGGGGTAAGAAATGAAAAGTTAGAGTGATTCACTCAACAGCTGCCTGGCTGGTCTGAATATCTTCGGAGCCTTTGTTTTTTCCCATATCACCCCATGGTCTCCCTAGCAATGCACCCGCAGGACTATTGAATAACTGAAAATTTCCAACCACGGATGTCCCACACAGAGAGGCCAGACTTAGTTGCAAATAAGGACCCATCTGCCAATGTCAGAGCCTTAATAAATAAATATTTTTTTGAAAGACAAATGTCAAATTCCTTTTGTTTCCTCCCTTTCTTTTTGGTCTCTAAAAGATAAATGTTAGCATGCTATTAAAAAAAAAAAGAAGAAGAAGAAGAAAGAAAATTAAAAGAAAAAAAAATGGACAGAAACCTCAAGGGGAAATCCCATGGCATACTTTCCTCTGGTGTGACTGAAAAATAAACAAGTTGACTTCTAACTTAAGCAAGAGTGCACATCCATGTATGCTCGCACGCACTCAGGAGACAATGAAAACAAGTTGCTCCCAGACTCCTTTAAGTTCCTTATGATGACCCAATCTGATAGAGTTTCCAAAAGATTCTAACCTCTTTAACGGTTCTAAATAAATGGTTCTAAATAAAAATCACTTATTAAAAAAACTAAATAAGGCAAACACAGCAAAAAAAAAAAAGCCTAAGTAGATTAGTTAATATGTCTTGATAAAAACCAAACCAACATGAATGACTTTGAGAAGTGCATTCTTGCTTTAATGGTTGAGCGACTTTGGCAAATTTTCCACAATAAAAGTGTTTGGAGCCAAACATCACCAAGACACTAGGTGATGGTTTTCTGCACATGTCAGTCCCTTGGTATACTAATGAATGTCATGGGAGAAGCAGAGAGATTTCTTGTGACATTGTCATGGATGCCTTAATTGTAAAGATGTTCACACACCAACATATTCCCCAAAAGTAACAGAAGATATATATGTAACTGGCCAAGACCCAAAGAAGGAAACTGTGCTAAAGAGAGATAGGCTAAGGGGAAGGAGGAACTTCCTGTCTCTAGTTATTATGTTAATTACAAATTTAAAAGGACAGCATTCATTTATGTATTGAGCATCTACTAGGGAGAAGCTTTTACTTGGTAGGAATATTTACTTTGGTAAGGATATTGCAGCAGCATCCAAACTCCATACTCTCCCTGTAAAATGGGGTAACAGCATAACTTGTAGGTTTGCTAGGGAAGTAATGTGAGATGATGTTTATAAGATGAACCACTCAGTTTCTGGTCCCATAAAGCACATGCTGCTTTACTTATCTTTATTATCGCGAGAAGAATTTGAAAGAGGGCTTCCCAGTTCACTACAGAGCTCCCTTCACACACTTGACACAAGCTCTGGCTGATGACGTAGTTGCTCTGGCGGAACACACTCAGCAAACCAGGGAGATCTACCATTGGCAGTAGCTACTAACTTCCCAGAGAAACTGATGAATCTCAAAATCTGCTCTGAGGCAAGCCTGGCGGAGAGTCCAGAGTCAAATGCCTTCACTTTGCCGAGGGTACTTGGCTTTTTGTATGTGTGTACTATGGACTTCTTAGATGGCTGAAGCCTCCAGACTCTTTCCTGGAATGCTGTTTTCAAATGCACAAAATATAATTCTTAGGATTTGAAAGAAAAAAAATTTATATTGAAATACAGTGACCAAATATTTAAAAAATGAATTTGGATACTTATGTCTTTATTTAGTAGTGCTTTATCAGGATCTAACTGGCAGCAGATCTGAAAATATTGAAAGGTCTAAGTGATGCAGGTAAGCAATAGGTCCAGACACCTGTAACAAACATAGATGGCATAAAAATCAGTGGTTTCTATTGGTGACAAAATCATAGGTAAACCCAATATTGGGAAATGTTAAATTTTAGTTAAAGGTTACAGAAAATTAGAGGTTTAACTTTTACTCATTTGAATTCACAGAAGCACTGATTTCTATCCATAGTGCTCAGGCTGAGAAGAGCGGATATTATAGTGTTGAACTTCTTTTTCTTTTTATGAAACTTAGGGAAATTCCACCTAGTGTTTTATCTAGTTTGATGTTCTATAATAAGAGACTATGTGTGGAAGACTCCAGTAGTTTAACAATTATGTCTTAAGCCCTACTATGTGATAGGCAATGGAATAGTCTTTCAGAAAAGAAAGATTTGGGGGGTTCTCCCCATGGAAAAGCTTTTCTTCCCCAGCAGGGAAAAGATACATATTTGTATGTTGTTCTTAGTTAAGAACCAAGGAGAACGTACCCAGACTATGCTCTTTTAGATGCCCTGTCCACAGATTGCCAGTATCACCAAAGCAGCTATAAAAGC
Organism: Marmota monax; assembly: GCF_021218885.2. NCBI lineage: Eukaryota > Metazoa > Chordata > Mammalia > Rodentia > Sciuridae > Marmota > Marmota monax. Next base: position 5,157,131 of record NW_026695228.1, read on the forward strand.
ACTCAGTCCAGCCTCCAATCAAGAAAACCACTTTATCAAGTTGAGAGGCTCTATAAAGTCATCCTTAATTGGCTCTCAACAGTGTGAAGTTTAGGGAACATCATGGCATGAGGTTAAGAGCCCTTGCCAATCAAACAGAGCTCGTTTCAGATGTCAGCTCTGCTATTACCTGAGTTGATGATCTTTGGGAAATTATTTATAGTTACCTGAACTTCATCTTCCCTATCTGTGAAACAGGGTTTATAATAATAGCCCTTTCTACCTCACAGTGGCTTTCTGTCAATTAAATGTAAATATTATATAAAACAGCACACAGCCAAAGTTTATGTGTTTTCTCTATAATTGGGGTTGGTAGGAGGAAATGCTTCCTCTTGGTCTCTAGATGAGATGCCAACAAGCTGTGGGTTTCTCTTGTAGCAGCCCAAGGGTTAATACTGCTAGAGGGTGTGGGTGGGTTCTGTTTAGATAGAGCCACATCCCAAGGCTTCCTTCCAGCCTGGTTTGCTATTGTTAGGGTATTTCACCACCTCTTTGATGTTTCAAGACTGACAGATGTTCTTCAAGAATTCCTCTCCCCACAGATTTTTTACACATAGGTTTTCAAAAAGAAATCACAGGAAATTTGAGGGGAAAGTAAAAATATGGTTTCTGACTTTGAACTGGGGATTTCTAGAACCTTCCTCAGTCAATACCACACATAAACTTCAGGGGATTCCTGTTTTTGTATTTTTATTAGCCTGAAAAGAATTAGAACTGAATAAGGGAGATCCTTTTTACATATGGCTAGGAATTATAAAATAAAATAAATTATAGAATAAATGAGCAGTTCATTTCATGTTTTAATGAAATGGAACCACATATAAATATTATGCAGTTAATACTTAAAACTTTCTAATTGCATTTCCTTGTATGTGAAAAAGAATATCACATTGGACCAAAGTCAACCTTCCCCAAATAGCAAATAGTTTAGGCTTTATAGGCCTTAAATGATTTCTATTGCAGGAACTCCATGCATGTGTGTTTGTGTGTGTGTGTGTGTGTGTGTGTGTGTGTGTGTGTAATACTTTTTAAAAATGAAAAAATACATGAATAAATAAATCTTAGGTCATAGGGCTGTATTAAAAATTGGTCCTGGGCCCTGGGGCATAGTTTACCAAGCCCTGCTAGGGAACCTAAGAAATTTGAGGAATAACCTCTCACATAATACCCATACAACACACATGTGTTGAATATCATTAAGTGGCTTATCCTTCACAATGTTCAGGGTATATCCAGGTGATCAAAATAGACCTGACCATTGTTCATGTACAGCTTAATTTACCCTGAGAGAAAAGAAATCAGATAATCAAACCAATTTATGTTCTAAGGCATTTTATATAGCTACAGACATGGAGGATTGAAAAAGCCGGTGCTTGAAGCAAGCACCACCGTGGATGCTTCAGATAAGAGAGATGGAGTTTCAAGGAGCAAATGTAATCTGTGTTGTGCTTGAATGTTATTTCACCTGTCTCTGTAATTTTGCTCTCCAAGTTCATGCTTTGTGGGAAAACAGGGACAGTCCAAACAAATCCACGGGAGCATTTCCCCCCCAAGGTCATCAAAAAATTGCATACCTTTTCCATTCTTTTAAGTGCATTAATGTATCTCTCCCCAAAATTGTGATTTGTTTTCCCTCTGAGTTTCTCTAATTCTGAGGGCTTAGGGTTACTTCTCCAGTTTTTAGTGTCATCAAGTGGATTATAAGACCTTAGAATTTATGGTCAATGGAAGTTGATATTCCCATTTAGAGTTACCTTAAGAGCAGGTAGTACATCATCATACACCTGAACATTCTAAATTGACATGTGCTGACATTTCTGCTTTTATTTCATTAAATGATGGTATCAAATACCATTTAGGTGATGGGTTCTCCTTGAGAAGTTAAGGTTGTCTCCATTCTACCTAGACTATATCCTCGACACTGGTTTTTGTTGTTCTTTCGTTTTTTGCTTAGACACCTACAGTAAATGAAAACTGTCAATTGAATAATTACATATCTTTTCTCCAACATAAAGTCTGGCTCCATTCCCACCTTTTTTCCATTCCACACTTTTTTTCTATTTCCCTGTGCAGAGCAATTCTAGGATAATTCCCCAGACAGATCATATATCCTTTCTCCTTAACATAACACTGTTTCCGTCCATCTTGGACCTTTCCAATCCATCAGTGGCCACCTTAAAAGCAGCCTTTGCCTCCATGCCTTCTATGAGTCTCTGAGCTTTTCCACCCTCCACCAGCACACAGACTGTACCACACATTGAGCTCACATCCCAGAGTGTCATATGTTGCTCAGCATTTATGTACCTGTGTTTTAGTCAGTTTTTGTTGTTGTTGTTGCCACTGTGACTAAAAGATCTGACCAGAACAGTTTTAGGGAAGAAAAGTTTATTTGAGGGCTCATGGTGTCAGAGGTCTTAGTCCATAAAAGGCCGATCCATTCCTTTGGGCTCCAGGTGAGGCAGAACATCATGGCGGAAGAGTATGGCAGAGGGAAGCATCTCATATGATGATCAGAAAGCAGAGAGAGAGAGAGAGAGAGAGGTTTCCACTTTTCAAGTGCAAATATACACCCCAAAGCCATGCCTTCCAATGCCCACCTCCTCCAGCCACAGCCTACCACTTCAGTTACCACTCAATTGATCCCTATCAGGGAATTAATTCATGGACTGGATTAAGACTCTCACAACCCAATCTGAACCTTCTTGCATCATATCACATATGAGCTTTTCGGGGACAACTCACATCTAAACCATAACAACCTGCCTTAATCCCTCTACTGGATACTCCTTGAGGGCAGTGTCATACTCACAGTAGACACCTGGTAGTGTCTTCATCAATCACAGGGGCCTGGTTCTTTGTCCAAGAAAGAAAACTGGAAGCCTTTCCATGTTCATCCTCTCTTACTTTGTAGCAGTGTTTTCATTGTTGCTGTTAATTCTTCTTCTTCCATGTAACTACAAACTGCATGTCCACAGCTGGGGATGTAGCATGGTGCTAGAATCCTTGTATAGCCTGAGCATGGCCCTGGGTTCCACCTCCAGTACTGGGGGAAAAATGTATGCTCAGTGAAAACAGGAAAATGGGTGGACATAAGGTAATAGATTTCCAAAGAGACTCTCCCCAGAGACCCCTCTCTGCACAACTCATAGGCTCAGAGCTGATGTTTCCAGGTAGCCTGAATGCTGATCAGAGTAGAACATGTTAGAGCTTGGAAATGAGCAAAGTCTATGCCAGAACTTTGGCTATCTCGTTTTTGTTTTTTTTTTAACCAGATGCCTTATATGCAAGCTTTTTGAAAGCAGGAGCTGTTCTCCTTCTATTTAAATTCCCAATGCCTCTGCCAATGCCTTGACCTTAGTGAACATTCAGTAAACATTTTGTCTTTATTCAACAAATATTGAGAACTTGCTGTGTGCTAAGGGCATGTATGGTAGTGAAGAAGTCCCTGCCAGCCTGGACTTCCCTGTCTGCTGGGATTGAGGAGAGAAAAAAAAGATGGAGATAAAAACCAAAAAGTGAGGTCCTAGTTATTTGGTTTAAATTGTGCTGAAATGTAACATATGAAAAGAATACCATGCTACGAAAATATATAAAATAAGACATTTACGTTTTCTTAGACTTCCCTTAGAGACATTTAGTCTGAAGTTTGGGGAAAGAGTAGGAGATGTTTAGTGGATAGCTAGAAGTAGAGAAGAATGGACAGGTGTACTTCAGCATAGCTGGAAAAAAAATCCTAATATATTATCCACAAACGCTATACAGATGCTACTGGGTAAAGACTAGAAACCAGGACTCACTCACTACTGAGCTCAACAACTCCTCTCCTTGTTTTGTTTCCACATCAGAATATACCACCAACAGTCCTGACCTGCTGTTAGTCATCTTCCAAGTGACAGGCGTTAGCCTCCTGCCACCGCTGGGAATCGCCATAGCCGTCATCATCACCTTCTACTGTTACCGCGTCCACCGGCAGCAAAAGCTGAGCCCATCCTGGGAAACCAGCAAGTCCGGGAAGCTCATAGAGTTCAGCGAGCACTGTGCCATCATTCTGGAGGATGACCGCTCGGACATCAGCTCCACGTGCGCCAACAACATCAACCACAACACGGAGCTGCTGCCCATCGAGCTGGACACCCTGGTGGGGAAAGGCCGCTTCGCCGAGGTCTACAAGGCCAAGTTGAAGCAGAACACTTCAGAGCAGTTTGAGACCGTGGCGGTCAAGATCTTCCCCTATGAGGAGTACGCGTCTTGGAAAACCGAGAAGGACATCTTCTCCGACATCAACCTGAAGCATGAGAACATCCTCCAGTTCCTGACCGCGGAGGAGCGGAAGACAGAGTTGGGCAAACAGTACTGGCTGATCACCGCTTTCCACGCAAAGGGCAACCTGCAGGAGTACCTCACACGGCACGTCATCAGCTGGGAAGACCTGCGCAAGCTGGGCAGCTCCCTCTCCCGGGGCATTGCGCACCTGCACAGTGACCACACCCCCTGCGGGAGGCCCAAGATGCCCATTGTGCACAGGGACCTTAAGAGCTCCAATATCCTGGTGAAGAACGACCTGACCTGTTGCCTGTGTGACTTTGGGCTCTCCCTGCGGCTGGATCCTACTCTGTCTGTAGATGACCTGGCTAACAGTGGGCAGGTAAGGCGAGCTGATGCCATGTCCCTCTTCCCTTGTGTCTGTCCTCACTCTACTTCTCCATCAGTATCTCCTGCCTCTGTGCCACACAGGTGTACACCCTGGATCCTTATTTAGGGAGTCTAGCCAAAGTTAGCAGTCTACCCTGGGCATCCTCCATTCTCTCTTCCTGATGGACAACCCTTGTCCTCCTGTCTCCAAATCTTTCCCAATTCAGGGCAATCATTTTTCTCCAAGTCAATCTTCATTTCTCTTCCATCTGCAATTATTTTTCTTGGCCTGGAGCACTGTTGGCATTGAAATCTGTTCTTGACCTCTCTTTTAGTTGTACTTAGCCCCCTGTAACTCTATACTACTGGTAGTTATACTGGTTTCTAGATTCCAGAAGGCAGTCTCCCTGACATCTAGATCCATATCTGTATGGTCACCCAAGACATCCAGCACAGTGCCTTGAAAGTGAAACTGACCTATAAGCTTTTGGTGAGTGAATGAACAATTCCACTTAGGAAGCACTCTCACAGATTAAAATGGAAATCTATTTTGGCCAAGGAGCCAAAAAAGTGGGAGTGATTAAGAATTATCCAGGCATCCTTTGTGAATGGTGGGCTCCATGTTGTCACTCATTGTAGCCCATCAAGATTATCATTACTTTCTCTGGCTCGGCCTGGTGGCAGGGCCTGCTTCTGTAGTGAGCGGTTCCTGCTCAGGCAGTGCTCTGTGTCCATGGCAGCAACGCAGTGTTGAGGTAAACACGCCGAAACATAAACAGATTGGTGGGCTATGGTAATGAGTCATGCAAGAATTTGTTAAAGAGAAAAATTTCTTCTAATATACACTAATAAGGAGCATTCCTTGAAATTGATGATAGCAAATTACTGGGCCTTCCTTAGATCCTTGGGGCAATAAGGTAATTGTCATTAATCAGGCTGTACATATTTCAGTCTCAAATCAAACATTGATTTTTTTGAAAATTTTTTCCCTAGAAATATTTTTTTCCTTTGGCTTGTGGGCTCCATGTTTGCATGCTCTCAAGTTGTAGAGATCATTGCAGGCCTAAATCAAAGTATAATTTATAAGATACACCCACAACATTTATAATGGAATTCAGGTTTGGTCTTTTATGGTGGAGATATTTTCATACAATTTTAATTTTGTTGAGATTTATGAAATTATACTACATCCTTGGCACACTGGAATGTGCCATGGGGTAGACAGAGATTAAAATCATCCTCAGTGATGAAAACTGATGGCAATTATTTTTTATCATGAGCCTTGGAGTTTCAAAAATGAAAAATTATTGAATTTACAAAAGCAAAAGTAAACATCTAAAATATCACAGATGCTGTCTCTAAGGTTATCTCTGTAAGGATGTCATTGAATAATGTGTTGACATATATCACAGGGATAGCTAAGGCAGCTCTGAGCTTTGGCACTTCCTTATTTTGGCAAGCTTTGTTTATAGTCTTTAAAGGGTTTTCAGGGAGAGAACATCTATTTTTAAAAATAACCATATATGCCATATCTTTCTGTGCTGTTCTCTTTATCTAAAACAGCATTGTGTTTCTTTTAAAAATTATCTGTGACCTTGAGGGACAAGCATTTCTACACTGTGGAAATAATGATGTACTTGGGCTTCACTGACAGGTCTCAATGTTTATTTTTGCTTTAGGTGGGAACTGCAAGATACATGGCCCCAGAAGTCCTAGAATCCAGGATGAATTTGGAGAATGTTGAATCCTTTAAGCAGACTGATGTCTACTCCATGGCTCTGGTGCTCTGGGAAATGACATCTCGCTGTAACGCGGTGGGAGGTATGTATGGACCACTATCTATCATGGGACTGTGGTGGACCAGCCTTCAGAATGATGTTATGTTATTTGCTTCAACCCTGGTTCTAGGGCTTCGCCACTAAGTGGTTAGCTCCACAATAATAGCTAGTTGAGTTCTGCTAGCACACAGTCATTTCCAGAACCATTTGAAATCATGCTAAACAGAAAGCCATGTTTGGAACATAAAACTTTGCATCTCCTTCAATAAAATTTTGTGTCATTACTTTTCTCTTGATGCATCACTCCACAAATATTTTAATATCTAGCAGGAGATGAGCACTAATATGGAGAAGAATTATTTGTCGTTATTAAATAGATAATATTCAGATTAGCATCTGGCTCTTGTTTCTTTTTATATTGGAAAGTTTTTTTGTTTTTTTTTTTTTAATTGCAAGGTCTGGAAAAAAGATTGAACTAAAAATTGACTTAGATAGACATGATACTGTTGTTGATGTTGGGGGTATTGAGGAATGCATCCTTTGGCTGGCTAGGCCTCCAAGACTGATTAGGAGACTGCCTTTTCTCTTGCTTTTCCTAGGTAAGCCCCTGGTGGTCTGGCTGACCTTCTCTTTTTTCCTCTAAGTTCAGCACTTCCTTTCCTTTCTTGAGCATTCTCTCATGGCTTTCCCAAATTCTTCACAAGTTGCAATCTGAATCTGAGTCCTTTCTGTTGTCAGTGACCTTGACTGCTCTTGACCATGAGAATGTAGATAAGGATGGGCATCACTTGGGATGCAGGGGTAAGCCCATTGTTTTGGGAAGTATTGTCCCCTGATCATCCAGTAGGTAAAAATGACAGATATCTGCATAGCTGTATGCTTTGCTGATTCTCTTCTCAGTAATTTTCATCAAGGTCTTGGGTATCACCTGAGAAATGTGTATACCCCAGCCTTGTCCTGGCTGGCTGCCAAATAAAGTCAAGTTAAATTTATTTTATATATATATATATATATATATATATATATATATATATATATATATATATTTAATAATGGGATTGAACCCAGGGGTGCTTAACCACTGAGCTATATCTCCAGCTCTTTTTAATTTTAAATTTAAGACAGGGTCTCACCAAATTGCTTAGGGCCTGGCTAATTTGTTGAGATTGGCCTTGAACTTATGATCCCTCCTGCCTCAGCCTCCTGAATCGCTGGGCTTACAGGTGTGCGCCACCATGCCTGGCATTAATTTTATTTTTAACTTTTTATTTTGTAATAATTTAGACTTAGAGAATAAATGAAAAAATAGCACAAAGAGTTCCCATCTGCTACTGACTCAACTTCCTCTAATGTTAACATCTAACCCAAACCATAGTATGCAGTTATCAAAAAAGGAAATTAACATTGGTATCCTGCTGTTAATTATAGACCTTACTTGAAATTCCAGGTCTCTAGGAATAATGTCCTTTTCTGGAACAGGATCCAGTTGGGGACACACATTGCTGTAACCTGGGTGCCTCTGTAGTGTCCTTTACCTCAACTTATCTGTTTTTTATGACCTTGGCTTTTGTGAACTGTTTAGACCAGTCACTCACTTTGGGTTTCTCGATGTTTTCTCATGATCAGATAGTCATATGAATTCTGGGAAAAGAGATAACTATAGATATGATGTTGGGCCCTTCTGGGTGCATCATGTCAGGGGGTACAACATCACCAGTGGCAGAAGTTAAATCTGACCCCTTTGTTAAAGTTGTATCTGCCACATTTCTCCCTTGTAAAGATACCATTATTTCATTTGTAATTAATATATACCTCATGGGAAGATACTCTGACCTGTTTCTAAAGATATTAAATATCTGTTTAGTAAGGATACTTCAGACCTTTTCCTTTTATACACTAACTTGAGGATCCATCAATAATTCTTGCTTTCAACGATTATTGCTGCAATACTTGCCTAATGCAGATTTTCTTTTTTCTTATTCCTTCATTTATTACTAGGTATTCTACTTTAAGGAAGATCTCTGTCCCTTCTCTCACCAACCCTTGTCATTTTTCATTAATTATGTATTTATACCATCTTGGAATTATGAACGTTAATTTCTTTTTTCTTTTTTTTTAAGAGAGAGAGAGAGAATTTTTTAATATTTATCTTTCAGTTTTCGGTGGACACAACATCTTTATTTTATTTTTATATGGTGCTGAGGATCGAACCCAGTGCCCTGCGCATGCCAAGCGAGTGCGTTACCACTTGAGCCACATCCCCAGCCCCTATGAATGTTAATTTCATTCTATGATTATCCAATAGTGGCATTATCTATGTTGTTGCTCAAATTGCTACCAGTTTGGTTACAGGGCCAACTACCTGACATTTTGTCCAAGGCAAATTCATCTGGTATCTTTGCTGGCTCTGATTCTTCCTCCCTTTCAGAACATGTCAAGAGTGGGTCCAGGTCATCCCCTCCCTCCCTGCACCTTGCTGGGCCCCAGCATGGAGGCATTATTTCCTACCTGGCTGACCCTGTTATTTTCTGGTTTCCTGCTGAGATTTCTTCCTCAGCTACACTTCCAAAAGTAACTTTGTTTTCCTTGTGCAGTGAAATTTGTTTAACCAAGTTTCAGCCACTAAGAATAATTTACTGCCTGAAAGCTTTGACAGTTCCAAAATGAATCCTTAGACCGATATGAGCTGTGTCAGAGACAATGCTGTTGTCTCTGTCAGAATAAATTTACCTAGATTCCAGTATCTTCTCCATTGCTTTCAAAACTCGTGATTCTAAAAACATGAGCTGGAGGCTGTGACTCTTCTTTCCCTCTGTCAGCACAGCGAGCTTATTAAGGCCCTGCGTGAGCTCCCTGCCTTCATTGTTATCAATGACTAAAGCCCTTTCCTGTTGATATTTGCTGAGTGTGGAAGAATTTAGGCTAATGGGGAAGAACCAAGTCCTCCAACTTTTACGAGTTCTAAAAAGGGATGCAGTGTAAACACGTTTTCCTAAGGAAGGAACAGGATCTGGTTTGTTCAGCTAGTCTCAAAAAAAAAAAAAAAAAAAAAAAAACCTTTTATAACCTTTAGGATAAGAACAGACAGCATTTAGGGAACCGGAAAGAGGCCATCCCGGTTCTGATTTTGTTTGATCTTAAGCCCACAGTCCTGTTTCTCCCATCTCCACCCAGGCTGCAAACACCAAGGCTGTTTACCCATCCTCACTCTCACCCTGACACAAGCCATTACTTGTTCAAATATGTGATCTCACACAGCAGGCCCCTTCTTCCGTAAGCATTTCTACTTTTTGTTTTTAATTATTGATTCATTGCTTTTTGTTGTTGTTGTTTTTGATACATCTTGAAAACCTTAAAGACATAAGTAATTAGAACAAATAAAAACAATTTTTAAAAAAAAGACAGGATTTTATTTTTATTTTATTATTATTATTTTTTTGTCTAGTCTTAATTTCAGAGACTTTTCTTTTGCATTCCAAGAGTCCCTTGGAAAGCACTTGAAGCCAGGGCACAAATGTTCCTTCCAAGCCTGGGCTTCCTGTGTTGTCTTCTCTCTCGCCCTTATAGAATCACAAAGGGAAGGACAGGCTTGGCCTCAAGAGTTTTATAGTCTATTAAAAACAGAATTTGATTTCTCCCCTTTTGTGCTTTTTAAAAATTCACACATGCAGGCATCTCTTCCTTTACTAACAACTGATGTTAGATTTTAATGTATAAGGTGCTGGGAAGAGGGAGAGATGAAGCTTTGGCTTCATTCCTAGGACTTGACAGACAGCACAACTTTTCATCAGCGAATCTCATTTCAACAAAGGAAAGGAGTATACTTCTTTTATCTGATAAATATTGACCAATGCTTTACTTCACTACAGAGATGAACTAATGTCCATTCCAGTTTATTCTAGGGCAGAAAATGTCACAGAAGAGTCTGAAATCCCCTCTCCTGCTCTTTGGTGACTCCATTCCATTCTTCTGGTTGAGTCCAGTGTTTCACGTGTGCTAAGGCTTGGCCCTTGCTTGCCTCTCTAGGCTCACCTGCATGAGCTGTTCTTATTCTGTGGTCCTTATTATGCTTTGGTCTCACCTCTAGGCCTGGCTCATGTTATTCCCTGGCATTAAACATACTTTTTTTTTTTCACACTGAGGATTGAACCTAAAGGCACTTAACCACTGAGCTACATCCCCAGCCCTTTAACTTTTTAAATTTTTTGAGACAGGATCATGCTAAGTTGCTTAGCACCTTGCTAAATTGCTGAGGCTGGCTTTGAACTTGCCATCTCCTGCCTCTCCGCCTGCCAAACTGCTGGGATTACAGATGTGGGCCATCTCACTTGGGCTTAAATGGACTTTTTAATAGGCTGGTGATATTTAATTGTGACAATAGCAACAGAAAAGGAAAGCAGTAAGAACAGAGAATGGAATGCCCAGGCCAGATAGAAGGAGACTGATGTTCAGGTCAGGCAGTGAGAGTTAGGTCAATTCTTAAAGAAAGAGCCAGTGAGACTCAGGGCTGTCCTTTTGAGTTGCTCCTTTCTCATCCAGCTTCTCCTCCATACAGGGAAGTAAAGGGTAAATGTGAGACAGATACAGCAGCACCCAGAGAAGCCTGGCTCTTATCTGGGTAGAAAGTGTAAACAGATGGTAACCGTGCATTTTGATGCCAACTGCTCCTGCCCTGTTTAGCAAGACATTCTGCCAGGGAGTCCAATGGATGGATTGTCATAAGTGAAGAGAGTGGTCCAAAGAGAAAGGCTTCCTGGTAGAGATAGGTTTGATCCAGATGAAGGAAAGTCACAAAGGAGTAATAGTTACTGTGGCTTAAGCACTTGCTTCAGGTAACAGCTCACCTAATCTACCAGAAATACTTTGAGGCATGTCCTGTTACAAGCCTCATTTCACAGATGAAAAGATTGAGGTTTCAAGAGGTGGAAAAGTTGTAAAACAGGAATTGAAGCCTTGTTGTCTGACTCAGTAGCCTATAGATCCTAATCATCCTGGTGCAGAACCAGACTGGCTGGTGGAGAACATGTCCAATAAATAGCTCATTATTTTTACTGATGGGTAGTCGGAGCTACTCTGGCATCCCAGCCATTGACATGAAGCCTTTCGGGGGGTATCGAGCGAGACAATCACACACTTGAGGACCATTCGGTGATGGCCTCACTTCTGAAAGTCTGTACCAATTGATTTTCCTGGCTCCTCTGGGCAAATCTCTGTTAGAAGAATACCAAGGCTGATAATTCCTGTGCTTGTCCCAGCAGCAGTGCCTTAAATCTGAGATAACTTCCTTATCCTTATTTCCCTGACAATGCATTCACTCATTCATTCATTCACTTCACTCAAGAAATATTTATTGAGTAGCTAATGTGTCTCGGGCATTATTCAAAACAAAACAAAACAGGCTTTTCTCCAAGGGTCAGGGGGTCCAGTGATAGTATTCTAGAAAGACAGGTAATGAACAAATAGATGCGTGATATGACAGGAAAAGTTATATGAGTCTTATTATTTTATTTTTTTCCACATTATTTTATTGGTGCACTATATTTGTATGTAATGATAGGATTTGTTGTTACACATTCATATGTGCACACGATGTAACAATTTGGCCAATATCACTCCCCAGCACTTCTCCCCTCCTTCGCCTCCTTTCACCCCCTAGTCTCTTTGCTCTGCTGATCTCCCCTTGATTTTCATGAGATCCCTGCCACCCACCTTTCTTTTCCTTTTTCCTCTCTAGCTTCCACATATGAGAGAAAACACATGACTCTTTAACCTTTTGAGATTGACTTCTTTTGCTTAATGTAATGGTCTCTAGTTCTATCCATTTTCCTGCAAATGACATAATTTCATTTTTCATTACGACTGAATAAAACTCCATTATGTAGATATACTACTTTTACCCATTCATCCCTTTGTTCGTTTTAGAAAGAAAAATAAAGTAGGTTTAGGGGACAGGTAAGGACAAAGGGTGTTATTTCTAACACTTGGATCATTGGAAAGAAGACAAAGGAAAAACCAAGAAATGAAATCTTCAGGGTTGTTTGAAGAAGGAAAAGCACAGGAGGAGGTGATTGGTTCCTATTTTATAAAGGAGCAAAGTCATGAGATCACCTCCTTGCAAAGACAAACCTGGACACTGGTGTTCTTTCATGAAAAATGCCTGTCCCTGCCTTCGATTTGTTTGGTGTCCACTCAAGTGTGCGTGGCAGGTCATAGGCGCAGAGGGCAGGCCCAGGGCCCCTGTTGGTGAATACAGCAGGCACAACATTTGTGTCATCTCAGCCAGAATGGCCCCCCAGGAGCACAGCCTTCCAAATCCGGGGCCAGAGAGGCCCTTGTATAGAAGCTGACACAGCAGCCAGCTGAGCAAGCATTTAAGGAGGGGTAACAGCCCCAAGAACAGCTCCTTAGTAGTGACAGTCTGTGAGAAGGACAGAAAATACCAGTGAAAGAAAGGGGGCAGAGCAAAGAGAACAAAAAGAAAGAAGGCATTGGAGAGAAGGCCAAGGGAAGAACTCAATCTAACCATTTCATTTCGCTGGATTTGGAGGGAGAGGGCGTGCCATTTGGAAAGCCAACATAAAAACTCAGGGGCACTGCTTTGGGGAGAACTGTCAACAGCTTTGTTGCCCCACAGAGTCGAAACTACAGTCAAAACAACAGCTGCGCACCAGATGCTGACGCGGAGGAAGGCCACTGCTGGCCCAGAGACCTGCCTTCCTGGGGCCGCAGCACTGCAGGGAGAGAGGCAAACTTAGTTTCCCTTTGGAGAAGCTGAGAAATGTCCTGAGAAAAATAAAAAAGAAGCTGCAAGGTCTGCCACTCCATCAGAGAACAGGCTGCAGCTCCAGGCAGCTGCAGAGAGACACAAGGGAGCCAGGGGTCTTCTCAAGCAGCCAGACAGAGAGGTTCCTTGGAAGTGATGTTGTTTGAAGCACTGGGGGAAAGACCTGTCTTTGGGGCTTGGTTTCATAGAATGGTTCTGCTCTGCAGGCGTCTGCCTTGGGTTGGGTGCCCTGGAAAAGAAGAATATGAATGTTAGAAGTGTATTGGGGAAGAGATCACAGGAAATGCCAGGAAGGGAATAAGGAAATGAGTCAGGAAAGGGAAGGAAGCCAAGATAGGGTGTCTTATCAGGCGGTTCCCACTGTGGGCAACTGCAGCGCAAGCATGCGTGCAGCAAAGCACGCGCACCAGCCATGGACCACCTGACTTGCAGGAAACTGCTGTTTACCCTCCACCTCCCGTCCATCTTTGATGCAGAGGCACTCCGGGTCAAGGTGGAAGAGTGCCTCCCCAGCACCCCCAGCCTGCCCCACGTGGTATAAGCCAGCCCACAGAGAAACCAAGTGCAGAGGGAGCACTGTGTCCCTTGCTACTGACAGGGAGTAAGGAAGGGCACCTGTGACTTTACTCACCTTGTGGATTCAGAAAATGTGGTGCAAAGTCTTTTTTAAATATATTTTAAAAATTTTCCATGACCCCAGATACACACACACACACACACAAACACAAACACACACACACAGAGTGTGCCATGATTGGGTCAAGGTAATTGGCCTCTCACTTCGAACATTTACTATTTCTTTGGGTTGGGAGCATTCAAAATGTTCTCTGCTTTCTACTTCCAAATAGATGACTAATTGTTGTTAACTATGGTTACAAAATCTTGACACCTCTTTTCCAAGTCCTTCTACCTAGTTTATGATGAAGCCAGGACAAAAGTAATTTCCCTTCTCAGGGCGAATAGTGCTAACATGTTTTAAAGTGCTATACTCAGTTTTACTCTCTAAGCTCTGCTTTTCTGCTTAGAGTCAGTTCCATTTTTAAAAAATATTTTTTATTATTATAGGTGATCACACTTTCTAGACTAAATCCACTCACCCCTTAAGTTGTTTGCTTTGCTGTTCTTCACAGAAAGGAGTTCAGAAATTGGGCATTTTTAGATCAAACCTGCAAAGAGGAACTCTAGAATATATTTCATTAACTCCACTGCCCACGGTGCTCTGATCTGGTACCATCTTACACAGCTCCATCTACCTCCACCACCACCGCTAACTCCCATCTACTGATCCAAACCCAGAAAGGACATTGTTTGGGTTTATTACAAGAAGTTAAGGGGAGGGCTGGTTTTTGTCATTGCTAATTATTATTATTTTATTTTATTTGTGCATGACTTGTTTAGAATTTTCAAACCACAACCATCCAGTAGATCTCATAAGGTTTCCCTTCCTGAGGTCACATGGTGGGGAATGCCTGACCAGGGCAGGGAGAGACACTTGTCACATTTGTCACAGGCATGTTTTCACTGAGGACTGTCCCAGCTGTGCTTGCTCTGACTGCGGGGAGAAGAACTTTCTGAAATGCTCTTTGGAGAGGAGAAAGCCTAAAAGCTTCCTAAAAAGGCAAAGTACTTCCATCAGAGTGACAGTAATACCACGTGCAGTTCTAAGTGTTCTTTCCGGAATCTGGTGTGCTCTTTGGACCTCTGTCTTCTCAACTGAAGCGAAGAGTACTGGAGCACGTCTCTGAAGACTTCTTCCACATTCTCTGACTTATTTGAATACCCTGCAGTGTGTTGAATAGCTTTAACATTCATTTTCCCCTGTCAAGAGGCAACTCCCATTCCTTGTAAAACATCTAAAGCTGTTCTGCTCTGAGAGTGGCCTGCAGAAAGTGCTGCTCATTTCAGATTTGCAAGATGATAAGGATACAGAAGCTGCAAGTGGATGTTTGGTGACTTTGATAGCAATGTGATGTGCTCACAGCACCCAAGCAGGGTTCATTTTTCTTGTTATCCATTTCTACTTTTGTTTTACTGAAGCCTCTCCTCCATGAATGGAAGGGGAAAGACCTGCTCATTCATTTAAAAAAAAAATAGGTTGGGAAGTGCCTATTTATGAATAAGAAGGGAAAAGATTTAAATCAAACAAAGCTACTTTTGTGAAAGAAATTAGGGGTTCAGAGTGGGAGAGAGATTTACTTTTCTCTGTAAGTCTTCAGTGATGTCATAATATTAATCAAATACATTTTTCAAAACAAAAATATTTTAAGCACTGACATAAAATCAATAAGTAGGCATAAATGATAAGATTTTTTGGAGCTAGCGACTTTGCTAGGGTGGATGGAGCATCACGGCATCCAGGGGAGACAGCTGGAGTTGCAGAGGGCTGGGCCACTGGCTTGTTGCCAGGCACTGCCTCTGCTCTATGGCCCAGGACTATTCTGAAATGGAATGTGGTACTCACCTAGCTAGCAGAGGTCCCCTGCCCTCTGTCCTTGTCTCTTAGAACCCAGGCTTCCACTCAGGTGTCCATAGCCATCCCCTGTGGTGTCCAGGCAAATCTCTGACACATCTGGTGGGGCAGTTAGAAAATTGAGGATCAGTTAGGAAATGCCCCCAAGGAGGGAATGCCTCTGATATGGGGTCTGTAAGTGGACATCCTCCAGATCCTCATGGAGGCCCTGGGAATGGCCAATGGCATTGCCTCAGTAGCCATGACGGGGTGGGGGAAATAAGCTCCTTTGCCTGATTTCCCAGAGCAGGTATCCAAGATGTTGACAGGGAGGCAGCTGTGTACACAGCTGAGTCTTCTTGGTACACACTGTGGGCATGAGAAAAAAAGTAGGGGTGGGGGTAGGCCATTCAAAATGGTTGAAATGAACAAAGAAAGATGAGTTGCAAAAATCCACAATAAGAAAAAAAAGTAAATGTGCATTAGCTGTTTTGGAAATATATATTATATAAATATGACATCTCTCATCCCCATCCCCACTTGCAACCTGAAAAACTCTTTTTATATCAAGGGATGGGAATATGCCATTTTGGGTCAAATGGTGATTGCACCAGACTTTTTGGGGGGATGGTCACCAGGGATTGAACCACTTGACCACTGAGCCACATTCCCCACCCTATTTTGCACCAGACTTTTCTATTTTATACTTAGAGGCAGAAGATTCATAGGTCCTCCCAGTATAGCTCAAGGGCACCATCCCTTCACCAGCACTTTCCTGACTACCCTTCACCCTCCTCCCTATAATATCTCCTGCAAGTCAAAGAAGGCATCCCTTTGGAATACTGGGGAATCTCACAACTTTCCAAGGGTTTAGGAGAAGTAGGAAGTAGCCTAGTTATATATCTCCTTGCTCTGGGAAAGGATAATTGCCTTTGTTTCTTCTTCCTCTAAAAATAGTCATTACTTTTTCTTTACGTAAAAAAATACGCCTAGTACTTTCTTGTCTCATTTCCCATGGAAGTCTGCTTTGGTCCACACAGAACTTATGAAATTAAAATAAATGCTGTGGTTTATATAGTGACTTTCAAGATTAGGACTTGAAGAGAAATAAACTAGCCCTGGTGTATGATCTCCACCATGGTAACTTTTTCTTTGTTCTTAAAGACTATCAGTTATGCCAGGTGTGGTGGCGCATGCCTGTAATCCCAGCAGCTTGGGAGGCTGAGGTGGGAGGATTGAAAGTTCAAAGCCAGCCTCAGCAAAAGCAAGGTGCTAAGCAACACAGCGATTCCCTGTCTCTAAATAAAATACAAAATAGAGCTGAGGATGTGGCTCAGTGCTTGAGTGCCCCTGAGTTCAATCCCTGGTACCAAAAAAAAAAAAAGACTGTGAGTTGTGAGATTGACAGCTGGGTTTGGTTCTTCCCCTGCTTGTGGTCTTGTTCTGCTCTGTCCCTTCTGAGCACAAGTCTGGGAATTGTTGATGCTTGAGGGATAAATAACTCTTTGACCTGGTTGGTGGAAGGGAAACAGCATGAAATCTTCCTAAAAAAGCAAAGGAGCTTCATCAGAGTAACATCATATGGTGTGCAATTCCAGATGCTCCTCCTGGTTCAGTACTTACAACTTCTCAAGAAAAGGTACAAAGGCTTCCACAGGATGGCTCTGCACCCATGGTCAGATGGTGCAGTTCAACTGAGATGTAGGCCTAGGGAGAAAGGAGAGACTACTTCTTGGCATTTGTGTGATATTTATTGAGGATAAGATGTTCCTGTATTTCAAAGTATTAAAAAAAAAAAGAAAAAGAAAAGAAAGAAAATATCCTGGCAGCCCTTCTATTTGGGTGAAGCTGAAGATGATAAATATGCAAGTAGGGTTCTGGGAAGTGAAAGAAAGAACATAACAAAGCAAAGCAAAAAAAAAAAAAAAAGCAAATAAATAAATTAGCTATTCCTTTGCAAAATGTCATTTTGTTATGAAGCTTCTTCAGTTCTCCACCTAGAAAGGCAAATTATTGAAAGTTTTACTCAATAATTTTACTTTAGTTAGAAGTGATTTTATTTTTTTTCCTTTTCTTTCTTGTATTTATTTGCTCATTCATTCATTCATTCATTCATTTTTAGCTAAAAGCCAAGGATCTTACTTTGTGAAAAATGCGGCATTCCCATCCAGCTCAGTCATGTTTTAGTCCAGGAGTGTCTTCTGTCTTGTAAATTGTCCTATGCTTCATGGATATGTGTATTGATCTGCTCTTTCTTTTAAATTAGTGTGTCGTTTCACGGTTGGCCTGGAGTTTATGCACTGCCACTGTGGACAGGACCTGAGATTCACTCACCCATTCACTCACTCACTAAAGTGCTCCTTGAGAGCTCTCGTTGGATGGAAGCCCCTTGCCACAGGCACTAGGAATAGATAGAAAGGGATTTTTCTCTTGATCGCTCACCGTCTGAGAGACAAATGAACAGTGATCATAGGTAAAGCTGATACATGTGGAAGTCAGGCTGAGCCCAGGACATCTAGCCAGGGAGACCTGGGGGAGGCTCCAGGAAGCTCGCGTGAGGAAGTTGACCAAAGCCGAAACCTGCAGACCCAGTGTAGGGCCATGTCATCCAGTTGTTTTCGTCACAGCATGTAATTGAAAGAACATTACCTTCTAAACTTTTGTTAATGCTGATATAATGTGTCCCTCTGTTAACCCATCAAGATAGCATTTTTTCAACCTTTTATTCATTATTCCTATCATAAAGACAATTTTTGTAGACAATTTTCCTTCATCATCCTATGCTTTTTTTTCCATGTAAGAAATACACATAATTTAAACGTCGCCATATTGAACATTTTTAGCCATTTTTAAGTA
Organism: Marmota monax; assembly: GCF_021218885.2. Lineage (NCBI taxonomy): Eukaryota > Metazoa > Chordata > Mammalia > Rodentia > Sciuridae > Marmota > Marmota monax. The sequence continues at coordinate 5,175,669 of NW_026695228.1, forward strand.
CATTCACAATGTTGTGCCAGTGTACCCCTATTTCTATAAGTTTTCATCTTCCCCAACTGAAACTTCTTATCCATCAGTGTTAACTCTACCTTCCCATACTCCTCTCCTCCTTCCTGTTCCTAAATCCCTGGGCAGCCACCACTCTATTTTTTTTTTCCTTACTCATTTGCCTATTCAAATATTTTAGTCACTTTTCTGTTACTATAACAAAATACCTGGGTAATTTAGAAAGGAAAGAGATTTATTTTGGCTCTTGGTTCTGGAGATAGAGAGGTCCAAGAGTATGGCACCCTCTTACTGGCAGGGACTCTACAGAGTCCCAAGGCAGCACATGTGGCAAGAGGGGACAAACAAGAGACAGGGCCAATCTGTCTTTTATAACAGACCCACTCTTAAAATGGATTAATCCACCTATCAGTTAATCCCTGGAAGGTTTACTCTATCCATGAAGGCAGAGCTCTCCTGACTTAATCGCCTCTTAAGGTCTCACTCTTAATACCTCACAATGACAACTCAATTTCAACGTGAGCTTTGGTGGAATAATGTAACTTCCCAGAAGGGGAATCATATGACTTCTGTCCTTTTGCATTGGGCTTATTTCCTTTAGCCTCATGCCTTTAAGTTCCGTCCAGGTAGGAGCATGTATCTGAACTCCATGCCTTTGTATGGCTGGATAGCCCTCATGAAGTTCAGCAATACTTATTAAGTCTGTGTATTGTGGACCTCTAGAGGACTACAAACCATTGCAATATGTATGGTTTCCCTGCCTCCCAAGAACCAATTCCATCCCTTTGGGGTAATATCCCCCCATTGAGAATTAGATTTAAATGCATTAAAATGTAACCTGTGTGGCATTATCCGCCTGGTTCTCCATCCATTCTGTTGCCAGCCACTAGCTCTGTGTCACATGGAAGGTACTCAGCAGTCATTGGTTGTGTATTTCCCAGGATCCTTCACAACCACTCTTTTCTTCTTATTTTAATCCACTACTACTAAAAATCACTCTTAGAGTATTTACATATGTATTGCAACTCTCAATGCCTCATGCTGCCCCTACAGCCCAGCATGTCTACGTGCTCATATCCCCAGGTCACACACACAATGCTCAGTTGACCTGTGTCTGCCTCTTGCTTCACAGAAGTGAAAGATTACGAGCCTCCCTTCGGTTCTAAAGTGCGGGAGCACCCCTGTGTTGAAAGCATGAAGGACAATGTGTTGAGAGACCGAGGACGACCAGAAATCCCCAGCTTCTGGCTCAATCATCAGGTAAGGAGTGACAGCTTTGAAAAGTGAATAAGAGTCATCCAAAGGAACCTCTAACTTACTTAGAGAGAATTCTGGGATATTGGACTTAAATCAGAAGGCAGGTCCCCTTGTGTCCTATAACCCTCTTCAATTTGTTTAAAAAGACATTTCAATACAGTTGATGATCCTATTTTAAGTTGCAAGCAGCAGATATACACAGCATTCCGAGAGCTCACAAGTAAACATTTGAAGAGCATTTGTCACATTTTCCAGGCCCCCTTGGTTCTGAGTTAAAATGCTTGCTTGCAGCCTCTGCTGTTCACTCTCATGCCTTCATATCAGGAGTTTATGTCTCAATCCCTCTGGGTTCCAAGTCATTTCCTCTGGGATTCTTCAGCTCCGGAAAGAAATACTTAATGATTGCAAAACAACCAGGGTTGTCAGGCAGCTGGGCTGAGAAGGGGCTGTGGTGTGCAGGGGCCATGAGTAGGTGTTTGCAGGCTGTGCCTGAAGAGCTGGGAGAGGCTCATGTGCACACACCTGGGGAAAAGGGGCTGGCTTGTCACTGTGGATGCAGGAAGGCAAAGAAGAGGAAAATGCCAGGGAAAGAGGGGGAGGCCTGTGTGTTGGGAACATCCTAATGGCTTCTTAATTTTTCTTTTTAAGAAATAGAAGCTTGGGGCTGGCTCAGTGGTAGAGTACTTGCCTAGCATGTGTGAGGCACTGGGTTCGATCCTTAGCATTACATAAAAATAAATAAAGTTTTTAAAAAAGGTATTGTGTTCATCTACAACTAAAAAAAAAAGTATTTTTTTAAAAAATAGGTCATCTTTGTTAATTAAAAAAAAAGAAAGAAAAAAAGAAGAAATAGAAGCTAAGTGCCAGGCTTGGTGGTACACACCTGTAATCCCAACAGCTCTGGAGTCTGAGGCAGGAGGATCATGAGTTCAAAGCCAGCCTCAGCAAAAGCGAGGTGCTAAAGCAACTCAGTGAGACACTGTCTCTAAATAGAGTTGGGAATATGGCTCAGTGGTTGAGGGCCCCTGACTTCAATCCCCTGTACCACACAAAAAAAAAAAAAAGGAACTAAAAGCTAAGACTTCCCCTAGCGGACCATAGTCTGGACTTCCCAGGAGGCTTGTCAAAATTCTTTGCTTTGGGGTGCACTTGAGGGCAGTTATCAAAGAAAAAGGAGACAACAATAGGTTGTGAATGAAAGATAACTGGCCCTATGTCTGATACACCCACGAAAGGGCCCTGGTGAAGAATAAGAGAGAAAAATACCCCACCCCACCCCCAGCTCACTGACAAAACAGTTCTTTCTACCAAGCAAAACCCTTGATGACCTCCTTTGGAATGACCTCCTTTGGATGGATTCCGTCATCCATAAAGTCATCCATAAAGGCGAGGCTATGTCACAGGTTTTCCTAAGGGCAAGGCAAATTCAGATAAGAAACAGAAACAACAAATCAGGCGTAATAGGGAAGACAAATGGAGCAGGAAGCCTGGTCTGAGCCAGTCCTGGCCCAGAGTCCCAGCAGAGGACAGATGGAAATAAGTCAGAGTGTAGAGGGTCAGGAGTTTCTCTGGGGCTTCAGGAGAATTGTCTCCGACTCTAAAAATGTAAGACTGTTTGCATAAACTCTAAAGTCAGAAGGTACTGGAGTGGTATGTTCCTTTCAAACCCCGTTACCTCCTCTGTTGTACGTTTCTTATAATGAAGCCATTATTCATGATGATAAAATTCTGGAAAGAATTTGCATAATACATTTTTTCTCTTAATGAGATTTGTTGCCCTATTGATTTCAAGTTAATGCTTAATATTTAATTTAATTTACTGCCTGTAATTACAGTGTCAGAATAAAATAAATGTTACCGAGTACCAACAATAACACTCTACTCTTAACAGGGCCATCAATCAATACCGTCAATTAGGTGAATTATGCAATTAATTCAACATCAAGAACTCATGGGGTAGGGAGGGAGAGAGGGATTCCTAGGTGTGTTGGGAAAGTTGCTGGTATTGGAAAGCATATGCCGGCAATCCAAGACAGTGTGAAGGTATGTGTCCCACTCCAGCCACCTATGGGAGAGATCATCAATGGTAATATTGACCCTCTATGTGGGAGGAACTCTTTTTATTTCTGTCAGCCTGTTTAACTCCTACCTGCTTTTTTTAAAAGAAAGAACTTGAGATGGTAACAAAAACACTAGCAATACAAAATAAAAGTTAAGCCAGTGAGAGAAAACTCTCACCACATTCCTGGGCAGCATTTCCTGAGTGGATTTATTGGATCAGGGTGGTACAGTGGATCCTACGAAGTAGCTTATAGTCAAGTACCTCTGACATACAAAGACAGCGGTATCACCAGGTCCAGCCTGATATCCACAGAGGTCATCCTTGGCAGCTCTTGGAAGCTGCTACTGAGTCACAGACTTTATAAATGAAAGGAGGCTAATGTCTGTCTGTCCACCACTCTGGCCTGGGGTATTGGCCCTGTTACAATAGAAAGGTACAAATGATCCAGGTATAAAAACTATAGACAATAAAAGGCAAGGGAACTGGGTGCAGTGAGGCACACTTGTAATCACAGTGGTTCAGGAGGCTGAGGCAGGAGGAACCTGAGTTCAAAGCCTTTTTGGTTGGCAGCGAGGCGCTTAGAAATTCAGTGAGACCCTGTTTCTAAATAAAATATAAAATAAGGCTGGGGATGTGGCTCAGTGGTCGAGTGCCCCAGAGTTTAATCCTCGGTACCCATCCCACCCCATCCCCCTAAAAAAAGGCAAGGAAAGGAAGGAGAGAGGGAGCAATGAACCGGTAGAGCACAGGGAAGGTGGTGGGGCGTGCAGAGAACTTGCACCATGTCATACTATAATGGCAGATACATGTCATTACAAATTTGCCAAAACCCACAAGACATACAACATCAAGAGTCAGCCTCAATCTGAACTCAGAACCTGGTAAATGATGTATCACTGCTAGTTCCACAGACCCTACCCACTGATGGTCCTCTTTGACACTTTCCCTCCCACTCTAGGGCATCCAGATGGTGTGCGAGACGCTGACTGAGTGCTGGGACCACGACCCCGAGGCCCGGCTCACGGCCCAGTGTGTGGCCGAGCGCTTCAGTGAGCTGGAGCACCTGGACAGACTCTCCGGGAGGAGCTGCTCTGAGGAGAAGATTCCAGAAGACGGCTCACTGAACACTACCAAATAGCTCTACTGGAGCAGGGCAGGCTGGGCCAAGTCCAAAGAGGCTGCCCCTCTCACCAAAGAACAGAGGCAGCAGGAAGCTGCCCCTGGACGGATGCTTCCCAGAAAACCCTCCCTATGAGCTGTGGATGAGCAGAAAAGCAGCGGCGTCAGGGAGTGGGTGACAGAGAGCATTCTATGCCTTTGACGTTGTCATAGGATAAGCTGTGTTAGCACTTCCTCAGGAAATGAGATTGATTTTTACAATAGCCAATAACATTTGCACTTTATTAATGCCTGTATATAAATATGGAATAGCTATGAGATATATATATATATATATATATATATATATATATATATCTCCATATATGTCTATATCTATATCTATAGCCATACTCTGAAAAGAGACGAGGAAAAAGATCAAATATTCCCAGGAAACTGGTTTTATTGTAGAGCTCCAGAACCGAGCAGAGAAGGAAGGATCCATGACAGCATTGGCACTTGACAATCACACAGGCGATGGTTCTCTGACTCTCCACTTGGGGAGCTTTGCATTAGGAGAGAGGACCCGTGTCTCCGAGCCTGCTTTGGCCACATTGCACTTGCTTTTGCAATAAATATTCCCCACATGAGAGTTCTCTTCTGGTCCTGGAGCTGAGTATACACTTGCACTGTGTTTGGGGATCAGTGTTCCTGGGGATCCTGTGTGCCGATTTTCTCCTGGACTTTTTGATTGGCAGCCAAAACCTGCAACTGATTTTGAACCTCCTTCTTCACAACCTAATATTATAGGGGTCAGATACTCAGACCCCTATAATACTTTAAAGGTTATCCCCATCTTTCACAGGCTGCAGAAAACAAGAACAAATTTCTTCCCACCCAGGATATTGCCACACCGCCTACTAAAAAGGTATTTCTTCTTTGTTAATCTTCCCCCTACACTTGGGCTACTCTTGTCCATTCCCAAATTTCATCCTTTCCTTAAAGCAAAACAAAAACAATACCCCCAACTCTAGGGCTTTTTTTTTTTTTTGGCACACTGGGCTTGAGTCCCCGGCTTCTATGCAAACACCAATAGGTTTCATTTTTCTTGGCTCCCGAATGCTCTAGCACATTCTGGTCTAGAAAGGATTTCAACTCCCCAACACTGTTGCCGTCAGGATGGTGTCCTCAGGCACTCTGAACATACGTTTCATTTGGCCAACAGAGCATTTTGAAAAGTTGAGCCACTTTTTTAAAATATTTGGAGATTTTGCAGAAAAATTTGGATCCCAGGTAAGGAGAGCAGATGGTTTCCAGTTTTCTCCAGTCCTCATCATTTACAGAAAGAAGGTGTGGACTCACTTAAAAAGCTGCTTCTCTTCTCACTGTAAACATTTGTGCTTTCCACTGTTCCACTTCCCACACATGCACCCTAGTTATCAAACCTGCCCCTAATTAAGATCCCTTATAAGGAGTATGCATTCAAGCTGTCCTTCTGTCCCTACATAACAGGGTTTTGACTGTCTTTTCTGGTGTTAAGATTTGAAGCTTTTACTGGACTAAAGGGGGTCTCCTTTATGTGGTCCTGGTTAACAGAAGTCTTTTTTTTGCTTCTGTGTTAAAAGTTTTTTTTTTTTTTTCCTTCTGCATTAAGGAGGGAAACTCCTTACTCCAGGAAATTTTCTCGTGATAACTGCTCTCTGCATCACACCAGCCTTCAACCCTTTGCAGAAATTATTCTTGAGGACTTGAATGTGGGATCTAAGAATCCCATTTGCAGTTAGGAAAAGCTGGGTCCGCGTGGACCTGAGCAAAGAATGAGCTTTAATACTCCATAGGAAACTTGTTAATCCACAAACAAGTGTTAATGCTGCAAGTAACAATCTCTTTTTTAAAACATGTTTTTGAAGCTACTTATTTTCAGCCAAATAGGAATATTAGAGAGGAACTGAGAGCAAATGAGTTCTGTTTGGATTGTGGAAGCCCTTATCTCATTGAGGTTTTAGGGTACACGCTGAATTGGGGATGTACTTTCTAGGCACCCTGTTCCATGTGGGTGGGCTCAGTTAAGGACAACCTGGCTGCAATATCATGGAGGCACCCAGAAATTCCACTTGCACCTTAGGTCTTGCCGATGCCATCCCAATCGTTGTTGCTCATTGACCTCTAGTGGTGAATTTCTAGAATACTGGTCCATCCGTGGGATATGCCAAGATTTAAGAGTGTTACCACATCCATATCATCAGCATCATAAACTGGAATGTAGTATCAGATGATACTGTGGCTTGTTTTGTTTATTTTTCTTATACCAGAAAAAAGACCAAGGAATAACATTCTGTAGTTCCTAAACATACTGACATTCATTCACTACTATACTTAAAGGGAAAAGTTTTATTCTTCTATGGAACACTTCAGCTGTACTCATGTATTAAAATAGGAATGTGAATGCTAGATACTCTTTTATATCAAAAATCTCAAGCACTTATTTTCATTCTATGCATTGTTTGTCTTTTATATAAATAAAATGTTTATTAGAGTTGAATAAAGCCAAAATACTCAGGTGAGCATCCTGCCTCCTGTTTCTCTTCCTGGTAGTGAAACCTATTTGGCTCATTGGATTATTTTGTGATTTATAAAGAAAGCGTCACCAGAAAAGTCCTCTCCAACTTTTCCATATTTATTGCCTTCTTCAACGGTCCATCTCAGTTTTCTTTAAATAAATAAATAAAACAGTCACAGAAACTCACTAATACTAGATGAAGCAGCTGCTATTGGCCTGCTCCTTATCCTTGTGTCCTGGCCAGTGTCACTCTACATGCCCACAGGACCTGTGTTCTCCTCCCAGATTTGCCTTTATCCACAGCTTCCTAGAGTTTGTGCCTGCCTCTGTTTTCTCCATCCTGCCCACCAGCAGGCCATTGTCTGTCTTCTTGACAGCTGTCATGAGATGAGCTTTCTCCCCTATGCTTTCTTCCCAGATGCTGCATCTCATGTGTTTTGACTTCTCTGAATGGCAAGAAGAATGTGCCTTAGGAAGTTGACTCCAGGTTATTGTCTGACCAAGTGGATGAGATTTTTCTGCCTGAACTTCAAATTGTCTGTCTTACAATACGAGTGTTTTTGTTTTTTTGTTTGTTTGTTTTTTGGTTTTTTTGTCGCTGCTTCTGAGTTATCGACTGGACTCTTCATAACCAATGCAGCAGTGCTTACACCAGGGTTTCTCACCCATTGTACTGCTGATATTTGGGCTAGAATAAGCCTTTGTTGGGGAGAGGGAGGTTGTCTTGTGCATTGTAGGGAGATTGGCAGCATCCCTGGTCTCTACCCACTAGACTCCAGTAACGTTTACCCCATAGCTCCAGGCACCAAAAATGTTTGCAGACATTGCCAAGCATCCCTAGAAAACAAATCCCTTTTAGCCAAGAATCACTGAGCTAGATGATGTGATCCTACTGTGGGTGTTAGTTATAGCCTTGTTTTAGCTAGTAGCAACTTAATGGTTACTAGTTTTAGTGGTTACTTGCTCTTCCATTTACTAACTGTGCAATCCAGTCAAATTGCATAATCTCTCGGTGCCTCAGTTTATCATGTTTAAATTGGATTTTATAAGCCTTATTATATACACAATGTGCCCTTGTGATAAGGAATGTATGCAAGACTTTAGAGTTGCATCTTAAATCTGGAAAGCCTTCAATACATTTTGGGCAATACTAAGCTGGTTTAGGAAATACCAAGTGCTCCTCTTGCAAAGAGGCAGATTTTGAGATAAATCTTAGCATCAACAACATAGGAAAATAGACACATTTTACATGCTATCGGATAGGAATGAGAGAGAGTGCTTATTCACTAAGTATTTACCAAGGTGTTAGATTTAGTCCTCCACTAACTGAGTGAGATGGTGCTATGACCCATTTTGCAGTTGAGAAATTACATTATCAGAGAACTCAGGCAAGGAGCTCAGGGTCTCCCAAAGTAGAATCAGGATGCAAAGCTAAGTTGCCCCGGAACTGGAATTTGTAACAGCTGAGATACTTGGTTCTTTTAAGGAACTGGCCTGTCCAGCAGGATAAAACCTCACTCCATGAGGAAATGCCCCACTCCTCCATGGACACACATGATTGACATTCTTACCTCCCTCCCCTATGGCTCTGTTTGTTCCGTGAGAGCCTGGGAGGGGCTTGTTCATCTCTATGGCTCAGTTTTCTCTCCACTTACCTGATAAGAATTGTTTAAGCGCTCGCTGGAAGAATAATTGGGAGAGAGTGAGGCAAGGGGTGCAGACTGTGTTTCTTAATGTGCGAAATGTATACTGGTATCTGAGATGATTTCAGAATGTGCCAGACTTTAAAAACATTATTTTAGTTCGTCTGTTTTGATTTTAAAATGTATTAGAAAAACCTATTAACACATTAAGCCTGGGCTTTCACAACTATTATTGCTTAAAATGTGATCAAGTGAAAAAATTGAATTGATTTTTTAAAATAGACTAAGTAGATAATGGTACATATTTGTGGCAATTATAGGAGATGTGACTATGAATGATTGCAGTCAGAGAGATCCACCAAGGGAAGCACGTTCATATCAACTGCTAACATTTTACTGGGCACTTGGTAAGCACCATGCATTATTCTCTGCTTGGCTTTCTTTATCTGCATTAATCTTCATGAATAACCTTTGTAAGTAGTCTTACTTCCATTTTATAGATGAGGAAACTGAGGCAGAGAGCAAGGTCTTGCTAACAGTCCTGTAGCTGGTAATTACTAGCATCAGAATTTGAACTGAAGCAGTTGGACTCCAGAGCTCACATTTCTATCCCAAACACCAGACAAAGCTGGAATGAGAGACAACAATATGCAGTCTCTGAGGGACTTGAGGGTCTGGTTCAATAGTTCAAAATATGGAGGAGGGAGAGGCTGTTAGTACTGAAGAAGTGGGTTTGGTCATCAGGAGCCCAGGGGAAGAAAGTCATTCCTCAAACCAAACACACAAGGACTCTGGGCTCAAGCCCAAGAGCTTCAGCCAAAACAGGAGCCAAGGTCCTCTGACACCCTTGCAGGCTCTGTGCTGCTGGGGTTATTTCAGTTCTTGCTACTGCAAGGTCAGGAGCATTCCCAGCTGGCAGTATGCCACCAAGTGCCCTCAGCAGGGACCTAGTCCCTTGCACCATTCAACATCTTTTGAATGCAAGGTTCTCTTTGTGCCCAAGAGTTCCCATTTTGTGGTGACTGTTTTTGTTTTAAGCTTTCTATGCAAATGACATGCTAATGGTCCAGTCCTGAGGGAAATCCCTTCCCAAGGTGACAGACAGGGAGTTTTCATTTCAACAGTGTGCCTATCCTTTTCTGCTGAAGCCACCACAGTTGGCATCTGCTCATTTTGTTCATTTTCCTCCTGAAATAGGCTGCCTATCATTGCTTATCACATTTCTAATTAGTTTCTTTTTTTACTTGAATAATTATAGCTCCACACTCCATGGGTTTGGGGCCATGCCTTTCAGGCCTACTTTGCAAACTATGCTGATAAAGATAAGGCTGTGAACTTGCCCACATAACATGGCCTGCCAATCAGTCTCACAGTGTAATTTAATTCTAATATACCTCCTGATCTTTGGTGCATTTAAAAATAATTTGTTAATAGTCTTCCTATTCTAATTTAGCTAAAATTGCACACACTGAAATGCTTGCTCTTTTGCATGCTCTCTCTCTCTTTCTTTCTCTCTCTCTCTCTACACACACACACACACACACACACAAAATGATCCTTAAAAATCATTTCTGTATGGCACCTATGCAGCACAGTGCTTCTGAAATTGTCTCCAAGTTCTTCCCTTAACCTGTTCCCATAATGGAAAACCACAGAACACAACAACTGTAGCCCTGGAATCTTAGGGTCATCAAAATATTCATAATGAAGTCTAAATATTGATAACAAAGTGAATAAAATAGAAACTCCTGGAGCTCGATGCCATTAGTTCAGATCCCAGTTCTGCCGTTTATTGTGTAACTTTGGGCAAATCTCCCAACTATTTCCATTTCTTGGTTCCTTAATGTATACAATGCTGACCATGATAGGCCCTACCTAGAGATGTTGTGAGAACTAAACAAGATGCCCTTTTAAAAGTGGTTAGAACAAAAGCATTAGTTATTATTATTATTATTATTATTATTATTATTATTATTATTATTATTACATTCCTTAAAATGAAGTTGTGCTGATGGAATATTTGAAGGATGTATTTTTCCCCAAATCTTGGAGTTAAATCAACTTCTTTGAGGGGGCTATTTAATGCAGGTAAGTAGCATGGCTGAGAGGTAAACAAGGGGCCTGTGAGACAGGAAGCCTTAGCTATTAGTCTGGCTCCACCGCCCTGCTCAACAGAGGTTTGGCCCATCTGAAAAATCATCCCTGCCCTACCTACATAGAAAGCTGGAGAAAATGAAATGAAAGAAGAAATAAAAGACATGGGAAAAGTACCCAAATATCCTTAATGCGAGGTATAAACTCTCTAGGAACATTAGACCTTTATTCATTAGTAACATTAGTGGAATTTTCAAATATAACATTTATGTATGGCATCGATTTATACATATGCAAATTATTCTAAGCTCTATAAAGGAGGTATTATTTTCTTTTACAGTTAAGGAAATTGAGATAAGTATCTTATTCAAGTTCACTACTCCTCTGAACTATTTTTCTCTGTATTTTTTTTTCCTTCATCTGACATTCATAAGTGGAATACAACATGGTACATTATCCAATATCTGCTGGCATCTTAAAAACAAGAAATACATGCAACTCAGCATCATATCCCAGCACCTAGCACTGAGTGGAGCATACAGTAGTCTTCTAATAAATGTGAAGAAAGAAATGGAGGCTCTTGGCCTTAGAAGTCTGATCCACTTGAGGAGACAGACATACAAACTGCATGTCATCAGGATGTCCTCATCAGCAATGTCTTTTGGAATAAAACAACCTATAGCTAAAACTTCCTGGATTTTGCAAAGAAACTCTGAGCATGAGCCTGATTATTGTCCTGCATCTGCCCTTGTGGCACTAGCCATGGTCTTGTTCCTTGGTATCTTAAAACTCTCAATGAGCTTGTATTAGTTTCCTAGGGCTAATGTCACAAACCACCACAATCTACAAACCACCACGATCTTGGCAGCTTAAACCAATATAAATTATTATTTGAGAGACTAGAAGCCTGAAAACAAGGTGAATGCAGATCCACATGGCCTCTGAAAGCACTAAGGGAGAATCTAGACCAGGCAGTCTCAGTCTGGCTTTGCTTAGCTTCTATGGGCTCCAGGTGTCTCTCAGCATTTCTTGGCTTGTAGGCACATCACTCCAATCTCTGCCTCCCTCCTCAAATCACTTCATCCTTTTCTCTGTGCGTTTCTCATGAGGATATTTGTGATTTGATTTAGGTCTCACCTGGATAATCCAGATCATCTCATCTCAAAATCCATAACTTTGTTACATTACTAAAGATCCTTTTTCCAAAGAGGATCACTCACAGGTTCCAGGGATTGGGACATGGACATATCTCCTTGGGGACACCATTCAACTACTACAGAGCTTTAACCAATTCCCCTGGTATGAATTCTTCTGAAGTGAAAAATCGCAAGTTTATAACTCTCAATCATGCAAAGACTTTTCAAAAATGATTCTGACAGCTCCACAAATCTCATTTGGTTCCATTTTCTATCTTAATGAAATAATGGAGATGTTTACACTGTATAGTAATTAAAATATCATGTAAGGATTACTCTTTCTTTCACTGATTTCGTATACTTTTTTACACAGCTATCATTTTTGCAGCAGTTATAATTTTTTCTCTCCAGGACCATAAGAATGAGATGAAGTTGGCAATTCTCTTCCCACTCATTGTACTGTCTCTGGATGCCACTCCGTGCTCAATAGCCCTGATACAAAGCAGGGAGCAAACCATGCTACTCAAACCTGAATTCTAGCTCAAATCCTCTTACTAAGTCTCTCAGCTCCATGGCCTTGGATATTCTAGTTATTTTACCATAAGACTTATTGGCTCAAAGGAGCATTTTTATTTTGTTCAAAATTTTATTTTGTTCAAAACCCCAAATTTTATTTTGTTCAAAACCCAAATGCAAAGGAAGGAAGCATAGTCTCCTGCCACTTAATGGGAAAAGGATCAAAGTATCGGGAGGCAATGTTTTAAAATCACCACAGACAATTTACACCACATAAGTCTCAGTCTCTCATATGTAAAATGGGACAAAATTATCTTCAAGTCTCCTGTGGAGCTTAAAGCGTATAAGGCTACTTTCCTTCATTTATCTTAATTCATGTGCCATGTTAGTTAGCTTTGTGTTGCTGTAACAAAATACCTGAAGAAACAGCCTAGAGGAGGAAAGGTTGATTTTGGCCCAGGGCTTCAGATTGTTTTAATACACACTCAGCTGGCTCCTTTGCTATGAGCCTGTGGTAAGGCAGAACATCATGGCAGAAGAAGTTGGTGAAGGAAAGCTGCTTACCTCAGGGCAGTCAGGGAGGAAAAGAGAAGAAAGAGCTGAGGTCAAGACATAGTCCCTGAGTTCATGCTCCCAGGGACCTGGTTCTTCTAACTACCTCCCACTCCTACAGTTTCCACCACCTTCCAATAATGCCATCGGATTATGACTCCATAAGGGATTAATCCATTGATGAACTTAGATATTTCATGATCCAATCACACCCCAAAAGTCTCACTTCTGAAAATTACTGCCCTGGGGACCAAACCTTCGACCCATGAACTTTTGGATACACTTAGATACAAACCGAAAGCCATGCTAACTTCTTTTATACTATAACATAACCATATTACATAAAATTAGAGGGGAAAATGGTTCAGTTTCAATAGTCTTTCACTTCTTTATGTGTATATTACGAGTTGTTTTGCATAGTTGAATTGTGGGTGTGGTATTTATGTGTTTTAATGTGTGAATGTGGTAAACCCCCCAGCACACCATTTTTGAAATCTTTTTTCTCAAAGTTAAATAAGCTAGAAAGACATTCTGAAATTTTATTTTTAAGAGCCATTAGTTACCATTCCAACTAAACATACTGTGTGGCAGTAAAATTTAATATTCTAATTAATTTGCAGTGGTGATTGACCTTAAATTACAAACTCAGGTATGCAAGGAGTGTCACATCTTAATTTTTTCCATAAATTTATTAAATTTTGATTCTGAACTCCTAACCTCCTGGATTGGCGAGAAATCTAGCCCTTGATTCTTAGCATGACACTTCCCTCAAACACCTGAGGCTTTGCTCTGGTTTCATGTCTCATGCAGTAAGAAAAAGGCAAGAGATTAGGCAGTTATTGGTGAAACCTGATTCATCCTGAGACATTCATTACCATCCCTGCTGGGCTTGTTAGGTTTTCCTGCCCCCTGGGTTCTTGCCTTGCTGGGGCCTTGGAATTATTCTGGGGAAGTGTCACAAGTCTAAACCTGCTCTGTGGTGGGCCACAGTTCCCTTGGTAGCCAGCACGTGGTCTGGGTCCTGCCAGGGAGCATCAGTTAGACACTCTCAGCTCAGAGACCACCACCATGGTAACTCCTTCAGGTCCTGGGGATTCTCTCTCTTCGCCTTTCCTGTTGTCCTGGCTGGCTCTACTCCTGCTCTTTTCCCAATAAGTGTTGGTAGCCTTTCAATTTGGAACTTGAATCACCAAATAGTAGTTCACTTAATCTTTAAACCTTTCCTAGAAGGACATATTTGTATCTCATCTTTCTTGTGCTTCAAAGGAAGGCAAGATGAATCAAATGATTGTTTTTCCATAATAAGAGTGAATGCTCACTTTCTGCTACAAAGGAACACAGGAAGCTTATTGATATGCATTGCATATCCCCCAGAATAACAAAGGGACTCCCACTTCCCTCTGATAGTTTGTTTGGGTCTGTGTTTGACTACTTCCTAAATCTCCTGGGTCAGATGGGAGAATAGCCTCTTCCACAACTGAAGACACTGAAGAAATGCCAAAAAGAGAACAAAATGGTGGGCTCAGAGTTTATTGTTGGGATTATACAAATCCATGATCCCTTATGTTCTATATCACATCCAAAAACTGAGAAAAAATCTAAATAAATTTTCTAGCTCATTGGCCTTCTAAACCTGACCCAAACTGGTGTGAAGCAGCTACTTATAGTCTTAATTTACCCCAGGATGATTTTCAGGGTAAGCTTGTTAAACTGAAAAACCGTTTTACATTTCAAAACCTTGAGCTTTGAATGTCAAGTGACAATCTGGGGCCCAATGGGGGTGGGGGTGGGGCTCTACATAGGCAGAGGACTGGAAACATCAGAATAGGCAAGGCTCCTGTTTCCCATGACCAAATCTAGTTAAAATTTTCTAGTTAAGGAATTATGATGAACATCAGATGTCCACGAGTTCAGTGATCAATATGCTACACACCTAGAGGAAGCATGCAGATTGAAGCTAATTCATAATTCAGAGATTACCCACTCCTCATCAGAGTAGTACCTTATACTGTCAGCCCAAGGACATATCAGGGATGCAAAGTCAGCAATTAGGACACCTAGAATCCATTCAACTGAGCATCATATGTCTCGTGTGCTAAGGAGTTACATCAGTAGTCTTGTTCATGTTGGAACTGAGAAAATGACACTCCAGAGTTTGGCATTAGGACATGCTGAGCTGAAGAAACATTCTCAGAACCAGCGTTTCTTTGACTTTACGTCAACCAAACATCACACCTAGAGTCCAGAGGAATAGTCTCCCAAGCCATTGTCTGTTCTCTGGACTTCTTTTCTCCCCTAGAAATCATTTACTACCCGTAATGGTTAATCTGAATTGCCAACTTGATTGGATTAAGATATGCCAAGGATTATGGGTGTATCAATGAGAGTGTGTCTAGGAATGATTGGCATGTGGGATAGCCAACTGAAATGGAGTCCCTCCCTAAGTGTGGGCAACACTGATCAATAGGATGATGGCTTGGATGAACTAAAAGTTAGAAGAACAAGGAAGCTGCAGCAGATGCAAGTTCAGTTCTTCTTGAAATTTAACTCTCAGACTCGGAAGGTTAAAGTGAGCGCTCTGCTTGGAAAAGAATGGGATCCTGCAAATTGGGATGGTGATGTATGGGAGGGGCCTAGTGGGGCTGGGGTCATTGAACTCTCATAATCTAATGAGTTTATTTTGCTAGAAGTTGTTGAATTCCCACCCTTAACCACTACTAAGACATCCCAACCCCTACCCTCTGTTGCTTTGGCTTCTCTACCCTTCCTGGAGGGAACTAATCCTGCTTTGCTTATGGAAACAGTAAAAACTTTTGGTGATTCAGTTGCTCAGCATGAAGATGTTGATTCTCCTCAGGACCCACCCTCACCACACACTTTCGCTTCCAGGCCTATAACTAAATCCAAATCTAAGCAGGTCCCTAGAGGTTGAGGTCTAGAGAGTGGCCCATGAGGACATACTCTGAAGGAACTTCTTGAGTTTTCTAATTCATACAAACAGAGGTCTTGGGAACATGTGTGGGAATGGATTTTTAAGGGTGTGGGATAATGGTGGAAAGAACATAAACTTATCAGGTTGAACTTATCGATATTGACACATTAAGCAGAGATTCTAGATTTAATGTAATAGCTCGCGGTGTTAAAAAGGGTACGAATTATTTGGCTGAAGTATGGGTTTAATGATGGTCTACTATAAATGAGCCGGAAATGCCTAACCTCCCTTAGTTTACTGTTGATGAGAGAATTCAGAGTCTCAGAGAGTTTGGAATGCCAGAGTGGATCTGTCATGTACAACCTTCTCCTCTATACTTGGCTGGTCCAGAAGATGTGCCTTCACCAAAACTATAAGAAACACATATGTGAGGGAACACCAGCATCCTTGAAGATCTCTGTTGTTGCTCTTCTTTGCATGCCAGACCTTACTGTGGGAGCTCTGGTCTATCAATTGGAAGACTTAAATACAGTGGGCATGATTGGATCTCAGGCAGGAACAGGCCAAGTGGCAGCCCTCGATCACCAAAAACAGGATGGTCATAGTTATCATAATGGACAGCAAAAGGGAAGAAATTGACATAATGTCCTGACTCATGTAGATCTCTGGTATTGGCTAATTAGTCATGGTGTCTTAGAAGCCAAATAGTTGAGAAACACACCAAATTCTTACTTGACTTATACAAGCAGAAAAATTGCAGGGCAAATGTACAGAAATATGCCCTTGATCATAGCAGCAAAGAATCACCACCCCTCAACCACTTTCCAAATTTGAGTCAATTTACAGACCTCTAACCTTTTGAATAAAGGGGAGGCCAGGTCCCCTTGAGGAAGGACTCTAGAACACTACCAAAAATCTTTACTGTTAATCTTTTTCCCATCCTTCCCTAAAGCTACCTAAGGCCTTTTCCCAGATAGCTGTGCATTAGGGAAAAGGCAATGATCAGAACTTTGGGGGACTACTAGACACAGGCTCTGAATTGACATTGATTCTGGGAGACCCAAAACATCAATGTGGCCCTCTAGTAAAAGTAGGAGCTTATGGAGGTCAGGTGATCGATGGAGTTTCGGCCAAGGTCTGACTCACAGTGGGTCCAGTGGGCCCCTGAACTCATCCTGTGGTTATTTCTCCAGTCCTGGAATATATAATCAGGGTAGACATACTTAGCACTTGGCAAAACTCCTGTTGGATCCTGTTTGCATAAAGATGGAGAGAATATTTATAATATTTCTAGCCTATACACATATCCAGAACACCAATAATTTCATCAATGAATACATATTTGCACATCTATTATGATCATTACCAAAACCTCTGCTTATTGACATAGTAAAGGTAGGTGAAATGCTTGTAGTAACAATTTTTGAACTGGAACAGAACTGGATTTGTTGGAGTGCCACATCACTGTGGCTTCTATGGACTCTGCTAGTCCTGATGATGCCAGTATGGCTCTGTTGTTGGCACCAATGGTGCCAACTGAAAAGCTGTTCTTGTGGCTTTGTTTCATGAGACAGGTACTGTTAACAACACAGATATTGTGTTAGGAAATTAAATCATTCACATAACAGTATTATATTAAGAAATTAAGCCCTTCCAATGTTATACATCCTCACAAATAGATACTAAGTGTGATTTCTTAAAGTTTTAATACTGAGTTTTTAAATTTAACATTGAATATTTGAAATTTGAGCAGGCGATAACAGAGGTGACTAAGTAAATGCAGTCAGTTTACACCAAGAAAATTAAATGACAACTAAAAGACAATGGTAAGGCACAGAACATGCTACCCCAAAATATTGGCATTCCAGAGAACAACAGAAGCAGGAAGGCCACTCTCACCCGCCCCTCACCCTTCTGACTCTATCCCCTTATGAACACTCCCATTGCATTTTTATTTAGGAAATAATTGACTTTCCAAAGATCCAATTGTTATAGCCTATTTTGTATTGTTAACAATACCAGTATTACACAAGACCAGGGACTGGGTGATTTAAAAAGGAAAAAAAAATTATTTCCCACAGTTGTGGAGGCTGGGAAACATGGCCAAGGGACTAGTATCTGGTGGGGCAGAGCTGCCATCATACTGTGACATTGCAAGTGAAAATCATCAGCTGGGAGGAAGTGAGGGTGACAGGACAGAGGCTGGATGCCTGCTTTTATAAGGAACCTACTCTGAAGATCACAAACCCACTTCCATGCTAATGGCAAGTCCTCAAAGCCCGATCACTCCTTTGAGGTCCACCTCCCAACCCCACATTGGGGATCGAGTTTCTAATATGTGAACTTTGGGGGACACATTCAAATGATAACACCAATAAATATCCAATTCTATTTTCTTAACGATTTTCTATGGCCTTGTTTTCAAATAATCAGTAATTTATTCATTCAAGAATTTATTAAGTTGTATGCTATGGGCTTGACTGAAGATTATTTAGGTTTTCTAATTGCTAACCAATGACTGCAAAAATGATGGGGCGAAACATTGAAGGACAAACAGGATATTTTCACAGCCTTAAATTTCTCTCCCCAAATGTTTATTAGTTACTGCTGGTGATTTTACCAGATGTCTACAAAGTCTTTGAGACTCTTCCCTCTAGGAAATGGAGCTTAATTCTCCTCCACTGGGATTTGGCTTGGGTTTAGTAACTCAGTTCTAAGGAATAGCATGTGAAAAGGAGAAAAAGTGAAAACAATACCTTCACTGTGGAGAAACAAACCAGGCACCATCTTTACCAAGTAATCAGGTTAGCATCACCATTAATAAAACTGGACACAGGTCAGATGTCTTAGTCTGTGGTTAATTTTGTCCTACTACCAAAGCAAGGACTTTCTGTGTCTGCTACCCAATGTCCTGTGAATCATGTGTTTTTTTTTTCCAGTACAGCTGGAAAAAGGACACAATATTCCAGGTCATGTGTGAACAATGGATGCTGTCTTTTAGTTTGTGTGAGGAGTTATTAGTCTAGCCACAGGCAATTTCCTTTAGTCATATGTCCTGAGTCCTCTATGTACCTGGTCTCTGCAGCTCTCTAATATGTCTCCTTACCTCAGGGAGTCTGCTGAGCTCCTCTTGGGTTCACATCCCTGAGTCACCCCCTAAAACTCACTCTTTAAATAAAGTGCTACAATAATGTCTTCAGCTTATGGGTTTCCTGATTCTCAGGGATCACTGCCTTTCATTGCCTAATGTCCAACATCTTGAAAACTCTTGTATTCTTTCCAGTTGTTTAGCTGTTTTGTGCAGGACAGTTGATGTGGTTCCTGTTGAAATAGATAAATTCCTGATGGAATAGTCCGTCTATTCCATCTTGGATGAAATCAGAAGACCATATTTGTTACTTCTTTCTATCTTTTACATCTATCACCTAATCTTTTGGTCTCTGTGTTCATTTATTTTGCACAAGACAATTTCTCAAGTTAATTTCTGCTTAATTTATTTTAAATATCCAAGTATTTTGTATTTAATTTTTTATGATCAAAATACCGAAGCATCATTGCATTTAGACATTTATTATCAAAATACCAAAGCATCCAAGCAACAATATGTGTTGTTTCCAGTGCAGGGCTGAACTGTGAAAGCATAATGAGGATGTGCAGAATATGCAGATAAGTTAATGAATCAATAACGTTTCCTTTACAGAGCTGTTGTAAAAATTAATCAAATAATATTTGGGTAAGTGTCTAGCACTAGAATGTGTTTAAAAATATTTTATTTCTATTTCCAAATGTTACTGATTTCTCTCCTTTTATTAACTGATTCTCTGAGGTCAAATTATTAATCTTTTCCTTCTAATATGCTGCTTTTCACTCCCTTCCAGGTCCTTTGGATCTGGATTCAAAGTTCCTAAGGAACCCGTAGGTGCTTGAACTGGTCGAGTGTGAGGCTCCACTCCACTCTTTTTTTTTTTTAATTGCAAAATGCTGTTCACACAAGCTCAGGAATGAATCTGATACACAACCCTGGCAGAATCTAAAATGTGCTTGAATCCTGTGATATAGAATAACTGTTGCTGAGTATTTTTCCCCTCATTTTCATTATTTCAGGGCTATTCTGATGGATAAGAGGTAGAAGGATTTCAGGGACAATTACACTTCAAATTAAGGAAGATTATCAGCAAAATCAAGTTCTCAATAGAATCCCAAGTTATCCACACATACAGCTACTGTGTTTAATTCAGCACACTTTTCAATGAACATTCATCGGAACTATCTTATTTTTATTATTTTGACAATGAAAACTAGAAGGAATTCATTTATGTAGGAACAGACCCAAGACTTTAAGACATCCAGCTATCAATCAGGCAGGCGATATTGCAAAATGCTGAGCTCGCATGAAATCTCAGGTCAGCAGCAGCAGCACAAATGCCAATCATTGGTTTCTAATTACCAGGCACTTTCTAGAAGACAGTAGCTGGCACTGCTGCTGGTGACCCAGTTTTTCTTCAGTCTTCATATGAATGGTAATGCATAGTTGTTGGCTTGTTTTAGTTTTTTGAATTATATTATATCTCTTGTATTGCTCATACAAATTCTTTCCTCCACCTGCTTGCTAAATTAGAACCTCTCCAGTGTTTTTTTGGTGATGACAACTGTTTCTCCATTTACCAAGAATCGAAGATTTGCATGTATCTTCTCCAAATGCCCTTACTCATAAGAGTCCACCCTGAACGTGTCCTTCAGAATAGGATAATCCATACACATCACATGTATTAAACTGCTGTCCTTGAAGGTATAACTTAAACATCAACTAGTGTTCAGATCCATTACCTTGGGACCAATTCAATCTCACTTAGAAATATAATTGTTAGGCACGAGTAACTCTCTCTTATGCCAACTGGATTTGATTGTTTAGATTTAGCCTCTATAGCATTCAATCTATTCTTTTCTCGAGATATAAACATAGTGGTGTTGCTGGATCACTGCTTTCCAGTTCAAGTTTTCTAGTGCCTTTCTGATTTCCTCTGTTGAACATATTGATAAGTCAGCCCCCACCCCATGATCCCCATACCTTAAAACCTATAGTCCAGTCCCCAATATATAGCTATATACACAATATAGGTTAAGAGTAGGATTTTTGTCAATATCTATTGTGGTCACATTTTTTTATGATGAGACTAATACAGCTAGGGGGTGCTATGCTGTAGCATAAACATGCAGTATTAGTCACATGAGTGTTATTCCAGTGGTTTAGCTAAGGATGAGAACAGGCCCACCTGCCACATAATCAGTTTAAGTGTAATCTCCAGGATTGGTTCTTCAATGTTGGTTGTTTACATTAGAAGATGCAAGAATTTCCACTGCGACTTTATTATATGGATACAACTACATATGGACATCCTAAGCTTGCAGAGTGAAGAATTAAGGAAAAAAAAAACAACCTAACACACACACACACACACACACTCACATTTGTACACCAAATTAGTAAATTATCTGGAAGACCAGCAAGCCCCTAAAATGTGAAACCTCCCTAGATGTTGTATAGGTTAAGTTGTATAGCTCTGCCCCCAAGAAGGTGAGGGATGTCAAAATTCATCTGCAGGTTTCAGACAGCTGTCCGTAAAACACTGAGCTTGGGCTACCAGTCCCAGAATGAGAAAATTATTTCCTCTACACCCAAATCTCAGAGAGACTTTAGGGAAAAATGGTGTTTAGGTCCTTGACTTCTTGACTAATCATTCAACTAAAGAATTCAACTTATATGTTGATGTAGGCATGAGGTGGAAGACATCATTTAAGATTTATCATGGGTTCTTAAATGCCCAAGAATAGGAAGGTGAGGAGGTAATGGAATTCTTTCAAGAATCCATTGCTCATTCCTTTCCCTGCCCAGTCCACCATCAGGATGGGACCACACCTGCAGGGAGAAAATCTGTTTCTATTAGAGTTTCACAACTCTCTCATCCCTTGGTCTCTGGCACAGCACGACCCACCCACAGAAACCTCAAAGCCTTCTAATAACATAGAATCTATTTAGGACTCATCATCCCTATGAATTAGAGTTTCTACTATTTGTGTACCATACTGTTATCATCTACGGTTGGAACTTAAAATTCTGGTCTATTTTATACATAAACCCGTACCAGATTGTGCTAATGAAATGTTAAAAAATGCATCTATGGCTTGTGCTGTTCTAATGTGGATGAACTTTCTTGTAAAAAAAATTTAGAAATCAAAATCATGTTTATTCCCAGAAATTTTTTTCTGAGATGAATATAAATTAAATTTTAAGTAGAAACATTTTTCTTCTTTAGTGCATTTACAACCAGAGCACTGATTTCTCAGCTTGTAGAAAGGGTTTTAAGATTAAAGGTGATTTTTTTTTTTAGTTTTCTTTAAGCCAACAGAGTAGTTGTTTAACATTTATCTATCTAAATGCCTCCTCAAATTAAAAAAAATGTCCTATCAAAGGCAATTTAACAGACCAACCTTCCAATCACTCTTACTTCTACAATTATTTATTGAACAATTACTATGTGCCAAGCTCCCTATGTGACAGTTTATATGGCTGCAGATACCTTTTGGGTGGATGGAGAACAAGCAGAGAAACTATCCCTAAAAAGAACAGAGAATCAAGTTGACATCTGATAGGTAAGCATACATTTTGTCAGGTGAAGAGATAGAAAAGGGAAATATCATTTAAGGAAGAAGTGCTAAATTCAACGGTTTTGACATGTAGATAAACAGGGTGGGATCTAAAGGAAGGCTGCATTTTCTGGACCTCAGTGTGAAGAAGTCTGCTCCACATAAATCTGAAACTTCATAGGAGTTGGAAGGATGCAGGATCTTGGCAGCTGCTTGTAGAATTTGATCTTTATCTTGAAAATTAGAATAATTTGCCTCCATATAGCTTAAGTAGCAAGATTGGACAAGATTCAGAAGCAACATATGGATGCAGCAAAGAGGCTGTGTTAGCTTTTAATCACTGTGACAAAATACTTGAGAAAAACAATATAAAAGGAAGAAAGTTATTTTGACTCTTGGTTTAGGATGTTTCAGTCCATGTCTGCTTGGCCCCATTGCTGTGGGCTTGTGGTGAGATAGAATATGGCGGAGGGGAGCACGTGGTATAGTAGAGCTTCTCACTTAGACTTGATCCAGGAAGCAGAGAGAAAGCTCAATTTTATAACAAAACCCTTCCTTCAAAACCCATGAATCGAAGAATCCAAAAAATGGATGAGGTCAGAGCCCTCGTGATCCAACCACCTCCCAAGAGCCCCACTTTTGAATATTACTGCATTGGAGACTGAGTCTTCATCACAGGTGTTTTGGAGAGATGCTTCATATCCAAACCATAACTGAGGTCATTACTGTAACAGAGGTTATAGTTCCGGGGGAAAGGAACAGAAACTTGAAATTTGGATGTGAAACCAGACACAGGCATAAACAGATAAGTGGAGATATATTTTAGAGGTACATCCAACAAGGCCTGTTAATGGGTTGGAAAGTAGAGGAGAGAGGGAGATGGAAGTATGAAGCATCTGGGGTTTGCCAAATTAGATAGAAAATAGTGAGTTAACTGAGGTGTAAAACATGGAGAAGAGAACAGGCCTGGGGAGTGACCTTGGGTTGTGGGTAGGAAATCATGAGTCCATTTTGTACATGCTGAATTTGAGTGCCATTGGGACACTCAGATGGAATTATCAATTGTTACAAATTGTATCCGGAATGTCCCCCACAGGCTCATGTGATAAAAGTTTGGTTTCCAATGTGGAAATGTTCACAGACAAGTAGTTTTGAGCAAAGAATGGATGTGAGGATTCTGACTTCATCAATGGATATTTCATGGAGGGATTCATTCATAACTGAATGCACTATTGAGAGGTGGTAGAAACTACAAGTTAAAGGGATTCGGTCCTTGGAAACATGCCTTTGGAGATTATGTTTTGTTCCTATTCCTTCCTTCCTCTCTCTTTCTCTCCTTCCTGACCACCACAAAGTAAGCAGCTTTGCTGGGACCCACCCGTTTGCCATGCTGTCCTGCCTCAACATAATCCCAGAAACAATGGAGCCAGCTAACCATGGATGGAAATCTCTGAACAATGAGCTAAAATAACTCCTTCCTTCTTCTAAGTTGCTTTTTCTCAGCTTTTATGTCACAGCAACAAAAAGCTGACTAACACAAACCCAGTATTTCAACATGGGGTCATGGAGCTCAGGAAAGGCCAATAAAACTAAAACAATGGCCCAATACTCAGAGATTGTTATTCTTCTCACCTTCAATGTGTTCCCTGTTAAGAAGTTTTAATAATTTAACTCAAAAGGTTCTTTGTGTACTACCACCCTCTATCTTCAACGGCAAAAGCAGAAAGAAAAATTCCTGTTTTCTAGTTTGAGAAAGGTGCCGTGGCAGTCTGATAGAATTAATATCCTCTGAGACCAACTTAGTTATTGGTGCTTTTCTTTGCTAAGTAACTGTGAAAGTCAGGTACAGACAGATTGCTGGAATTACTCTTTTTTCCACATGTACCCTCCAATAAAGGGAAATGGAAAAAGCCTGCAGCACTCTGGATGAGTTACATTTAAATCTTGGATCACTGCTCAGTAGCTTGGCAATCTTAAGTATTTTTAAAAATGATAAAAATTATTATTATAATAATAATACAAGTTATTACAAGCTCCCCCCCATTGTAATAATAACTCCCATCTGGTGGAGTTTGTGAGGATACATAAGACCCTGTCAAGAAGGTGGCATTGGAGGTGGCATATAGTAGGAGTGCTAGGTATTGTCATCATTATCCTTGATCTCTGCATTAGAATATCCTGAAATTTATAGTTTTTTTTTTTTTTTCATAAGAAATGACATATCTGCAGGACAAAGGGGTTAAGGAAAAAAGAGTCCCATGCTACTTTTGTAATTTGGCTATAGTACTCCACATTCCTGCCCATATTCACCTTCACCCCATGAATCTTTATTTAAGAGCCTGGGTAGAACAGAAAAAAAGATCTGAGAGATATCACGTTTTTTTTCCATTTATGACTCTGGTTTAACCTGGAGTTGTCTTTTTACTGAACAATGAGTTATCCCCAAAGATCCAGGAAAGATTCCTCTTGCTGGGTACTGCTGCGACTCACTTGTGCTCCCCAAAGTCACTCCATCATGAAAAGGGAATGTCTTTCTGAATATAGTTGGATTAAGGAAATTTCATCCAATATTTCTTAAATTGAACTGTATAAAATAAACCTTATAGAAATTAGAACAAATCAAACCAGGTGTAATTGGTTGAAATAAATTCCCATTGGATAATGCATTAGGTCAGTTCAGATCGGTTTAAATTAAGAAGAATCAAACTGGTCCTGAAGATCTAAAATTGAAAATAATTATTTTCTAGTTCCACACAGGCTCTGATGGAGTCAAGGGGATTAAAGCATTTCGAGTTCTATCCATCCATTTCAGGATGGATTAGATAAGTACGAACCAGACAGACTGACTAGATTCCAAGTAGTTCTAATTGGAATCACACTTTATCAGCCTTGGTTAATTAATGAGCTGTCTGGAAAAATAAAACTTTGCTTTAAGAACTGTTGTCACTCCACAATTGTGGCATGATGGTAAGGCCCATGAGTCTCCTCCATTGCCCATTTTTTATTACTGACAGGACATTTTTCTTTCTTAATGACAGAGCTATTTGTATAGATGTTGACATTAACATATCGGGTTAAAATGATCAACATCTCCATATCAACATATCTAGTTAAAATGAAACCACATACAAACCAACCAAAAAGCTACGGTTTCCAGTCTCACCTCAAGAAACACGTGTTCCCCAAAGCAAATGGTGGTGGTGGAGTTCCCTTCTGTTTCTTTGTGTCTGAAATGTGGAAAACATGGCTGGAAGCATGGGGTTGATGATTGAATTCATCCCTAAGGACAGCAGAGCAAAAGTATGGACTTGCTATGCCCTCCCTCTGAGGCAGCCTTCCCCCAACTCCACATGACTCTCTCCCTGGATTCCACATCTCCACTCAAATATCAGCTCAACAGAGGCCTCATCCAACCAAATTTTCTACATAGTACACAGGACCCCTCTCACTTCCACAATCTAACAAGAGAGTAAACTCTCTTGATTTTTTTGTCAAAGTACTTGCCATCACCTGGTTTGGTATATATTTATGGACTGTTTGCCTTCCCTGGATTGAAAGTTGGAGAGGAGTAAGAGCCCTATTTTATTCACTGTGTATCTTTAGTACTTAAGATCATTACCTACAATATGGCAGGCACACTGCCAACAATTTTAGTGAATAAAGGAATATCTGAGTTGTCATCACCCTTTCATCAAATACCTGTTAGCATTTTCCATTGATGAAGATTTGCCACTTCTCAGAAGAAGCACAGCAGCTGAGCTGTGGCTATGGTTTCCCATTGCCGAGGAGAAGACAGACTACACAAGGTACAAACCCACACGGAGCTACAACCACTCTTTCCATTTTATTCAAGGCGTTAACTGAAAAATAGCCAGCTTCCTATTTCCTCAATTGTTTAACTAAATTGCCAATTAATCCAGTTCCCTTCTAAAAATGTATTGTTATAATCTGGTGAAGAGGAGATGACAGGAAAAGAAAGGTGAGTGACACGAAATACACTAATATTACTCTTTATTTCATGAAATCCAAATTATTGCAAGCATCAATTTTAGGACCATTTTGTGTAGATATTAACCAAAAAAGGCAACAAGAAATTCAAAATACATACACACACAGAACTATCACCATAGAATGTGAAGTAATTCAGAAAAAAAAATTAAAATATTCTTTGATTAAAAGATGCTTAGCATGCAGAAGGCCCTGGGCTTGATCTCCAGCACAGAAAAAAATTATATATATTGGCTAAAGAATATATTGAGAAAACATGGCACACTAAAATAATAATGTGCAATAAAAGCAAAACACTAAACATCTGCTCAAAATTTAAATGACATGAGCTAAAGATGAAGTATAGGAAGGTCACTGTATGTGCTAAGTCTAACCCTTGAAAACTCTTCATTCACCTTCCAATGCAGAACTTTAACTCTGTACCCACATCTTCAAATATTGTCCACATCTTAGTCACATGAAAGTCTGCTGGGAATCTAGGACCAGACTACCATCCACTTCCAGGAAAAATGGAGGAGGTGTTTCCATTGAAAGAACTCTGATTCCCAGATTCTCTGCCCAATATAAGCCATGTAGTAGTCTACACTGACATTTCAAAGCTTGGGAAAGGGAATGTCATTCAACCCTGGACTTCATTTTCGTTACTCTTACAAGGCAGAGAGCAAGACAAGGAATGGGCCCCTACAGATAAAAGAGACCCACACAAACATACGTATGAAGTGTTCATCCCCAGCTCATGATGTGACCGATTTTAGGAAGTGAATTAAAACTATTGCTCCTCGATGGAAAGATCACACTGCAAAGTATTTAGTTTTTATCCTAATCTCTAATGTAGGCACTTAGAACAGACAATGGTTAATTTTAGCTTTTGAAAATAAAAATTTAGCCTGCATAAAAGCAAATATTTTTATACGATGAACATTTTGTATAGTCTTCAAAAAAAAAAAAAAAAAAAAAACTTTGACATGCTTCTGATACCCTTAAAAAAACCATACTAAAATGCCACAGCAGTATTTTCAAAGAGTAGCTCAGGGGCTACTAAAATATTAGATATCGTCTTGCTGGCAAAACACTAGTTATTCAATCAATAAAAGGCGTTTTCTAAACCAGTGTGTTCAGATTTTACTATGCATCAGAATCACCTGGAAGGCTTGTTAAAACACAGAATACTGGGTGCTGCATTCCCCCGCCCCCACCAGAATTTCTGATTTAGTTGGTCTGGGGTGAGGCTTGAGAATCTAAATATTAATAAGTTACCCAGTGATGCTGATGTGGCTAGAAAAGGGACCACACCTTGAGAACCCTGCCTTAAACTATTAATTTATATGTTCTTTAAACAGTGATATAAGTTTAGAACACAGGATCCACATGGTATTTACTGACCTCTCTATAAGGCTGTGTCCAGAGACATCTTTGCAAAAAAATAAACAACAACAACAACAAAAAATTCCTCCTTTATACCAACAGTAGTTCCCAGACAGCAAGAATCCCTAATACCATTTGCTTAGCATTTTGGTTTTGTTGTGTCTGGACTGTCCCATTTCCCATCAGAAGTATTATAATTTACTACATGTCTCCAGATGCCCTCCCCAGGACAGGATCCATGTCTCTGGGGGACCAAAAGCCACAGCTACATGTCTCTACCCAGGAGGTCTATCTCATCCAGGAGGAAGTCCATGTCCTCCCGGCTCACTTGAGGGCTGATCACCACCTGGCGGAAGAAGTTGACCTTCCCCCGGTGGGGTTGGTAGCCCAACATGAGGCTTCCCTTCTTCATCATCCTCTCCTTAATGGCTGGGGCTACCTGCAAGGGGAGAGAAGTGAGGAGGTGAAAGACCAGAACACCAAAGCATTTCAACTACATTTTCATTAGCCAACTGCTGGTGTGGAACCTACTCTCAGTATACAAGGCCAAAGTTATAATAATTCATTGAGAACTAATAGCATATGAATACTGATGAGTATGTTAGATTTCTTATTTCATTTGATCTTCATAATAACCCCCTGAATTAAATATTACTAATTACATTTATAGATGAGGAAACTTAGGCACATGGAGGTTGAACAAATAGCTCAGGTGCCAGGCAGTCTCATTGCAAGCTCAGACTCAACACCTAAATCATTTTGCAATGTTGCCTCCTAAAAATCAATTTCTATGTCCACAGAGGTCACCATTTCAAAAGTACCAAATGTTATATTCCCAAATTTGTCTAAAGTAAAAAGTACTCCAGTTCCTATAATCCCAGCGACTTGGGAGGCTGAGGAAGGAGGATTGCAAGTTTGAGATGAGCCTCAGAAACTTAGTGAGGCTCTAAGAAACTTAGTGAGACCGTGTCTCAAAATAAAACATAAAAAGGGCTGGGGATATAGCTCAGTGGTAAAGAGCCCCTGGAATCAATCCTCAGTACAAAAAAAAAAAAAAAAATCCTCTAGTTAAAGTATCTTGAATGAAACAAATTAATCATAGACAAAAACAAAGAAAACCACTTTACAGTGTCTATCAAGGAAAAACCAATATGGGTATTATGTGTAATTCTATTTTAAAGACTAATAGTTATTAGGTTATAAATAGGAAACTGTACCTTTTTTATCAATTATTGTGCTCTAAAAATATTTGCTAAATAAAAAGTCATGGAAGGAAATGAAAGCTTGATATTATCCTTGCATATATAAAATACAAATGCTGTCTTTTATTAAGGGTAAAGGTGGTAATACAATTAGGAAACTTGTATTTTAAGGATAAGAATTTGAAGCTGACTTGAGAAGTGATAATTCAAATGCACACATTTTTAAAAAAGTTTAATGTTTGAAGAAGTTAATCCAAGTTAAGAATCACACGGGAAAATCAATCTCTCAAAGCAGTAATGTGCCCACACAAGAGGTTGGTTGTCAAGTTTAAAATAGTGAAGTTAATTTTTGAAACACCACAATAAAAAAAAATTAAGAATGCACCCTTATGGACTTGAAAACATACACAAAAGTTTTTTCATTCGCCTTTATTTTATCTCTTTCAAAACTTTTGAGCATGCCCTCTGTGAATATGTGGGAGGGGAACTTCATGAAATTCTGTCCTTGTCTTAGAACAAAGACGTGTAGCTCGCCCAGAAGCAAGGAATGCATTTAGAAATAATACCAGGCAGAATGGGCTTGAAACTCCTTAGGTATGGGGCATAAATGTCAGCTCTCAGGAGCCTTTCTCTCATAGGGTGACCCACCCTTAACACTCTACATTTTGAACATACCTATGTTTTTTGACAGCTATGTACCTGAAGGCAAGGCCAGTCTACTTCACCTGACACTCAACACAATCCAATCCATCTTTCCCAAAGATGATGGAAAAATCAGGTGTTTGGACCCCAGGAGATATGGTGTGTTGAGCTCAGCCACAGATCCTTCTCAAGGGAGGTTCAAGGGTAATTATGGCAGTTTTTTGTTTTGTTTTGTTTTGTTTTCCAGACATGCTAATTTTAGAACCTAAATCTTTCAAAACATAGACTGTACCATGTTGACAACAACCAACACCGTCAGCAAAATCACCTTGACATTAAAAGATTGGCAGTTTTTCTTAGAATATAACAAGACAAAAAGAAAATGCATGGGTGTTTAAAAAAAAAACAGAAAAAGAAGATGAAATCTAAGGGTAAAACAGTGAAATAATGACCATTAGGGTCTATAAGTTCCTGGAAATGGGTCACATATTTTATTCTGAGCTTTCTAGAGATTGGAAAAACAGGACTAATTAAACAACAGCCCTCATTCTCTTTGCAAAACTTAGGGACAAGCATTCAGTGAACACTGAAAGCAGGAAGCTGGTAGGAAACTCTCTACTATGCTTACCCATATCCTCTTGGATTCATAAATGCATTATAAGGTGCATTTTCTCCTTAAGCTGTTTATTCAAGTATCATTTGTTATTAGACATAGAAAATAAAAAAAAAAAATGTATGTAAGCCCATGAAAGCAAGTGTCCAAACAGAGTAGTTTCTGAAAAGACTAAGTTACATCTTTTGGAAAGACTAGGTAGAGGTGCCATCAAGGTAGATGTAGAAAGAGAACTATAAAGCTGTTAACACAAAATCTTGAGAATCTGGACTGATTCTGCACTCAGATTGCTACCTAGGTGTCTGGGTACTCACTCTATCTAAAGATACTCAAGCAGGATTTGACAGATGATTCTCATAGAGCCTGATTTAAGTAACAGAGAGCAGGCCTAATCTCCAGCTCTCTACTCAGGAAGAGTCTTACTTGCTTTGAAAAAGCTTTGGAAATACTCATTTGTTGGGGGGGAGGAGATCCTTTCCATCAAAAGATGGGGAAATAAATGTGTACAGACATACAAGGAAAAAATATTTAAATGTAAAATGCAAATAAGATAAAATATTTAAGTTGTGTATGCTTGTATGCTTCACATTTTTGAAGGATTATCTGCTTAAGTGATTCATCCTCATCACCTTAAGTATGAGGGCTTCTGATATACATGTGTGTATGTGTGTACATGTGAATATGTGCATGCATGCCCACAGGTCATATAAACTTCAAAAGTATCATCCATCACTCTTAAAATCTCCTGCTTTGTCACAGGACAACACAGAACCACAGTCCAGCTTACACTCATGACAAAAGCACATTTATTTTTAATTCAAATAAATGGTCTCTGGCCTAAGGAATATAAACTGAACCTAGGTGGAAAAAACCTAATAGTTCCAGTGCTAATCAATATTAGGAAGACCTGGCTCACAAGAGCCAAATGTCTATCCAAGAGAGCCACAGGCTATTAATTTTAGAACCTACAACTTGTAATTCTATGAATTTTTTAAGTCAAAATTCCCCTCAGATACATCTCCATCATTCTCTAGTTATCCAGGGAATAACCAGCTTTGACATACAGCCAATTTCAAAACAGATCTATTCTTGGCTTAGGCCTTATTTGCATAGTTTTTATTCCTGTTTACTTTTCAGTACCTCTATTTTTCTCCGGAAAAGGGGGTATTTTATGCCTTACCTTTAGAGAGCATTAGGATTTTGAGTCCAGTTCATAATGTGTCCGAGGCACAAATGAAGCAATTATCAAAGGAATCTGTCAGGTTTGCATTTTTTTTAAAGCAAATCAGAAATATTTTTAAAAGTAAGCAAAAAAGATAACAATAAGAGGACACTTTGGATGTTTTAATGTAAAGATATTCTGAATGTTAAATTCAGAAGTGTGTTCTGTGGGCAAAACACATGGAATAAGAACCAATCTTTTAAGTCAAAATTTGTCACTGGCTTTCCAAAGATTATAAAGAGATGAATAATCATCTATGTGGTTCAGAGAACTAATTAAGCAAGGGCCTGACAGTCCAACAGACATTTTTATCAATATATCTATCCATGAACCATAAGATTAATTCCTAGAGGTAGTTGCTGTTAGGTAAACAGGGAAGGGCTCCTTTTTCTATGAATACTTCATGGGAAAGAAGGCCATAAGCAACCCCAAGGCTGATACTCATTAAATCTCTCTCACAAATTATTATTGTTGTGGTAGTAGGGAATTATTGTTATTTTAAACAAATAGTTTACCAATCCTTTACAATTTGCAGTTTTTTTTGGTGTGTCTTATTCCCATAAATTCAACTTAAAGCTTATCTGAAAGGAATCCATGTTTTTGCAATTTAGGGACCAAGAATATTCTCATTAACAGCCAGCTTATCACCTTTGCACTTAAAAAAAAAAAAATCAACCATTTTCTATTTATAAAGCTTCAGGCATAGTCTAAGGTTGGGTAATTTGGATATTCCCTTTTGCTGATCACAGCAGAGAAGCAGTCCTAATCTGACAGGATGGAATATTCACAGGGGAAAGAAAATATGCACAAACTAAATGTAAGTATCCAAATATCACCCCTAAATGGAGCATGCATGGCGGAAAGCAATTTGGCAGCAGTGAGATTGCTTTCCAGCTCTCAATTATTTTACTTCTGGTTTTCCTTCAAATTGTAAATCACTTTCTGTGCTTGTGCCTCAGTGCACTGGACTCTGAATCTTAAGTGGAGGAAGATCCTGACATTTCTATTTGGTTGCACAGCTACTCAATCTACACGTTTCTGTAGAACTTCTGTTTTTCCCCCCTTAAATTATGTTCGAGCAATGATTCAGTCATTTAAACAGAATTCTGTTGTCATACTGCTGCAGTACATGATAGCATTTGATATTTAAAAGTTACTTAAACTCAAGGGGAAATAAAATAAAATGACACTCTCTCTCTCTGGCCAAGTACAGAAATTTGATAAGCAACTGACCAGGCAACATCCCAGCCTTGGATTAAAATAAAATAGTAATATCCATAAAATGCCATTTCTTTTGAAAAATGTGTTCCACACTTAATATTAGCAAGAACATATTTTTTTTTCACTAGACAAAGTATGTCTCAAACTGTGGGAAAGGGATCAGTTTTATTTTTTTTTCAATGCATTATAGATTTAAGACTTTGGTAAAACATAATAAACATTTATTATTGGAAAAATAAATAAAAAGATACAAAAATACAAGCCTAATTTTGGTTTATATTTTTAAGTCCAACACTAAAGCTAATTTGTTAAGTTGCCATAAAAAACTCCTGAATGGTAAATCTGGGTTTCTCTGCTTTTCTTACTGATTGGTAATTGAGCAGCTCATGGATCTGTGAGGGGCTATAACCACAGTTGGAAGAATACTGCTCTGTTTGAACTCCCTTGTCTCCGTGGGTATACTATTTTAACTATGACATTGTATGTCATTTTGCAGACTTATTTCTGCTTACTGGCATGGTCTCCACACTATTTTGAATGGTGATTTTGTATTCCACTGTATCATTGTGCTATAATTGACCTAAACATTTCCCGATTGCCAGATATTGGCTTTGCTTCAGTTACACTGGCATGTCATTGAAACCATGGACCCATTCATGAAAACTCTAAATCAGTTCTTCAAAGTGGAGTCCAGAGATTGTTAGAGTCTGTAAACAAGTCAGGATGGCGCCTGGCATTTTGCCAGAGGGAGTGGTTTGTGAGGTGGCGCCAGCGAGCCATTAAGTGTGGAGATTTCTTATTGGTTGACTGCTGTATCTAGTTTATGTTAATTAAGATAAGCTGTGTGGAATGTATATATACCGCTCCTGTCCTACAATAAACGGCTCCCACTCCTGCTGTATCAATCTACACAAGTTGCTCGTCACCCCCCGGCTATTTTGCTGCATAATAATAAATGGTACAAAAGATCCTAGAATGTAGGATTGCAATACAATGTTTTCCGATCAATAGCTATATAGGTAAAATAGTTAAAATTTTCAGTTATAAAATATGGGGTAGAACATCACCCAGGTTGGCTACAAGAACAAACCCTATAATTAAAAGAAATGATACTTTGGCAGCAAATAGGAAGGACAAAGACTACACTACGTGAACTTCTACTATACACCAGGACGGCAAGACTATTCAGAACCTGAAATAAACCCAAAGCAATTTAAGTTTTGCTAAATCCTCCTCTAAGCCATGGCAAATATATATTCCTCAAACTCTAGATTTTAGGGCTGTCTTCTCAATTTCAATTTTATCAATTTACATTACATTTCCTCCAAGGTAGTCAAATTAGTTGAAGGGTGGAAGGCTAATTCATAGTAATTTGTAAATCCTGTGGATATTGCACGGGACAAGCAGATAGATTAATGAATTAAAAAGTGAAGTATAAAAATTGTATTGCAATTAAATTTTTTTCAAAGATTATCTTGTCCATATCAAAATCAGATTATCTAGAATTACTTCCTTTAAAGGGGCAGATAGTAAATATTTTAGGCCTTGCAAGCAAAGCAATTTCAGTGGCAAATACTCAACTATGCCATCATGGGATGAAAGTAGTCACAGACAAAATATAAGCAAATGAACATGACTGTGTTCTAATAAAACTTTATTTAGGGACACAGAAATTTAGTATCTTACAATTTTTACATGTCATAAAATATTATACTGTTTTGATTATTTTGAAATCATTCAAAAATATAAAGCCCATCCCACATTCCTAGGCTGTACATTAATAAATAAGGACATAAGGTATATTTGGTTTTGGACCATCATTTATCATCTCTCTGGTCTAAAAAAAAGAAAAACTACATTATGATATATAAAAACTAAGTGTTCTAAGAAGCCTAAGTGTTCTAAGAAGACAGGAATCATAGTCCTCACCAGCAGAAGGTCAGTCAACCATCTGAGATAAGCAAACCTAGAGAGATGACTCAGCCTGAGGGCCCCATTTGCACACATGGAAAATTAGCCATGTGAGAAAGTATGTAGTCCCATATTTGTTTACTAATTTCTCTGTCTCCATAAATAAAGCATTATGGTTGCCCTTTCATGAGTCAGTGAATTTGAAGATCAGAACATACACACTGGATCGCAAAACATGAAACATGGATATTTACATCTCTGTTTGCCTTTTCGCTTCAATTGAAATGAAAAAAACAGATCTAATTTGTTTCTGATTGAAGAACTCAACAATGTGCTGCATACAAGAACTTCCTAAAACCTAATGAATATTTCATATTTTAGTTAGATATTTGTATTTCTTCCCATTGTAAATATAAACTGGATTTTCCTTTCCTTTACACAACTCACAACATGTAGAGTTGAAATGAGTTTTTAATCCAGGTAAATATATACACCTGGATATCTTCCAGCTTGCAAACGCCATGTGACCCAGGGAAGTTGGTACCAAATGAATAGTTATTAAGATAAAGCATTTCCTGATGATCTAAACCTAACATAGTGCAACAGAAAAAGTGATTACTTTCTGTCTTATATAAACGGAATATCTCACCTGATATATCTAAAAAAAAATAATAATAATCCTAGCTCACAATTTAAAGAAGTTTTCCTTTGTGTTTCCAAACTGGTCTGAATAATTTGTCTCTTTCTCCAAACAAGACAACCTCTATACCAGGCCTTTACCCTCCCAATGCAGCTTGCTTTTGCCCATAACCTTTAACTGCAGAGATTTTGGTTATGCGTGATCTCACTGATAATTTCACTATGGAAGACACCAACATTGCCAAAATGAGTGTTAGTATATCTACGTTCCTTAAGAGCATTTGCCACCTTCTTAGTTTATGTCCAGGTACTATCAAAATCTCTCTGCTTGGTGCTTTTTTATTTTCTTACTTATTTAAATCTTAGGTAAAATGATCCTATTTCGCTGTTACTTCATCAAGTTACATATTTTCCTTTTGGAATGGGAAATAGAAAAAAATCCTGTCTTCTGTTGAAACAACTTGATCAGTAAGAACAGGAAGCTGATTCTCTCCTTTCTCTGTGTAGAAAAAAAAAAATCCCACTGTACAGTTTAACCTTCTTGGATTATTGTTTGTGACATTCGGGGAAAAAGCAAACCATAGGGATGGAGAACAGATAAATGATTGTCAGGAACACAGGGTGAGCAGAGAGGTTGAGGGGGCAGCCCTAGGGAATTCTACAAGTGAAAGAATTGTTCCATATGATATTACAATAGTGGATATATACAGACTATGGAACTACACATTCTTTTAAAAGCTGGGTCTTTATTTTTCTTTTTAACCCACAGAGAAAATTTTAATATCTTACCAGTGGCTAACATTATGCAATGGGCAAAACCCATTCTACTGTGTACCATAAAAGGTGAACTCTACCTGCATGGGAATTTTAAAATGAATACATGAATTAACTTTAAATAGAGATGAGGCTCTGTGAGGACATGTAGCTACATGACAGGTAGAGCTCCCAGCACATGAGGACATGTAGCTACATGACTGGTAGAGCTCCCAGCACCTCCATTCCCTTAACTGTAGGCAAGAGATGGTAACAAGAGTGCAGCACCTCTCCACCTCTCTGCTGACTACAGATGGCATGTGATGCCAGAGGTGAAGAGTGCACCCAGTGGACCAAAGGCAGCTTGCAGTGGAGATTGACATCCTTATTCAAGAAGAACCTACAGAAGAAACTCTAAGAAGGAGGTGGAATTCTGAACTGGGATTTTTTCTTCTGTTTCTACCACTAATTATGTGTCCCTAAGCAAGTCACTTAACTTCTCTGTAAGTCTAGAAGCAAGAAGAGTCACATCGACTTAGGTGCCAATAATGGAGTTATCAGGACAATGCGACACTTGAAACTTTTCTACACCATGCACACAGTGGAATGATGGAAAGGCTTCAGGGTTCAAGGATTTGGGGCCTCTACCACAAATGAGATAAAACATTTAAGTGTACCCACCATATATATAATTACAGAATATGTAATGTTGGAAGAAAACTTGGAATTTGAATAGAAGATTAATTATAGAAGATTTCATTTGAGTTGTGGTTATTGGGTTAAAATAATTTCATCATGTTTCATTTTGCAATTTTTCCTTCTGTATTTTGGAACCATTTTTTTTTTTTTTGGTACCCATTTTGTTTATATTTCCTTTTGCATCATGAGTAAATTTTAAAGAGAGTCAGCATCTCCCTTCTAGGAAAGCGAAAATAACAACATTGAATAAACTTTCATCTATGTAAGGGATGTGTGTATATTGGGCATTTTGTAAACGTTACACAATTTAATCTTCATTTTTTTTTTTTTTTAATTTTTATTTTATTTTTTTTTATTGTTGGTTGTTCAAAACATTACATAGTTCTTGATATATCATCTTTCACACTTTGCTTCAAGTGAGTTATGAACTCCCATTTTTAGCCCATATACAGATTGCAGAATCACATCAATTACACATCCATTGATTTACATATTGCCATACTTGTGACTGTCATGTTCTGCTACCTTTCCTATCCTCTACTATCCCCCCTCCCCTCCCCTCCCCACCCTTCTTCTCTCTCTACCCCCCCTATTGACCTTCATTTCTCCCCCTTGTATTATTTTTCCCTTTCCCCTCATTTCCTCTTGTATGTTCTTTTGTATAACCCTGAGGGTCTCCTTCCATTTCCATGCAATTTCCCTTTTCTCTCCCTTTCCCTCCCACCTCTCATCTCTGTTTAATGTTAATCTTCTTCTCATGCTCTTCGTCCCTACTCTGTTCTTAGTTACTCTCCTTATATCAAAGGAGACATTTGGCATTTGCTTTTTAGGGATTGGCTAGCTTCACTTAGCATAATCTGCTCTAGTGCCATCCATTTCCCTGCAAATTCTATGATTTTGTCATTTTTTAATGCAGAGTAATACTCCATTGTGTATAAATGCCACATTTTTTTAATCCATTCGTCTATTGAAGGGCATCTGGGTTGGTTCCAAAGTCTTGCTATTGTGAATTGAGCTGCTATGAACATCGATGTAGCAGTGTCCCTGTAGCATGCTCTTTTTAGGTCTTTAGGGAATAGACCGAGAAGGGGAATAGCTGGGTCAAATGGTGGCTCCATTCCCAGCTTTCCAAGAAATCTCCATACTGCTTTCCAAATTGGCTGCACCAATTTGCAGTCCCACCAGCAATGTACAAGTGTACCCTTTTCCCCACATCCTCGCCAGCACTTGTTGTTGTTTGACTTCATGATGGCTGCCAATCTTACTGGAGTGAGATGGTATCTTAGGGTGGTTTTGATTTGCATTTCTCTGACTGCTAGAGATGGTGAGCATTTTTTCATGTACTTGTTGATTGATTGTATGTCCTCCTCTGAGAAGTGTCTGTTCAGGTCCTTGGCCCATTTGTTGATTGGGTTGTTAGTTATCTTATTGTCTAATTTTTGGAGTTCTTTGTATACTCTGGATATTAGGGCTCTGTCTGAAGTGTGAGGAGTAAAGATTTGTTCCCAGGATGTAGGCTCTCTATTTACCTCTCTTATTGTTTCTTTAGCTGAGAAAAAACTTTTTAGTTTGAGTAAGTCCCATTTGTTGATTCTAGTTATTAACTTTTGTGCTATGGGTGTCAGCAAAAACAATGCTAAGCAGGAAGGGTGAATCAGGCGGTATAGCGATACCAGACTTCAAACTATACTACAGAGCAATAGTAACAAAAACAGCATGGTACTGGTACCAAAACAGGCGGGTGGACCAATGGTACAGAATAGAGGACACAGAAACCAATCCAC
Organism: Marmota monax; assembly: GCF_021218885.2. Taxonomy (NCBI): domain Eukaryota; kingdom Metazoa; phylum Chordata; class Mammalia; order Rodentia; family Sciuridae; genus Marmota; species Marmota monax. The sequence goes on from NW_026695228.1 coordinate 5,214,229, forward strand.
AAAACTACAACTATCTTATATTTGATAAAGGGGCTAAAAGCATGCAATGGAGGAAGGATAGCATCTTCAACAAATGGTGCTGGGAAAACTGGAAATCCATATGCAACAAAATGAAACTGAATCCCTTTCTCTCGCCATGCACAAAAGTGAATTCAAAATGGATCAAGGAGCTTGATATCAAATCAGAGACACGCCGTCTGATAGAAGAAAAAGTTGGCTACGATCTACAGTCGGTGGGGTCGGGCTCCAAATTCCTCAATGGAACCATTTTTTAAAAGCTGGGAGATGATTTTATGTGTCCCTATCCCACTACCTTTCACACTTACTTTGCCTGATGGGTAAACAAACTAGCTATGTTCAAACCAGAGTGACCACATAGACAGTTTGCTTAGTACAAACCCAGCCTATACCTGGTTTTCTGTAATTATCAATAGCATTCCTTTTCACTCTCAAAACTGTGAAAGATGATAGGCTGTATGATTTCAACTGGCCACAGACAAGTGGACTAGTTTTAGACTGACTCAGGCCCAATTCCAGAAATTCTATGTGACTTTGGGCAAATATTTAACCCTTCTGAGAATCATATTAAGAACTCAGCAGTAACCTGTCTCTAAATAAAGTAATAAAATATTTAAAAAGGGCTGGGAATGTGGCTCCCCGTGGTGAAGTGTTCTGGGGTTCAATTCCTAGTACCAAAAAAGGAAAAAAAAAAGAGAGAAAAAAACCCTGATAATCTCTTGTAGAACTGTTAAGTGGACTAAATGAAACAATGTATATAAACATACGGAGGGCAGAGTGTGGCATCTTTTAAGCACTAAATAATAGGAATTAATATTAATTAATTAAATTAATATTATTTATTACAAATATTTCTTAAAATGAATTTATTTTTAATAAATTTATATTTATACCTGTTCTTTTATTACACTACTTCATTATTCTTGAGGTGGGAGCATTTTAAAGTATTATGAAAAACATCACTTGCAATTTATTCTTTCTCCCCAAAGCATCTAAACTATATTTAAACACTTGTAAGAGAAGTTGAGCTAGCAGTTTTAGAAATTAAATATTGCACCTCGACATTAAATCTTGTACTATGACATTAATCTTCTATTCAAATTCCAATGTTTTCTTCCAACATTCACAAAATAAACTTTTCCCTTTAAAAAGTAAGATAGTCATTGATAATCTTGGCAGTTTTTGACCATACCACTGAAATTTATTGGGACAGGGATCGGTTTTTACTGTATTCTAGAAATTTATATCTGTTGCCTAAGTTGTCAGGATACAGTAATATTTTATAAGTAAAAACGCTACATCTTTGGACACATGAAAAAGCCATATCCTCAAAATTCCAGTGCTTATCTCCAGAAATTGTGCAGTCACCTTGTGTTGTCCTCCTATTTACATTTTTATCAAAGGAAGGTGGAAAAACAGTATTGTGTTTCCCACATGTACCTGAAGATTGCAGTCATCTGGATCTGGGACCCAATCAGAGCACCTGAATTTGAATTTTGATGGGATAGACCTAATGGTCTGTGTAGTTTTATAAAGTAACTCAAGTGGTCTTTATCATGTTGTAAGTTGAGGAATACTGGAGAAAAAAAGTCCTTTAACTGGAACTTGGGAGAGGCACTGGTGGGGTGGGAGGTAAGAGGTGTTCTGGATACAAAAAGCAATTTGAGAGAGCAGAGAGGTGATTGACAATCTCAGATTGTTCATGTGAATTAAAAAAAAAAAAAACAATGCCAGTGACCTTCAAAGAAGTTGTTAGCCAACTTTTTTGTCAATCATAAAACCTGTGAAAGTGTTCAAAGCACTTATACATGGCCAAGGAAACAATGAGCCTCTTTGTTTTGATCACTTGAAGAAGAATAAATTTTCCTCTTTCATATATGTTCTGCCATTTGTCACCTGACTGTTGTCTGATTCCTTTGCACAACTCTTACTCATGTCCCCTGATATCCCCTCTCCATAATTCAGAGGTGAAATGTATTAGTATAAGTCTCTCAAGCTTAAATTATGCAAAATTGGTGGTCTATAGCCCATGAAATCATATGTATCTAAGAGATCATTTCAGCTTGGCAGAACAGGAAGAAATAAGCTACATTTTGACTGGACATGCCTTTTTCAAATATGAATTTTTACCCTTATTTTCTTCCAGAGTACATCTGAAAAATCAGACATGCACAAAATAACAATGCCTCAATTTAAAAGAACGACCCCATTCATGCTCTGTAATACAAATGTGGAAAGCCACAAATACAGAGTTTAGAGTCTCAAAAAGTCTGAAGAACACAGTTAGTTTCCCATTTGGTGTTTACAACATAGAAATGACGGTGACAGCAATTCTAATAAACCTAATGTCAGTCATATATTCAAGGCAGCTGAAATGAACAGTCATAAAAACAAACCAAACTGAACTGAAAGCTTTAGCTGAAGAATGGACACAATAAACATTTACACACTCTATAAAGCAAAAGCTTAATACTCAGTTGTGTCCCCACAGCCATCAGAGCTAATAGCTCCTGAGTAACTGTTGTGGGCCAAAACCCAAATTGTAGCTCATGTTGAGAGATCCCTATTTCATTTCCTAAAATGAGGAGTTGTGCAGCAGCATTAAGCCAAAGGTGATACCAGTTCCCTGGGGGCATTTGGAAAAATTCTGGATTGTCGCAATGACTCTGGGGTGCTACTTGCATTTAGTGCTCCCGGATCAAGGACGTTAAATACCTCACCAGGCTTAAAATAAACCTGACCAAGAGTGTCCCTGTTGAGAACCTCTTTTCAGGATCTCCATTGACACGCCAGTGTCATTTGAGATTCTCTCATGATTTGGTAAGCTTGCTTTAGCCCTTAGCCAATAACAAAAAAGATGGGGCAGCAAAGTCAATGGGATCTAAGAGCTTAAAAGGATTTTCATGTTGATTCCATATTCATGTTGTTTAACATATTCAACAAGTACCAATCCACTGGAGAGCAAAACATGGGTATAGTCCCAGGTGTCTCTCTAGGTCTTATGGGTAGTGGTCCAGTGTTTTGGAACACTTTATCTGGTCATTTCAGCAGGGATATGGTGTTTTCATCCCAGGTTGGCTGCTTACTACAATAAGTGGGTCAGATTCCTAAAGTTTTGCTAACATGGATATGCATTCAAACCTTCCTGCACATTCAGTGAGATGAGGAGTACCCCAAAACCATTCTAAGAAGGGCAAAAATGCTAATTGCTCTTTCCACAGCTTATCTCAAGGTCACTTTTCCTGAGAAACTTACTCCCCTACAATATTTGGCACTGGGACTTTAGCATCTGAAATTCTGTGTATTGATTGATTGCATGCCACCAAGCTTCCACGAACCAAAGAGGCTCTTTGGCCCCCAAAATGCAAAATCCTCTACCTAGCAGCACAGGCACCAGTGTGGAAGGCTCTCTTGGCATGGGCACACTAATAATTTTAAGGTACTAAACCTACATATTAGGAATGGGTGAATTAGCTTCCTGAGTAGCAGAATTATTGGTTTTTGAAGTATATTCAGAGGTTTCATAAGGCCAGAAGTGAAAAGGAAGTTATCTCATGGTGTTATGACCTGAGGGATATGGCCACATGCAGGGTGCCATGACATTCAAATCCTGCCTCATTGAGATGCTAATATCCACTGGCCTGTATCCTCTTTCCTGCTCAATCCCCTGAACCTGAGCACCTACCTCCTTGTTCATAGTTGTTGTTTTTTTTTCTCCCTCTCTGAGTATTTGCTCCAGGAGTAAACTGAAATCTGAGTTGTCTTTTTCACTTATTTTTGTCCGATTGAATACAGGTGTGTATTATCCACTACAGAGTCAGCGGGACACACAGGAAGTACTCCCAGCTCACCCCATGGCTTTTCTTTGCATCTCTATTTATAAATTGTTTTCATACAGCTCACTGCACTTCTTTTATTCAGCTTCAGTGCATCCCAAAGCATTCCAGGGTTTCCACCTCAGAGGCAAACCTGAACTTTTAAAGTCACAGGTTTTATGTACCATGCTTTTGCTATTGAAGGAGCATATTTTAAAACAGTATTTTTTCTCTATTGCTCATAAAAAATATGAAGAAACTGTTAAGAGATAGGTGTTTTCCTTAAAACCTTTATAAGTCTTTATAAAAGAGCCTTACAATTAATGTTACGAATATTAATCAATAGTCTTTAACAGCAATCCAGCTCACGTAGGTAACAAAATGCTTTAAGTTTGCACATTTTGAGAGAAGTAATGAAAGTGAATTACATAGTCTTCCTAGACTCCCTCCACATAGAGCTCCCTCCACACGCTTCACCTATGTGCTTATGTCTGCAAATGGCTCTTTCCTCAAAGTCATTGTGGTCCCACTCCATTCTGGGGGTTCCAGGCTAATGAGGGGTACAAAAGAGCTACCACAAAAGGCAAAAAGAACGCAAAGCACTCAGGAGCCTTCTCTACCCACACCAAATTCCCAGCTCCACTTTACCTGTTTTATGTATATTAAAGTTCTATGTTAAATTTTGTTTGGCATTAAAGGCTTTGGTATTTAAAAAGAAAAAAGTATGAACTAGATTTGGGGATAAATTATTAGTTTTACGTTCTTATCGTGGAATACCTGAAACATAGCCCTCAAGATGTTACCAAATAGAATTTTTCCTACATGACAAGTCTAAGCGGAGGAGGTGGGTCTTGAAGTCTTAATTTTTTTTCCAAATTGGAGAAGCTGTTGAGAAAGATCACAGAGAACCACAATGATTTGCTAAAAGCAACATTCTTTTCCTTGAGAGTCATGTTCAAGTACAGCGATGAAAATAACAAATCACTTTCACAGAATTGAACCCCCAATGTATTCCTAGTGCAGTTACACAACAAAGTATTATTACCTGTCAAAGGACTTCTCTGCTTCTCACAGGTAGTCCCCATTCCACTCCTGCATTCTTACTCTCCCTGATGTTTCTGCAGGGTTTCAAGTTATCCACTGGCCATCTGAATGTTTCTCTTTTTGTTAAATACCTGTTCAGGGCCTTTACCCATTTCTGTTTTGGGTGATCAATTTTTTTTTCTTACTAATATAGAACTCTTTACTATCAAGAAAATTGACTCTCTGTCCGCTTCACATGTTGTAACTTATAATGTGCTGCTATCTTTGTTTTTAGTTATTTCGTGTAGCTTTAACATTGATGTAACCAAGCCTATCAATTACATGTATGTGTGCATAGAGAATGAATATACATATAATCCAATGAATTCCAACACTGGTTTTTTACAGTCCTACCCTCAGAAAGGATTAAATAAATCGTGGTTGTTTTCTGATTTGATTTTGACACACACTTTAAATGCTTTCAAGCATTCTATTTGTACGTTCTATTTGTACCCCACTGGTCTCAGCACCACTAATGGAATAAGGCTGCCTTTTTCCAGTGTGACTGGGAACATATGTGATTCCTATAAATACTCAGACCTGAACTTTCTATTCTGTAGGATTAATCAATTTTCAGACTAACCCAAGCTATTTTATAGTTTTATAATGCTAAATTGCATGAGAAGAGAACTCATTTTAGTATTCCTTCTTAAAACATTTTTGCTATCATCAACCTTGTCTCCTACATGATCTCTGAAAACCCTTTTGACAAGTTAAAACAAATCCTCTCTTTAGTATGACTAGAGCTATATTAAGCTCATATATTAATTAGAGAACATTATTTTTTTTCACTTAAAATTATGTGTTTTCCTGTTTCTAAATGCGGTAGAATTTTAAAAGTATGACTGAAAATCCTTTGGCACTCCTCTCAAAAGGAATTTCTTGAATGGGACAGTGTTCCTGGCAGTCTGGTTACCAGTAGTGTGCAGTGGAAGTGCTGCTGTGTAGCCTCCCAGGTGAGGCCAGGAGGAGCAGACCAGTGTCCATCCTGTTCTCAGGGACACTGACTTTCCCCCCAAGTCCTGCTCTCCTGCATCCGTCATGCTCTGAGGAATCCCAGGCCACATAGAGAGGCCTCATGGAGGTGCTCAGCCCCAAGTGAGCCCCAGGCAAGGGCCAGCATCAACGATCAAACCTGTGAGTGAGAAGACTTCAGAATATTCCAGTCCTAGATATCGAATCATTCTTGGCTATTTTAGTCTTCCCAGGTGAGGCTCCAGATATCCCATTCCCTTAGTGCTCTTTCTGAATTCCTGAGTGTAATAAAATGAGCTGCTAAAAGGTGCTACATTTGGAGTAATTTATAAAATAGAAATTGTTATTATTACACTAAGGATTGTTTTGGCCTTTAAAGTTTTATAGTTTTCTTCTATAAGTACTGTTCTTTATTTCAGTTATCTCTTATCATTATTTAATGTATCTTTGTTTTTATGACGCTGAAGTAGTTCTGACTAAAGAGCTGCTTTCTGATGTAAATTCATTTTCCTAGTACCTGTTTTCTTACTCCTTATGTAAGGGTAAAACAAACACAAAAACTCTTTTTAGATATTCATATATGTACATCTATCAAAGTAAATTCTGAAAGTCTTTTTATCTAATGCCTTTAAGGTGTATGTGTGTGTGTGTGTGTGTGTGTGTGTATAAAAAATCATCACACAGTCTAAAGTGAATACATTTTAGCCTTTCCTTTTTAAATATTTTAAAGTTCATGTCTTTTCTGGTCATGGTATTATCCAGAATGTCCAGAACAATATTAACTGCTAGTGCTGAGGGGGACAGACATTATTAATTTGCTACTGAGTTTATTGGGGGAAGCTTTCCATGTTTAATATAGATTAATCTAATACATCATACCAGAAAACAAAAGAATATTCACTGTGAGATAACCTTAAACCTTCCTATTAATTTTTAAGGTCCTTTAACATGTGCATTTTAGCAAATTTTTAAGGTTTTCTTCCCATTGATCCTTTTAAGTGGGAGAAATAATTCCAGATTCTGTTTTTATTTGCTTGTACAGAGACAGGTAGAAAAATTATGAAATTGCTTTTTGAGGCCTGCTATTGCTTAGCTTCTGAAATAATGGAGTTCTGCTGAATGGAGCACTAGAAACGGAACCTGCATGCGATACCGTGCGCTACGCTGGCTGGCTAATCCCTCTCCTCAGACAGTATTTCTGAGTCCAAAAACGCTACATTAAATTTTTTTTCAACCTGTGCGAGTGGATTATTGTGTGGCTCCCTGAAATAATCCTCTCATCTTTTAACACAGTTTTGACCCAGTTTGGGAGCATATCTTTAATATCTTGTTCTACTTCACTGACCCCAGGCAGAATAGCCAGAAATATCCACATTTAATAGGCAACTTTCATCTTCCGGCTCACAAAGGGGTTGGCTTTCTTTAAAAAGGAAATTGAAATTTATATCACAAGGCAGCTTTTTAAGTGCTTTTACTTTCTATTTTATCACCTCAGCAAATAGAAAGCAGAGATGTGGAATAACTAAAGTGCCTCAGACTAGTGTGTGCCTATTGATGGAAGTAAATCCAAAGCTGTTGGCTAGACCAGCATTTACCTTGGCATTGATTATTTGTCAAGTAATAGGCACTCACCCAGAAAGAAAAATGGAAACACATGTGTGGCTAGAACCAAAAAGACAACGACCCACTTAGGAGAGGAGCAGAATAGTGAGGTTCTTACTGTAAGTAATAACTGCATGTTAAAGTGGATGTATGCTGGTCTACTTGGCACATGGAGGGCCAATTGCGTTGGCCTGTGGTACATTTTATTACTGTTCTCTGTTTTTCAAGTGTCCTAGCTATAAGTATATGTATTCTTGCTCATATATTCCTGTACTAGTCAGCTTTGTGTTGCCATGACCAAAACACTTGTCAAGAACAAGTTAGAGAAGGAAAGTTTCTTTGGGCTATGGTTCCAGAAGTCCAGTCTATGACTGCCCAGCTCCATTGCTCTGGGCCTGAGGTGAGGTAGAACATCATGGTGGAAAGGCATGATGGAGGAAAGCTGGTCAGCTCATGGCAGCCAGAGAACAGAGGAGTGAAAAGACAGGGACGAATAGAGTCCCCCAAAGACCTATTTCCTCTAGTTACACATGGATGCTTAGAGTTGCAGCCCAGTGGTCCATTCAAATTATTAATCCATCAATTGGATCAATTCACTGAAGAGGTTACGGCTCTCAGAACCCACTTCTCCACCTCTGAACATTGCTTTATCACCTATCACATGAGCTTTTGGGGGGATACTCCTAGATCCAAACCACATCACTCCTTACCTTCAGTGCCTCTTGGAGGAGAAGTACACATATCCAGTCCCCTGTCATCATCTGACCACTTCTGAGCTGAAATGTTAAAAGCCAAGTGTGTTTCTACCTGCCTCTTTGTTCTTTATCTTTGTCACAAGGCTGGCATGCCCCAGGCTCCTCCATCAACCTGGATCTGAAGAGAGCTGTCACTAACCTACAGGACATGATGTGATCAAGAAATAAACCCTCATCGTAAATCACTGGTATTTGGCTAGAGGTATGAGAACCTACTTGTTGCTGTAATATAATTATTCAAGTGAAACTTAATTCATAGGACTCAAACTAGATCTGAAGTTCTATTTGAAGTTCCATTTTAACTTCTGTTTGAAGTTTGGCTCTCATTAAATATTCTCTGCATTAGACACATGAGACTGTTGTTCCAAATCCTGGGAATGCCACAAATTTGGATTTCCATAGGCAAAGTCAAAGCAACAACTTGATGATTCTAAGCTATTATTTGATGGTGTCTGCCATCATAAATGTGGTTGAGTCCTATCCATAGATATCAATGTGTAACACAGAGACTGGCAACATTTGTCCGTAATGAGCCAGATAGTGCAGTTAGGCTTTATAGGCCATATAGTCTCTTGCAAATTTTCAGGTCAAAACCACACATAGACTACAGAAAACATGTGAGTACTGCCATGTATTAATTGAACTTCATTTACAAAACCAGGCAACAGGCTGACCACTACTATAAAAAAAATGATATAAAACAAGCCTAATATGTAGAGGAATGTTCTACAATTATTTTATTTTTTGGTGGTGGTGGGGGGTACTGGGGATTGAACTCAGGGCACTTGGCCACTGAGCCACATCCTCAGCCCTATTTTGTATTTTATTTAGAGACAGGGTCTCACTGAGATGCTTAGCGCCTTGCTTCTGCTGAGGCTGGCTTTGAACTGTTGATGCTCCTGATTCAGACTCCAGAGCCGCTGGGATTACAGGTGTGCACCACTGCACCTGGCTCTACAATTGTTTTAACAGTATCACTGTTAAAACAATTATAAAGCTACCCACTGAAAGCTACCCAGTACCACTGAAGGACATGGATAAGTCCTTGGTTTTCCCACACAAAAAAGATAGTAAAACCTACTTCATAAAGTTTTTATATGAATTAATATTAAATACAAAGGGCCAGTAAGAGCTCAATTAATTTAAATTCCCTTCACTTTTCTTTGTCCTACCACACACCACTCAGAGTGAAGTCTCAATGAAGGCCTAGTTAATGCACATCAAGTTAATGAATGAGGTCAAGTAAAGAGGTCAAGCAGAGACTTCTTTAAGTCAACATTTGCTGAGCAGTTGGTTTGATAAGACAAACTTACAGTGATGAAGAACAAATATTAATGTATGTCATAATTTACATGTCAATTAATTAGATCCCTAAATATATTGACATGACATGGGAATGCTTTATGTTTAATGCAGAGGTATATTTTGAATGAGAGAAAATAATTACCATGCCAATACATGAAATTTCTAAAGTCTTGCATTACAGCTGTCTTGTGCAGATGAGGGATAAAAAAATAAAATCCTGGTGCTATATGCTATATAAGAGACTGCTGAACTAAATTAAAGTCAATTTTGTGATTTGTTGAACTCAGACTGAGAGGTTAAAGTTTCTTACAAAAAGCAATGAATCTTAATATGTTGCTCTATATTCTGTTAAATATCTTCTCTCATAAATAATTAGGGTCTAATATGTTCAGGAGCCATGCTAGCCAAACTTTCTGGTACTTTGACAAAATGCCTGAGATAATCAACTTAAAAGGAGAAAAGGTTTATTTTAGTTCATGATTTTAGAGGTTTCAGTCCATGTTGCTTGGCCTTGTTACTTTGGTTCTGTGGAGGCATAGTACATCATGGCAGAAGTGCTTAGAAGAGGAGGCCTATTCACCTTACAGTGGCAGGAAGCAGAGAAAGAGAAAGGTGCAGGGTCCCAATATGCCCTTAATATGACCTAAGTTCTTCCAACAAGGCCTCCCCTCTTAAAGTTTCTACCACCTTCCAGGAGTGTATGTACTATACACAAAGCCTTGGATGTGAGCATTTGGGGGACATTTCAGATCCAAACTACAGCAGGAGCCCAATGGCTCATATCTACCATCTTTGGCACATGGATCATAGTGACATGTGTTGAAATGACCACATTTTTTTTCTCTGCAAGTCTATATGCCACCAAAGAAAAGTATATTTTTCCAACATGTTTTCCTGCCTGATTTAACATGTTAAATTTATCATTCTTAGACCTCCTCTTAGAATTCACCCTTTCCTAAAATACTATAATCCCCTACCTGATTCATTCCATTTATGGCCAGAGTTATGATCAATATCATTATCAACTTCACCCCACCTTTTCTGTCCACAAACAGGGAACACGGGACATGTGTTGAATCTCACAGTGACCACAGAAGAGACCCACATGGGCATGAAGACCTCTGCTCTGCGTGGTGTCAAGAGCAACGTAGAAATACTCTTCTGTAAAATTTGGGTGTGAGCTTGAGAGATTTCACTTTATTCACAGTAGGCATCATTTCTAGTGTGAGTGAAATTCCTCTGAGGTGACAATCTTGTGTGCTTGAGTGAACATACCGGAAAGGGAATACAGACCTGGGAAATGACCTAATACTCTCACCATTAATATTTTCATGGGGGCAGGAACATAGCACCAGGGCCTATCTCATTGGGCATTAAAGTGACAGGTGAGAAAACACTTCTTATGTTTCCAGCTGTTTCAACTTTGTACTTTTCCCATCTAACCCTGGTGCCTCTGAAGTCTTACACTTAGGAATGCCAACATATAAAAAATGACATAGAAATTGGAGATCCAAGGGAAAAACTGCCATTAAAATAATTGCAAAAAAAAAAAAAAAACAACTCAAACAAAAACAAACAAACAAAAAATCAGAGCTACCATATGTACAAAACCATTTTCTATTAAATTCAATATGGTGTTTTTGTGGGTCTTGGGGGCCGGCAATGCAGGGGAATGAAAATGAAATAGTATGAGTTTAAGCATTAAAGGACAGAAGAGTACTGAAAAATTCCTCAGTGAAGGAATGCAATTTAGGCTAAGAATTTTCCATACTTTATCCTCACAGGCCCTTTTTGTACCATGCATACAAGGGTTCTCTACAGCTTGGTGCTTTTCAGGATCCTATGATTTTCTTTTTGCCCTTCTAATGATTTTCATCATCAAAGGCTTGAACTAAATGACTTGCATGTGAAGCACATCATTAGCTGAATTAAAATCAGGCTCAGTTCTGTTTATGCTAACAGCTAAAGGATCCTAAGGATAAGCAAAAGTCATTGTTCCCTCCCAGGGAATTTTTGCATTCAGCCCCAATTGTCTAAAAGTTCTTTCTTACAGAACTGCCTCCAGACCTCAAATGCACCATGAAAAAAAAATTCAATCTCCTTGACTATTGACAATAATGAATCAACTGCTTATATATCTGTCAAAATTATGGTGTGTTTGACTCTCTGAATAAGAGAGCAGGGAGGAGAGGAAAGAGTGAGAGAAATGTGGACTTAAATCGAGTCTGAAACCACACATACTTAGTAATTCTGGAAAAGGATAAATTCACATCAACTCATACATCTCTTTGGACATCTCTGCAAAATCCTCAAATCCAATTTCTTTTGAAAGGACAGTGTTCAATAAATTTTCTCAACAAAATGAATTTTTCAGTATTAAAAGAAACATTAAATTATCATTTACTTTGGAATAAAGGCTCCAGTCATGATCATATCCAAGGGAATATGAACCAAATATTTAAATATGAGTGCAAGTTTTATCTGTTTGCACCGATTTATCCTATTTATTTGGTAAATAATTTCTATTATGCATCCGTTCACCGCTCTCTACAAACCTGATTCTAGTTCCTGTTAGAATTGTGGCCTGTGGTTTGACTGACTGTCTTCACCAGGGAGTTAAAATGAATTTGTTCCTGAAGCTCACCACCAGCTAGATGACTGGGGCCACTAATGACGGGTGTAGCAAAGCTTCCTGCCAATCACCCAGAACCATTCCAAGGCTTCAAAGTGCTTCCTGCCAGAACCACCCCCAAATATTTACAAATATGGCCTCCAAAAAAAGTTCAACAACATGCAGACCTAATTGCTCATCAGATGGTGGTGAAAGGTCCAGTCATTCTTGAAACCAGAGGAGAGAATTTAGGTTGATTACAGAGGGCTGGGTTTGTGTTTTCCCACCTTTCTCCTGAACCAGTGCAATGAGATAGAGACTATGGATTGATTTGGAACACCATCTAGTGAAGGATTTGAGGAAGTGCATGAGCAAAGAAAGAAATCCCAAACCAAATCCTAATTCAACTGGTTTAATGCTTCACTCTAGACAATTTTAAATGAAAAGAATGAATTCTTAAGGAAAGTAAAACAGAATGACAGTGTGTACTTCAGCACAGATCAGAGTGAGCTAATGATCCCACCTGCCTCTTGGAATAGAATGGTCAGTTTTGACTCTTAGCACTTTCCCATTGACTATAGGAAGAATGGAGTCAGCAAAATCAATCCTCCTGCCAGAAAGTCTGCCTCTGAGACTGGCTCCCAAGGATTTGAGATGAAGGAGACTCAGGCACCAGAGTTTTAAACATGCATCTACTAGCCATGATGCTTTTCAGTTAAATAGTATACACATAAGAGGCCTTATCCATCAAAAATTTAAAATTTTTCTAGAACTCAATAGCTTTTATCACCAGAAAAATCAGTATCAACAGCACCTATTTCACAGTATGCTGCACACCAAAAGCACTCAATATATATAACATCGCTCAATAACTCGAGGTGGAAGCTAGAATTTTTTACCTGGGAAGAAAGCTGAATATAATTCAACATTATATTTTGAATTCCTCTATATAAAACTATGTTCCCAATTTATTTATTTATTTTTTGAACTTCTCAACCCCACATTTCAAAGTCATGTCCCTTGGGACATTGATCTACATGCGCTCAGTATTGAATGGATGTTATACAATTGCCTCTAAACTTCCCACAGTGGAAGGAAAAGTCAAAGCAAAATAAAAGTCAAACCCCAAGCTCAGTGTTGTGTTACTTTTACTAGAATTAACTCTCAATACTCTCCAACCACTTTTGCCTTCATGCATCTTTTTCTGATTTTTGCAAAACCTCACCTCACCACTCCTGATTGGAAGCTTGCTTTTGTCATTTGTAGGTATTGTTCTGCAGTTGCATAGTCACCCTGCCGTTTTGCCATGGTGTCTAGTCTTGTGAGTAGCTGATTCCAGTTCATCTTCAGTGGAAGGAAATGCTGTACTTGAATTGTTTATGTTGCTAGGTTTTCCTTTTTTAGTTGAATCAAGAAAGGCTCCATCAGGTCTCAAAATCTCATTTAGAGGTTACTGGGAGGACAGCCATGGCCTAACATACCCTTGGTCTTCTTGCTGTAATCAGAAGACTGACCAGAATGGTGAATCGTGGCTCTAGTTTCCCCTCCCAACCAGTGGCTAATTTACTGTCTCTAACCCACTAATGCATGGAGTAGCCCAGGCCTACTTTTAGCAAGAAGTGAGCATATCTTTAAGAAGCCAACACATAAGACCAATTGGACCCATCTAGTGAATGTAGAGTTTTCAAACATCTCACCCATTCTCTCCTGATATTTCTTTACGGTCCTTTAATAAGGCAGGGAGATGTTTGCCTGTCAATAAATTCTCCATCAGCTAGGCAACACCTAGCTGATGGAGAAAGCACCTGAAGGCAGGCAAGTGCCCCCAGATAATGGTTTAGAACTCCACAGTCACTGCCATTTGTTCTACCTCAGCACCCAACAGGGTAAGCCATTACCTCAATAGCAAGTGCTCAGAAGAAACACATCACTTCTCAAGGAGTGGGGGATACTTGCAAACAACTATGATATGAGGTTAAATGGTTAAGAATCATAAATGAATAATAAAGTGTGATGGAGATCTAAGACTTGGTATCCCACAGCCAAGGATCAGGTGTAATGGAAGAATGCTTTGGGCAGGACATTCTGTATAGACAAGGGTCAGATTTTGCTGGAACCCAATCTCATTTGCTTTATAGGCAACTTGTTATTTTTTCAGGTTAAAATACAGAAATTTTCAAGTAACTCCTACTCCCCTCTTCCTTCTTCAAAGTAAGGTAGAACATATTTAGATGATTCCCACATACTGCTGCTCCCAGTCCTGCTTTGATATGCTTTCAAGAATGGAAAAGCAAGGGTTAAACTTACAAGCATACAAAACTAGAGATGCTGGTTTGCTCAGGGGAGTCCTGATTGATGTGCGTTATTTTGCTCTCACAATGAATAGGACCTACTTCACTTTTGAAAGTGTCCTGAATTGGGCAATACACACTCTAGTCATCAGATCCATATATATAGTCTGGGCTTTGTGAACAGTGCAAAGGGGCATTGAGTGGCTCAAGTGGGCCTGCTGCATTGTAAGCTTCCCTTGGCACTGCTATCACAGACAGCCTCTCTCTGCTTAGGATTCCAAAATACTGGGACTACCGAGATGCCCAAACAACATTCCACAGGTGAGGCTGTGTGAAATGCCAGTGTCCATCAAGAAAGTATCAACTGATGTGTTCAAATGATAGAAACATCTCCTGAATAAAAACTCCCATTTCTTTTAACAGTGAATAATATTCTATTGTGTATAAATACCACATTTTCTTTATCCATTCATCTACTGCAGGGCATCTAGGTTGGCTCCATAGTTCAGTTATTGTGAATTGTGCTGCTATAAACATTGATGTGGCTGCATCCCTGTAGTATGCTGTTTTAAGTCCTTTGGGTATAAACTGAGGAGTGAGATAGCTGGATCAAATGCTGGAAATGGAACCACCATTTTGCAGGTAAATGGATGGAAGTGGAGAATATAATGCTAAGTGAAGTAAGCCAATCCCCCAAAACCAAATGCCGAATGTTCTCTGATATGTGGATGCTGATCCATAATGGGGATGTGGGGGGAGCATGGGAGGAATGAAGGATAGGGCAAAGTGGAGGGAAGGGAAGGGAGGGGGCATGGGGATAGGAAAGATGGTAGACATCATTACCTTAAGTTCATGTATGAAGACATGAATTGTGTGACTCTATTTTGTGAACAATCAGAGGCATGAAAAATTGTGCTCTATATGTGAACTATAAATTGAAATGCATTCTTCTGTCATATATAACAAATTAGAATAAATAAAATAAAAAAAAATCTTCCATCTCTCCTTTCCTTTCTTCCTTGCAGCTAATCTTTTAACAGGATTGCTACAACTAATCGATAATACTGGCAACGCACACACAACACAAGATATACATATTCATATATGCAATTCACTCTGTGTTCTCATATTACTTGATTTAAATTCATATCTTCTTCAAACTAGTTTATTTTTAGCCAGATTCAAAGATTACTAATCATTTGCCTGACTTAAAAAGCTCTTTATTTACAGTGAACATTAGGCCCTCGTAGAGCCTATAATCAATAGAGCATTATGTATCTTACCTTCTTTGGAAGACACAGGACATTATCTAAACCACAAGGGCAACCTCTATAGCAGATGTAAAGGAAGTGTGTTTTGAGTGAGCTATTTCATAAGCAAACTGAATATATCAGGCAGATGGGGGAAAAAAGCCCTCCGGATTGAGTGGAGATATCTTGGAACGTATTCTAACATGAAATGTTCAAGAACTAATCCTAGAGATTGTTTGCACACACTCCTGACCCCAGCAACTACTTTTTGCTAAAGATGTATCCTGTAAACCAGGAGATAGTTGCTAATGAGAAACTCAGTTAGATTTCTGTTATGTTGGCGCCCCCCAATGGTCGTACCACTTCCCTGCTCACAGCTTTCAGGGGAGAGCCCCCTGGAAAGTTTTGCATAGGTTTTGTGTCCTTGACTGGACACAGGAATAGGATTAAACGGCAAAGCTAAATCTAGCTTCCCTCCTCCCCCTTCCCAACCAGTCTTGTTCCCTCTCTTCCCAACAAGTGAATGGCAAAGGGTAATGAGGCCAGAGAGAGAGAGAGAAAGAGAGAGAGACAGACTTGCTGATAGGTGTCTGAATAAGATAGGATGAGATTCTGAAATTAAAACCAGCAGGCAGAACATTTCCAAAGGCCACCCAGGTCCATCATCTGCTGAAACCTATTTCATTAAAGCCCTGTTGTGGTTTCTCATTGCACACACAAAGAAGCACCTGACTGAGTACTTCACTCAGAAACTTCAGCAGAAGACGCGGTGCTGATTTGGCGCCGTTCATCAGGTCTGCTCAGATGGCTTTGGGGTTATTACCAACAGCTTTTTCTTCTTTTAGATTTAAGGGAGGCCAGATTCAGAAATCCCAGTACCAACACTGGCTGGCATGAAAGGAAGCTTCACTTCCATATCAGACTCTGTGGGGCCTACCTCTGCCTCCACCAGTTGTAAGGTACAGTTTAAGCACAACGCCTATTTAAGTGGTACCCTTTGCGTGGAGGTATAGAAAACGGATGGGGGAAGATGACAGGCACCACAAGTCTGTGCCACAGCCAATCTCAGCTTTTAGATAGTGCCCTGCATTATTGCAATCTCCCAGTTATAACTGTCACATTTATGATCGTCCTGGAGTTAAGGATGATATGGGACATGGTTCGCATGTTTAAAGTATCAGGATCACTTAGAAACAGTCTCAAGGAGTTGGAGGTGACTGCTTCCTTATCTTGTTTCTCTTGAACCATAAACACCTGATGGTTATAAGAAAATAGTCCTGGGAGCAGAGTCCACAGCAGGAGGACACTAGCAGATGGGGCAGATTCAATGCTGCAGATAAATCCCATCTCTAACTAAGTTCCTTAGTTCATTCTTAGAAAGTGTCAGAGTCCAAAGAGTTGTCAACAGTGAGCGAGGCTAATGATGTGTTAGAACAATTTGGACTACTGGAAGACATTAAAGTGCTTGTTCTATTTAAAAAGATCGTAACTTCTCAAGTTCTTAAAAAGAAAAAAAAAAAACTGCAAACAAGAGTGAATGGCAGTCAAACCAGTTTAAGAGTGGTGAGAACACACTGGTGGGACTCCTGGATTCTGTGGAAAACTGAGAATGATCACCCCCACCAACTTCAATTCGCTTGGAACACTCTACCCTCTCTACATACTGGAGTATTAAATTTTAAGCATAATCAAATTCCTAAAGGAAGAGTCATGATAGGCATCTTTTAAATCAGTTATCTTTAAAAACAGAATATCCTCACTGCCAAAAAAAAAAAAAAAGTAATGTTTTCTCATTCTGGTGAGAGTGATTTACTGCCATTGTGACTTCAGTCTTCTAGGTAACCTTGTGAAATATTCACCACACTCCAAAGACCCCACCCATGACTGTTTGAAAGTTGGAAGAAATTGCCTTCAATTATATGAACGAAGACAGCTCCAATTTATATTACAATTTAATATGTATATTATTATACATAACAGCATTTTTTTCCTCTGACATTTGAACTCAGAAATCCTTCCTCAAAAGGTGTATTTTGAATCCTAGTTCCAAAAACATCTTTATAAATGTCAGTGATCACTTTGTGTATAGTATATATTTGGCCTATTTATCTGATTAATTGGGATTTTTTGCTTATTTTTTATATTAATATTTTCTTCATTTTTATTTTTAGGGAAAACAGAATAAAATTCCTGTTAATCAGTTTTCTGTCACTATGAAAAAATAACCTGAGAAAATCAATTTAGAGGAGGAAAGATTCATTTTGGCTTATGGTGTAAATGTTCCAGTCCATAGGAACTTGGTTCCATTGATTCTAGCCTATGTTGAAGGAGAACATCATGGTGGCAGGGCTTGGTGAAATAGAGCTCTTATCTCATGGCCGTGAGAAAGCAGGGGAGGGGGACTGGACAAGATATAGACCCCAAGGGCATGCCCACAAGGACTCCCTTAAACTAGGTCCTACCTTCTACAGTGTCTACCACCTCCAAATAGTTCATTCAGCTATGAATGCATCAGTGGATTAATCCACTGTTGAGGTCAGAGCCTTCCTGATCCAATCATTTCCCCAAATCCCACCTCTGAATACTGGTGCATTTGGAAACCAAAACTTCTACACATGAGCCTCTGCAGGACATTCCAGATTCAAACTAAAGCAACTCTCTCAGTCATTTATTTTTCAATCATAAAAGAAACCAAAGTATTTCTGTTAAGGAAAAACAATTTCTTATAAAAGGGTGGTTAATGGATAACTTTCTCCCACTTGGCTGTTTTTTCTTTCAACAAAACAACCAAAGATCAACATACCTTAAAGAGTAAACTACTTTTTAGTTCTTCTTCCGAGCAATCCTTAAATTCACTCTTTTCACCCTGTGCTTATTTGTGTGGGAGACTTATAGGGGATCCCAACTGACACTTAGATAATAATAGAAAGAAACCAAGGTGAATCTCGTGGCCTCAATATAAACCACCATTAAAAAAACAACTGGAGGGCTGGGGATATAGCTCGGTTGGTAGAGTTCTTGCCTCGCATACACAAGGCTCTAGGTTCAATCCTCAGCACCATAAAAAAAAAATACTGGAATCTCACTTGTTTTGTAACTGTTAAACCTGTAAAGACATGTATTCTCCTATATGCTTTATCTAATTCATAAACTGCAAGAAAACTGTCTAGCTTCCTTGTACACTTAAATCCCTTCATGAGGTTCCTCATTCAGCACCTTCATTTTAGTGGTGCTGTGAATAATATAACTAGAACTATGACTAATCAGAGAAGAGGAAGCATTTGTCTTGAAAAACATCCCCCTTTTGTTAGGAGCACACCAAAAGTCACGACACCCCCAAATTTCCCTAGGAGACCTGAGGGCCACTTCCATTACTAATTTTATTCTATATTTTCCACCTTCAAATGATAAGTTAAGTTAGGGACACGATTTTCTGAGAAGCATCTCTTTGTTAATGTGGCCTGCAAATGATTACAGACCTTCTTAATAAAAAGAGAAAAAAAAATGTATCTTGTCTTTCCTTTTCAAAGGATGATTACAACCTTTTTCACTCTCCCCATGGCTATGAGTTCAGTGTAGTGTGAGAGGTGGACAGACCACCAATTTATATTTATCAAGATTTATAAAGAGAGACTTATATAATGTTTTTTTTGGGGGGACAAATAGTAATGCTGTCCAACTGATGAAATAAAAATTATCATGTAATGATATCTTTTAGATCCCTTTAGGAAAGAAAAAAGGAGTGTGCTGTAACTATGTTTCAGAGCATATTCATGATGAGCATGAAGAAGTCTCAGTCCTAAAAAAACATGGGAAAGGACAATCTCATGAGAATACCAATGACAAACACTTGAATTGACGGGAACCTGGTGCATCATGGAAATGGGGTACAAATTCCACAGCTAAAACTGACAGATGATGAAGAGTGTATTACCTCAATGGCTCAATATTTAAGTTTCATGGAGGGGAAGATTCTTGATTATAAATGAGCCAAAAATACAAAATTAAAAAAAAAATACTGCCTGTGAAAGGATACTGCAGACATAAAATCTCAACTGCCCGAAAGCTCCAGTTTTTTCTTTTTTTTAAAGCCATGGCTGACAGAGCAAATTTAGCAGTGAGATGTTTACTATGTTTAACAGAGATTAACTGGCAAACAGAGAAGATGTAATTACCTAGTATGTTTTTCTCAAAATGAATCTTCACTCTGTGCTATGAGGGGACAAACTGTGGGGCACTGTTTTTTTTTTTTTCTTTCTTTCTTTTTTTTTTTTTAAATTCCTTTGTGAAAAATACCCTCTCACAGGCTTGAGAAGAATTTGTAAAAATTTCCAGTAACTAATAAAATGCTAACTGCTGAAAAATGAGGAAACTTTCATAGAGAAAGCAGAGCAAAGGACAATCACACAAATTTACTGCAACACCAAAGAAGATTCTGGAAGAAGAATACTGTTTGATCTAGCAAGATAGCCAGAGTATGATCCCTTGTACCAAGAACTAACCTTTACTGTAAATGATACTGAAACCATATTTGTCACATATGCAATAGGAGAAAATTGTTGACTTGAAGAGACACAAATAGATGTTTACCTGATAAAATTATCAGTCTAATTCATTAAGGAATCTGGATTCTTTTTCTAGTTATTAAACAGCAACAATAAAAGAATAGAGTTCTATACCAGGTCTTGGAAGAAGATATTATTAGAATAAAATTTCAGAATTTCTGTATATTAAAACTGTATATTAAAACTTTCCTAAGCAAAAATTTATTTAAGCCAACACTAGAATTAATACAAAAGTGATTAATCACATAATTGACATTCATAATATATAAATATACATTAAAGAATTATTAAGAGAATTGTTAAGATTAGGTTGATCTATACTTTTAATGTATACTAATCTAAGGGATAGGGAAAGATTCTTCCTCTCCTTAGGGCCTGTTCTCTGAGGGCTGTCTCCTCTAAGGAAACTGTCCCTTTCTTTCCTTTCTTTCTCTGAGGTGTGGCAATTTTATAGAATATGCACTTGCAGAATGGAGATAGTGTTACCATTATATATATATATATATATATATATATATATATATATATATATATATATGCTCGTCTGTATGCCCCCCCGTGACTCTAAGCACATTGAGAATAAGGACCCTCCTGGCACAGCGTGTGCCACCCTGGGGATGGTCAAGGGTCGAATGTTTTCTCTCATATGTGAAAGATAAGCCAAAATAAGGAAAAAAGGGGGAACCTCATGAAACCAGAAGGCAGATCCGTGGAGCAGAGAAGGGAATTGAGGAGGAAAGACGGGGGACAGAGAAAGGGAGGAACTGCAGAATGAAACTGATCAAATTATGCTATGTACATATACGAATATATCACAATGAATTTCAATTTTCTGTACATCTATAAAACACTAATTTAAAAACTATAAATAACTCAAAAAAACTTAACACCAAAATAAACAAACAAACAAAACAAATAACCCAATCAATAAATGGACAAAGGAAGTGAACAGGCACTTCACAGAAGAACAAATACAAATGGCCAACAAATATATGAAAACTAAATGTTCTGAAATGTGTGTCATGATGGAAAAGGATCTAAACACGTGTCAAAATACTCTCTTTTTTCTCTGGCAGCTGCAAAACTAAATTTAAGTCCTGACTATACTGAAATTCTGAGTTACTCGACTGATCTAGGCCTCAGTTTCCTCCTATGTGAGGTGGGAATGATATTAAGAATGAAACTGACTTTGCAGGATTCTTATACAAATTAAGTGAAATTGCAGATGTGGGAATATTTGTCAAACCATAAAACACCTTGTAATGTATACCAGGAAAGGTGTCTTTGTAGTAGAATGGTTACAAATCTAGTATTGATTGCTCTTAGGCCGCTTTCGGCCATATGATTTTGAAGTTCTTCCCATCAAGAAAATGGAGTCTATTCTTCTACTTCACCTCCTCTCCAAGAGAGGCTGGTCTTGCAACTTGTTCTGGTCCATAGAAGACATCAGAAGTGAGAGAATGACCATTCTGAGCCTAGGCTTCTAGAAGTATTGCCAATATCCATTTGCTCTCTTGGAACCCTATCACTGCCAGGAGAACAAGCCTGGATTATTTTATGGACACTGGAAGATGACATGGAGGTGCTCATTCATCTCAGCTGAGCCAATCCTAGTCCAGGCTGTAGGAGCAAACCTACCAAGATCAGCAGAGCTGCTCCCTGCCCCACAGCTGCCTGCAGCTCTCAGTGTGAGACTAGCCAAGGCCAGAAGGGTCATCCAGAAGATCTTTGGATTCCTGAGGAGAGACAAAAGCTTATGATTCTAAACCACTAGAATTTGCAGGGGAGGGGGGCAGACTTTGGCAGCAACAGCTAATAGATATATAGCAGTTTCCCCTCAACAAGAGTCTTTGAGAACATGTCCAGAAAAAAGAGGTAATAGTCAGGAAATGTATGAGTCTTAAGAACCAGTGACTGCTATATGCTGCAGGTTTCCCCTAGCCTTCTGCAGCATTTCCAGTGGGTTTTAGCCACAGCTCCTGGCTGACCTCAGTACCAGGGCTTCTGATCTCAGCAGAACAACGGCCCTTAATTCACAGAACACGATACAAATGGCTAAGCTTCTGTTTCCAAGATATGATCTAAAAAAGAAAATAAGAAATGGCTTCTCGGACACTATCAAATCTCTCTTTAAGCATGCCACCTTTTTTTAAATATAGCTTCTGAAACCAACCTACCCTGCCTGACATTTAAAAATCAGCTGATACAAGAAAACAGGAAAGTATTAGTTAGCCAAAGTAGAAAACAGAACAGATCAGAAGCTAGATCATCAGAAGCCTATAAAAATCACAAATGCACAGGAAAATCTGCCATGGAAAGTGGAAAGAGAATAGAACAGAGATGAAAGGATGACCTGTCAAAGTGATTTTTATGAGTTAGTGTACCATTCATTGCTCACAGAATTCTGGCCATGTACAGCCAAAGCTAATGAAATGCCATTAGTAAATATTTTGAAATAATTATAGACCCATGGATTAGTGGATTTTGGCTATATATTTGCTTTTTGTTTATTTCCTGATGCAAAAAAAAACCTCCCATAGAATATGCATAAGCATAGGAGAAAAGCTTAGAACTCCCCAACCATCATTTTTCTCACAATGAATAGATTATATTTACAGGGTTGCTAGAATGTGAAGCAATTCTACAACTTCTACAAACATATTCCCACCCTTGCTTAAAGGGTTCTCTTTTGAAACTCTATCTTCTCCAAACCCAGACTTTCCTCTTCTTTCTTACCAGAAGACATGAGCGGCAAAGTTTCTCAGAAAGGTCAGTGAAAATTAAGAAAAAATATTTGCTTTAAGATGGCAAGGCTGGTATCCAGCAACCATAAATGCAGGTCCCATTGTTGTAAGTTGGCACCACCTGGTGCCAATGTGACCCTTCCAATGAGATCTTCCCTGAAAGTCCAGTGGAAGACTCTAAGGAACCATTCAGCATCTATCCAGCCTCCTTCCAAATCCCTTCCTGTACAGAATCACACCTTCACAAAACTGCCATGCAGCTCAGGAGTCTGATGGAATTGAGAGTCAGCTCACGGGCTGCACTTGCACAAGCCATAATTTCAGAAATGAGTTAAGTGGGAGAAGAGTCATCATGACAGGAATCCATTTCTGACAGGGCCTCTCATGGTAGAGGTAGCCCGCTCTAAGGCTGTCATGTATTGCAGCAGAGTCACAGTCCAACAAGCCACTTCAGATCGGGGCAGAGGTAAGAGCTCCCTAAGTAGCCCATTTTGGTGCATGACTTTGAGACATTGGCTTTTTTAGCTCTTTAAATGATTCTGTAAATCTTTAATTCAGTATATATCACTTTTTTCCTATATTAACTGGAGTACATTCTCTTCTCTGTCTTGGATCTCTAAGAAGTAACTTAGTAGAATTCTTCTTGTTCTCCTTTTCATAACCTAAAATACTTTGTTCCCGCCCATAATTCTTATTGCACTTGACTTTTTATTGTGTAACTTTTAGGCATATTTTAACCTTTTCCTCAAGTTGGAAGCTTTATGGAAGACACTGTCATTTTCATCTTTGATTTTCCTGTAGTATTTGGCAGAGTGCTTGCTGAGTTGAACTGAGGTAGGTTCCCATAGCCAGTTTTTGAATTATCATGTGATTTTATGATTCCATATTCTGTATCTTAAACTATGCTTACACTGCATCTTTATTCATGGCAGATTCAGTTACTCTTTAGAAATATTTATCCTCATTTCTTCACTTTCATGATGGTAATATATTTTGTGGCTCCATTGACATTAGACTTGACTATATGGCAGTTTTTCACTAACACAGGGGCAGAGCATTGGTATCCACTACCTTTCAATACTAGGCTCAGCTCTGCCATGTGCTCTGGTCAATCAGATATTAGCAGGCATGGTAAGATAGAGACTCTTGAAACATTCTTGTCTTTCTGTTATTTCCACAAAACATGCTGCAGATATACACTGGTTCAAGAAAGAAGATAAAAGATTCACATCTCCAGCTGGGTCCAGTCTGAAAAAAACAACACCCAACATCTCCCAGTTCCCTATAGGCAATACATGCTTACTGTTTTATATCACTAAAATTTTGTGATGGTTTGTTTCTCAGTATTGTTGTGGCAATAAGTCATGTTTCTGGGAAGACAAGAAAGGAAATTCTCTCTTTCAAAGATCATTTGTATTAAAAAGAGAAGGCACAGCCTCTCTTTAAAACTCCTCCAACTCATCTCTTTCTCTTTACACCCCTCGTCCTCCTTGAGACAACTTTCTAATTTTCATAGAAATAGATAATGCTCAAGGCCCATCCATTTCTCACTTTATCTTAACACTCTCCACTTTATCAATAGACGTGACTCAAGAATTTTGCTTCTCTTTGGGAAGTGTTTTCTTTCCTTTGAGTATCATTTTCAGAGACTTGAGTCACTTTCTGTGGAAAATTCCCCAAACTCTATCCCTATTTCTAAATTTTTCCTTGTGTCCTAGCCACTGAATTCTCTTTACCGTCAGACTGTCTCTGATTGGCATTCCTCCTGATATTTCCTACACAGAATGCTCCAAATCACACTCAGCAATGTCTTCTTCAGACTTATCCTTCTGTTACCTCTTTCTTTTATTGACCATCTTCCAGGCCAAACATACACAAAATATCAGTAACAAATAGTTATCTTCCTCTTACCCAATCCCACACATTTAATAACTACCAAACATCTTGCAGTTGAAATCATTATGGCTTTGATAAGCACTCAAAGGGGAATCATTTAGATAAGTAGAGCTTTCAAGTTAAGGGAATACCATTTGGAAAGTGAAGAGTGACTTTGGTAATATGACTCTGCTCTGAGTGCATTCTCTAATTTCAGAATTGCTACTATATATGATTTTTAAAAAATTGGGATCCAGGTGGTGATGGAAAGATGGCAGAGGCTCACCTGTACTAATAAAAAAGACTGTGGGTAATCATTTGATGGAGGGAGGGAGGACACAAGGCAACTGCAACCATTCTCACTTGGGTTAGCAAAATTAAAGGCTGATTTCCTGTGCTGGCCTATTCAAAAATCCATGGCTAATCAGAAATGTAAGCAATATTAATTCAAACTGGCAAAACAGGGATTAAAACTTACCACGCAGAACACAGCCCATAAAAACATTTTGCAACTCTTTTTTTCCATTCCAAAAAGGATACAGCACTATCAATTTTCACATAGGCATTTAATGAAGAACCTCTGAAGAGACCTTGGATATAAATTTTGAATAGTACGATTTATTTACTCATTTAATAAAGTCCCAGTCTTCCCCTAAATCTGACTGAATTTCTAACCCATTGTACATCATTGAGAGATTTTCTATCACGGGTAGCAATGAGAATTCTGAGCATAGCCTCTCGGGAACAGGCAACCAGAGCCTATCAGAGTTCCTTACTCAGGTGCTGAGATAAAATTGACTCAAATATATTTATTGGGTGAACTATAGGCATGAACAATAAATTTACAAAATATATGTGGAGTGTTTGACAAAACAAGAGGCTAAGCCCTCTTCCTGGGCCCCAGTGTTAGCGCGCGCGCACACACACACACATTTATTTTCACATTCCGTTACCTATTCAACCTGGGGTTTTATATGTTTATTTTTACTTCATGGTGTCCTTTATTTTCTGATCTAGATAAGATTTGGTGTGTGTGTGCACAAACGAAAACTGGAAACTGGGTAAGGGGTAAGCTCCCTGTCCTTACTCTGTGCCTAGCCCTTGTTTTTTACCCAATGAGTTTTGAGCCTGCACCAAATTTTACCCAGTTGAAAAGATCTATACCAAAGCAGACCACAGTGATCAAAAGGGAACTGGAATGAGATTTTTAGAGGTGTCTGTGTACCAGGGAATGTGGAGAGAAAATGACTGTACTATACCAGCAGTTAGGTCACAAAATCACCTGGAGCACTGTCCTCACAATAGTGCACACCCTTCCCTTGGCATCACCACCAATTATGGGCAAACCCGCATTTAGTACTTTTAAAGTTAATGCTGAACAGGCCACTCATGAATACGCTGTGTGTCACAAGACTTTTATTTTATTTTATTTTAATTTTTTATTGTTGGTTGTTCAAAACATTACAAATTTCTTGACATATCATATTCCGCACTTTGATTCAAGTGGGTTATGAACTCCCACCTTCACCCCATACACAGATTGCAGAATCACATCAGTTACACATCCATTGATTTACATATTGCCATACTAGTGTCTGTTGTGCTCCGCTGCCTTTCCCATCCTCCACCCTCCCCCCTCCCCACCTCTCCCCTCCCCTCCCCTCCTCTCTCTCTACCCCCTCCACTGTATAACCCTGAGGGTCTCCTTCCATTTCCATGCAATTTCCCTTCTCTCTCCCTTTCCCTCCCACCTCTCATCCATGTTAAATGTTAATCTTCTTCTCCTGCTCTTCGTCCCTACTCTGATCTTAGTTACTCTCCTTATATCAAAGAAGACATTTGGCATTTGTTTTTTAGGGATTGGCTAGCTTCACTTAGCATAATCTGCTCTAATGCCATCCATTTCCCTGCAAATTCTATGATTTTGTCATTTTTTAATGCAGAGTAATACTCCATTGTGTATAAATGCCACATTTTTTTTATCCATTCGTCTATTGAAGGGCATCTAGGTTGGTTCCACAGTCTTGCTACTGTGAATTGTGCTGCTAGTCACAAGACTTTTAATGTGAAGTTGTATACATGTGCATGTGACCATGTATTACACATCTGCAGTATTTAGGGAAGACGGGGCCAGTGAGATTCTAAGAAAAGAAAGTACCCGAAAGTGAGGTGCACAGATCCCAGGGATCTGAAAGACCATGTGACTTGACAGGTGAAAGGCGCGCCTCCAGATGGGGCAAAGTCACTGTTGCCAGATGCCTCTCCTTCCCTACTTAGAAGCTTGCACTTGACAGAGAAAGCACTGAAAGTTCTTTAGACAATGAGACAATATGATTCTGCAGCTGATTATACATGGTCCTCTAACAGTGTGGAAAGAGAGGCCTGGGGTAGAGGCAGCGCTAGAAGCAAGTGGATTAGGTGGAGATGGTTTGTGGCAGTTTCTACCCTGTACTTCAATATAAGAGTCCTCAATAGGACTATGTTCAAAGTGTTCATTCAACTTTTCTGAATTGCCAATATATTAAAAAACACACAACATACGCCTGAGGTCTATTCAATAGACTGATCAAAAATCTGACAATAGAAATTTTGAAAAAGGTATTTTCATAAGCTTATGAGCCCTTTTTATTCAACATACTTTGTACCCTCTGATTTCTACCAAAAATCTTTGTGTGTACAAATATATGCATCTGTATACACATTCAACATATATATGTAATTACATGTATATAAATGTACGTACACTTACATGTATACATATGACTATGTGAAATATTTTATAGGTAAAATTTTTAGTCAGCTTTTGACCTGAGATTTTTAAATTGTGAAGTGAAGAAATCAGAAGGTATCAGAAAATATATTTTTTAAATGGTGAAGATTTGGTTATCTATGTTTGGAAAATATAAGTTCAATAAAGTAAAAACAATTACCTTCTCATTGATTTTTTTTTTCCTTTGTAAAAAAAAGAACCAAACTTTTATAGGGTATTCTTATTAAACTAAACTTTAAATCTCTCTAAAAAATAGGATTTAAAAATATTGTGTTAACTATTATTTTTATGATAATAGCACAGAAAATATTAATATACTAAATATTTTACAAAGTAAATTTATATTTGGTACATAAATTTATATATCACATTTATATTTGATATATTCGTATTTATGTTTAATGAAATTACCAGAAAAGCGATTTTATGTTTACACTTTGTACCAAAAAATAATTAAAAATTAAACTGCTTTAAGCAATTTTCAAAATTTAGCTCTCTTAAATAATAACTGAGGATATGAAGGATATAATTCTTATAGAATTATGAGAATTCAGACCCAAGGTATTTCCTCTGCTCAAACTATAAGAAGATATGCAGTAGAAACTAATTTCCAAGACATGATTTGATAGATTCTCGTGTTTAGACTGAAACAAATCATAACTTGGTTTTGCAACATTTCTGTCAGATTCCACTTGCATGAGTCTAAGAAAAATAAAGCTGCAGTTCAGCGGCATCACATGCTGAAAACCAGCTTCTTCTGCACAAATTGAAGAAGAGACATTCAGTGTAGCTAGTTTCTTGTCTTTTCTGTTAGCTTTCGTGAAACCTCAGCCTTTAGTTATCATTTTTCTAAGACCCTGGATGAGTACTTTATTAGAAAATGTTGTAAGAAGAGGATGTGACCCAGGCATCCTGAAAAGAGGGGGTGCCCTCCATAGGCATTCAATATGTGTGTGTGTGTGTTTGTGTGCATGCACACACACACACACACACAGATTCAAATGAGAATTCTGTCTCTCTGACCATCTCTTTGTCAGTTCCCTGCCAGAGATGATTAGTACTGACTTCACAGATCCCGATATTCTGCTCCACCTCAGAACCACCTGGACAATCGGCTCCCCCAAGGTGTAGTATAGACAGTCCCCATTCTGAATAAGGCATGGGATAATGCAGTTGACAAACTCTGCTGCAGTCCTGCCAGCATTTGAAATATCCCTACCCCCTAAAACAGTGAGGGACTACTATCTCTTGGCCATCCTCACGAGAAAGAGAGCATGATACAAGGATAAGTAGTATAAAAAAATCTGAGCTAAGTCCAAGAGAGGCTTAGCCATCTGAAGTCACACCTGCAAATTTGACTCCTTTTTTCCCCCTAAATATATGATGATTTCACCAATATAACACAAGTAGAGGGCAGCTTTCAACACCAAATCTTCTAGACCTACACAAGACCGAGGAGGCTGATGACAACTTCAGCAGACTCATTAAAATGTTTATCTCCCCTCAAATGTCTTCTTATTAACCTCAAATCTCATCACTTATAAGGACTACAGACTTTCAGCCCTCTTGGCACATCAGAAAAGCTGGATAAAAAGATGACCCTAAGGTCCATTACTCTCAGGCTGACTGACCATATTTTTTAAAACTTCTACAGGTATGATGATGGACAAGGAAGGTAAGGACAATTGTGTGTCTAGAAAACCACTATAAGCATACAATTGAGTTACCCAAAGGAGTAACACACTAGTTCTTGCCTTAAGTCATTGATTTTCATTTAGCAAACACATATTGTGCATCTATTGTATGATAGAAACAATGTGGGAAAATTAAAAGAAGTAAGACTACTAGCAATCATTACTAAACACTCAGCATCGGGGCTGGCTCCAGGGCATGCAACCTGGGCAGTTGCACATGGCCCTGCCCTCGGAAAAAGCATGCTTGGGTTAATACTCTGCTGGCATCATCTTAAAATTCTGGATTATTTTGGAGCAAAGAGTCCTGTTTTTTATTTTGCTCTGAGCTCTGTGCTAGGCAGATTGGCAGACTTATACTCACTATGGTTAACCCCAGGGTGGGGCGTGCTCCCAGTGTCTTCATCTCCCCTCCATCAGCAACACCATTCATACAAAGGAGAGAATTTTTGCTGAGAGTGGAGAGATTACCATATATCATCCCTGTGCTAAAACTCACCAAAAGTTTCTTCTTTGGGGCAATTTCTCATTGTCTGTTTCTCATGTCTAGTACATCACTATAGTTCCAACCTCCCCCGCCGAAAATCTTGCTATATTAGGGGCCAATTCAGGGGGAGCAGATGTATCACAGCAGTTTGTGGAAAGGGTACAAACAATCAGGTGTCAGGAAATATTTCCTGGGAAAGCCAAGGGCTGACAGTCTATTTTGAGGTATGGTCAGACATAAAAATGCCTATATACGAGATTGAAAGCTACAAGTGGCTTCATCAGTGTATGTGTATAAATGTGTGTGTGTGTGTGTGTGTGTGCGTGTTGGTGTGTGTAGCCTCCAGGGCAACATTGCATATTAGGTAATTAAATAAGGAAGAGGTAGTAGGATAGGGAAGTAAAACTCCAGGGTACAAAGGGAACAATGTGAGTAGATGCAAGAAGGTAAGAAGATCAACAATCACCCCCTATCACTTTAGATTTCAGAGTTTCTGATTAGGGAGACACAACCAGTAAAGTCTAGGCAAATATTCCCAAATCCCTAAATCTCTGAAATTTGAAATACTTCCAGTCCCAAGCATTTTGGGTAAAGGATATTGAAGCTGCACTGAAATTTTTTAAAGAATATGTATTATTGTGGACACAATACACTGTATTTTATTTTTATGTATTGCTGAGGATTCGAAGCCAGTGCCTCATGCTTCCTAGGTGAGCGCTCTACCACTGAACCCCAGCCCCAGCACTGCACTATGAATTTATTGACGAGGAAAACTGAGGCATGGGGTGGTAAGGTGCTCTGACAAAAGGATAAGGAAGTGGACAGACCAGGATTTGAACTTGGATTTTTCTAACTGCACCTCCATGTGTTTAATAATAGTGGTATGCTGATTTTTCCATAGGAAGACAGGGGACAGGATGAGGATTAGCAGGAGATAGGTGAGAGAGTTTTATTCAATGAGATCAGTCCCTAAATGGTTATGGACTCTTTCTTATGGGGCAAAGGAGAAACATGAGCATTTACAATTAGGAGATCTATTATTGCCTCAGTGAATAAGGCACTTTGGAGAGGGACAGGAAAAGAGAAAGATATTTGAGGTTCCTAAAGTCCTACAAAGGTGAAGTAATAGGATTCATAATAATGAGAGCTCATGTTTATCCAGAATTTACTCTGTCCCCGGCACTATACTAAGCACTTTGCTCCCATTCAATCCCCATCAAAATACTACAAGATAGATACTTCTACTTCCTCCATATTATTGATAAGAACTTTATGGAGGCACAGAAGGTTTAAGTAACTTATCCATCATGTCCATGGCCAATGAGTGACAAAGATATTACATTTAAATCACTAAAAATCTTAAGATCTCGTTTTAACTCAAAAAAAGATACAAAGAAAGGAAAGAAGAATGGGAGGAAGGAAGGAAGGAAAGGAAAAGGTTCTAAAAGACATTTAAAATGAAAAAATACATATCCTATTAAAGAATGCTAATTTTCAAAAGAGCCAGGAGGGTAGTTTTAGATTTGAGAACATATTATAAAGCAATACCATTTAAAATCTTTGGTTCCTGGCACAAAAACAGGAACACAGATCAATAGAACAGATTGGAAAATCCAGAAATAGAATAGTGTTTTAAAAAATGTAACACATGATAACACAAACTTCTCATAATAAAAATATCAGGAAGAATTACTTAATAAACCAAACTGGAATTACTTGTGAATAATTTGGGGAAATAACCAGGTGAGATGGGTACTTGATAAAGTAAACAAAATTATTCCCCACATGGATTAAGGAGTTAAATACAAAAATTGAATGACAGAAAAATCAGCAGGAGATGGAATAGAATATTTATCAGATTTGTGAAAGAACAGTCACTTCAGCTTTGAAGCAGTAGAATAAATCATGAAGGGAAAGACTGACAGATTTGAATACATGAAAAATTTAAAACTTCTGTACAATGAAAAAACAGCAAGACTAAAATAAAAAGGACATTATTCTGAGGGCAGTATTTGTATTCCACATGACAAAGAGAGCTTTAAAACCCAAACGATATATACCTTCATTCAAATGTATAAGAAAACATGAGAGCTCAAAATATAAAAGGTAAAATGTGAAAAAAAAATCAGTAAAGAGAGAAAAAAATTGTTCAGCCATCAACAAATATAAATACAATGTGAGTAAAGCAAACTTAACAGATTTTTTCCATGGTTAAATGGAATCCAGTCTTTACTCCATTTTGGAGGTATTGTAATGGATATAAACTTCTTCAAAATTAGTAATGTGTAGCCATAATCAGACTCAAAATCACACTGGTTTTCATAAATCAGCAATTAAACTTTGAGCCACATTACATTCTGGAATATTAAAAGCAACAAAAGATGTGACCATGAAGATGTTTATCT
This sequence comes from Marmota monax, assembly GCF_021218885.2. Lineage (NCBI taxonomy): Eukaryota > Metazoa > Chordata > Mammalia > Rodentia > Sciuridae > Marmota > Marmota monax. The sequence goes on from NW_026695228.1 coordinate 5,246,471, forward strand.
GCTGTTGTTTACAATGGCAAAATACGGGGTGGGGGTGGGGGAGGTCTGAGTACCCACAACTACAGGGACAGCTTGAGACCCTGTGACAGGGATTGTTGGCCAGGGTGAGAGGGTTTGAGCTTTTCTGGAGTGCCATCCAATGGGATGGAGCAGGAGACAGTGATGTGGCTGGAGGGAAAAAATATGAAGGGGAAATCATGTAATCCTGTCCTTGGTCAAAGCCTGCACATGCTTATTGATGGAGGGGAGCAATATGGTGGAGGAAAAACAGTGAAACTTTGAGAAACAGAGGAAGGGAGAGAAGAATGGAGGGTGGGAGAGGGGAGAGTAAGGGAGGTGGTGATGGCAGCTGGAATGAGGTCCTGAACAGAAAGTCAGCCCCAAAGGCATGTGTGGGAAAGTGGGCTGTGGAGACAGGGACCACCACCTCCAAGGAGAAGATGCAGAAAGAGAAACAAAAGCACATTCAAAGTGAAGCAGGAACAATTCGATCCTTGGAGAACGTCTTCCTCAGGTGAGCCTCTCTGGGTCTGAAGACTGTGCTGCCTGACAGTCGTGATGCTGTCATTCTGTCACATTGTAACAGTATTTGTTGGGTGGGCATCTACTCCATCAGTTCTCAGCTATGAAAGGAGTAATGAGCAGAAGGGCCACCAGGGGGCAGGTTTGGCACTGGCAAAGAAACTTCAAAGATAATGAAAAAAAAAAGTCTTTTTTTTTTTTTTTTTCCTCTTCCTTTCAGCCCGGGGTTCATTCTTTATTTTGCAACAATAAATACTGCATCAAGTCCAGAGCAATTTCCTTAATGGTTGTGCTGTGGGTATGAATTTTGTTCCATAAACTCAGGTGTGCAAGAAATGTCATCATACTTTATTTCCTTTAAATAAAATTAAATCCAATTTCAAGCCTGTGTCCTACTAGGCCAGGTTGAAAGTCGACCTCTGTCATGATTATGGCTCCCACAGCACCGGGGGGTCCTGCAGAGGTTACAGGCTCTTAGCCAAGGCGAACCTTTAGGTTGTTGGTGCTTCCTTGTTATCACTGAACTAGGATCTGGATCAACATGACTTCTTGGCACACTGTGGCTGTCCTGTGCCATTACCAAAGATATAGGCAAAAGTTCCAGCGTCTGGAACACAGAGATGGGGACAAGTACCTGCTCAGGACACCCAACACAGAGAAGCTGGCATGATCCCCACCTGTACAGATCTTGTCTCCAGCTCTCCTTCAGCTCAAGGGCAATCTCTCCTCCCTCCCTTGTTCCTGTCTTTTTGGCTCCTCTATGCTACCTTCACAGGTCAGATCAGGCTTTCAGAAAAGGCAGGAAGAGGGAAGACTCCAGGCCAGGCAAGGCTTAAGAGGGGCTTCATGCCCAGAAGCCCTGCCTCGCCCTGAGGATGGAAAAAGGAGAAAACACAGGAAAGAAAATTCATCTATGTATCTTCACTGTGCTGTCACCTTTGCCACAAGGTCACAGTCCTAAAAATACCCTCTTTTAGGTCTGACAGCAGGTGACAGTTTTCTCTTTCTTGCAGATGACACAGCTTAGGTATCCCTCAGAGAAGGAAGACAAAGAAGTGACACACCCTCATGTCTAGGAGTGTCCAGGGTCACGTGTGGAGACAGATAGTTAAGGAATGATGTTTTAGGTGAAATTTAAGCTGATGGAAAGCCTGAAATACCACTGTCAGATATATAAATTTAAAAAATATTTTCCAGTATTTAAAACATCAAAATCAAAAGACAGTTCATATAGTGTCTGTAACTATAGCTTTTTCTAAAAAGAGAAGAACCGGCAACCCAAACCCTCATTCCCATATGGCAGTCATTACAGGAGCTGTGTAGAGATTGCTCCCTTGACTTGGGCCAGTTCTCTCCAGTTTGCCACAGTCCCCACTAATCCCTATTGTATTACATCGACCTTCTCATAGATTCAACATGTCCAGCTTCTATAGAAATTTGGGTTTGCAACTCCTGAGTGAATAAACTAAATGACACTATACTCAGGGACACAGTGGTAAGTGTTACATGAACATTTAATTAAGTCTCTTCATTTCCTCAATACTCACCACTCTGTTATATTTGAAAATTCAGAATTATTTCAGTTGGACTTAATAACGTGAACAGAGTAAAGAAACTGAAGATTGAAATATGGTTGATATACAAATACTATAGACAAGGCCTATAGTACTCAGGCACAGAGCATAGTATAGTCCCACCTTGCACATGTGTAGAATGGCAGACCCAAAGGACAAAATGATATTTGTAAGATGCAGCTGTAGTTGTGTTCCTTAGCCTCATTTCCATCACTGTGATGGAGGGTGCTTGTGGATTAGCCAGTCTTGACTGAACCACTGTTCAGTGGGCATGAGCCCAAGAGGCCACCTGTATGGAAACCCTTCTTTAAAGAAAGGGCCTCATCCTGACCACCATGAGATCAGCCTCAGACAGCTTCCTTCTGCTCAATTTTAATTTTCAACAGATGAGCCAAGCTCAGAACTTCTCCCACAGTAATTAGAATAGTCCAACAGAAGCAAAAGAGAGAAGGCTATTAAACTCAGGAGAGAAAAAATATAGAAGAAAGAAAAAAACATTTTTTTAAAATAAGGACATCTGTACTTGACTATTTCCTGAAGAATTAAGTCATTACTCATGAAAAAATCTTCTATCTGTGTTTGTAAATATTTAAAGGTCAAAATGCAACATAATGAAGCAAGTAAATAAATATGTGAATTAATAATAACAACAAAATAAAATGTGTATTGTCCATGTGTTGAAAGATGCTGTTAAATACAATAGAAAACTTGCTGTGAATTTTCCCTGTTGTAAATGCATAATCAACAAGAATTTTGCTGGAATGTTTTGTTGTTGTTATTGTTTGTTTATTTGGTTGAAATTTTATAAATTCATTGGAGTAGCTACTTAGACTGTGACTAAACACTAGGGAATAAAAATGAGCATAAAAGCCACAAAACACTGGGAGTACCCCTGTTCCTCAGCCAAAGGGACACCCCAGCTTCTCCAGCTGATTTACAAAGGCCACCCTAAAGTGGGAAGAGCCTACGTGGCTCTTTTGTGTGTGTCTGTGTGTGTGTGTGCGTGTGTGTGTGTGTCTGTGTCTGTGCTGGGGATTGAACCCAGGGCCTTGTGCATGCAAGGCAAGCACTCTACCAACTGAGCTATACCCCCAGCCCATGGCTCTTGGACTTTAAATGCAGAATGACACCTGAACAAAACTGATAATAACTACTATGTCTGACAAGCTATGCACAGTCATATCTCTACCTGAGACACTACTCAAAAGAGAGGTATTTTATCTCAGGTCTTAATAGCATGGGAAAAGAGCACACAGTACCTACAATATGTAGGAAATTCACTGTTTAGGCATCATATCCCAGACACCAGCAGAGCAAGTCACATCCAGAAACTCTTGATTTAAATGGAACTTCTAGATTAGACTCTCCTTAAATATGAAATTTGAAGCAATGTCAGCTTAAAAATGAGGTCTATCCACTAAAAAGCTGAGGATTTTTGAAGACTATATTATGAATTATATGTCAAAAAAATTTTAAAAGACCTATTTATTTAATTATTATTTTTTAAAATTCCTCTACACTTTTAGATAAACAGGATTTTTTCAGTACATAATCCAAAAATGAGAGATTGGATATACCATTATCACAGATGATGATTAAAAACAAATCAGAATAGGAATTCTCAATCAGAATCAGAAGCTCTCGAAATTTTTATGAACCATACTTTTACACACCAGCATATGCAGAGACACACCAAAGAGAGCAGAAGGCATTATATATGTCAGAGAGGAGAGAGGATACCAGACGTTGAAAGTGAAAAAGAATAATCAGGAAATGAATGGAGCAAGACAAGGGACATTGACACCCTGCCTACAATCCCAAGAAGTGGCTGTTTGTACATCTGTGAGGCTTCTATAGAGGCAATGACCATGCCCAGATCATTCAGTCTTGTCTTCAAGAACTGTCAATCAAAAGTCTGTCAGTAACAATACCAAATTTTCTCTAAAGCTATCTGGAATATCATATCAAGCTATATTATCAAACAAGCAATAAAACAACAAATCCATCTAGTGGATTCTAAAAGATTTATTCTTCCTTTACTGTGGAGGGGAAAGTAGCCTGTAATAAATGACCAGCATTAGTTACAAATTGCACATCAGCAGATTAAAAAAAAAAAAAGGTTCAAATGACCATGCAAGATTAAAAATGACAGCTTGTTAAGAACTTTCAAGAGTAAATTTTCTTGGTATAAAGTAGAATTATTTATGAAACGCCAACAAAAGAGGAAATCTGCCTTCGAACATTGAGTAATGGTGAGGCAAAACAAACTAATAGAATTTTCAGTTACATCTGTGGAGCTTATGCATCCAATTTATCTTTACATTCCATTCCAGCATCTGCATCCTCAAGATCTGATCACTGTGGACCAGCTTCGGAAGAAACAATCTTGCACAAACTTATTTTAGGCTGTGGCTTTAGCATGTTAAGTACAGCTCTATTTCGATGCCTGAAGCTTTGAGGGATTCCTAGGAAACCAGGAGAACTCACTGTGAACCATCAGAGCCATGACCCTGAAGTTGAAACCAGTGCAGATGGTGCACACATTGTGGTAAATGAGATAAAAGTAGAGGCAGAGACAGACACAGAGGTAGAGACAGAGATAGAAACGGATGTAGAGGGAGAAGTGGGGCAGAGAGAGACACACACGCAGAGAAAGTATGGAGGTCAAGATCAAAAGAGAAGGAGAGAAAAGGGATGTCAACTAAATGTTATATCTGGGAAAATACATGAAAAAAATAATAATAGGCAAATTAACTGAATATTGTTTAATCATGGTCTCCAAAGTAGACCATCTCCTGTGGTTCTAGAAGAAAAAATGAGAATGTCTTTTAAAAATTAAAAATGTCAAACTTATACATAAAACACTTCGTGTGTACTTTTTAAATGCACATACTGTGTTTATAAAGTAATACATGTAGACAAATAAAGGCACAGTTGTTCTTTAACTACTAGCTAGCTTCTGCTTAAAATAAAACTTATGGCTTTCTGGGTCAATAATTGTACACTTCTACAGTATTACTAGTATTTTGTTACTATTTTCAAAAAAGTAATATAAATTAATTGTAGAAAATTAGGAAGTTGCATAAAAATTTTAAAAGAAAAAGCAATATAAATTTGTCTTTAAAATATTTTGATGCCTGTTATCTGCCCTTAATCCAAGCACAGAGTATTTTATATGTATTTATGTATTATGTATATATGCACATAATTTTCCAAATTGGTATCATACTATATTGGCTGATTTATAACTTGTTTTCTCCCCAGCAATGATATATTATGACTATATTGCTGTGGAATGGAATACCAATTGTCTGAACACTATAAATTTGTGTATAAATTCTTTATTAAAATTTAAGCAATTCCCTATAGCTGAATATTTAGTTACTTCTAAAATTTAGCTATTTTAAATAATAGCTATGAACTTCTGTGTAGCTTTTCACCCCTCACAATTCTATAACTATTCAAAAGAATACATTTGTAGAAGTAGAATTTTTGGAAGAAAAATATATGCAAAATCAAAGCATGAGATGTTTTATAAAGTTATTCTTTAAAATAAAACTTACAAATTTATATACCCATAGGTAGCTTATAGGAATCCACTGAGACTTTCATCAACTGTAAGAAGTACAGTTATTTGCCAATTTAATTAGTGAAAGGTATCATGACCTAGTTCCTAATGTGTTTCCTCAATTTAGACAAATCAGTGAAATTTCTCTGGTCATTTAATCAGTACAGGGATCTCAATACTAGAAGTGACATTAGACTGAGTTAGGAATGTACCTTAGGACCACCTATGGAGGCTTTGGATGCCAAGCAGAGGTGACTAGATTTTATTAGGTGGACCAGTTGTTCTCAAGGGATGGTACTACATTTGTAAGCAGTATCTTGAAAATAGGTGCAAATATTTTTAATTTTCATGGTGTTTGGGGATTACTATTGGAATTCAGTGAGTGGAGACCAGACACTCCAGCTGCCCTCAATGTGTAGGGCAACCTTGAGCACCAAAGAACTGGCCCAGGACTTGCCCAGCTTTCAAATATTCTACTGAAAATTCAGGAGATGAAAATCCTGATTATAATCATTCAAGCCCTTCAGATAACTCTATTTTCCATGCAATGTCAAATACTCTGTGCCTATTTTTTTTTAAAACCACTGTTTTTTACTACCATGTAAAGCAGTGGAAAATATATTTTCTTCAGAGTTTTATGAAGATCTGTGCATCATTTTAAAAAATATTTAGTATCTTACCTTTATTTTGTTAATTTAGATTTTTTTTAATGTGGTGTTGTGAACCCATTGCCTCATGCATGCTAGGCAAGTCCTCTACCACTGAGCCACAACCCCAGCCCTATGCACCATTTTTGAAAATTATATTGCCATTACCACACCTTTCTTGTTATTTGCATCACCAACATCACCCATTTACAAAGTTTGCATTTGTGTATAGCTTACACTCACTATTTCTAAGAATATGTACAAGAATCTTATCGCTTCTACATGTCTTGTGATATTGTCATACTAAACTCTGATGTGATAAAAAAGCATTTTCATTATAAATGGATTTCTCCTTTATACTACATATGAGGTCTTATACAGTCTTTATGAAATTATGTACATAAGTAAACCATATTTTCTATTGGTTTCATCTTAGCAGGGTAAAGAGAACATTATTTACTATGAAGAGTGGTCATTAGGTCTGACAGGTTTAAAAATGGCTGCTTCAAAGAATGGGGAGCAATTCAGAGTCTTCCAGCAGGAGAGTGAAGATAAAGCAAAGCTTCAGGTAGGAAAAGAATGACTTTATGGCAGGGGTGGTGGCACACACCTGTAATCCCAGCGACTGGGGAGGCCACGGAAGGAGGATAACGAGTTCAAAGCCAGCCTCAGCAAAAGCAAGGCACCAAGCAATGCAGTGAGACCCTGTCTCTAAATAAAATACAAAATAGGGCCAGGAATATGGCTCACTGGCTGAGTGCTCCTGAGTTCAATCCATAGTACCAAAAAAAAAAAAAAAAAAAAAGGAATGACTATGACATTTGCCATAAAATGGATGGATCTGGAGACTATCAAGCTAAGAGAAATAAGGTAATCCCAAAAAACCTAAGGTTGAATGTTCTTTTTGATATGTGGATGCTAAAATACAACAAGGGGAGGAGGGGAAGAATAGAAGTTCAACTGATTAGACAAAGGGGAGTGGGCAGAGGGGAGGGGGACAGGAATAGGAAAGACAGTGAACGAGTCTGACATATCTTTCCTGTGTACATAGATAAATATACCACAGTGACTCTCCACATCATGTTCAACCACAAGACGGGGATCCTAATTAAAATAAGATATACTCCATGTTTGTATGAATAAGTCAAATTATACTCTACTGTCATTTATAACTAAAAAGAACAAAAATTAAAAAATTAAAAGAAAATAAATTGGAGAAAGCATGGCAGGAGGCAAAGGGACCAGAAAAGAGGCAAATACAATCTAAACAGGGAGCTAATGAAGATCTAGGATATCATAATGCCTAAAAGAATCAGAAAGAAACACATTCAGGGAGGACATCTTAAGAAGAGAAGTCACTGGAATTCAGGGCTTGAATATCCTTCAGTATAGTGTCACAGAGTAACTGTCAAGGTATCAGATGCAGAGTGACTGTTCTCAAAAACAGTCACATATGTGCACACATATTTGCAAGCACACACACCCATTTGTGTACACCAACACTCCAAACTCAAACTCATTATCAAATAATCCCTCCCCCTTCTCCTGACAAAGGGAAGACTTATCACAACCAGTGATTCTGAAATCTGACAGCACAACCTGACACTAGTGTGAATCTAAGGGGCAAAGCCTTATTTGGTTTATTTATTTGTTTGTGATTCTCCATCCAAAGTAAATCCTGAAATAAATTTCAAGTGTGCATTAAGTACACTGCGGGTTGTAAATCACATACTTGTACTACAGTCAGCAGAAAACCATAGAGATCAACAGTAGATATAGATACCTCACATCCACATTACCACATTCATGCACATGCACCCACACAGAGAAAGACAGAATAATAGGAAACTCAGAACCCGAAGAACAACAATAATTTGTGTGCAGCATTCCTTGTTTTTAATCAAAAGCATCCATGAGAATTAAAATCATATAATATTAGATCAGACAATAGGAAAAGATGGTTTAAAATGGCAGAAAAGTATTTCCAAAATGGAAAGACGGATAGGAACCATAAGAAGATTGGGTATTAAACCATAAGAGAAACATAAAAGAGAATGTCTCACTTCATGTTTAATCTCCAATTAAGTTAAAAGTATATAATATTTTGAATTCTCTCATTTCAAATCATTTCAATTTCAAATTTTCTGAAAATAGAAAGTAATATAATGAGTGAAAAATATTCCCCAGTACAATGAAATGATCTGCTCATTTTCATCCTTACCTGTGCAATACTACTGAGTCAACAAAACACAAAATCACATTGTCCATTTGCTTTCTTAGAAATCAAAAAATTATTTCTAGTTTAGTGAGAAAGATGGCAATCATATCTTTCTCATCTGGAAGCAGTTTCTCTCCCCACCCTGTCAAAAATCACCAGTCGCATTCTATCAAAGTAAAAAATGTGCCTCTAAACCTCACTATTAAATTCTCACATTGTCCAGTTCCTGCTTCTTTTTATGGATTACTTACCATCTGAAATGTATTCTTAAGCACTTTCCTGTTTGTGCTGTGTGACAAAAATACAAGAAAAATCCCGAGGACTATGCTAACCACCTGAAATGGATAGTGAAGTGCTTGTCTAGGCCCAGACACAGGTAACAACAGCCACCTCTCCTCATTTTTGCTGCCTGACCTCAGGTTTGATAATAGGTGGAATATGTATTAGTCATCTACTATGTCCCAGTGCAGGAGGTGTAATGCATCATGAGGAAACAGAAAATGACCTGCGGCAGGTAAGACTAGAGATGGACATGGCTGAAAGGCAAGGCAAGATATTCTTTCTCTTAATGTCAGGGCAAAAATTCCAAGCTCTTTATATTGGAAGAGAAAGCCCCATAACCCTGCTGCTTTTCTCTCCTCTCCCATTACTTTTCCTATGCACCCCTATGGTGTTGAACCCCATACTCCCCACCTGAACCTCTGGGTCTTTGTGCTGTGATTCTTCTTGGCATGAATGTCTTTACAATTGTTCTTTGTCTAGCATCCGTGTGTTGTCTAAGACACAGCTCTAGGGATGCATGCTGAGGAAGATGTTCTTTCCACTTTGACTGCAAACAGAGTTTATCTCCATTTACTGGTTGTCTCTTTACTCATTGCCTCCTTGAACATGAACTTCTCAAGGGCAGAGACAAAGCTCTTGGATGTTTGTATCTCCAGAGCATAACACAGTGAGCACTCAGTCAATGTGCACTGTTGCCTGACAGATAAGTCTGTCCTTTCCTTCAAAGGGCATGTAGGAGGGCTATCACTATAAAAGTTATTAAAATAATTATTGTTTTCTCCATTGAGGAGAGTAAGCAGATTGCAAGTCAGAGCCTTTTACTAACCAAGGGCATGGAGTCTTCTGCGTGGCTTGGGAGGGAAGACACAGGGATAAGGGATTGTTTAAGTTTAATGGTACCAAACCATCTTGAGTTCTGATGCTACAACATCCCTATGGGAACTCTCAAGTTCACTTTCAACATAACATTATGTTCATACTGCAGGGGGTGGGATCAAGTAGTCTTGGCTCATGAGACTTCAAAGTTCTTGGATTCTGGATTAGAGGCAAAATAGGCAAGGTGTGGATGAGACACAGCTGGCCCTGGAGTCTGGACTTCTCCCTACTCTAGATTTTCAGTCCTCAACAGCTGGGCATGGAGACACTTTTAAGCACATTCTGTTGGGTGATTAACTGAAAACCATTCCTGGAATTTCTTTCATTTTCTTCCTGGGAGCTCTTGGGTGTAATGCACAGGACTTCATTGGTGAAGAGGACAAATGCTGCACACTTAGAAAGGATGTCAGATTGAGACTTCTAACATTATTTCCAACTGAGGGGATGCAGCAATCACTGATATGCTCCCACAGAGCTGAGAGCAGGAGCTGTTCATCACACAACTTTCACCTTTGTCCTGTTTGTTACCAGACCACATTTTCTGTACCCTGGGAAACAGAACTTCTAATTCTCCACTCATCTTGCAAACAGCACAATTTTGTTTTGAATTTGAGTGTGTACCTCAAGTGTTGTTGATTTGTTAGATGGAATCACTTGACAAGTTGTTATTTTCTAATACAGTAGGAGCCACCTCTTGGAATCTTCAAGAGGCCACAACAAGTACAGAATTATCTATAGCATCAACAGACATGATCATTGAGTTTATCTCATTAGAAAGAAAAAATATAATTTCCTCATTACTTACCAAATGGAGTTTTTCCCAGAATTCTGGTCCTTCTTCCATCTCTCTAAGGCTTGGTGGAATGTACCAAAAGCAAATATTGGCATATTCAGGCTGAGGATTAAGAAAATTTGAAAATTTCCTTACTACCTTAAGATTTAGAATACAACAAACAAATACTTCTTAAATTCTTAGGTCATCTCTTTAAGAGTTATCTTGTGTGTATAACTTTGATAATAAGTCAGAATCTTATAGAGTAGACATCCATCTGACTAATTTCTAACAACAGCCTATTAGTAAATCTTTTTCCCCATGTTTGCACCTAGGAGATTCTCTTACATAAAGGTGGGTACAGACCATGAACGTGGAGCTGACTCAAAGCAGTGCTGACCATCAATCAGTGCCTGATCGACATATGCACAGGACCTTCCTTTTCAACAGTGATCCTTAAGTTATTTTTTTTCACCACTATATCCTTCCAAAATTTCTTTTGGCAGCTAAAATTAGCCTTTTGTTACTAGCTGTACCTGATAAATACAAAAGCCCTGTGAATTGATAGCAGTGTGACATACTTGGGCTTCACTAGCCAGCACTGCCACAACCCTAGCCAATATTTCTAAGGATAAAAAGGAGAAGACGAAGGAGGAGGACAAAGAGGAGGAGGAGAAAGAAGGAGGAGGTAACAATGATAATGATATCATCTTGACTCCTGGCTCTCAAACTTCAGTAAAAATGTGAATGAACCAGGGGGGTCCAAGTTCCTGTGCTCAGATCCAGGGTCTGATTGAGGCTAAAGAGCTGACATCTTCTAAAGTGGGTAGTATGTGATCTATGTTTGGGAAAATGGTATGAACTATGGGCTCTAGTTCAGTTACCTTTCCCACCAGCCTGTTTTCCTATCAGACATGATGTGGTTAAACACCGGATGATGTTCCAGAACAGGCTTCAACCCAGCCATTATCACAAACCATGCTTTGTCCTCACTAAACCATATAACAAGAGCCATGACAAAGGCAATCATAAAAACCAGGTGATCTGAGACATTATGTTGGGGATTCACACATTGGACACCTGGAATTATATTTGGGAAAGAATACTCTTCATTTGAGGCTTATCACAGACAGTATTTGAAAGGACTTTCATTTTTCCATGACAAATACAGTTGGCAGACAACCAATGTGAGGATAGTTCTCAATAACCATCAGAATTATGCATGAATGTCAGTACAAAGCACAAAGAGCGAGCAAACAACTATCACCTCATATCTTAACATCAAGACCGATATCATATAGAGCTCTGATTTTAGTGGATGTTAAGGCACAAGTGAGTGCTCGGGAATATTTCCAGCTTAACAAGAACATTGATCTGATCACCCTTTCATCTTTAAAAATTGTAACATTCCTATAAGATATAACAAAAAATAGAGTTACAAATCTTCAAAATATAGAGTAGTTAAAATGAAGTACTATGATTGAACTCAATTTCCACAAACATTTATCACGAGACTACAATAGATTTTTAAAGTCTGCATAATTCACACTTGGATTTCTGATTTATAATTGATCTGGTTACTCTCAGCTAGAATGTATTGGGCTTCCAACTTCTTTGATCACTTAATGTGAATAAATCTTTCCAAATAAAGTAACTATGATTAGAAAGTAAAAGAAAAATATAGTTAACCGTTACTAGACTCTAGGATTTTATGTCTGTATATCAAAGAGGACTTTTCCCCCAGATGCCATTTATGTCAGCTATACATTTATTGCCTTTCAGTTCCAAATCCACCCTCTCTTGGTGTCCTGCAGTAATGGAGGTGGAGGGTGCTGGAGGTACACTGGAGAAGGAAGTGGGTATGTCTTCCTGGTTTGGTATGCAAACTTCATTGGCCTCCTGAGGAGTCTGTGGTTCTTTTTAGCAGCAAAGAGCTCCAGGTGCATTCTCCCCTCAAAAGGCATCATAGCCAACTGGCATGAATGGTATTTCCCGTCATATGTCCCTCAGGTAGTTTCTTGGAGGAGTGACACCAGCCAAGCGTCTGGCTTTGCATGACTTCTCTAGTCACCCAGTGGGTAGCCTGCAAGGAGCTCCAAGTGATGGCACCTCATTGGAGATGGCTTCCCTCAGTACTCCAAAGGGTGATGCCGAGCAAATCCTGCCAGTGTTACATGATGTCAGTGAACTTCTCTGAGATCCTGTGCACTATTGGTGACACCTCTCCAAGAAGGCCTGGATCTTTGTCTGGGAGAGGGGAGACAGAATACCTCTTCCTCAGGTGCTCTGTCTGGGTCCTAGGAGTAGTGGATGCTCCCTATATCAGTATTCCTGTTCTGTTTGTTTGTCTTTGTGGTGCTGGGGATTGAACTAAGGGACTTGTATATGCTAGGCAAGCACTATGCACTGAGCTACATGCCCAGCCCCGACTCCTGTACATTTTTAATTTCTCTTTCTTTCCTATGAGACAATTCCTCATGACTGTAATTCTATGTTAATAATCCCCCATCTCTCTCTCCCTCCTCTTGCCATATATATATATATATATATATATCTCCTTCCCACTTGAAATTATCGGGCAAAAGTTTTGTTCTTCTAAATAGACCCTGATTAACATATCATTAACTATATTCATTTGATTTTCTTTATTTTCATGAGAATATTATAAAATATTTTATAACAACTTGATCTGGTACAAAAGATGCTATATTTCACAATTTGAGGCCTAAACCTTGTAAATTTATTCCCTTTAGTAAGTTTCTGTTTAGATATTTTGGTAGTGACATTTCTGTGATTCCTTTTGCCCATTCTCTTTTAGAATGGGATTATTTCAGTGCTAAAGACATTTGAAAACCTGTAAAGCTCTTTTGACACTTCATTTCATTGGAAGAAATTTGATGCTCCATTTGGTGTAATACCTTCACTTTAATCATTTCCAAAATTACTGAGAGTTGAAAGACAGTCTCTGAATGTTCACTAAGAACATATTTGAGTTTTTCCCCTGTCTCTTTCACGCTATAGCTTGTATTTCATACACTGGCTTTCTTCAAGACACTTCAAAGCTCTAATGAGTATTTCCAGAGCAGAACCATTCACATGCCACTTAATTTTAATTCCCTTCCTATATGAAAGTATGACCTCTTGGGTATCTTGGGAAAATGCTTAGTCTATGTTCTTTAAAAACCATAAAAATGGAAAGACATAAAAAGGAATTCATCTCTGTCGTGCAGGGTACAAAAACCCTGTAGCAACAAGAACACTGTCATAATCTTTAAATTGCCATTAGAGAAAAAAAATGAATCTATCCTGATTTTCAAATAGGAAAAAGAAACAGATATACTCCAAGGTGATTTCATGTGAATCCCAGGATGGATTATTGAGTAAATGATAAGAGACCACTTGAGAAATCAATTCATGGTCACCAAGAGATGACAGTTCAGTAAAACTGAGTCATATAAAAGGAGTCATCCCCTTCGTTTGCAAAGTCATTAAATCAGAATAGTAGTAATAAAAACAAATCGAGTCCTATGCATTTTAATAAGTATGAATGTGAACTCCAGCACACAGATTCAAATAATCAATCAGGCAAATATTGAATGAAGGCAAGCTGGAATGGTGGATTATAGCTGACTTCAGGCTTCCAGGTTTTAAATAAGATTGGACTACTGAAAAATGTCAAAGGCAGGCTTAGGTAGTACAAAAAGCATGGGTTTTAGACTCATAAGGATGTGGGGTTGAATTCCAAAAGATCTTTGCTTGAATATGGACACATGTTCTAAGTATCTGCTTTCTAAACTATAATACAGAGATGGAGATGGTATTGTCTATACTACAGCATGGGTCTGAGGAACAGAAAGATAATTTATTTTCAGTATTTGGTACCACATCTGGCACACAGTTGCACTCTATTAGATTATTTGGGGCCATATTGGTAGAAAGAGATGACTTTTCAAATGGATACACCGCCTCATTAAAATCAGTTGAGATATATTACTGTGTTAATTTCTGGGTAGCATATTTGAAAGGGAACACTAAATCTTGCAGAGTATCCACAGAAGGCCAACTAAACAGTACTACATAATAATCAGAATTTCCTATACTATGAATAGTCCAGAATTTCCTGGACTATGCATTGGGATGAGAACATGACTTAGTATACTCACCTGTAGAAATTCAGATGCAAGTTAGGGAGCTAGATGAGGCAGATAAACTACAATGGAGTGAGCATTACAGAAGAAGGATATATATATATATATATATATATATATATATATATTTTTTTTTTTTTTTTCAGAATATAATACTCTGGCAAAGGAATAGTGCACATGTAGAAGCCAGTGAATTCAGAAGAATGGCAAATAGAATGAAGAGGGGACAGTGTTTAATGAGAAGAGGTGAAGCTGGAAATGGAGGTGGAGGTCATATCATGTGGGGTTTCCCCATAGACCATGGCCGGGAGTCTGGGCTTGATCCCAGAGGTAATGTGGAGTCACTGCAGAGTTTCATCCTTGGGAACAGATTTCACTTTGGAAAAGCCACTCATACTACAGTATGGCGGATGGGCTGAAGAGGTCAAAGACTAGAAGTGGGACCCAAGAGGCAATCTATATAACAAAATGACTATGTAACATAAAACACACATGCTTGACACATCTTAGTAGTATGGTTCACTGAGTACTAGAATGTGAGTAATCTGTGCTACCTTGGAGAGAGATGAACTAATGAATTCTATGCAGGAGGAAGTGTACAAGCAGAGACTGATCACCTGTTGACTACCTGCAATGGACAGGAGGCCAACCAGATGTCCTTGAAGATAGTTTATAATTCTGCAAGTCTATGAAACCTAAATACCTCTTCCTAATGTAGATCTCAAAAAGGAAAACCAAAAGTTAAATAATTAGGACTCTCCCAAAAGATGAAAATAAAATATGTGAATGATGGTGTAAGAATGAATATACCTCTAGGAAAACATCTATTAGATCTTAGATCCAATCCAGGAAAAGTAGAGATATGATTTTCAGGTGACTATGAATAATGTACAATTTATTGAAAATAATAACTTTGAATCATCTTCAAGAAGATATGCATTGCTTTTGCTTGCTTCAGGATCAGATATTCAAGTGCTTGGTCCTCAATTATTGTGTTCACTTACTGTTCTCAATGTTCTGCTTAGATTTCTCGATGTTCTCTGCTAACCATCAGTCTGTCTGTCTCTCCCTCCCTCCATCCTCCTCAATTTGACATGTGAAATTCAAGGTGTAATTCTATTTTATTTCTTGAAATAAAATAAGAGGAAGTGGAAGACGTATATCACATACAAAAAAATCTTTATAGGAGGTGCTGGGGGTGTCGCTCAGTGCAGAGCATGAGCTATATATGCAAGAGGCCTACAGTTTAATCCCCAATACCAAAAATAAACAAACAAACAAACAAAATAAAACCACAAAGAAAAAACTCCTTATAGTTGAAATTCTGGAGGATCATCTAGGAAGTCACCTTCACTGCAAGGGCCAACTGAATTCCATAGGGAAAATACTCAGGAGCAGAGGCTGCCTATTGATTAAAAACCACCCTAACTTTCTTAACAAAGATATTAATGTAATTTCTGAAAGTTGATGGTAGGAGGAGTATAATTTCCATTGTTAAGAGAAACTAAGGCAACTGAAATTTGAGAAAATAAAGACATAATTCAGACTCAAGAAAATCCAAAAAGTGACTCCAACTTGACTTAAGCCAATCACATGACTGTTGTTTCTCCCCTACATGGTTAGGAAGGCACCTTGAAAAACTCAACAGGTTCTTAGTAATAAGTCCATTCTTATGGTTAATGAAATTATCAATAATTCCTAAATATCCTCCAATAACTAGTTCATATTCAAAGTTACCCAAAACTCTTCCAAAAAATGAGTTTTTATAGTTGGTTTGTTCAAATTAGTGTTCTACTAGTGCCTTTCATGCTGCATTTGGTTGTTAGGTATCTCTAGTCTCTTTGAACCTAAAACAATTATCACCACTTCCTCCTTTGTGTCTCTTTAACCCACTGACCTGTCAAAGGCACCAGGTTACCTCTCTTTAGACATCCCACAAATTTGCCTTCTTGCTTCTTGATAGTCGGACTAAAATGTCATTTAAGTGTGACTTTTCAAGTTCATTTGTATCTCAGATTTTCAGGAACTTTGAAGATTTAGAACCTCCTAATCTGATGCTTCCTTTGCAGATAGTGGTAGAAGCTGTTCTCTGGATTCCCTGAGAAGTGCTTCTCAAACTTGCTGAGGACTGTCATGACACCTCACCTGGGCTACTACAACAGTATCCTAGTTTGTCTAGTTTATTCTCTTCTTGTCCTCCCTTCACTCCACCCCATCACATTCCTCTCTCTTCATGACATCCAGCATGATATTTTCAAATTGGAATAGACTACACCCTTCTTGAAACATCTCCAGTAACTGTACTTGGAACAAGAACTGAAGGTCTCACCTTGATCAGCCTGACCCACCTGATCTCCTTTCTGCTCACATTTCCAACTGCATCATGTACTTCATTTCTCTTTGTTGAAGACACCTTCTTTCCAGGGCACCAACACATAAAATTCTCTTCTACCTAGAATGCTTTTCTCTCAAACATCTGTACTCATTTATTATCATTCAGGTCTTAGCTCAAAGATGAGCTTAAATGGCCCTGATCCAACCATCCAAGCCAAACCAGTCCCCCCACTCCCTCATTTCAGAATTTTATCTTAATCATTTCCATTATAGAACTTACCATACTGATAACATTTATCTGTATACTAGATTATCTCTCCTGTACTTTCTTATGAGTTCTCACTACCTGACATTTTCCAAGTATCTATTCGCTTGTTCAGTGCCTTTCAATTTCCATTTGAATGTCAGCACTATCAGGGCAGGAACATGCTCTGTCCCCATCTCTAGCATGCCCAGACTTGTGCCTGACAAATAGTCATTGTTCAATATATCTTGCCAAACAAATGCTCACCAAAAATTTACTAGATTTCTTATATACAGCACAAGTTCCTAGATTGCAACCACTCGGTAATTTTATATTAGGTTAAAAAAATGCAATAAGGTATAGGCTATAACAAGATCTAAGAAAACCTCATACTTTCTTTTAAATCAGAATTAAACAATATTCTCATATCTTAGAAAGAATTCCTCTAACTTTGTAACCACCTTACTTCTTATGTGTAGCAAACAATTCAACAACATCAACAACAAAATGACTTATTTTCCCAGTGCTTCAAAGCTAATATACTTTCATTATTTTATAGAAAGAGAAAAATGTATGCATTATTGTGCGTTCTGATAATTGATTTTTCACATGCAGGCACAGTTGAATATTTGCACTACACTCATTATGCAATTTATATATCAAGATAGAGGTCATAATTTATTCACTATTATCCCTGGTAATTATTATTGAGCATTTTAATTTTCAACACTTAAAGGCAAATGTATTCCCTGTGAATCCAACAAAGGAAAAATGCTCACTAATAGAGTAAATTAACATAATGGACTCTATGAATTAAGCTAATGACTTGTTTTTAAGTCTGTAACACAAAAACCAATGAAATATAATAGATTAGAAAATTACCACCTTTATCACTGTTGACTGACACACTGTGAACACAATTCCACCATTACTTACTTCCATCAGTAACTTGAATCCTTCTCTTTTCTTGATTTCTTCTACTAGGTACCTAAAATTAGAAGTAACAATAATATTTATAATTGCAATCTGAAAATGCCATGAACACAGTTGACAAGTCTGTTATTTCTGATACAGAGACAGGACTTTCACATAAGAAGATAGAGCTAAGAGTACAGGTACAGGCACAGATACGGATTTGAACAGATAATTCATAAGCCCACTGCAGTCCTCTGGGTCTCCATGGAGAGATTCACTTTTTAATGATATCATGTCTATCAAACATGTTAACATCAGCTTTTAACTGCAGCGTGAAAGGCAAATAAAGGAGATTGGGTATATTTCTCTGACTATGTGGTTTTCACATCAATATTACAGAAGGGGGTTTAGCATAGACACTTAAATTACCTCTCTTGCTTGGAAGAAAATGTTTTGGGTACAGAATCCTTACTTGTAAGTTAATTTAAGATCAACATCTTCTCCCAAGATAATTAGTATGATGTTAAGAAATAAATGGACTCTAGACATTGGCAGAATATCTTTGATGTCATCTCAAATACAAAGAGAGTTATCAACTAGAAGCAAAGGAACAGGTACATGAGGTATGGAATATGATTGGGAAAAGACTAAAATGACATTAGGAATATAGAGTAAAATAACATTGACTCTTCTTCCCAAGCCTGTTTTTTTGTCTATATAAAAAATAAATCTGAAATGTTTGGCCTTGAAAACTAGTAATTTGATCAGAAGCCTTAAAAAGTTCACAATTTCTGACCCAGTGCTCAAATTTGGGGGTAAAAGGTAAATTAATGGTCAAAAGTTCTGAAAGATATATGTATTTGCAAGAGATTTATTGTCATCGTAAATATAATACCAAAAGCAGAAACAAAGAAAGAGGAAAACATCAAACCCAACAATAAATAAGGACTGATGTGGAAAACTGTGGTCTTCTCATGGAATTATGGTACCATGACTATGTCACTAAATAATGTATCACCAATTAATTACTGAAGAACACACACAAAAATGTTCTTCTTGGGCCCCAACTCCCTAAGCTATAAAACTGGACTAAAACCAATCTTCCCAAGTTGAAAGTATCATTGTAAAAAAATTGAATAAATCCATACACAAAATTTTGTAAAGTCAAAAAGCTATAGAAAGAGAGGGTATTTATTATCACATTATTTACTAAATGCCATTCTAGAATGTGTATACAGAATGCCTTAAGCTACAACACGCTGTTCCTTTTTTCCCCAAACTTATTTACATAGCTTCGCAAACAAGGTTCAATATTGATGTCTACATGTAGGTCTTGTCTTTGAAATGTACAAAATTTTATAAATATCCTATAAATATTAACTACTAATGTCGATTCTTTATTTTGAGCAATAAAGTGACACCACACACACACACACACACAGACTCACAAAGCATTGAGCCTCTAAATACATATCCCTGTTCCCAAATATTTTTTTGTAATTTTTTATTGTTGGTTGTTCAAAACATTACATAGTTCTTGATATATCATATTTCACACTTTGATTCAAGTGGGTTATGAACTCCCATTTTTACCCCATATACAGATTGCAGAATCACATCAGTTACAATCCATTGATTTACATATTGCCATACTAGTGTCTGTTGTGTTCTGCTGCCTTTCCTATCCTCTACTATCCCCCCTCCCCTCCCCTCCCCTCCCCTCTTCTCTCTCTGCCCCCTCTACTGTCATTCATTTGTCCCCCTTGTATTATTTTTCCCTTTCCCCTAACTTCCTCTTGTATGTACTTTTGTATAACCCTGAGGGTCTCCTTCCATTTCCATGCAATTTCCCTTCTCTCTCCCTTTCCCTCCCACCTCTCATCCCTGTTTAATGTTAATCTTCTTCTCATGCTCTTCGACCCTACTCTGTTCTTAGTTACTCTCCTTATATCAAAGAAGACATTTGGCATTTGTTTTTTAGGGATTGGCTAGCTTCACTTAGCATAATCTGCTCTAATGCCATCCATTTCCCTGCAAATTCTATGATTTTGTCATTTTTTAATGCAGAGTAATACTCCATTGTGTATAAATGCCACTTTTTTTTTATCCATTCATCTATTGAAGGGCATCTAGGTTGGTTCCACAGTCTTGCTATTGTGAATTGTGCTGCTATGAACATCGATGTAGCAGTGTCCCTGTAACATGCTCTTTTTAGGTCTTTAGGGAATAGACCGAGAAGGGGAATAGCTGGGTCAAATGGTGGCTCCATTCCCAGCTTTCCAAGAAATCTCCATACTGCTTTCCAAATTGGCTGCACCAATTTGCAGTCCCACCAGCAATGTACAAGTGTACCCTTTTCCCCACATCCTCGCCAGCACTTGTTGTTGTTTGACTTCATAATGGCTGCCAATCTTACTGGAGTGAGATGGTATCTTAGGGTGGTTTTGATTTGCATTTCTCTGACTGCTAGAGATGGTGAGCATTTTTTCATGTACTTGTTGATTGATTGTATGTCCTCCTCTGAGAAGTGTCTGTTCAGGTCCTTGGCCCATTTGTTGATTGGGTTGTTTGTTATTTTATTGTCTAATTTTTTGAGTTCTTTGTATACTCTGGATATTAGGGCTCTATCTGAAGTGTGAGGAGTAAAGATATGTTCCCAGGATGTAGGCTCCCTATTTACCTCTCTTATTGTTTCTTTTGCTGAGAAAAAACTTTTTAGTTTGAGTAAGTCCCATTTGTTGATTCTAGTTATTAACGTTTGTGCTATGGGTGTCCTATTGAGGAATTTGGAGCCCAACCCCACCGACTGTAGATCGTAGCCAACTTTTTCTTCTATCAGACGGCGTGTCTCTGATTTGATATCAAGCTCCTTGATCCATTTTGAATTAACTTTTGTGCACAGCGAGAGAAAGGGATTCAGTTTCATTTTGTTGCATATGGATTTCCAGTTTTCCCAGCACCATTTGTTGAAGATGCTATCCTTCCTCCATTGCATGCTTTTAGCCCCTTTATCAAATATAAGATAGTTGTAGTTTTGTGGATTGGTTTCTGTGTCCTCTATTCTGGTCCACCCGCCTGTTTTGGTACCAGTACCATGGTGTTTTTGTTACTATTGCTCTGTAGTATAGTTTGAAGTCTGGTATCGCTATACCGCCTGATTCACACTTCCTGCTTAGCATAGTTTTTGCTATTCTGGGTCTTTTATTTTTCCATATGAATTTCATGATTGCTTTCTCTATTTCTACAAGAAATGCCATTGGGATTTTGATTGGCATTGCATTAAACCTATAGAGAACTTTTGGTAATATCGCCATTTTGATGATGTTAGTTCTGCCTATCCATGAACAGGGTATATTTTTCCATCTTCTAAGATCTTCTTCTATTTCTCTCTTTAGGGTTCTGTAGTTTTCATTGTATAAGTCTTTCACCTCTTTTGTTAGGTTGATTTCCAAGTATTTTATTTTTTTTGAAGATATTGTGAATGGAGTGGTTGTCCTCATTTCCATTTCAGAGGATTTGTCGCTGATATACAGGAATGCCTTTGATTTATGCGTGTTGATTTTATATCCTGCCACTTTGCTGAATTCATTCATTAGCTCTAATAGTTTCTTTGTAGAGCCTTTTGGGTCTGCTAGGTATAGAATCATGTCACCTGCAAATAGTGATAATTTAAGTTCTTCTTTTCCTATTTTTATGCCTTTAATTTCTTTCGTCTGTCTAATTGCTCTGGCCAGTGTTTTGAGAACTATATTGAACAGAAGTGGTGAGAGAGGGCATCCCTGTCTTGTTCCAGATTTTAGAGGGAATGCCTTCAATTTTTCTCCATTCAGAATGATGCTAGCCTGAGGCTTAGCATAGATTGCTTTTACAATATTGAGGTATGTTCCTGTTATCCCTAGTTTTTCTAGAGTTTTGAACATAAAGGGATGCTGTACTTTGTAGAATGCTTTTTCTGCATCTATCGAGATGATCATATGGTTCTTATTTTTAAGTCTATTGATGTGGTGAATAACATTTATTGATTTCCGTATATTGAACCAGCCTTGCATCCCAGGGATGAATCCTACTTGATCATGGTGCACAATTTTTTTGATATGGTTTTGTATCCGATTCGCCAGAATTTTATTGAGGATTTTTGCATCTAGGTTCATTAGAGATATTGGTCTGTAGTTTTCTTTCTTTGAAGTGTCTTTGTCTGGTTTGGGTATCAGGGTGATGTTGGCCTCGTAGAATGAATTTGGAAGTTCTCCCTCTTTTTCTATTTCCTGAAGTAGCTTGAAAGTATTGGTATTAGTTCCTCTTTAAAGGTTTTGTAAAACTCTGCTGTATACCCATCCGGTCCTGGGCTTTTCTTAGTTGGTAGTCTTTTGATGGTTTCTTCTATTTCCTCAATTGATATTGGTCTGTTTAGGTTGTCTATATCTTCCTGACTCAATCTGGGCAGATCATATGACTTAAGAAATTTATCTATGCCTTCACTATCTTCTACTTTATTGGAGTATAAGGATTCAAAATAATTTCTGATTATCTTCTGTATTTCTGAAGTGTCTGTTGTGATATTGCCTTTTTCATCCCGTATGCTACTAATTTGAGTTCTCTCTCTTCTTCTCTTTGCTAGCATGGCTAAGGGTCTTTCGATTTTGTTTATTTTTTCAAAGAACCAACTTTTAGTTTTGTCAATTTTTTCAATTGTTTCTTTTGTTTTGATTTCATTAATTTCAGCTCTGATTTTCATTATTTCTTGCCTTCTACTTCTTTTGCTGTTGTTTTGCTCTTCTTTTTCTAGGATTTTGAGATGAAGTATGAGATCATTTATTTGTTGGTTTTTTCTTTTTTTAAGGAATGAACTCCAAGCAATGAATTTTCCTCTTAGAACTGCTTTCAATGTGTCCCATAGATTCCGATATGTTGTGTCTGTGTTTTCATTTAACTCTAAGAATTTTTTAATTTCCTCCTTGATGTCTTCTATAACCCATTGATCATTCAGTAAACTATTGTTCATTCTCCAAGTGATGTATGCTTTTTCCTTCCTTCTTTTATCATTGATTTTCAGTTTCATTCCATTATGATCAGATAAGATGCATGGTATTATCTCTACTCCTTTATATTGTCTAAGAGTTGCCCTGTGACATAATATGTGATCTATTTTTGAGAAGGATCCATGTGATGCTGAGAAAAAAGTGTAACTGCTTGATGTTGGGTAGTAAATTCTATATATGTCAATTAAGTCTAGGTTATTAATTGTGTTATTGAGTTCTATAGTTTCCTTATTCAACTTTTGTTTGGAAGATCTGTCCATTGGTGAGAGAGGTGTGTTGAAGTCTCCCATGATTATTGTATGGTGGTCTATTAGACTCTTGAACTTGAGAAGAGTTTGTTTGATGAACATAGCTGCACCATTGTTAGGGGCATATATATTTATGATTGTTATGTCTTGTTGGTGTATGGTTCCCTTGAGCAGTATGTAGTGTCCCTCTTTATCCCTTTTGATTAACTTGGGCTTGAAATCTATTTTATTTGATATGAGTATGGACACACCTGCTTGTTTCCAAAGTCCATATGAGTGATATGATTTTTCCCAACCTTTCACCTTCAGCCTATGTATGTCTTTTCCTATCAAATGCGTCTTCTGTAGGCAGCATATTGTTGGGTCTTGTTTTGTGATCCATTCTACTAGCCTGTGTCTCTTAATTGGTGAGTTTAAGCCATTAACATTTAGGGTTATTAATGAGATATGGGTTGTTCTTCCAGCCATATTTGTTTATTTATGTTACTAAACATGGTTTGTTTTCCTCTTTGATTATTTTTCCCCCCTTTACTGTCCTACCTCCCACTGTTGGTTTTCATTATTATTTTCCATTTCCTCCTCCTGTAATGTTTTGCCGAGGATGTTTTGAAGAGATGGGTTTCTAGCTGCAAATTCTTTTAACTTTTGTTTATCGTGGAAGGTTTTAATTTCATCTTCCATCCTGAAGCTTAATTTTGCTGGATACACAATTCTTGGTTGGAACCCATTTTCTTTCAGTGTTTGAAATATGTTATTCCAGGATCTTCTAGCTTTCAGAGTCTGTGTTGAAAGATCAGCTGTTATCCTGATTGGCTTACCCCTAAATGTAATCTGCTTCCTTTATATTGTAGCTTTTAAAATTCTCTCCTTATTCTGTATGTTGGGCATCTTCATTATAATGTGTCTAGGTGTGGATCTCTTATGATTTTGCACATTCGGCGTCCTGTAGGCTTCTAGGTTTTGGGATTCTGTCTCATTCTTCAAGTCTGGGAAGTTTTCTCATATTATTTCATTGAATAGATTGCTCATTCCTTTGGTTTCGAGTTCTGTACCTTCCTGTATCCCAATGACTCTTAAGTTTTGTCTCTTAATGTTATCCCATATTTCTTGGGTGTTCTGCTCATGGTTTCTTAACAGTCTTGCTGAGCTGTCTATGTTCTTTTCAAGTTGAAATACTTTGTCTTCATTGTCTGATGTTCTATCTTCTAAGTGTTCTACTCTGCTGGTAGTATTCTCCATTGAGTTTTTAAGTTGGTTTATTGCTTCCTGCATTTCTAGGATTTCTGTTTGTTTGTTTTTTATAACCTCTATCTCCCTGTATAGTTGATCTTTTGCTTCTTGGATTTGTTTATGTAATTCATTGTTGAAGTGATCTTTCATTGTCTGATTTTGCTGTCTGATGTCTTCCTTGAGACTCCAGATCATCTGAAGCATGTATATCCTGAATTCTTTATCTGACATTCCATCTGCTGCAGCTATTACCTCTTCTAACGTTGAGTTGACCTGCATTGCTTGTGGTCCTTTCTTTCCTTGTCTCTTCATACTGTTCGCATTTCTTTCTGCTTGGTGAAACTGTTGTGCTATTGAATTTTCCCCCTATATATTTATATTGGTCTTGTATAGTTGCAAAGTCTCCCTCACAGGCGCGGGCGGCGGCTCTGCCCCTCCTCCAATTGGGGCAATGTGCCTACCACGCCAGCAGGCCGCTGGGCCTGTTCTGCTGGTCGGTAGCAGGTCCGCCTACCTTGCAGGCGCGGGCGGTGGCTCTGTCCCTCTGCGGGCCGCTAGGCTTGTTCTGTGGGTGGTCGCAGTTCTGCCTACTTTGCAGGCGTAGGCAGCGACACTGCCCCTCTGCAGGCCTCTGGGGCTGTTCTGCCGGTGGGTCGCAGGTCCGCCTACCTTGCAGGCGCGGGGGGGGGGCAGCTCTACCCTTCCGCAGGCCACTGGGCCTGTTCTGTCTGTTGGTTGCAGGTCTGGCCTGTTCTGTTGGTGGTCACAGTTCCGCCTACCTTGCAGGTGCGGGGGGGGGGGGCGGCTCTGCCTCTCAGCAGGCCGCTACTCCTGTTCTGCCGGTGGGTCGCAGGCCCCCCTACCTTGCAGGAGTGGTTGGCAGCTCTGCCCCTCCGCGGGCCACTGGGCCTTTTCCGTTGGTGGTCACAGTTCCGCCTACCTGGCAGGCGCGGGGGGTGGGGGGCGGCTCTGCCCCTCAGCAGGCAGCTGGGCCTGTTCTGTGGGTGGTCACAGTTCCGTCTACCTTGCCAGCGCTGGGGGAGGGGGCGGCTCTGCCTCTCAGCAGGCCGCTACTCCTGTTCTGCCGGTGGGTCGCAGGCCCGCCTACCTTGCAGGAGTGGTTGGCAGCTGTGCCCCTCCAGGGACCACTGGGCCTTTTTTCCTTTTTTGATGTCTTAAATTTGTCTCTTAAATAGCATTTGGCTGTATTTTTTAAAACCAATTCTGACCGTCTTTATATTTTAATTGAAACACTTATCACCTCATTTGCAATGATTAATAATCTGGATTTTCTTCTACCAAGTTATTTCCTACTTTTCACTCGTTCAACTTCTCTGTTTACTTTTTACTCCTTTTTTTTTTTTTTTGGTCTTCCTTTGGATTGAATGAGTT
Source organism: Marmota monax (assembly GCF_021218885.2). NCBI lineage: Eukaryota > Metazoa > Chordata > Mammalia > Rodentia > Sciuridae > Marmota > Marmota monax. Next base: position 5,272,480 of record NW_026695228.1, read on the forward strand.
TTCTTCTTTATTTCCCTTTCTCTTCTATTTTCTTTGAAGTTACATTCACTATTTCCAGTATTTTAAGGATTCCTTTTTCTTTGGGGTCCCTGTGATGGCTCCTCTGACCTTAAGGGTCCGCAGGAAGAGAGAGCCCAAATATTTTTTTAGGAGGCATTATGAATCTATAAGGTTTTGGAACCTTTAGAAAAACTTCCTAACTTATAGATAAAGTAATCCCAGTAGTTAATAAACAAACATCAGAAATAAGGCTTGAGGTCATTGTTAATTTAAAAAGATAAAATATAAAAAGAATATTAATCCATATTCCCCACCTAATACTGGAAACAAATTTTAAAGAGCAGTTACATCTAGTACCATTGGGCATCTGATAGAAAACTGTTATAAATCTTTTAAAGTTAATGATCCTCCTATCTCTGATCAAGCAAATCACTTTGGATCTAGTATACTAGGAAAAAGATTAATATTAGGGATAATCAAAGAGATAGATATGATATGCAGAAAGATAAATATACATATGCATATATGTTGTATATAAAGTTCCCTGTGTGTGGGGGGTGCGGTGGGGTGTATATATGTGTGTGTGTGGGTATGACACAAAACCAACCAGAAACAAGATTAATATCCAGAAATTGGGAATGGTAGATTAAAATATACTATAGTGACCCAGCGTAATACAATGCAGCTATTAGGAGGAATACATTCTATCTCCTTCAGTTAAACCACAGGGATGTTGGGAATGTATTAGTAAAAGATAAAAGTGAGGTACCAAGAATCGTGGATAATTTGATTCCATTTTTTAAAGATTTTCTTTAGTTGTAGACAGACACAATGCCGATATTTTATTTTTATGTAGTGCTAAGGATCGAATCCAGTGCCTTCCACATGCAAGGTGAGTGCTCTACCACTGAGCTACAACCCCAGCCCCTTGATTCCATTTTTAAATAAAATTTTTAAAAGTAACAATAAGTTATCTATCCACATGCATATCTGAGCATAGAGTAAAATATGGAAGAATATACCTTATATCCTTCAAGTTTGCTTACTTTTGGGGTTAGGTAGGAATTATTAAGATTCATAGATGTAGTTACTTGTGTAATTTTTTAAAAAGGAACTTGAAAGAAAACTATAAAGCACACCACAAAGCAGACAACTACAATCTCTACCTGTGCAAAGAAATCTTTGTGAAACACCCCTTTGTTCACATTCTCAGGCACAAAAGTGCAAGCAATCCATTTACTCCAACCTCACGCTGTGATTTCATCCTGAGGAGACCCAGCTGACCTCAGCATCCAGAGGCTCTGAGTAATGTTTTAACTGTCTAGAAACCATGGCAATGACTAGGTTAGAAAGGGCTAAGATGCAGCAAATCGACTTGTAACCTGACAACTTCTTAGCCTGCCTGAGCCTGCCTCAGTTCCTCTGGACATGTAGGACCAAACAGGGACATCCTTCCCTAGTAGATTGTGACTATGTGAAACTTATACCCACTATCGGTTGTCACCACTTAAAATATTTCTGTACAACTGGTTAATGCTGCTCCTGGGAGAAAGTGTTCCAAAACAGAACTGAATTTTTCCAGTTAAAACTCTGATTTTTGCTGACCAAGTAGACCTGAGCCTTTTGTTGGGGTCAAGGTTCCCACTGCAATCATTTTTAAAGTCTGTAAAACCTCATGTTACTCTCCAGCTGAGTTGAGACTAGAAGTGATCTGGGGAAGAGGGAAACCTGCTGTTTTATTGATAACAAAAGTGTAACACGAGAATTTCCAAATTATGCTTCATGGTAACCATGTTAATAGCACCACATAAAAGAGGTCCCACTGTCAAATAAACCTGAGCACTGCCGGTCCTAACAGACTGCTTCTGTCCATGATTAGAAGTATGCCTGGCTTCATTTAGCAGGCCACTTATTGAGCTGGTTGGCTGGCTTGAGAGGATCACCAGGAACCAGATATTTTCTATCATTCAGCCCACCATGCTGAGAGGTCAGTAGGGTCTCCTCTCATGTTCACAGGATGACCACCACAACTACAACTAGCACGTCCTTGCACAAGGGTCCTCAGAGGAGAGACAAAGCACTTTCTTTTCTTACATGCACCTCTCTATTTAGGTGAGAACATTTTCCCCAAGTGTTCACAGAATGCTTCCTGCATCTTACTGATTGAGTCATACACCCAGCCACATGTGTGGGTTGGGTTAAACCAATGCTCCCAGATGGAACACTATTATCTAAATAAAACATGGTTCTAATGGCAAGTAAGAAGAGAGCCTGGTTGTTGGGTGTCTGTTTACTGGTGACAGCAAAGTTAAAAATGTCTACTACAGGCCTCTTATTGCTCTTGTGAGCACTTGAATTTTTAAGAGAAGAATAAACACTAGTTAACATTTCCTACTCATGTTTGATCATGGAATTATTTTTTGAAGGATCATCTATTAAAATCTTCTGGAAGTCTATTATTCCACAGAGCATAGTTCCAAAATACTAGTTGAAAAAAAAAAGCTATAAATAAATAGGATAAAGATCAGTAGAGTGGAGGAAAAGGAAATAGGGGAAGGGAGAAAAAGAGGGAGGGGGTAATCCTGAGGACTGAATTAAAGCAAATTATATCCAATGCTTGTATAATTATGTCAAAATGAACTCCAACATTATGTATAACTAAAATGAACTAACAAAACAGTTCATTGTTGATTGCACAAATGGTGTGACTCTACTTCATGCACAGAGATGTGAAAAATTCTGCTCCATTTGTGTACAATGAATCAAAGAGCTTTCTACTGTCGTGTAAGACTGATTAGAACTAATAAATTTTAAAAAGTTCATTGTAAAAAAAAAGAGAAGTACTTCTTCTATAAGTAATCTTACCTTCTTCTAAATAAATGCTTAAATGAAATGAGTTGTTAGGAAGGAATCCAAATAAATTTTGGGTCACCTCTGTCTATATTCATAGGGATGACTTATTCCTCACAACTTCTTTTTTCAATCTATGGAAACATCCTAAAAATAAGATACATTTTTTTTAAAAAAACTATTCTTACATGGCAGAAGCCATAAAAAGATGTACATTCAGTTTTGGGGACATAATCCAGAAATCAGAAACTACTTCTATCAAAGGCAAGCCAGGGAGTGAAGTCCAAACTCCTCATTCTCCCTCCCACTGAGCCTGACACAAAAAAGAGGGAAGAAAAAATACATATCAGCATGAGTTTTTCCGAAGTCCTATTGGGGTAAATCTTATATGAATATTCTGACTTGATTCTGAAGCATATATTAATGATAATCTGGCTCCAAAGTGGTTCTCTTTCCTTTCCTTACAAATGTGTTCTCAACATTAGAGACTCTCAGTTCTCCAAATTGTTACATGAGGTCCATTTAAATTTTTTGGATTTCACTTGTCTGTTTTGCAAGCTGTGCTTCTCTTTCTGGAAATAGCCTTTCTAGTCCCTTTCTCAATTCGCCAGCCACTATAGAGTCCCCTTGGACCACCCTGGACAAAGTAAGTTTCTCTCCCAGTCTCATTTTATCCATTGAAATTTCTTCTGATGGCTGCACCAAGCCTCCCAGGACTCTTGAGATTTTTCCATCTGCTTTCAGTATGCTCTGCATATATCCTATCTCATAGCTTCCTCTGATTCATCACAGACACCCACATACTCTATCCTACTGTGATTTTTTTAAAAGTAAGCAATTTAAAGAAAAGAATGAAAACATTGTCCCTTTTAGACTCCATTCCTCCCATTGCCCAGAGAAATCGACTAGCACAAAAGCCCCATTGTGTAACTGCTCACCTTTTCCAGACTGATAACGATACATCCCTCAGCACTCATGCAAGTCTATGAAATAAATTCCACCTGAGAGATTGCAGAGATTGTATGTCAAGGGACTAGATAAATGACACACTAGAGACCAAGTAAAGTAGCAGAAGGGGAGTTTCTGAGCCATGTGTTGTTGTTGAAAAGACTCACACACATGACTCTTCTGAGCCTGCTTTAAAAGTCACCCTTTAGTGAGAATCCATTTAACCCGATTGCCACAACAAAGGTGCAATCAGGATGGAGAGGTGGGTAGATAGGTGGTAAGCAGGTAACAGGTAACTATCTCCACCCCCTGCCCCACTGTAAAACACTGACACCTCTGCTGGGCAGAGATCAGGAATGTGTGATCACATGCTTTGTGCTAAAAAAAAAAAAAAGGTGGTTTTAAACCCCAGCCCTCTTGGTTTCAATTATGCTTAATGATCAATTATGCTTAATGAGACTTAATAATGTTTTAGGCTCCCAGTATTACTGATATTCCAATAACAAAATGAAAAAAGCTTTTCTTTGGTGGGGAGAAGGTACTGGGGATTGAACTCAGGGCACTCCACCACTGAGCCACATCCCCAGCCCTATTTTGTATTTAATTTAGAGACAGATTCTCACTGAGTTGCTAAGTGCCTCGCTAATGCTGAAGCTGGCTTTGAACTCATGATCCTCTGTCCTCAGCCTCCTGAGATGCTGGATTTACAGGTGTGTGCCACCGCACCTGGTTGGATAAAGCATTTTAATAATTAATATTTCATGAGAGAAATATTTTCTCCTCAATTGGAATGACAGGGTCAAATGGAAATTGGGAAAATCTTGAGATATATTTTAGGCTCATTTTTTTCCTTCTTGCTGGATTTCTGACAACCCATAACTTCAGAATCATTGTCCTCCTAAAATCTTTGCTTTACCAGAGAAGAGGGAGAAAGCTATCTGGTTAGGACAGCAGTGCTCACTCTGATTTATTTATTTATTTGGTATTGGGGATTTAACCCCAGAGGCCCTTTTCTTTCTTTCTTTTTAATTAAATGTTACAACTTTAAAAAAAAAAACATTTTTTTAAGTTGTAGACAATACCCTTACTCATTTATTTTTATGTGGTGCTGAGGATCAAACTGAGGGCCTTGCACGTGCCAGGCAAGTGCTTTACCACTGAGCTATAATCCCAACCCAGAGGGGCCCTTTTCCACAAAGTTACATCCTGGTTATTTTTATTTTTATTTTTTTGAGACAGGGTTTCACTAAATTGCCCAGGTTGGCCTCAAATTTCAGGTTTTCTTGCCTCAGCCTCCAGAGTCACTGGGATTACAGGTATGTACCACCTCTCATGGCCAGGCCAGGGATTATGTCTATCAAAATCCGGTCTTTAAATCTTAAAGTCAATATACAGATTTCGAGCTGGCCTTACTGTGCCAGATGTTATCTATGGAAGAATTTTATACTTTTTGGAAATAAATCAGAGTTAGTCTTAGAAATTATGCCAGGTAGAGTTTTCTGACCACGGATGGGAATTATTTTTATTTGTTAAACTCTGAAGCAAATTTCCATTGGTCAGTAGACTTGAGGACAAAATTATTTTAACTCTAATCCTTCAGTGGTTTGAACTCTGCAGCTCACATAATCAACAGTATTCTAGAGCTAAAATATCTGCTCTTGCTTTCCCAGGGAAGAAGGAGAGAGTTAGTTTACTGTGGCAGGTGAGAGCCAGTTGCTAAATAATCCAGAGTTATACAACCCACAGCTGTGAGTAGCTTTCAGTTTACCATGATTAAAATATTTATACCATGGGGGTTGGGGTTGTGGCTCAGCAGTAGAGTGCTCACCTGGCATGCAGGGACACTGGGTTGATCCTCAGCACCACATAAATGTAAAATAAAGATATTGTGTCTGCCTAAACCTAAAAAATAAATATTAAAAAAAAATGTTTACACCATGGAAATTGGCAGACACTACAAACATTTTTTTTTTCTTTTAGCAGCACAACACTGCATATAAGCTCAAGCAAACAGAATAGATCCCAGAATTGAGAAGATATTCTAATATTCCTAAAAAGTAGGGTAATAAAGCAATCAGTGAATTTGAAAAGAAGACATAAAATAGAATCTTTCTATTGTTAGTTTAATATGATCTAAAGAAACTTTAAGTTTATAGTTATACATTAATTCCCAAGTGGATTCCCTTTCCACATGCCTACAAAGACTGTCCTTTTCCTTGGCATTGAGGGGTGGGAAAACAAGGTGACCTTTATGGACCCCAGAAATACACTGCTGGATATCAACAGTATGGAAAGTTAAGGCAAAAAAAAAAAAAAATAGTAACTACTGTGAGTAACAGCAGGAAAAAAAGAGGGACTCTTTTTCAAATATTTAAATATAGGTCACAGAGTCTGCAATGATGCTCACTGAAATGTTAATTCAATTCAATCCAACTTGACAAACATTTACAAACAATAAGTGTTTGTTGAATTGAATTGAAATGTTAACATTTATCCTCCTGTGATATTTCTCTGCAAAAAAATTAGAAAGTATCCTCAGACTATAAATTCTACCCTGAGATGAATGTTAACTTCATAATAAATACGACCATCAAATATTTATACCTAGCCTTATTTCAAGACACCTGTCATTGACTTACTTAGCAGCTTTGACAAAATAATGCAGAGATTCTAACACATTTAAATGCTAGAAGAAAATACAAAGCAGGAAACAGAGCTTCCTGGACTTTAATTTAATGGGCATCTATGAATATTTATAGTAGACTTGCTTTTTTTCACAACTGGGTAGTTATCTCCCTACTTTTAATAGAAATACTTTAACCTTACCTCTACTGAAAGCACATTCTTCACCCAGTTTCAGTACATCCCTTATAGAAGTATTTGATACTCTCCTGGTACTAAGCAAAGACAGTATTGACCAATGCGTGCATCATATTTCCCTGAGAACAGTGACTGACTCCAAGATGGACATTTCCCTCACTCACAAATAAATTATCCTTAAGATTTTTGGAAGAGGAGCATACTCTCCTTCTGACCTTGACCTTGAACCTGGAAGAAAATATATCTGACTCCTGACAGCCACCTTCCTACATGGAAATAAACCCAACATGAAGGAAAGCAGGGCTGAAAGATATAGAAAGATTCAGGCCAGGTGATATTCTTTAAACCCCTGGTCTAAACCATCATTAGTCTAACCTTATAAATCACTTCAGGTGATAATTTACTTTTCTTTGCTTATAATAGCTTGAGAGGTTTTCTTTTACCACAAAAAGAGTCCTAATAATCTAATGCAATGTAACATATCATATCAACTTATAAAAGTCTTTTGAAAGTGCCAAAGTCATCTCTTTACCAGTCTTAATATCCAAGTCCTTTTCCACAGAGTTTGCAGTTCTTCCTGCCAAAAGGCAGAGGCTACCTATTACCTCTGAAAGTTGGTCTTGGCCAGTTGCTTTGGTCAATGAAATGCTGGTAGATATAATGCAATCAGAAGTTTAAAGTGAGCTTGCATGTATGGGCTTGCCATCTTGGGCTTGTTATGGCTATAACAAAAAGATGTCTCAGCATGCCTGTTGGTCCAAGGAAGATGAAAGAAATGTAGAGAGTAGAAGTGTAGAGAGTAGACCTCAATACAGCAGTCACCACAGTATAAAGGGGAGCCACTCCAGCTAACCTGCAGATCCCAAAGAATGAATAATTCCTGTTTAAGATACTAGGTTTCAGAATTTGATGCACAAAATACTCATTTCATTCCCAGAATTAGAAGAGGAAATTTATAAATATCTAAGGAGATTCTTCGGGATTTTGCGAGTGAATAGGGAGTTTTCAGGGCAAATCAGTGGCCAAGCAGGTAAGAATAGCCACAACTTATTTAGCATGCAGCATATGCCAGGCATCATTCCAAGTGATTTGCATAATTATGTTTTACATAATTAATCTCTGCAATAATAAATATTTGCTCTTATTGTTACTATTTTACTGAGATAAAACTGAGGACTACAGAGATAAAGAAACATGCTCAAGTCACATAGTCAATGCTAAGTTTTGAATCCACTTTGTACCGCTATACTATAGTAAATTGGTTGGATTTAAAAAAAAAATCAGTAGGCAATGCTGAGGACTATTGTTCTCCATAGGTTAAGGCCTCATCAGGTTCATTACTGAAACAATGTAGGATTAAGAGTCCAACCTTTTGATAGAGACCCAAAGTCCAGATTTGGGAGAAATCTATTTTAAAGTATTTTAAATGTCTAAATACTTTTTAACACCATGAAGGTCAACCGTATGCAGTGAATGTTCAACAGAACACATTTAAATCTAAATTCAGCTGTGGTCTGTCTTTTTGCACCCACTGATTTAAGTTTAGCAGGTCAGTCTTGCTCAGATGGCAAGTGTCTGGCACCTGTATCTCAAGAGCTTTTCTAATGTCCTTGAACGTCATGACAAAAGCTTTATTTTCCATGATACTAAAAGGCAAGCAAACATGGTGCTTCTGCAGTACCTTTTTCTTTATGCCTTTACACTGTCTCCATATTCTAGTGTACCTGCTTTGTGAGTCCTTAAAGCTACACTCGATTTCCGAATTTCCACATATCCAGAGATTTGGGCTGGTGCTCCCTCTGCCTGGATCATTCTTCACTCTTCCTCATCAGGTCCCATTTAAATGTCTTCCTCTAAGAAGCCTCAGCCAATGTCCCTTGAGTACTCACTAGGGTACCCTCCTGGGTTCTCTTGGAGACCCATGCACCTCTTTTACCAAAAAGGAGAGTCACTTGTATTTTATCTGCCTTCTCATCTGAAAGCATCTCTCATTAGGATATTGGAAGGCAGTTGATAAGACTGCTGTGCTCACAATTCCTAACATATAGTAGGTGTTAAGAAAAATGTTTATTGCATGAAAGGAGAAATTCACAAATAAAAGAACATGTAGAGATCCTGCCAGGGTTACAAATGTTACTTCATTTGGTCTTCCTGTTACAGAGACACGTGGACAGACAGACAGACAGACACACACACACACACAGAGTCACAGAGAGACACACACTCACCTAGATAAAGCAAGAGCACGATTAACTCTTTCTTCAAGGCCTAATGTGCCCAGGGCCTTCCAGGTCATCCAGAACTTGAATGCATCTGGTCTCCTGCTACATTGGATGGACTTGTCCCCTGTGTCATAGCTGACATCATAGAATTTATCCTGCTGGAAGAGATAGGATGCCTTGGCAGAGTAGCATTTCTTAAGAAGGTCCTTTGGGAAAAAAAAATAAGAAAAGATGAAGAGACTGTTTATTTTTAAAATATACTTGGATTTTTAATATTTTTTTTAAAAAATTTTATTCTAATTTGTTATATATGACAGCAGAATGCATTACAATTCATATTCCACATATAGAGCACAATCTTTCATATCTCTGGTTGTATACAAAGTATATTCACAACATTCGTGTCTTCATATGTGTACTACTTGAATTTTGAAAACACACAGAAACAAAACCTGTAAGTTATTCTACTACTGGTACCAAAAGTAGTAGAATATGTCCAGTCCCACTTTATGTCCAGTCCCTGGACACTCTTGGTATGCTCTGATTTTGAGAATTTTGACTCTTTGAGTTAAAAAAAAAAAACCCTCAGAGTTGACAATTCTAGGTTCAGCTCCACAGTTTCACTGATGAACAGGAGAAGTGAGGAGACCATGCCTTCATCCCTGTGAACATCAAGGTGGCCAGTTTCTCAAGATGAATAATCTGGAACTCACTCAAAGTTCCAAAATGAGGACAAAATATTTGACCTATTGTATATGAAGTTATACGATTGCATAAGCAAAAAGCTAGGTTTTAAAACCCTATTCTTTTCAACTCATATCCACAATGAAAGGCCAGACATGACAATAACCCAGGGATGGAAACCTAAGGAAGGAGTTTTGGAAGAGCTCAACATGACCTGCAAGTCCCCAAGGGTCTTTCACATTTGTTTTTGTTTCATATTGGTCTTCTTTACAACCAAACTCCATTCACATTTACTAATTGATTACTTTTCACTAAGAAGCCAGTAACAATTTCCTGTTTATCACCATTTTATGGACTTCACCTTGACCCCAAATTATTAGAGTTTAAACCATGTTGCCCTCAGTGTCATCAGGCATCTACAAAACCCCAGATTTCCTGACCTGTCATCCATATCCCTCACACCCTCCTAAGCTCCTTCATGCCTGCAACACATTTACTGGAACCCTCTGCACTTCCAGGGTAGTCAATCTTCTCAATGTCCCTAAACACGGAATTTTGTGCCATCTGTACCTTTGCTCACATCATTTCCTTGAGCTTGTCTCTATTTTTATTATAAGATTTGACACATTCAAGAGAATAGATGCAATCAGTACATTTATAAATTCTGAAGATCACCATCACTAAACATAGCCTTCCATCTTTATCTAGGTCTACCCTTTCAGCGGGTCTTGTCAAGTTTTTCTTGACAAGACAAGCTTCTGGTCCATTCCATAAGACTCATACTTAGCTGCATTTGTTGGCCTGGCTGCCGTGCTGTTCCCATTTAATGAGTAGTAGTCACAACATTTTCCTTGTGTGTCCCAGCAAGTTCTTGAGCACAGGAGTCATTCTTACCCATTTCCATTTTCATGGAGCTTAATGCTTTGCTGGACACAGCGTGCCCTCATTATGCACCAGGACATGATGCCCCTCCCCAAAGCCACGCTTTACAAGGGGTATGAACAGAAAAAGTCGAGATACTCGTGTTTCTCATTCAGTGCATCTTCCAAACTTTAACAATGTAAAACTGCCAGGTCTGTACCAGAAGCTACAGTGAGACTCCTCCATAGACAAAGAGATCCTAGTAAAGCTCCTTTCTAATCAGAGAATGTATTAAGTATGTTCCATTTGACTGATCAGCTTGCACTTGAGAGAGTGAAAAGAAAATTTCAAGGCATCAAATTCCAAATAAAAGACAAATCTGCCCTTTTAATAGAAGCATTGTCTTGTGTGGACACTAATCTCCATCTAAGTATATTCCATTACCAAAAAGCATGATTTTACATAGTGGTAAACCATTATATACCAAATATGATCGGGAAGTCCAAAATCTCACTCACTATTCACAATAAACGAGTATAAAATAATAATCAAAGGAATGCTAGTTAGATGTGAGGCTGGCTCTGATCCATATTCTTGGTGGACACGGGAAGAGTAAATTGCTCAGATGTAAACACTAAAGTATAAAAAAGCCCCCTACTCTTAAATGTTCACTTTTATTTTGCCACCACTGTCCCTCCCTACCTCAGTGGTCAAAAAATTTGGTTATTGTTTCCATACTATCTGCTATATAGTATAATGTTATAGTATAATGCATTTATTTTAAGTACAAAACATGCACACACATTCACAACACCATAATACACACACTCATACTTGCACCATGATTCGAAATTTGCTTTTATCAAACATGAAATACTTTTTTAAAATCCCCACAGAAATGAACTTTGACCATGTCTCCAGGAAGCTTCAGGGGCTTATATTAGTGACTGAGATGAAGGAAAGTCCCAACCATTATCAGAGGACAAACTGCATCCTCAGAGGCAGATAGGGAAGAAAAGAGCCAAGGAAACATAGAAGAACGAGCAATTGTCCTGTAGTAGTGACGAAGTTAATTTCACTGCACAGAAAAATCCTCCTGCCTCAGGAAGGTTTCATAAAGAACAACTAGAGGCTTGGGATTTACTTTATCGAGAATAAATGAAAACTTCCCCCTAAAGTTTCTGCTTTGCATTTTAGTCAATGTCCTTGTATTAAAATGGATGAGAGGTCCTTTAGTTTCAGGAAACACATTAACTAAGAGAAGAGGCTCAGATCTCTAGAGAAAACAACATTTTGAACTAAGTATATAAAATGTTAATATTTTTGAAAAAAAATAATTACTTATTACTGTGCTATCAAAAAGAAGGACTGGGCTTAACTTACTCATCTTCATAGCTTTAATCCTAGCAGGACAATAAATACCAGTTATAAGAATTCTGGCAACAAATACCCAGTGAGAATACCAATTGCTTTGTATTGTGATATTAACTCACACTGTTCTCAGGGATTAGCAGACATTGCATTAGGACTTGCATAGTGGCAAATGAAAGAAGCTTTAGCAAAAGAAAGAGGAATTTTTATAGGCTTGCCTCATATATTTAGAGGTATAGTCATATATAATCTTCAGGCACAGTTGGATTGAAATTAAACGATATCCATCATCAGGAATCTGCCTTTTCCTTTTGTTCTATTGTCTTCTGTACTGTCACTCCCCAAGTAGAGAGCCAGCAGGAGGCAGAGGAATTAGGGCTTCTGAGTGGGAGCCCTGAGCATGGGCTGTTTAGAGAGAGAAGAAAAATAGAGAAGAAATAGCTTCTACTGGTGAAGAGAAACTCCTTGTCTAAACCTTCAGTAGGATCTTCTAGACCCTCTGGGTCCCCATCTTGGCATCCATCCTTATTGGGGCTGCACTACCAAGTTCCAGCAAGGATCTTGCTGAGTTGGTTTAGAGAGAACACCCCCACCCCCACCCCCACCAGCACCACCAACAACAACAACCTGGATATCTGATCACCTTTGGTATCTCACCCAACTCTTCATTCCTCCTCCTCAGTGTCTGGTTACCCTAGCTTGCCTTCAGCAAGAACCTTGCTAATCTGTATCTCCCTTTCATGGCTAGTGTTTTCTCAGTAATTTTCCATCCACTGACCCCTCATCTGCTCTTTGGCTATAAATCCTCACTGGTCTATGCTATGTTAAGAATTGAGTTCATTTCTATAAATAGGTCTCTTTTTCCTAATTGGAATAATTCCTGAACAAATTCTGTTCTTAGCACGTTTACTGTCCAACTCTGATTTTCTTTAACATTACCCAGGAAGAGAGAGAGAGAGAGAGAGAGAGAGAGAGAGAGAGAGAGAGAGAGAGACTCTTGGCCTCCCCACCTCAATCTCTTACCTGAATCTTCTGCTAGCCAAACCTAGCAGGAAGCCAATTGGCAAGGAAGCCTGGGAAATATGCCATGTAGGAGTCAGCCCTCTTTGCACAGAAAAGGAGAGGAAGGTAAAGAATGGATCGTACAGTAAAGAGAGACAGGCAGTGAGACTCACGCTGCATGAGGACAGAAGCCACAACTTTCATTTTCACTCTATGTGCACAACACCTAGCACAAAATAATCATAATGATCAGAGCTAACATTTATTAAGCTCATACTGTCTGCCAAGCACTGTATATGCACAAACTCATTTAAATCTCACAGTAAACCAATGAGCTAATATTATTATTGCCAACACTGTTATATATGTTTTGCTACATAACAAGGTCCATTTAATTACCTGAAGTCATGTGACCACAAGAAAGTAGGGCTGGGTTTCAAACCAAAGCCGCTTAGGTTCAGGGCCTGAACTCTTAGCCCATTACACTCTGCTGTATCAACAGTAGACACTCAAATATGCGTGTGAGATACTTGTGACACTGGTGATGTTGAAGGATATCACTAGAAACACACAACTGAGTCAGTAGGTTGCAGGTTCTCTTTGACAAGATTGGCTAAGCCACATTTGATTTCCACAGACCAGATCAGAATCAGCAGACCCTTCTCCAGGTGTCCTGACCACATGGGCTACTTTAAGTCAAAATCTTTGTTGTAATTAATTCATTCCCAAATTATGTATTAGTTTCCTGCTATATAGCAAGCATCATGATGCCAGGATCATGGGCTTACAACCCCAGGGAGGTATTAAGCATCTAAGCTAATATTTGTTAATTGAATGTGCAAACTCAAATTAGGCATCAATAGAAGAAAGGCTGGGCTCTAATCTAGAATATAAAAGTGAACTTTAAAAATTATTATGCCAACTCATATTGGCTTTATTTATTTGTTGAGTAAATATTTTGAGTGCTTGAATAGATGGAGAAAGCTATGCAAGCTTGGTGATGTCATGGTATATAAGAAAGTCATTATCCCTAAGAAGTTTCAGAAGGGAAAGGGACAGAAAAACAGGCAATAACAGTACAGTGCTAGGACAGGAGAAATAGCCAGAGCCACAGAAGGGTCACCAGCCACTTCCTTGGAGATGTTATTATACAGGGCTTTTCAGAAGAAATGTGTCATCTGAGAGCTGAGAGGTGAGGAACAGCCGAGTAGGAGAGGACAGAATTAATTCAGTATGACTGGAGCTAATTAATGAAGCCGGGCACAGCTTGAGAGCCCGGCTGCAAAGGTAGAGTAAGATTCCAAGGCACCAAGAATCTTAACTGCCATGATTAGAACGATTTGTTACAAAATCTTCACGGGCTGATATGGATATTACAACTTGAACTTCATTACTCATCTGGCAGAATAAAGTGAGAATCAGCAAATGTGGATTCTGCTTTTGATTTAGTCATTTGGTGTCAGAGCTCAAATCAAGTCACTTAACATCTTGGGCTTCATTTTTCTCATCAACGTAATGGAAATGAGGATGCTTGCTCTATACTACATCCACAGATCTTGTGAAATCTAATGATTTAACATTCATTGGGAAGACCCCCTCAGTCTTTGGCCAAAATCCTATTCGCCATTTCCTCTGTAGCATATTCTTGAGCATCCTGACCTCTCTCATCCTGACCCAGTCACTCAGTCTTTCTTTGGCTTACTCAGAAGAGCTGTAGGGCAGGGTATCAGCTCTAGATTTCCTCACTGTTTATGAAATGAGCATTACAACCCTGTTCACCTCCCCTTTTAGTGGTACCTCTCTGCCTGTTATGGGTCATAAAAGTAGACTAAAATGACAGAACAGATTAAGGGCATTACAAGAAATCTTAGAGCAAAACAAAGGGTTGACCACGATCTTTGTCCTCCAAAGGAGCTGAGCCTGACCGATTCTAAATACTCTTCTTAGAGACCTTGGCTCTTTCCAAGTCTCAGCATGCTAAAATGGAAGACAGAAAGACATTGTGTGGAATGCCAATGGACCAGGGAAAGGAGGGAGGGAACCAGGGCAGGAGGGAGAAAAGGACAAGAGAGATAAAAGGAAGAGAGAGGGAGGGGGAGAGAAACAAAGAAAGCAAGAATGAATGAATAGTAATGGGGGATATTACCCAAGGCAAGATTTCACATGCTGAAGTACAGTTCAGTCCAAGGCATCTGTTTACCTGAGTGTTTTTAAAGCGGATGGAAACCCACTGACCATTTGATTTCTCCCCCAACACACTGAGACTCTTGTATTAGCATACCACCTTTAGAATTTTTTTTTGCCATTTGTGTCTAAATTGAAATTGATGAATGAAGGAGGAAAGTGGAAATATAACTCTCCATCTTCATTACTCCAAAGATGTGTGCCCATGACTTCTATCTTCCTTTGTTCCACCTTCAGCATCACAAATGTTCCCTCTTTCTGATTCTCTAAGTGTGTAGCACAAACCAATATATCAAAGGCCCATAGAGGAAATGAAAGCTGATCAACAAAATCATTTGCAACATCATGACACTGCACTCATCCACCTCCACTCTCCTATCTTTGTCCTTCTATGTGTCTCCTACTTGTCTTTCCTAATCTTAAGCACAGTTATTGACTGATGGTGGAGTTGGCATTTCCAATACTCAACTGTTCATTTACTATTGGGAATCTGCCTTCATCTTTAATCAACCAGGCCTCATCTGCCCTCTGCTCATGATATTTTTCTCCTCCTTCTCCTCCTCCTCCTCCTCCTCCTCCTCCTCTTCTTCTTCTTCTACCAGAAATTGAATCCAGGGACACTCAGCTGAGCCACATCCCCAGCCCATTTTAAAAATATTTTATTTAAAGACAGGGTCTTGCTAAGTTGCTTAGGTCCTCATTAAGTTGCCCAGGCTGGCTTTGAACTTGTAATCCTCCTGCCTCAGCCTCCCCAGCTGCTGTGATTATAGGTGTGCACCACTGGGCTCAGCTGCTCATAGTATTTCTACATTTGACCCTTTATGTTTACCTGTGTTACAAAGCAAGTATCCAAGTATTTTTTCATTTCTGAATTCTTTGGATAGGGTGCTTTCATTTTTCTTGTGGCATTTCATTGATCAGTCTTGTTGGACTTATTTAATTCATTTCTTTTTGTTGTTGTTTTTTCATTCTCTGTTAGAATAAAAATTAAAACTCCTAGTATTGCATTCAGCTTGGAGGGGGAAAATGCTATTATTTTGATATCCAGTCTTTTTTTTTAAACTTGCTACCAAATCTGAGTTCTTGTTTGCCTTTTCCTCTGCACCCTGAAAGGCTAATCTCAGACATATTGTGCTTCATTGGCTACTTGGATGTGTGTAGGAGATTCATATCCTGACATACAGGCTTCTGATGATCATTTTTTGATCAATTGATTGATCTCTTCCCCATCCCTTTTAAGCATTTTCCAGTCACTCATTTCCCCACAAATCAATGTCTGCTTATGTCTCCAACTCATTTTCCAATTCCCACTACCCTCCTTCCCCGACTGCTGGCATTTGGGGATGATGTGAGGTTTGGAAATTTGCTGATACTTCTGGGACTTGTGCTTGAATTTCTCAAAGACTGGTGAGCAGTCTGCCCTGTTCCCTCCTGCATGTGGTGACATATGTGAGCTTGCTGTCCTGCCATTTCAACATCTCCTTTTGTAATTCACGTCAGCCTCCGTTTTCTCAAAATACCGCTGTGCTGTCAGACTTCTGCAAAACTGGCTCCTGGTCTGCCTGAAATAAGGTTTTTTCCAGAAGGTTTCTGGGTGCTATGTGATAGGTGTCCAACAAGATGTGCCTTTCTCCCCTGTTTCAGCTCAGGGACATGATGCTTTCAACATCACAGTCAACAGCCAAGGGACATTCTTTGAGAAAACCCTTTCATTTTGGGATCCTCTGAAATAAAAGTTTTATATGATATTTGTCTTCTACTTTTGGCCTTCAGGTTCATATTCTTTTGAAAGCTCTCAAACTGCTTTGCATAACTGAATTCAGCTTCTCCTTAAATGCACTGGATGTGCTTTTGAAAAGTATCACTTTCCCACTGTGTGTACTGCTTTAGGTTATCAAACAGGTCCTACACCTCTGTGCCCAACTCAAGGCAGGAGGGGTAGGAAGGATCACTGGGTGCATTGGATAGGACTCCTTGGTTCACTTCTGGGCCTCCCTTAGCTGAGAGAGTCCAATCCTCTGGCAGCTCACTTGCCTTCTGTACTTGTTGCCCTAGATCTCTTTCCTCCCAGTCTCAGCAAAATGACTGGAGGAGACAGCAGTCTTCAGGCATACAGAGGAATGAAAGCAAAGGTGGGTGGGGGTTGGGGGTTTTGGAGGCAGACACAGCATGTCCTAGGGGCATAGCTGCTTGGAAACCACAGGACTTATGCAGTTATCAGTATATGGACCTCTAAGAGATCAAAGAAACTGAAACACTTTGCTATATCTGTAAAAATCATTGACTACCCTGAAATATGGAAACACCTGGGGTTCATACCAAAGCCCCTTTCTCCTTTCAGAAAGCCTCCTGGAAGATTTGAGAAAGTAGTGTTAAGTTCTAGGCCACATAGGGATTTTCAGAAAACTGAGACTACTTCAGTGCATGAGCTGAGATCTTTTATTTTTCTCCTGAAGTGTAAATCTTCCTTAAATTCCCCTAACTAAGGGTGAGGATGAACTGATTTGAAAAATGAAGAGACTGAACTAAAAGATATTTTTAAGAAATGTAACTTAATAATTTTTAAACCATGACACTGCCTACAGGAGTGAGGAAAGTTGGACACAGTTTCTTAGAGAATGTTAAGTGCTTCTATAAATAGGCAAGAAGCATCTGAGAGTGCAGAGATCATTTGGCAATGCCTCTGCTCACCCTGCAAGCAGTTAAAAATAGCATGATTGGGCTTCTTTCTTAGGACAGACAGGTTTTGATTTTCCCTAGGTAACGATCAGCACACCTTCTCTATTAAAGATAATCTAAAAGTGTTTTCCAAACTTTGACTACAGCCCACATAAGTAATTGGTTTTTTTTTAAATAGTGATGCAATATCCATACTAATGTACATGAACAGAAACAAAAGTTGGTGGGACTGTTTGCCTCCTTGGCACATAGAATGCACAGGGGCATTTTCTATTCCACTCTAATTTGTTCTATTCATTAAAAGGGAAGAACCAAAAGCTGGTGTGAGTTGCAATGGACACTATAACTCAAAACCAATTAATGTGATGGGTCTTAGCCCAGATAACATTAGAATCATCTGAAAAGTTTTCATTTTTTTAATACTGATGGTTCTTATTTAAGACTAAAAAATATATGAATTTCCAGTGTGGGATAAAGGCAATGTTAATTTTTGAAGCTCCCCAGGTGATGCTCCTGTGGAGTCAACATGAAGAACTACTGCTCTGAAGGGTCTTGACCTCCTCCTAAAAAATTCTGATCTATAATGTTCAGCCTGCATTATATTACATTCATACTAGAGCTAGTGACATCTGAAATACTGAGTTTTTATGAGAACATAAAATTAGGGTGATTATGGGATTTCTTTTGGTGCAATTAGTGCCCATTATCCTCACCTTATTTGTGTGTAAGTGAGGAATGGCTTCCTTCGATGAACCCAAAATAAAGAGAATATGATCATGCTTGAGTCTTAGGGGGAAGGAAGCTCCAAACTATGAACATATGTCTATGGATCATGGGATGGATGTAATGTGCAAATCAAGAACACTAATCCATTCAACTTTTTGATTTACTACATTTTTGTCACATGGAGAAAAGCATTTGTTTCAGAAGCTAATCACATCATCAGAGCTATGAGCAAATGTTGCTCACTTAACCCCTGGGAGAAGAAGAGTTGTGGTCTTTGCTCCTTTGGCGCAGGATACCCAACTCTGACTTTCTGTGATTATACCTGATCTACATTTATTTACACCCTAATTGCTTGCAAAAGGGACTTAAGGCAGCTTACAATTGGGTAGGATTAGGAGAGAAAAGAAGAAGGGAAGGAAAGAGAAGAAGAAACAGGCAGAGGAAGAAGATGAGGAGCAAAGAGAGTTGAGGGAGGAAGGAGAGAAGCTTGAAGAAAAGATGAGGTCAAAGTCCAAAGAAAGTATGATGAAAAAAATATAGTTTAGCCCAGGGTAACACCTGCACAAAGAGTGCATTGTAAAGGAAAAGAAAGAAAAGGAAAAGGATTATTTGCCAACTTTTGGCACACCTGGTAAAATCCCAGTTATCCACATATAGCAAAAGCATCCCGTAGTTATTTGTTTGCTGCTTTTAAACCCTGGATATTTACTGTGTGACTGTCAACCACCTCCCTTTGCTTCATCATATCACATTTTCGTGCATCTGTAATTGAGGATAATGATATTGCACCACAGCCCACTTCCTGAGGATATTTTGATTATTTGTGGCACAGTGTTTAAGTGAATGCCTGGGAACAAAAATTCATTAACACAAGGCATAATTCTTCAGTCTAGATAGATTAATTGCACCTCTCTAAAATAGGTGGACAGGAATGAATGAAATGCTCTCTTTCAAATTGGACAAAACTGCCAGGGGGCAAGGATGCCGCTTTGGATGGAGCTAGAAAAGCAGTCTCATGCCAAGAGCGCAATATTTAATGAAATCAATCTATGTCTCCAGCTTATTCTGATGCTGTTAACCAAGGCATGGTTTCTTCTCAAAAGGAATTTTACACATTCAACAGCAAGGACTCTGGTCTACATATCCTGGAGTTTGAGTACCCTAAAGAGATCTTCCCTCTGAGGTTTGGAAGAGAGGTAGGAGATAGATTATATTGAAGAGAAAAATGCAACGTGGGAAAGGAATTTCTGAAATGCTAAGTTCCTTGCTCTTCTTTGTAAAATTCCCATTGAAGAATTGTTGAAAATTGCTGATATTAGTATAACCATGAAAAATTCTATTTAAACTAGCCTTGAACAAGAGTTTAAAATGAATCAGGAAGCACTTGTTCAATCCTTTGGACAGAATCAAAGGTGTAGTGGACAAGAGCATTTCTTTTTCAAAGACTTATGATAAAATACAGGAATGTGCTACAATGAGGAGCAATTTTTCCATCATACCATGGACATGCTTTAGACAGAAAAATCTACACATTCACAGGTGGCTTACTCCTCAGTTTGGATAGAACAAGAAAAAAATGGTTTATTTTCCTTTTTGGTTTGGAAAACATTTCATACAATTTTCACAGAGGATGGCATTTGATGATCTGAACCCACACTGGCTTATCATTTCTAATTTCCATTGATCTATCAATGCCCTAAAAAAGAAAAAAAAAATTGTTCTGTGATGAAACTGGTTAAATCTGGATTCATTTTCTGTTTTTATTCTAAGGTTGTCTTCTGCCATTTGTAATGGAAATAATGTGGCAGGAAGGGCTATGAATCTCAACCTGAAAGCTCTTTATATGCAAACAGCAAGTAGGAGTTACTCTGGTTAAAAAAAAAAAAAAGAAGCAGAGATGGAAGGAAGGCAGGCAGTCAGACAGAAGGGCTCTCTGGTGAGTTAGATACAGGGGGAGGAGATGATTTCTAGGAGCCTCTGGCCCAGTCAGTCTCTAGGTATGAGAATTATAACCAGCAAATCAAAGAACACACTTGTCTGACAAACTGAGAGTATCCCATTGGGGACAAGAGAACCGGATGTATTTAGAACAACCACACTGCAAATCCTGGGGGAGAGTGACTCTGCCTACAGAGTTTCTGTACATCCTGGGCTGGCAGAGAAAAAATATAATAAGAAAACCTACAGGCAAGGGTCTGAAGACTAAATCAAGTGAGGAGATTTATAGGTCAGCTTTACCAGGCGGGCTGGGTATGTGGAAACGAATTAGAATTAGCAAAATCATCACTAATACTATTTGACTTTCTATTGGTTCTAAAGGAGATTAAATAGGCTTTACCTTTCTAAATCAACAGTTTCTATTTCTGTACATTATTGTAGCTTTAAAACTCATGGTTTATGGGGCTGGAGACACAGCTCAGTTGGTAGAGTGCTTGCTTTGCATGCACAAAGCCCTGGGGTCAATCCCCAGCACCACAAAACACACACACACACACACACACACACAACAAAACAAATAAAAACTCATAGTTTATGGTAAGAAGTGAAGTTGATTCATTACCTGCCATCTTGATATAGGAAATGTGAGCCTGATTGGTTTAAATCCCAGTGCCATTCCTTACTTGAGTTTTGTGAGAAAAAATTGTGGGAATCACATAGGCGAGGAAGAGAATGCCTGGTTTTCCGCAGAGAGGTCACAGCCTGCCTATAGGAAAATGCAAGCACTGGACAGGATGCCCTGCAGAGATTGTCTCTCAGCCCCGTCTCCCAGTACACCAGCAAAATGCTCCCCAGTTGCAGACACTTGGCCTGTGGCCTTGTCTGCACATTACCTCCTGTCCCAGGGACCTCACATTCTTAATTTCTGATGCTTTAGCACTTGTCAGAAATTGAGTAATAACTATTTCATAACTTCAAGTCTACTATGCTTCTACCCCTGCCCTCTGTCCAAGCACAAACAGTTCCCAAGCCGGTCACGCTCAGTGTGTTCTCTAGGAAGTCACCCTCAACTAATGGATCATGCAGTGTCCCAGATCCATGCTGACCTTCAGTGAGCCACAGACATCTGCCTTCTCCCCTGCCTCACACAGTCCTCAAAACTAATACAGTGACATCTTCCCTGTAACCTCTCCTAGCCTGACACTGATGGCCAACAATTTTGGTTCCAGATAATGATGATAAATGTCTTGAATACAAGTGACAACTTTTCTCAAGAATGCCTGAAGTAATAAAGGCATTGAAGGGGAAAAAAATACTATATAGGAAAAGTTAAACCACAGGGGTTCACATTAATCCATGGTTATGCTGTTCAGCCAACATCACACTCTAGAATATACTTAAGACTCTGGCTCCATGAAATGAACCTCACCACAAATCATGGATGAGACATTTCCTCCATCAAGATTTTTTTAAATGAAGGAGAGACATTTGAAAAATCCCGCTCCCCGGGAGGTTTCCTCTTGGATTTCAATTGAAACTTCAAAGTGAAGGGGGCCCTGTGGCTTTTGTAACTGGGAAATAAAACCTATTGGAGCAGCTAAACCGCTCACCCTTGATGTTGCTACCTCACAGGGAGAAAACAATCTTTTCCTTATTATGTATAAATTCTTAGTTCTCACTAGCTCTGAAAACAGCCTTTCACTACACCTCTGGCAAGTTGGATACTGAAATGATACAAAGATTCTGACAGTACTCTAAATGAATGCATTTGTATTTCTGCAACGGAACGCGGAGGATTTAATCTGTACTACGGTGCTAAAACCGATAATAAAATAAAAGAATCATGCCAATATAAGATCCAAAGGTCACATGATAGTGACATGCACTACTCCGTGACAAGGGTATAATGATATGTCCTGGGAAGAAAGTGCCCTTCTGAAAAAGCTGTGAACTTTCTGATAACTGCTGTGAAGTTAGAAATGGGGCAGATGAGATCTACCTTCCCTTTTCCTTTCAGCTTCTGGACCGACTTTAAAACCGGGCAATCCATCTGTAAGTGTTCATGCAAGAGATGTTTGCAACAGACACAAGTTCCGTTCTATGCCAGGTTCACCAAGACCCCTTTCTTCCTTTCTCACCCATCCCTTGCCACTGTCAATCAGATCAGAGCTACCTCACAGGGAGGCTAAGAATCAGGAACCAATACTGAGAGGTTCTAATTTAGCAGCACTAGTCTCTTGGGCACTTGGAGGTGCCACATTTTACCTGTCACAAGATATTAAAAGCAAATATAATTGTTGCAAATTTCAAAATTATATCACTTTGGATATGACATTTCCTTTTTTTTTCATTGAAATATTTCCAATTTTGGGAACACCATTATTTCTAATGTATATTTAGTTTGGTCACTTCTAAAATACTCAAAGTGAATGATTTCTTACACTATGTAGGTGTAAAACATGATTAAGATTTTCCCCCTGAAAGCCTTTTCTTCCTCTGCTTGCTCTCCATTGAACATTACTGTGGATTTCACAAATGCCTCTGAGAAGGGTTCCCAGTTAATTTGTAAAATCTGCTCTTTTACTTGATTTTCACATAAATTTCACAAAACATTAGCACAACTATGCCCCATGCAATATCTGGAATATACTTATACTAAAATATCATATGTCATTTACCTTAAATTAAAATTTAACTGTGTCCTATATTTTTATTTACTGCATCTGTCAACCCTACATTGGGGAGTGAAACCTGCTTCTCCAGCCTGGTCACTGCTGTCTTCTGCTGACCACCAGCTCTGTTCCCAGCTCCTCCTAACAAGGTCTTTCCTTCTTCTTGCCCACATCTAAAGTCCTGCCAGGGCCTCTGACTGTCAGATCCCAAGGAGTCACATTCCTTGCTTCCAGTCTCTCTTTGGGTTCCTTTGTATCTGTCACTTTTGGTTGATCCCCTACTAGCCACCCTGAAGCCAGTGGGAAAACTGGGGCTCTCCCTCATGCCGAGATGCACTCCCTGGCATCTCTAGTTTCCACTTTCCCATATTGACATGGGGGATGGAGGGCGAGGCCTCCCATCTCTCTGAACTTCATCTAGAATTTGAGCCGAAGAGAAAAGAGCCTATGTGTCTTAACACTTACAAGGAGGCTCTGTTCTTCCTAGGTGCCCTGTGTTTGCACATTCATAGTTAACACTTGCCTCCTCTTCCTGTTCTCTTCTCCCCTCAATTCTGAGAACTGTTTATCTGCTTGGGAAAAAGGGTGTGAACAAAAAACTGGTTTCTGGATAACAAGGGTAACTTTGGAGATGAAAAGGTAAAGATTTGTCACTCCATCTCCAATTTCATCCTGATAATCATCCGATTATAGTGAAACATGCCAGAATTTCATGTATATTTCATAGGTATATTTATATATATTTTATTTATATATAAATATATAAACAATATATAATACATGAAAATATATATAATTTTCACACATATATTGTATATAAATCACATATATTTTAATATATAATATATTTATATTTTATATATATATATATATATATATATATATATATATATATATATATACACACACACACACACACACACACACACACTCAGGATCTAACCCTGGGGTGCTTAACCACTGAGCCACATCTCCAGCCTTTTTTATTTTTTATTGTGAGACAGGGTCTTGCTAAGTTGCTAGGACCTTGCTAAGTTGCTGAGGCTGGCCTTGGACTTGTAATTCTCCTGCCTCAGCCTCCCAAGTAGCTGGGATAGCAGGTGTGCACGACTGCAACCAGTTGTCATGGCATCTCTTGAAGTACTTGGAAGATTAAATCACTCTTTGCTCAAAGAGTAATCACCACTTTTATTATAGATTAACTGGAAAATACTTTAAATAAGGACACCCGAAAACAAAACTTAAGAAGTGGAGGCAAAAATGCCCTCACCTGTAAATTAACATTCTCGTAAAACAAAACATAAAGAAAGAAGAAAAAATGAATCATAATTAAGTAAACTTATTAAGGATACGAATTGAAAAATAGGTGCAAGAACTGATTCCTCACAGAGAGAAGGTGATAAGATAAGCAAATCAGATCAGGTAGACATTTTAAAAATATTCTAAGTATTAAGATTAAAGGCAGGGATATAAGATAAGAATATTATAAGAATAAGAAAATGATACTTTATGCTAACATGTTTGAAAGTTTTAATAAAGCATATTATGTATTTGAGACAATATGTTATTGAAATTGACTCAGGTAGAGCAAGAAATTCTTAATTGTTCAATAAAATTGTGAACAACGAGCACAAAAAGAATCATCTCTCCTAAGATTACTGAGAAAGAGCTTCATTATTAATTTTCTCCAGCATTTCTAAAACTGATGATCCCTATGCTGTAATAATTATTTTAAAGCAAAGGGAGTGTTTTAAAACCAGCCCTCAAATACAATTGAATCAAGATAAGATACACACACAAAGAATAGATCAATCTTGTGTAGAGGCAAAATTCTAAAAATATAAATACATTCATACAGTAAAATAACAATTTACTGCAACAAAATGAGGTTAATCAGTAATGAAGAAAATCTATTAACACATTTAACTTTGTTCAAGAAGTAAAATGATAGATTTTCCTTATTAGATAATAAAAAAGAATATGGTAAATCCAATACTAATTTTTAGGTAATTTCTCAAGAGTATTTAGAAAGAATTTGTATCTTAAGGCAACTCAAAAAAAATCTCAAAGAAGATAAGAACACCTTCCATTTATTATACTAACCATATTTCTGGGAATGTCACAGTGCATTGTAATTGTAAACTGATATGAACCATAGATGTTAGAAAGGAACCAAAATTACAATTTAGACTGATATGATTATATTCTGAGAAATGCAAGAAAATGGGCTGGGAATGTAGCTCAGTGCTTGTGTAGCAAGTGTGAGGACCTGGGTTTGCTACAAAAAAAAAAATAGAATTTCATATCTCTGAGAACTAATAAGAAATCAGGTCAAATAGTTAAATAGAAGTAAATACTTTAAAAAGTTTCCTTTATACCAGCATTAACAGTTAGAAGGTTAAAAACAAACAAGATGCTACACATAATATTAACAATTATAAACATTTATAAATAACCCAAGCAAATCATATTAAGTTCTCCTATGAGAAAAGTCAATGAAAGTCTGCAAAGTTGAAATATTTCCAAGTAAAATGGTATAATGATGATGCTTTTTCCCCCCTTCAATTATACTGGGAATGGGGAAGGGACAGATGTGATCATATCAGCTGTAATTGATCCTTATTGAAGTTAGGTGATGGGTTCATGAAAGTTTATCTCTGCTTTATGTTTCAAATTTTCCATAAAAAAATTAAAAAGAACTTTTCTGTGACATAAAAGAGATCTGAATAAATGAAGAGCAATTACTATGTTTCTAGGTGAGAAGGCCAAACTAATATAAAGATGTTAAATATTTTCAAGTTATTTAGTAAATTAAAACACAACTCTACAGAGTAATTCCAGTGGAAGGTTTTTAAACTTTAAAAATTCACCCAAACCATTCAGAAGAACAGATGAGAATACTTCAATTATTCCATAATGTATATGTATATAGTTTCTATATCTATTCATCTATTAAAGGCATCTAGGTTGCTTCTACAGTTTAGCAATTGTGAATTGTGCTTCTATAATATATTAAAGTGGTTACATTACTATAGTATGCTGTTTTTAAGTCTTTAGGGTATAGACCAAGGAGTTGTATAGCTGAGTCAAATGATGGCTCCATTGCATGTTTTCTAAGGAATCTCCATACTGCTTTCCAAATTGGTTGCACCAATTTGCAGTCCCACCAGCAATGTTAAGAGTGTGCCTTTTCCCCACAACCTCACCAACACTTATTGTTGATTGTGTTCTTGATAACTGCCATTGTGACTGGAGTGAGTTGAAATCTTAGTTTTGATTTGCATTTTTCTAATTTCTAGAGATGTTGAACATTTTTTATATATTTGTTGATTGATTGTATTTCCTCTTCTGAGAAGTGTCTGTTCAGCTCCTTAGCTCATTTATTGATTGGGTTGTTTGGTTTTTTGGTGTTAAGTTTTTTGAGTTCTTTATAAATTCTGGGGAATAATGCTCTATTGGATGTCTGTATGGCAAAAAATTTGCTCCCCAAATGTAGGCTCTCTCTTCATCTCATTGATTGTAATTTTTGCTGAGAAAAAATTTTTTAGTTTGAATCCGTCCCATTTATTGATTTTTTAAAAAAATTTTCTTTAGTTGTTAATGGACCTTTATTTTTTTATTTACTTATATATGGTGCTGAGGATCGAACCCAGTGCCTCACACATTCCAGGCAAGTGAGCCTATCACTGAGCCACAGCCTCAGCCCCCATTTATTGATTCTTGATTTGTTAAGGAAGTCAGAGCCTAATTATGGTATTTACAAGTAAATAGATGGAGTTGGAGAATATCATGCTAAGCAAAATAAACCAATCTCAAAAAACTAGGGGCTGAATGTTTTCTCTGATAATTGGATGCTAATCCATATGGGGGGTCATGGGATAAGCAGAGAAACTTTAGATAGGGCAAAGGGGAGGAGGGGAGAGAGTAAAGGAAATACGGTAGAATGAAACAGACATCATTACCTTAGGTATGTGTATGCTTGCACAAATGGTGTGACTCTATTTCATGCATAACCAGAGAAGTAAAAAATAATGCTCCATTTGTGTACAATGATTCAAAGAGCTTTCTACTGTCTACTTTATAACTTATTAGAATTAATAAATTTAAGAAAGAGTTAATACAATTGTAGCAATGTTAAAAAAAAAAAGAGAGAGAGAGAGAGTGAATGAAGTCTTGCCCTATTAGATGAGACAAGTTCTGAAGCTATAAAAATGGCAGCCACATGGACTCAGCGAAGCAATCAGAGCCATTTGGTCCTATGGATGGGTCACTCTAGCAATAGAACATTTTGTTAGATTCTTGTCTTACCCTATCTTCTTCTGACCTTTAATTAACATTCCTCTATTCTTTCATTCTAAAATTCCCAATGTTTACACAAATGAGTTTTCACTGTAGACTGTTTCTCATGTCCTCAGGTGGGCAGGTAGGGGCTATGAAACATTGGGCCTCATCTGGTACAACTAATGGGATAATTTATATCTATGGAAGTCTGGTTTCACTTTGAAATTTTTTCTCTATAGATGAAAGTTAATATGTGTCAAAGAAAAAAAAAGAGAGAGATGACAAAATCCCATGAGAAGAAGAGATGGCTGGATGAGATTTCCAAATACCAATGTCTCCTAATTGAAGGAGACATTAGTATCAGCAGGGTTACATTCTTGTCTTTGTAGCAAAGTCCCTGATAATCTGAGCAGTTATGGGTGTGAGGGGTGTGTGATGGGAATGGAAACAGGGGGAGAGACATCGTAGATTTTTCAATAGAAAAGGGGCTTCCAAAAATATATATGAACTTTCACAGGAGGACCCTGCAGAGCTGGACTCATATTGATTTAGCTGCTTCCATAATAAGTATGACCATCATTAAAGGAATGATGTCATTGGGACTTTACAAGCTCCAGTAGCCTTATGTTTCTCAGATCATAAGGCAGCAAAGGACAGGGCACAGAAAGTAAGATGCTGGTTATAGAAGCCAAATAATCTGTTTCTGTCAGCAATGATATAGACATATTAATACAATAATATGCCTCAGTCAAGATAATTTTTAATGCTTTCACATTGGCTAATGGTTACAAGTAATTTTTATGATCTTCTTTATGCTTGATTCTGTTTGCTGTGGCAATTATATTAATGCTTTTTAGACATGGGAAGAAAATACCAATAAGTGATTTTAAAAATTCGTCTCTACTGCACTGAAATTTTCTTGACTAGCTCCCTCAGCAGTGTGCACTTATTTGAACTATATACCCCAAACAACTTCTTTTTTACCTATATACTAAAATGCATTATATTTTAATTGTTCACTTAGAATTGACTGTCCCTATTAGCTTTTGAGTTCATTGAGGGTAGGGATCATGCCTCGTAAGCTTTATATATTTGCAGGGTAGATGGAAAGAGGAATAAATTAATGGTTATTTATCCCCACTGGCAGTACTAAACAGCAGCTGTGTATTAAAAATCCAAAGCTTGGCACACATCAATTCTAGCAAAAAAGGACTAGAGGAATCAGGAACCCTCTCACTAAACACAAACAAAATTCTGAGACAAAACATTGAAATTGCCTCTAATAAAATGTATAGCACTACCCAAGACAGAGATGAACTACTATAAGGAACAAGAAAGGAACTCAAAGGGGGATTCTTGAGACATTTCTGTCCCATGACATTTTCAGACTCTGGGAGGACACCAAAGACAAGAAGCAGAAAGATGAGAAGGGAGGGAACATGGATGAGGGTCCTGTGGCCACCAAGTCTGGAGACATGATGTTCTCTATCACTTTTCAATAATAGATATCCCAGGGGCTCAGAGAACAGTTTAAGGAGTTCAGTGTCATTGAGGCAAGAAGAGCTATGTTTTTTGTTTGGGACCCAAAGATCTCCACCCTAAAGTGGAGATACAGGTCATATCCTGAAGGTCTAGAAAGTCTTTAAGGTTTGGTCTTGGACTTCTAAGTTACCCAAATGCCCAGAAGAATTAATGTAAAATCCTCCAAGAGAAAAAATTGATTTCACCCCAGGTCTCAAGTTATTGCCAGAAGTAAAATTTCAAATACAAATATTCAGTAACCATCAAAAAGCATAAGGTGTTGCTCTTGACAATACAGTAGCCGGGAATCAAAAAAGAAATGACAGGAATATTACCAGAGAGAATCTAGGTTTTGAAGTCCACCAAGGTGGGCTGTCAATTTATATAGTTCATGGTGTTCAGGAAGACAACCACTTATCTTTAAAATGTCAATAAGAAGCTAGAGACAGTATGTAGGTGGAAAAGAATCAATTAAAAATTAGAAAACTGGCAAGATGATAACAAAATAAGATCATGAGGGGTGGCTTTAACAGCAGATTTAGTAACCCCGAGGAGAGAATTAGAAGAATCCAGGACAGGTCAGAAGAAATTGCCCACAATGAAGCATGGAAAGATACAATTATGGAGCATACAAAACAAAGACTAAGAGGGGAAAAAATGAGACAGTCTACATTCATTTAACTGGACTGCCCGAGAAAAAGAGAGAGAGAAGGAAGCAGAGGCAGTAATTAAACAGATCATTTCTCAAACCAATAAAACACATCAATCCCCAAAGTTAACAAGTCCAGTGAAGCCAAAACAAAATCCACATTTAGAACACCATGGTGAACAACAAAGAAACTTAAAAATGTTAAAAGAAACCAACAGGAAAAAAAGTTCATTTTTAACATCAAATAAATGACAGTTAACATTTTAACATAATATCAAAATGCTAAAGCAAAAAGTATAAAAATCAAAAGCATGTGTAGGGAAATGTATCATCAATGTACTGAAAGAAAACCACTGACAGAATTCCATCCAGAGAAAAATGAAATAAGGACATTTCCAATGAGGCAACATCTAACAAAATGCTATCAGGCAATCCGGAAGAAATTCCTACATATGGTCTTTAGAAAGAAAAATTGTCCCAGAAGAAACCTCGGAGATACAGCAAACAATAAAGATATGTCCACAAAAATGCTCACAGCAAAGTTTTGTAAAACCAGAGATTGGAATAACCCAAATGCCCACAAATAGTCAAATAGAACATTGTTCAATTGTGGGATAGTATAAAAGAATAAATATAATCATCAGCTTGTGCCACACCATGCATGAATCTTAGAGACAGAATAAATCAGAGCAACAGTAACAACAAAAACCCAAACACACACACACACACACACAAAAAAAAAAAATGCATGCTGTAGCTGGGCCTGAAGGTACACACCTGTAATCCCAGCTGCTGGGGAGGCTGAGGCAGGAAGATCACAAGGTCAAAGCCAGCCTCAGCAACTTAGTGAGGCCCTAAGCAACTTAGCAAGGTCATCTCTGAATAAAATATATTTTAAAAAGGGCTGGGAATGTGGCTCAGTGGTTAAACACCCCTGGGTTCAATCGTTGGTACCAAAGAAAAAAGAGAAAATGCACCAAGTACATTCCAATTATATAAAGATCAAAAAGGCAAAAGTAAATTATATTATTTGAGACTGTGTAGCTACAGAACAGAGCTAAAACTCAAAAAATTCAATATGGAGAAGGAGGACATGGAAAATTTCTGGATTTCTGGTTACGTTTGTTGTTTTAAAAGGTGCGGGAATAACTTGGTTTCTCATTTGACAATAAATTAAGCTGTCCATTTACATTTAGCATACAGTTGTATCTCAGCATCCATTGGGCTTGGTTTCAAGACTTCTCCCATACCCAAATCTGTAGATGGTCAAGTCCCTTATATAATATGACATAGTATAGGTTGGGTGTCTCTTATCCAAAATGTTTGACCCCAGAAGTGTTTCATATTGTGGAGTTTTTCAGACTTTGGAATATTTGCACAGACTTTACCAGTTAAGCAACTCTAATCCAAATATCAATCTGAAATTTCATGTAACCTACACATCTTTCTGCATACTTTAAGTCTTCTCGAGATTACTTATAAATATAAGTTATAAGTAATAATTTATAGTACAATAAATTTAAAATGTAAATACAGATTGATGTTATCAACAAGAGAAGAAACTGTACCTGGCCAGAATAGATCAATCTTTTTTTCAAACATTTTTGATCTGAGGTTGATTGTGGATCTAGAACCATGGATATGGAAGGACAACTGTATTTTTACATTTTTCTTATATTTCATAATAAGTTTTAATTTCAAAGAAAGGCTGACCACATTCAAACTCTCCTAAATAGCTCTCAGAATGATCTACCAGAGAATATGCTGAGTTGCTTTTGCAATCAAAAAGCTGTCTACATTGTGATTTTTCCATCAGCATGTTTCTTTTTCTTTTTTTTTTTTTTTCTTTTTGGTACTGGGGATTGAACCCAGGGGCACTTAACCACTGAGTCACCTCCCAGCACTTTTTTATATTTAGAGATAGGGTCTCTCAAGTTGCTTAGGGCCTCACTAATTTGCGAGGCTGGCTTTGAACTTGTGATTCTCATGTCTCAGTCTCCCCAGCCTCTAGGGATTACAGGCATGCACCACCTTGCCCTGTTTCCATCAGTATTTTAATGACTTCAAATGCTTGCTGTATGAGGGTATGTGTGCATGTGCTCACATGCCTGAGTTATATGCACCTTCACATGTTGAAAGCAGGAGATTCAAGTTTAGGGTAACACTTCTATTTTCAGATATTCCTTCTTTGGGCATTGGGATCCCTATGTAAAAAATAAGGTTGCTATTTTATTGTTTCTGTTTTTCTACCCAAATTTCAAATAATTTCTTTTTATATGTCATTGACAATTTCTGTACAAATTACAGTTTGAATGCAATTACTAAAATTTATGTCTAGATTTAACACTTCTGAACTATTTTCCAAAATTAGAACACGTCTTCTTTTCATGTGGTCTTATATTGACATTTGGAATTACCATGGAAGGAAAAAAATCCAGAAAAAAAAAATGACTCTGAAATGTTTTGTCCTTAGAACAGCAAAGCTAGAAAGCCTAATTACGACTATCAGGTGTATTTTCAGACATCTTCCCTGAAAAATAACAAATATGCCAAGTAAAAGAAATGGAATGATTCACTCCAAGAAGTCAAAGGGATGTCAAGTGTCACACTAGAGAGCAAAAATAGAAGAGAAGGTCTTGCTGCTATAAATCAAAAGTAAAATAAAAGGCAGAAGAAGGCAGATGCTTGGGAGTCTTTAAAAACACTAAAAACAAATTTATCATACCCACTGAGGCAGGTGTAGCATGCTAATTATGGCATAAAATTTTCCATTAGCTTCATTTCAGGTTTCTTTTTATTGCCCCTACCCTTATGTTACTCCTTTTCCTTAGATTTTCACCTATATATTCTTCCTGTACTATGGGACCCTAATCGGTATTATTACATGGTAAGGTAGGAAAAAAATCATTCTTTAAACAAAAACCTCTCCCTTAGGTATTTCTCAACTGCTGATTTTTGTTGAATTGGTGACAACAAAAGAACACACAGTGTAATTTCATTTTTTCCCCCTTTTTGGTCATTTCTTAGCAAATCTGAAGTCTTTCGTGGTGATTGGTAAAGAATCAAAGTTTGGAGTTCCGTACTGAAATGGGATATCTCCCAAGATGAGTGAAATCTTTACCTGGAATGGGGTTAGAGAGATTCCCATGCCCCTACTGTTCTCTAGAAATAGGTAGAAAATGAAATTCAATAGTGGGCAAAACCCCAACTCATCAAAAGGCCAAACTGATGAAATAAGTGTAGCTTCCCTTTCCCCTCCTTTCCTCTTGTATGTTCTTTTGTATAACAATATGTAAATCAATGGATGTGTAATTGATGTGATTCTGCAATCTGTATATGGGCTAAAAATGGGAGTTCATAACCCACTTGAAGCAAAGTGTGAAAGATGATATATCAAGAACTATGTAATGTTTTGAACAACCAACAATAAATAAATAAATAAATAAATTGATTGTATGGGGCCTGCCCATGTTGAAAAGGGAAAAAAAAATAAATGAGATCTTTAAAAACTTTCCTTTTAGACAAAAAAAAAAAAAAAATAAGTGTAGCTTCATCAGTAGGACCAGGTGGCGCTCACACAAGAGTTTTGAAGGAATTCAAGGATGAAATTGGGAAGCTGTTGGCCAAGATGCTGGATCCAATATTACAGCTATTGCCAGCAAAAGAGCAGACTGTGAACGTCATTCTGTTCATTAGAAAGGGTCAAGAGAGGACCCAGGGAACCTTAGAGAAGCAAGCATCTCATCCACTTGTCCAGTCTCCAATAAAAAACAGCATCATTAGACATTAAGACAAAAATAACTTCCCAGGGAAAGACAAGAAGGCTTCTGAAAAAGGAAAGCATGAGTCACTGACTTATTATTGGTCTCTGAGGCATGTAAATAAAAGGCCAAATGGTGGCACCACGTAAATACTTCTTTTCTAAGTGTCAACATGAGGTGAGACATAAGAAAATATGGGGATATATCCAAATTTATGGATAAGACAAACTATCATTTCTATCCCCCATCATGAATTCCTATTTAATAGTGAGCAGGGACACTTTTTGACACTTAAAAGATACAATTGCTGGGTAAAGGACACAATACTTGACACTGTGGGTAACAATTTTTTTTTACAAAATACATTACTATTTGGTGGTACAGAAAAGAGATACATTCAGTCCCTTCCAGAATCATTTTTACTGAGCATTAATTGACACCAGAGCTTGTACACAGCAGTCAGACTGGAGTGGCAAAGAAGGACCATTCTGTCCTCCAGTAGTTCAGTCTACTTGAGATGACTCCAAGAACCATGGAATAGGCCCTGATAGGCTGCTCAAGTCTTGCTTTAGGCCCTGCAAATGCTTATGACTAGATGGTGACTGGTGACTGAAATTAGGTGGGTAAATCATGACTATGCAATGACATATCCCCTGGGATCACAATCAGCAATAGGATTAATATACTATGCTTTAAGGAGAATGGATCTAAAGCAAAGTGCCAGTGCAAATTCCCTTGTTAAACTTAATGGCAAGGGTAATACCAACAAATACTAAAACCTGATTATATTGCTTTGTTTGGTGGGGGAGAACAGTGAATCTTGAACATGAGACTCCGACATCATTATATCCCCTTTTCTCATAAAGGAAAGCAGAAATGATCAAAGTGTTTGCTACTGCTGATAACATCACATTTTAATATATGCAGGCACAGGCACCAAATTTCCAAAAGCCTCATGAAAAGGAAATTACCTGTTGTTATGATTATAATTTTTAAAACACAGGATTCAAGAAGAAAAGGACCATTTACCAAAGCTCCAATGCATTCTGCAAGTGCAATACAATTTACAACTTTGCTGAAAGGCCTGGGAAGAATTTTCTCGGCTCAACTGAGAATATCCAGATACAGAGAATGATTTTGGCAGCACCAAGCACAGGAGATTGATGTCTTCCCTACAATTGATTTGTTTCTCTTTTCTAATCAGTTTTAAACACCTACCTTCCCCTTTTTCTGTGACATTAGCTTGAGACTATCATTCTAAAGAAATTTAGAATGCATGTATATGGAGAAGGTGTGAGTAAGCTCTGGCATGAGAGGAAACAAATGCCTTGGTGATCAGATTACTCATTCTCAAAGCATCTAATGGCAGTTCTATCAGAACTCTAAAGAAAAACAAGAGCTGAAAAAGAAATCCTCACAAAAACAAATATTGTCTGCTCTAGTTTCCATCATAAATCTACTTTCTTTTCTTGCACAATTTTTAAAATGGCATATAACAGGGGTCATTTAAAGTCTCATTTACTACTTAGAAAATAAATTGAAATGGGGCTCAGTAGTAATTAGTTCTTAGATGTAATAATCAGGCAAAAATTCTCTGCCTTCTTCTTCGGAGCCACACTGGAAAATGACATCAGTCACCTTTCTCTTCTTTTTTTCTTTTCTTTTCTTTTATTGTGTGTGTGCAGTGCAGTATGTGGCTATAGCATATCCTCAACGAGTGTGTTCTGGATGAGTTTCCTACTCCTCTTCTTCTTCCTACTCCTTCTAAAGAAAAATTGGGTCTACATTCTGAGCCTCTTTTGAAATGAATATGAATGGAAAAGAATTGCAATCCTATCTCCCAAGACCTCGCATTTAAAACCTGGGTAGCAAGGAATTGCATGTCAATACCTTGAGCCAAAGAAGTCGCTTGAGAAGAACTAAAATGTCAACAGATAAAATTGGCAAACATCAGTATCTGTGTCTGTAAATGAACAAATATCTTGCCTATCAAATTGACATAAGTAAATACCCCTTCAGTGTCAAAGGTTAAAATGTACACACGTACACACACACAGACATACTCTGCCAGTGGGAATGTAAATGATTTTTAAAGGGAATTATGGAACACGTATAAAAAAGCACCTTGAAAGCTAATTGTGGTTCTTCTACTTCTGGGGATTTGTCCTAGTGGGAGATTAAAGAATCTGCACAAAGATTTAGCCTCAATGATGGCAACCAACTTTGTAATAGCCAAAAACAAAACCATCTAATTGGTCAGTAATAAGCATTAGCCAAGTTAATTATAGTATATTAAAATGACAGAGCACCATGCAGCTATTTGAAATTCTATAGAATTCATGCTGATGTAGAACAATATTCACAATTTTGTTAAATTAGAAAATGCATGTTAAAAGCAAAATGTGCTCCAAATTTTGTAGATTAGGTAAGGCGCCTATGTATACACTTAAGTGAAGCTTCTAGCAGGAGGGAAACATCTCCCATGAGAAATGTGTGTCTCGGGAAGTACATCAAAGGCATCTTTGGATATTAGTGTTTTGTGTCTCCTTTTCTTCATCTTTCTCTTTATCTGAATTTTCTGATTCATCTGTGATTAATATTCATTACTTGTGCAATAAAAATTAAAAAAAAATGGAGAAGATTTTTAAAAATCCATAGGGTAGGTGCAACATAATCTTTCTAAAAAAGAAAATGAAATATCTCATTTGAATTCACTGTGGCTGCTGAGTTCACCAGGAAGGCTTTGTAAGTTAAAATCAGATGACAAAGATAGATAGAAATGGAGGGGAACAATCTACACTCAAAAACCTTCTGATTAGCAGATTTCCTGTTCTTCTGCGTCAAGTTTTTTTAACACTAAAAAGTCCTTCTAATAAACACTAAAAATCAAACAGCCCATATTGAGATTTGCTGTTATCTATGAAACTGATTCTTAGAATATATTGCCTTTTATTTTAGATCAAAGCATCAAAACTGTCTTTGATACAAAACAGCCTTGTAGATCCAGCATTTACATCTGAAGTCAACTTATTTAGAATCACAGATTTTTTTTTTTAAATCCCTGATTTTCTCTTCATCTCTACCATGAAAGACGGTTAGTGGTAGGACCACTTCAAGAGTATCAGAGATGCTTAGTTTCTGAACCAGTCCTTTCCAATGCAGGATCTTAAAAACACAAACAGGATCAGCCAGTCAATCAAAAGATGGGCTTTGTGAGCAATGTCAGAGCTCTCAGCGCTCTCGGGGTACAAATTAGGGAGTTAATTTCTGCCTTAGCAGTACACTCACTGAGCAATTTGCTTTCTTTTAACTCAAGTTACCCCTTCCATCAACTGGAGAAATGAGTCCAAATTAAAATCACTATTCATCCACTACTGCCAAAGGCATACTCAAGCCCAGTCTGGGGCCCAGCAACAGATCTCATCAGTTAAAATTTTAATCATTGTATCTCAGAGCTCTCAAAAGGAATAATTTGGGGTAGGGAAAAAACTGAAAACTCCTAGTTACTGCTGACATGGAAGAGGATATTTTTGGGATTTTTAATGTACTTAATCAATCATTAAATTTCCCCATGATTTTTAGTTTTATTTTCTTTTTTTTCCTTTTTCAGTGAATACTTCCTAGATACTAGGTGGATAGGGTGACTATAATGATTTTAGTCACTTTCCTCATGCAGTTTACATTCTAGCAGGAGGGAAACATCTCCCATGAGAAATCATAATTACAAATAGTAATGAGTACCAC
The DNA here is from genome assembly GCF_021218885.2 of Marmota monax. Lineage (NCBI taxonomy): Eukaryota > Metazoa > Chordata > Mammalia > Rodentia > Sciuridae > Marmota > Marmota monax. Next base: position 5,309,393 of record NW_026695228.1, read on the forward strand.
AAAGCAGGGGAACACAGTCTCAGAGAGATCAATGGGAGAGGTTAGTTAACCTTGGTTGGTCCCAGAACATTTGAAGAAGTGGCACTTAAGTTGTGACATGGAGGATGAAAATCACTCACATCCCTCATGACATTGTCAGGGTTTAGATCACAACCCCCAAATAGGGCATCTTGGAGGTCACTCTCTGACCTTCTCCTGCCTTCCTCCTCTGAATAGGTGATAAAGAATTCTCTGACCTACCATCTGTGAGAGCAGTTCATAAGATCCTTATTCCACAGGTTTCTGTCCCATCTCTGGAGGCCAGGGAGAACCCGGACAAGCAAACCTTGCTAAGCTTTCATATTTTATCCACCAGATTAGACCCCTTCTCCACACACAATTGTGTATGCCTCAGCCATAAAAATACTTTGTTTTCCCTGGGTTTTTGAGTCCTCATCTATGTCCCACAAAATTTTGGTTAAATAAATTTGTTAATGCTTTTTTTCTTGGTAATCTCTCTTTGGTTATATAGAAAGAAGTGTCAGTCATAAATCTTGTGATCAGTGAGGAAAAGATATGACCTTTTCTCTCCATTTATTCTGTCAATTTAATTGGCATCCCTCTCTCCTGGCCTTCCTACTTTCTGCCTGACAATTCTGAGTCAGCCTTCATGAGGTGATCTTCTTCTTCTATCCAAGTTTTAGACTCTGAAATTCTTCAGGATTAAGTTCTAGCCCATTTTCTTATCTCAGTCTAAAGTTCTTCCCAAGGCATCCAATCCATTCCTATGACCTCAGAGATCACCTCTGTCAATAACTTCTTAATTTGACTTTTCTACCAAATACTTCTTTTCCTAGACTCAGTCAACTGCCTCAAATGGATATCACTTAGGAATCTCAAATTTAATGTAAAAATAAAGATATTTCACTCTTGAATCTTCTCCTTCTCTGTGATAGTAGGAGCAAATGTGACTCCATTTTGTTTTATGACTTCATCCTGTAAAACAACCATGCCAAGTAGAAGAGTCATGACTGGAGCAAGATGTTCTTTTCCTTTTGCTATAGAAACCTTTAAGAACACGGAACTACCTAATGGGGTATTGATTCTGTAACTAGGGTAACGGGGCTCTGTTTCTGTAACTGGGGTGACTGGGCTAACTGTGATTGGTTAGGCTTCCCTCCTCTTGACTGCACTGTCCCGCTTCTGTAACCTGGCTTGCTTGCATTGGCTAGACCCCTGAACATCCCTTTTGCGGTTTTCAGGCTTATAAGGAGTGCCCTTGCAATTGTTTGAGGCTGATCAGGGGAACAGCTTTATGTTCTGGTCAGCCGCCACCGGTGTGCTTCAATAAAGGCTTGATTCGATTATACGTGAGTGGTCTGGAAGTCAGTTCATGAAACCCTGGGACAAAGCTTTAACTATAACATCTCCATCTTCCTAAACAGGACCATTCACTCAGCTGCCATATGAGTACTCAAGGAATCAAACATGATCCCTCATTCTTCTTTATCTACAATATACAATTGGCAATTTGGCTGTGTTTAGTTGATACCTAAGATATATCTAGGATTTCACAACATTTTTTTTTCAACTCCCGTGCCATCAACTCTACCAAATTTCTTTCAGTCTTGCATCCAGCCTTGCCTCCAAATTATTGCCTCAAATGCAAATTTCCAATTACTCTCTGGTTTTAAAGTTCTCCCATTTTTCCGAAGATCAAGTCTAAAGTCATTTGAATGGTGTCTAAGATTCTGTCTGATCTACTGACTGCTTATTTTTTTTTGTCTCATTCCATGCGAATCTTCACATTAGTCTAGCCACAGTAAATTTATTTCAGTTTCTAAAATTTACAAAGGACTTTCTCTTCTGTGAGAATTTGCACATACTGTTCCTTCCACCTGAACATCTCAAGTCTCCATGCTACATGTGATCAAAGCATGACACCCATCTCTGTACCAGAGATGAGCAATAGATTACCCAATGGAGATGATTTCAGCAATGAAGACATTTAATTTTAATGATTGTATGTCACAAAAAATCTGAAAGTAGGCACTTCCAAGGTTGGTATGAGACCAACACTTTTCCTTTTTTTCTCTGCCATTTTGTGCATGTTTATGTTTTAATTTAAGGTCCATTACCTAACTACTGTCAGAGATTTGTGCTTCATGTTCTGATATGACTGTATCCAGGCTAGAAAGAAGGGGGAAGAATGCTCATTTTGTGTATCACCTCCTGCCAGAGGGGGAAAAAAAAAAAGCCCTCATCACATTCTCCTCCATTGCATTGGCCAATTCTATGTCACCTGGCAATGAAAGACTGCTTTGGTGAGTATCTGGGGACGGATAAGAAGAAAAGGGATGAAATGGCTGTTGGTTTTACAATCAGTGGCGTCTGCCATTTTTTAATGCACTGATCAAAAGAACAATCAAAGATGGAAAGAACTAGAGACCATTATGTTAAGTGAAATAAGTCAATCTCAGAAGGTGAGGGGTCATATGTTTTCTCTCATGTGTGGAAGCTAGAGAGGAAAGAGGAAAAGAAATTCAGGGGGAATCCCATGAAAATCAAAGGGAGATCAGTAGAGGAAAAGGACCAATGGGTGGAAGAGAGGGAAGGAGGGAAGAAATTCCGGGAAGGGATATTGGCCAAATTAGATATTGTTTGCGTGTATGAATATGTAACAACAAATCCCATCATTAGCTGCAACTATAATGCACAAATAAAAAATGGAAAATAAAGGATGATGGGAGAAAAAAAGGCAAAATATCCATTAAAGGAATAAATATGTCCATTTTGTTGACTGTCTTCTCTGTGAGCTAATAATCGCTTCAACTCTGGAAAATACATCTGTTTTACACACTGTTATAAGCCTGGAATCCTCACAATGCTGGGCCCACATAGATCAGTCAGTGTTGATAGAAGGATCAAATTAATGAATATTAAAGAGAACAGCAGAAGCAGAAAGCAGGTTCAAAGGAGACAAAAAGCTGCCAACACAAAACTTAAACTGATTGCCCTATCTCAAATCTCATGTTTGAACTTTCGATTCCATTTAAATTAAAAAGAATGCTTTTATCAAAAAATTAGACATTTTTTAATAAGTGCTCAGTTCTTCACATAGTGACTACAACTTTCCTAACCTCTCCAATTCCTGCCACATGGGTAGACACAGGTCTTATTTTTATCACTAAGATCCAGGAATGAATTATTTTTAAAAATAAAATTTTAGGGCTGGAGTTGTGGCTCAGTGGTAGAGCACCTGCCTAGCATGTGTGAGGCCCTGGGTTCGATCCTCAGCACCACATACAAACAAATAAAATAAAGGTATTGTGTCCAGCTACAACTAAAAAATAAATATTTTTAAAAAATATTAAGCCCTGTTAAGGAGTTATATGATCCAGAACAATTTCAACTGTCTTCTGTACATACATATAAGTTAATTCTTGGCTCAATCATTTAAATATCATTCAAAAGTACATAAAATCTTAAAAAGAACATATATAAAATTTTTGGTCTAAATTTTCTACCCTTGAGAGCATCACACCAACAGAGAAGTTTGTAATTCAGGTTGGCTGAATAGGAAGATGGCAAATGTAAAATGTCGGGCACAAGAAGTTGCTAGGTGCATTTTAGTTCTTATATCTAGTCCAAAAGGAAGGTTTTACTCCTATTTCTATCATGTCCTAAGTACATACCTATGTGCAAGTTGATTATGTTCTTTGGATGGCAAATGATAAGGTAATCTTAAACTAACCTTTCAGTTATAAATAAAGTCACCCCACAATTTAAAAACCTAAGTTAAAAAAGGCAAATGATACTGAGTACAGTCAGCTATAACCGACCTAACAAAAGATTTAGCGGAACACTCACATTCCTGAGAGTGTCTATTTCTACAGATGTAGAATTTCTGCTTAGTTTCTGATGGGCATTATGTTTGGTCCTGTCAAAATACATAGGGCACTGACTTACAAACATCACATTTAAAAAAAAAAAGAATCTTAAATATCAACACATGCAAGAGTAGGTTTCATATTTTAAGTGTTTTTTTATTTGAAATTTTAAAAAAATGCTTAAAAACAAAAAATGACTTTAACATTGGCAAAGGGAGTCCCCCAAAGAAAAAAAATATATAAACAGATGGCTGAGAAAGATCACCCACATGCAGAACACAGATCTTGAGGAGGCATTTCTAAGAATGAAGTAGCACTTCCCAGCCTGGGCCACTTCCCACAAGGATCCTTGTTTAACCCATGGAAAACGCCAAGCTTACACCATGGGCCAAGGGGAACCTGAACCCTTTCCCATTGCCTCACAGTAATCAGTTTCCAACTGTCCCCAGTGTTCTCAGAGAAGCTAAGTACCAGTCACTTGAGACCAGCAATTCTCTAATAAATCAGCCTTCCACGATCAGCCCCGAACTAGCATCTTCCTAGTGAATGGGCTGTTAAGCCCTAGCTAAGCATATTAAACATTCAATTTAATGTATGACACACATCTGTTCCACTTTCTCAGTGAGCAGAAGTTTCAAGACAACTTAAATCCCAGACTTAATCAACGAGGGAAAAAAAAAATCTTGGCAGTGTTTAAAACTGAGTTTTAAAATATAATCCAAATGAGGGCGAGAGAGACCATTTTGCTGTAACTAATGAGATTATGTAATACCTAAATAAAATCCCCAAAATTACCTGAAAAGAAACACTAGATCTTTTATCTGGGCCCATTTATTTTTTTTCCTTTCAAGGCCATCAACATTTCCCAAAGACCTTCATGTACACTTGGCCCAAGACATTAAAGAGCAAGCTAAAATGGCAAGCCTTCTACAAACACAACAGTTTAACCCCTCGGATGCCAGAGGACCATAAAAGGAAAACTCACAGACTTGTCTTTCACAAGGAGAGCACAACACTGGATTCCAGCCATCAGCATCTTGTGCGGGTTCCAGGCCACTGAGTCAGCCCTATTGTGTTAAAGAAAGGGACAGAGTAGGAAGGGGACTTGATTAGTTTCCACAGGCAAAAGGACATTCAGTCCTCATACATAAGTTACTGCTCTACAGGATTCCTTGTCTGAGTCATCTGGGGGAATTTAGAAGGTTTTTGTTTTGTTTCAGGAAAAACAATTATTTCATTTTTGCCTGTTTTCAAAATGTCACTTCAATGGGCAAAGTACAAAGAGATTCTTTTTTCCCAGATAAAAGCCAGTCGCAAATGAGGAAAGGACATTTACCTGTGGATACCATGTAGAAGCCTGCGGTGCTTCCTTGACATCAAAGCTGAGCCACCCCAAGAAGCCTGTTGAGATATTTATATAACCAAGGCAATGTTACTTCCATGTTATTTGTTTACCAGTGGGTTGTCATATAGAAAATCCTCAGTGACGATCTCAATCTGTGTTATTTGGTGTTTGGTTTTATGTTCTGTTAACCAATTTGTACTCCAGGGAATTAAAAAAAAAATTTTTTTTTTTTTTTGAACTGGGATTGAACCCAGGGCTCCATGCATGGAGGCAAGGGCTTTACCACTGAGCTACATCCCAGCTCCAGGGGATTTTAATCTCTGGCTCTACTTAGGCACCCAGAACCTCATCACAATAGATGGGCCCTTACTGAACCTTAGAATGTATATTCATACATCATAAATACATTGGCACACTAACCACTTGAATTTTTTTCAATTTTTCAATTTTTCAATTTTTATTGTGCAGATAAAAAGAGATTTTAAAAAGATAGCCCATGCCCACTTGAAGCCTAGACTCTAAAAGGGACAATGTTTTCACAAAGCTGACATTTTGACATTCACACTGTATGGTGAGTCATAGGCCAATGGCTGGAATTCTAAGCAATGAATGAAGCACATTATTGACAAAGTGGATGAAAGGTTCACCAGGATGATTAGGTGGCAACCTACCCTTTAATGAAAGAACTATTCAGTCAAATGGCATTCAGACACATTTGCAAATCAAAGGCGGGGGAGTGGAGAAGGGAAACCTTGGGACTTTCAAGGAAGTAAGTTATTCACTAGAAAGGCAAATTTTCTGCATACAGGAGAAAGGAGCAGAGAAAAGGGAAATGAAAGGAAGTCCCACAATCAATAGGTCAGGAAAGTAGGAAGAAGGGATCAAGGTAGGAAATACAAAAGTCAGTTTGATCCTTGAAAATTGTTCAGTCTTCCAAATTTTAATCTAGTAGGACAAGGAAGCATGAGTGCTGTGGAAGAATCTGGGGGAACTAGCTTGAGCTAGGCTGAATGCTCTCGCATTTATTTAATTCTTATGATATCACCCTGGGGGTGGAGTTATTATCAACCTCAATATTTACAGATCAATGGAAGCTCAGAGGTGGGAAGCTAATTGTCCAAGGTCTCCTGGATGATAAAATCAGATCTAGGATCCAAAACCAATTTTCTATTAGTGAAGGTGACCATTGGAAAACTTGGGGAGTATTAAAATGGGGAACTGAGGGTGATGGACATACTTTAGGCAAGAGGTGAGTTCAAGAGGTGCCAAGGATATAGAAAAGGTGTCCTACTTCAAGTATAGAATTAAATAAGATAGGTGGATAATAATATCACATAGAAAGAAATGACAGGATTGTATTCAACATAAATGTGGAAGATAAAGGAAATGAGACACTGCTATGATTCTCAGTTTATTACCAAAGCTGGGCTGGTAACCAATGAAAATAAAGCATAGCAGAGGGCACTCTGTGGCCTTGGCTCCCACTTAAAAGGAAACTCTCTCCTTGAGGGCTGGAAGTGGGTTAAGATGAGTGAGTCACTTAATTACACAATTTAAAAATGAACTTGGTCTCAAATCTAGACTCTTGCATGGCCCTAAGAATGAATTTAAAGTGCTTAAATTTGAGTCCTTGAACCATCTTTGGTCTCATCCTAGTTACAGCTCTGATTTCATGAACTAATGTCTTGAACAACTCCATGAGGTGCTCAAAGGCTTCTGTACTCGATATATCTTGAGGGTGGTGTGTGTGTGTGTGTGAGTCCCACAGACTCCTTGTAAAGAAACCATGTCTTGGGGCTGCCAGCTAAGTGACCTTCTTGCCATACTGTCATACTCTCTCCCCAGTCCTACTGGGACTTACAACAGACCATGGGTGACTAAGATGGACCACAGAAGCTACTGCCTTCAGCATCCTAGCTTACTAACAGAAGGTCCCCAAGTCTGAATTTTGAGATTTTGATCCGCCACAGACATTAAGATGACTTATGGATTAGGTTCTCTTACTTCCATTACACACCCTAAATACTAGCACATTTTAAAGGCATTATTAGTCCACTGGTTTACCAAGTCATTGGCAGGGGTTAGGAAGAGCTCAGTCACAAATTCACTCCTCAAAGGAGCTAACAGGAGCCCAGCAGACACCCAAATCCATAGATGCTAAAGCACCTTTTATAAAATGGCATATTACCTAGGTAGCCTTCCCAAATAGTTTAAAATGATCTCTAGGTAACTTATAATACTTAAAAAATATAAATATAAGTAATCGTTGCACTGCAATATCAAGGAAATCATGACAAGATAAAAATCTGTGCGTCTTCAATATAGGCACAATTTAAAAAAAATTTTTTTTTTTGATCTGCTAGATTCCTGGAACCAATTCCTTGTGGATATAGAGAGATGAGTGTCTATGACTTTTTGAAACAAGACAAACTGTGGAGACCATGATACAGATTAATGGTTGTTAGGGATTGGGAAAGGAAGGGTTGAACAGGTAGAGCACAGAGTATTTTTAGGGCAGTGAAAATGTATGATACTATAATGGGGGATCCATGTCGTTATACATTTGTCAAAATCCGTAGCATGTACAACACCAAGAGTGGACTCTAATGTAAATTATGCATTTCACAAAAATAAATAAACAAAAATAACAACAACAATGAGTTAAAAGGAGAAACAAATAAAACTCCTGATGTCCAAATCCTACTTCTATTTGCTTCTCTTTCTCAATCTGTAACACTAGAGTTTCAAGAACAGCAAACCAACCACTTAAGTGATGAAAGAGCTTGATTTTGCATCTCTATGGGGAATTGCCATTTATGGAGCTAACATATATGCCAGACACCACAATATGTTAATCTGCATATTTTTCTCCTTAATTAACTAGTTAATAAATTAATTGGAAAACCAACCTTAAAAGAGAGGTGAAAGCAGGAGTGGCATCTAGATTCTACACCCTCTAAAGTCCATGCTTTTAAAAACAATGTTACAGTCTCCCTAGGACTTGTAATAAATAGTGGGGAGACAGCAAAAAGCATTGCTGGGCACTTGAGTCCCCGAAGAAGCCATAAGACTCTGCCTCAAAGGAGAGCAGGGCAGCCCTGCCTCCTTCTAGTTAGAGACTTGAATCCCATCCCCTCTCACGGAGGAACGATGGTCCTGAAGGGAAAAGATCCTCACAAGACTAAGGCTTTTCTTATTCTGTTGTCTAAAAATGCATTATAATTGGGCTGGGCATGTGGCTCAAGCGGTAGCATGTTTGCCTGGCATGCGTGCGGCCCGGGTTCAATCCTCAGCACCACATACAAAAACAAAGATGCTGTGTCCGCCAATAACTAAAAAATAAATAATAAAAAATTCTCTCTCTCTTTAAAAAAAATAAAAAATAAAAATGTATTATAATTAATCGAATTAAGATATCAAATATTCACCACCATTTGTATACCACTGAGAGGGGAAAAAAAGACATTTTCAAAATACCAATATCAAAGATGTAAAAACATTTTTTTAAAAGTGCAAGTTAGAATTAATAAAGTATGGTATATAGGCAAGGGCAAATCAGTTTTATGGAAAACCCAGACTAATAAGTAATCATAATGGCATTTTAAAGAGAGATAAATAAATATCAGTTTTAATATTTGAAAATCTCTTTAAAATACTCTTTAGCCGATTTCTAGTAGGTCAAAGCAATTACGGCAATTTTGTTAATATTCTATCTTCAAAATTAATGAACTTCCTGTGTTATGTGAAGTTTCTTCAAGATACACTACCTATTGCTGTAGTAAAATGTTTTCAACAGATTGAACCCCTGAAATAGCAAAGGATGGGCAAAGACTATCTCAATTTTAGAGCTTATTAATTTCTTTAATATGTCAGAAAGAGTGTGGTCAAACTCAGTCCAATATTATGGGCATTTGCCAGATGCCTACTATATGCAAACAGAATAATTTAATTTGGCTTATGTGTTTCCTTAAAAAAGTGTTTACTTCAAAAGTTCAACCTTTAATTTTTCGAAAACCCAGGGAGCTTTTCATTCATATGTATAAATCACAATTTTCTCTAAGCCCCATAAATCTCTTAATATCATTCCCAATTTAACAACTGTTGTAGTTACTCTGTTTTACATAAACTATATAATCCATATTTGATGCTTCTTTTATGAGAGCAGAATATTTAAGTACAATTGCTGATGTATTAAATTGTTTCTCCTTATTTCCACAGTTACAAAAGGACTCATTTCATATTATCTTTCATGACATAATGTATTGTTATGCTTCTAAGTCTATAAAAATCAATAAGATGTAAGTTGGAATATGAACAGATACAAATACTCATACAAAAAAATACAGATACAAAAAAAATCTCATTTAAAGAAGCTGCAAATAATCTACCTGGAGTAGTCCTACCGGCATGCTAATCATGTCTGTGTCTCTCGTAAGCTTCTTAGTGCTTCTGCTTTCACCAAATATTGTCACACGCTTAATGAAAATCTTGAACTTCTGAGGAATTCCCTCCACATCATATCATCTACATTTAATTTTGAAAGCATAAAAATCATCTGAACTCTAAAATTTTATGAAGGCAAATAGTCACCTTCTGTTTAACAAGTTAAAAATATTTATTTATTTATTTTCTGATAAGAAGTATCTGAACCACGCACCTACCAGAGGAAAGTTCCCTAAAGTCTCATCAGCATGGTTAAACACCTCTTTTCATGGGTAGAATAAAACTAGTTAAGTTCTGGTTTCACTAAATAATCAAATTAAGAAAGAAAGAGGAAAATAAGGGGACCAAAAAACTCAAACTCAATATTCACAACTAGTTGAATTCAACTTTTTAACTCTGAATAAGTGGATTTAAAAATTATCTTTAATTTTAGGGAAACTTTATTATGAATAACCTCAGGACTCACAAAATTAATTAGGAAAAAAGCCCATCTTTTAAGTTAGGAAATTATGAAGAATGTAAGTCATCTCAATCCCTCTTAAATAATTATCTATGAGAGATACATATAAAACTGGCTTTAATTATTGCATGCAATTATGTAATGTAGTTTTTACATTTTCTGGCTGATTGGAATCGTAAAATTTCAGAGCAAGAGGATACTCTACAGACCACATCAGCCATCTCCCTTTACAAAGGAAGAAACTGCAATCAGGAGGCCTGAGATCACAATGAAGAGGCAGATTATAATCCCAATCCCCCTCCAAAAAAAGTTTCTTGATTCCATAGTCCAAAATGTATCCTTGACATTATGCCACCTCATAATTCAGGGAGGCAAAAAAATACCACTGAAGACAGGGAAAAGTAAAGTTGAATCCAGAAAATTAATACAAGTGTCCATGAATTCTTAGACTTTTCCTCTTTAACCCTCACAGAAATGACATACTAATTTCCCAAAATTAGAAGCACAATTAAAAGTAGTTGGGGCTTTGCATCTAGGTTCTGAGAACCTGCAAGAAGCTACATAATGACGAGGAAGTTTGACAGGTGTGTGTGCACAGGTGAACTTACATCCACGTGAAGCCAGAGACCGTGTCTCTCACAGATGTCAGCTATTTCATCCAGAGGGTCGAAGGCACCCAGCACAGTTGTGCCAGAGGTGGCACAGACAAGAAACGGCGTTGTCCCCTGTGAGAAGGATCCACACACAGAGAGAACTGTCACCGTCACCACCAAAGTTTTGTTGGAAACACAAAGCGTTATGCATCCAGACATCGATACTGGCGTTTTGTAGGTGACTGTTAATTCAATGGGTGTTTTTAAACTTCCACACTATATGGACTTTTGTAATTAATAAACAGGTTAAAAAATGCTAAGAAGGCAGTAGTCTTTTGTGCAAGGTCAATATGTATATAGCCTCGCTATTATTGCTCTCCTTCTTCCTCTGCAATATTCTGTGCTCTAAGCATGGCTCAGACAGAGCATAAACTGCCTCCGTGGCAAAGGCAAACTGACAATTTGTATGTGTGACCCAATTCCTTCCTAGGGAAATACGTTGGGCCTCCATGGTGACATTGTCACCCTTCTCCAAAACAAGAAGGAACATGATTGGCAGACAAACCCCCAGTGGGTAAACCGTACAGGCCTTTCTGGTTATCTCCTTGTAAAGTTAGAATGTGTTCAGGTACAAAACCCAGCAAAATTTGAATACAGAGAATCAGGCAACCTTGTGGGGAGGCCTTCTCCACATGGGTGTTACAGTAGAGAAATTCATTGGAAGGTACTGGAAAACAGAACCGGCATCACTCTTGCCGCGATTATTCCTCCTCCTACACTTGATTGCTACATCTTGCAGAGAAAACAGATGCCATTGGAAGATGGGGGAGAAAAGGGAGAGTGTGGGGGCACACGTAGAGATGAATGGTAACAGCAGTCAAGCTAGCCAGGCACCCTGACCCCATTAAGGGACTTTATGTCAACCAGGCAGAGGAAGAATACAACAGGTTGTTTCCATATGGATGAATCCCAGCATGGCATCGGAGACGAGCTGCTTACTGTGGAAGCATCCTGGAGGGAGGACTTACAGACCAATGTGAAGTGGTGACAAGCAACTAGAATCCTAGGAATCTAGAACACCTGAGGAATAAGTGACTCCTGTCACTTCACCACCTCTGAAAGTCATTCTTCTTCCATTTAGCATGAAGGTCTATTTTCCCCTCAGTTTTATCATGAAGCACATTATTATTGCAACATTCTTTTTTTATCCTTTGATGCCAAGAGTGGTTGTGTTTGAAACAAACTCATTCCAATTTAACTGACCTTTGACAGAAAGATGTTATTTCTCAACAGAAAGTGGGGCAGAGCAAGAACACTTGGTCCCACATCTCCAAATTGAGATGCACAGGAATCAAAGTGATGGTACATAATGAATCCAGTTGCCATTTTTGGGAGACATCTGTGACACACAGAATCGAGTCTACCCCAAACCTCTCAGCCAGGCCAGAAGGTGAGAGAGCCCCTGGGAAACCATGGGCTTTGGAAATTCTTCCCTGTTCTCAAACACAACAGATTAAGTCTTTATCATGTCAGTGACCTAAATGAAATGAGAACAGATGTACATCAATCATCAAAAGCAACAAAAGAAGTAATTTGCTAAAGCTGTTTAAGGTGTCTTTAATGGTTGGGCTTTCCTGCCACAGACTATATGACATTCTGACAGCTGTAAGAAAATACCTATGCACACTATCATAGCCTATTAATGAGTTTTTCTCACCTTTAAAAAAAAAAGTTTCTATAAATCAGGTCCAGAAATTAAACTTTTGCAATCTGGATTTAACCTTCCATATTTTTTTTCCTTCCTCATACCTCATACTGTTAATAAGAAAATTCAGAAGAAAGGGTATTGATTGCATGTTGCCAATGAGCTATATTCCCTGAGAAAGTTTGTCATTTCAAGTACTCATACACAAAAATACCTCCAAAATATTCGGTGGTCATACTAGTTTGGGCTTGTCAATAATCACTTTAGAACCTCTTGTGCCTTGTGGTTTTCACTGTCTTTGTAATAGCATCAAGTAAAGGTCACTGCTTAAAAGAGTTTTTAATGGATTGTGATCCACCAGATACTTGAATCCAAGAACACAAGAAAAGCTGAAATAGTGTTGCCTACATCTGAAACAGTATGAGTTAAAAGCTTGAAACAAAACAACTAGGTCTAAGCTACTGAGGAAAATAAACTACTCATCATATATTATCATCTTCGAATGGGTACAAGGTTTGTTTGAAGTAAATCCAGGCTAAATTATCAGCTGACTTGAAAGAAAACCAAGAAGACATATCCGCTTTAGCCCCTTGTCCTACTTTTAAATGTGCCTAAAGCAATTTTTTTACTTTTTAAAGCCTTCTTTTATTAAGCTCTAAACTTTAGAATTACGTTGGCTTCATATATATTATTGTCAAAACAAAAATTGGAGCAACTAAATAATAGTGACTGCGGTGAAATAAAATTCACTCTGCTAGAAATATGAATTGTTGCTGGTGGTATAGCTCAGTGGTAGAGCACTCGCCTAGCACATGCTGGGCCCTGGGTTCAACTGTCAGCAACACCAAACATAAGAAAGAGAAGGGAGGGGGTGGGAAAGGGAAAGGGAGGGAGAGGAAAGGAAAGGAAAAGAAGAAAAGAAATATGAATCATTAATGATACCAAAAATTTGGGAGACCATGTTTATAGAAAATTAACTCAGTATTTTGAAAATTGGTCAATAAGGGGAAAGAATAAATCATTGATCCTGCCTTGCATGTGTAAACTGCTTCCTTAGGGAAATCAAATAGGGATGAGGAAACATTTTTCTTTAAGAGAGTGTTGCCAATAATAAGGAAGAAATGAGAAACTGAATTAGAACATCAGTTGATGAAATAACGGGTCTGGACAATGACCACCAATGGTAGCAAAATCCATGAGGTGAGGGACTGACTGCAGACTTTATAACAATACCAAACCGTCAGCAGTGTCAGCACAAAAAGGGACATGAGATATCTCCAGACAGAAAGACAAAAGGAAACCTTCCTGCTTTTTTTTGTTGTTGTTGTTGTTTTGTTTTGTTTTTTAAATCCAATTTGAATCTCACTGGGTCTCAAGATCTAAATTCTACACTACAGACACAGTGGTGGGGAGCACTTAGCATCTCAATTCTTGATATAATCCACAAAATCCATAATGTGGAACACTCTACCAGACAAAGGACCTGGCTTCTTCAACAAATCAATTGTAGGCAACAAACAAGGAGGAGGACCAAGCTATGGATCAGAAAAGACTTGTGTGGTCTGTGTTTGAATCCTAGTGTACACAAGCCAATTATTTTTAAAAAGGCAATGGGGAAATTTTTAATAAAAGCTGAATATTTGATAACATTAAGAAATTTTAGCTTTTAAATATAATCATTGTTTTAAAGAGTACATATACCTTACAGATATTCTCCATGATTTATAGGTCAAAGGAGATAATGTCAGGGCGTGCTTCAGACTCGTGTAGCAGTGGTGAGAGGACATGGGGTGTGGATGAGGCACAGGGGAGGAGGAGCTGAGGATTGTTGGAAAGACATTGTGGGCATAGGCATAGGAAGGCTCCTAATATTGTTTCTGTGTAGGTTTGAAATTGTAATCAAAAGTTTAAAATTCAAGAAAGAAAAGAGCCCCGGGATAGGGCAGGTGGGGGTGGGGGGGGGAAGAGAAGGAAAGAGGGGAAAGAAGAAGGAAGAAAAAATGTGAAACAGGAAAGAAGCACCAGCAGCATTCCCCACCATCTAACATCCAGGACATCATGAACATTCTCTTTATCGAGAACTTCTGTAGAATAAGATGGAACTAAGACTGAAAAGCAGTATCTGTGGTTCACAGCCAGCATTTTGCAGAAGTTTACACAAAAGTCAAAGGCATATATGCTAATCTGAACCACCAGAGGGTTATCAAATCTACTTGTCCTTAGAATGGCAAGAAAAACAAACGAACAAACAAACAAATAAGTGGATATAGATTTAAGGATACACACCTGAAGCCAATACAGCCACAAGAACTGCAGAATTTTTAAAATATAGAGTTTAAACAAAATACAGTAATCTATCATGCCCCAGGACAAGCTGATTTTTATGAAAATTAAAAAAAAAAAACCTGAAGAGTACAAGAACAAAAATACAGTATTAAAACTTTTAAAAAATTACCCATAATTCTTAAGAGTGTGAACTCCTGTGATAGGTATACCTCACATCCCAGCTCAAAAGATGGGATTTTTAATTTTCTTGGGCCTGACCATTTGCTACCTATTGGAAAGTTACTAGAAAATTATCTGAAGCTCCATTAGCAAGGGAAGAAGTGGGCGGAGGCAGTGAGGTAGGTGCACCAAATCCAGCAGGTTTTTGGTCCAAACAGCAAATGGCTAGTACCAAAAATAATCAGCTTCCTCTTCAAAAAGCAGGTAAACAGAGTCATGCCCTGCCTTCTCTAACAACCGGCATTTCAGCTTGAATACATTCTAGCAGGTGGGGAAGACAGGATATTCTGCTACTGAAAGGCTAGACCCAGATCCAGTATGAAGGGGCACTAATGGATGGGCTTTGGGTTGGAAGCAACTCCGAGGAGGGATGGATAAAGAAGTCAACAATCATTTTGAATGCAGCCCAAAGACAACTGTTTGTCCTACAGATTTCTGGGAGGGAGGAGCTACATAGATAGCAGAGTGCATGCCAAGGCTCTGTTGGAGAGGCTACGTTCATCTTTAGGGCTTATTCTTGCCAAGAAATCTGAATACGGTGATGTCAGTGTTTTAATAGGCTCTGGCCGCCTGGGAATGAGAATATCCAAAAAAAAAAAAAAAAAAAAAAAACACCACAGACCATGGAGAGCCACGCACCTGGAAATAGAACATCTGTAAATGAGCTTCCTTATTTTAACTCCAACATGCTCTCTTCTCTCTCTCTCCCACACATAGAAATGGGTTTGGCTGTTTGCATTCTCTCCCTGTTTCTCTCTCTCTCTCTCTCTCTCTCTCTCTCTCTCTCTCTCTCTCTCTCTCTATCTCCCAGATGCACACATTTGCACTTGTGCTCGCTCTCATGTGCGATCTCTCTCTCCCCCTCTCACCTCTTCTCTGGCTTGCCAGATTTGCTTCTCCAGTTCTTCAGGTATCATTTTACCTCTAAGGAACACAGATTTAAGGCTTTCAGTTATGTTTAGTAGTTAACAGGCAATGGTACTGCTTTGGAAACAGTATAAATTTCCCCTTCCACCCACCAGGCTTCCAGATCTTGTCCCCATTACCTTCCATCTGTTTCCACAAAGCACACATTCTGGGTACCAATCCCAAGAAAGGAGGCTGCTTTCTTCATGGAGTAATGACACTGAATTAAAGGGCAAGAGAGGAGGGAGAGAGATGAATGCATAGCATGAAAAATGTATTAGCTATTATTTAAATAAGCATGTCTTTATAGTTGAGCACAATATTTGGAACATTATTGCATAAAAGAAAAAGATAACAGTAATTTAATTCCATTCCTTAGTGTAATGGCTGAGAACATTGACTTTGGGGTCAGAGGAACCAGGATTTATGAACAAATAATGCACACACTCTGAACCTCAGTTTGCTAATCTATAAAGGGATTGTATCGATAACGTGCTTTCCATCAGCTTATTAGAGAATGAAATGGGTCAAAATACAAAAAGGGATGGACACAAAGCCAAACAAATGGAACAAACTTGGTCACTGATGGGTATTATTCTCTATAACGTGGAGAAAAGTTTCTCTTGATGCTCTAAGGCTCACTATTAATGGAAACTTAGAATCTAGTCTGTAGCTGACTCAAAATCCTCTAAGGAGAGAGTAAGAATGTGTATCAAAGATTGCAATCACAGACTAAAGAAGAATTTAATTATTTCCAAGAGAAAACAATGGGTTATAAATGCTGATCAGACACATGACCAGTCTTATTTAATATTGAATGTAAGGCAGAAATTAAATCATATAGGAATGAGGCTAAAGTCCTAAGAATAAAACTAATATTAATTTGTAGAAATTCTACTTTACACAGCTGTGGCATGAAGGAGGCTTATAGATGCTTCTGGAATGAGGTCTGGTCCATTTCTTTTTAGCAAATAGTGGAATATTCTTTAGATTGTTTGGCCTTCCCCCTACCACCACATGCCGTCTATAAAATAATTAGTATTTGAACGTTGGAGATGTCGTTCTTTATATATTAGTGAGGACAGGTGGTCAATTAATTCTTTTTCATGCCAGAAAAATGAAGGTGCTAAAGGACATTATTGTACCAAAAAAAACCTTAGTAATTTAATTTGTAGGTATGAATACATTAAAAGAGTAGTCATGCCTTCACACTTAACTTGATGAATTCCCTCAAATGTGGTAGTTTTTTCCTTCTTTTGTCAAGAGAGTTTTATTGGGAGCTCTTTTTTTAACTCTGTAAAAATAAAATGCAGAAGTAACACCATCAGGAAAAAAATGAAACCATCCTAAATAATTAATTTCCAAATATCAAATAGGACACATCCAAAATGCCTGTAGGATGTATTTATTTCAGGTTGTTACAAGAACATATGCATATTGAAGAGAAATAATGTACATGAAAATGTAATTAATTCTCCACTTGATACATCAGCCTATGCTGGTTGGAGGTAACAGGCCTGCCAGAGCGAAGGTGACAGAGCTAAGGTGAATTATTTCTCACCAGAGATCTGAGCTATGGCAACAAAACAGCTATTGATTTCATAATGATAAACGCTAGCCTACCTCCACCGACATCTGACTGTAGGGGAAATCACAGTGCTTTACTCCTGAGAATTAGCAAAATATCTCCAACCAATAGATGTGCTGAATAAAAAATTTGTAATCAGACTAAGAATAGCTTCAGTGGAGCTGTCTTTAAGTACCTCAGGGCAAAGTACAGCCCAAAGTCAATCTCAAATGGATAGGGACAGATAAAAAGTCTGTAAAACTGAAGTCTAAACATCTGAAAACATCCAAGAAGGCAAGAACCCTGGAAGGGGAACAGAAAGAGAGAGAGGGGGATGCTTCTGACATGCTGAGTAGTTTCAAGGCAAGGAAAACCCTGGAAGGCTGGAATTCAGAAGTAACCATTGCATTTAGAAACAAACGACGGCTGTTCCCATCACTGGCAAAAGATAAGGCAGTCCTTCTGAGACCAGACCTCCAGGTAGGTTTCATAAATCTACAGAAGGCACAAAAATCTCAGCGGGTGCTCATTTCTATCAAGATAAAACAGAAAGTGCCTACATGAAAGACAGCATTGAGCTGAAGTTTTACTTTCTGGTTCCTGCAAGGATTTCTTTTTTTTTTTTTTTTTCCCTTATGACCTTGGATTTCTCAATGAACTGCTGCTCTCTCCTCAACATGCACTGTGCCCTGGACATGTGGACTCCTTCCAGGGCTGACTATTTTGATATTCAAATTAGCTGGTAGGGAGAGTGGAGTTGATAAATGTTACATGTTAAGGAAGAATGAAATGAAATAGAATCCAGGGGATCTCTTCAAAAACACACTGTAGGTTCAATTCCTAAAGAGACAGAATTAAGAATCCAGGTGGATGGATTTAGCCTTATGCTTATCAGGAGAGCCCAAGGTACCCCTGTGTGCTGTCGAGAAGACTGGAGGTAACATCCCAGCCCAACTCAGTGAGGCATCAGGGTACAGAGTATAAGGAGGGACAACCCTTAGCCACGCACCCCCAACATCTCAATTGCCCCCTCCAGCAGGGACCCTGACAAAGATAAACTAGTCCCATTGGTCACTGGTAATGGGAGGTGAGTTTCTCTGTACTTTCACCTTTCAATGGCGGTCAGTGATCACTACTTTATGTGGATTCCTAAAATGATTTGAATTACTCAGGAACTTTGCAAATCTAATATTTCAGCATGCCTAAGGAATTCATATCAAAGAACAAATCAAGTCATAAATTTATGACTTCAATTAGTTTTCTCCAGAATTTCCTTTCTCTTTGCCATTTAGCACCTGGGAGGCTGTTTTGGACATATTGATAGCACAGGGGGGACTCTGTTAGATCTTGCAGATCTCTACCAATAGCTGGATCCAAATTCAAACCTGAACAATGCAAAAATGGTGCAAGACAGAGATAGAGTCACCTGGGGAAGCATGAAAACTGAGGGGCGGGGGGATACCTAATAAGACAGTAGAGGAACACAACCTCTGGGCCATGGACCACACACCTAAAACAAACAAACAAACAAAGATCTAGCAAAAATCTTCCATAGGATTGAAGACTATTTAGTAAAAACAACATTCTTTAATTTTTCTTAACAATAGATTGAATTGTTATAATAAGAGTAAAGGTGGTTATTAAATTATAAATTAAAGTAATGCAAATGCCATGCCCCAGTCTCTTCAGACAGATCAGGGAAGGCATGAGCTACAAAGTGGAGTCTGGAGGGAGAGAGTGAAAATATATATTCAAGGCCACAGTAGGCTCACAGAGTTGGAATTTTTCTGGGGAATTCACATCCAGCTCTTGGATTTTCTGGCGCCAACTTCTACCGGCTTGTTATCCATAGCATACATTTTGCCTCTTGGGAAAAACAAAACAAAAACAAAAACAAAAGCCGAACAACCTCACTGAATCCCTGAGTTCTGGTTTCACAATGACATAAGAATTCCATTTCTTGCAACTCTCCATTCCCCAATCACACTTGTGTTACAGGTCTTTCCCAGGTGTGATGTTTAATCTAGGCTTTCAACATGATTTCTTCTCCCTTTCCAGGGCAATTATGCCACAAAGGAAATGCTAGCAAATTTTAAAACAAAATGAAAAAAGGGCAAAAATAAAAGTACTGAACAGACAGCCAGGTCCCATTTCATCAGTTTTCCCAGGCTTGGAACTGGCGACCCAAACATTGAAAGGTCGGTGCTTTTCTGATCCACTAAGTTTCCTCAGACTGAAATATCCAGGCTAGAACCTGGAGAGGGAAGCCCTATTCTGCAATAATCCCAAATAACCAGGTATGTTCCGCAGTTGTCCCCATTATTATTCTTCTCTTGCTACAGAAAGAACATAGTATGAAGAAGGGTTGTGGGTGGCTGGGTCAAGGATCTGAACAGATGACACTTCCCAGGGGACTCCTCTCAGGTACTTCCTACCACTCAACTCCTGCTCTGCACCTTAGTGCTGATGCAAACAGTGACAGTTAGACAGGACAGGAGGAAAACACGGGGGTGGCTGGACTTCCTTGCACTTTGGGTCACTCTGGGCACAATTTGTTGTTTTGCAATAATTAGAATAAAATAACAGATTTAGAAAAGCCCAGCTGGAAATTATATAGAGATTTCAGATTTTGCCCACCTCAAGTTGTTGATAAGAGACCTAGTATTCTCACAGAAGGTGAAGAAGCTAAACTTTCTTCCAGGGACCTGGGGAGGAAGCAGTGTCAGAAGGACAAAGGAATCCACTGGAATCACACAGAAATAGAAAAAGGAGAAAATAAGAATCTTCTAGATAAGACTATACTTAAGCTGTGCCATCCATTTCTACCCACGTCTTATAGGTGGCTTGTTCTCCTCCTATTAATAGTAGCTAATATTTTTGATATCCATGATGTCCCAGATTCATTTAGTCTTTGCAACTACTCACTCATCAGTGACTATTATGTAGTTGCTGGGCTGCCTTATGGGCCCAGCTGTTCACTGCTACCTATATCTTTCAGGTGACTGCAGCATGTTTCCTTAAAGGTATAGTCTATTTCCCATGGATCTGGGTTCAGAGATGAGACTTACTTTGTCATGAAAATAAGGCATAGGTGACAATGTGTCAGTTCTGAGGCTAGGACTCAAGAAGCCCAGTATGTTACCATATTGTTGATCACCTACATGGCTGCCATGAGAACATACCAAGACTACATGCCAGGGGCTGATAGACATAAGGGGTGGAGGAGAGCCACTGCAGTTGTCCTGGCTGGGCCATTCCTACGTCAGCAATTAGCCCGCCAGTCCCTGGACATATAAGGCACTGTCCAGCCAAGGACAGCAGAACTGCCTAGCTATCCTGAGACTTATAGGTGATAATACATAGTTTTAGTTCTAAGCTACTAGGTTTTAGCATAATTTATTGGGTATGAGGATTGATACACTCATTTTTACAAATTAGGAAACTGAGGCACAGAGAAGATAATCGAGTTATCCAATGTCACTCAAATGGGAAGTGACGGGGATGGTTACTGAATCCAGCCAGTCCAGCTCAAAGCCAATGCATGTATCTACAACCTGACCTTGGACTTCAGTGAAGTGTAAGATTAGAGACAGGAGACTGTGGCAACATAAAATTGTATGTGTGTGTATGTGTGTGTGTGTGCACACGCATGCGTGCAATGTTGTTACCAAATATCTTCCTTTCACCTTGAAAATGAAAATAAGAACCCATTATATTAGCCAATTAAAGCAATTTTACAAGAAAATGTGAGTAGAAAACATAGCTGAGAACAGTAGCGGTCATCTAAGTTCTAAGACAAAGGATACTCATAGAGAAAAATGCAAAGATAGCACTTCAAATGAAAGATTCTTGACTCAAAGAAAATGTAACATACTATAATTTTTTTTTCAAAAGGTGATGTACAAAATTGGATGGCCAGGGTTTCAAAACTAGGCCCATCAGAATTCCCTTTGGAATGCAATATTATATTATACCTAGGCATATTAATCACAAGAGTGTAGGATACAATTACAACAAGGGTCCTCAAACAAATGAGTTCTCTTAAATAATGCATACCCAGAAAAATGTATGTCTAATAATAAGAATAATGTTTTACCTCTGCAGATGTGAAAAGGGTTAATCTTGGCAACCCAAACAGTCCCTTTTCTTTAATATCAGGACAATATTTGTATCTAGCTAAATTCATTGCATACATATTGGACACTGAACCACCTGCAAAAACAAAATTTAAATGTCATGGCATGGAGTTATACTACTTAAAGTACTGAATACAGTGGAAAGCAGGGATGTTCATGACTGTTCTAGGCTAAAGATGCCAATGTAAAAGGCACCCAAGTACCACCCTCCTCCCGTTACTCTTAATATTCCTTAATCACCAACTCCAGAACTTTTCAATGTCAGCTGAGACAGAAGCTTTGGTCTATTTTCTCATTTCAGTGGTTTCCCACACTTAAAAACTTTCAGTGTTTGAGCTTCGTACCCAAGTCTCCATAATTTTCTTTCTTTATTTCTTTCTTTTTTTTTTTTGTATCAGGAATTGAACCCAGGGGCGCTTAGCCACTAAGTCACATCCCCAGTCCTTTTTTTATTTTTTCTTTTGAGACAGGGTCTCCCTAAGTTGCTTAGGACTTTACTAAGTTGCTGAGGCTGGCCTTGAACTTGTGATCCTCCTGCCTCATCCTCCCAAGTAGCTGGGATTGCAGGTGAGCACCAGCAAGTCTGGCCCAAGTCTTCACATAATTAGTAATATTCTTTCTGTATGTCCCCTGATCAAGAAAATTGAAATAAAAATAAATGCTCATCTCTGGGTCAAAAAATAATTGTAGGATAAACAAATGAACTTTAGGAAATTTCTCTAGTAAAATTGGTTTTAAAATTTGGAGGACTTATCATTGCCTTTCCAAATTCCCAACAGCAGACAAGTTCATTCGTGTTAGACATAAATCCTAAATTGTAGACATTTTATTTGTTAAGTATGTATGTCATTTATTTAGCATTTATGCAAAATATTATCACTCTGGAGAAAGGCATAAGCTATTTGCTTACCAAGTAGCATCATTAATACCCAATTTTCTGTAATATGTAAATCTGCAAGGAGTTTTTTTTTTTTTTTCAAATGAATACGATTTTAGATGCTCATAGTGGAAGGGTGACGGCAATAACTAATTGTACTCACCTGGGTTAAATATTCCATCCCCTTCTTTCCAGCCAATAAATTCAATCATTTTCTTCAGAACCGCTTCTTCCACTAACAGAAACACTGGGGACACCTCATACGTATAACTAGATAGATATAAAAAACACTTCACTTCTATGACTAGAGTCAAAACATCCCTTGGGTGTCCCAAGAAATGCACAGTTTTATTAAACCAAGTGGCTTCTGAGATGTAGGTCGTCTTTGGAAATTCATCCATTGGAAATAAAGAATTGCTCCCTCAGTAATAGCATTGGGCATGGTTAGATAATGCCAGGAGCCAGTGGTGTAGGAGATAGGCAAGCTATTTCAGCAGCCCTAGTTGAGAAGACACCATCAATTCCATGAGGAGAGAACAAGGCAGGGTTTTGAGATTCTTGGTATTAGCCATAGGCAGTGGTGTATCAGTATTTGAATACTTTGGATGCTGCACTGGATGCTGATGTTGGTTACAGAAAAGCCATTGTCTTGGAAACCAGGTTTTATTAGATTACTACTAGGAGCATGCTAACAGCCAGGTCTAGATGTTTTACATGGAGTCACCCCTAACTCTGGCTCCCTCCACCACACTCCATGAATCAAAACAGAGGAGAAGTATTCTGGGGAACAGCTCTCACTGTGTGATGATCCGACTGCAAACTCTATCCAGATTCCTCCTCCGTGAAGCACTTGTGGCTCTAGTCTGGAATGCTGTTGTCAGAAAGCCTTGCTACATCAGCCCTGACTGGGAAAGCCTTGGCTGCAGGGAGCCGCCTCCTCCAGATCACATCCCTTCTTGTGGCAGTCCATACATAATGACTGGTCACTCCAGATCTCTCGGAGTGAGATCTAGAGATCTACTCCAGAGATCATCATTGAGGCTGCCCAGCAGCTTGACTTCTATCCCTACACTCCTGCCTCCTATTCCCCCACTTTCCCAGCCACTCAAGTTCGGGACAAGGTTACTCCTTAATGAGCATCCACTAAAAAGGGACTTCCCAGGGAACCCACATGACATCAGTTATTGCACCTTGTTTTGTAATGTTTGAGTCTCTTTTCTCCTCCAGATAACTTGAGGATGACTAAACATCTCTAATCTCCTACTCAATTAGGTGATTACATTAAATTGTATCTGAATAAATGTGTTCTCTAAATATGTAGGCTAAGTAGATTCATTTAGATTTATAGTCACAGAATTTGATGCAATTATTTTAACATCTGGAAGGGAAAGCTTTGGAATGGAGGCAAAAACATTAAATATCTACTCGGTATCACCTACCTACGTGCCAAGAACTCTACAAATACTATACCATTTAAAAACCAAGATAGGCTCTGTTTTCAACCACACTTTGAAAACAGTTTACACACATACTAGAGGTGCGAAAAACACGTATACATTCAGGTGTACCTAAAATATTAATAGAATAATCATTCTTTTTTTTGTAACAAAGAGGATTACATGTACTAATGAAAACTAGCTCAACTGTACATCTGGGAAAGGGGCTTGCAGGTGGAGAGGATGATAGAGAACACACTCAAGGATGAGCCACATTTTGAATGGATGGTTCAGTTTGGCAGCAGTTTAACACTTATAAAAATTTCTCAATTTTTCAGATTAAATACCTGTGACAGCCAAGGGTTCAAAAAGTCATGTAATCTTTGTTATTTATTTATTTATTTTTGGTACTGGGGATTGAAATCAGGTGCACTTGACCACTGAACCACTTCCCTTGCCTATATTTTGTATGTTATTTAGAGACAGGGTCTCACTGAGTTGCTTAGCACCTTGCTTTTTCTGAGGCTGGTTTTGAACTAACTATCCTCCTGCCTCATCCTCCTGATCCACTGGGATTACAGGCATGTGCCACCATGCACAGCCACAGAGTTGTGTAATCTTATTGTCTTTTCCAACTTATGTATTACCTCTTCTTCTGCATATGGTAGCTGTTTTTTGCTCTCATTATTGCACCAAATATCTCTGAGGTCACCCATGGCATCCATGTGGTAATTGGGTGGACACTGTTCAGTCTTTGTCTTAGCTAACTGCCCAATAACATATGACCCTAGACAAACTCTCCTCCTGGCTTCCATACCTATCCCCTTGATTTTCTCCTGGTCTCTCTTTACTGTGGGCTGATCTGGCTCCTCCTAATAATTAATTGTTGGATGCCCTCAAGGCCCAGTAGAGAAGGAAACAGCTCCCTTCTCTCCTTATTCTATGCTCTCTCCTCATGATAGTGATTCTCTCTCCTGGCTGCCCACTAAAATCACATGCAATATATCCCTATATGAGGCACACACAGGGAAATTCATATTTAATTGGTCTGTAGGATCCAGGCACCAATTCTGTTTTCAATGGTTCCCAGGTTGACTCTAGTGGGCAGTGGGGAGTGAGAATCACTGGTTTTGGCAATCTCGTGCATACCCACTCTTCATTCCAATTACCGTCATTTCACACAATGACTTTTTATTTCCTATAGATACCAGAATTTCTGGCCCATATATGTCTCAGATTACTTGGTCTTTCTTGTTGTATATCTCAAACTCAAATGTCCACAATTGAACATTAAATTCTTGATCTGGGCTTTTCCAATGAATACTTGAAAACTGGTCCCCTCTCCCAAGGCCTCCCGTATCGATGAGTGACATGACCATGAACCAACTATGAAAGCCTGAAACCTAGGTATTATCTTAGAAACTTCCCCCTTGTCCCCATTTCCAACATCCACCGTATTATCCCAGTCCTTCATATTTTATCTTCCAAACATATTTTTCCCCTCTCTATTCCTTCTGCTTCCACCTAAGTCCAAACTGCTAAGGTCTCTCATCTGACTAAGGAGATGCCTTCCTGACAGATCTTCTCCAATGCTCTCTCCAAATTTCTAGCAATCTTTTTAATAGCAAATGTCACCAAGTGATTTAGAAACCTTTAAGAACTTTCCAATGTACTTAGAATAACTCATGAACATACTCCACAAGGCTCTGCATGTCTGGCTTCTATCTCTCTCCCCCATATTATCCTCCTCTACACTCCCTGTTGCTCTGTCAGCTACACCCACATTGACCTTTCCATTCATAGAGTATATCATGCTGCCCCCACCACAGGGCCTTTATATGTGCAATTCCTTCTACTGGAAACCGGTTCCTCCCATTCCACCCAGTTAACTGTTATTCATCCTTCAGCTCTTAGCTGTCACTTTTTCAGAGAAAAATTTCCTAAGTTCACAACTAGAAAAAACTTCCCCACTTACACTTATGGCACTGTGCACCTCTCCTGCACTTAAGAGACTGAATTTTACATTAATGCCAATTTTTACTAGCATGGCTCTTTCTCTCACCAGATTTTATGCTTCATGAGGACACAATCGAGGTTGATTTTTATTCAAAGTCTCTCTGTCACTGAGCACAGATGGTTTTTCATGCAGGAATGAATGAAAATTTGCTTAGTCCATGTTCTCCTCTGTTCAATGAAGGTAACATGGAGGTTACCTGCCTGACCCTTCTTAGGGTACCACTGTTCAAATGGCTGCTTGAACACTGGTGTCATAAGACTATCCCATGATTTATGATAAAAGAAACCATTAAACAGAAATTCACGAAATAAAATTGCATCTATTTAAGAAAACATCTCTTATCCTTGTTAGGTGAGAAATTCCAGGAACGTGGCACTTACATGCTGGGGTTTAATGCTTCTGTCATAAATCGGGCCGCCAAGGAGTAATAATCAAGTCCAGCATACAACTGGTTGAAAAATCTTGGGTGGTCTGTAAATTTAAAACAAAGTATTCACTATACAGTAATCAAAAGAAAAAGTATCAGTACAATAATAACATGAATACATCAGACAATGAAAGTGACAAGACACAAAAGAATATGCATAGCATAATCCCATTTATAAGACACTCGAAATCAGCCAAAATCAGCAAATCCACCTATGGAGAGAGACTTTAGAACTCTGGGTATGCTGGGGAAGGAACTGTTGACTGGGAGAGGGATTGAGGAGCCTCTGGGTGCTAGAAATGTCCCCAACCCTGACTTGGGTGGTGGCTTCATATGTACAGAGGTGTGCAAATTTATTGAGCTGAACATGAAAGATTTACACACTTCATCAAATAGGAATTACACTTCAGTTTTAAAAAACATCCAAAAGAAAATGTTATAGGAAAGTGATATTGAAGACCTTTCTCATCACCCTCTCTATTGCCTAATGTTTCTAAGTAAAACTTGAGCCTTCTCTTAAGAGCTCTGATGACATCCTGCTCTTTACCATCCACATCTAACTCAAACCCTTGAGAAATGGATCTGAACACTGTTGGCCCAAGTACCACGGCCTGCTGCCTTTATCTCCTGAAAGTAGTAGGGTTGACTTCCCTCACTTCAAATGCATTTCACTCACCAATAGGGTTCACCTCAGGCTACAGGCTGCCAGGGGCCTTTGCATTTTCCAGATTGGATGGTATGGTTGGCATTATGTAGATGGGGATGTGACTCATCGTGCAGCGTACTTACACTTTATGATTCAACTGACTTCAAACACAGCCTCATTTAAGATTCAACATCTAGTTCCAATTTTCCACCTCTTTTTTTTTTTTCTCATATGAAAGGTCCCAAAAGGTTCTTGGCTTAACACAGTACGGATATTCACACCAAACACCAGGCTAACTGGCTTGGCATTCTCAGTCATAGGAAGCTCAGCAGGACAAGGAACAAAGAGATAGGAGGTCTAGTTCTAATTTTAGGATTCAGGAACCATTTTAGTTAGTGACCCCTCATTACAATTTACAGAATTTAACTTGAATGCTCTTCTTTCTTCTTTAAACTAAGAATTCAATAAAGAAAAAAATAAATCTCAAAAGAAAATGTCTTTTCAATTAAAACATGGAAAACTTCCTCTGATCTGGCAAAGGAAACCAGACATTGCTACAAGTAATTTTAATAAGATTTTTTTTTTAGTTCTGTGTTAATTTATGATTGATTTCCATGGTAACATTATGGAAAATATCCAGTAAACTAAAAAATCTACTGCATTAAATGTCATTCTACACTTCTGACATGCACTATAATAATAAGATATGTATCTCTGCTTTTGAAATGCTAACTGAATTTTTGATACATACACCAGACTTTCCCAAGGGAATATAAACCAATTATATTTAGCCAGGATTTTATTATGTTCTTTCCACTAAATTTAGTCCAGTGTCAGAATTCACAAAGCATAATATGCCTATATGGTTTTCAGCACTGGATTACCTTCACAATCACACACAGAAATGCATACTTTGGAAAGTTATTCTCCCACTTTTGAAATTTGCTCATTGGGTGTATAAGTCATTAACAGTCAAGTTGGAAGAGTGCTTCCATGTAGGACTGATGTCAAGCCACTGCATGTACAACATATCACAGTGTCTGTGGCATTAGTGTGAAGCAATCACAGCAAAACTTGCCACACTTTCATTTTGCTTATATCTGCCTGAAGGTTTTCATTTTTTGATCTTGCCAGATATGATAAAAATAATTTAGTGATTATCAACTGCCAAGAGTTAATCAGTGTCTTCCAGATAAATCTCTTCCTGTTTACATTACAGATATGTTCTTGAACATATTTTTTTTGCATATTCTAGAAAAGCCATAAAGACTTAAAAATCCCTTGGCAAATTCATAGAATCAAAATATCATTTGCCAGTTTGGACCAACTCAAGAAATGATAAGTAGCAGTGATAAAAATATATGGTCTTGTTTATAGATGGAGAATGGAGACTGGCAAGGAACAGATAATATTTACATTAAACACCAACACCAAAATTTTTACTATTATCTTTGAACTTGTCAACAAATCTGGATTAGGAATTAAATGAACCACTGTAAAAACATCATAACCACTATTTTTTTTTAAATCTAGGTTTCTCATTCCATAAACATTACCAGAATTGCTCTTTTAAGAGGTAACTAAATGCTTTAAAAATCTAAGAACCTGTCAGAAGTATAGTTGAAGGAAGTAAACTGAGGTTCTTACTTGTTTTGACGCTGAAGCGTATGACATCCTGGCAGAGTTTTAACAGCCGGTCATGTGATTCACCTGTGTCTCTCACCTCCAAATCAAGAAGCTTTTTCAGTTGTTCAGGAGGCTGCCACTCACACACCTGGAGATTCAGCAACAGCATGTAATTAACTGAGCATGGCAGAAGCTCAAGTTCAGGAAGATGTTAGAAGCACCTACTTGACCCTTACAAAGCTCCCAGATAATTGGGAGATGTGGAGATCTGAGCATGTCACCCTACTTCAGCACAAAAGAGCTATGAGAATAATGCAGATACTGTTGGAACAGAAGAGAGGTCTTAGATCTTCAAAGATTTCCTGGAGGAACCTATATCCAAGTTGTGACACAAAATAAAAAAAGACTCAAGCAAAAGTTACCTGTCCATTTCCCAATCTCTATCAGTGTCTCCCTTTCTCTTATTGTGTCTGCAGCATTTATAATGTTTCAAATACTGTGTTACTCACTTATTATGACTACCTAATCTTCATGAGAGTGGAGAACTTGGTCTATTCATTCACTGATTCCAAGCAAGTAACATAGAGCCTCCAAAAGAATAGGTGCTCAATACAGGGGTACTGAATAACTAGATGAATAAGTGGAGAGATAAAGCTAAAACATGGCAGGCTTTATGAGAACTACTACTGAGCTTGCTTTGGCTGAGAAACTCATTAAAATGTTCAAGATAGGGGAAGGAAAGGGTCATATGTGTTTTAGACAATAACTTTACTTGCTAAGTAGAAATTCCAAATGAATTAGAAAAAGGAGGTGACTATAATAGATCAGGCAAGAGAAGATGGTTGTTTGAATAAAGGTAGGTGCTTTAGAAAAGAAGTATATGGTTTCTAGAGGTATTTCGAATGTAGAATCAATAGAACTTGGAAATGAGTAAGATGGTTAGGATGAAGATGAGGGACAAGTCAAAGAGAATTATGAGGTTTCTGTCTTAGACACAAGATCTTATGGTGGCAACGAGACAGCTGGAAAAGGGTCTGTTTGGAAGTAGGGTGAGGATGATGACTTAGACTTAGTTTAAGTCACCCTTAGAACATCCAAAAGGGGTGTAGCACTCAGTCTGATGCTCTTGTTAAAGATCAGGGTCAGAGATGGATGTCACAGTCCAGAGAGAATCTACAGAGAAGAGGAGAAGGCACAGGAATACTTAAGGGATGGGCACAGGAGCTCACCTTGCAGGTGGAGGACAGGCCAGGAAGGGAGACTAGGAGAACTCAACACCACCAAAACCAAAAATGAAGAATGTTTTAAGGAGAAGATGGTGGCCACTGCCAAATACTTCTGAGATGCCAAATGAGATAAAGACTGAGAAGTGTTCATGGGATTTATCAACAAGGAGGTGTTCTTGGCAAGAGCAGTATGACTTAGAGAGGTGCGGGTGGAGGCCAGATTGTGGTGAAGTGAGGATGTGGGAGGTGACAAAATGGAGGGAGGGAGTGTAGACAATCTTGAAAAAAAAGGTTTGCTTGTGAAGTGGGGAGGAGAGAGACCAGGGAATAGCCAGGGAGTGAGAAGCCTGGGAGGTGGGAAGTTGGGGAAAATAGCAAGTTGTGCGAGAAGCATGAAATTAAACTGATGGTGTAGCTATGACCGGAAGAGGGATAGCACAGTGCCTAAGACAGCCCACGGAAATGTCTGTGGATACACTCACAGTGTGGATGAGTCTCGAATGAATTTTGATAAGGGAGAACAGCAAGTCTCAAAAGGCTACTTCTGACATGATGCCATCTGCACGACACCCATGGAAAAGACAAAAACTACAGGACAGAATATAGACCAGTGGTTTTCCAGGGGCAGGAGGGGCCATGAGTGGTTGGTTATGAAAGGGCACGGGGAAATTGGGAGGGAGATGAAACTGTTCTATATCTTAATTGTGGTGATGGTTGCATGACTTGTCAAAGTTCATGAAACTGCACATCAAAAGGAGTATACTTTACTGAATCTAAATTATAAATCAAGTTTTTAAAAATTGGCTGAGAAAGAATGCCTACTAGAGAGGGCACTAGGAGTAATCATCTCCCCAAGAGTATTGCAGGTCACCATTTAATTGTGTCCTATTGAATCTCAGACAAAGGTCAAGTTAGTGGTATAAAAACTTTACCTCCATCCCCAGCCCCTAAATGCTTTCAATCAAACTTCATATGAATGGACATCCTGCACATCTACCATACTGTGTTCCATGTGTGCTTCCTTAATTGATAACTTAGGATTACAAGCCTCACAACTCCAATTAGTACCCTGTGTATGAGCCTTTCTTTCCAAAGAAAAATAAAAATAAAAAGCCCTTTGCTATATTCGATACATATTTCTTTTTTTCTTTTTTCTTTTAGTTTTGTACAATGAACCCAGGGCACTCTACCACTGAATTACATTCCCAGCCATTTTTATTTTTTATTTTGAGATGGGGTCTCACTAAATTGCTTAGGCTGACCTCAAATTTGTGACCCTCCTTCCTCAGCTTCCTGAGTGGCTGGGATTGTAGGCATGCACCCCTGCACTTGGGTGCATCTTGGCCTTCTGCAATACTCTTTCCATTTTTTATATTTCTGCTTTCTTTAATATCCCTAGAAAGAAGCATGCCCACTGGAGATTTCTCTCTACCCATCAAAATCTTACTCAAACTTTACACTCTGCATCAAAGTTCAAAGTTCCCATTTTTCTATGAAATCCCTAAAGTCTGCCCCAAACTCACAGCATTTATCACATTCTCACTGGGACCTCTTTTCTCTTTTTCCAGTGAAAATTTATCCTTCCAATTAGATTGTGAATTCTGTTCAAAGCTGGGTCTTTATCTTATGTTTCTTTGTATCCTCTAGGGCTGAATATAATGCCTCACCAGTAGCTAACACTCAGTTAATATTTAATGACTGAATAAAGGCCAATTTAAAAACATACTTGCCAGAGGAGCAGTGGGCTCCAATGCAAACCAGGTCCAAAGTATTTCACAAATACAGAGAAGACCAAAAATATGCAATTATAAATATATAATTTGAATGGATAAGAAATACCATCAGCACTTTTGCCTTGAACATAATTATTCCAAGTTCACAGGTCATATTAACCTATTCTGTTGGTTTTCTCAAAGGAATATGACCAAAAATTCAGAATAAATACCACCACATTCAAAAACCTTTTAATATGAGTTCTATTTCCTGCTAATATAATGGGAGGGTCTCTCCCATATGCTCATTTGTTAGTAATCCAATTCCAACATGAAAACTGATCAGGGTCATAAAAGGTAATTTAGTGATTTTTAGAGGTATATGAAGAAGTTAAAGAGTGAAGATTCTAATGCTAGATTGCCTGCAGTTTAGCTCCAGCTCAGATACTCACTAGTGGGTGATATTGGGCAATGTATTTGATCCCTGTATGCCTAACTTTTTCCCTCATCACTAAAATGGGACAGTAATTAGTACCTGTCTTTAGGGTTTTTTAATTTTAATGTTTAGTTTTTAATTGACACTTAAAGATTATACATATTTATGGGGTCCATGTGATATTTCAATACTTACATACATCAAAGAATGTTCAAATCAGGAAAAGCATATCTATCTCCCCAAGGATTTATCATTTCTCTGTAATGGAAATATCCCAAATCCTTTCTTTCAGCTTTTGTGAAATATATGCTACATTATCTACAGTCACCCTATTGGGCAATAGAATATCAAGGAATTTATTTCTCCTCTAAGTTAACACCCCTTGACCAGCCATTCCCCATATCTGTTTCCCCCATTCACCCCAGGCTCTGTTAACCAACATTAAAGATTAAATGCACAAATACATATGAGGTAGTACTTAGAACAGAGCCTAGCATGGAGTAGATACTCTTGAGAGTCAATGTTATTATTAGTAGTTCTAATAACAATTTGAAACTGAATTTGAGCTTGTATTTCAAACCTAGAATAAGTAATTGGTATCAGACAGGGATCAGATTTAATAACCCAAGATTTCTAGTCTAATCTCAGACAAGATTCTGGGAAGGAATGTTAGATTAATAAAAAGATATTTCATAGCCTTTTCAACCTTCTGTTTGATTTTTCACTTGCAATATGAAGGATATTTACAATAAAATAGAGAGGAGTTGGGGGATGAAACTTAGTGGGAGTGCTTATGAAGTATGGATGAGGCCTTCAATTCCATCCCAAGCAAAAGAAAGAAGGAAAGAGAGAGAGAGAGAGAGAGAGAGAGAGAGAGAGAGAGAGAGAGAGAGAGAGAGAGGGGGTGGGAGTTGGGGAAGGAAGGAAAAATAAAATAAAATAGAGAAAACAGTATGTTTTAGAGTGTACAAATCATAGCAGCAGCAGATTATTTATAATCCATATTACTACCAAGGGCAGCAAGCTTCATCACTGTGTTTCAGAGCCTTATCTGGTTAAGCCCTGGAGTCTCAGTTGATCTCCCAACAAATGATGGCTGACAAAAGTCAATCCTCAGGGAAGGTAGACACTGGGTGGGGATCAAGGAGGGAAATGACCCAAACTCTGGTATCTGGACATCATCCCTTGAGACAAAGGTCCCTGGGAAATGAAAGCCTGTATTTTTCATTTTCCTTATATAAAGCCATATAGATATGGGAAAGATCTCTTTTTCCCATTTCTGCCTCAGTCTCCCAAATGACTGAGATTATAGACATACAACACTGAGCCCAGATTTTTCATCCAGATAAATTATTTTTACCTTTTCATTGATATCTGTAGCTTTCAAAACCACCTCTTCCATTATTAGCTTACAGGCCTCTTCAACAAATTTTTCTCCAGTTTTTGCATCTGTTGTAGGGCCGTTCAGTACAACCCCATCCACAAGAACAGCACTCTTCTTATTTGGAACCATCTCTTGCTGATCAATATCGCCTAGAAGCACAAAGCCAAATTGTGTTTGAGAGGTAATCTATTTATTTCATACAGCGAAACACAGGCAGGATGAAAAAAAAATAAAAGAAAAAGAAGGAAAAAAGAAACAGGATCACTACCCCAGCTCCAAATGGTATACCTTCTTTAAATACATGAAGGTACCATTAGAGGTATTGAAATCAACAATTTCTTATGGTACCCAGTGGCATGACAGAGCTAAGGAAATTTCATAAAGCTTATGATTTGTGGGTAAGTAAATCTACCTTATTATCTGTGCTACTCTATGCTAGGCTGAGTGAGTACATGGAGTGAATGACCCCTGTTCAGTATAATTTCAGGTCTGATCAGGAAGGGTGCATTGTATGCAACATTTCCCATGCTGAATGATGATGAAGTTGCAAAAGTAATGCCTTCCATAATTAGAGATTTGGTCTACAAAACTATCACACCTAAAAGAGAGTAGAACGTTTTCTGGCATTCCCAAACATATACCAATGATTGCCATCAGATCCCTTCCTTAGATACATTCTTCCTCCCTCCACAGTAGGGTGTGTGCTAAAGGGAGGGGAACTAGGCATTTGGAGAAGAAGAAGGAGAAAAAGAGGCCTTCAAATTTTACCTGGAATCAACACCACTTTTATTTTGTAAGTAGCCCTTTGAAATATAAAGCATATTTGTTCTAACTTTCAGAATCTGGTACACTGAGTAGATAAATCATACAACTGAGGTAGCAGGCTTAGGTCTACATTTCCCTAAGCAAATTAACTCAGCATTTCTGAGTCCTCAGAGGAAACTCTGTGCAGAAGTAAAGGAAATGGTACCTGGCCAGATACAGATTGTTTTCCTCAAGGAAGCAATAATGCACTTCTGCAATGGAATACCAAATTGAATTTTATAAAGTTCCATCCTGTATTTGATGTATCTGAATTACAGAAGGAACTGAGAGGGATCATCTGGTCACCTTCAAAACAGTAAATATTGAAATCTTCAAAGGCAGAGAGAGCTATCTGCTTTCTTCCTAAAAGACTGGCTCGCATAAGCATGTTTCTCTAAACGTAAGTACCCGTTTCCTTTAGGTATATGTAGTTCTTGGTCCGTTTCTCCATGAACTAAATGTCAACATCTGCACAGGAAGGTGGTTCTATTTTCCTTTCGTGAAGCATGCTGTTTAGCATCAGGGAGCATGGAGGAGCTCAAGAAAGGCAAACACAGCACACATATTTTGAACACATGCATGGAAAGATCTTGGTAACATGGGCTCAGGTCTGTTTCAGGTACACATTGCTGTATTGTAATTTGTCCAATTTAACCATGTGTCCTCTTTTAATAAGTTATTCTTAAGGGAGAAGGAGCAATGTAAACACTTTAGTAATTTTTTTATTGATTAAAAAAATAAATGACATTTATTTTTTTAATCAATAAAAATGCGAGGGACAAGGACAGGCTGAGAGGTAAGAGCTGGAGTTGCTGTTATTCCCTGGGCAATAAAGCCTGTATTTTTCATTTTCCTTATATAAAGCCATATAGATATGGGAAAGATCTCTTTTTCCCATTTCTGCGGAATGCATTACAATTCTTATGACACATATACAGCACAATTTTTCATATCTCTAGTTGTATATATTGACCCTCTATGGTAGTGACAATGCTTTGTTCCTGAGAGTCCCTCCCCTCCCTGAAGCTCACAGCCAACTCCTGCAAAAAGAATGAGAAAAAAGCGAGTGGTAGGAGGGTGTGTGAGCTTGTCTTTAATAACGCTAGACTTTTCACATGTGCAGTTTTATAGCAGAAAGATGGGACAGAATGTGCACAGGATCGTACAACAGCGAGGTGGGTGACTAAAGGCTAAAAAGTCAACATGGGAATCTGTATCTCAAAAGAAAGGTTACTGCCTACTCAAAATAGCCCACCACAAAAATGATTCTGGCAATCTAATCCAGATCGTCAACCAATATTTATCACAAGCTCTGATTTGATCATATTCTCTTCTTTTTTTAAAATCAGTATCCGTCTCCTTCTTATAAGGTACTTTTGGTTGCAGAAATTTACAGAAACAAATTTTTACAGTGTTTTTCAGAATTGCACCTCTCAACATACCTTCCATCTTAAATCCACCTAAACATGCTGAGAGCCTATTCAAAACAAAACAAAACAAAACAAAACTCTCTAAATATATGTGCTTCAAATAATTCCATTCTTATGGAGGGCTCCAACTGTATTAGCATACACTAAGCCTCAGATCATTTTTTCCTCCAAGTTGAATGTTCTGGTAAAATTCTGCAACTTTCTAAACCCTTTCATTTTGTTATTGACAACTACAAATGTTGCCCACAAAGGCCCCAGATAAAACTGTCATGGGAAGAGCCTCCAATTCGGGGAAGACCGAATTGCAGCAAAGGCTCAATCTCGCATCCTCCTACTAAAGGCAAACCATCCAGAAAACTCCAGCGATGAATTTCGGTTTCACCCTTCACTTTCACTTATCTTTCACTTGAAAGGATGCATTTGACAGGGTTTAGGGGCAAATGTTGAAGCATTAGAATTGAAATTTTAGATGGAAATGCTCTGTATCCAAAGGTACTATCCCCTCAAAAAAAAAATGGTGTTGTTTTTTTTTTGTTTGTTTGTTTTGTTATTTTTTTCAGGTCTTGAAAATAAAATAGGAAAGAGGGCAATTATTCTGGGAACCTTGGTTATGTCAGTAGGCAGTGCTATTATTAAGCACACAGAAAAAGGCTTTTTTAACCTCATTAGTAGGATTTCAGGCCTTTATTGCCCAGGGAATAACAGCAACTCCAGCTCTTACCTCTCAGCCTGTCCTTGTCCCTCCCACCCACCCCCTGTCTCATTTATTCTTTCTCTTTGTCTCTCCCTCTTTTCTCTCTCATACATACACACAGAAGATAAAATAAAAACTGTCAAACACCCACTTCCAAACAGAATAGCAATGAGATTTAAAACATCAATGTCTTCACATCCATCAACTAAAGAAATCCCTATAACTCACATAATTAAGAGAAAAATACTACAGCAAGTCTATGAAGAGGGGGTTTGGATTATCTATTTTCTCCATACTCAAGCTTTATTCTATTGCCAAATGTGATAACATGCCTCTGTTTCCCCTTCATTTGTCTGGTTTGGGAAATACCTCTGGAGACCTCTAATAGGCCAAACTGAGTCCTCTGAGAGTGCACATCCCGGGCTTTCTTTATAACTGCTAGAGTTAATGGTGGTATTTTTTGAAGTCTTTTAACGGGAAGAATCTTCCAGGAACTGCCTGCTTCTCCTACCACCTTGATCCAAACCATCATCCAATGCTGGGATCACTGCAGTCGCCTCCCAGTTAACCTCCAGCCCCCACCGGCTCTCTTCATGACCTGTGGACTGTTCTTACTGTAGCAGCCCCTATGTCCCTGTGAGGCGATGTCACATGATGACTCCTCTACTCAAACCATTCACAACCTCTCATCTCCTCAAACTAAATTCCAAAAGCCTCACAAGGACCTCCATGCCCCACACGAGCCCATTTCCCCATTATCTCTTCAGCTTCTGATCTCCTCTCTTCCTAAGTCTTCTAAGCTCACCCAGCTCTTTCACCTTTGGTCTCATCTCTATTACTTAAAATTCTATTCTTAACCATCAGTTTCTGAGGGGGCCTTCCTCGGCAATACTATATGATGCCATAACCCCCTCTCTCTACTACCTTCTTACTCTACCTTGACTCCAGAGCAGGGACCACCCTGTGACATGTGATACCTGGATGAATTAATGCATCTGTTTAAACCTCTGTCTCTCCAGAAGGGGTTAAGCTTGATGCCAACATGAGCTTGGATCTGCTGGTTTCACCATTTGTTTCTGCAGCACCCAGAACATTCCTGGTAGTTTGAAGGGGTTTGGTAAGTATTTGCTAACTCTTAATCAAAAGACACTTGCTCCGGTTCCTTCAAACAACCAGTGAAAATATGCTCTGAGATGCCACTGCAGGTTATCTGAAGGCCTCTCTGATTTGCCTGCAAAGGGAGGAGCCTGGACTGAACCAAGCAGGAGACACCCTTGGCTGGGATGCAAAGACACAGAATAGAACTGATGGGCTTGAGAAGAGATGGAGT
The DNA here is from genome assembly GCF_021218885.2 of Marmota monax. Taxonomy (NCBI): domain Eukaryota; kingdom Metazoa; phylum Chordata; class Mammalia; order Rodentia; family Sciuridae; genus Marmota; species Marmota monax. The sequence goes on from NW_026695228.1 coordinate 5,346,967, forward strand.
GGGGGCTGAAAGAACTTGGGAACAGAGTCAGGAGGTGCACCTGAGTCCATGGTCTCTGTATTAGAAAAGGAGACCACACAAAAAAGACTCTCACTTTCCTCCCCTCTTCTCTGTCTGCTCACTGTCCTTCTGTTCTCTCTCTCTATTTTCCTTTGGGGGTCATTTGACTTCTGAAAATCAGTCCATCAACTATAGTCTCCACCCAGGAATCACACTGCCCTCTGAAACTAGTCAATCCCTAAACACTTCCACTCCTGCATTTCTACCAATATCTCAAATCCATCCTTTCGAAAACTGTACATAAACTCAATGTTTGCTTTGTTCAGAGGGTGCACAACTCTCTCTTACTTCACAAACATTGAATCCAGCCTCCAATATTGTTCCAAACATTTAGAAGTGGTCTTTCTCTTTGGCAAAGAATTGGATGAATGAATAGAGATGAAGCCTTAAAACAACACAGAGTGGGTACTCACTAAAGTTAGCTATCCTATAATATGAACTATCTCAAGAAATGTTAGTAACTGTAGTAAACAGTAATAATTCTTACTAAGTACAGAAATCCATAAAGGAATTTGCATGTGGTGGCAAGCTATGATAGGACAAAGGGAGGTCTTCTCAGAATGTTCACATGGCCAGTACAACAAACTCTACACCAAGAGGCTGTTAAGGTGTCTTTTGTGGAAGAGGTGGATGAGGGGCCACAGTGGCCCCTGTGAAGAGAGAAGGACTCCTCCAAGTATTTGGGACACATAAGGGCTGCCAAGTAGATCAGCCTCCATTGGGTGGGCACTTATCTATACAGCTCACCTTGTCACTTTCCACTGTGGTTATCTGTGTAGAGGTTTTCTTTCTTGTTCCAGATTGTTAACTCCTACAGGGAAAATATTCACGTCTCCTGTTGTCAGAGTTCAGTAAACTGGTTTTCACCAGCTCTCTGAGGACTGACTGCCTGACAGTATAGTTGTCTTAGAGGTCATGTCATCTAACCTTCTCAGACAACCCCCCAATTCCCCTCCACAACCCAGCAGTCTAGACATTAAGAGACCTAAGTTCTGCTTAGTCGCTCCTGAGCTCTTTGATCCTGGGCCAATATAACTTGTCTATATCTCAGTTTCCTAATTTATACAATGAAAGAAAAGTACTGCATTAGCTTCTAGAAGTCCCTGGAGGAAGACATAAAGATTCAGATTCCTGGATTCCTACCCCAAAAGGATTCAGTTCTAGGTGGAGCACTCTAACTTATACCAATAATACTAAAATAGACTAAATAAAGTTCAGGTGGCTTTGGGAATCAACAATTCTGGAAGGAACTTATAACCTTAGAGGTCCTTCCAAACTCTTCCCTCTTCAATGGTCTGGTTTCTCTCTCATCCTTAATAATCATGCATTCATTTCAATAAACATCCATCAATCTCCTACCATGTACCAAATAACAGATAAGGGAAATAGACTGAAGCCTCCAATTGAGTAGCCCAATGTCTCACTGGCAAATGAAGTGCTGAACAATTATAAGACATGTATATAGTGCTTTTTACGTGCCAGGCTCTGTTCTAAAAGTCTAATGGATTTGACAAACTTAGTTGTAACAAAAATTTCAGTTAGTGACTCAGTTTTATAGGTAAGGAAACTAGGGCATGCAGGGTTTAATTGGGTTTAATTGATTTTCCCAAGGTCATAGTAGCAGTTAGTAGTGACACTGAGGTAAACAGGGTACTGTAGTTCTGTGAAGGAGCAGTAGGTTCTGTTTTAAGGACATCTACAATTCGCAAGACAATATTAGGAAGTAACCAGCAACAGCAAGAAGAATTACACTCAGTTCCTGGCTTCGGTGACTAAGAGCTCAGAGGATTGAATAACTGCAGTAGAAGGTAGGAAGTGTCAAGTGTCATGAGAAAGACACCAAGAAAGCATTTTAAATGTAAATAATGTCGACATTTGGGGCTAAGGCCTGAGCTTATAGGAGAAGCTGAGGTGTCAGGAAGGACCTCTGAATAGCAGACTTGTCTTCTAGAATATCTGTGGTAATAAATAGTAATAATTTTGAAACCTCATCACTTCTTAAACCAGTGACTCCACTGACAGCTGGAATGGTCACAAAGCTTCTCCCAAGACTGACTTCAAATATGCATTTGTGTCATTTGTACAAGATTTTATAGTAAATGAGAAGACAAAACAAGTCTAACTTCTCTTTATTGGGACTCTAACTCAAATATGCAAAACTTCTATTAGTTCTCATCTCAATTTCTCATTTTACAGTTAAAAGTGCTCCAGGTTTTTTTCTCAGTAGTTTGCGATAGCCCATGATACTTACTGTGAGCCAATTTGCTTTTATCTTATAAAATGCTGGGTAGCACAACTCCAGGTGGGGCCTCACCAACCCTAAATAGAGTGAACTCATGGTTCCTGTCCTCTGGTTACCATGATTCTGTTAATGGGCTCCTATTAGCACCCCAGTGGATTCCAAAGCTGAAGCTTTGAACTAGGCAAATCCTGGCCCAAATTCTACATCTGCTGCTGTGAACATACCCATAATATTTAACTTCCATGAAATTCATATTTCTATTCTGGTAAATGGGGGAAATTGCTAGGCTATTACCTTGAGTCACTGAAGGGGTCAAAATGTGGTAATTCATGCAAGACACTTAGGAAAGTGCCAGAAACAGTGTAAAAGAACTCAATAAATGGTAACACGACGAAGGCGACAAAGTCCATATGGATTCTATTTTGGCATGCACAGACGCTATTGGCTCAGGTAGAGGTTATAATTAACAGCCTTCAGTTTTTATCAGAACATCTGCCAATAAGAGCAAAGTACCCCCATCCAAGGCTTTTTAATTGTTAAGAACAAATTAACAATAGAAAAATAATGTTTGCTTCCCAAGGACAGAAAAGGAGAAACAATGGATCCAAAGTGAATCCCAGCAACCTGGTTGGGAGGCTAAGGAACTCTTCAGAAAATTCATGCAAAGACATTGGAGATCAATGAAGTCCTGAGGGTTGGGACCTACAGAGCCCAGTAGATCAGACCTGGAAAGGCTGAGAAGCAAAGTCTGGGGGAAAAGTTAGGGTGGTAAAAACCTATTGTGTATCAAGCACTCAGACTGGTGCCTGGGGATAGAGAAGTAAACCATACAGAGTTCCTGTTCCCATGTAGCCAAAAGTCTAGACAAGACTGTTTAGGGAACCAAGGCAAAGGAAAATCAAAGTTAAAAAAAAAATCAAGATACATCTCTCTGTTCAGAAGTTTTCTAAGTCAGGAGCCCCTCCTAAGCCCCTCCCTACCTCGTTTTATGGATATAGCCAGTGCAGTCAGACTCAGTGCAGTCAGTGGTGTGCCTTTTCAAAGGCATGTTTGCATGCCTTTGAAAAGGCACACCACTTTTAAGCCATTTTGCTGAAAAATAAACATACCAATGAGAGGTAAATCTGTGGTAAACCTACAAAGAAGAAGACTACAGGAAATAAAAATTAAGAAATAACAGTGATGCAGGGCAGTTATTTGTAATTTGTGCAATGGCAAATTAGCTCCTCTCAACCTAGCCCTGTGGCTGGGGAGGATCAGAGAGCAGTAGGCTTAGGGGCTGAACAGCTTTCAGAGTGCAACAGCAGATACAAAGTCAAAGAAGAAAATGAACAAATGATAATACAACTTTAATTATCTGGAGAGGGGAGGCTACCTGCAAAAGGGGGGAAAAGAAATGAAAAAGAAAAGAGAAAAAGAAAACCTAAATCATTCCTTGAGACCCATTTTAGGATTGAATTCTTCTTAGCTGAAATGCACAGAAAACAGATACTTTTTTAATTTATACTTTCATAAAATATTCATGGAATATCAGTTGAATTCCTACTATGTGCAAGACCTTGTGGCAAGTACTATGGGAAACTCAGATATGAATCAGACACACAGATGGTGACCTCAAAATCCAATAAGAATTAGATATGTTTGCAAATGCTTGGAATCCCACCACAGAAGAATAAAGTATGATCCTTGAGGTCAGACAAAACATGCACAGAAATTGCAGAGAAGAGTATTGCTTCTAAATGTGAGAAGCAGAAAGTTCTGGGCAAAGTGGCATTTGAGATGGCTCTTCGTTCAGTCACTCACACATACTTATTTACTGCCCAGTATGCACAGAACACCATGATGCATCTATGGCTGAGGAATGAACAAGAAGACAGGCCAATTTACATTCAGATGAGGTAGATGTGAGATGCAGGTAGTAAAAATGCAAACATATGAATCATTAGGATAATTGTAACTCTGATAAATGCTTTGAAGGAAATTACCTGACTTGATAAAATAAGGACAGGGAGCTATTTCAGATATGTTTAGGAAGAAGTATTTCTACAGACGAAATATTTGAATTAAGACATGAAAGAGGAGGAACAGATATGAAAAGAAATGGAAAGGAACTAGTCCAGGAAGAAAGAGCAGACAATATAAATACTCAGTTAATTGATCTTTTTAATTAATAAATAAATAAATAAATAAATAAAAAGATCAGCATGGCCCAAGTGCAAGGACAAGGGGAAGGAAGGAATAAAATGAGATTTGCAAAGACAGACTAGGAGCAGGCCAGGTAAGTTTGTATTTTACTATAAAAGAACAGGCAGTCATTTGAGAATTCGAGATAGAGGGCTGATATGAGCTAGTTTACATTACAGAACATTACTCTGGGAGCCATGTAGAGAAGGGACTATCAGAAGATACACGTGGAAACAGAGAAATTGCTTGGAACGCCACTGCAATTGTTCATGCAAGAGATAATGGTGACTTTGGTCTGGAAATCAGCCATGGAGAAGTGAGTGAAGTGATACAACTGGGCAGACATTTTGGTGGTAAAACTAAAAGGACTTGCTGAGGAATTGTACATGGGGGTCAAGGAAACAAAAGAATCTAAGGTAGCTATCAGGATAGAGGTCTGGGTAATGGGTTGATGGTAAATGGTGGTGCACCCTATATTGACATAGGGCAACACCAGAAAAAGAGCAAGTTAGGCAAGGGTGGCGTGTGGGAGATCAAGATTTTTGACTGATTCATAGGAACTGGTGATAACAGGGTGGAAACAAAGATCATGGCAAGGACATTCAAGACATAAAAGGACATTTGTGACATAAAAAGCAATGTCAGCCTGGCATGGTAGCGCATGCCTGTAATCCAAGCAGCTTGGGAGGCTGAAGCAGCATATCACAATTTCAAAGCCAGCCTGAGCAACTTAGTGAGGCCTTAAGAAACTTAGCCAGACTATGTCTCAAAATAAAACATTTTGGGCCTGGGGTTATAGATCCGTGGAAGAGTGCTTGAGGCACTGGGTTCAATCCTCAGCACTACATAAAAATGAATAAAGAGATTGTGTCTGTCTACAACTAAAAAAACCTTTTTTTAATCCAAAATAAAAAATTTTAAAAAGGGCTGGGAATGTGCTCAGTGGTTAAGCACCCCTGGGTTCAATCCCTTGTACAAATAATAATAATAATAATAAGAAGAAGAAGAAGAAGAAGAACAACAACAACAACAACAACAACAGTGGCAGAAAAGTATGTGTAGACATACATGAGTCCAGAATGCTTTAGGAGCCGAAAGAGAAGGCATGGAGACCAATCTTACAGAGAGTGCAGAGGCCCTGGCGAGTCTGATGATCAGGCAATAGGAAGCCACTTAGAACTTCTGATGGGATGAGAAGAGTGCTTTAGAAAGATGAAGTGGGTATTGGTGTGGAGTTCAGATGGGAAATCAAGAATTGGAGGCAGAGAGATGTAATGACAGAGGGAGGACATGAACTAAGTAGTAAACAGGATAGAGGTTTGTATTTATTTTGTACTTTCCCCTATAAGAACATATTGGAATGAGCCCAACCACTGCTCATGGAGAGGATAGCTTTTCTGTGCTCTGCTATAATATTTGGGTGAAATAGTGAACAAAATAAGACAAAGGGAAAAATCATTTTGTGTATCAATTTCTCTCTTGCAGAGCCCAGATAACTATATAACCTTTCTGGGAGGTGGCATGTTCCCATCACCCAGGGTTTTATTTTATGAGATCCTGCTGGGTTAGCATGAGAGATACCCGTCAGGTGATTCAGATTCTACTGAAACCCCAAGTCATCTCCTTAACAAAGGACCAGGTCCATAAAAACCACCGGCTCCTCAGAAGGCCATCTCTGAACAGCCACAAAAATAGTTCTCTGGCAGTGGACACCGAGTGCTTGGTGAGCCATAAACCCTATTTTACTTTTTTTTTTAAATTTCAAAAATGGTCTTCTTTCAAGGGCACCAGGCCAGCCATTAGATACCCTTTCTGATATTTTCAGGGGAGTTTTTCTGAGACATCTGTCCCAATTGTTTGAGCAAAGAGGACTTGACAATCTATACATGATGCTTGTCATATTATTGACAGGTCTCTAAACCACCCCTTGCCACCCCACCTTGAAATCTCATGGTTTTCTCTGATGAATAGCATTTCTCTTGGAAGGCCTTTAAGGCAGTGGGCACCGTGAGAAAACTGGACTTGGCATACATGCTGGGTAATGTCATGCCCATCCTTCAGCCCCAGCTGTGGATGATATGGGGATAGCTACTGCACTATAGTAAGGGACTTTTCCTGGGAGCTGTACTCACTCAACTTCCTGCTCCTCCTGGTCACCACCACTACCCTGTGAGTCACAGCATTTTCCTCCTCTGCCATCTCAGCTGTATGTCTTCAATTATTCTTCTTCTTATTTCTTGTCTACAGATACACGTGAAATACTAGATTTCACTCATGGCTTTATTCTGTTTTCTGAGCTGTAAGGCTGAGTGGCATGAATGCTCATTTTCAGTTTGCTTGTTTATTTGGAGACACTCTTGGCCTAGTTAGCATTTCAAATGAAGCCATCCTTCCCCCAGGACCTGGTCTCTGTAAGACTGTCCGTTGAATGAAGAAAGATTCCTTGTGTTGGTACCTCCAAGTATTCCATCTCTCCAGAGTTGCTTTGGTTCCTGTATTCCCAAGATCTCCAATTCCATGTGCTTCCCCAGATCCTCCCAATATACTCTCCCTCTTGGACAGAAGAGTCATTCTGGGGCTGGGGATATGGCTCAAGCGGTAGCGCGCTCGCCTGGCATGCGTGCGGCCCGGGTTCGATCCTCAGCACCACATACAAACAAAGATGTTGTGTCCACCGAAAACTAAAAAATAAATATTAAAAAAAAAATTCTCTCTCTCTTTCTCTCTCTCCCCTTCTCGCTCTCTCTTTAAAAAAAAAAAAAGAAGAAGAGTCATTCTGTACTCTGTGAAACTAGAGAACCATGACTAATACTCTAAGTAACTTGGACTCTGTAGCCATTTACAACTAAGGAAAATTAAAACCATCTTGGCAGGTAACTAAGCAAGTCTTGGAACAATGAGAGTTTTTCATCATTTTTTATTGTTCTCCAAAACTTAAAGGTCATTCAGTTATTATCACAAAATAAGTATGGTGGGGTTTTTTTGTTTGTTTGTTTGTTTGTTTTCTGTTTTGTTTTAACATTTCACTTATGTACAATTCTGGATGCTTGAGGTCAAGGAGTGTAGAGCCGTCTTCATGAAAAGAGTCCAGGCCGATGCTGCCAAACAGAAATATAATGCAAGCCACAGATCCAAGCCACTTGGATAATTTTATCTTTCTAGCAGATCTTCTAGTTGTAGTTTAGCATAAAGAAAGCAAAACTATAACTTCACTTACAAAATAATAACAGTGAATCTTTTATGGTTACTTAGAATGAACCACGTGCAAAGCTAGCACTTCATATGGCTCATTCCATTCCATTCCCAACACAATGTTTTGATGAAAGCATCTTCATTAATTCCACTTTCCAGATAGAAAAGCTGAGCCAGAAAGATGAAGAGAATGGTCCAAATCATACAGCTAAGCAGTGACAGAGCCAGAATTGGAAGCCAGATAGCCAGAGTCCAGATACCTTGTTAATAATTATCACATTCTGCTTTTGTTTCCCAAAATAGGCAAGCAAGAAAATATTGCTTCCTGTGTCTCATCAACCACGCTAAACTATTTGGACACATATTTTGTACTCTTAAAGCAATAAGCAATTATCTGGGAAGTATGTATTAAATTACAACGTGCTGCAATTTAATATCAAGTTTTAAAACCAATTTGCTCAAGTGTTGACTTCAGAATTTTAAATGTATTCCATTTAACCAGCAATTTAAGTGAAAATTTAAATAAATGCTATAAATGGGTGCCTAATTTGCATGATCTGTTGATTAACTCTGATGTGGGCCTCATCTGTGCCTGGGGTTGTAACTTATGTCTAGGGCTTTGGCAAATCACTTTCTAGGCAAGAAAGGGGGCAGTTACTTTTAGTTCTTCTGCACCTTGCACTCACCTGGGACATTCCTGTGTGGCCACCCTCAGATACAGAAAACCCACCAAAACTCCTTGGTGAAGTTACTAAATATGGTTGTAAAAACACTGAGAAGCTGCTTGGAACAGCAATAAGATCTCTCCAAGGGGTACCTTTAAATACAAAGTGGTCTAAACTGCCTTCTGAGAAGAGAGGACTACTCTGTCACTCTAAGGGATAATGCACAACTGAATTGTGAGTACCCAGAGGGGCCAGAGCTGAATGGCTCAGTGAAGTCAGGCAGAGGCCAAGGATGCCATCAACATCTTCCTTCTCATCTTTTACATCATGCAGAATCTACCTCCTCAGCATAAAATTAGAGCAAATCTTCTAAAACTCTGATGCTGCCTGAGAGCCACCACAAAACTCTGATGCTGCCTGAGAGCCACCACATGATAGGTGGTGTTCCTCCAGTGACCAACATGGGAACTCTGGGGTAGGTCCACGCATCTCTGTGCTGCCCTGGTGTTGAGAGGTAGAGCATTCACAGAATAGCCCATAGCAGATGGCAACCACACTGGCATGGGTTATCCCTCTCAACTGAGACCCATCAAAATAGGAGTTTGGATCCATCTAGAATATATCCCAAGGATTTTTTTTTAAATCAATTATGTGGAGGAACTTGGGACCTTATAGAGCTTTACAAACACGTGTAGATTATTTAGCCAATGTTCTCCCTTTGAATTTGTGGGAACTGGGGTTTAAGGGTACAGGGCTGTTGATGCTCATGAAACTCCTGCTCCAGGCCTACCGCATCCACTAAGGATGGTCAACACTCCACCCCTCAAGAGCATCTTGAACTATTCATTTCATGTCATCATAGTCACCACTTATTTGGGGTTATGTGTCAGATTTCTGGCAAGCCTCTTATAAATAGCTGGGCACTTATCCAATACAACAACCCCATAAAGACACAAACAACTAAAACACACTTGGATTAAGCAGGAAAATAAATTATTGAGAGGTCATATCAGTTATCTCTAGTTGTATTAAAAAGGGCTCCCAAATTTAGTAGCTTAAAACCAAAATAATATGTTCATTCTTAGGTGCTGGCTGGGTGATTTTGCTGGTCTTTCCTGGGCTCACTCACATCACTGTATTCAAATTGCTCACTGTCTCAGAGCAGAGCTCAGTGGGGAAGACCGAGGTGGCTGAGCCTCTCTCTCTCCATGTGGGCTTTCATTATCAAATAGATTAGACTGCTCTTGCTCACAAATTTGAAGGCAGCGAAGGAAGAAGTTACAGAGACTCTTGAGGTTTCAGATAAGATGTCACACAACCTCACTCCTGCCACATGCTACTGGTTAAAGCAAATCACAAAGACAGCTGGATTCAAGGGTACAGGAAAACAGCTCACCTCCTGCTGACTGATGGCAATGTCCAATTGCCCAGCGGTGTGCTTGCGGGGAAGGAGGACCTTTGAAGTCATGTTTGCAATCTGTCGCTCCGGCCTCTCACCATAAATCATCCATTTTCTTCTCATCCACAAAATATACCCCTTTCCATCCTGAGATCTCCAAAACTCTCATATCCCATTATAGAATTAGTCTCAAAATTCAAGAATTCACATCTGAATCTGCCTGCAGGCAAATAAGGCTGCTCAGCTGCAGCTGATCTTGGTCCAGCAACCCACAAACGAAAAACACAACACCACGCCCAACATACAATAGTGATTCAGGACATAGCAACACCACAGAACTCCCAGGAAAGACCGGGAGGCACAGGGCAATCACCAGTCCATCGCAGTTCTGAAATCCAGCAGGGCATGCATGGCACATGGTCAACAGGGTCAAGTTCTGCCCTCTGTGGTGGTTTCCTAATCCATTTTTCTGTGTGGCTCTTGGCTCTGCCTTCTGGCAGAGGTGCAGCAGAGGTACAGCCTCTCCAACAACCTCTAAGGTCAAATATGGTAATAGGTACCCATAGGCATGCCAGCATGCTAAGGCTGGTCCTCCCTCTCTTCTTCCTTTATCTCCATGCTTGGATATTAAGCCACAGACAGGCCAGTTACCCAGAGGAAACAGCTTTCTTTCTCCAGCCCCTTTCACAGTCATGGTTTGTCAATCAGACATGTCTGGATTCCCAAATTCCCCGGATAAGATCCAACTTGGCTGCCCTTGTCAGTTCTTCTGTCAGGCTGATTAGTGACTGTTCTCTGATTTCCAAGTCCCCTTACAGACCTTTTTCCTTGTTAGATTTTATCATTTTTGTCTAAAGTCCAGTTCCTATAATAAATTCCTTATTCCATAATTCCATCATTCTCTTTACTTGGATATTTTATTGTATTTAATCTTCACAACAGCTGTACAAGTTACATACTAACATCTCCATTTTACACTTGAGGACACAGACTCAGAGAAGTTAGGTAACTTGCCTAAGGCTACATAGCTTAAAAAAAAAAAGATGAATGGTATCATTTGCTTGTTTCTGTGTTGCAAAGACTCTTACTGTTGCTAATTTCATGGCACCAATCCTTTAACATCTGGCTTACAGGGCTGGAGGTGTAGATCAAGGACAGAGCATTTGCCTAGTATGCATAAGACACTGGCTTCAGTCTCCAGCACCAAAAAGAGGGGGAAAAAATAAGACTCAACAATATTTCTGAATGTTGAACACTCTCAGGAGCTGGAGCTGGTCTGAGGTGGTTTTAACACTCCTCTGAATGAGGAGCTAGGAAAACATCAGCTCATCACTGACAACGCAGCAAGAGTTATCAGGGACATGGTAGGGTGGCTGGTCAGCTGACTAATACACGTGCCCGTATGGGAGCCAGCCAGCTTCCCAGGGCGGCCATCTTTGTGTCTTTGCCTGCGGGCTTTCTATTTTGATCAGAAGCTTCTCTTCCTTCTCACATGTCAAGTCTGAAGCTCTGAAAAGTTAATACCACACCTCAGCATCCCTTAAACATAAGTGATAGTAATGAATGTATAAACCAGGAGTCACTTGTCCTTCAGATGGGACAGCTCTGATGTGTGTGCTCTTCCCTAACACCTGGGGTTACCCATCAAGATCAAGCCTCAGTTACTTCAGTGACATTTACTTCATCATGTACCCTTTGTTGGCTGCTTCCTTGGGATCACTTTACCAAGTAACTATTTATACTCAAATCCTCCATTCAGAGTCTGCTTCTGGAAAGCCCAAATCTAACAAATAGTTTCTACTTTTTGAATGCCAGTGAAGCAGAGAGATACTGTTTTACGCACATGAATGTTTTGTCATTTTTTTTTTCAGGGGATAGTATTGGGGATTGAATCCAATCTTATTTTGAGACAGGCTAAGTTGCCAAACCTGGCCTTGAACTTGTGGTCCTCCTGCCTCAGCCTCCCTAGGAGCTGGAGTGTGCAGTCCCATCCTTGCTTGCATAAATCTTTATGACACCCTATGAGGCAAGTATCATACCCAGCTCTACAAATATGGAAATGAAGATCAAAGAGATTTCTTAATTCTATGGAGATCACAGAGGTGGCAAAATAAATAACAGAGCTAATATTCAGACTATGATTGATTTCATTGTTTCTTCTTCTTCCACTAAACTATGCAGCCTCTTGCACCCAGGAGAGTGGACTTACATATGAAACAATAAAAGAACAATTAACTGCTAAGCTGACATACTGTATTGAACTCTTCGAGGCAAAACTGTCATCACACTTACATTCCACAATTACTTTCTAAAATTCTCTTTTGTTGTGCCATCAACCTGAAAAATAAGGACACTGACTAATATTACAAAATCCAATTGTTCATAGATTTTCCTTCTTCTCTTTCTCTATTTCATACAAATTAGGTAGTGAAATACAACTGGGCTGATGGCATCACAGAATATACCAGGATGAAAATGCATATGAAGGAAATATGTTGCTTGGGTGTATTTCTTTGGCCTGCATAGCATTGAAAGAACACATATATCATAAAATACCAACTAAGTCTCTATTGACTTTATAAGTCAATACAAAGTATTAGGAGATCAAACAACCCAACATCCAGAGTGCCGAATTGGGAATAGTCTTATCAGCTAACAACTTCAAACAAAGGGAGCGGTGCACAATATATTTAATGGGCAAAAACTAGAGTGTGGAAATTAAAAGTTTGTTGATGCTGTGGCTAAATCATCAAAACGGATGTTAATATTAATGATGGCTGACTAACATCAAGTAATTTAGATAGTTGTTCCGAAATATTTAGGATTAAGCAACTTCTGAATGCTGAAATTCTTAGCCATGCACCAAGAAGTCTCAGATGCTGGTGGAAAGAAACATAAGTTCCAAGTCTGATTTAATCAGTATCTTGCAGGGTTGGTTTCTTACTTTTAATTAGCTGCCTTCACGATATGCAAATAAAGAAGGTGCTGGAATCTGGGGTGGGAGAGTCTTCGCCCTGACTCTGACCCTAAGTAGCTCTGTGACTGAAAGTACTTGAACTTTCCTGGTTGATGCTCTCAGTCAAATGATGCTCCACAGGATGCCATGACCTTCTCACAAGAATCCCACGGCTAATGCCCATTTTTCAATTAAATTGTTCTTCACATAATTAATGCAGATCACATTCTATCACTTCTAAAATGGTCTTCATCACTGTTCTGCAGAACCACAAGCTTCTGAAAAACCAGGATCTTCATGGAGGTGGCTCAGGGCAGGAAGGAGAAGAAGTAAGGGAGAAGATGAGCACATGCTCTTCAGGCCCATGAATCTTACTTTAGCTGTGGAAATGCTACTTTATCGCTAGTCTCACTATATTATTATGTTTAAATAAAGAGTTTGCAGGCAGAAATGAATATATGAACACCTTGGTTTAAAGTAATAAGATGACTGATAGACATTTGTCACCCATCTTTTTCCCTCTTAAAAAATGGAGAACTCAGGGAGATAGAGGTTATAAAAAACAAACAAACAGAAATCCTAGAAATGCAGGAAGCAATAAACCAACTTAAAAACTCAACGGAGAATACTACCAGCAGAGTAGAACACTTAGAAGATAGAACATCAGACAATGAAGACAAAGTATTTCAACTTGAAAAGAACATAGACAGCTCAGCAAGACTGTTAAGAAACCATGAGCAGAACATCCAAGAAATATGGGATAACATTAAGAGATAAAACTTAAGAGTCATTGGGATACAGGAAGGTACAGAACTCCAAACCAAAGGAATGAGCAATCTATTCAATGAAATAATATGAGAAAACTTCCCAGACTTGAAGAATGAGACAGAATCCCAAAACCTAGAAGCCTACAGGACACTGAATGTGCAAAATCATAAGAGATCCACACCTAGACACATTATAATGAAGATGCCCAACATACAGAATAAGGAGAGAATTTTTTTTTTTTTTTTTTTTTTTTTTTTCTGTTTTAAATTTTTTATTGTTGGCTGTTCAAAACATTACATAGTTCTTGATATATCATATTTCACAATTTGATTCAAGTGGGTTATGAGCTCCCATTTTTACCCCATATACAGATTGCAGAATCACATCAGTTACACAACCATTGATTTACATATTGCCATACTAGTGTCTGTTGTATTCTGCTGCCTTTCCTATCCTCTACTATCCCCCCTCCCCTCCCCTCCCCTCCCCTCCCCTCCCCTCCCCTCCCCTCTTCTCTCTCTGCTCCCTCTACTGACATTCATTTGTCCCCCTTATATTATTTTTCCCCTTCCCCTCACTTCCTCTTGTATGTACTTTTGTATAACTCTGAGGGTCTCCTTCCATTTCCATGCATTTTCCCTTCTCTCTCCCTTTCCCTCCCACCTCTCATCCCTGTTTAATGTTAATCTTCTTCTCCTGCTCTTCGACCCTACTCTGTTCTTAGTTACTCTCCTTATATCAAAGAAGACATTTGGCATTTGTTTTTTAGGGATTGGCTAGCTTCACTTAGCATAATCTGCTCTAATGCCATCCATTTCCCTGTAAATTCTATGATTTTGTCATTTTTTAATGCAGAGTAATACTCCATTGTGTATAAATGCCACATTTTTTTTATCCATTCATCCATTGAAGGGCATCTAGGTTGGTTCCACAGTCTAGCTATTGTGAATTGTGCTGCTATGAACATAGATGTAGCAGTGTCCCTGTAGCATGCTCTTTTTAGGTCTTTAGGGAATAGACCGAGAAGGGGAATAGCTGGGTCAAATGGTGGTTCCATTCCCAGCTTTCCAAGAAATCTCCATACTGCTTTCCAAATTGGCTGCACCAATTTGCAGTCCCACCAGCAATGTACAAGTGTACCCTTTTCCCCACATCCTCGCCAGCACTTGTTGTTGTTTGACTTCATAATGGCTGCCAATCTAACTGGAGTGAGATGGTATCTTAGGGTGGTTTTGATTTGCATTTCTCTGACAGCTAGAGATGGTGAGCATTTTTTCATGTACTTGTTGATTGATTGTATGTCCTCCTCTGAGAAGTGTCTGTTCAGGTCCTTGGCCCATTTGTTGATTGGGTTGTTTGTTCTCTTATTGTCTAATTTTTTGAGTTCTTTGTATACTCTGGATATTAGGGCTCTATCTGAAGTGTGAGGAGTAAAGATTTGTTCCCAGGATGTAGGCTCTCTATTTACCTCTCTTATTGTTTCTTTTGCTGAGAAAAAACTTTTTAGTTTGAGTAAGTCCCATTTGTTGATTCTAGTTATTAACTTTTGTGCTATGGGTGTCCTATTGAGGAATTTGGAGCCCGACCCCACAGTATGTAGATCGTAGCCAACTTTTTCTTCTATCAGACGGCGTGTCTCTGATTTGATATCAAGCTCCTTGATCCATTTTGAATTTACTTTTGTGCATGGCGAGAGAAAGGGATTCAGTTTCATTTTGTTGCATATGGATTTCCAGTTTTCCCAGCACCATTTGTTGAAGATGCTATCCTTCCTCCATTGCATGCTTTTAGCCCCTTTATCAAATATAAGGTAGTTGTAGTTTTGTGGATTGGTTTCTGTGTCCTCTATTCTGTACCATTGGTCCACCCGCCTGTTTTGGTACCAGTACCATGCTGTTTTTGTTACTATTGCTCTGTAGTATAGTTTGAAGTCTGGTATCGCTATACCGCCTGATTCACCCTTCCTGCTTAGCATTGTTTTTGCTATTCTGGGTCTTTTGTTTTTCCATATGAATTTCATGATTGCTCTTTCTATTTCTACAAGAAATGCCGTTGGGATTTTGATTGGCATTGCATTAAACCTGTAGAGAACTTTTGGTAATATCGCCATTTTGATGATGTTAGTTCTGCCTATCCATGAACAGGGTATATTTTTCCATCTTCTAAGATCTTCTTCTATTTCTCTCTTTAGGGTTCTGTAGTTTTCATTGTATAAGTCTTTCACCTCTTTTGTTAGGTTGATTCCCAAGTATTTTATTTTTTTTGAAGATATTGTGAATGGAGTGGTTGTCCTCATTTCCATTTCAGAGGATTTGTCGCTGATATACAGGAATGCCTTTGATTTATGCGTGTTGATTTTATATCCTGCCACTTTGCTGAATTCATTTATTAGCTCTAATAGTTTCTTTGTAGACCCTTTTGGGTCTGCTAGGTATAGAATCATGTCACCTGCAAATAGTGATAATTTAAGTTCTTCTTTTCCTATTTTGATGCCTTTAATTTCTTTCGTCTGTCTAATTGCTCTGGCCAGTGTTTCGAGAACTATGTTGAACAGAAGTGGAGAGAGAGGGCATCCCTGTCTTGTTCCAGATTTTAGAGGGAATGCCTTCAATTTTTCTCCATTCAGAATGATGCTAGCCTGAGGCTTAGCATAGATTGCTTTTACAATATTGAGGTATGTTCCTGTTATCCCTAGTTTTTCTAGAGTTTTGAACATAAAGGGATGCTGTACTTTGTCAAATGCTTTTTCCGCATCTATCGAGATGATCATATGATTCTTATTTTTAAGTCTATTGATGTGATGAATAACATTTATTGATTTCCGTATATTGAACCAGCCTTGCATCCCAGGGATGAATCCTACTTGATCATGGTGCACAATTTTTTTGATAAGTTTTTGTATCCGAGTGGCCAGAATTTTATTGAGGATTTTTGCATCTAGGTTCATTAGAGATATTGGTCTGTAGTTTTCTTTCTTTGAAGTGTCTTTGTCTGGTTTAGGTATCAGGGTGATGTTGGCCTCGTAGAATGAATTTGGAAGTTCTCCCTCTTTTTCTATTTCCCGAAGTAGCTTGAAAAGTATTGGTATTAGTTCCTCTTTAAAGGTTTTGTAAAACTCTGCTGTATACCCATCTGGTCCTGGGCTTTTCTTAGTTGGTAGTCTTTTGATGGTTTCTTCTATTTCCTCAATTGATATTGGTCTGTTTAGGTTGTCTATATCCTCCTGACTCAATCTGGGCAGATCATATGACTTAAGAAATTTATCTATGCCTTCACTATCTTCTAATTTATTGGAGTATAAGGATTCAAAATAATTTTTGATTATCTTCTGTATTTCTGAAGTGTCTGTTGTGATATTGCCTCTATCATCCCGTATGTTAGTAATTTGAGTTCTCTCTCTTCTTCTCTTCGCTAGCATGGCTAAGGGTCTGTCGATTTTGTTTATTTTTTCAAAGAACCAACTTTTAGTTTTGTCAATTTTTTCAATTGTTTCTTTTGTTTCGATTTCATTAATTTCAGCTCTGATTTTAATTATTTCTTGCCTTCTACTTCTTTTGCTGTTGTTTTGCTCTTCTTTTTCAAGGATTTTGAGATGAAGTATGAGATCATTTATTTGTTGGTTTTTTCTTTTTTTAAGGAATGAACTCCAAGCAATGAATTTTCCTCTTAGAACTGCTTTCAATGTGTCCCATAGATTCCGATATGTTGTGTCTGTGTTTTCATTAATCTCTAAGAATTTTTTAATTTCTTCCTTGATGTCTTCTATAACCCATTGATCATTCAGTAACCTATTGTTCATTCTCCAAGTGATGTATTCTTTTCCCTTCCTTCTTTTATCGTTGATTTTCAGTTCCATTCCATTATGATCAGATAGGATGCATGGTATTATCTCTACTCCTTTATATTGTCTAAGAGTTTCCCTGTGACATAATATATGATCTATTTTTGAGAAGGATCCATGTGCTGCTGAGAAAAAAGTGTAACTGCTTGATGTTGGGTGGTATACTCTATATATGTCAATTAAGTCTAGGTTATTAATTGTGTTATTGAGTTCTATAGTTTCCTTATTCAACTTTTGTTTGGAAGATCTGTCCAGTGGTGATAGAGGTGTGTTGAAGTCTCCCATGATTATTGTATGGTGGTCTATTAGACTCTTGAACTTGAGAAGAGTTTGTTTGATGAACATAGCTGCACCATTGTTTGGGGCATATATATTTATGATTGTTATGTCTTGTTGGTGTATGGTTCCCTTGAGCAGTATGTAGTATCCCTCTTTATCCCTTTTGATTAACTTTGGCTTGAAATCTATTTTATTTGATATGAGTATGGATACTCCTGCTTGTTTCCGAAGTCCATATGAGTGATATGATTTTTCCCAACCTTTCACCTTCAGCCTATGTATGTCTTTTCCTATCAAATGCGTCTCCTGTAGGCAGCATATTGTTGGGTCTTGTTTTGTGACCCATTCTACTAGCCTGTGTCTCTTGATTGGTGAGTTTAAGCCATTAACATTTAGGGTTATTATTGAGATATGGGTTGTTCTTCCAGCCATATTTGTTTATTTATGTTACTAAACATGGTTTGTTTTCCTCTTTGATTATTTTCCCCCCTTTAGTGTCCTACCTCCCACTGTTGGTTTTCATTGTTATTTTCCATTTCCTCTTCCTGTAATGTTTTGCCAAGGATGTTTTGAAGAGATGGTTTTCTAGCTGCAAATTCTTTTAACTTTTGTTTATCGTGGAAGGTTTTAATTTCATCTTCCATCCTGAAGCTTAATTTCGCTGGAAACACAATTCTTGGTTGGAACCCATTTTCTTTCAGTGTTTGAAATATGTTATTCCAGGATCTTCTAGCTTTCAGAGTCTGTGTTGAAAGATCAGCTGTTATCCTGATTGGCTTACCCCTAAATGTGATCTGCTTCCTTTCTCTTGTAGCTTTTAAAATTCTCTCCTTATTCTGTATGTTGGGCATCTTCATTATAATGTGTCTAGGTGTGGGTCTCTTATGATTTTGCACATTCGGCGTCCTGTAGGCTTCTAGGATTTGGGGTTCTGTCTCATTCTTCAAGTCTGGGAAGTTTTCTCGTATTATTTCATTGAATAGATTGCTCAATCCTTTGGTTTGAAACTCTGTCCCTTCCTGTATCCCAATGACTCTTAAATTTGGTCTCTTGATGTTATCCCATATTTCTTGGATGTTCTGCTCATGGTTTCTTAACAGTCTTGCTGAGCTGTCTATGTTCTTTTCAAGTTGAAATACTTTATCTTCATTGTCTGATGTTCTGTCTTCTAAGTGTTCTACTCTGCTGGTAGTATTCTCAATTGAGTTTTTAAGTTGGCTTATTGCTTCCTGCATTTCTAGGATTTCTGTTTGTTTGTTTTTTATAACCTCTATTTCCCTGTGTAGTTGATCTTTTGCTTCTTGGATTTGTTTATGTAATTCATTGTTGAAGTGATCTTTCATTGTCTGATTTTGCTGTCTGATGTCTTCCTTGAGACTCCAGATCATCTGAAGCATGTATATCCTGAATTCTTTATCTGACATTCCATCTGCTGCAGCTATTACCTCTTCTAATGTTGAGTTGACCTGCATTGCTTGTGGTCCTTTCTTTCCTTGTCTCTTCATACTGTTTGCGTTCCTTTCTACTTAGTGAAACTGTTGTGTTATTGAATTTTCCCCCTATATATTTATATTGGTCTTGTATAGTTGCAAAGTCTCCCTCGCAGGCGCGGGCGGCGGCTCTGTCCCTCTGTGGGCCGCTAGGCTTGTTCTGTGGGTGGTCACAGTTCTGTCTACTTTGCAGGTGCAGGCAGCGGCACTGCCCCTCTGCAGGCCTCTGGGGCTGTACTGCCAGTGGGTCGCAGGTCCGCCTACCTTGCAGGAGTGATTGGAAGCTCTGTCCCGCCGCGGGCCACTGGGCCTTTTCTGTCCGTGGTCACAGTTCCCCTACCTGGCAGGCGCGAGTGGTGGGGGGCGGCTCTGCCCCTCAGCAGGCCGCTGGGCCTGCTCTGTGCGTGGTCACAGTTCCCTCTACCTTGCCGGTGCAGGGGGAGGGGGCGGCTCTGCCTCTCAGCAGGTCGCTGCTCCTCTTCTGCCGGTGGGTCGCAGGCCCGCCTACCTTGCAGGAGTGATTGGAAGCTCTGTCCCACCGCGGGCCACTGGGCCTTTTCTGTCGGTGGTCACCTGGCAGGGGCGTGGGGTGGGGGGTGGCTCTGCCCCTCAGCAGGCCGCTGGGCCTGCTCTGTCCATGGTCACAGTTCCCCTACCTGGCAGGCGCGAGGGGTGGGGGGCGGCTCTGCCCCTCAGCAGGCCGCTGGGCCTGCTCTGTGCGTGGTCACAGTTCCCTCTACCTTGCCGGTGCAGGGGGAGGGGACGGCTCTGCCTCTCAGCAGGCCGCTGCTCCTCTTCTGCCGGTGGGTCGCAGGCCCGCCTACCTTGCAGGAGTGATTGGAAGCTCTGTCCCACCGCGGGCCACTGGGCCTTTTCTGTCGGTGGTCACCTGGCAGGGGCGGGGGATGGGGGGTGGCTCTGCCCCTCAGCAGGCCGCTGGGCCTGCTCTGTGCGTGGTCACAGTTCCCTCTACTTTGCTGGCGCAGGGGGAGGGGGCGACTCTGCCTCTCAGCAGGTCGCTGCTCCTCCTCTGCCGGTGGGTCGCAGGCCCGCCTACCTTGCAGGAGTGATTGGAAGCTCTGTCCCGCCGCGGGCCACTGGGCCTTTTCTGTCCGTGGTCACAGTTCCCCTATCTGGCAGGCGCGGGGGGTGGGGGGCGGCTCTGCCACTCAGCAGGCCGCTGGGCCTGCTCTGTGCGTGGTCACAGTTCCCTCTACTTTGCCGGCGCAGGGGGAGGGGGCGGCTCTGCCTCTCAGCAGGTCGCTGCTCCTCTTCTGCCGGTGGGTCGCAGGCCCGCCCACCTTGCAGGAGTGATTGGAAGCTCTGTCCCACCGCGGGCCACTGGGCCTTTTCTGTCCGTGGTCACAGTTCCCCTACCTGGCAGGCGCGGGGGGTGGGGGGCGGCTCTGCCCCTCAGCAGGCCGCTGGGCCTGCTCTGTGCGTGGTCACAGTTCCCTCTACTTTGCCGGCGCAGGGGGAGAGGGCGGCTCTGCCTCTCAGCAGGTCGCTGCTCCTCTTCTGCCGGTGGGTCGCAGGCCCGCCCACCTTGCAGGAGTGATTGGAAGCTCTGTCCCACCGCGGGCCACTGGGCCTTTTCTGTCGGTGGTCACCTGGCAGGGGCGTGGGGTGGGGGGTGGCTCTGCCCCTCAGCAGGCCGCTGGGCCTGCTCTGTCCATGGTCACAGTTCCCCTACCTGGCAGGCGCGAGGGGTGGGGGGCGGCTCTGCCCCTCAGCAGGCCGCTGGGCCTGCTCTGTGCGTGGTCACAGTTCCCTCTACCTTGCCGGTGCAGGGGGAGGGGACGGCTCTGCCTCTCAGCAGGCCGCTGCTCCTCTTCTGCAGGTGGGTCGCAGGCCCGCCTACCTTGCAGGAGTGATTGGAAGCTCTGTCCCACCGCGGGCCACTGGGCCTTTTCTGTCGGTGGTCACCTGGCAGGGGCGGGGGATGGGGGGTGGCTCTGCCCCTCAGCAGGCCGCTGGGCCTGCTCTGTGCGTGGTCACAGTTCCCTCTACTTTGCTGGCGCAGGGGGAGGGGGCGACTCTGCCTCTCAGCAGGTCGCTGCTCCTCCTCTGCCGGTGGGTCGCAGGCCCGCCTACCTTGCAGGAGTGATTGGAAGCTCTGTCCCGCCGCGGGCCACTGGGCCTTTTCTGTCCGTGGTCACAGTTCCCCTATCTGGCAGGCGCGGGGGGTGGGGGGCGGCTCTGCCCCTCAGCAGGCCGCTGGGCCTGCTCTGTGCGTGGTCACAGTTCCCTCTACTTTGCCGGCGCAGGGGGAGGGGGCGGCTCTGCCTCTCAGCAGGTCGCTGCTCCTCTTCTGCCGGTGGGTCGCAGGCCCGCCCACCTTGCAGGAGTGATTGGAAGCTCTGTCCCACCGCGGGCCACTGGGCCTTTTCTGTCGGTGGTCACCTGGCAGGGGCGGGGGGTGGGGGGTGGCTCTGCCCCTCAGCAGGCCGCTGGGCCTGCTCTGTGCGTGGTCACAGTTCCCTCTACCTTGCCGGTGCAGGGGGAGGGGGCGGCTCTGCCTCTCAGCAGGTTGCTGCTCCTATTCTGCAGGTGGGTCGCAGGCCCGCCTACCTTGCAGGAGTGATTGGAAGCTCTGCCCCGCCGCGGGCCACTGGGCCTTTTCTGTCCGTGGTCACAGTTCCCCTACCTGGCAGGCGCGAGGGGTGGGGGGCGGCTCTGCCCCTCAGCAGGCTGCTGGGCCTGCTCTGTGCATGGTCACAGTTCCCTCTACCTTGCCGGTGCAGGGGGAGGGGGCGGCTCTGCCTCTCAGCAGGTCGCTGCTCCTCCTCTCAAGGAGAGAATTTTAAAAGCTACAAGAGAAAGGAAGCAGATTACATTCAGGGGTAAGCCAATCAGGATAACAGCTGATCTTTCAACACAGACTCTGAAAGCTAGAAGATCCTGGAATAACATATTTCAAACACTGAAAGAAAATGGGTTCCAACCAAGAATTATGTATCCAGCGAAATTAAGCTTCAGGATGGAAGATGAAATTAAAACCTTCCACGATAAACAAAAGTTAAAAGAATTTGCAGCTAGAAAACCATCTCTTCAAAACATCCTGGGCAAAACATTACAGGAAGAGGAAATGGAAAATAACAATGAAAACCAACAGTGGGAGGTAGGACAGTAAAGGGGGGGAAATAATCAAAGAGGAAAACAAACCATGTTTAGTAACAGAAATAAACAAATATGGCTGGAAGAACAACCCATATCTCAATAATAACCCTAAATGTTAATGGCTTAAACTCACCAATTAAGAGACACAGGCTAGTAGAATGGATCACAAAACAAGACCCAACAATATGCTGCCTACAGGAGACGCATTTGATAGGAAAAGACATACATAGGCTGAAGGTGAAAGGTTGGGAAAAATCATATCACTCATATGGACTTTGGAAACAAGCAGGAGTGTCCATACTCATATCAAATAAAATAGATTTCAAGCCCAAGTTAATCAAAAGGGATAAAAAGGGACACTACATACTGCTTAAGGGAACCATACACCAACAAGACATAACAATCATAAATATATATGCCCCAAACAATGGTGCAGCTATGTTCATCAAACAAACTCTTCTCAAGTTCAAGAGTCTAATAGACCACCATACAATAATCATGGGAGACTTCAACACACCTCTCTCGCCACTGGACAGATCTTCCAAACAAAAGTTGAATAAGGAAACTATAGAACTGAATAACACAATTAATAACCTAGACTTAATTGACATATATAGAATATACCACCCAACATCAAGCAGTTACACTTTTTTCTCAGCAGCACATGTATCCTTCTCAAAAATAGAGCATATATTATGTCACAGGACAACTCTTAGACAATATAAAGGAGTAGAGATAATACCATGCATCTTATCTGATCATAATGGAATGAAACTGAAAATCAATGATAAAAGAAGGAAGGAAAAAGCATACATCACTTGGAGAATGAACAATAGGTTACTGAATGATCAATGGGTTATAGAAGACATCAAGGAGGAAATTAAAAAATTCTTAGAGTTAAATGAAAACACAGACACAACATATCGGAATCTATGGGACACATTGAAAGCAGTTCTAAGAGGAAAATTCATTGCTTGGAGTTCATTCCTTAAAAAAAGAAAAAAACAACAAATAAATGATCTCATACTTCATCTCAAAATCCTAGAAAAAGAAGAGCAAAACAACAGCAAAAGAAGTAGAAGGCAAGAAATAATTAAAATCAGAGCTGAAATTAATGAAATCGAAACAAAAGAAACAATTAAAAAAATTGACAAAACTAAAAGTTGGTTCTTTGAAAAAATAAACAAAATTGACAGACCCTTAGCCATGCTAGTGAAGAGAAGAAGAGAGAGAACACAAATTAGTAGCATACGGGATGAAAAAGGCAATATCACAACAGACACTTCAGAAATACAGAAGATAATCAGAAATTATTTTGAATCCTTATACTCCAATAAAGTAGAAGATAGTGAAGGCATAGATAAATTTCTTAAGTCATATGATCTGCCCAGATTGAGTCAGGAGGATATAGACAACCTAAACAGACCAATATCAATTGAGGAAATAGAAGAAACCATCAAAAGACTACCAACTAAGAAAAGCCCAGGACCGGATGGGTATACAGCAGAGTTTTACAAAACCTTTAAAGAGGAACTAATACCAATACTTTGCAAGCTACTTCAGGAAATAGAGAAAGAGGGAGAACTTCCAAATTCATTCTACGAAGCCAACATTACCCTGATACCTAAACCAGACAAAGACCCTTCAAAGAAAGAAAACTACAGACCAATATCTCTAATGAACCTAGATGCAAAAATCCTCAATAAAATTCTGGAGAATCGGATACAAAACCATATCAAAAAAATTGTGCACCATGATCAAGTAGGATTCATCCCTGGGATGCAAGGCTGGTTCAATATACGGAAATCAATAAATGTTATTCACCACATCAATAGACTTAAAAATAAGAACCATATGATCATCTCGATAGATGCGGAAAAAGCATTCGACAAAGTACAGCATCCCTTTATGTTCAAAACTCTAGAAAAACTAGGGATAACAGGAACATACCTCAATATTGTAAAAGCAATCTATGCTAAGCCTCAGGCTAGCATCATTCTGAATGGAGAAAAATTGAAGGCATTCCCTCTAAAATCTGGAACAAGACAGGGATGCCCTCTCTCTCCACTTCTGTTCAACATAGTTCTCGAAACACTGGCCAGAGCAATTAGACAGACGAAAGAAATTAAAGGCATAAAAATAGGAAAAGAAGAACTTAAATTATCACTATTTGCAGGTGACATGATTCTATACCTAGCAGACCCAAAAGGCTCTACAAAGAAACTATTAGAGCTAATAAATGAATTCAGCAAAGTGGCAGGATATAAAATCAACACGCATAAATCAAAGGCATTCCTGTATATCAGCGACAAATCCTCTGAAATGGAAATGAGGACAACCACTCCATTCACAATATCTTCAAAAAAAATAAAATACTTGGGAATCAACCTAACAAAAGAGGTGAAAGACTTATACAATGAAAACTACAGAACCCTAAATAGAGAAATAGAAGAAGATCTTAGAAGATGGAAAAATATACCCTGTTCATGGATAGGCAGAACTAACATCATCAAAATGGCGATATTACCAAAAGTTCTCTATAGGTTTAATGCAATGCCAATCAAAATCCCAACGGCATTTCTTGTAGAAATAGAGAAAGCAATCATGAAATTCATATGGAAAAATAAAAGACCCAGAATAGCAAAAACTATGCTAAGCAGGAAGTGTGAATCAGGCGGTATAGCGATACCAGACTTCAAACCATACTACAGAGCAATAGTAACAAAAACAGCATGGTACTGGTACCAAAACAGGCGGGTGGACCAATGGTACAGAATAGAGGACACAGAAACCAATCCACAAAACTACAACTATCTTATATTTGATAAAGGGGCTAAAAGCATGCAATGGAGGAAGGATAGCATCTTCAACAAATGGTGCTGGGAAAACTGGAAATCCATATGCAACAAAATGAAACTGAATCCCTTTCTCTCACCATGCACAAAGGTTAATTCAAAATGGATCAAGGAGCTTGATATCAAATCAGAGACACGCTGTCTGATAGAAGAAAAAGTTGGCTACGATCTACATACGGTGGGGTCGGGCTCCAAATTCCTCAATAGGACACCCATAGCACAAAAGTTAATAACTAGAATCAACAAGTCGGACTTACTCAAACTAAAAAGTTTTTTCTCAGCAAAAGAAACAATAAGAGAGGTAAATAGGGAGCCTACACCCTGGGAACAAATCTTTACTCCTCACACTTCAGATAGAGCCCTAATATCCAGAGTATACAAAGAACTCAAAAAATTAGACAATAAGAAAACAAACAACCCAATCAACAAATGGGCCAAGGACCTGAACAGACACTTCTCAGAGGAGGACATACAGTCAATCAACAAGTACATGAAAAAATGCTCACCATCTCTAGCTGTCAGAGAAATGCAAATCAAAACCACCCTAAGATACCATCTCACTCCAGTAAGATTGGCAGCCATTACGAAGTCAAACAACAACAAGTGCTGGCGAGGATGTGGGGAAAAGGGTACACTTGTACATTGCTGGTGGGACTGCAAATTGGTGCAGCCAATTTGGAAAGCAGTATGGAGATTTCTTGGAAAGCTGGGAATGGAGCCACCATTTGACCCAGCTATTCCCCTTCTCAGTCTATTCCCTAAAGACCTAAAAAGAGCATGCTACAGGGACACTGCTACATTGATGTTCATAGCAGCACAATTCACAATAGCAAGACTGTGGAACCAACCTAGATGCCCTTCAATAGATGAATGGATAAAAAAAATGTGGCATTTATACACAATGGAGTATTACTCTGCATTAAAAAATGACAAAATCATAGAATTTGCAGGGAAATGGATGGCATTAGAGCAGATTATGCTAATTGAAGCTAGCCAATCCCTAAAAAACAAATGCCTAATGTCTTCTTTGATATAAGGAGAGTAACTAAGAACAGAGTAGGGATGAAGAGCAGGAGAAGAAGATTAACATTAAACAGGGATGAGAGGTGGGAGGGAAAGGGAGAGAGAAGGGGAAATTGCATGGAAATGGAAGGAGACCCTCAGGGTTATACAAAAGTACATACAAGAGGAAGTGAGGGGAAAGGGAAAAATAATACAAGGGGGAGAAATGAATGACAGTAGAGGGGGTAGAGAGAGAAGAGGGGAGGGGAGGGGAGGGGGGATAATAGAGGATAGGAAAGGCAGCAGAACACAACAGACACTAGTATGGCAATATGTAAATCAATGGATGTGTAACTGATGTAATTCTGCAATCTGTATATGGGGTAAAAATGGGAGTTCATAACCCACTTGAATCAAAGTGTGAAATATGATATATCAAGAACTATGTAATGTTTTGAACAGCCAACAATAAAAAATTAAAAAAAAGAAAAAATGGAGAACTGATCTACTAAACTCACTTACCACAGACCCTTCAACAGCAGATCCAAGACCAGCTTTGCACATATTTCTCTTGGACACCTGAATTCTCCAAAGACAGTGCCAGTGGCACTGGCTGCAGAGATGACTGCATTTATTTTAAGGCTATTTGTGGTGCCGTTACTTTTATGACGCTAAGGTACACAGAGAAGATATTGTATCTTTGTTTTGATCTCTATTTAATCTTGCCTTCCTCATGAGTTCCCATTGCTGGAGAGAGGTAACAAATTTACTTTATTGAGTCCAATATGGTTAAAACTGGATCAGATATAATAAATTAAAAGGTCCTTTTAAGCAATGGACTGCTTTTCTGTTTGAAAATGTTTGATATCTCAGATTTCCACCCCTCTCTTTCCTATTACTCTTCTTGACAGCTTCTCGGTACACAAGGAGAAAGGACTGTCTCACTCAAGTGCAGGGGGAAGGAAAAGAGGTGGAGCCCTTGGATTCACCACACTGGCACCTTCCTCTCTGGAAAATCTCTCTTGTCTACATCATTGCTCCTTCCCCACTGGGTGGTCATGGCTGAGCACATTTGTGTTCTTTTTTCTCTCACCTTGGCCAGAGACTGGCAGGACTTCCTGGCTGAGGTAGCTTCACCTTGGCTCTTGGTGATGGGGTAGATCACTCTGGGCTTATGCCCATGACTTCTGTCTCTATCCTCATTAAAGAAGGACCCCTGGGAGAATCAAGGGGACTTGATTTAACCATCTTCTAAGATAAAGGGATCTTTCTGAATCACTATCTGAGGTGCTCAAGCAAAGCGCTCTCTCGCTCGCTCTCTCTCTCTCTCTCTCTCACCAACTTCAGTGAGCCACCATCTTGGCATTGACCAGGCTACAAGGTGGCGTGGCAACAATCTGTTGTTGCCTTCCATGCTTCCATAAAACTACCATACGCACTAACCGGCTGGCTTCTTGCCTTCCATTGAGCCCAAAGTAATCTGACATGGAGACTGTGTGGTATATATTCACTTGTCTCTTTCTTGCCTCTGTTTTTCTCTTCCCATTATCACCTCATGCCAGAAATGGAGAATTTTTATGGATTTCTTCTATGTCAAATATTCATTTCTCTTGACCTTAGCCTCATGGATAACATGAAAGATGCACCAGAATATATTCTCTGGACTGTGGATCAGACCCCATATTTTTTTCTATCAGGCTTAGTGGGTTAAAGGGAAAATGAAAGAGTTTAGAAATGCTACCTCAAGGCAATAGCATGGCTTATAAAACTATCACTTTGTTTTGAAACTCCTGTTTTGACTTCTGGGATATAAACAGCAACTATTTTCCTCTTTGCATTCTACTTACAAGGCTCATAATCTCTCCCAGGCAGAGAGCTGCTTGCAGAGGGGAGCAGGTACTCAGAAAGGCAGCAGAAGAAAAACACAGTAACATGTTCATGAACATGATATTCAAAAATATCATGTCCATGGGTTATGGTACAAGCTCAGCAACTCTGCAAATACACTAAGAACTGAGCTATAAACTCAAATAGGTAATGTTTATGAATGTAAACACTATCTCAATAAAGCTCCTTAAAAGTCATTTAAGGTGGAGAAATGAGTGAAACAGAATTGCCTACCCTCCTGTAAGCTGTACTACTGACTCTCAGTGGTGCTATTCATGGGAGCAGTGGGAATAGAGAAGGCAAGGGACAGGCACTGTCCTCTCCCTAGGTTCAGAGATTAGTCACACTCCCATTGTGGTTTAGTGAGCTTTTGAGCTGTAATTTTCCTTCAAGCTGGGACTTAATCTGTTAACTCTGGTTACATATGTATCTTCAGTCATAAAATGTTATCAGTTTCTTCAATTCCTGAATGTGAATTGTAACTATGCAACAATTACAGAAACATTTACATAAATTTTTTTTTTCATTTTCATACACTTTGTATAGAAGCTTCTTATCTAACAAAACCAAATATCTGGGACACACAAAAGAATACAGGAGAATGAAAAAACAATATGACAACGTTGATGCAACAGACACCTATTAACTCCTCTTACAGAGGCTCTTTACATCCCACAGAGAGGCAATCTACATCACATGCAGCACAATCCTATCCTCTTGTGGCTTAAACTCCAGAAGATGACATGATGCCCAAGCTTGTTAAAAGCAATACATTACAAGAGGCATAGCGAGTGATGTTCAAAGATACTACTATGACTAAGAGAAGAAAGTATAGTTGACACAGTAGATTGTGCTGAAGGAGACAGCAATGATATAAAAGAAGATACATGAACCATGAATAGCAATCTAAGGGACAAACAGCAGGACACCTCTTGGAGTATTACAATATGATCAGTGCTTACATTGACAATGCCAAGATGCACACACAAAGGTTAAACTTGCTCAGGGAGTGCTAATGTTTGTTGCCTCTACAACTCAAGTGGAAATTCAATTGCCAATATACGGTATTTGGTGGTGGGATCTTTAAGAGCTGATTAGGCCATCAGGTCCCTCCCTTATGTGTGGGACTGCTGATGTTATAAAAGGGCAAGTTCAGCCCTCTTCCTCTCTTTTGCCTCTGCTTTCTGTCTCAGGATTATACACCAAGAAGGCCCTCGCCAATTGAGGGCCTCACCAGTTGAGTTGTAAGGGTCTTTTACATATTCTGAACATTAACTCCTTGGCAGATATGTGGTTTGCAATTTCCTTCCATCCTATAAGTTGTCTTTTCACTGTTGGTTATGTCTTTTGATGTACAGAATATTTTTAGTTTGATGTGATCCAATTTGTCTATTTTTGCTTTTGTTGTGAGCTTTTGTTGCCCTATCCAAGGAGTCATTGCCAAGTCCTATGTCATGGAGTTTTTCCTGTTTTAGGAGTTTTATAGTTTGTGATTTTTCATCTAGATCTTTAATCTGCTTTGAGTTAATTTTTGTATATTGTGTAAAGTAAAAGTCCAACTTTGTCATGTGAATATCCAGTTTCACAAACCCATTTATTGAAGAGACTGTTCTTTCCCCATTGACTGGTCTTGTTGACCTCATCAAAGAGCATCTGTCCAAACATGTGAAGGTTTACTTCTGGGCTCTCTAATCTATTCCTTTCATTATGTCTGTCTATATGCCACAATACCACTGTTTCAATTATTTTGTCATTGTATTATGTTTTCAATTCAGAAAGTGTTAGTTAGCTTTCCTTCACTACAACAAATACATGAGGAAAAATAATGTAAAAGCAGGAAAGATTTAGTTAACCTCACTGTTTCAGTGCTTTCAGTCCATTGTCAGCTGGTTCCATTAATTTGGGGCTAAGGCAAAGCAGAACATTTAGGTGGAAGGGCATGGCACAGGAGAACAGAGAGAGGAAGGGACTAGAGATGAGATGCACCCACTCTCTCCAACCAGCCTTCACAACCCATGGTATTCAACATCTCCCAATGATCATTCAGCCATGAATCCCTCAATGGATTAATTCACTGACGGGGTCAGAGCCCTCATGATTCAATAACTTTCCAAGAACGTCCACTCTGAACATGGCTGCAATGGGGACCAAGCCTTCAACACATGTGCTTCTGGAAGAACATTGAAAAACACAGAAGTGTGAGTCCTCCCACTTTGTTTTGGATTTTATTTTGTTGTTGTTTTGTTTTGTTTTCAAAACTGAAATTTCATATAAATTTAGGAGTCATTTTTTAAAAATTCTACCCCAAAATATCATTGGCATTTTTGTAGGAATTGTGCTGGATCTGTAGGCTGCTTTGGGTAGTATAACTATTTTAACAATATTGTCTTCCAATTCATGAACACAGGATGTCTTTCCAATTATTTGTGTCTTTCATTTATTTGAGCAATGTTTTATAGTTTTCAGTGTTCAATTCTTCCACCTTCTTGATCTGATCTATTCCTAGTATTCTTTATGACACTACTGTAAATCATGACTTTTAAAAATAAAAGTTTAAATGCTTGACTTTTATGGAGATTAGCAATGAGACAGCCTGCTGTGGAACAGACCGCTGATAACCCACAGGAATTAGTCCACTTTATTCTAAATATCCTATTTACTTACCCAACTCCAAATGCACCCATGTCTCAGTCTACACAATCTTCCATTCCACAGTTAATAAGAAACCATAATTGGTCCATAAAGATGTATTCCATATTATTCTTTTCTGTCTGAGAACCAAAACTAGCTGGGTACCACCCCCAGCTTGAAGTGACTTAGCCATAGTAATCACAGACCAGATAATTTTAAGTAAACTACTTAAACCACAGCTGGGATTTGGTGGAACCTCAGCTGGAATAGGGGAATGCCTGCCCTGTGACAATCTTGTTCCATGAGAACTTTGCAATATTGTTCATAAAATGAGAGTCAGGCAAAAACCCATAGTAGAGACTCTGAGATTCATTTCCTGAGCAAACTGCAGCACAGCCCTTAAAACAGTGGTGGCACAAATAGGACCAACTACAGTTCCCTAAATCCACCAGAGATGAAATCTGTCCCTGTATAAGTTTAGGGAAACATCTACCTCAATCACTGTAACTTAGCCAATAGAAAAAATTTCTATCTCCCATAGTATATTTTTCTATTGCATTGTCTACCTGAGTTGCTTCAGTTCTGAGCCAGAAGAATCTTGAAAACAATTGCCCCTTTTCAATTATTCTATTAAGAATGATAGAAGTCAAAGGTTTTCCTACCTCCTTATACAGTGTGTTTGTTATTTGGTTTAGAGGATTTATTTTAAGTAAGCCACATTTAGAAACATACTCCCCACAGAGTACCATGCTTATTTATCCATACAATTCAAGGCAATAAATATTTATTGAAAGAGGAATGTAGGACATACTTGCCTTCAATGTGTCAGGTATTTTTATATAAGCTCTACCCATGAATCCTCACAAAAACCATGAGGTAAGTAATGTCCCTATAGCCTCACTGTATTTGGTGTGTGAATGGACCTCACTCCTATTACTCACAAATTGAGCTTCAGTTTACCTGAAATCAAAACTCAAAGCCTGGCTTTCCCCCCTCACAGCCCTAATAGCAGCCCACAGTTTGCCCAACAGCAGGTATTGGATTCCATTCAATTGTTTAAGATGGCCATTTGTCAAAATGTTGAATATTTCCAGACATTGCATTTCCAAGAACTCATACTTTTGATGCACTCCTGGGCAAATTTTCAACTTTCTAATATGCCTTACAATACTCTCAATCCTTTTCCAGAATGGTAGGTTTCCCCTATTTTTTTTCTTCTGTATTTTTAATTAATTTTCAGCCAATTGCTTTGTGCTCTGTCTTGTTTATTATAAAACAAATTATTGAAAAAACATAAGTGTTCAGTAATGGGAGATTAATTAGAACAATTTCAAAATCCAGTGTAAGGATATTTTGGGACAATAGAAGTGACATTCATGCCTGTTTAAGAAAGATGAAAACCAACCCAAATGAATACAATGGGAAAGTCTGGCCTAAAATGAATAAGAAAAACATTTAAGCAAACAAAAACCCCATCCCAAGCCTCTTCTTCCACATTTTTTTCTTTTGTAAAAAAGCAATGCAGACTCACTATAAAAAATGCAAACAAGCAGAAGGAGCTAAGAAAAATCCATGACCTATCCTATTGTCCACAAGTAGCTTTAATCCCTAGATACATATTTTTTCAGTTCCAGTTCCCTATGTATAAATGGATTATTATTTTCCAATTATTATTTTCCATAGAGCTCTTGCTCTATGCACTATTTTGCAATTTACTATAATTTAAATAATTCTCAACATGTCCATTTTTCAAACAAATCCTTATTTCTAAATAATTCATACCCACCAATGCTTTATGATGATAATGATGATGATGATGACAAAAAAATGCTTAAAAATTAATAGATACCAAAACATAACAGAAGAAAATATTTTAAAAATTAATATGATCAACAAAAGGCTTAAAATAGAAAAGTTTGAGGGCTGGGGTTGTAGCTCAATGGTAGAGCACTTGCCTAGCATGTATGAGGCACTGGGTTCTATACGCAGCACCACATAAAAATAAATAAATAAAATAAAGGTACTGTGTCTATTTACAACTACACTTTTTTTTAACAAAAGAAAAGTTTGCAAAACTGCTCAATCATGCACCCAACTACTAATATTTAAAATAATTAGTAAATGAAAGCATCAATTTTAACCAACTCATCATAATGTTTAGAGAAGTTAATGAAAGATTTGAGGAGTTGAATAGGAGAAATATAATAAAATGCTTGATTGTCTAATAATAAGTCTAGTAGATAACAATGATTTCATGCTTGTTTGTAGAATTTAAGAATCAGATGAAAGAATGCAACTTAACCAAGAGGACTAGCTATGTCCAAAGGAAGCAGCACTACAGAGAAATTTCTACATGTTAAACAATACGGTACTGCTTTCTCAGACTAATCACAGTATCCAGAGATTCTACAGAAGCCAACGAGGGCCTTTCCAGAAAGCAACTATACAGTTTCACATTATAAAGAACAAAAAAAATAGTGACAAGAACAAACATGCTCTGGTGAGGAAAGGACAGCCAGGGCTGGGATGCAGAGTGGGATGGTTAGTGATGTCTGAAACAGAGGTTCATTGTGGGAGAGGGCCCTGGTGACCTAAACAGTGCTGTTCTAACAGCCCGTGGAAGTAGAATGCAAACTTCTCCCCATGCCAATGACTGGTGCTGCAACCTTTTGCTGTGTTGCACAACCACTGCTATCTCATGCAGAGAAGACTGGGGGATCCTGATTGCTCTGGGGTATTGCTGCACATGAGGTCCAGGCTTAGTGCTCCAGCAGAAGCATAAAGTAGGCAGTAGACAAAACCAGGGACATTGAGTTGATATGGTACACTGGAGCCTCAGTCACGAATGCACCCTGCCTCTTCTCTCCACTGAATGAGAATAATCATAATAGGAGCAGTGAATATAGAGAAAGCATTTACAATGACTAAACCAGTGCTAGGTATTTATGTGGATTATCTCATCACCAGGACTATGCAAGGCTCCCTGCAACTCTGGAAGCAACTTACTAGTTATGGATGGGGAAGCTAGACCAGAGAATTCAGCAGCAAGATAGAGGTTATAATTTAGTAACTATTGTGCTGAGAGTTCAGTAACTGGTGCAGTCTAGAATCCAACATGGTGTGTCACCTCAGTCTTTTAGGATTTGTTATATAATAGGCCCTACTGCATTCAGGCAAGAACTGAGAAGGAAGAGGGGTTGGGGTGACATAAGCCAGAGCTCAAAAGAAGGTAATCTTTTAGAAAATAATTTAAGCCATGGGTGCAAAGAAGCAAAATCCAGATTATGGAGAATTTTATAGGTCAAATGGCCCAGGTTCTTCACCAAGTAAATTATAGGAACAGAATAAGAGGAGAGAGGAAATCTGCATATCAAATAGGCATATCATAGATTAAGATGGGTGATAGTGAGTTATTATGTCTAAGAATGCACACATGGACAGTAAAACTTTAAAAGCAATTGCTATGAAAACCAGGGTAATAAATTCTTACAGTGGAGAGGGCTATGAATGGAGTGGGGCACATAGAAGGAGCTTCTAGAATGACAGACAAACTGTATTTCCTCATCAGAGTAATGGTTACAAGTGTACAAAATGATAGCTAGGTGTTTTATCTGCTCATTGCTCAAAACCCAAAAGAAAGTTCCATGAACAGAAAATAGAAGCCACCATCATAGAGCAGCAGAGTCACTCAGGAATCCTCAGAAACTCGGGGTGAAAGAAGAGAGCAGGGAAGAGAGAGCTCTCAGGAGCCAACTTCTGAGATATTATTTTCTTTCAGGCATTTTCCCCTTCCACGTCCTTTCTACCACAGAAGGATGGAAAACGAAGAGGACTTCTAGAGAAGGAGTATACTAGGCCAGATAACAGGAAGGGAGGGGGTCTAGGGGCACCTGAGGAGTCTATAAGTGTCTGTGCAGATAATCTCAAAAATGAGGTGGGGTTCCTTTTAAGACTGAAGAAGAGTTCCCCACATGGAACAGTGATGTTGTTGGTTGATCCTGGGAAAAGGGACCCGCGTCCTCCTCTGTCAAAAGTGAAGAAGCATGGGATGTTAGGAAGACTACAAGATCATAATTCTCCGAAAGAAGCAATAGGAGGATCTCTACAAAATATATAAATAGGTAAAATTAAAGGCTACTCATTCACAATGTTTCCACAGAGTACTGGTTTAAAGGAGGAGGAAGAAGGGGAGGCACTCTCAAAGTTCTTACTCCTGGAGCTAACTCTCCGGAAAAAGAAATGCTACTCAGCTATGACCACCCTGAAAACACATCAAGTTCATGCACCAAACAATTTGATCACACTCACAAATTAACTAAGCACCCACGAATTGTCATAAAGTGATTCTGTAACAAAGGAGGAAATTCCAAAAGTAAACGGGAGACCAAAAGATAGCTTAACTGTTTGCAGCAGAGTAATGCATTTGGCATAACAACAGGTTGCAAAATTAATATCCTTGGTCACTGGCTTTGAGTGGATTTTCTACTTTGAGTTCTTTTTTCAATAGCTCATCTCTTTTAAATCAGTCATGCTGTTTTGGAACACTGAGAAGTGGGAACTATCTTAATGCTCAAAAAGAGGAGAGTAAATTCAGAAAATGAGCTAAGCACTCAGTGTCAGGTGGTACCATATAAATAATCTACAATATGCCAAGCATGTATTTATTCTGTTTCTTTCTTATAAAAGCAAGGCAAGCTCATTACCTAAGAATCAGAAATAATAAGTAAGCAAAAGAATTTAAGGAATATCCATAATCCCTTCTACCCAGAGACAGACCACCTCTATTAATCCTTTGCCATTTATCCACCTAGACTCTTACAACATATAATCATTTTCCAAAACATGGAATGCATTCATATAGTATTTTATACCCTACTATAATTTATTTAAACCATCCAACTATTAAATATTTAGGTGTCCCAAACAATATCCTATTTTTTGATGTGTACATAGTTACCAATTTTCACTTATTGAAAATAGCTCCAAGAAGGAAAAAGTGAATATGTACTCAAATTTAAATGCAACAGTGAACAGGACTAAATATTTCAGGAATTATGTATTGTTATGCAAATTGTCCTATCACCCTCTGAATCATTACTTCATGCATGAGTTCACTGAAAAAACATATGTTGAATAGATGGACTTACTATGTGCTCATTATTTTGCTAGATGCTGAGAATGCAATAAACAGATGTGGTCCACGTCCTCACAGACTTCAGGCAAGAAAAAAGGATATAGACATTTAGAAGCAAGTTTTTTTGGGGGGATACCAGGGATTTAACCCATGGGTGTTTAACCACTGAGCCACATCCCCAGCCCAGTTCTTTCTTATTTATTTATTTAGAAATAGGTTCTCACTAAATTGCTTAAGGTCTCTCTAAGTTGCTGAGGCTGGTCTTGAACTTGTGATCCTCATGCCTCAGCTTCCTGAGCCACTGGGATTACAGTGAACATCATTGCGCCCAGTGAGTTAGAAAAACTTTGTAAAGAACTATGATTTGGGCAATTCAGAGTTTGCCAAATTATTCACACTAGAAAAATCAGTGAGCAGGGATAAAAACCTGGAAGCCGTCTATGGTTGTAACTCCACTATACTGTGGACCAAATTGCTTTTTGAAAAAAAAAATCACTTCTCCAAGGATCACCTGGACTCTTAGTTCATTTTTTATTTAATATATAAAATCAAGTTTTCAGTCTTTTCCCAAACTGAATGCCCAAATACAAAAACTCAATAACAGCCTCCACATATAAAGTTCATGATGATTAGATAATTACACATCTGAGGAGCTCCCTGCATTCATAGGCAAAGTTAGATTGCACCCAGTAACATCAGAGTTAAGTGACTGTTACCCTGGCCTATCTTTTTGCAAAGGCACATGGTGCAATCACTTTACAGTTACCTGCACAAACAATTTTCTAAACATAATAAGTCTATATGGAGAGCTTACTACCTGCCATATGTTCTGTGTATTCTTCCTGATCCTCACAATAACCTTAACCAGTGGATATCTTTATTCCTAAAACTGAAGCTCACAGAGATTAAATCACATATATCCAGGGATACACAGTCTGACCAGGCTGTGAGTCAGAGCATTTTCTTCTTCCTCCATTCCTATAGTTACCCTCAAGAGACCTATGGATCAAGGTGGGTCTGTCTGCTCCCAGGGCACTGCCTTGAAAATGGACCCATCCGTCATGGTCTGAGAAGACACAAATTAGAATCCTGCCCTGGGAGAAGAGCTGATACATAGTGAATCCCATGGGGTGTTACACATTTCCCTCAGAGATAAGCCACTTCTTGTTCTTAGCAACCAGAAGGTTCTACCCCAGGGGCAGAGCAGACATCCCTACCCTGGCAAGAGGGACAGTGAGCTGCTTCCACACACCTTCAAATAGTCATAACCTTTTCATGTCCTTCCCATCCTAAGAGAAGATTGTAGAAAGCTGCTGTCATGTCAGTGAGCCCAAAGTCACATCTCAGGGCCTTTCTAGCAGTCCTATCTGTAGAGGCAGGCAGAGAATGCCATTCCAGGTCACCTCTCCACATTCAACATCCTCAGCCCATCAGGGCCAGAGGTTAAATGCTAAGATGTAGACTCTCAAGTTAGACCCCTTGGTTGAACATTATCCTCTCTGAGCCTCAGTTTTAAGGGACGTTAGTCTCCCTCTCCTTGACTTGCAAATGAGAGTTAGATAAGAGAGAACAGCTAGCTCAGCAAAGCAAAGCAGGGCTCACATTCCAGGTAATGAGTTTTGCCCACAGTGGGTTCTCTTAAATATTTAAATGGTGGAAAAAAGGAATACAGAAAAGTGAAGACATCACAGAGAAAGAGACCTAGAGGCACTGGGAGGAATTACAATAAAGAAATTTCGTTCCTAAATATCATGGTTTCAACTTTATTCCAACATACCAGTCTACAATTTTATAACAGCATATGAAAGTCAGCCTTTCAACAGAAAATATTTCTGTTCCTTCCCATGAAAACTGAAAGTTTACTTCCTTTTTAAGAGTTTGCAACAAGAACCAAATCTATTTAGGCAGAATTATGTGGAGGGTGGTGGTATCATTTCAAAAAATAGGGGAAAATATTGGATCCAAAGAATTTTTTATTTTTAATAAAATTAACCTCAAATTGGATGTAACTAATTGCATAGATTTTTCTTGGATGTATTATAGCAAGGTCATAAACTATATCAAGCATGAAGCATGGATTAAGAATTCTTCATCTGCAGCTGGATTACTATGATATACTTCCATAATGTAGAGGTTGGTAACAGTCAATAGGAGAGTTTAAGATAAACATATCATTTAATATACTCATCAAATGTCTCTTTGCATTATCTCATCATAAATCCTTGAAAATGTACTAAGTCTGACAGATACATCCAGTACTTTTTAAAGATGTCATAGTAAGCTTTAGCACAATTAGGTGTTTTTAAACATGTTTTTTTTTTTTAATCTTATCGCTTGTTCAAGGATAATCAGACAGGAGGTGAATAAAGCCTTCTGATGCTCCAAGGAATTTAGATTTAAGGTGAATGTCAAAATTCTCTATTCATTTACTGTAGCTATTGAAGTCACTTCAAACTACAGAGAGAGATCTGGTCTAGTGAGCACTTTTTGCCTCAGCATTCATTTTTAAAATATAAGTTTAACTTTCTCAGAAGCAGGTATCTGTCACCTTTGACACAATTTCCAATGCTCTATCCCACTTGAATCATTCCAAGTAGTAGTCATTGTTACAAACTTAAGAGGCATCTCTCCCAGGTAGGGTCCTTGCCTTTTCACTGTTCCTCTAGAAGGACTTCTATGTTTGGGAACTTTGGGAGAGTCACAGTATGACCTCCTGGAACTAGTCCTGCTTGTTTTAAGCCCACTCATGAAAGCTCCCCTTGGGGGCTGGTTTGGATAAAGCCCTGGAACCAATAAAGGTGCAGAGTTTCCCTGTCTCTCTCTGCTTGCCTCTCTGACCTCCGTGTGTGGCCTTCTTGCATATTGTGTCATTGAAGCTACCCTTGCAATTCTATCACCCACCCACACAGGTGGGCCTGCAGAAGATGCTACTATCTGGGCCTCTGGTGGCTTCTGGGGACAGTAGCTGTGTGCTGAGTTGATAACAAAATTCAATGAATTTCTTTCAGAACACGTGCTTGATTTGGGAAGAGTGGGTACTTATTTTTAAATATTTCTATCACATTTCTAAAGACCATGTGGCATTAAAATAGAAATTAAGGTTGAAACAAGCAAAACACAGCTAGGGTAAGGTGGTCAGACACAATTGCCCTGCCCATC
Source organism: Marmota monax (assembly GCF_021218885.2). Taxonomy (NCBI): domain Eukaryota; kingdom Metazoa; phylum Chordata; class Mammalia; order Rodentia; family Sciuridae; genus Marmota; species Marmota monax. The sequence goes on from NW_026695228.1 coordinate 5,385,831, forward strand.
CTTGCTTCACATAAAAGGGCTGCCATATAATTTTGGAAGTTTATATTTTAAATCAACAATTTAATCTTAATCAGTTCTCAAAAAGTCAAATGTCTTAAATCATAGTATGGACCTACAGCAGAAAGACAAAAGTAATAGTGTGACAAAAAGTTCCAGCTATTTAAAGTCCTGTTTTTGTTTGTTTATGTTCTCTAGTGACAACAATAACAATGTCATTTTATTTCCTTAGCTTTTTTTTTTTGTACTAGGTATTGAACGAAGGGGTGTTTTACCACCGAGCTACATCTCCATCCCTTTTTATTTTTTATTTTGAGACTGGGTCTTGCTAAGATGTCATGCTGGCCTCAAACTGTGATCGTCCTACCTCAGCCTGGAATTACAGGCATGAATCACCACTCAGGGAGCAAAGCAACTTTAAAAAAAGTGTTTTTTAAAGAGTATCATTGGAGCAATTATGTTGGGAACTCACTTTGGGACAATAATAAGAAAGAATGGAATGTTTCTTTCAGTACTATGGTTCTTGTCTTGCCAATTACTGAACAAAATACCCAACTCTGAAAATAACTGATCCACAGGGAACTCTGGTGAAGTTACCTGATGTACCTGTTGAGCAGAAGCCGGAGGGGGAGTTTCAACTCCAAAGAGGCTTCATTAAGCCATGCTCAGTACAATCCAGAAGGGTTCTGATACAAAGAGGAGTTATTCCTGGCAGAGTGCTCCTTCTAAAAGGTCAACAACTAACTAGTTAAGAGAGAAAACCTAAATAACAACCGCAATGACCTTTCAAAGAAGGGGTAAATACCTGGGGAATACAACCAAGTCAAGGGGGTCTCTCTGAAATTGTCAGCAAAGACTCAAATGTGTATTAATTGGTGAATTTTGATGGGAGCAGGGTTCAAAATATTTCATCACAACTTCAAAGCAATCTGAGAGCCTTCCCCTGAAAAAAGTTTGGTAATCATTATTTTAAAGAAATAGAACTAAATGACGCCCAAGTTATAGAGTCATTTTCAGACATTCTGCTGCAAAATGTCTTATGTTAAGTAACTAAGGTCCCAGTTTTCCAATCAGAAGAACATTATTAGGGCAACACTCAATGAACTCAAAGTTGGTTCTTTTAACACCTTTACGAAGTAGTGGGGTGGAGGTAGGAGGACTGACTGTTCTTGTCCCATAGTAGTAGCAAAATTATCTTTCCTTCAGGGAAAGTATTTCCCCACCCTGGTTAAGGATACCCGCAGCAGCGCGCCAAACAGTGAAACTTCAATATGCGTTTAGCAAACCCCATTCTGCGCCAGGCGCGATTCTCTGTACTTTGCAAAAGTTAACTCCATTGACTTTAAATATAATTCTAAAAGGTCCAGAAGAGGGTGCAAACATGCACAAAAAATGAGGACTTCCCACCCATCAGGCCGTTCTACGAGGAAAAAACCGGGCTCCGAGTCACCAGGTCAACAAGCACGGGGGAAATGAAAACCCAGAAATTGGGGCGGTTAAGGACAAAAACGCAGCCGCGCCTAAAAGGTCGTTACCGTCCACCCGGCCCTGGCTGTCCCAGTCGCAGCTCATTGCGGCTCCGGGTCCGGCACTCCCCGCTGCTGCTCGCTTAGTCTGGGCGGCGGCTGCGGTTGCTGAGGCAGCGCCTCCTCCGGGACGCGCAGGTGCACCAGGCAGTGGAGGCGCAGGCCAAGGCCAGGGCCAGGGGAGGGACCAGGACAGGAGCGCTTGGCGCTGCTTTCACTTTGCCATCAGTGCCAGCCTCCAGAGCCAGCGACTCTCTATTAACACTTGGAGCGCCGGGGCTGTGCCACCAGCTTGATGCAGAGCCAGGATCCCTCAGTCCTTGCCGGGAAGGAGGGGGCAACAGTCTGCAAGGGTGTGGATAAGTTTTCTGGACACCAGTGGAACGAGAGCACCTCTACCAGCTCTTCTAGGGTAGAAACTGGGAAGGACAAGAGATTGAGCCTTGGCCTGGTGACTGTCCCAGAATCTAGCTTTTAGGAGTAACCACCTTGCAGGGTCTGATCTGGCCCGAGGAGCCCCAAGCTAAATATGATGATGCCTGCTCCAGGCCACCAGCTCAGGAGACCTATTTTAGGGGAGCTGCAGTGAACAGGATCTGCTACCCATTCATTCAGTATTGCCCTGACATTTAAGAGTTCTGCAACTGAATCCCTTTCCTGATCCTATTTCAGTCTTTTGCCTTTGCAAAATTCTAAGTTTGGAGAAGGGAACGGGGTAGGCATGTTATTACAGGACTGTAAAGAGCCAAAGGAGGTGATAAATTAGAATGGCTCAATGTTTTCCTTCTCTAAGGATTAAAATTTCCCCAACACTGTATTTGCACTTGCAAGCCCCTAGAAGTTTAGTTTCAGTCATGTTCCTTTTGTAAATTTAAGTTTGATCAGTGAGCGCTACTTAGTCATTCCCCCAACAGATATTATGTTTAAATTCTCTTAGGGGCTTTTGACTGAGGCTATTGAAATGATAGGATCGATTAATGCCATTTCAAAGCACATTTATGACAAGTACATTATGGAACAGCATTTGTAATCTAGATCCCTGAACTAAAAAACAAAAAATCCTGTTTTACTTTTGACAAAGCCTAGTATTATTTTTTGATGGTGAATTAATCACTTACTCTGGCAAGCGTAAAGTCTACAACATCAAAGAGAGTGCAGAGTTTTTCTCCGAAATAATTATTAATTATTTCTAATATATAGTTTCCTTAAGAATGTTGAAGTTAAATTTTAGAAAGGCACTATAAATTTGAGACCATCCTCTCATCTACTCTTTTGTATCAAGTTACACTGAATAAAGTATGGAAATCTAATAAAAAGGAACATAATTAAAAATTGTAGGAGTTAACCTTTCGCCACTCTATTAAAAATACTGAGAAGGGGTACACTCTGGAATGTTTTCAATTTTTTCTTTTAGCATTACAATAAGTGAACACCCTTCACTCCAGATCAGAATGGTGACCAATGTCAGCTGCTCTTAGTTTACATACTTCACCATGTGAGACAAACCAAAGCTTGCCAGGGCTACAGTTGATTACAGAAAAGTGCATTTACAACATGGACAAGGGCTTTCCTCTCTGCCACCTCCCACCTCCCTGCCAAGCAGACAATATGCCATTCAAATTTCCTTAGACAGACAACAAGAATCTGCCCTGTGAGTTCCCCTCTTACTGACTTATCTCAACTAACAAATTTATTCCTGTTTTTTAAAAAGCATCATATTATATTCTTTCTTGCATTTATTCTTCAGTGACTGCATTCTTTCCCTGTGCCAGGCACTAAGGATTTGAAGAAAAATTCCATCCTCAGAGTTAAAAGGGACAGGCTTAGGACCAGCTTATCTTCCTCAGATGTTTTATGTTCTGTGAAAGATATGGGGGTCTTGAGCCTTAGAGAGAGACTGGCTAATTCTACACAGGGAATTTAAAAAAAAATGCTTCTAACTTAAAGTGGACAGTGTGAAATATTTAGGAAATTTCATGAATAAGAGCTGACAACACATATTGTGATCTAGGAACTCTGCCAAGTGCTTTTCGTATATTCCCTCTCATAATCCTTATAAGAACAGGAATTACTACTGTCCACATTTTACAGATGGGCAAACTGAAGCTCCAAAGTCACTTGCTGAAGAACACAGAGGTGAACAGTTTCAGGACCATGATCTGAATGGACTCTATATTTATGAAACCTGTGCCCTGTCTCTATACCACACTGCACCCATTAGCAAACACTCTTTCCCCAATCTTTTTGGTAAGACATTCTCACCAAACCTTTCAAAGAAAAATGTGTTCTTTGAACAACAAAAGTGGCCAGTTGGTGTTATAGTAAACCAGATTACACCAGGCAGTCACAATTCTCCACCAAGGAGACCCTACTTTCCGTAAAAAGATAAGACAGGCAAATGACCCTTAAGGAAGAGCCAGGCCAGACTTCAGGGAGAGCAGCATTCGTTAATTCATAAATTAATTCAACATTGGTTGATCACCTACTATATTACACACACTTTTTCTGGAAACTTATTTCATCCCAGTAACAGATTTCTCTAATAATGCTCTAAGGGATTAGAATTTTTCAAGTAGAGAAGGAAAAAGTGTTTCTCCATGCAGAATTGACCACTGGAGTAATTTACTTGAAATTAAGAAATGTGCATTTACTGGACAGTAAGTGAAAGAGATGAAAGAAGATCATGAGCTTGCATTCCCATGAGGACATTTCTACTATTCATACTGATCAAGAAGACACGAAGATTGTATGATTCTGAAAATTATATTGGCATGCTCAGCATATAGGCAACAAAAGCAGTGATTAAGAATCCAGTCTTTGAGGTCTGATGAATACCATGTTCAAATATTCTCCACCTGGGGAATGTGGCAATAGAGGAGCTTCCCCAGAGAGGAGGAATGTGAAGAGGCTAGGCAGAAAGAAAGCTCTGGACTCAGGCTGGGTTTGAATCCCATTGAAAAATTACCAAAATTACACTGAATCTGACTTCCTTAATTGTAAATGGAAAACGACAATTATACCTAACTTGTGGGTTTACTGTAGAGAACAGACGAAACAAATATTTAGCACAGTGCCTATAGAACATTTACTGTTAGCAATTAGCATAAAAAAGTAATAGTTGGGCCAGGTTTTGAAAAATAAAAATAAAATTTTGGTCTGTTAATGAGATTGGGAAAATGAGGTACAATGCTGGTTTCCCAGACAGAGGCAAAGTATTGATATAGACAAAATCATGATGTCTAAGGTGCTGTTTCCTAGAGAAGGTTAAGTGAGGAGATGGATATCCAGAGATGAGGGTGGCACAGGGATCAGTGCCCAGGGCCTCAAGGACTTCAAGACCATGCTTAGGGCTTAGACTTTCTCCTATAGGCATTGAAGACCTACTCAAGATAAAGATGGTAGTGTTATGGAAAATGACTAGAAGGCAGGGGAGTGGGGAGGGTAAGACCCAGAAGAGGAGACCAGCCATTGTAATAATTCAGGTTAAAGATGGCAAGTTATCAGGGAAATGCACATCAAAACTGCCTTGAGATTCCATCTCACCTCCATCAGAATGACTATTATAAAAATCAATAATAAATGCTAGCAAGGCTACGGAGAAAAGGGAACCCTACACATTGTTGGTGGGAATATAAATTAGTACAGGCACTATGAAAAACAGTGATGGTGGTTCCTCAAAAACCCGAAAATACAGCCAGGCTCAGTGGCGCAGGCCTGTAATCCCAGCATCTTGGGAGGCTGAGGCAGGAGGATGGAGAGTTCAAAACTATGCTCAGCAAAAGTGAGGTGCTAAACAACTCAGTGAGACCCTGTCTCTAAATAAAAACAAAATAGGGCTGAAAGTGTGACTCAGTGGTCAGGTGCCCCTGAGTTCAATCCCCAGTACCCCACCTAAAAATCAAAAACAAAAAAAAATTAAAAATAGAACTGTAATATGATGCAGCTATGCAACTCCTGAGTGTATACCCAAAGGAAATGAAATCAGCATAGAAAAGAGACACCTGTATACCCATGTTTATTGTGGAGTTATTCATAATAGTCTTGTTATGGAATCAACCTCAGTACCCTCAACAGACAGATGGATAAAGAAAATGTGGTTTATATACATTATGAAGTATCATTTAGTTATAAAGAAGAAAGAAACCATGCCATTTCAGGAAAATGGTTGGAACTGGAGGATGTAATGTTAGGTAAAATAAACCAGACTCAGAAAGACAAGCAGTGCTTATTTTCTCTCATATGTGGAAACAAAACAAAACAAAAGATAACTCTAAGGTAGAAGAGGAACTTTTAGGGAAAGGGAAGGGGACCAAAGGATGGGAAGAGAGGCAACACTGGGTATCAGGGAAGGTGGAGAGGATTCAAACACTGGATACACATGTGTGGAAAGTCACAGTGAAACCCATTTATTTGTACAATCAATATGAGTTCACATTTGTAATAGTAATTTAAAAGCTGATGGGGAGAGTAAAACCAGAGAGGAAAGAACAGAAGAAAGCATGGAAGAGCTGGTTGTGAGCAGGGGCCTCTGTCTGCCTTTTCCACTGCTGAAGCCCCCAAACCCAGAACAGGAGGAGGTCCTGCAGAAGGAAGTGATACATGAATGCATCTGCAGGATCCTGGAGCTGGATTCAGAAACAATGGCCAGATCCCAAGTGGGGTATCCCTCCTCTTTGTGGTTTTCAGAGTTCTCCCATCATTGGGGGTCACACAAGCTACCACTACACATATAGATTTCCTAGCAGTCTCCTATCCATTTCTTCAATCTTGAGAAGAACTTTGAAATTTCTATTTTCAAAAAGAAATATCGATAAATGGTGAAAAATAAAAACAATGATGAATTTGGTAAAACCTGCTGAGTTGATTAAAATATTGCTACTCAAGAAGGACGACAGTGTTGGGCAGGTCAGTGAGGTGCCAAAAGGCAATCAGAGATTGCTTATTCATTCGTCAGTGCTGTTTGGAGAGTCTCCTGGGTATTTACACTTGTATTCTAGACGTCTTTTAGTATGGTAGTACTAGTGTCCTTTTAGGAAAATAAATGTTTATGTTAATAATAACACAAGCCTTTCTGGAAATTCTTACCACTAAAGTTAGACCTTGGGCCTAATCAGAAAGGAAGTGGCAAAATCTCTGGGACATGACTTCTCAAGAGTATGGTCTGCAGTCCAGTGCTCATCTGGGAAGTGCTCATAACTGACGCGTGAAAGATTAGGATACAATTCAGGGTTATCATTTAGACAGTGTCACAGTAGAACAACCTATGTACTATTGACATCTTGGACCCCATGATGGCTGTGGAGCCACCATGTGCATTGTGGGATGTGTAGTTGCATCCCCACCGTCTACCACTAGGTGCCAGTAACACCTCCTCCCAGTTTTGACAACCCCAATTCTTTCCAGTTGACAACAACAACAACAAGAAAATCTCCATTTATTGCTAAAGGCCCCCCAAGACAAAACAATCCCAGTTGAGAGCCACTGCTTTATAGCATTACGACAGAGAAATTTTTAGCCTGTTGACACCAATGGTGCGAAAATTAAATTGGGCTTGTGTTTTGTGTGTCTTTTTATTTCACTTTTTTAGTAATTTATTATTATTGTACTTACTACGACTCAGATTGAAATGAGCAATCCCTTCCCCACATACAGCTTGAAACACTGATATAGGTCACTACTGAAATAGAGAAGTTGTCCTTAGGAGAAGGGATCCAACATTGAGCTGTATCCATAATCCCTCTGCCATAATGACCCCACATTACAAGGTGAATTTTGGAGAAGTTACCTGCTTTTTATGTTTCTCCTTGTAGAGCCCACAAGAGAAAATCTTAAACATTGTCATCACTGCTGTAAAGACAGATGAAGCCAGAACTAGATGCTCCATTATGGTGTGAGAGATCTTTGATTCCTAGAAGAGATGAAAATTTGCTAGGTAATGTGTAGGCCATCCTGGAGGCAAACTCTAAAAGACTTTTTTTTTTTAAATGACAGAAAGGCCTGTGTCAGATGTTACAAACTGGCTAGTCACAGGTTGAATTTTATCTACAGACAGGTTTTATTGAGCTCCCACATTTACCTTCAAATATTCAATTGCTAATCTATTTCTCCTAAAAATCCCCATTCCCAGACACTCTTTAAGAATCAGAATCTTTTGGTGACACTAGGCCCAGCTTCTCTGAATGCATCAATTGAATGAAACTAAAAAGTAGCCACTGTCCTCAGCTCTCTCCAGCAGTCCCCTGACACACCCACCTCCTGACCCATTCAGGATTATGAGTTGGCAGACCCTAGGCTAAGCTTACAGAGCAAATATTTAGATGGCTGGAGAAACAGAGAGGACCAAGGGTTTGACCTTCAAGGGTAGAGCAAGGTGGAGCCACAGACACTACAGGTCCATGGGAGGGCAGCTCAGAGACTCAAATGCTTGTAGTAACTAACATTTGAGTCTATTGACCTTTGGAGGGAGGTGGGCTCTAGAGATTACCTACATAACAATCAGATACCAGATCATCCTGGTTGTTCCATTAGAAATTGAGCCAGGGAAGTGTTCTTCCCGGGCAGCAATGACAGCCCCCGTCCAACTCCTCATTCACTAGCTAGTGGATAGGATCCTCTCCCATCACTAATCTTTAGTCTTACAATTCTCAAGGGGCCCCCTACATTCCACTGCCAGAGAATACCTAACCAACCTCAGAGACTCTCAAACCAAACTTAATGGACCTTAGGAAAGTGACAGTGAAATCCAGGAAATACTTGTTGTCAATGAGAAAATCACTGAGTGAAGAGGCACCATGTGCAGGTGGCAAGGTCCCAAAGATGGATCAGACATGAGTCTTTCTGGCCTTGTGATGCTCTGAGCTGGGGATGGAGACAGAGGTATAAAAGAGAATTAAGGAACTGGAGTGGTGGCACAGTGGTAGAGCGTTTGCCTTGCACGTGTGAGGCCCTGGGTTAGATGCTCCGCACCACATATAAATAAACAAATAAAATAAAGGTATTGTGTCAGTCTACAACTAAAAATATTTTTAAAGAGAGAGAGAGAGAGAGAATGAAGACATGTTGGGTGTGTGCCAGTTCAGAGGGTGAGCTGAACCCACGAGCAGACAAAGCATGGGGAACACAGTGGTCTGCTTGGAGAAATCAGGGCTTTCGGGAGGAGATGGAATTGCTCAGAAGAGTAGGTGAGGCTGACTATGTGAAGACAAGTTAAAAGAAAGAATTATAACAGATGAAATCTCTTGTGCAGGTAGAGATGGCTGGAAGTACACAGGCACCAGCCGCAGTGTAGTGTGGCAAGAACAGGGAGCAAGTGAACAGAGTGCCTGGGACTTGAGAGGGTTTGGGATCAAGTTGTATCTTATAGTCAAAGTAATGAGATTTGAGCTTGTAAGTTTACTGCAGACTCAACGATATTATCAACTTTGTTTCTTTGGGGGCAAAAAAATCTGGTGACAAATGAAAGAGAATAGGCAAGAACTGAAGTTAGACCAGTTTTTTTTTCCTTTTCTTTTCCTTTTTTTGTACCAAGGATTGAACCCAGGAGTGATTAACCACTGAGGCACATCCCTAGCCCATTTTATTTTTTATTTTGAGACAGGCCTCACTGAGTTGCCTAAGGCCTTGCTAAGTTGCTAAGGCTGGCTTTGAATTTGTGATCCTCCTGCCGTAGCCTCCCAAGCCACTGGGATGACAGGGGTGAGCCACTGCTTCTGGCCAGACAACTAGTTCTGAGTCTGTCTACAAACCTGAACAAGGGCTGTGACAATAGTGTGACCCTAGGGAGGCATTTTCAATTTACATTAAAAGCGGGGGAGGTAAGACAGAGGAGCTGAGCAGCTCTCTGATTTGGGGAGACTGGGTACATAATGAAACTGTCAACAGAGATTGAAAAATAAACAGCAAAAGGCATGTTTGGGGAGAGACATAGATAATGAGTTGTTTAAGGCAAGTTTGAAACAACTGTGGGAATTATTGTGTTATTGAAGTTCCAAAGAGCAAGAGATTTCATAAATGATTGATGAAGCCATGGGAAAGGCTAAAGTTGCCAGAAGGAGAACAGGAAGACCTAGGATAAAAACCTTAGGAAACCTGTGCATTTAAGGGACTAACAGAGGAGGATCCAGGAAAAGGGGTGGGGGGTGGGGAGGACAACTGGAGAAATAGAAAAGACTTGAGCAACAGAAGCCAATGGAGAGTGGAAGTTCCCAAAACCCTGATATGTTCCTCCAAGGAAAATATACATGAGGTTCTCTAATTAAGAGGCCTTTAATGACCTTGGCTAAAGCCACATCGAGATGGTGATGACCAGAAGTTAGAATATTAGAGGGCTGGTGAGAGCTGTCCTGAGGGAAACCTAGCACTTCTCAAGGCGTGAACACGTGGAACACAAAAGCCCTCCCTCTGATGCTGACTAAGCTCAGCAGGCTCCAGTGCCTCCCCAGGACCCATAAAATAATTATATCTAGGAGGTCAGTTCCAGGACCTGCACTTCTAACCAGGCTTGAAACAGAAGGCTGCCATGTGAGAAGGCTCTGGAGAAAGCGTGAGGAGACTGACTTCTCAATCTACGTTCCCTGAGTTCAGTTCTCATCTCTGCCCACTAACCAGGTCTATGAGCTTGGGAAATTCATTAAATTTCTCTATGCCTCATTTCCCTGTTCTGAAAAAATAAAAAAAAAAAATGGAGGTGATATTACCTAATCCAAGGGTGAGTGGTGAATGAATCTGCCCAGGGAGGGGACTTGTAAGAGTTCCTAGTACACAGTAAATACACAATTCGTGTGGACACATTATTTTTATTCCACACCTGTTTTTACATAATGGTTCTCAATTTATAGAATGCTCACAAATTACTTGGAAAAATGTACTGAATAAAATTCCAATTCCACTGCTGAAAACCCAGAGATTCTGATGGAGTTGGTCTGAGGTAGGGCCCCAAATTCTGCATTTTACACAAGCCCATTCTCTGGAAAGGTAATTTTGGTGTGGATGAGCACTGGACCACACTTTCAGAACCAATGTTCTGTAGGTTGAAACCTCCAGGGTGGCTGTGCCCTTCTTCCCAGCTCCACTTCCATGCGGTCTGGTTAGGATAGCTCTGATGCTTCTTGAGGAAAATTCACAGTGAGGAAAGAACGGGCTGCCAGCTGGAACTAATGTAGAATTTTAAAACAATGTTTGCTCTTAAATTTTGACTCTGAAAGTACTTTCACCCCAATTCCTCATTTGTCTGCCTTAATTGCTACTGCTGTTTTATTTGAAATGGGGAGAGAGCAAGTGGAAAAGAGACGTGTGTGTGTGTGTGTGTGTGGGGGGGGGGCGGAACTAACTTTCAGAGATGTGCAACAATTTTTTCTGGTGTATTTATAGCAGAGTCAGTACCATGTGTGCTGGTTTTAAACCTGACATTACAAAAAACAAGAACAACAGAACTTAAAATGGGCTCGACAAACCAAATATTTTCTTCCAACGGGGGGTCGAGGTTCTACAATTTCAACTTGAGTACTTGGCACCAAAGGATGGTTCTTTACATAAATAAAAGTAATGGAAAAGATGTTTGGAGGTGAAATTAGATTCCTCCTGGCAACTCTACATGAAGAAGGGTAATTGCAAAGAAAAGCCAGGTGTCTGACCTGCAATGTGCAATGCAGATGAGTCCCTCTTGCTTTTCTTTTCCCCACTGGGCAACTTTGAATTGACTTACTGTGAACTCTGGCTTTTGGCTCAAGTTGAGGCACAGTTTCTCCATGTCCTGAGGTCTCAGGCTGAAGAAAGGCAGGGGACAACATGGTCAAATTCTGTCCCCCCGCCCCAATCCAGAGAAGATTCTTCTCAATTTTTCAGGGTCTTCGTATTTTCTTTATATTATTAAAAACATTCGAGCTTGGCTGATTAAAGGCTTGTAAAACCATTGATCTGCAGTTGCAAATGGGATCTCTGAAGCTATAACTGGACGAAAGAGGTATCCTTTTAGGCCTGCATAATGTTTTTAAAATTTCTAAAGAGTTGCCAGTTTTTTTCCCTTAATGGGAAAAGTTCACCTTAAAATTTTGCAAGTTCTTAAAAAAATACAGGGTCATTCTATTATTACCACATGATTACAATGAGCTGGAGACAAACATGTTCTCTGTATTCATGACTCTGTGCCTCGGTATTCTTACCTGAAAAGTGAGGATAATAATTATTCCTCTCTCATGGAGCTGCTGTAAGCAGAGGGGTTGATTTATTTAAAACATTACCTGGCATTTAGTAAGTCTTCATCCATTCCAGTGTTAAGATTCTGTGAAGTGTGTAGATTCTATGTGTTTGCATTTGTGACCCTTGCTGTAAACCATGCAAATGACTGTGGATGTCGCCAGGCACAGTGGTGCAGGTCTGAATTTCCAATGATTGGGGAGGATGAGTGGGAAAATCACAAGTTTGAGGCCAACCTGGGCAACTTGGGGAGACCCTGTCTCACAATAAAACATTTTTAAAACCGGTCTTGGCAATGGTAAAGTACACCTTGGTTCAATCCCCAGCACCAGGGGGAAAAAAAATAAAGAGAGTGGTTGGAGGTTCCTTAGCATCTTTCTGCCCCAAAGAGCCTGCCCTGGGGAATTTACCATCTGAGGAGGACCAGAGCTAACCTGCTGAGGAAATGGAAGTAAGGAGGCCAATTCTGCAATGCACCAGAAATCTCGGAACACTATCTTCATTAAGCTTTGTAGTGCAAGTTTGAAGCTTTGGGATGTTCTTTTTGCTTTCTCTCTCTCTCTCTCTCTCTCCCCCTACCTCCCTCCCTCTTGCTGCAGTCTGGCTGGGCACAAAATCACGAGCCACTTAAGCAGGAACAAACTTTATTTTTAAAACTGCCGCCAATGCCCCTTACGCTCCAGGGAAGATTGCCGACCAACGCACGCCGCTTTCTCCCGGATCCCAAGAGGAAGTTCCTCCTCCGGAATTCCCTCCTACCGCACTTCCCCAACCAATGGGAACTCTCCAGGAGTCCCACAGGCCTAGGTGGACAGCAGGAGTCCAATATCCATAAGAATGCAGATCTTAACATAATCATATCATCTCAATGGCTTGCTGGCATCACCTTTCAACCAAAAATGCCATGCATCATATTACTTGGCTGTGGCTCTTAGCACCCTCTCAGGTATCTCTCTCTCTCTCTCAACTTGGGGGGAGCTCCCCACCACACCCAGGGGAGAGGGGACTCCCCCCTCCAGGGAAGTCCCTGCTGGCGCTCGCTCTCTCTCTCTCTCTCTCTCTCTCTCTCTCTCTCTCTCTCTCTCTCTCTCTCTCTGCTCTCTTGAGGTTGCCAGTAATACAAATCCATGGAAACCCTCAATTTTGGATGTATTTAAGGGGAAATAAATAAAAAGTTCAAGATTAGTCACATGGCATCATCCATAGGAAGCACCATTTCATTTGTCACCAAGGGTCACCCCATCTTACTGTGCTGGGTATTTTCCACTGGTCCTCTCAGTGTCTCTCTCCCTTCTTCACTTGTATGAGGCTCCCAAGCTGCCTGTATGGCCATCCCATTGGGCTTCCCTGCCCTCTGGTGTCCAGCCTGATTCAGCCAAATGATGAATACTGGTGGAAGTTCAGAGAAGAAAGGAAAGTTGGATGGCACTTTGCTTCTCTGCAGCCTGGCTGTGACCCCTTAGCCCTGTTCCTGCCAGGAAGCCCTGTCCCAGCAGCTACTTTCTCTGAGTTCCAGTAACTAGGCCCCTGCCTTCGCCCTTCAGGCAGGTAGAGATGACCAAGGGATCATCCCCATTGTCGCCAGTGTGCTGGGATGCTGCACCCTTCCTCAGTGGTTTCCCTAAGGCCTGCTGGCACTTTGAGAACAACTCCTTTATTAATCTCTCCATTGTTCTGACTTTACGGTGACATTGGTTTCCTGCCAGGACCCTGACTGCTAAACATATCTACTTCAAAATATTCATTGCTTGCTACGTATTTAAAAATAGACTCTCCAAAGTTTTCTGAGCCATGTCCTTATTGGTAAATTATTAGATTTCATCCAACCATTATAAGCTCAGTCAGTTGTAACCAGTAGATTAAGTAGTATGTTCATCAAAATATTTAATGTGGCTGAGTGGTGAAGTTTTTAAAAACAATATTATACATCTCTATGATCTTTTGTCTACCACTGCCTTTAAGTAATAGGGAGAAAAAAAAATCACCAGTTGCAAGAGCTTCACAAACTGCCCTGGGACAAGAGAGCATTTCATATCTTCCCCTGCACCCCAACCATGGAGTTCAGGTATTTGAGTTCTTAAATGTAATTTCGACAAAGGGAAGGTCTGTGTAGAAGAGGAGGATGAACTTATTGTGAAAGAGCAGAGCTGCTTGTCCACTGTGTAGCCACAGGCACCTGTGGCTGCTGAGCAGCTGTAATGAGACTGGTCTAATCCAAGATGCACCCAAAATGTAGAATGTATACTTCATTTCAGAAAGTTACTGTGAGACAATGTAAAAGATGTCATTATTAGTGTCTTGGATCGTAATGCATGCTGAAGATCCAAGTTTTTAATATATTGGATTAAAGACAGCATGATTAATATTTTTTGAAAAGCAATGTAAATTAGAACTTTTTGTGCCCTTTGGCCTCACTTGCAACCCTGTGGGCTTTACTGAATAAGGGAGCAAGGGAGAGCTTATGCTTGGCACAGAGCTTTCAGTGGGTCTTCTCAGACACATCTCACATATGAAATTCTTTTGTAAGGAGTGCCCAGGTAGAGACGAGATTCTGCATGGCCTAGACCTCATTCATGGCCATCTGTCCTTGGAAAAGTACAAAAAAATACTTTCCAACAGTGTATCGCCTTTCCAGAAGGAGGTCACCTGCTCTCTTCCTCCAGTGGTCTCTGTTCTTTCTCCTCACTTTTTGTGACTTTTCCCTCCCATAGGTTTCCTTTGATTTGTCCCCCAGCTTGTCATTCAACATGCCCAAGTATGAAATGAAAGGGGAGGAAAATACTGAAATGAAAGGGGAAGAAAGTGAATTCTTTCATTCCAAAGCACTGGGGATGTCTCTCTGGCCACCTTTTCTGACAATCTACTGCTTCCCCATTCCTGCAACACCTCTTTATTCCCAAGTTCCTTTTGGTTCTTAAGCAAAGCAATTCAACCATCTCTTGGTCCTGCTACATTTTTTAAGCCATATCTTTTTTTTTTTAATTTGTTTTAGACATGGACAGACCTTTAATTAATTAATTAACTTATTTATATGTGGTGCTGAGAATCGAACCCAGTGCCTCACACAGGCTAGGCAAGCACTCCACCACTGAGCCACAACCCCAGCCCTCAAGCCATATCTTGAAGTCTCATCTTCCACATCTGGAAGAGACTATGAAGTGTTGTTTTTGAACAAAAGCCTTTCTTCCCCCAAATATTCCACTAGAACTTTCAACTTGTTGTGTGACTTGTGTTTGTATATCTTCATTGGAAGTTATTTTTTTAACCCCAGTGGGTCTATTGTAAATATTACATGAGACAATACACTGACGAGCACAGAACACAGTGCCTATGTGAAGCACTAAGGAGCCCTTTTATTAGAGGAACACTGCTGTTTGCTACTAATCACAGGGACTTGTACCCCCTTATAGGAGCAACTTTCACTTTCTGATAATGCTTCTCTTTGGTAGGTGCTTAACTGCCCCCAAATACCTCTCTAGACTAGAGAAACTGCCACCCTACCCAAGGTTTTGAGATGTCACAAAATTATCATGGCCCCAGTCTGTATTCATTTCCTTGAGATGCTATAAAAATTACCTCAAATGTCGACGTAAAGCAACACAGATCTTTTCATGATTCTGGAGGTCAGAAATCTAAAATCCGTTTCACTGGGCCAAAATCAGATTTCTGGCAGGGCTGTGCTCTCTCTGGGGGATCTAGAGGGGGAATTCTTTAGCTTCTTTGTTCAGCTGCTAGAGTTTCATTCCTGCATTCCCTGGCCAGGCCCTTCCTCCAGCTTCAAAGCCAGCAAGGCAGCATTTCAATTAGTCCTCAGCTTGCCTCCTTCTTCTCTTCTACAGTCAAATCTCTCACTGCCTCCCTCTCATAATGGCACTGTGATTACAATTAGGGTCCAGAGGATCCACTAGAATTTCCCCATCTAGAAGTTTTTGAACTTTTAATATAATCACATCTGTAATGTCCTTTTGCCATGGAAGGAAACATTCACATGCCCCCAAAGATCAGGATAAGAACATCTTTGGGATCATTATTCAGCCTACTATACCTCTTACAATTCACCTTGGTGGATGTAAGGAATTTGACCAGGACTCTCCCCCTCTCTTTTTCCTTTGAAGGCAGGAAGAAGTGCCTAATAGACAAATGAACAACTCTAACATTCTTCATTCAGTCTCCAAGAATAAGAGTCTGCCCCTAATGCCAGCCCTCAAATATACAAATGCAAACAGCAGCTTTTAAATTCCATCCATTCATTCCTTCTTCTATTGATCTATTCATTCATTCATTGATCCATGAGTTAACAAACATTTATTGAGATTGCCCAATGTGCCAAGCACTGTGCTGTGAACTGAGTAAAAAAAAAGTTAACTGGGGGCTGGAGTTGTAGCTCAGCGGTAGAGCACCTGCCTTGTACATGTGAGCCACTGGGTTCGATTCCCAGCACCACATATAAATAAGCAAATAAAATAAAGGTCCATTAACAACTTAAAAAATATTAAAAAAAAAAGTTAACTGCTTTCAAGGGGAATATGATTCCTGGGTATGATGGGGCCAGGGGAGGGACCAAGTAAGGTGAATAGGCCAGAGAGATAATGTGTTTTAGATGCTGCTAAAATAGAAGTTTGACATGCAATGGGAAGTGTGGTCTGTGCTTAAACAAGAGTTGTATGAAGTTAATGTGACTTTGCCAGGTAGTGACCCTCTGCTTCTAAGAAGAGTAGGCCTTTAACAAAAAGAAAGGGCTGGCCAAAGCAAAAGACAGCAACACTAAACAGCTTAGCGGTTTTGGTGAACTATGCCTTCTTCCTAATGATGAGAGTGGAGGTTATCCTCGTTACTGCACACTGCATTCCCTGGGTCTAGAAGAATTATTAGATACTGATGCCTTGACTCTACCCCAGAGATTCTGGTTTAATTGGTCTGGGCATGGCCTAGGCATCGGGATTTTTAAAAAGCTCCCCAGGTGATTTTAATGCATATCCAGATTTGGGAACTGCTGGCAGCAAGCCTTGTGAAGAGCAAACAGAATGGTAAAGGAGAAGAAAGTGGGTAGGATGTCAAGCATGGCTTATGATGGGAAGTTGTGCATCCCTTAGGAAAAATCAAGAATTTTTTTTTTTTCCTGGAAGTGAATTCCAACATCTTCCCTTTTTGCTTAAATGGCAGTTTCTTTTTGGTTTTTACCTCGGGACTGTCTTGGCTTCTCATGTCGTTTAAACAAAAGCATTAGAAATGGTGAGAACTCAACATGTTTATCTGGATGCTATCTGTTGGATCAGGTGGAATCTATACATGGGAACATCATGACTCATGAAATGGTGTCAGTCATGTTGTTCTCCAGGGCTGAACTCATCAGCCAAATGGGGATGAACACGTAAAAACTTGTGAGTTATTGTGAACTATAAAATGCTTGTGAGAGATAAAATCCTCAGGATAGTACCTGGCACATTGCAAGCCTAAGGAAACAGTCACCTTGTTATCAGCATCTGAATTAACTACTTAACAAGAATCTGGGAGGATTGCTAAAAAAAAAAAAAAAAAAAAAAAAAGAAAACACTAATAGAGAAAAACAGGTGCACTCTAACTTTATTTATTTATTTATTTTTTCTGAAGCAGTTAGTCTCCAGGAATGGTCCCCAGTGAACCAAGCTTCCTACAATTCATGTCCTGGTATCTCTCTCTTGTGAATGTGGATGGGCCTTGTGATCCACTTCTGACTATAGAATGTGTCGGAAGTCGTATCACACTCTGGCAAGCTCCAACAGAGTCTTCAGGTTTCCACCTGAAAACTCTTGAAACCCTCAGTCTGAGTTCCACTCCCTTGAAATGGCTATACTATAGGGAAGCTCAAGCTAGATACCTGGAGAGGTAGCAGGAATAGACAGCAGGGTGAGGCAGAGATGTAGGGCCAGCTCCTAGTTCTTCAGCCACCCGTGCTGGCTGACATGCCAATCATATGATGGAGGAAGCCATCTTGGATCTGTGTGTTGAAGCTCAAGGCTTAGCTTCCATTCCCTGTGATTCTCTTAAGAGTTTTCAAGAATGGTCCAGTGGAGGCTAATCAACAAACTAACCCATTCAAGAAAAATAAATTAGGTGGGCGTGGTGGCGCACACCTGTAATCCCAGTGGTTTAGGAGGCTGAGACAGGAGGATCATGAGTTCAAAGCCAGCCTCAGCAAAAGTGAGACGCTAAGCAACTCAGTGAGACACTGTCTCTAAATAAAATGCAAAATAGGACTCAGGATGTGGCTCAGTGGTTGAGTGCCCCTGAGTTCAATAGACAGTAGCTGCCCCCCTCCAAAAAAAAAAGAAAAGAAAGAAAAAGAAATTTTTATTTTAACCACTGAATTTATAAGTGGTTTATTATACAGAATAGAAATCAGGTATAACAAAAACAGTTTTCCAGTGTTTTACAAAGATGTCACCCTACTATTTGGTACATTTTCAAAGAGTACTTGAGACAGGTCTCAGGGGAGTTACACCTCTTAGATAGTGATTGGCTTCCTTCAGAGTGAGCCCACTGGAAGAGCCTCAGTTGGAAGCTGCAAGAGTTTTGTCATTTGCTGTATTCTATAGTCAAAAGAGAATTGCAGGGCCCCCACAGATTCCCTGGAAGGGATGATACCAGGCTATGAATGTGGGAGAACACCCTTATTGGGTGCCATCTTGGAGACTACCTGCCCCTTGTATAAGTGTGGCTTCTTAAATGGCTGCTGAATTGTTCTATCTTGCCGTCAAATTATTTCATCCATTTTAGCCATTGAATTCTGCTCACAGAAAGACATCGAGAGCTGGCACCTCAGTGGACTGAAGTACAAACTCAACTGGACACTCTCAAGGACTGGCGGGCCCTGCACCACAGACATCATTTGTTTGCCTATACTGTAGTTAATTACAATCCCACTGAGGGTCTGATTAATGTTCAGGAAAATGAGGTATTCAAAGGTATGGCCACCCATTATTGTATCTTCTCACATTATTGTTCACAAAGCAAAGTTAAGGTCTTGAAGAAGAAGAAAAAAAATCTGCCTCTGTTTTTGTTTTGTCTTGCATAACCAGGAGATGATGTCTTTCATAATTGCATTAGTGAAGTTCGGCAAATGAGATGACATCTGTGCTTATCACAACAGTTATATGAGGACACATTTCCTGTATCTATTTGCTTGGGTTGGCTTATTTTCACACCCACTACACCCTCATTGAGTGAAGAGCATTTTAAGATTGGAATAATAAATACGTTTCCTTTAGATAAATTTTTAATTAATCAACTTTATTTCTAGAGCAATTTGAGACTTACAGGAATGTAGAAAGTTGCTATACACCCGTTCTCCTGAGCCCCTCCACTCAATTTACCCATTACTATTAACTTGCATTGGTGTGGTCCATTTCTTACAGTTGATGAACCCATACTGATACATTTTTATTAACTAAAACCATAGTTACATCAGGGTCTACTCTTCTGGTGTACATTCTATGGGTTTTAACAAATATATGATGTTATGAGTCCATCCTCCTCACAGTATCATGCAGTATAGTTTCAACTCCCCTAAAAATCTCTTGTGCACTACCTGACATATTTCCTCTTCATATGTCAATGTCTTAGAAATGAAGGTTTCCACATACCACTGATAGCTATAATTAATGTCATGTCCTCTTTCCCTCTCCTTTTCCTTTCTCCTTACATTCCTTCCATCCATCCTTCATCTGGGAGGATGTTATTAAATTGATTGCATGCAGTACAATTTATGGCATCTGAACATTGACAAAATACAGTAGTAAAAGAGGCTGTGATATGATGCCTGACGGGTATATTTCCTTACCCTTTGCTGCATATCACTGAGAACAAATAGCAGGGACCCTTACATTTTCTTCCACTGGGAAAGTAGGAGAGTTTAGCCTGATGCAGCAAACACTTGGTCTGCCATGGGCACACACCATCTTTTCCCCTGCAAACAGAATCTGTCTTTGTGTTCAGGTGGCATGCTGTGTTTCCCCCATTTTTCCCATGAGAGCTCGTCTCCTCCATCTTTCTCTACCCTACTGTCTGCACCAGAGGCTGCCCTGTTGGATTGCAACAGTAGCCCCCATGTCCTTTGGCTCTTGGTTGTGTGTCAGTGAGGAGTCCAGGTGGAGAATAAAGGGAGGGGAGGGCAAAGCTCTCCAGGCTCCTCTTGCTCTTCCTCTTGCTCTGTTCCTTGATGGAAAGTTGCTGCTCCTGTCAAGGTGGCTGACTTCCTGAAACCTTTCTCCTCTGCTATCTTGCAGAATCTCACTCCATTGACCCAGGGTTGCTGGCAACCTGTATTTTTATACTACCTGTGTGACTTGCCTAAGTCCCTAAGCTATATCTTCATGATTAGTCCCTTATATCTTCATAATTAATTCATCCTCCCCAAAGTATCCTCATTTGGATGTGTCATCTGTTTGCTTTGGGGTTCTCAATTGATACAGGTTGTGAGATTATCTTCAGTACAGGGACAGTGGACCTTATCCCAGGGTGTGAATCAGGATCAGTTTAAACAATTTTTGATGATCTCAGTCTTTGTTACTAATTATTCACCTGGACCTTAGATTTTAGGGATTTTGATAAATGTAAGGAGAAGTGTGCTGAAGAACTCCACTTCTTAAATAGAAAGACAGGGTATCACGGCAGAAAAAATTTTTTTTTGTCCCTGCTGATTCCTTCCTCTCATGGCCACTGGTGTGAGTACATGATACCTGAAGATGCATGAGGTAATGAAAAAATCCTATTATGGCCAGAGAGAGTAAAAGAAAAAGTGTGTGTGTGTGTGTGTGTGTGTGTGTGTGTGTGTGTCTCCAAATATCCTAGGAGACCCACCATGAGGTGAGTTGTTAATGGCATTTTAGAGAGACTGCATAAAACCTGAAACCACCTAACTTGGATTACTCTTTGGGTGAAATGATTAAATGCCCTTATTGCTTATGCAATGGAGAATCAGCAAAATCCATTCCCACCTGTTAGAGTGAGGGTGGAGGTTTAATAAGGGTAGTGCGAGTTGAGATGGAAGAAGAATGGGAAAATAGTGAGTCTACACTGAAGGAGGATACAACTTGACCTGCCTTCACTCCTCTGTCTCCAGAAGGGCAGGATGAGCCCTTCACAGTCTACTGGACCTGTACCATCCCCAAGGCAATACCAAATCCACTGCCTCAGAAGCTCCTCTGTGCTCAGAATCTGACTTCTGCGGCCAAACTACATCAGTGAGGCCCTTAACCTGGGTTCTTAATTTCTACCTTCATGCTCTTCCAGAATCTGATCTGATTTTGAACTTCCACTAAAAGTGCTTTTGCTAATCCCTTAGACTCATCTCAGCTGTCCATTTGGAGATTCTAGTTACCAATGACCTCTGGAAAAAAATAATCCTTCTCTATCTAAGGGCCAAGTCATCAATATTTCTTGCTTGCTTGCTTTATAAATTTCATTTTTCTTTTTAAATTTCAGAGTCTTACTAAATTGCCCAGGCTGGCCTCAGACTCATGATCCTTCTACCTCAGTCTCCCAAGTCACTGGAATTACAGGCATGAGCCACTGTGCCTGACTTCCAATATTTCTTAAACATTTAACTCAAATGTGAAGCCATCCAAGCATTATGTATGTAATATTTTTAATCTTAACAATTCTGTGGGGTAAGAACTACAACAGTTCTCATTATATTAAAAAAAGGCACTAAAATTTTTGAATGTAAAATCACAAAAGCCTGGCCAATTACACTGGCACACACTTGTAATCCCAGCTACTTGAGAGGCTGAGGCAGAAGGATAGCAAATTTGTAGCCACCCTGGCAACTTAGTGAGACCCTATCTCAAAATAAAATATCTAAAAGGGCTGGATATGTAGCTCAGTGGTAGAGCACCACTGGGTTTTATTAGTAGAAGTGAAAAGAAAAAAAAAACCCAAGACTGTCTCAGATCTAAGTCCATTTGTTTCTAGGACACATAAGTAAGAATAAATTCTGAGCACACCCTTCTCATGCCTCGGACACTGTCACCCCTGCCCTGCATTTTCTCTACTCCTGACTTCTCTCTTGGTCTTTTCTGCTGTCCATCATTTTGACAATCCTCAGCACAGATCTGGCACACACCCGCCCTGGGAGCAATTTTGGTCTCACTTTCAGACACTACCTTCAAGCTCTGAGGCTGCCAATAGCCACAGAGTAACCTCAGATCCTTCAGAAATAGACTTCATCTACTCATGCAAGGCTGACATTATCTCAGAATCAATAGCAATGTCTAATTGACATTTTTGGTGTGTGGAGTCCTTTTTATTTTTTTTTAAATTAGCTTCTGTCTTAATCTATAGTGAAGAACCAAACAAGAGTATAAAACACATTACCTCAGAAAAGAGATTAATTTATCAATATCTACTCCTTTGGGAGTCAGGTTAGTGATAAACAAAAGGGATTATGAGACAAATGACACTCCTGTCACTGGGCTTGTTAAACATACCCACCAGTGTACTCAGCAATGACTGGCTGTAGTACATCTCTAGTAAAGAGGAACCATAAGAAACAAATTAGGAAATTTCATACCATCCCAGAGGACTTCTTTCTGATGCCCAAGCATCTAATATATTTGTTTTCCTATAATTCTAGGTAATACAATTTTAGGGAGACATAGGCAAAATGTTTAATATTTTAATAATACCACTCAGTATAATATTTTTCAAGATCATAGTTCTATTCTATTTTCAAAGTATGACTCTCACAGGTTTGGTTAAACTTGGTGTGTACTCATCCTTAACAGGACCAGTCAATGCCTTGGTAGCTCCTATAGAACTGGCACCTAGAAGATTGTTCTAAGAGATAATGATACACAGTGAAAACCAATGTGTTATCATTTACAGCATTTCAATATTCTACTTCAGTGTTCTGAACATTCTGGTAATGCTAATCCATTGAATCATCAACAACTCCATAGGATTCCACTATTCTTTTTCTTTTATTTGTGACATCTGAGACTCAGCAAGTTTAGGAACTTCCTCAAGGTTCATATGCAGGTAATGATGGGACACTGATTATAAACCTGGTTTATCTAATTCTAGAACCTACCATTAATGTTCTGATGACTGTGTTTCTTTCACTGTCACTAAAAGCTCTTTAGGACCTGAGATAGTTCTACTTGGAAGTAGAACCTAGTAGTCAACTAGGTTCCCTATGTAGATGATTTTGCCAAATTTTAGCACATGGACTCAAGCCAAGAGGAGGACAGGCCAGGACCCTCCTGCTTTAGGGATCTCGAGTGAGGAAATGCTCATTTTATATTTGTCTCTACTAAATAACAGGTGATTTGTGTTTGTAATAAATTTTTCATTAATTTTGATTGCACAAGTCAAAGTAGAGGGGGTGCTTTTATTCTCTGGGACTCTTTCTTGGAAGCACTGAAGTGCAAGCCAAGTAAGTACATGACAAGAAGCTTATCCATCTGGCTGAACGTCTTTCCCAACAGATGACCTGCAATGCCCTTTTTTCAAGAGTCTTTGAGCAAATGAAACTAATGCTCATTTTAATGTTTCCAAATAATGAGGTCTCTAATTTTCTGAAACAGTGGCTCTGCTTAAGGATAGTTAACTGTAACTCGCACCCTGAAAAATCATCTGTTCAAAGAAGGACAAGTGTAGTCACCGTATTAAATGAAGAGGCAGAAATGTGGGGAAGGCAAGTGCAGATAATGTGCTAAGGTAAGAAAATAAACACATCAAGAGTAGAGAACATAAATAGGGAGGTAAGAAATGTTCCTGAAAATGATGGCTGAGAAACGAGCTTAGTAATTAAATCAACATTTAGTCAACCTACCAAATTATTATGACATATAGAAAATGCTTGATGCCCAATTAAAAAAAATCAAGTTATATGTTTTCTAAAATCCTCTAAAAAAGTTATACGTTTTCTAAAATCCTCTAAAAAAGTAATAGGCAGGATCATACTGCAGAAAGCTCATCTAATCCAATGAGAGGGAAATCTAGGAATAGGATGGTAAAATGACAAAGTCAAATAGTTAATTAGTTAGGACACACATTAGGCTCCAGATCTTTGAACTGTTGATTAGAATTTTTTTGTTTTAGAAAAAAAAGATTAAGATGAACAAATAGCAAGGGACAAGCATTCACCTACAGAATCTCAAAGTTCTAGAAATTGAGTGAAGCTTCTCTCTTAGCTATAGAGTTTAGTATTTCATTTAAATTTTTGATGTTATCTTTACTTTATAAATGCAAATTAGAGTCTCAGATCATATCTGCTACCAAGTAACATTTTTTTCAAAGTAATTAGAAATTTTCCATGGGAAAGGTGATGGTGGCAATGAAAGGACTCTAGAGAGGAATAGCAAAGCTGGATTATCTCCTGATAGGTTAGACAAACCTAGCAATCTCTTGTTGTTATGGGCCAGGCTATATGGGCAATGACCATATAGACTCCATTTTACCCTGAGACTCCATGTCATATAAGAGAGGCTTCTTCCATGGGAACACTCTGCCTCTGATAGCAATAGTTGCTTAGCATAGCATGTTCGGCAACATAAAATAGCAATTCTTATGCAATGTAAAATTTTTCTCTGTTTGGTTTCCATTTTTCTTGGACAATGTACCCTGTCAGAGATTTACTGTCTAGACGTAACCATTCTCTAACTTGTATTCAACTAGGGTCATTTTGACCCACTTCCCTTCTGCTTGCTTGCTGCTATGCCAATCTGGAAAGTCCCGTGGGAAATACCAATGTACCCATTGCATTGTTTCGCTAACTGCTCAATTCAGCTTCTGTACCCCTGACTGTTTGCAGCTACGTCAACCCAGATGTGGTTTTTACCTTTAAAGATCCTGAAATGCTGAGGCTCAGGGCTGTTCCTTGTAGAGACAGTTACGGGTCTTAGGGGGAGCAGTCGCCAGATTGCCTGCTAAATAAAGACTCTCCAATTCGGACAAAATGGACTTGGTATGTTTTCTGAGCAGTCTGCCCCATAATATGGCCAGGCAGTGACTAGGTCAGGCTCAGCTCCGGCAGGGCAAACTTCTGTTCCAAAAGGAGTTATCTCATGTTCTCTGAGCTAAGAAACTATTTTGCTGACACCCGCTCAAGGTTTTCCCTCTGCTCTTTCTCCTGGGCTTTCCTCTGAACTTCTCTACGGTTGCCAACTCTACCTGAAGAAGAATCAAACATCCATACAGAACATTGCATTTCCTCTCAATCACAGTGCTATTGGACATTTACCATTTGTGATGTGACCATTGGATGAAGGGCCATCTCCCCACCAGCTTCTGGGCCGTGCCCATGTTGATCTTTCCTTATTACGTTTCACAGTACTCAGCAGAGTGTGGGCACAAAGTAGGCCCTCCACAAGTACTTATGAGAAAATAGGCCACCTTTTCTCATCTGCATGGGAAAAAAAGAAATCACTAACCAGAGCTCACTCATTTTCCTGCTGTCAGCCTCCAAATTTGCCTGTCTTCCCATCCTTTCTCCATTCCCTCCTGTTACAGTTGAAAACATGCTGGTCCTACCTATGGCTAATCCTTCCACCTGTGCTCTGGGTTACAGCCTTTTCTACCTTTCCATAAAGCATGCTCTTAATTACTCCCATTCCTGTCTATATTTTCAAGCTTGCCCATTTTATTGGCTCCTCATCATTAAAATGTGAAAAGACACTCAGGCTCTATTAACTTGAAAGAAACCATTTCCCAAAGAAAGGTGTATGCATGTGGATAGCGGACAAGTCTTTTGAAAATCAATGTAAGATCAGTGAGTAGAAGAAAAAGACCAGAGGATGGAGCAGGCTGTGGAGTGCGGTGACTTGAATCATGGTCTCTCTGGCTGCATTGCCCTGGGAACTTCTTGCGAAAAGGTGCAGGTCAAGTGGCCCAGTTGCTATGGTGATGCCCAGCCCAGGAGTCTCCATGCAAAGGTGCAGAGCTGTATCAGTCTGGACTTTAAGCTTAGTCACCAACTTCCAGACATAGGGAATTCTGTGCATAATAAGATGACCCTAATGCCTTGCCAGTCCTGTGTCCTTCAGATACATGCTTTGCTGACACTTTCCTACAAATAACATTTTGATAATAAAACCTATATAATAAACGAGCTGTGTTAGCTCTGAGACATTGTTTCTCCATCAGAGAACAATGACCCACCTATCCCCAGCTTTTTTTCTCTCTCAATGTATGTCTTTTCGTGTTTTCTCAATCCCCCGTTGCTCCTTGCTGGTGTTTTTCTGAATTAACGGCCCTGGCTGAGAGATGGGGTAGGGGCTGCAGGGGAGGTAAAGGGGAAATATTGAGGAATGATATTGAACAAACTGTATTGTTACATTGTGTGCATAAACAAATATGTAACAGGAAATGCTACCATTATATAGAATTATAATGTACCAATAAAAATATGGGGAAAAAAGTATAAAACAAGGAAAGAAACCTTTTCCAGCACCTGCTCTTCTTCCATCTGCCCTTTTACTAGTAAACTAATTGAGACTTGATGACACTGTTTCTGAGTCCAACCTACCATTCACTCTTCAATTTCCTAAGACTTCACTGGAAATTATTTCCCAAGATCTCCTTTTCACCAAGCCCAGTGGTTCCTTTTAAGTACTTTTATTTCATCTATCAACAATATTTGATAGTGTTGATCACTCTACTTATCCAAACTTGTTTCCTTTACAGGACAGACATCCTCACGCATCACTCCTACTTCTTTAGCTCCTCTCAGGCTCTTTGTAGCTTCATTCATTTAAAAGCAATTTATCGGTCATTTAATGTGTGCCAGCCACTGGCCTAGGTGCCAAGGATAGAGTTGTGAATGGGGCACCCCAGTTCCGATCTTACAGAATGTGTGTTCTAGTGAGGAAGTAGACAAAGAAGTAGATTTAAAAAAAAAAAAAACGAATGATATTAGAAAGTTATTAAGTCAACCATGGATTTAACTTCTGAGTAATGTTAAGCTTTCTTGACAGAACCCGACCCACCAGAAAGGGGGTACTCAACAGCAAGAAGTTAAAGAACTGCTGAAGGCTGGAGTTGAAGGTGGAAACGTAAAGAGAAATTAAACTAGGTTAGATCTCTACCTCACAAGAACTTCCCTAAGGAACTTTTCCCTTTCCAAGAGGAGCCCATAAAGAACTTGCATTCTGATCTGGAACCAGAAGTCCTATAAGAAGGACCCAGTTTCCTCAAGGAACATCTCCTATCTCTAAGATTCTAGTCAGTGAAAATAAACCAATTCCTAACCCAGATCAGGACTCTTAAAGCCAGGCAATGACTAGTCTAGCCTGCATGCCTCCATTGCTTCTAGTGTGATGAGCTTGGTTATCAAGAGGACAACTAAAGCCACTAAAGGATGATCCCCTTGTGCCTAGCAGTCATTCAGCACATGTAAGAAAGATGTGAGACTAAATAATATGTGCCACACCAGTTATTTGCCTGTTGACTCTCAGATGTATCCTCCCTCAGCCCCTTGTTCTGCTTTGGATCATCAGGGACTGAGTCTTGCAAACTACATTTCCCAGCTTCCCTCACTTCTTGCCATCCACTTAGTTACAGCTAATGTGAGCTCTTGGTAGGAAATGCAGTACAGTTGGAAGAAGCAGCCAAGATATTTTCTAGCCCCTCTTACTCAGCTTTGGGTTGTATCTCCAGCAATAGCTAAGTGGTTGCAAGCTCTGTCAGACAAACCCCAGGATGATTACTACATTCACCACTTGATCCCAGCTCTTGGACTCTGCTAACTTCAATAACCCTTCCCACATCCCTTTGTACCCCTCCAAAGGATGGGAGCAGCTTCCTGCTCTTGCTTTTCTGAGTTGGCTTACCTTTCTCTGCTGTTTCTTCAGGCCTCCAAACAGTTTAGTCATCAAGTATTATTAGTACATTTATTCCATGAAATTACTCAAAATAGACTCTGTTTTCTGGCTGAACCCTGACTGGTACTCAAACCCTGGGCAAATCACCAAAATATAATGCAAATAATAGGCCTTATGATCAATTGCAACAGAATTACCCACAGAAGAAACATAAATCCAATTCCAAAGCCTAAAATTATTACTATTATACGATGATGATGATGATGAAGATGATGTCCTGACTAAACCCTCAAAGAGGTTCCAAGGAGATGAGAACATATTTTTTGCCTCACATAAAACAAGGTCTTGTGACATTCAGTCCTGTATGACTCCTTAAAAACCTGTGTGGATCCTCCTGCATCCTTCAAAACTAACAAAAAAGTTTTCAAAATACAACGGCAAAACAAACTGTAAAAGATTATTTTTATTGAGATTCATTGATATTGAAGAGTAACTTTATTTGAAAAACAATTTTATTTTGCAGTAAATAACTGAAATCCTCAATGAATCATCTTAAAGTAGTTAATCTCAAAATAAGTTATGAAATTATTTAAATTTTCATTACTCTAAAAAGCAAAAGAAGAGATTATGCTGAGAAAAAGCAATAATTAAAAGATGGTAGATATATACCCCAAAATATCAATAATTACATTAAATATAATTAGGCTAAATATTTTAAATAATGACTTGGATTGTTGGACTATATAAATAAATTTTAAAAATTACTATATACTTAGAAAAATATGATCATCAAAATGTGATAAATTGAATAAAGGTTGTACAAATTCTCTACACTAAAAGCTGCAAAACTTTATTGAGATCAATTACTAACAAAAGGTATTGATGAATAGTCACATCATACTGTGATTGAAAATAACCAGTATTACATAGCTGCTGGTTCTCCCTAATCTGGAGAGTGTGCAGGTTCCAATGCTGGTCACTTTCATGTTACTTTTGACCTGCTGGAATGGAACACTACCTATGGAAGAATCTAAAGGTAAAGTGTTGCAATCCATGGTCCAACAGATGGCAGTCTTGATAAAGTACCTTTTCTGGAGAGAAGGTAGACAAATTCAACAGGAATGTGTCTCAGAAGAAAGAAATAAACAAGTGGAAGAAATTAAGAGGGCCTGGGAACAATTGAGTACAATAATCAGAACGCACATTAGCTCTTTTCTAAAAAAGATGTTATACATTATAAAGAAAGTACACTTCACTGCCCTGACAGAAGAGGGCACTCTTAATCTAAGAAAACTATTATTCATTTAAACCTTCTTAATGATCCAGTTAAATACAAGATATTAAAAACAGAATATGGTTGCTACCCATATAAAGCAATTATTGCAAGAAAAAAGAAAATGGGTATCAACTATTCTTATCCAATGAAAATGGTTTTTTAAAAAGGAAAAAACAATAAAACTGCAATACATTTCAACATGAATTATGTTATTTATAAATAAATGCAGTATGAGAGAACACCTCAAATAAGAAATGTAGAATAAAATGGGCATAAAATAGAAATACACAAAATGGATCATCAAACTCAGGAAATAATCTGAATTAAAAATAGAGGTCAAAATAAATTTCAGGGTCTCCAAGGGGAAATCAATTTGTTTAAAAATAAAATAACATTGAGGAGATGTATGAAACCAATTGAGAGAAAGGAAGTAAATCAGAGGAACTGAGAGCAACTACTTTTGGAATAGGCATAATTGGAATCTATGAAGAAGAAAAACAAAATATGACTAATATTTTATAGTATAATTCAAGAAACAGTCCAAAGGAAAAATATGTAATCTACATAATGAAAAGGCCACCATGACCAGAATTGTCAATTGCAAGCTATAACCTGTTGGAATTTAAAAACACTGTTACACTTTAAACACAAAGAAGATATACCACCAGCCTCTCAATTAAGTGGCCAAGTCATTTGCAAAGGATAGAAAATCAGATTTGCAGCAGACTTCTCAATGACAACATGCAAAGTAAAATAAAACTGGAGCAACATTTCCTGAAACTCAGAGTCAACCCACATATGTGCGCGCGCGCGCGCACGTGTGTGTGTATGTGTGTATGTGTGTAAAACAAAGGTGTGGTAAGGATGGGAGAATGATTTGTAAGTGGCATATGTTTTGATAAAGTTAAAATAGTATAATTTAAAAAGGGTAGAAGGGAAGGAGAAAGGAGAATAAGCTCATTGATTGTCACACAGGTAATAGGTATTATCAGGAGGACGTCACTTAAAGAAGACAACACAAATAGTAGATGTCCAAATAAGGAAAAGAGAAAAGAAGAACATTTTTGAAAAGTAAATATAGAACAAAAATATACACCCATTTCTAAATATAAAAAAAAATAAGACTACCTTGGGGATACAAAAGGAAAAATAGAAGACAAAATGCACACATCATTGCATGAACAACAGATAAGTAAGGGTAATCAAGAAATAACACATTAATGTAAACCTATGAATATTTATTCCACTTTACCCTCTAATGGAAATATACTTTCTTAAGCAGGTGTGGAAAAACTGATGTCAGGTTACCTGTAAACCACAATAAATGTTATAAAGCAGAAATAGTAGGAATAGGATTCTCTTGTCACATTGTAATGAAACTAGAATTAATAACAATAAAAAATAACAACAAAGCAGAGACTTCAACCTGAAGCTGGAAAATCTCTATAAACAGCACTTTCAATGTAAATTAAAATTAAGGATTTCTAAATAAAATAATGATAATGAAAACAATAGCTGAGAAATGTTGGGTGAATGTGATAAAAATGAGAGTACTACTGACCATGATGGTAATAATAGTATTTACTGAGCACTTGAAACTTCATACCTGATGCAGAAGTTTTCTATGTATTTAATTTAGCTATACACACACCCATATGCAAAAAACCATAATTACATATAAGGATATAGGTGTGATCATGGATGAGTTTGCTAGGACTCTCATAACATTCAGAGACTAAGAGCCTTAAACAAATGAAATTTATTTCCCCACAGTTCTGGAGATCAGAAATCCAAGTTCAAAGTGTCAGCAGGGTTGATTTCTGCCGAGTCCTCTCTCCTTGCTTGTGGATATCATTTTACAGTGCCTCGTTTCCTCTTTTTAAAAGGGTACCATTGTATTGGAACGGGGTGCACACCATTAACCTCATTTATCACCTCTTGAAAGGCCCAAATAGAGTCACATTCTGAGTCCTGAGGATAAACACTTCAACTTCTGAGCTTTTAGGGGAAAATATTCAGCCCATTACAGATGATAAACTTTTTCTTGTTTTGGTATAGTCTTTTATTTCTTTAATCTTTTTTTCTGAATTCCCTGGTCTCATGTCTTATTCACCTCTTTCTGCATTTTATGTTCCTATTCAACCATTCACATGAAAATACTTCCTGGAAGCCCTCTAACTTATTCATCCCACAGGAGGCACAACATTATTGGTGCTGGTGTAGATGTACCAGTCCATCCAGCTGTGCCCTGATGGTTTGTGGGCAATAGAAATAATGCTGAAGAAACACCCCTGCCCTTATGTCCTGGACAAATTCCAGAAGCAGGGTTTCCAGTTGGAAGGGTAAACATACTTTTGATTTCCACAGATGCTGCTATATTGGCTTTTAAAATGGCTGCAACACTTCACACCCACAAGAGGTAGTAATATTACCTCCTCTTAAGGCTCAAGAAGCTGAAGTGTGAAAAAGTAAGGAATTTGCTCCTGCTTATCAGCGGCCAAACCGAGGTCCACAGTCCTCCTGCTCAGCCTACAAACCCACACATGGTCCACCCAAAACTCAGCTTCCCAAAGTGACAGACATTTGCCCTGCGGCATCCAGGTGTGTGAATTTCAGGGCAAAGAACTGTTTTTTCTCTTGACTCTCTTGTCCCCTCAGTTGTCTGTATCCTCACTGTGGCCTGCTGGGTCACAGCTGCTGGGCTTGTACTATTTACAACACATAATAGCCCTCTCATAAAAATATAATGATGTGCAATTTGTAAGAATAATGATCCTGCAGGAGCAGAAGTGGATACTAGAGCTTGATGCCACTAAATTTTATCTGAGGGGTCACAAGACATTACCAGTGCAGCGAGAAATATGGGGCCTCTTCTACCCAACCAAACGCATTATCCAGGTAAATGCTCTGCAGACATAGTAAGGAAAAGAGAGGCAGGTACTGTGGTCAGTTTTGTTTTGACATCTTTACTCTTTAGTTTTGTTTTTTTTTTTCTTTCCGTAAATAACTAACAAAAACGCTATTCAATTAAGTCCTCCTTACTTAGTACAATTTTGAGAGAGACAGAGAAAGAGGGAGACAGAGACAGAGCAAGAAAGGGGACGAGAGCAGCATTAATTTTAAGAATAAACAAGCTGAGGCATCTTTCTGTAGCTGTTGTCAATGGAGCTCATTTTGAGAATCCAATTATGCCTCTGGACATGTACACTGGAAAAGGTTAGCTATAATAATTCAAACAGCATCGCTGTAACAACATCCTTTCCAAATAAATTTGAGAGAAAACAAACAAGTTTCTGTTTTGACCACAGGGGGAAAAGAATCAGCATGGCGTTTGAATCCTTTCACAGCTTATGGG
The DNA here is from genome assembly GCF_021218885.2 of Marmota monax. Classification (NCBI taxonomy): domain Eukaryota; kingdom Metazoa; phylum Chordata; class Mammalia; order Rodentia; family Sciuridae; genus Marmota; species Marmota monax. The sequence goes on from NW_026695228.1 coordinate 5,417,979, forward strand.
AGAGAAGTTCCGCCTATTTGTGAGTTTTGGCAGGAGAGATGTGAATAATAACATTTCATTTTCTCCTTGGAAAAATATAAGAGGCAGCAGTTAGGTCGACATAGAAATTGGCAAATGGTAAAATTCAACAGGTCTAATTCACACTTGACCATGAGCGCTCCTCCGTGCAATGCCACAGGCCTTTCAGGGTCTCTGGCAGAGAGGAAACTTGCAGGGAAAATAAGGAGCAAGAAGAACCACCAGAGTGATTCAGTTTTGCATGATGGGGCAATGTTGTATAATCCCTCTGACCTTCAGCCTTCTTTTAAACAGTTCTTTAAATAACTGGGCTCTTCATTTTTTTCCTTTAATAGCTGTTACAGTCACTTGGAATGAATGCTCTAGTATGAAATATCCTCAGGAAGTGGCAATTTAAAAAAAAGATAAACACATCTAATCATGTCTGTGTAGCCTCACTGAGTGTGCGTAGCCTCCTCCAATTAGTCCCGTATTTTCTCCATTGTATTTCGCCACTTGTTCTGGCTTTCTTCACCCCTAATAATATTAGTGACAAGTGTTTGTAGAGTTATCTTCAGCTTTTCAAGAGCAGACTTTTTACCACTTCCCAGGGAGACTGAAGAGTAGGTGTAATTTGTCCCAGTTTATAAACATGGAGCAGATTACCTAAGTCACCAGCTGGCTCAAGGTCACATAGTATTCCTGGCTAGAAATACTCCTAAGCCTCCAACTATGGATCCAAGCTGTTACCATTGCCTTCCACTTTAACAAATAGCAAGGTAGATTAACTGTCAGTCTCTTTCGCCTTCTGTATGAAATCCACAGGCTCTGGGATAATTTGGTACCAATTAGCAGTGGCTACATGGAATGCTATTTGGGAAGAATCATGACATCATCAGTGCTGTGGTGGGTGGGTTCTTAATATCTGCCATGTATGTGGAGAGGGGCTACTTCCCAACCTTGCCAGCCCCAGAAGACTTACTTTCCATTTTGATGATTATTTTCGTTTGCACCGATTTTGTGTCAATCCAAACCCAGGGTCATTTCCTGAATCTTATTTCTCAGGGTTGAACCATGTCTATCCTCCCCTGTTTTCCAACCTCTATCTACAACCCGTTCTTCCATCTCCCTCAGTTCTTCCTCTCACACCTGTATTATTGAACTCTAAGAACTTTCCCAACTTCTTGACCCCTTTTTTCAGTGTACTTGACTCTATTATCCATTACTTCAATTACTCTTTTAAGATGCTAAATTTGTTCTCCTTTGTCTTTTCATTGCACTTTATGTGAATATTTCGTATAGTCAGTTAATCCAGTCTACTTTATTCCCACATTTTTATTGGTTCTTATAGCTGTGCATAATGATGGGATCTGTTGTTGCATATTTAGACATGCACACAATATAACCATATAATTTGGCCAAAATCACCCCCAGCACTTCCCCACTCTCTCCCCACCTCCCATCCCTTGTCCCTTTCCTCCAATGATTTTCATGAGATCATTGCCCCCCACCACCTTTCCTTTCCATTTTCCTCTCTAACTTCCATGTATGAGAGAAAACATGACTCTTGATCTGAGTTTGCTGTATTTTGCTTAACATAATGGTATCAAGTTCCATCATTTTTCTGCAAGTGACATATTTTTGTTCTTCATGGCCGAATGAAACTCCATTGTGTATATATACCACATTTTTCTTTATCCATTCATCTGTTGATGGACACCTATGCAGGTTCCAGAGTTTAGCTATTGTAAATTGTGCTGCTATAAACATGGGTGTGCATGTATCACTATAGTCAGATGACTTTAATTCTTTAGAATAAATATTAGGGAGTGGTATATCTGAGTCCTATGATGGTTCCAAGCCTTCCCTTTTTGTGGACCCTCTGTACTGATTTTCATGGCAGTTATACTAATTTACAATCCCACAACCAATATAAAAGTGTTCCTTTTTTTCCACACCCTCTCCATAATTTATTATTGTCTGTATTCTTGATGACTGGCATTCTGACTTGTGTCAAATGATCTCAATGTAGTTTTTATATCCATTTCCCTAATTGCTAATGATGTTGAAGATCTTTTCATATATTTGTTGGTCATTTGTATTTCTTCCTTTGAGAAGTGTCTGCTTAATTCATTTGCACATTCATTAATTGGGTTTTTTTTTTTTCTGACCAGTCTACTTTGAAGTTTGAGCCCTGCTGGTGTCCAAATATAAATCTTCAGGCCACTAAAAACTTTTGTTTTTCAGTTGCAACTGGTCTGAGGTGCTTTTCAAATCTTTATTCATCAATGTTCAGTGACCTTATGGTGCACATCACTGTGTGAAAGATGCTCCTAGAGCTACACAATGCAACTACACCATTGGTCAGCAGCCCCTCTCATTCCCCTTATTGGTTATTCCAAACCTTCAGAACTAGCTCCAAATTACCCAAAGAGAATATATCCAATCCCTTAACCCATTAAAATATGACTCCATAATTTATCAATTTGAAATCATTATATAAGGTAGACTTCAATCTCTCAGTCCTCAACTTAAACAATTGTCTATATCCACCTCGAAAACACTGGCCACCTCTTCTACAGCTGTTCCATCCTCCTATTCAAGCTCTAGACACCTCCTTTCCTCTGAGATTCCACCACATGAATCAATTCCTCTTTCTTAAATCTTAAAGTACTTTCTCGTGACTCCTTTTTTCCCCTCAACTTATATTAAAGTTTCTCAAACTTAAATGAAGAACAGGACACACTTTTTGTAATAGATATCATGAGCATGCCACCAACACATCCTTTCCATTTGGAGGTACACCAGTGTGACTTCACACTGCTGATATCTGCATCCTTGTGTCTCTGGCCACCAGAGCCAATTCTGCCTTCATTCTGCAAGCTGACAAGTTCCATGGGGTTAATGAATCTATCCTACTGCCAGAGTAACCCTCCACTAATGATTAATTGTAAATAGTACATAAATGCACCATAAATCTCTGGCCAGGTGAGATCAACTCTAAAGTATATGTTCTGTATTATCACCAGTTTCCTCAACGAGCCTTAACTCCAGTTGCCCCAAATAGTACATTTTATTTTGAATGTTTCCCTTCTCTGTCCCATTTCAGTTTTTCTCCAGAAGCATTTCCTGGGATTCCCTCCAAAATAAACTACTTGCCCTTGAAACCATGTTCCCAAAGTCAGCTTCTGGGAAAACACAAAACCAGGACAAACTTGTTTGACAGTCTGATCACACGACCTTTCACTCCCCTCTTACTGTTAAGGTTCTTGAAGAATAATCATATCATTAAGATATAGCAGTTACTACTGGTGCACATAACCCCAAATGACTTACGTAATTTAAGGGTTTTCTTGTTATCATGAAATGATAAATTTGAACTTATGGATCTCTGGGTTGATATGGCAGTTATACAATGTCATCAGGGACCCAGGCATCTTAGGTCTTTCCAAACTCAATTCTTTGCATATCTTAGAAACCTCATGGCCAGTCCCCTTCTTCAGTACCACCTCTAGGTTTAAGGAAGGAAAATGGTGATGGGTGGACATGAGGCAAAAGATTCATGCTACCCAGTTCAGCTCTTTCATCAAGGATCTTTCCCAAGAGTACTCTCCTTCTTACATCTTATTGGCCAGAACTTAGATAACCCCTAACCTTAAGAGAGATTGAAAAAGATAAATTTTTTGTTTGTTTTTAAATCTGAGTTTTCTGTTTACTCTAACCATATTGGGATTCTCCAAGAATAGATGTGGAGTAAGTAGACAAACACCCATCTCTCCTACAACAGTCTATGTGACCAGTTGGAACTTCATAACTCCTGTCTTCTACCATAACTCCTGATTTCTACTATTCAATGAAAAATGCTCTAAGTTAACAATTACTGCCTACCTCCTGCACACGAAAGACAATGTTCAGTTCATTTCTTATTGACTTTCTATTTCTCATTGGCTCCTGATTTTACTTAGCACTTTGGTCCACATTTCCCTGTACTGAATTGAATTTTAAAAAGTCCTTATGGAGCTGGGGGTATTATAGCTCAATGTTAGAGTGCTTGCCTAACTCGTATGTGAGAGGCTCTGGGTTAAATCTCCAGTACTACAAGAAACAAAACAAAAAGCCCTTACTGAGGTCTCTAACTTTCCAAAGTACACTAGTTGTTTTTGTTAATGCTAGTTAAAAAGAAATGGAGAACGGAGATAAAATGGTGGAAAGAAAATATCATCACTCTGTCCAGATCCCCTTGAATCCTTTTATAGCATTTATTTCCATATTGTTTTAGTGTTGGGACATTGATGTGCTTTCACTTCCAACAGTTCTGTGTATGAGGGTCCTCTCCACCAGATGGAGTCCTCTTTTCCTGAACAGAGAGCTGGAGGTGCTAAAAGAACTGGCCTCCTCCTTGGGTGCAGAAGTATGAAAGTCCCAGCTCCCTTGCTCAAATATGACAGCTGTGGTGCTGATGTGTTTATAACCCCAAGCTGCCCAGGGGATTGAGATAAAGCTCCCTTCGGCAGGACTTCACCTCAGAGCCCCAATCTACTTCCCTGTCCTGCTTCCCACCCATTATTCAACTGCACCGAAAATAATTCCTTAATATATCACTTGCACACTTCTGGGGAATCAATTTTAAGACTATAAGGTAATAAATATTTGTTAGACTGAAGGAACTGAACTAAATCAAACAAGTCTTTCAAGATGTGTTGCTGCATTAAGATAGCTTTTGAAGTTTTTATATTACCTTTCTAGAAATTAGAATGTTGGTTCTGGAAAGCAATATTTTGCTACAGCTCATAAAGTCTAAGAAATCCAATTGCAATCATTTGCTTAAATGTGTAGTTTTTCTAACATTTATCCATAAACCATAGATGAAATCACATCAATAGTTTTAATACAATATTGTCCAAGCAGTTTGGAATTGTGCTGTATACTGGCATTCTTAATTTTATCATTTCCCAAGAGTTATTCGTTGAAGTTACAGAAATTTAGCATGCAATTTCTGGGATATCTCACTGGAAATATGGGAATATATAGACACATTGTCTTTCTATAAACCCATCCTTTCTTTTCTAAGGAAGAAAAAATACAAATGGTACTAAATTTTCCAGTATCTCTTTCCTCCCTTGTGACTGTGCAAGCTATCAATGCATTGCCTCTTACCAAATGTATCCCTCTGCCTTCTCTGTGACAAGGGAGGGGAGGCTTATCAATATTTCTCCTTCCACTACTGATACCATGTTAAACCTTGTCAGTGGAGGACACTGAACAACCCAGGAATGGAAGGGGATTTTTCTTCTTGGTTTTGCTATGTTCTTCTTGTGGAGCTACTTGTATTCCTGTGAGTGGTGGTATTTGGGGGTCATTATCGCTGTCTTGTTTTAAATATTTACTCCCTCTAAAACTCATGTTGATACCCCTGTGACAGTGCTGGGGGTGGGGCATTTAAGAGGTGTTTAGGTGAGAATTCTGGAGCAGGTTAGTAACATAAAGAATGAGTTCATCCCCCTTTCCTCTCTCATATGCATGCTCTCCTGCCCCTCTACCTCTTGCCATGTAATGACACAGCAGGAAGGTTCTTACAAGATGCCTTGATCTTGGACTTCTCAGCCTCCAGATGGAAACAAGTGTTCTTTCTTTATGAATTAACCATTCTGTGATATGCTGTTATAGCAGCAGAAAACTGACTAAGACAGTCCTCATAGCCAGCAGCAAAAATCATCTGCTTATACTGAGTGTTGCTAACCTCCTGAGGATAGCTGAGTGTATCCCTGGCACCTGGAACATTTTTTTTCTGGTGATTTCCTGACAGTATCCTTTTGAGTCAAAGGTACCTGCCAGTCCCTCAGACATCTTCCAGGAACATTTCAAGAAAATCCATCTGGTCCCTGACTAGCTTTCCAGGAATTCTGTGGCTTATTCCGCTTTGTGGTGCCTGCTGAATTTATCTGACCTTCCAGAAGATGGTTCTCTGCTCGATAACCCAGGCTCATCCTGCTGACTTTGAATCATTTAGCCATAACACTGATTTTCTCTGAAGATTCCCAGACTTTAACCATGCACTCACCAACAAGACTTGCATCCCAGCAATAGGAATTTCCCTATGTCCCAAGTCTCAAATTAGTTCCCTCCTTCTGTACCTTCCCTCAGCCCTGGAGTATCCTTAAGAGTTCTTTTTACCTGATCTTAGCCAGTTGCCTATAACTTCTTTCCCCTGTGAATAATTGTTCATATTAGACTTTTCTTGTTCTGTAGGATCCTTGACCAGGGCAGTGATTAAATGATGAAAAATACTTAAATCTTAAAATTTGCCCATTCTGTATGAGAAAATCTTTGCTAGCTTCTCTTCTGGCAGAAAATTAATATCTAGAATATATAAAGATCTCAAAACATTTAACACTAAAAACATGAACAACCCAAATCATAAATGGGTGAATGAATTAATCAACCATTTCTCAAAAGAAGAAATACAAATGACCAACAAATATATGAAAATGTTCAATATCTTTAGCAATTAGGGATATTTCATCTCACCCTAGTCAGAATGGCAACCACCAAGAATATAAATAATTGTATAACTAATTAGAACAAATTTTAAAAAAATAAAAGACAGGAAAAAAAAGAATATAAATAATAATAAATTCTGGAGGGAATTTTTTGGGGAAAAGAACACCTTTACACTGTCAGTGGGGTTGTCAATTAGTATATCCCCTATGGAAATAAGTATGGATGTTCCTCAAAAGACTAGGCATAGAACCAGGCATAACACTCCTTGGTATTTATCCTGAAGAATTAAAATCATCTGACTATAGTGATATATGCATACCCATGTTTATATCAGCACTATTCACAACAGCCAAACCATGGAACCAGCCTAGATGTCCATCAATAGATGGGTGGATGAAGAAAATGTGGTGTGTTTACACAATGGATTTTTATTCAGCCATAAAGAAAAATGAAATCATGTTATTTTCAGCAAAATGGATGGAACTTGAGACCATTAAGCATGGTTAAGTGACATAAGGCAAACTCAGAAGGCTAAGAGTCATGTCTTCTCTCACATGTGGAAGTTAAATAAGAAAAAGGAAAAGAAAGGTGAGGGGCAGGTTGTTTCATGAAAATCAAAAGGAGATTAGTAGAGCAGAAGAAAGAGACCAGGGTTGGGGAGGAGGAAGGGGAAAGGGGAAATACTGGGGAGTGATATTGGCCAAATTCTATTGTTTTGTGCTTGTATGAACATGTAACAACAAATCCCACCATATGTACAACTATGCTGCACCAATAAAACCAAAAGACATTACTTGCAAAAATGCTAAGAAATGTAATAACTGTAATCGATAATGATTGAAAACACCTGGTTCCCCAAGATGTCTTATTTATTATTTCTCTGAAGCTATTAAGTATAAACAGCAGTATAAAAAATTGGCCATTCTTTAAATGTATGAGTTCTCTGAAGATTATTGTTTAAAATATATTTAAATAGGTTGTATCTTATATCTCTTTTTTTTCTAAAGTTGTTGTTGCAAGCTTTACATGATTTTTAATTTCAAAGTGAAGTTGACAGCTCCCAGAATGACAGCTCACATTTTAATATATGGTTAATATAAAAACAATTAGACCAGCAGCTCTGGAGGCTGAGGCAGCAGGATCAGGAGTTCAAAGCCAGCCTCAACAAAAACCAGGCACTGGCCCCTGGGAATGTGGCTCAGTGTTTGAGTACCCGAATTCAATCCCCATTACCAAAAAAAAAAAAAAAAAAAAGTTGTCACTCTTGGAGTATCTGCCTAGTGTTTCATACTCTACAAATAAACATCATATTTAATTCTCATAAGACCTCTCAAGATCAGTATCCCTGTTTCTATAGTAGAGAGAGGAAAACAGAGGCTCTGAATTTCAGCTCATCCCCTTCCCCATCTTAGGTTCTTTTTTAAAAATATATGTTTTTAAATTTGTTCTCATTAGTTTATACATGATAATAAAATGCATTTTGACACACTGTACACAAATGGAACACAACTTCTCATTCCTCTGGCTATACATGGTGCAGTAACACAGGCAGTGTTGTCACACATGTATATAGGTTAATAATGTCTGTCTCATTCCACTGTTCTTCCCATTCCCACAGCCTCTCCCCTCCCCTCATTCCCCTCTGCCCAATCCAAAGTTTCTTCATTCTTCCCTACCCTCCTTCATTATGGATCAACCACCGCTTATCAGAGAAAACATTTGGCCTTTGTTTTTGGGGGGATTGGCTTATTTTGCTTAGTATGATATTCTCCCACTCCATCCTTTACCAGCAAAAGCCATAATTTCATTCTTCTTTAAGGCTGAGTAATATTCCATTGTATATTATGTACACATTCTATTTATCCATTCATCTATTGAAGGGCACCTAGTTTGATTCCATAGTTTAGCTATTGTGAATTGAGCTGCTATAAACATTGATGTGGCTATGTCACTGTAGTATGCTGATTTTTAAGTCCTTTGGGTATAAACTGAGGAGTGGGATATGGTATCTCCTTCTGCCAATCTCCAGATATTTTTCTGGTGTTCCCTGTTCCAGGGTCCATTTCTGCCATCCCTGATCCTGCCTCCCCAGTCACAGCAAATATGAATAGGAAGTATGAGGACTCAGCTCTGGGAGCAGCTTTAACCTATACCCAGGTTCCAGCAAGATCGAATCACACAGAGGCAGCTCATCTGGTCCCTTCCTGTTGCTTCTGACAGGCCAAACTGCTGCCCAGCATAGCAGTGCATTCCTGTAATCCCTCAGGAAGCTGAGACAGGAGGATCACAAGTTCAAGGGGAGAGACAGCAACTAAGCAAGGCCCTATGTCAAAATAAAAAATAAAAAGGACTGGAGATGTGCCTCAGTGGTTAGGTGCTTCTAGGTTTAATCCCCCTTAAAAAAAAAAGGAAAAGAAATAAAGAGAAAAACAATAACAACAACAACAACAAGAAAAACACCCTACAAGCTGCTGTGGCTTCCAAGCAACCCTTGTTCTCCCCCTTCTTCCTCTTCTTCCTGTCTTTTTCTCTTCCCATGAGGCCCACTCTCCACTCCAGTACCTGGCTGAATGCTGCTCACCTGCCATGCTCAACTTTAGTATCAACTCCTCCCTGTAAAGCATAAAGACATGGCCCACCATGGCCTTGCAATACTCAACTCTAATGGCTGATTCTCTACATCTCCCCATGGAAATCGGGAACATCTGGAGTACAAGGACTGTGTTACATTCGCCTTTGCATCTAGCACCTAGCCCTGAGCTGCATGGAAGCCCCTTAATAAACGTCCAGGGAGAGAGAATAAAAGCAGAAAAGAGAGGGAGAAGGCAAGAAGGAAGGACTTGGGAAAGGAAGGAATGTATTTTTTGTCTCTCTTTGACCATTTTGGGGCATTTTATTAACTGAATTAAACTTATTTGATATTTGGGTATCTCCAAAAACAGTTTCAGTTGGCTCTCGGCTGAGGCCTGTTCTAGCCAGTGACCTCACTCAGAAGCAAAACGAATAATTCCACCACCATCACCATCCAGTACAACAAGAATGACATCAAACAACAGCTAACATTTAGTGAGCTCCTGTTATGTGCCAGTCCCCTTGCTAAGCATCTTTTGTGCATTATATCATCAATCACCACAATTACCCCAGGAGTGAACACTGCCCTGTTTCTTTTTAAGGAAACTGAAGCTTAAGGATGTAAAGGGACTTGCCAAGGTCAACTGCAATATTGGGATACTAAATCAGCCTGTTCCACACCAAGTCAAACTCATAACCCCCATGCCAAGCTGCTTTCTTAAGGAAGTTATTTATGTCGCTATTCATGCCCAGGGCATGCACAACAGCAGACTGGCTCCTAAAGAGAAAGACCTAAGACTTTGATCAATAAAAGGTACTTTAAAGTCCCCCAAATCCCAAATGAAGCAAAATATGATGACATGTCTTTATAGAAACAAAACGAAAGTCACCCCCAAGAGGAAATCTGCCTACTTATTGGGTGGGGGGTGGAAGAATGGGGAACAAGAGAAGTAGAAACAGTAATTTGCATAATCTCCCACTAAATTGAAATAACAAATAATAAAATAAGCATTGAGCTCAATTGAGAGGCATCAAGTAGACTATGATAAAGTATTATAAAAGTGAAGCTCTTGGGCAGAATCAATTCCTCAACAACCTGGAGAGTTTTTTGTCTCAGGTCATAATGCATATTTTCCACTAAACAAGTCCCCCATATGCTAAGTGAGGGGAAAAAACAGTAGGTGGAGAAGGCACTTGCAAAGGGAGGGCAATTGAATTCCGAACAGCAATGAAACAAGCTTCACAAGATTTGGTTTCAAAATTAAATGGTTTGTATGATGTTCACTTCAACTCTCAGTGCATCAAAGTATAAAATACTACTTTACATGCATTTCCACAGCCCATTTCTCTGTAATACCTCGCTGCTTTGACAAGCATGCTATGTTAGAAGGAAATAACACACAAGGGGAGGTGGGATGCCTGGGGACAGCTCCGATGGGAGTCCCTGTGACTTGCTTAAGATTATTCAAAGATCAATGCAAAAAATATGTTTTGCATCTCTTTCCTAAACTTTGTCTGGAATCTCTAGGAGTACAGAAAGTAAGGCTGAGAATTTGAAGCTTTGAGTCCTCAGCTGGAGATACACTTTTCTTTGGTTCTGCACATTTTAAATTTCAAAATGGTCCACTTTCAAGTGATTCGTTGTCAGGGATTGTTCATATGTTGGAGGACAAGTCATTTACTTTGACGCAGGCAGAAGGTGCCACAAGGAGTATCTATTTCTAATCCCTCATCCTCAGATAGTCATATCATATGTGTAGTTGCATGTAAAATGTCTAATTTTCAAAAATGACCACAGTTTTTTATCCCTCCTTGTATGCATGCCCTGTGGTTTTACAGCTTATCAAAAAAAAAAAAAAGATAATATGATTTCACCTCCCAGTGAGTCTTAAGTCTTGCTGACCAATGTAATGTGGTAGAGGTGACAATGAGCAGGTTGTGAGCATGGCCCTCTTCCACTTTCTTCTTTGACCCCTGCTTCCATCATGTGACTGAGTCCAAACTAACTTGTTGGAGGATGAGAGATGATGTGTACACGACCAAGTTAGTCCTTATCTCCGTCAAAGCCTTATAGCTGTGAAAAAGCCCAGTCAATATCAGCAAACTCATCTACCTGGCCTGTAACTAATCATAGGTGTATACAGAAGCTCATCAGAGACCAAAACTTTCCAGCTCAGCTCCACCTAACTTGTTGACCCACTAAAATCACAAGCTAGGCAAAGGATCATTTAAGCTACGAAATGTAGTGGGGTTTGCATGCACAATGGCTAACTGATATACCATTTCAGAATCAATTCTGTGATAGGGAGTTCTCTAAACCATCCCTCTCCAACACAGACAGCTGTGAGAGTTCAGGTTATGTGCCAGTTGAATAATCTGGCACTCAAGTTCTGCAAACTTGGATCCTCTACAACATGAAGGTCAGAACACTCTATAAACCCGATCATATCCAAATGCAAAACATGACATGTAAACATGGTGGCAAACAGACAAAGGTGGAAACAAATTTCAGCAGCTCCCTTCTGAGCTGGTGGGGTGTGCATGAGAACAGAACTATGCTTGACCTGCTGGCCAGAGCCTGGCACTCAGAAAAAGCTCAATTAAATGTTTGTTGAGTGAATAGGCAGCCTGACAACTCATGAACACTTATGACTTGTCTTTGTGTACCAGCTGTAGAGTAGACAGCCAGCAAAAGCTATTTTCTTATGGGAAATATCCTCAAATGGTCACAGAAAACCATTGCTTTTAAAATTTAACAAATATATAGAAGCCAAGATATAACAGTTCTTTAAAGTACACATACACTTTGTATATTCATAACTATTTAAAACTGTATAAAAACAAGGCATATAAAAATATACTAAAATATTTAAGTATATACTAAGATATATTTAATATGATATGCACTTTAAAGACCTTTATATATTTTTAAAAATTAATAAATATATAAAGTATATTTGTAGATGTATACTTTATTTTATATAGAAAATTTTTTTTAAGTTTTAAAAGTACATATATTATCTTAAAGGACATTATTCTACATCAAAATATTTAAAAATATAATATGTACTTTAAAGTAATATATACAGTTTTAAAATTTACATTTTTAAAGTACATATTGCATTTTAATATAGACTTTATATATTTTATTGTATTTTAAAAGTATATGTGATACACAAAGTAGACATAAATAATATATGTTTAGATTTGCTGTATACAGCACATTTTATGTGTAGATAATCCTTTAATCATTTAACAAAAAACAATTCATTTAAGTCTCTTAATCATCCCTGAAACAGGCAGTAACTTTATCCATGTATTCCTCACAAAGCACTGAGCCATGAATCCTTACCTGCTTTACCCTAAGACTCATAGTTGATGAGTTACAGAACCTGCAGTCTGGCCCTTGGGCCGGGGTGAGAACATCTATGCTGGCTGTCTTGAAATCATGGCAGTTACTGCAGAGGTGCCTTAGAGATCAACCTCTTCTTTCTGCAGATCAGGACATCTGAGCCCAAGATACTTACATGACTTTCTCGGCATCATACAATTAATGACAGTGTGTGGACCAGAATTCACAGCTCCTGACTCACTCTGGAGTTCTTCCCTCCACACTACCCTGACAGTATGCAAAGCTGTTTCGTGTGCATCTTTATTTCCACAGGAGTTCAGAACGCTGAGACTTCTTGGACTTGAATTTCAAGCCCCAGGAGTGGCACAGTACACACAAAACAGGAAGGGTGGTACAGGGAGCAGAAAGAAAAATGAATGAAACACGTGACAGACTTTTCAGTCCAAGGATAAAATCAATACGCTACAGTAGAACGTGGGTTCCATTCACAGACTGAAGTCTACCTGTCATTCCTGAACTCTCAAGATCTCAGGTTTCTTCTTTACCATGTGTGTGGAGGGGTCTGATGTTCTAGTACAGAGTTTTTCAAACACTGAAATGTCTATGAATCATGAAGGGATCTTATTAGGTGAAGAAGTTCTGGATGAGTCCATAGATTCTATGGTCCTGATAAACTCCTAGGAACACTTAGCTGGTTTCTTCAAATAAGTTCTGATACAGACAAATTGCACTCAAGGAACCCAGACAACAGGAGAAGTAAAGTCTTAAAGTGTGGGCACAGGTCATTCAGAGATCAAGGTACACAAGATATAGGAATTTAATGACAAATATAAATCAAAAAAAATATATATCGTGTTAGTCAGGTTTTCATCTCTGTGACCAATGCCTAACAAAAACAACTTAGATGGGAAAATGTTTATTTGGGCTCATGATTGCAGAGGTTCAGTCCATGGTCTGTCAACTCCATTGCTCTAAGCCTGAGGTGAGGCAAAGCATCATGGTGGAAGGCATGGAGCAGAAAAGCTGCTGAGCTCATGGCAGCGAGGAAGCAGAGAGAGAGAGAGAGAGAGAAAGAAGGAGGAGGAACTAGAGGGACAAAATACAATTCCCAAGGGAATGCCTCCCAGGGACCTGCCTCCTCCAGTCATATCCCTCTGCTTCCCACCCAGTAGAGTAGTCCTTTCAAATTATTAATATATCAAATGCATCAATCCACTGATTACATCACAGCTCTCATAATCTAATTATTTCACCTCTGAAGATTCCTGCATAAGAGCTTGTCTGGGGACATCACATATCCAACTGTAACACATACACAATGTATGGTTCACGTTTTCAAAACAGACAAGATGCCCTTAAAGATCACGTAAAGACAGGCAACCAGGAATTACGTGCCTTGGGATGTGGTGCAGTAGGAAGGACACAGCACCACATGTAGGATATTCTTGCCAAAACTTACACCTGAATCAGGTCAGACCTCTAGACATAACTACCAGTGTAGGGGAAACATAAGAGAATAGAGAAATCTGTTAAATAATACCCACAGGATGTGAAAAATCCAGAATATAAGAAATTCTAAGATAAATTGACCTGATTTCTTGCAAAGGAAAAACAAGAGAGGGGACGGAGAAGTATCTTCAGAGGCTGAACAGATGCACCGACCAAATGTGATATAAGGACCTTATTGGAAGCCTGATTGGAACAAACTACATAGGAAGAAAAAAAAAAGTGCTAGCTACAGTGGCACATGCTTGTAATCCCAGCAACTCAGGAGTCTGAGGTGGGAGGATTGCAAGTTCAAAGCCAGACTGGGAAATTTAGGAAAGCCCTGAGCAATTTAGCAGGACCCTGTCTCAAAATAAAAAAATAAATAAATAAATTTAAAAAAAGGGCTGGGGATGTGGCTCAGTGGTAAAGTGTCCCTCAGTTTAACTCCAGGATCAAAACAAACAAATGAAAATTTTGTGAGACAACCCAGAAAACTTTAGTACTAAGTAGGCATTTGATGATATTAAGGAGTTTTCATTCTGAAGTTGTAAAATGGTATTTTGTTTCATTTTTTAGTGTTCCCAGAGATACATACTAGAATACTTAACAAGGAAATGCTCTGGTTGTTTCAGTATCATTCAAAGCAATCCAGTGGCAGCTGGGGGAGGAGCAAATAGGATTTGGATCAAACGGGTCAGCCAGAGGGAAAATGCTTTGAAGCTGAGTGATGAAATGTGGGGTTAGCATAGGAGTTTCTCTATATTCCACCGTGTTTGAAAGTTTCTAAATTTAAAGTTGTAAATAAATAGATAAGGGAGGGAGGAAAGAACAAAGGGGAGGAAGAGAAAGAAAGAAGAGAATGAGAAAGAGAGGAAGGAAGGAAGGAAGGAAGGAAGGAAGGAAGGAAGGAAGGAAGGAAGGAAGGGAGGGGCTCAGATCACCAAGCTCTTCTCATGACAGATTGCTCAAGCCTTTCCTCTTTTTATTATGTCTTTCTGACAGGCCTGTTGGAGAGATCCTGTAGATATAAGGCCTCTGGATTCTGCACAGCATTTATCAAAGTCTCTCATGATCTTTATAAAGAAGGAAGAAGTTGTGGCTCCGATGACAGCCCAGCAAGGTAGATTTATGACAGGTTGAACATCCATCCCTTAGAGGAATAGATTAGGAGCCAGCGTCAGGCCAGAGGCAGTTCTTTGGTAGAAGGCTGATGGACTCTTGTTCAACATGTTGAAGCTTTTTATCAATGACAGGCGAAAATATACAAGATGTGTTGGTCAAATTGACAGAGGACAGAAGTCCGAAGGACTATCTTAGAATACCTTTGATGAGAGAATTAATCATCTAAAAATATATCGACATACTATGACTAACAGCCAGTGTTGTTAGCAGGCTAAGATTTACAAAGTGTTCATTATCAAACAGTCAACCAGGAAAGTCAAAATGAGGAAAAGACAAGAGTATGAGAGGAAAAGGTTTGTACACAGCCCAGATGCCATCAGGGCACGAACTGGTTGTGTGGCTGGGTCTCTTCCCTCTGAATTTTGCCATCATCCCATACTTGTTGGAGAAGTGGAGACTCAAGATTTTTTTCTCACTGAAAATTCCACTTTGTCAGGAATATCAGTGGCTGCCAAAGCTAACCGGATCTGCTAACTTGATTTCAGGGTACATTAAGACAGTCTTTTTTCTAGAAGAGAGAATGAAAACAGTCACCACCTCTACCATTTACTCAGCCTTCACTCTGGTGAGGCACAGTGCCAGGTATTTCCCATACATTGCCTCATTTCATAGCCACATCATCCTGTCCTTATGGGTGTTAGTAATCTCATTTCCTAGATGAGGAATCTGGGGTCCAGAGTGGCTCAATGACTTGGCCGAGGTTGCAGAGCTAGTAAACACTGGAGCTGAGAATCAGAAGGAACCCCAGGGGGATACCACAGCTTCGGAATGCAGCCCTGGTTCTCACACCCTCTGGGTTTGTCCAAGGAAAAATCAAGAGCAAGGTTTGGTTTTGGATGCTTTGCATTAAGAGAGCATGAGAAAAGCTTAGCCTACGTCCAGAAGACAGTGTCATGGTCAGACCAGTAAGAGGACGAGCACATGACACGAGGTCCAACAAGTGGAATGACAGACTAGGCAAGTTGGTCTGTTACGGTAGGTGTTCAGTAAACATTTGTTATGGCTTTAGTTTCCAAAAAGTTCTGGGAGTCTGCTGTTTCTGTTACCTATGGCTATATCAGGAAGCACCCCCTAATGCTGGCTTTTAACATTCATTTGTTATTCTTATTACTTAGGGTTCTGGGAGTTGACTGGGCTTAGACAAGTGATTCTTACTCTGTGTCTCAAGTTTGGGCAGTTAAATGGTGGTGGGAACTGATGAGAGGGAAGAGAAATAGCTTCTCCTTACCCAGCTTAGACCCATGGCTTAGGCCCCTACCACAAATGACAAATCTATTTAATACAGGAGCCTTCAGAAATAAAGACCCAGGGATAACAAATAATCCAGAGAATTTCTATGCTGAGTTTGATGAAGGACTGGGTAGCTGTGGAGAAGTATGATGGACAGAGGGTTGCACTGATGGTAGTAAACTAGGCGGAACTCGAGCCTGTTTGTTCAGATTCTTCTCTGGGTAGCTGTTGTCCTCCAATGAGGGAGCCGAGAAAGAATAGGTATATAGGGAGGGCACATCTCCACTGAGGGTCTTATGAGCTGCTTCAGGGGAGAAGACTGAACCAATGTGAAGGTGACCTTCCTGCTTCTGCTGTTTTCTGAAATACCAGGGTGCCATAGTCGGTCTTGAACCCACCACTGGGATAAGCTTTAAGTTTCTTATTCACTTGTCTGAAGCCTGAGCTGGGAAAACAAGATTGCTGGGGCTCCTTAGGCATCTCCCTCTGTCTCTAGGGTGTTTTTGCCTATGCCTGTCCAGTGTTGGGGTGACAGGGTTGCTGGACACCTATGAAGGCTCAAAATTCAAAGACACCTGTACCAAGAAAGAGAGTCCAGTAGTAGCTGTATTGCCTTTTCTAAGCTGCACAGTGTCACTTTCACGTGCTTAAGATCAAGTTAATCACAAAGGCTGGCCTACTTTAGACTCCACCTCTTAATGAGGAAGGGTGAGATTCTGAGAGGGTTGCAGGATCAGAAGCTGTTTTGCAGCTATTTTTCGTAAAATATAATTTGCCATCTGCCCACTAGTAGTTGGGGTGGAGACGGGACCAATATTTTCCTAGGTGGAGAAAGAAGGTGGAGCTAGTCCAGTTTACACAAATTTAATACAAAATCAGATTTGGGTTCAATTAAAAAAAAGATGTTTTAAACATGTTGTATTCACTTAAGGTGAAATGAATTCTCTACACTGAAGTGTTGGCATCAACCATAGAAGGTTTGTAGTGGCTGATCCATTCCACCAGGTGGGTCTGGGACCAATTCACTAGGGACCAATGTAAGGGTCAGTGACTGCCGCGGGGAGTATTCATGAGAGCCAGAAAGAC
Source organism: Marmota monax (assembly GCF_021218885.2). NCBI lineage: Eukaryota > Metazoa > Chordata > Mammalia > Rodentia > Sciuridae > Marmota > Marmota monax. Next base: position 5,435,386 of record NW_026695228.1, read on the forward strand.
CAGAGGACTGGGCAAAGCTAGAAGTTAAAATTGAAAAATTGGAAAAGTATATATTTTTTTAAAGCATGTGTTCTAGGCTGCCAAGAGCAGGGTTATTGGGTTTAGTGAACGGAGTGGAGCTGGAAATGGATGTTCAATGTGGGAACTCCAACAAGAGTTTAAAACAAGAGATGTTTTAAACATGTTGTACTCTCTTAAGGTGGAATAAGAGGACCAACTATGCCTTAGTCAAGTAGAACTGACCGAAAGTTTTGGAGGAGGAGGTGAAGGACAGCAAGGGGGTTGTGAGCAGGGAAAGCCCAGCTCCTGGATTAGACAGGCTTGGTATTGTCCACTGGCTGGCATGGTAGGCATGCTAGAGGGGAAGGAGGTGCTGGGGAAGGATATAAGATTCTCAGAGTGCCATCCAGAATGGAGGAACTTCACCTGAAAAATGGGGATGAGGGTCAACAGTGAGGCACCCTCTGAAGCTGAGACTATCCCAATCTCACAGGACCAGGAATCATGTAGGAAATGACCGCCAGTCCCCAGGCTCTCCCTCCTCTCCTGGGTATTACAGGAGGCATGACACAGCAGACATTTTCTGCTCACTGGTATCTAATCAGCAGCCATCCTGCACGATGACCACGCAGAGACTCACAGGCCCAATGCCTGGCACATAGCTCGCGCCATGGCTCTGAGAACATTCTTTTCAGAGTTAAATTCCAGATATGAGGAACAACCCAGCACCATGGAGCCAGAGTGTGTCTTCTGCAGTCAAGTTCAAAGGTCAGTGCTCAAGCTGAGGTTTGTACATTGATGAAAAATCACAATCTATTTTTCTTGTTATCTATCTCTCTGTCATCTATCTTCATCCATCCATCTATCCACCATCCATCCATCTATCTACATATAGGCTTCTTGGAAAGTTATATGTTTTTAGACAAAATAACAGAGAAAATAAATTAAAATAAAGTCGGTGACGGGAAAATGCAGATCAGAATCAATAAAGGAAACGCCATCCTGGATCTCCAAAAGGACAAGAGTACTGGCTGGCTTTTCTGGCACATCAATGAGTCAAATGAGCACTTGGCTTCATATAGGGGTGAAAAAGTGGATTATGATCTTTCAGCAACCCCAAATGACATACTTTGGCTAATAAGCCAGCAGCCCCATATTATACTCAGAGACACACGCCATGCTAAATCCTCAGGCCTGGGAGGTCTACTGCAAGCAATTAGGCTCTGATCCTTCCCCATAGTATATGGAGTAGCCACGATGTCAGACCTCTCAGTTATAGAACATATCAATCTAGGAGCAGATTCATGAATTTAAATCCATACTTAGGTACAGCTCAGTTGATGGAGAATACAATTCATGGCTTCAGCTTAAAAATCTCTGGAACAACACAGCAGCCGGACAGGAATTTGTTATTCTTTATCTTTCTTGGTTCACCTTCCTGGAGAGAGGGTGATGCTGTTATGCCAGAGGGTGAGGAAAGCTGAATACAGTCCCAGACTGAAACAATGGTTCAGAAAGAAAATGTAGACTGAGACCAAAAGACTTGTGTCTGCTTGGAATTGTAGAATTTTGCAGTTAGAAGTGGAGATGTTATAAAGGAACAATTACTAATTCTGGTAATGTCTTTCTATAATAGAGTGTCATACACACACACACACACACATACATACACACATACACATATAATAGAAAAGAATGGGAGAAATAAAATTTGGGCTTCCAGAATTTTATTTTTCAAACCCTCCCATTTAGAATGATTATTGCTTCACTTTGCTACCCTTGCAGCATGACCTAGTGGGAAGGAAGAAACACTGTGGGCCAGGAATTCTGCTATCTGGTCCCGGCTTTGTTCTAACTTGCTCAGGAACCTTCTCTCAGGCCCCTTTCTGCTTTTCTATTTTTATTCCACATTGTAGCAGAGCATTGAGCATCAAATTGATGCTAAAGAAATGTTTGATGAATGAATAAATACACTTAAGCTCTAAAATTTCATGCTTCTCTGCATAGTAATAATAAAACATAGGGAACTCTTTTGAATAAGAAGCGGCTTCATCTATCAGAATATGGATATATCCAAATTCTGGGATTTATGTTAAGATAAGTGCACAGTAATTTTTCTTAAAATACTTTCAAAAAAGCAATTAACTTAAGGGCACCATAATGCCCCAGAGATGTTCATTCATGTCATTCATTTTAGGAAGATGAGCACTTCATTTTTATTCACTGGAGAGTCAAGACCTTGGGTACAGCTTTATAAATTGATCTCCCTTTAAGCTCCTTATATCCTTGCTTCTCAAAGTGGGGGCCCATGGACCAGCAGCATTAGCATCTGCATCACCTGGAAGTTTATTAGAATTGTAGTTCAGTCTCAAGTCCACCACTGAGTTTGAATATGCGTTTTCACAAGGGTCATAGGTAATTTGTGTGTGTTAACATTTATAAATATTGATTGGGTCAGCATAGCAGCCTGAGATCTTCAGTGAGAAACATCATTTCTCTTTTCAGTTTATAGTTCCCTTTAGCTTCGTCAAAGAACCTGTCATGTTCAAGGCCTATTTGAATACTCAAGGAATAATATTTCATAGGCAGAATTAATATTGTTAAAATGGCCACACTATGAAAAACAATCTACAGTTTCCATGCAATCCCCAATCAAAAAACCAATGACATTCCTCAGAGAACTGGAAAAAAAATAATACTAAAATTCATATAAAAGAATAAAAAGAAAGACCAAAGCAATTCTGAATAATGAGAGCAAGACTAGGCATGGAACCACCACATGACCCAACTATACCACGCCTCAGTATTTATCCTAAAGGATCAAAGTCAGCATAGTCTAGTGATACATGCATGACCTAGTTTACTCCAGCATAATTCACAACAGCCAAATCATGAAACCAGCCTCGGTTTCCATCAACAGATGAATCGATAAAGAAAATGTGGTATATTACACAGTGGAGTTTTACTCAGCCACAAAGAGATAAATTGTCACTAGCTGTAATAGAAAGGGAGAGCATCATGTTAAGTGAACTAAGTCAGACTCAGAAAGTCAAGATTTGTGTTTTCTCCCTTAGGCAAAAGCTAGAGAGAAAAAGGGGTGGGTGTGGGATGGGTGTGAAAATAGAAGGGAGACTAGTAAGACAGAGGAAGGATTATCCAGGGGAGGAAGGAGGTGAGGGAAAGGGAAGTTACTAGAGAATGAAACTGACCAAATTACATTATATCCATATGCAAATATATCTCCATGAATCTCACTACTATGAAAAATTATAATGTACCAACTTTTTAAAAAAATAAATACTTCATGAAATAAACTTCAAGAAGGTTTGAGAGTCCAGCATGGTGGTACACACCTGTAATCCCAGCAATATGGGAGGCTAACTCAGGAGTATCCTGAGTTCTAGGCTGAGCTTGGCTACTTAGGGAGACTCTGTCTCAAAATTAGAAAATAAAAGGGTTGAGAATATAGGTCAGTGGCAGAGTACCCTTAAGTTCAGTCTCAAGCCCTGTAAAAAAAATAAAAAAAGAAAGAAAGAAACCTTAAGAAAACTTACTTAACTACTTAGGTTGAACCATATAAAAAAATCACTCCTGATTGGTTTCAACTACAAAATTGCAATTTTATATATTTTATCTTAATATCCACCATTTAGTGAGTGCCTACATGGCACCAGGCTAGGTGTCAAGTATTTTATCAAGTTTATTCTAATTCACAAAATACTCCATGAGGTGGATATTATTAAAATAGCCTGCTTCATAGTTAAGAAGCTAAGGACAGGAAGGTTATTTCCCAAGATCACTGAGTCACTTATGAGGCAGCTCAGACCTGCATTCTGCCCTGGCCCTCAGGCCCAGTGTTTCTCAAATGTGAACCTCAGACTAGTGCATTAGAACCACATGGGAAATTGAAATTGCATATTTCTAGGTCATATCCCAGAAGGGTTGAATCCGAATCTCTGGTGCTAGGGCCTAGCATTTGGGCCTGTTTTATTTAAGAACACATCAATTCCCACATTTTCCATATTCTGTTTTATTTCCAAGTAGATAATGGAAGATCAATAGCATAAAAATATAACTCACTGCAGGGTAGAGTGACCATCTTCCTCCTTCCCTCCCTCCCTCTCTCCCCCTTTCCTTGTCCTCCCTCCGTCATTCTCCCAAACAGAAAGTTTACCAGAGAGTTTCTAGTTACCAATCATAATTTGATATTGTGTTTAATTTGATATTGTTATTGTGTTTTCCTAGTAAAATACCCCAGTTCTCTACATTTCCTGTTCTAGGGTCACTGTGACATTTCAGCCCAAGCTTCACTATTACCCTCATGCCACCCTTTGGAGAAGCCTCAGTTTTGTAAGTGAAAAAGCCTTGCCTGTCTTTCCACCAACTTCATCCTATCCTTCTATGAAAGTGAAAGCTCTTGACATAGATAAATGTGCTCCTACTAAATTATTTGTAGTAGCAAATGTCACTGTAATGAGATCAACCAAGCACCATTGCCATGGGCTGCTGCCTGGGCCTCAGAGACACGGGCCAGAGGGAACTTTCTGTTGATAAAACTCATTGTAACGAGATGTGACCACTCTTCCTTTCCAAAAGGATCATAATGGATATTGATTCTTAGTTTGGGAGTTTGGCTCATTAAAATAACAAACAGAATTCTATGGGGAATGAGCTATATTGATTGGTTCATTTTGTTTTATGGGTTTTGTTTCCTATGTAACATGTAATTGTACTTTATAGTTGCTATAATATGCAAGAATTAAAGACCTAATTTGGCTAAACAAGAATTGGCTTATAAATTATGAAGCATTCTCTCCCATCAAACTCCTGGATAATTAAACAAAATTTTAGCAAATGTTATCTTTGTAGATTGTTTTGTATTAGGGTGGGAGATGGAAATGGGAAAGGAACTTTAAAAAAAAAAAAAAACAACAACAACAAAAACTCCTGTTCCTTTTTTTCACTTTCTTAGCACTTAAGCCACAAGTAATGAGTTTAGGGGTTTCAGACAAAGCAGTTGCATTTTTGCTAAGGTCTATCAAAATGTCTTTTCTTTCACATTATTTTGCTTCTAAAAATCTGAAAAGGAGTTGCTGTCAGTGGTGCAGCAGACAAAGTGCAGGTTCTGAAATCATTCCGACTTAATTCAACTCTGTTTTGCCTTCTGTTTGAACTAAGGCAAATTCCTATGTGGGGTATATGGAGGTTTTAGAAAATTGTTTTTTCCACACAAGTAGATTAAAAACAAATAAATCCTCCCTCCATTCTTATTTCAGTCTAGATTTTGCTCCCTGTGTTTTGATTCTGCACCTGGCCATATGATGTGCTTTGGCCAACAGGAAGTCAGGAGATACGAGGCAAGAGGCTTGCATGGAGGAGAGGGTTGTGTTCCTCCTCAGCGACAAGAGCACGTACCTGGATTAGCCACCTGGTCCCAGGAAAATTATTCTGTAGGAATAATTAGTTCAAAGTAATTAGAACAAAAATAACCAGGAGCAGAACCACTCTGGGCCTACCTTATCCTAGATCAGCTAACTCATACCCAACTTGTGTGCGTAAAAACTGTGTCAGTGGTTAGCACAGTGTGGTGCTGCAGTGTATGCCAGGTAAGCCACAAGACCTCAGACACTGCTTGGGTAACCACTGCTTCCTTTACCCATTGCCTTCTCCCATTGCTCAGGGCATGATTCTATAAGCACTGTCCTTGGAAATGAAAAAAAAATAGTCATGAAAAGAGAGATCAGTTGATATGCTGAATGGGTATATATACATCCAGTGGCAAAACAGTTCTTTTTATTTGCAAGAGTCAACTTTATGGAGGCAGAAATTTAGAGCTTCCAAGAAGCAACTGCCTGGAAGCATAGAATACAGTTATCTATTATAGTACATGGACCAAGGACTTATGCTAGCAAAATAGGAGAGCCCGCAGGAAGGTAATACGTTCAAAGAGGAAGAATCTGAGGGAAGATAGGTTGAACTTGGATGCAAGAGACTTTTGGAAAGGTCCAGCTGAGTTCAATAACAGAAAGATGAAGAAAAAGCCTAAATAAAATTGATTTGTGCTTTCCATTTCATTTGTTCAAGCCCAGGAAACTATAGCTCTCGTCGGGAATTGAAGCCTCTGGTGTGGCTCTTACTTGGTGAATTCACATTGGCTAAGGGAGTTATCAAGGTGGAAGGCCTTAGAGAAGCCTCATTGAAACTACCCACTTCAGAGATGGGTGCTGAAAGTAGGCAATTGGGGTGTGCTCCAGCTGGGGGCTCCTTGTACCTGAGTGCGAGGAAGCGCTCAGGGAGCTGGAGGGCAGAACAGATCTGGGAGTTTGGAAAAAGAATACACAGAATTCAGAGACCAGTAAGAGAGGCTGGGTCTGAGCAAGAAGAACACAGCTGAGACCCACAGATGAGTCTTTTCTGGATTGAAGAGTATTAGCCATGAAATTCCTGGTTCCCCAACTTATTTGCCTATATCTGAGGAAGGAGGAGCATAGGGAAATCTTCACATCTAACAAAGGCACCAAGGTCTTCCAGGTAATGAATCACAAGTTCATAGGAGACCCCAGGAGACTGAGTACTAACACGTGAGGAGGATTCAGTGCTGACAAAGTTGTTCTTGCAGGAAGCAATATCCATGGTACCTCTATAGCCAGTTTACAACACCTGTTCAAACATTGCACTATGTATACATGCATCAAAATGTTATGCTATTCCATTAATACATACAACTTGGATGCTTTATGTATCAGTTAAAATAAATGTAGTTTATAAAAAGGTATAGTGATTGTTTTAAGACAAAAAATGTGGGATATACTCATGAAGATGAAGAAATTGGGAAAGACAATGTTAGGTGAGGATAGAAAATGACAGATGAGTGGTAAGAGACTTAGCAGAAAGAATAATAAGAATAAAGAATAATAATAATAATAAGGACAATAAAGAATAATAAGAATGCTAAAGATCAACAAAGAAGGATGCCAGCAATATGCACAGAGATTCTTGGAAACACTTAGAAATCAGAGCTGCTAGGTGAAAGGTGCAGCAGAAAGCAGAAGTTATGGTATAAAGTAGATGCCCACTCCCATACCCACACCCACTAAATGAGAATCAGTCTACCCAAAAAAGAGATGGAATTCTTTTCTCTGAAGATATTGAAGAAGGAGGATCCAGCTTCTGTATGGTAAGCATTATATTGAAGGCAGAGAATTAATGAAACATCTGCAGAGTTAACAGAGAGATTTCTGTCCTCCTCTGCTTGCTACAGTGTGCTTGCCTGTAGGATTATAACAAGGCAGGTTATCGGGAGTATCTTTCTGTAGGAATAATTAGTTCAAGAGAAAGAGCCATACATTTCCCTATGGCAAAGGCCAGACTGTTCCTTGACTCAGCTTCAATGAAACACAGTTGTTTGACAAAATCCACCCACATATTCAGAGATTCCAATCAGCATTTTAGCACTGCATATAAATTATGATTAGCTTTCCAAGGATCCCTGATATTTTTAAAAAGGTTTTGACACCAAGAATTGAGATTGGATTGGTTACATGTAACCACTGATGAAAAATTAAAATGGCTTAAATGAAAGAAAAGTTAATATTACTTTTTATAAAAGTCCAAAGTGGGCATTATAGGATAGTTATGATTTTTAAGAGTCAGCAAGGACATAGGCCCTTCTATGAAAATAACAAAAGAAAAAATATTTCATAAATCCAGAGCTTAGGTAAGCTTCCAAACTCAAGTAGCTTCATGACCCCAAATTCACATTCAGTTCAAGAAGTAGAAAGAAAAATGGGTAGAAAACCAAAAGAACTAGACTTATACTTGAATCAGCTCCCATTAGACAGCTTTCTTAGTTTTGCTAGAATATAAAACAATTCTGTTTACATTTAACTGACTAGAGCATACCATATGGATATTACAAATGTCCATATGGATACCATATGGATCCCATAGATATTAGGGAGGCTGGGAAATATTGTCTTCCAGGACAGTGACTGTCTATCCCTAATGAAATCATTTTATGAAAGAAGGAGAAAATGGACTTTTGATAGACAATGAGTAATCTCAGATGCATACACACGATGAATAAAACAATTTGAAAGGAATAAGGTTGTGGTAGCTCGTTTTTTGTCCTGCGCCCAAAAGATCTAAGGAGAACAATAATTAGAGGACAAAAAGTTTATTTTGACCCATGGTTTCAGAGGTTCAGTCCATGGTCATACAATTTCGTAGGCTTAATTGATGTGAGGCAGAACATCATGGAGGAAGGGCATGGTGGAAGAAAGCAGCTCTGGACATGGCCACCAGGAAATAGAAAGCTCCACTGACTCACCAAGGACAAAATATGCACCTCAAAGGCACACCCCCAGTGACCTACTTCCTCCTGTCACACCCCACCTACTGCCTCGAGTTATCACCCTGTTAATCTAGTGGATGAAATCTTTTCACTTCAAGAACCACTCACCTATTGTTATGATAAAATTAAAAATTACTCATCTACGCAGATGTAAAGAAGACAAAGTGGTTCTATAATGACAAGTCCAGCAGCACTTGAAATGATTGGGGGGGAAAAATAAAAGAAAAAAATGTAAGGAAGCTTAAACCCGCTGTAGGCAAAGCCTCTGCATTCTTGTTCTCAGACCCTAAGTGCATTTCTGCTCACTGTACTTGGAAGAGTTTTCACAAAGCTGGGGATCCACAAGAAGAGGTTCACATTAATCCAGAAGTACAGCTACTTCACTATCAGGTGAATACCTGCCACCAAGCTGCTCTCCTGTGACCCGAAAGCTGGGCTACTTATAAAATAAGGATATTCTCTGGGCAGGTGAATGCTGTTTCTTAGGTGAATGCTTGAGATGCATGTTCTGGAATAATCTTGGTTGCATCCATTTTGCCATGAGCAAGCACAATTTGGGAATTTTCTACTTTAAGAAGGCTCTTCAGGAAAATGACAATGTCTGTTCTCGAGAAGAACATTATAATGGCTTTAGCTTCGTGAAAACTTTAGGAAATCAAGGGGGCATGATGAATCAGCATTGCATAGGAAGAGTAGAGGAAGGGACAGGGGACAGCTCCTCTATCCTCTTAAACAGAAAAAAGTATAACCCACAGAAATGTGATAAGACAATAAGAGATACATTTAATAGGCTTTATAAATTATGAAGCTAAGTCAGTATCTATATCCAAAATAAGAAAAAATAAAAAGAACAAATAAAAAATATATAAATAAATCAGGAGTTAAAAGAAAATCCTTGGTGATCCACTGATCATGTAATAATATGAATCAATATCAAAGAAACATTATGTGGAGTAAAAAAGGCCACAGGTACAATAGCCATTCATTCTGCCACTGTTCCTTAAACCTTACATATATAATTCATTTATTCCTATAATATATTCTCCAATTTAAACAATGCTGGAGGTTCACTCTTGCAATAATTCCAGAATTTAATATTTCTATCTGAAAACACCAGTATCAATGGAGAAGGCCATTAATAATGTTGAAAACCTACCATGCAGTATCTACTTTGTATATATTATTATAAATAATATGGCGAGTAACATTGAATCATTGATCTAAATTAATGATTAAAAATTAAGGCTCAGAGAGGTGAAACCTCCTTGCCCAAGATTTAGACATGTACCTAGATTTACTTGGCTTCATGGTTCCTTTTTTTTTTTTCTATTTTAAGAGCACCTGCAAGAGGAAACTGGAGATTATTTGGAGCTGTGTGCAGAACAAGTTGAGGAAAGGCCATTTAAACTCTTACCCCGTACAATTCCAGAGGAGATGGTGGCAGTACCTCGTGTTGCACAATTTTGTAACCTCCCCAGAGGGCACCTCAGAACTTATTTCAGCATGGCCCTTCTCTCCACATCTTTCACCCTTCTGGGTAATTATATGCCCCGATGTTGTGAGACATTCCATTCTAGAAATTAACTTCATCAATGATACGGAAACATTTGTCTTTCCTGGTGTGAAATTAAATGAGAAGAAAACAACTAATTGATGACCAGGAAAGGACAAAAATTAACAGAACTTAAAAGTGATGGTTCAAACTGCTGTGTGCATCAGATGAATTAGACAGGCTATCCCTAATGAGTTGCACTAGGGTTTGGCTCATGACAATGGAAGTGAGTAGAATGGTGGTGATTTATTTGAGAAATTATTTGAATTTACTTGATCAGTAGCTGAGGTTCCAGAAGTGCCATGTCCTCCTCAGAATTGCTCCTCTTTCTAGACAAAAATGAAATGTCTAAAAGGAGAGAGATAAACAATGCTGCGTTCCGATCACAAAAGAATGCCTCACTCTGATTGTGGAAGTAATTTCTTTAGGTTGGATAAATGGCAAAATACAGAATCTGCCCTCTTCCCAGCCAGTTTCATTTTTAAAAGCACTAAAATGAAGCCTCCAGAAGGGAGATAAGTGCTGCAGTAGACAGCTGCAAACAATTACTTCTTGAAAACAAAACGGAAAAACAGACTAATTAATTTACAAAGTGCAGGGTGTGCCAAGAGTGCAATAAAAATCCATCCTGCTTAGCATCCATCCATGTTTCACTAAAACAGAGCATTTGCAAGGTGCTGAATAATAATTTACAAGGTAAAACTATGGTGCATAATTCTAAGATACTCAAATATATCTCTCTAATAAGGACATGGAGCTAAAGTCATTCCTAATACAATAACTTCTTAATATCTAGTTGGTGGACATCTGCAATAGACCACGTTATTAGGACCATATCTATGAAAATCTTAGTGAGCTAGGCAATATGGACCATCTAGGATGCTTGTGCTCAGATCAGGAAGGAAGCAGGAATGCTGTGAGAAAGTTACATTCTTGGTCTCTTTTGAAGATACAATCAAAGGATCTTCTGATGAGTTGATGTATGTTACAAGAAAGACAGAGGCACATGGAATGTCTCCAAGGATTTTCAACTTTGAGCAAATGGAAGATGAGAAAGATGAGATGGAGAGACTGTGAAGGGAGCAAATTTGTGGAGAGAGCAAAACTTTGTTTCGACCTATTGAGTTTGAAATATTCACTATACTTCTAAACAGAGAACAATCAGAGTTGAAGATACACAGAAAGAACTGGTGGGAAAGACCTATTGGGGAAAGATCTAATATTTATTGTGTGGCTCTGTGGTTTTAACGACTTTCTATTTGTTTTCTCATTTAATTTCACAGAAGATAGTTTACCCTCTTTTTTTTCTTTTTTAGCATTTCATAGATATATATTAAGCATCAAGAATTTGAATCACTTAGGCAAGGGCATACATTTGGTGCATGCAGGAGCTGAAATTCAGATCTGGGCCACTTACTGCAAAAAAACAAAGTCCACTCTATTTTTGCCACATTATGCTTCCCCAGGAAACTACCCTGTGTGTTATTTTACACTTTGGAGAAATGAATATTTCACCTATGTTTATTAATCAGAATATAGTTTTCATGTTCTAGAAACCCCAAATAATAGTGGCTTAAGTGAAACCATTGAAGCCATTTCTCTGTCATAGAACAGAACTGGGTAGCAGCTGTGTGCAAGGCATCATTTTTAGACCCAGGCTCCTGCTGTCCTCTTGCTCCCTCATCTCTGCAATATTTCCCTGCCCTGCAAGGACCAAAAATGGCTGTGACCCAAGGAATAGAACAGAGGAAGGGAGAAAGATGAGCCCAATTTGAAAACTGCACGCTTCATTTCCATTCACATCCTGTTGGCCCAAGTATCATATGCCACCCCTAGCTTCAAGGCAGGCTGGGAAATAGCTTCACTCAGAGCATCTAAATGTCAAGATAGAAATCAAGGCTTCCAATAGTACAAGAATAGGGAGCAACAGGAATCAGAGGCCAGCAGGCATTGTCTCTTTGTGCTGTAAATTGGACTAAATCTCTTCTGAAGGTCTTTGGGTGAAGTTTATAGAGCAGGTTTATTTTATGTAAATTTGATTTTGAAAACATGATTAAAATTTCAATTGATGTGTGAATTTGGAAAGATGCCAGTTACTTCATATTAAATGTAAGGAAACACAATATTTCAAAAGGAGTGGATGAAATGAGTTGTGAACTGTGTCTATGCTATTGTTGCATGCAGCTACCATTCTTAGCTGTTGAACAAAAATACCTGTCATTCTTGTCCTGAATGTGTCTTGAATGACTTGAGTTTTGAATTGTCAGATGCTTTCAGTAATGCATCCATCACATAAACTATGGCCACCCGATAATTCTAATTTCCCTTTCCATGATTCAATATCCAGACAGTTCTTTTATAGAAAAGCAGCTCTTGTCAAAATAGCTGCTGCTTCTCAAATCAAACTGCCAGTTTTAGGAGGATAGGGTCAAAGAAAATGAGCTCCCCTCCTCTATTCTATTATTAAATAGAATAGCAATGAGAGCAATGACCAGGAGGAATGAAAGAAAATTTAGAAATGTGGATCCCAAATTTACATTTTTAGCTTAGACTTCCAGCCCAAACAGAACTCTAAATTCATATGCATAGAATTGTCTCTACTTGGAAGTCTAATACTACGATTTCAAAATCTCCAAAAATGAATCCTTAGAATCCTCCAAGCCTACCCATCTCCGTTGACGACTCCATCCGTCCAGTTACCCAAGCCTTCCAAAGTTACATGATTTGGGGTCATCTTGGACTTCTCTCACTTTCTCATACCCACATCCAATTTGCTAGAAAACCCTTTTGGTTCCACCTTTAAACTACAATCTGATGATTTCTCATCATAACCACCATCGCCATCCTGACACCAGCCATCACCCTCTCTTGCCTGGGTTATTGCAATATACTCCTATCCTATCTGCATTCCCTACAGTTCACTATCAACAAACAACCAGGGATACTTTTAAAATATGACTCAAATTACTTTCTTCTGCTGCTCAGAAATTCCCAGTGGGCTCTTATATGCCACAGGAATGGCGAGAGTCTTCACAGTGGTCTCCCGGGCCAGGGCACCTCCTCTCCTGCTATTTTCCCCCTCACTCCCTTTGCCAAAGCTACATGGGCATCCAGCAGTTCCTGGAATAGGCAAGAGTTTCCACTTTAAGGTCTGGCTCCAGTCAAAGTGTATAGCTCCCTTTCCAAAGTGCCCTTTCCTCCTATCATCTCCTTCCTTTATCCCCTCACTTTCTTTAAGTCTTTCCTCAAATGTCACCCTCTCAGGGAGAACTATCTTCATTCCTTACCTAATACTCAACTTATCCCTGACCTAAACAACTTCCTCTCTGTTCTATTCTATTTTATTTTTTGCTTTCTTCTTCTTTTTTTCTATTGTGCCCGTCATCTTTACTGATAGGCTTGTTTCCTCTCTCCCCCTGCTTAGTATCTCAGCACCAGAGATATTTGCCTGTTCCACTACATGCCCAGCCTACGACAGTGAACGACATTCAGTAAGCTCTCAAAACACATCGGATGGCTACAGATTTTTTAAATTAAATTAGTTTATTAACCACAAACAGAATACTCTACAGGCCCTTTCAGTTTTGAGAACAGCAGTATGACAGGGCCAAGAATTTCTGCGAAACCCAAATCATAAAACTGACCTACATATCCCTTATTCTGCTGACTTCTCCCACCATCTAAGCTCTTATGAAAAATGTCTATTGAAGTACAGATCATAACTTCGTGAATTTTAGAAGAGAAGTTACATTTCCTTCAATTTTTAAGACAATAGTAATAAAGACCAGGCAGTATGAAGGATATTGGATACAGTGAACTTTGCTTACAGGTCTGGTATACCAAAAAGCAGTCTATTGGTTTTATAGTTTAGCTTCTATTAGTTTAAAGCAGTTAGAATCAGTCTTCAGCCAGTTATCCAACTTTACTACTGCCTTAATAAATCACTGAGCCTCAGTTTCCTTATATGTAAAATGGGGGATGCAAACAGCCCTATAGGAGGACTGAGAATAAAAACAAACATTTCTTAAACCTGTGCCAGGCACATAGGAGGTGATGGATAGCTGTAGCTATTACTATCTTAAGTTTTCCACCTGGATAACTACACTGGTGTTACAATACGTAATAAAATCTACATGTCTGGTTTAAGAGAGGAAAAAAAAAAACAGATGATGAAAATGAGGACAAGAAAATCAAATGGATTTTAATAAGTCAACTTTTATCTTTAAGTTTAGATTATAAGAGACTTCACATATAGGAAAGTATGCGAAGTAGTATAACTAAGGTCCAAGCACCCACAGCAAAATTTTAAGAAATACGATGACAGTATTTCAGCTAGGTATTTTACTTTAAGGAGAAAAAAAAATTCCCTTATGTTTTCTTCTCTCTTGTTATTCTTCTCCCTTTGGTGAATTCAGTGTGCAACCTGCCTGTATATTTTTATTCTTCTCTCTCCATATGTGATAAACTTACCATAGACATATGCATATCTGTCAGCAACACAGCATTTTGTTGTTACATGTTTGCTTGTTTTTTCAACTACATGCTTTCAAACTTCACAGGACAGTTATCATCAAGTACATATTATTCTTTTCTTTTAACATTAAGTTTTGGTGACATATTCATCCTGGCCCATGCAGTTCTGTATAGCAAGGGTCAGCATATTGTTTTTGAAAAGATCTAGAGAGAGCAAAAGTCCAAATATTGTAGGTTTTCAGGCTTACAACCTCATACATCTACACACCTCTGCTGCATTAGTGTGGAAGCAGTCATAGGAAATGTATAAATGAGTGGATGTGGCTGTATTCCAATAAAATTCTATTTGCAAAAAATAATGGTGTGACAAATTTGGCCCACCGGATATAGTGACCAGACCCTGCTATAGATTATTTCATTGAAAGAATCAGCCACCATTAATTTTTCCATTTGCATGATGTGATAATTCATGTTGGGTCCCTATTTCCTGGATTAAGGGATATTCAGAAAGCTAATAAAGGATTATTTCTGGATGTATCTGTGAGGCAGTTCCTGGAAGAGAGTGGCAGTTGAATCAGCAGACTGAGGGAAGATCTGCCTTGAGTAGGAGCAGGCACCATCCATTTAACTGAGAGCCAGATAGAACGAAAAAGGCAGAAAGAAGGTGAATTTGCTCTCTCTTCTGAAGCTGGAACACTCTTGCTCTCCTGCTCTTGGACATCAGAGCCCCAGGTTCTCCAGCTTTTGGATTCTGGCACTTGCACCAGAAGCCTCCCTTGGTTCCTAGGCCTATAGCCTCTAAGAATGGTATCACCAGCTTTCCAGGTCTGGGGTCTTTAGCCCTGAGCTGAGCCACACTAGTGGCTTCCCAGGTTCTCCAGCTTGCAGAAGATCTCTTGTGGGACCTCTCAACCTTAATAATCATGAGAGCCAATTTCTATAACACACCCTCTCCCATGTATCTATTTTTATCTACCTACCTATCATCTACATCCTATTGGTTCTGTCTCTCTGAAGAACCTGGACTAATACACATGATAATGGACATTTGGGTTGTCACCTTTTTCTCTAAACCACTTAATACTTTAGGGAAGAATCTTGCACATGTTTCCAGGGTCTTGTGTGAGAAACCCTCTAGATCAGCACTTCCTAACCCCTAATGTGACTGTGAGACACCTGGAGATCTTTGTTAAAATATAAAACTCGGTGGGAATGAAGGGAGGCCTGAGATTCTGTTTGTCTAACAAGCTCCCAGGTGCTGTGGAGGCTGCTTGTCCAAGGAAACTCTATGGACTATAGAACAAGAAGTGAGATTGCTTGAAATGATTTAGATGTTGTCAAATTGCTCTTCAAGGTGGTTGAACCTGTTTACCATTCCAGCAATATATGCCAGTTTTAATTTCTACACACTCTTGCCAACAGTTTGAATTTTCAGACTTCTGTCGGTTAGCAATTTCAAGGATATGAAATTGTACCTTAATTTTGTTTTTCTCTGATAACTGAAAATTGAACATCTTTTCATATGTTTATTAGGTATATGGTCTGGCTTTACTGTATATATCTTATTCACTTGTTTTTGGTTTTCTTATTGGTTTGTAGGAATACTTTTAAAATTCTATACACTGATGTTGTACCTGTTACATCCTTTGCCAATATTTTCTCCCAGTCTGTTTCCTTTTTCAACATGGATTTTAAAGAACAGAATATCTTAACATGCTATAATTAAACCATTTTTACTTTATTGTTTGTATTTTAAATCTCTGCTTGAGAGATTTAAAATATAGTATACATATATCTATATCTGTATCTATATCTAGATAGATAGATAGATAGATATACAGATTTCTTTTTTGTACTGGGGATTGAATCTGGAGGCACTCTACTGCTGAGCTACATCTCCAGTCCTTTTTATTTTTTATATGGAGACAGGGTTAAGCCCAGCCTCAACTTCCTTGGTCTCTGCTGAGATTAAGATGTATGCCACCATGCCCAGTAGCAACTATATATTTAGTAATACTTTCACATTTATATTCATATAGTAGATTGTGATATAAGATATATATATTTCTAAAATTGTTTCTGTCCAAAAAGTTTGAAAAATCCTGTCCTGTTTGACTTTAAGCACTATGAGGGCAAAGGAAGTCCTTCTTCATATTTTATTCTTTATAGGGCTATCATACTTCCTTGTTCATAGGCCAAGATATGAAATTTGAATTGAATAGATACTTTGTACTTATATTTTTAAATTTACAAATCCTTAGACACTAAAATATAACTGCCGTATTACCCACTTACTTAATCTACTACCCCAAAACCATGACATGGAGGCAATACTGGATCCCAGTCTTTCACTGTAAGCCCTTGAATTCTCTGCATCAGAGCCACTCTGAGCATGCAGTGAACCCTTCCTATACTACAAGCATTTGTGTTACTCATCTACATATAAAGTAAGAGGTCATTGTGAGTATGCATTTAGAAACTTCCATAGCAATTTGACATAGTAGTTGTCTATATGTTAAATCTAAAAATAAAAAAGTGGAATTTAAATGTTTTCATTTTATCTTATGGTAATTCATTTTTATTGTATTTTAAAATATGGGCTTATAACGGTTTGGAAATCAACAACACAAACAAAAATACTCTAGTACTTCATAAAGATAGTTAGAGAATCACTGATTGAAAATATAAATGAAAGGTGCATTTTTCAAATCATCAAAATTGCAGATTTCTTCCTGAAGTTCCCTGATTGTTGTTACTGAAATAGAAAGTATCTCCTGTAGCCTGGCCTTTGTTGTACTGACAGCGTATATTTGTTGTCATTTCATTGATGACATTCATAAATTTTGTCCTCAATAGCCCTGTCTCTTGACTAATAGTCTACAATTTTTTTTGGATTATGTCCTCTATACTAATAAAATATTTTTAGAATATGATCTCATACATATTTATTAACATAAATCACATACACATTTATTATACTTAAATGTTAGGAACAATATAAGACACACCAAAAATGGAAATAAGAAAAGTTGAGATAAAAAGATAAATGTTTATGAAAATAAAGTTAAGTATTTTTCTCCTGTCCCTGTAGGGTGAATATGCTACCATTTTGAAGATTCCTACTCTAGACTTGAAATAGCAAACTTCATCTGGAAAGATCTAAACCGCAAATCATTTCAGCACTGAGTCTCTTTTGCAACTACTTAACTCTGACTTTATAGTATGAAAACAGGCCCAAGCAATACATTTAGAAACAGGCGTGACTTCATTTCAAAACACTGTAAAAACAGGTAGCAACAATTCACAATAGCCAAGGTATGAATCAAACTAGGTGCCCATCGATAGACAAATAGATACAGAAAATACAGTGTGTGTATGTATGTATGTGTATGTGTATGTGTATATATATATATATATATATATATATATATATATATATCACTTGCAGGAAAATGGCTGGAACTGGACATCATCATGTTAAACCGAAATAAGCCAGATGAAGAAAGATATGAATGGAATATTGTCTCTCATATGTGGAAAACAGGGTGGGGGGTGGAGAAAGAGGACATGTAAGTAGAAGGAAAAAGAGAGACCAGTAGAGAGGAGGGGATGGGGTGAAGGAAGCCTAGAGGAGAGTACTGGGGTGTTGAGAATAATGAAATACATTAAATGAATATGTGAAGATGACACAAAAAAACCCTTATTCTGTCCGATTAATGAGCACTAATTGAAAAAAAAAAAAATAGGTAGCCAGATTTGGTCCAAAAGCCATAGTTTGAAAATCGTTGCTATAGACTAGAGAGGAAAGTGAAATCTGGTACATACTATTCTAGGAGGTATTGGTTGTTCTATGAGGAGAAGCCAGAAAAATAAAAATTCCAATTAAAAAATTTAATAGAAAAAAATTTCTCATTTTATGAATGAGAAAATTAAGGCTCAGAGAGATGACTTTGCCTATTATTTCAGTAAGAAATTTTGCTGTATATAACTTCCAATTTTTCTTACTAACTTGATCACCTTGCACTTATCATAAAATTATTGCATTTAATAACAACTGTATTAAATTGTTTTATTGATAAGAACACTCTGGGTCAGCAAATTGGCATTTCCTATAGTTGGTTTTTTTCCACCTTCGATTTTTGCATCATTTAATTTAAAAATATTGCATTTAGGGTTCAGAAAGCTTAGCAGAGTCACTTCTAAGTAGATGGTGGCTGAAAGAATTTAAAAAGGACACATTAAAAAAAAAAACAAAAAAAAACCAGCCATTTGCTTTCAGAAAAGCCTTGAAAATTGGCAGGTCTTCAGATTCAAGAGGAAGCTATTCTCAGGGGTTACATCTCAGTAACTGTACCTGGTATTAATGATCTGCCTAGGTGTTGTTTAAACATGCACAGTCCATACATTATGCAAACAGCACCCTGGCCAACAGCACGCAGAGGGCTTTCACACACACTGCTCTCAAGAAACAATGCCATGATTAATTCATGGCCAAGGACACAACTAATGTGAGCAGTAAATAAAGTCTTGCCCTGTGGGTCAGCAGATCAGGAAGGATGCTGCTACCATGGAGTGCTCAAGGACACAGTCATCTCTATTTGTTCTGCTTCTGCACATAGGACAGGCCCTGCATGGTGTGGGTGGTCAGCCATTATAGAGTGAATGAATATATGGCTGCTAAAGAGGACAGAATCCCATGGAGACTTCTTAAAGTCGTTCTCTTTTTGCTGTTCCTTTTGTATTTCTTCTTCTATCTCTTAATGTCATTAAAACAGCTGAAGATAAAGATGAGAAACAATCTCAGGAGATAAATCTTTTGAGTAATAATACATTTCCACAGAAAAGCAATTGAAAGCCAGAGATACAAAATTATTAGGCCAACACTCTATCTTCTGGTAAAGAGTTTACTAATAAATTAAAACTTCAAATTTTTTTTTCAAAGTTTGACAGTTTCTAATTCAAAACAGAAACTCATTATTCTAGAAATTTCTTCAAGCAACAGATTTCCACATTTATCTTTAAAAGCCAAAAGTATGAGGCTTAGGTCTGAAACTTTATATAGCACACATTTCAAGGGGATGGGATGACAGAATACACTGATAATCCTCAATAATGGATTACAGGCACTCCTGCTAGAATACCCCCATTTCCACCCTTTTGTGACTCAAAATCTATTTTGAGTGGTTGGGAAGAGGAGAGATTCTCTTCCTAATCCCTTTACTTGGGGGGAAGTTCTTGAAATTGCTTGAAACAAAGGACCACCATTTTTATTCCATAAAAATACTCAAAATGCAAATATCTCTAGAAATTGGAAAAAAAGAAACTGTTGACTTAGATTCACACTAAGGGGTAAATAGCTTACCATCTCCTTTCCAGAGAGTGGGCTCTGATGGCTACAGGCTCATGGAGAGAAAAGGGCACTGGGGAAAAGCAAGACAAATGTTGCTCAATTTATAGTGAATAGCTTGAGGCCACCCTGCTTCTGAATTTAGCGCAAGTCTCTATTAGATCAAGTCCCAAAGATCTGTTCCTAGCAGTTACAACTCCAGCCAGCCATCCCATTAATCTACCCCCTGGGCCTCAGCTCTTCTATCCTTCTGCTGTCTACCTCCTGTCTCCTCCTCTACCTGTTGCTTCTGTTTCCCCAGAAGTCACACCACTTAGAGCATTGCAGATGCTGTCTCCGTCTCCATGAAGATACTCTGTAGGGGATGAAAATGCTGAATGAGAACCTTTTTAGACCACTGTGACCCAGCTGACTAATAAAGAACTCTAAAGACAGTGTTACTGGTCAGTTCCTGTGGGGGGGTGGTCTCTGAGACGGCAGATTTATTGGACAGTACTCTCAGAATCAACAACTAGAAGGGCAGGGGGAAGCCAGACTGGACAGGGAGAAAGGCTGGACTGCAATGCAGTTGCAGCAAAAATCTCAGCTCATTCAACAAGGAAGATCTAGGGAAGAGACGGCCCTTCAGAGTTGTCCTTAATTGAGACAGAAAACTGGACTTTGTAACCCAACATTGAACAGCCACTGAACTTAGGCTGTGCCTGAAAGAGTGCTTGATCATAGTCAAGGCAGTCTCTTTGGCCAAGAGAAGTCCCAAAGAAGATGATCCCCTGAGGACCATCTGCCATCAGCGCTCCCTCTGACTGAGTAAATAAAAGCTTTAGTCCCGGAGGGGAGGCTTAGTGGGGTGTCCCGGTATCTGCTACAATAAGTCAATGTTCCTTTTAAGTTAGCAAGCTATAAACCAGCACTTTAAAAAGTGAAAATTATTCATTAATTTGTTAGAAGTTTTACCAAGGTCTGTTCCTCTTTTCAGAAAACCATGTCACCCACAGTAATGATGCTCATTGTTTCTGTCAATTCCACACATCTGGATCAATCTGCATTTGCAGCTATCACATTTTGTAATTCATGAAAGCATCTGCCTGCTTCACTAGGTTTTCTGTTATTTCTCTTATAGAGCAGTTAAGAATATGTGTATAAGTAATAATATTCATATAAATTTCATTTCAGTATGGTAAAGGAAGCGTGGCAAAATATTTTTGTATGAAAAGAGAGCATTGCATCTGAAAAAGGAATTCAGGATGGAGGTTTGCCCTAGAGTACTTCCTAACCCTGGCTGCTCATTAACATCACCTTGAAACCTATAAAACATCCTGATGTCTAGACCAGACCCCAGACCAATTAAATCAGAAGAATATCTAGGGGTAAAACCCAGACATCATATTTTCATTTTTATTTCATTTTTTATGTTATTTTTAGTTATACATGACAATAGAATTGATTCTGATAAAATTATACATGCATAGGTTATACCTTATTTTTATTAGGACCTCATTTTTGTGGATGTACACAATGGTGGGATTCACTTAGGTATTTTCATATAGGTATGTAGGAAATTATGTCAGATTTTTTCCACTGTCTTTTTATTCCTATCCCCCTTCCCTTCATTCCCTGATTGTTAAATCTATTGAAATTCTCCTCTTCCCCTCCCACCCCCTTTATTGTCGTTTAGCTGCCAGATATCAACAAAAACATCTGACCTTTGATTTTTTTAAGATTGGCTTATTTCACTTAACATGATAGCCTACATTTATTGGCAAATGTCATAAAATCATTCTTCTTTATGCTGAGTAATATTCCATTGTGTGTGTGTGTGTATCACAATTTCTTTGTCCATTCATTTGTTGAAAGGCACGTAGGTTGGCTGCATAGTTCTTGCCAAGGAATTGTAATGTGTATAGTTCAAGTTTAAAAGTCGGTACTCTGCTACAGCAATCTGAAACCCCAGTGTACATCACAATCACTTGGATATTGTTCACCACAGAAGACTAGGTCCTCACACCAGAGTTTCTGATTCCATGGCTCTGGTATAAGGCTGAAAATTTGCAAGTCTAATCAGTTCCTGGGTGACTCTGATGCTGTTCGTCTGGGGACCTTACTTAAAAATTCAAGGTTCTAGAGCTTCTGCCTGCCTCAACCAGATCCCACACCCCACACTGCATTCTGCAGCTCCTCTCTGTCCTTGGTCAAATATTTAGGAAAATCTTCCCTTTATCAACTTCTGGGAAGACCCTTTGCCCTCTGTGCAGCTATTTCTAAAAGCCACATTTTCCAGCCAAACCTGAGTAACAATCACTAGTCACTGGATAACCTCTGACTTCTTTGTTCACATCCTCTAGTCTTGGATTTTGTTACCATTATAGACATGGTTCTACAGATTATAGGACTATAAACATTCTTTAGAAATAGCAAACTAATTGCTTTTATTGCATACTTTAATCCCCAAATTTATGATGTTGGGAACTAAATGCACTCATTTATGTCTTTTCCTACTTGCTGTTTTTCATCCTGAGATGGGCCAGATGCAGCTGCTCAAGTCCTAGAAACACATTTCATTTGGTTTAATTCAAATCAAGGGAAGTCTGTAAACAATACAAAGATGGGCAGCAATAATTTGACCCTCTGTTAGTTCCTCTTAAAAATCAGGATATTTCACATGATTTAAAGTAGGGTTTGTTTAACCCCTGCTTCCTGTAGCTCTTTCAATGAGACAGTCTCCAGAACTCATAAGACTTAGACCTCAGTTACAAGCACCAAATCTGAAAAGGAAGTTTGGTGATTGAGGATAAAAATTAACTTTCCCTTTTTAGAGAGTCCGAGGATGAAAAAAGTCATCATTTTTTTATAGTAAAAGAAAAATATTCTCACAATTTTTCAGCTTGGCCAAGATTAATAACTCATAATCTGAAGATATTGGCTTCTATTGAAGCGAATATCAAGATTTATTGACCTGCGGAGTAAATATTAACGGAGGTGAAACTGAGGTTAATAACAAACCTCAAGGGATAATACATCTTCATATTTGCTGAAATAAAAAGTAGACTCGTATATTGCTCATACATACATTCAAAAATCTCTTTAACCAAAAAGCTCTGGAAATTTCTTTGCTGTGACAGATTCTTTAAATATATGGCTGAATTTCCATTTGTATTAACATTCTCTGGATACTGAGGCAGCTGGAAAAGCAGAACACTAATCATTTCCTCTAGGATCATCAGCAGCCAATCAAATGGTTGTTGCTTATTTACATATGAGATCTGATTGGAAGAGACTGACCCTAACCAGCATCTCAATCTTACTAAGGCAGGGAGTGCATAGATCTGACCAACACTAACATTCAGCCACCTAATAAGTCATTTTTTCCCCATATGCAAAATAAAAATATCCTAAGCTACTAACTTAGCACAAATCCAAATAAAAATGCTCATTGTCATCAACAACAATTTCATAAACTCATCTTTATTAAGGAAACTTGGTTTTAAAATAAGATATAAATTTACACAAATATAAGCAAGAGATTTCTGGACTCTGGTATCAGGAGGCCAGAGAATTATGGCTTTACTATTTATTTGCTCTGTGTCATTAGGCAAGTCATTTAACTGCCCTGGGCCTCAATTTCCTTATCTGCAAAATAAAGAACAAACAGAACCTATGTCTTAAGGCTGTGCAGATTAAATGAGTAAGGACATGTAAAATATTTAATCTATGTCCAGAGAATACATAATAGGGGAGTATTTATTTAATTTTTTTCCCCTAGGGGAAAGGGATTTTTAAAGTCATGTGGCTAACCAGGCACTGTGACACATGCCTTTAATCACTGTGACTCCAGGAGGGGGTATACTGAGGCAGGAGGTCACAAGTTCAAGGCTAATAAGACCCTGTCTCAAATTAAAAAAAAAAAAGGTTTTTTTTTGTTGTTGTTGTTTTAAAGAGCCGGAGATGTAGTTTAGTGGTAGTGTGCCTCTGGATCCAATCCTTAGTATTGCATTAAAAAAAAAAATGTGTAGCTGAAAAGTCTCAGTCTTTTATGAGCATATGAGGCATAGTTTTCTCAGGGTAGCATGAATCATTACCTATTAAGTGTTTACCTGTTGATGTTTATTTATTTATTTATTTATTTATTTTAAGAGAGAGAGAGAGAGAGGAGAGAGAGAGAGAAAAAATTTTAATATTTATTTTTTGTTTTTTGGCGGACACAACATCTTTGTTTGTATGTGGTGCTGAGGATCGAACCCGGGCCGCATGCATGCCAAGTGAGCACGCTACCGGTTGAGCCACATCCCCAGCCCGTTGATGTTTATTTAAATTTAAATTTAGTCCCCAACATTTAAAATCCAGGAAAATTCCATGTAAAGTAATTGAGATGTAAAGTTTTCTTAAAAAAAAATCAGAAATTATATGCATACTGGACACATATTCTCAGAAGCCTAAATCAAGTGGTGATAAAGGACAACTCCCTGATGCAGAAAGCTCAGTCGCTCTTCCACTTTTTTCACAAGGTACAAGCTCACCATTTGCCACAGTCCCCACCAACTCTCTCACAGTCCCCACAGTGAAGCTAAGTGTCAACTTCCAGGTTTATATCATGAACACTATTGCTTCTTTTGTAGCAAAATTTTTAAAAAAGGAAGCATTTAGCCTCATACCATGTATTTTTCAAAAATGGAAACAAATAAAATAAAAACAAAGTCTGAGAGAACCACGTTTCAAGAAAAAAATATGAGTGGAACATAGTAAAGATTTCTGGGTATAATGTACCAACAAAGTGCATCTGTAGCAAAAGAACGCAGCTTAAGCCTCCATTAGGTAAACAAACCATGAGAAACACCCAGACTGGTATGTGGAAAAGACACCTGATGAAAAGCTTAATGATCTGTAAAAGAGACTGAAATTTCAACACAGTTGTTTTTGTGAAAGTAAAGTAAGTAAGTGGCTTGTTGTGATATGCAGTAATGTACACTTCACTTAGTACATTTATGCCACCTGTCCTGGCCATGTAGGTATTTGTATTTCTGTCTCCTGGTCTAAACTGACTTGTCATTGTATAGAGGAAGAAACTGAAGTCAGAGAAGCTAAGGATCCACTGATTGGAGCATACCAATTAGAGGAGGAGAGGAGACGGCAGCCTCAGTTATGTTCTTTCTGTCATTCAAATACACAAACCAATGCCTTCTCGCACCTGACTTCACAACGCTCAAAGAGAACAAACACCCTCAAGTGAACTGTGTCATCCTTCACTGGGACCATAGAGGTATTTAAATTCTATGAGCCTAACTCTGCAGTTAGAAAACATTCATTCTCCTACTGGATTTAAAGTGGCACAAAGTGTTTTCCTAAAGGAATAAAATGGTTGATCTACCGTCTCCTGGGTGAACAAACCATACAAATAATGTTAACGCTTGCCCAAGGCCTCGATTACCAAAATTTGGAAACATGAAACAGTACTTAAACAGCAAATACACATCTGATGACATGAAATTTCATCATTTGCCAGAAATTTCTCCACTTTCTTATCTCAATAATGTAGAAACAATCTTTCTACTGACAGTTGTGCAACACCCACGTAACCATCTCTCACCTAACCTTAGCCAAGACTTTGACTCACCCCGATCTTATTTCATTATCTTATTTTCTCTCAATTCTCTGAGCCCTCTGCTCAGATAGTTTTGGAAAGACTGCAAGTTACATGTCTGAACTTATAAAAACAAGGGCTGGGACAAGTGAAAAACAAAACAAATTTAAAACAAAACCACACCCTCCCCCAAGACTGACACGCACTTTAGCACTTTATTAAAGCTAAAGACAACAGTATTCATATCTATAGTTATTCACCCCAAATACTTTTGTTCTGTATGCCTTCCATGTTCTGCCTTCAGTCAGTGGCTTACTTTTAAAAAGAAGTAAAAACTTTTACTCTGTTGCTTATTATATTTCTGGTGAGGCGGAATTTTTTCCCGTATGTTGCCTGGCCTGTGTTTTCATTCACCTCTTCTCTCCTCTCCTGCTCACTTTCAAGGTGATGGGGGTTTTGATAATTGCCTCACAAGAGGGATCTATTGCATCGAGGGTGGAAATTACTTAGAAAATGGATTTCAGACTTTGGTTTCTAAAATTTTTAGCTAATCAAGAATTTTGCTGGTCAGACATCAAGGAAAAGAGTCTCAGGGAAAAATGCAGAGCGGGAGGAACTGTCTCAACAGAGCTAACAGGGGAAAAGATGTGAGACGGAGACTTTAAAGCCCTAAGATAAAGGCAAATTCTGCAGTGTTTCCTGGGAAGAGACCTAAGAGAGATGAAGCCAAGATTGTGAAAGTGAAGGGGGAGAAAGAGATGTCAGGCTTCCCTTGAATTCCATGATACTCATTGGAGCCCACATGCCGCAGAGAACCCTAGACCTGAGAGGTGTGTGACATTGGGACAAAGGACATCCTGGCATGTCCCAGTGTCCACAGAAGACAGAGGCTGGCATACTGTTCCATCCCAGTGCCTTCCACTCAATAGACACCCCAAGGGACCAGCAGGACTTCTGGAAAGCAGTGCCCCCACCCCCTGCAAGGGGTAAACAGAGGTGAATCAAAATGAAGTTGCAAGGTTTTTAAATTGGGTTTTCCTGCATGTGTGTGTTGGTTAATTGAGATTCTGAACTGATCTAAGAACAAAAATCTAAGTAGCAAGCTTATTTTGAGGTGAATATGGGATAAAGAACTCCCTACTAGCATTCAGTAATGAACTTCACCCCCCACCCCAACTCAGTTTAAAATCCTCTTAACACAACCTGTTCATTCATTATTCACCTGGACATCCTGACCAGGAGCAATGACCTTAGCTTTGCCTCCTCCATTTCTTTCACCCCTCAACACACTTGCTGTTGCCCTCTCTCCCTCATCCATCTCTGGTTGGATGGCCTGGTGTTTCACCTCACACTACTGCTCCGGCCCAGCCCCCTCGTTTCCATCCTGCCCACCAGTGCTCTCACGCATGGCCTCACCATCTCTCCACTTAGCTGTTCGCTTAGATTTCTGATCTGTGCACTGCTTCTCATTCACGTCCTCCTCAAGTTTATTCTCCATGGACTCCCAAATTTAGATCTGGCCAGACCCTTCTGCTTAAAATACAATCAGGTAGCTGCCCAGGGATAGTTCAAACTCCTGTCCCCCTAAGCCCTCCCGATCTCTGTGCAGCCTCAGGGTTTTCTTCCTCTGTGTCCAGTTATGGTCATCTTGCTAATACCGGGCAGTTGCTGTCCTTAGTACTTTGCTCATGTGACATACCCACTCTGCCCAAAATGCCCCCCTCCATCTGTTCTTTCTCTCTTTTCCCACAAGGAAACTCTTGCCTATCCTGTAAGGCTCATAAATCCCCATTTCCTCTAAATATTTGACCAGCTGCTCCAACAGATGGATTGGCTGTCCCTCCCTATCACTTCCACTCACACCCTTCAACTCACTGCACTGCTTCCTAAGCGCTAGTTGGTGTCTGTCTCCCACACCAGAGTATATAAGCTCAGCCAGGTCACAGGTACACACACTCATTTCTTCATTCCTAGAACCTGCACAGTCTCAGCCTGAATGAATGAATATTAGTTAAATGCAGAACAGATGAGATACACACACACACACACACACACACAGCCTCTCTCCTCTTTCAGAGGAATTAAGGGATTATACTGGAAGATAGAACTCCTAGACTAGCTAATGCCCCAGTTGAATTGACACACATGCCTTCCCTGAAAAGAGCAAGGATTAAGGATTTAAAGAGCTGGGATAGAGGATGAGTAAGTTTGAAGAGCAAACAGAAACTGAAGCATAACATAAGGTTATTCACAGAAGCAAAGAAAGAAAACAAAAGTCATGAAATGTGTCTGTTATGACAGAAAAGGAGAAATTGATATTTATTGGCCATTTTGAGCAGCAAGCCATGCAAGGGCTAGATGCTTAACTTATTTAAGCGTATGTTAACTTATTTTAGTAGCAATAACATTCTTCTGAGGTAGGTACTCTTGTCCCTGAAAATGAGAAATCTGAAGCTGAGAGAGCATAGAAATTATGCCTTTGTGTAAGCAGCTAATAAAATATGAGTTTTGATTGCAGCCCTGTGTGAGTCCATGTTCCTCCTGCCATATCATATAGCTTCTAAAGATACATGAGGAATTCTGCTCTTTTCTCAGTTCTTTCTGGGAACCCAGAGAAGAGAATAGATGGAAATGGAAGGAGACCCTCAGGGTTATACAAAATTTCATACAAGAGGAAGTGAGGGAAAAGGGGAAAATAATACAAGGGGGAGAAATGAATGACAGTAGAGGGGGTAGAGAGAGAAGAGGGGAGGGGAGGGGAGGGGGGATAGTAGAGGATAGGAAAGGCAGCAGAATACAACAGACACTAGTATGGCAATATGTAAATCAATGGATGTGTAACTGATGTGATTCTGCAATCTGTATACGGGGTAAAAATGGGAGTTCATAACCCACTTGAATCAAAGTGTGAAATATGATATATCAAGAACTATATAATGTTTTGAACAACCAACAATAAAAAATTTTTAAAAAAGAAGAGCATATTCACTATCTCCTATGCATCATCACCATCATCATCATTATCATCATCATCATCATCGATAGATGTAGTTCTAACATGTAATTCTTAACATGAACTTTGTCCTGTTGTAGGTACTCTGGCTACACATCTCATTGAATCCACGTCACAATCGTGTGTGCCAGATTCTGCTGTGATCCTCCTCATTCTATGGATGAAAAAATGGAGGCATTTTTTGTCCCACTTACACATATAGTAAGTGGCAGATACTGGATTCAAAACCAGGCAATGTGTTGGCTGAGTAGATGCCCTTAACTATTCTGCCTCTAACCATCATGTGGGACAAAGACAGAAGATAACTAGAAGAACCTAGAAGAAAAGAAATCCAGAATGTACAAAGACTTTTCCTAGCCACGCTACGGGTTTTTCAGTACAATGTTAGGAAGAGAAATTCGAGGTATGTCCCAGCGTCCCACTGCTCAGATGACCTTCAAGCTGAGACTAAGATCCTGGAAGAAGGCTGTGAGTCACACCATTATAAATCAAATTCTTATTTCCTGCCGGTAAAATGTGATGAATTGGGTTTTATTTCTGAAAAACCCTTAGATTCAGCAAAACAACAAAATAATCACAGGAATATATGAAAGGAACCTGAAATTTTTTTTTATGTTAAACACTTGTGTTTGGTTTCTGTAGGTACAAGTCTCATTAAAGTTTGTTAAAATAGGAATCAGTGAAGTTTAGCTGGAAGATAAATTCCTTTCCCTGGCGTATTTCCCTGCAGCAAGCATAGGCATCTGTGAACACACGAGGCATCATAGACTTGAATTAAAAGTGAGAATGACTTGTCTCAAAATTCAGTATTCTAATTCAGGGTGAATGGATAGAATTTTTTAAAATTTTAGCATAGTGAAAGCTGGGAAAAAAACAGTTTCCAAGGAGTCATCTTTCTCAGTGATTTCTTGAACTTCTGTTTCATTAAATCCTTTCACAATGACCTCCACCTGATTTGTCAGGATTGCTAATCATTACACTTGTTATTGACTATCCTCTTCGTTTGGATATTTGGGGTTCTGATATATGTGGCTCTAAATTCAGGCATTTTTGCTGATGTGATACCATTATTTCAGAATCAAAATAAATCTGAAATCTGAAAATTATTTGCATATTGATTGCATACATAAAAAGTTCTCTGCTGCATTCAAATTTTGTACTGAGCAAAGCATCCTTGTTTAGAGAGTATTTTTCTAAAACTCCAGAATCCTTAAGAAGAGGAAGAAAATGAGAATTGATAAAGTTTCATTCACAAGAATAATTCTTATCCAGTTCAAAGGCTTTCTGCATTAGTGGTATATAAATCTGACAGTTTTGAAATTGGAAGCGGTAACCCTGCTTGAAGATTCTAGTGGTACAAGATAAAACTCAAGAAGACAGAGTTCAACATGAAATACTTTCTTTCAGATAAAAAATATAGTTCTCTCTCTCCTTCTAAGAGTTGTTTAAAAAGTGTTCCCCAGACAGAAGAAACAATTATGCAATTATTTGAAGATAAAAATCTTTTTCCTCATATTCCCTAATGAGGACACATAGAGCCATTTCAGCAGCTAGAAAAATCTGCACAAAAATATGTCCTCAATTATGTTATCAATGCACACATCATCCATTTTATTTTCAGGTTTAGCATTTTTAAGTTTTTAATGAGCAAATTATATTTTAAAATTATTAATGATTATTTTTTATTTTTTTCATTTTATGCATTTTTGAAAAATACTTTATTAATAATTTGTTACTGTGTAGTTAGCATTTATATTTTCAATGCATTTATAATTTTCTAAACATTTCATAAATTTTATGTTTTTGTGTTTGAAATGTATTTATTCAGTTATTGATTTCAAAAATTATTTTGTTTCCTGAGCATACTTTAAAAAGTTAGCAATGATGCTCATATTATGCAAATTAATTACCAAAATGCTTGAGTTGTCCAAAAACAGGCAAAACATTATATATACAAGATTTTATTCTTATTTTTCTTAATAAAAGTGAGGTTATATTTACAAATAAAGCTACTATAGGTTATCTGTGTATTATTTAGAATTAAAGTATACTATCTCTTCAGACTCACTTGAAGACTCACTTAAAGATCTAATTGAGGTAAAAGTTCTGATTTAGTGGGTTTAAATGGGAGCCTGGGATTTTGAAAATTTTAGCAAACTTCCAGGTGATGTTGATACTATAGGTCCTAGGACCACTCTTTGAGTGGCAAGGTTCTTCTAGAGTATTCCACATCTCACAATATGGATTCAGTCACTCTCAGATGAAGGTTAGAGATTGCTACCAGGTAGGATATATCTGCAATTTCAATTAATGGAAGGAGCATTCTGGGATCAGAAAGGTAAGAGAAGATGGGTGGAGAAGGCATGATCTTGGTCTTAAAAGTTGGCAGAGAATTTGAATTTATGAGGAAGAAAACTGAGTTGAAGACTTTTGTGCAGGGAGATCTTGGAAACATTCTGGTCACCGCGTGAGCAATGAAATGGAAGAAATTGGCAAGGATTTTTTGAGTAAGTCCCTTCTTTCAATTAATGCCATTGAAAGAAAATAGAAGTTGGGCCAGTTGTTCTTCTACCCTTAGGGAGCAGTGAGCCCTGGCTCAGGAATCCACCCACAAGGACCTAACACAGTAATGGAAAAGGACACCCAAATTCTCTGCTTCTTTTGCCTATCAGCCCAGAAGCTCCCCTGACTGCCCCAAGCTAGGTTAGATGGCCCTTTTATATGCCCACAGGGCAGCCATGGCTCTTCTTTCATGGTACTGGTCTCCCTGATCCATATTCACCTCTTTGCTCATCTATATCTCCTCTTTAAAGCTGAAGCTCCCTGAGGACAGGGAGCTGCTCCTGACTGTGTCTGTTTTTATCTGGAAAAGTATAGCATCCCACTTTTGGTAGATAACAATCACTACATCAGTGTTCAATAAATGAATGAGACTGTGAGTGCAGGCACTTAAACTTACAGAACTCTTTCTTTTCAATGTTAATTAAGGAATGATCTCTTAGCACAGCTCCTGTAGCTGACCACTTGGGTTTCCTTTTCCTTTGCCCTCTGTGTTGAAACAGTGGGTTTTAATGCTTGCCCTCTCCCCTCACATTTAATTTAACCCACTGTGGCTCAGCCTGGGCTGTCTGATTCAATGCAAGTCTTATTACTGTATTAAGTAATAAAACTTTATCCAAGCAATGGCAGTACATAATCTCCTAACTATTCTATTTGCCTTCATTAGGATCTTTCAGGTGGTAAAGAATAGATGTGCTCAGATTACCTCGTGGGATCCAGTTGGTTGTAAGGAAGCAGGGGAGGTGAGGAAGTCAGAACCTCCCTTGGCAGAAGCACAAGCCCTCTGGTCCCTGAGCTCTAGCAGTTGGAATAACTTGCAGACAACATGGTGATGCTCAGAATTACTCAGGATGCAACCCAACCTCCAGTGTTCCATCTCACTTGACCTACTCTCCTAAGAAGGAGCCCATGGCTCTCTGCAACTTTCTCTGTGTTCAATCTGTGGGAAGGGCTGGAAGTTCATACAGCACAAGGGGTAAGTTCTGTATGAGAACCACCAGGCAGATAAGGACACTGTCGTTAAATCATAAACAACACTGCGATGAGATACGGGGCAAAGAACCCACGCCAGGGTCTTTCCAAATGTCAATGCTTCACCCTCTAATTTTCTGACCATTCTCAGGCTATCGTCTTATCCCAGGAAGTAGGTGTTATAATGGTGCTTACTTGATTATTTCAAGCGTCACCACTTAGATGAACTCACCCTACATCAGTTCTTGTCTCATGGGAAAGACCTTCTGCCACACACCAGAGGATTTTGCAAACACACTCTGTAGTTCCTAAGCACTCTAAAAGATTTCTTTAAATAAATCTTAAAATAGATAAAATTGTACAAGTACGTTCTGGATAGTTTATTCATTGAAGATGGCCACAGAATGTAAATGCCTGTATTCCATTTTCATGATACCTATGGTGCCAAGAGGTACAACTTTAATTATGGTAGGTTGATGACTAGAGAAGAGACTAATGATGCTAAATAATTCCTTCTTTTCATGAAAACATCAGAGAACCTCATGATCTGTACAAATTAGAGATTTACAGAATCTCTGTTAAAGAAGAGTGGTGGAAATTTGGTCCTTCCCATGGAGTCATAGAACCTAGGCCGAGTGAGACAATCTGCCCAATTTCATAGTCACATATTTACTTTGGATTGGCAATTTAATTCCAGCAAAATAGCATCATTCATCACATTGAATTTATGTTGTCAATTTGATTTCTTATGGTCTCATACTTTTTAAATTTTAATTTGTAATTTGTTTGGGTTTCATGCCTTTTTAAGAAACATGAGCACAGGAAGTTTATTAATACTTTGAGATTATATATATTTAAGTAAAGTTATAATAAAAACAACTTAAGCCAAGTTGAGAGTTAAGAAAACTTTCTCCTCTTAAGAGAACAACCACCTATTAGTGAAGCTTGAGAAACAAGGGGTATTTCTTTAAAGATATTAACCCCTTGGTTCCAAACATATTCTCTGGCAAAACAACAATAGAAGGCACATTTCTGACTTCAAGCTAAGGCTTCCTTTGTAGGGGTTCCTCAATGTCTCTCTCAGATCACCTTATTAGGCAGTGCACATACCTCCTAGCTGCTTTCAAGATTGCTAATGATTCATAGCTGCCTCCTTCTTTGGAGAAAGGACCTCAGAAGCAAAAGAGCCCATCTGAGAGATTTTGTCTTCTCCCAATTGGAGCCACTCCATAGCCATTGACTGACCAGAGAGTGCAAAAGCCCCTTACCTCAAGGTGGGCTCAACTCTGGAACACAAGTTATGATCCAGAGTTCCCCAGAGAATTAAGCAAAAGCTAGACTTCAAATGAAACTATATCCTTGCTTAGCATCTATTCTAGCTTCATTTCCTTGAAGTGAAATGAACCAACACGCACCAAATTTCTATCTTAGACTCTGTTTCTAAGAAGTCACACCTGAGACACCTACCTAATCTACAGAAAACTCATTTGGCTCCAAGATAGGACAACCATGTGATACCAACGACTCTTGGTATGAATGGTCCTTTCTTCTCTCTCCACTACTGTGAATAGAAATACATATTTTATTCTACAGAACATGCTGGGAAAACCACAAGTGAGATTTAATTACCCAAGAACTCCAATAGTTTGAATATGAGGATTTCTGACTTGTACTTTTTGTGAACATCTCAACCAAAATGACTCCTTTTAAATTTTTCTAAGTCTCCAAAACCAAACGGCTTCCCTTCTGGATGTGATTATGGGAAATTTTCATTGGATCTGAGACATAAACATCTTCCCTGATGCTCACTGCTATAGTAAAGTGACCAACCTGGGGTCCCTAGAACAAATACGTCTGCAACCATTTGTCCACCATTGCCCCTAGTGACCACCTCTCACTTTGATAAAAGCAACTTAGTCTCAAAGTATGGAAAATGGGGTCCTGATTGCCAGTCCTCATTATATAATGTTTAATTCCATAAAACTTATATAAATAGACACTTTTGAATTTCCTCTTGTCATTCTGTGGCTCTCTTGTCCTAGATGAAAAACGAAGAAACTCATGAAAGTCAAACTGAGTTCGTAAGACAATAGCCATAATGACCAAGTTTTGAGCACATGCTATGTGTCAATTATGGCAGAAAGTGGCTTATAACCCTATCTTATTTAATTTACCCAACTGCCCTTGTGAGATGGACACTATCTTCATGCCAAGTTAAGGGTTAACTTTTCTCATGTTACAAGAAGTCTGGAAGTAAGCCGGCCATGTCAGTGTAGCACCTCCATGAAATCATCAATATCCCACTATCCTTCCATCTTTCCCTTCAGCCTGGGCATCTGGCTCTCATCCTAATGGTTATGAAATGATGAATGGATCTCTTGGCACTACACCTATAGCCCAAGAAGGATGAAGGGCAAAGAAGCCATGTCTCTTCTCTAGTATTGATTTATTTAGAAAGGCAAGATCTTTTCAGGGATTTCTGCCTCCATTTCATGGAAGAACTATAAAACTTTACCATCCTAGAGCAAGAGAAATAGAGAGTTTGAGTATCTTACTTTCCAGCCACTCTTAGCAGCATTTCCAGCTAAAATTTTACTTATTGTAGTAAATCATGTCTCAGTTTGCCTGGGATAGTCCTGTCTTGCACTGGTATGACCAACATAATCATTAACAGGCTTCCCTTTCAGCCTCAAGTGCCCCTGTTTGGATGATAAATTATATGATTAACCTTTCTATAATAGAGGATGGCAAAATAAGTGTTGAGCAAACCAAACTTTAGTATATGTCATACTCCAGCAACCAAAATAACTGAAAATCAATGTAAACCTTAATTTACAGTCTTTCATGGAAACACCAAAGGAGTGTATATTGATGACACAAAACTAAACTCCTTTCTATTTTTTTCCCTTCACGTATCTCATTGTCAATATCTACATATGCATGACTGATGCTCTAAAGTGCCTCTCCTCTCCCCTTTTAAGATCAGCAAAGTCCTCTTTCTGATGTAGCTCATGCAGCCTCCCTCCCTTCCTCTCCCATTCCCTCTCTGGATCAGGTCTTTATGATGTCAGTCCTCGTATCCTCTTCCTCCATGGCACAGTGGAATCTGTGTGTCTCCCTGCTGCTTTCCCTCATGTCAAGGTCATTCCTATAACACTTGCCAGAGTTGGCTATTGACAACCACTTTGCAAGAGGTTGAAATAAAGCAAGAAAGTCTCTGAGAAACAATCCTGGAGTCTTGATGGTTCTATACCTGGAGCCCATCTTACCATAGAATTCCAGACATGAGAGGTAACAAATTTTTTCCCAAGACCATTTGAATCATCTTTCTTTTACTTGTAAGTAAAGACATTTTAATAAATACACAAATTTCTGCACAACAGAGGAAATCCCACTTGCGATGACCTTTGACAATAGGCAAAGGAGGAAGATGGATTTAAGAGTTTGTAAATTAATGTTTTATTCCTATTATGTGTATTTTTATACCTTCGTATGTATTTTTTTTTGTACTTGTTAAAAGCCTATAACAGGAAACTACAATTTAACAGGGTTTTTTTTTTCCTGTTGTTTCATTTTGCTAATGGTTGAGGAAGGGGGATAAACTAAATTTGAAAGATTAAATAAGCATGTTTTCTGTCTTCTAAAGTGTGACATCAGCCATTTCATACTAACCCATTTTAAATCAAAGCCAATATTTGTAAGGGAGAGAATCCAGGTCTCATTAGTGAAGGCAAAATGTGTGTACGTGACGAAGAGGTCCCAGGGAAATATGGGCGCATGGGAAAGGCCAAAGCAGAGCAGGACAGCTGCAGTTTTAATCTGGCTTCAAAAATATCAAGTTTGGGTACGAAGCTCCCTGGAAGCTAAACATTCTGGCTATTACCTCATAGCTTGCAGGGTCAGCGAAGTCCATCCCTCTGCTACAACAAAACAACAGAGGGAAGGGTTTGGGTACCCAGAAGGCATTGGTGGAGATCAGAAGAAGCATGATGGATGCAGCTCAAATGGTGAGCACTCCTGCTAACCGAGTCATTCTGCTGTGGACAGTCTCTCAGAAGCCATGAGGACACAGAGCCAGAGGACCCAACTGGTAAAAAGCACTGGGGAATGATTTCTGCAGGTTGGGGAATCTTAAGTCAATTCACTCTGTGATAACAACAACAATAACAAAAACGCATACATTAAGTGGCTTAAACAACAGACATTTATGTTTGATGACTCTGAAGACTAAGAAGTCCAAGATCAAGGTATTGGCCAATTTGGCTCCTGGTGAGGACTCTCATGCTCTTTTGCAGATTGATACCTTCTTGCTGTGTGTTCAACATAGCAGAGAAATGCAGTTAGTTATCCTTTCCTCTTTTTATAAGAGCACAAATTGCATCAGGACAACCCCTGCCTCATCACCTAATCCTATTTACTTCCCAAAGGCAAATACCATCATTTGGGATTAGGGTTTCAACATATAAATTTAGAAAAGTGGGCATTGACACTCAGTCCACAGCAAGAAGGAATAAATCACAGTGGGTTTTTAGAAAGACCTTGTCAATCTATACCCATGTACTGCATTTCTTTAAATCTTGCTCTCTATTGTAATGATCTTTGATGCAAAAAACAAATGCATTCAGAACTTTATGCTAAAGTTTCTTTTAGCAAAGTAAGCAGTTGTGATTACTTCCCTATATGACCTATATGTTATTTATACATTCCAATGGATAGCTTAGTTATTAACAATATATAACATAAACCAGTCCTGACAATTTCTTGCTTAGTCCTTGACTGACTTGCTGGGGCATTGGACCTGCATCAAAGGATGCAGCCATTCCAAAAAGAAAAGGACAAAAGAAGGAAGGAGAAAAATGAGTAGAAGAAAACTTTGAAAGTTAATTGTGGGAAGTGAAAGGTGGAGGGGAGTCAGGAATGAGAAAAGGACAATGGATAAAAAAGAAAGTAAAAGGACTATTTTTTTTTAAACTCAAGGATGCTGGGAAGATGAATGAAATATGCATACCTTGCTTTGAACCTCTTGCTCAAGAAAACAGATACCATGCAAAACAACATCCGACGTACTGTGTTTCTTGCAGGGCATATAAAAAAGGGTGCTTAGTCATTTTAATAGTTGAACAATGTTCTATTATCAAAATGAAACTAGATTTAAACCATTAAATAACTGTATTCACCCAAAGCACTTGCATATATACCAAAGCTGTTGAAACTAATGAATACAATTTTGAAAGAGATTATTTTATTAATTGTTTCACATTTGTTATGAGTGGCAATAGGGTACTCAATGCAGAAAAGATGGTATCTGCTTGGCTTGTAGGGTGCAGACTAATGATACAGAATTAAATGTTATGTATTTAACTAACATTATGGTCAGTATTGGACACAGTTTTAGCTACCATCCATGACTAACTGCCTTGCAATCCAAATAGACAGAAACAGCCCTTTCCAGGAGAGAACAGCAGGTGCTAACTAGCAGAAGACAGGAAGGTATTGTTTCATTTCCATGGTGTTACTTATATAAGGCTTAGCTTGTTGTGTAGCTGCTAAAAGAACTCAAGAAGTCAAGGGTCTTAAGGAAACCAACCCTCATCTATCAGTTTGGATTATGCTGTCCAACTAACTAAATTGGAAAAGAATAAAACTTCTATTTTAATAGCTAGAGAAAACTCCTGGTAAATTTGTAGGCAGTTCCTAGTAATATTGGCTTAATAATGTGTAGGTATTACCTAGAGATAATCAAGCCCCCTGCTCAAGGTCAAAAGCTCAATGTCAAGGCCATTCCTATAACACTTGATTCCCAAGCACTTCTTCCCACGTGCAGCACCCTCAAGAGAAAACATTTCAACATAGAAGCACTCCTGGCCTCACTTACAATTGGATAGTGTTTTTATTTTGTAGTATCTGTGGCTAAAATGCGTCTGTTAGTCCCTATATAACCTTATACAGGAGATTAGCACAATTCCTGATTTCACAGATTCAGAATTCCTAAATCAACAAATGAGAGTCAAAGATCAAAGAAGGGCTGCTGCATCTGCTTCTGCGGATGCCGCTGCCATGGTAGCAGCACTGCACTCAGAGGTCTCATCTCTGGGCACAGCCTCAGTTACCTCAGACGCTACTTCCCACGCTACCTCAAGGTGTGGTTGCACCTCACTACACCCATTTTGGAACACCAAACAAGGCCTGGGGCCTGGGTGCCAGCAGGTTTACTATCACAAGAGCCTCTGTCTGGGGACTCCATCCAGGACCTGCAGGTTCACTGTGGGGGTGCCTGTGGGTTTGGAGGAGACTGGGGTCTTCCTGCTGAGAGTGCTGGTGGCCCTTGTCTTGCTGATGCATCTCAGGGTTGCTCCTTTGCATGAGTGTATCCCTGGTGGTCTCTCTGCAAGTGGGAGCAGCATTGAGATCTTGGGACTGCAGCGTAGCTGAGCCTGACGTATCTGAAGCCCAGATCAGTGAGATAGAGATTGGGTTTGCGAAGGCTGCTCTGGGTTTGGAGACTTCAGACACAGGGCTAAGAAACTGTTGAACACTGATAGAGACAGCTTGACTTTCCAGAAAGGTTTATTTTATTTTATTTTATTTTTCAATTCTCAAATCTCTCTACCATATTTGGAACAGGATATTTTTTATTCATCAGTGTGTGGAGGACAATGATATATGAATGGTGTTTTGCATCTCTGTTGTATTCTTATGTCTTTATTTTTTTTCCTCTTTGTTCATATTTTTCCTCTCTCTTGTCTATTTTCTTTTCAACTTTTCTCCAACCAAGAGCCAATCTCTGTCGGCTCCTCTTCCATATTTCCTGTGAATTTTTACTTCTAGCTTCTCTCTTCCTCACTCGCAAATATCACATACTACACTACCTCTGTTCTCTCATCTACCATTTAAAATTGTAAACTGTTTTAACAAATATTCTGTTTGTACTATAGTTATTGAACTCATCATTTTGGTTTAATGTGAGAAAGCAGTAGACACCTTAATGGGAGCTATTAGGTTTAAGGCTATATATTGAATACACTGGGTGCTGTGGATATTGGCCTCACCAGCAAAGGCAAGTGCAGAAAACTATCAGGGACACTATAGGTCTACAGGGTAAAATATATGCTGCCTTAGATCCATACTTTTAGATGGGAAAACACACTAAAAACATGAAAAAACAAGGGAAAAACCACCCCAAATAAACCAAATGCTTACAGAAGCCACTGACAAAACAGTAGAAAAAATGCCCAAGAAGGAGTTCAAAGTGAACATAGTTAAATTGATATGTAAAGTAAAGAATAGTATAAGGAGTGAAACCAAAGAAAAAATACAGGAAGTGAAAGACCACTTCAATAAAGAGTTAGAGATTGTGAAAAAAAAAAAATAAAAAGTAGAAATCCTCAAAATGAAGGAATCAGTAAACCAAATTATAATTTATAAAGCATTACCAACAGACTAGGCCACTTGGAAGACAGAACATCAGACAATGAAGACAAAATATGTAATCTTGAAAGTAGAGTTGACCATGCAGAGAAGATGGTAAGAAACCATGAGCAGAATATCCAAGAATTATGAGATAACATGAAAAGACCAAATTTAAGAGTTATCAAAATAGATAAAGGAGCAGAGATA
This sequence comes from Marmota monax, assembly GCF_021218885.2. Taxonomy (NCBI): domain Eukaryota; kingdom Metazoa; phylum Chordata; class Mammalia; order Rodentia; family Sciuridae; genus Marmota; species Marmota monax. Next base: position 5,474,847 of record NW_026695228.1, read on the forward strand.
CAAACCAAAAGAATTCACAATATTTTCAATGATATAATAGCAGAAAATTTCCTAAAGAATAGAATGGAAAATCAAATACAAGAGGCTTACAAGACCCCAAATGTACAAAATTATATCCCACTATTTTGCTGAATACATTCATTAGTTCTAGAAGTTTTCTGGTGAAATTTTTGAATCTTCTAGATATATAATCATGTCATCAGCAAATAGTGATAGTTTGAGTTCTTCTTTATCTCTTTGTATCCCTTTAATTTCTTTCTTTTGTCTAATTGCTCTGGCTAGAATTTCAAGGATGATGTTGAATAGAAGTGGTGAAATAGAACATCCTTGTCTTGTTACAGTTTTCAGAGAGAATGCTTTCAGTATTTCTCCATTTAGAATGATTCTGGCCTTGGGCTTAGCATATATAGCTTTTACAATGTTGAGGTATGTTCCTATTATCCTTACTTTTTCTAGTGTTTTGAACATGAAGGTGTGCTGTATTTTGTCAAATGCTTTTTTCTGCATCTATTGAGATGATCATAGGATTCTTGTTTTAAAATCTATTAATATGATGAATTATATTTATTGATTTCCATATGTTAAACCAACCCTGTATCCCTCAGATGAACCCCACTTGATCATGGTGCACTATCTTTTTGATATGTTTTTAATGTAATTTGCCAGAATTTTATTGATAATTTTTGCATCTATGTTCACCAGAAATATTGGTCTGAAGTTTTCTTTCCTTGATGTGTCTTTGTCTGGTTTTGGTATTCGGGTGATATTAACCTCCTAGAATGAGTTTTGAAGTGTCCCCTTCTTTTCTATTTCATGGAATACTTTGAGGAGTATTGGTGTTAATTCTTCTCTGAAAGTCTGTAGAACTCAGTTGAGAATCCATCTGGTTCTGGGCTTTTCTTGGTTCGTAGGCTTTCGATGGCATTTTTTATTTCATTACTTGAAATTTATCTGTTTAAATCATGAATGACTTTCTCATTCAGTTTGGATAGGTCATATGTCTCTAGAAATTTGTTGATGTCTTCAATATTTTCTATTTTATTGGAATATAAATTTTCAAAATAGTTTCTAATTATCTTCTGTATTTCAGATGTGTCCGTTGTGATATTTCCTTCTCCATCTTGCATTTTAGTAATTTGAGTTTTCTCTCTTTTTCTCTTCATTAGCATGGCCAGGGGTTTATCTGTTTTATTTATTTTTTCAAAGAACCAACTTTTTGTTTTGTCAATTTTTTTCAATTGTTTATTTTGTTTCCATTTCATTGATGTCAGCTCTGATTTTTAATTACTTCTTGTCTTCTACTGGTTTTGGTGTTGATTTGTTATTCTTTTTCTAGGGCTTTGAGATGTAGTGTTAGGTCATTTATTTGTTGACTTTTTCTTCTTTTCTTGAATGCACTCAAAGCAATAAACTTTCCTCTTGGTACTGCCTTCATAGTATCCCAGAGATTTTGAGGTGTTGTATCAGTGTCCTCATTTACCTCTAAGAATTTCTTTTATTTCATCCTTGATTTCTTCTACTATCCATTCATCATCCAATAATATATTATTTAGTCTCTATTTGTTACAGTAGCTGCTATTTTTCATTTTATCATTCCATTGTTATCTGATAGAACGCAGGGTATTACCTCTGGTGTTTTTTTTTTTTTTAAGTGGGATATAAAATCAAATACATTCCTATACATCGGCAATAAATTCACTGAAAGAGAAATTAGGGAAATTATTCCATTCACATAGCTTCAAAAAAATAAAATACCTGGGAATCACTCTAACAAGAGAGGTGAAAGACATCTTCAATGAAAACTACAGAACACTAAAGAAAGAAATTGAAGGGCTGGGGATGTGGCTCAAGCAGTAACGTGCTCGCCTGGCATGCGCAGGGCGCTGGGTTCGATCCTCAGCACCACATAAAAATAAAATAAAGATGTTGTGTCCACCAAAGACTAAAAAATAAATATTAAAAAATTCTCTCTCTCTCTCTCTCTCTCTCTCTCTCTCTTAAAAAAAAGGAAAAAAAGAAAGAAAGAAATTGAAGACTTCAGAAGATGGAAAGATCTCTCATGCTCCTGGATATTCAGAATTAATATTGTCAAAATGTTCATACTACCAAAAGCATTATACATATGTAACATAATTCCCATTAAAATCCCAATGACATTCTTCATAAAAGCAGAAAAAGCAATCATTAAATTTATTTGAAAAATTAAGACACCCAGAATAGCTAAAGCAATCCATAGCAAGAAAAGTGAAGCAGGAGGCATCACAATACTAGATCTTAAACTGTACTACAGAGCTATAGTAACAAAAATGGCATGAAATTGGCACCAAAATAGACTTGTTGACGATTGGTACAAAATAGAGGACACAGAGACAAACTCACATAAATAAGGTTATCTCATAATAGACAAAGGTGCTAAAAACACTCATTGGAGAAAATATAGTCTTTTCAACAAATGGTGCTCACAAAACTGGAAATCCATATGTAGCAAAATGAAATTAAACCTCTATCTCTCACCCTACACAAAAATCATCTCAAAGTGGATCAAAGACTTAGGCACAAGAACACTTAGTAGAAGAAAAAAATTGGCCCAAATCTTCACCATATCAGTTTATGATCTGACTTCCTTAACAAGACTCCTAAAGCAGAAGAAGTAAAATCAAGAATCAATAAATGGGATAGATTCAAATTAACAAGCTTCTTCTCAGCAAAGAAAACAATCAACAATGTGAGGAGAGAACCTACAGATTGGGAGAAAAATCTTTATGCACCTCTGATAAAGCATTACTCTCTAGGATATATAAAGAACTCAAAAAACTTAACACCAAAACAAACAAACAAATAACCCAATCAATAAATGGGCTAAGGAACTGATCATACACTTCACAGAATAAGGAATATAATCAATCAACAAATATATGAAAAAGTGTTCAACATCTCTAGCAATTAGAGAAATGCAAATCAAAACTACTCTAAGATTTTATCTCACTCTTGTCCAAATGGCAATCATCAAGAATACAGACAACAATAAATATTGGCAAGGATGTGGGGAAAAAGGTACAATCATATATTGCTGGTGGGACTGCAAATTGGTGCAACCACTGTGGAAAGCAGTATGGAGATTCCTGAGAAAACTGGGAATGGAAACATCCTTTGACTCAGCTATTCCAGTCCTGGGTTTATACCTAAAGGACTTAAAATCAGCATACTACAGTAATGCAGTCATGTCAATGTTTACTGCAGCTCAATTCATAATAGCTAAACTATAGAACCAACCTAGATGTCCTTCAACAAATGAATGCATAAAGAAAATGTGGTATATATACTTAATGGAATATTATTCAGCTTTAAAGAAGAGTGAAGTTACGGCATCTTCCAGTAAATGGATGGAGCTGGAGAATATCATGCTAAGCAAAATAAGCCAATCCCAAAAAAACAAAATCCAAATGTTTTTTTCTAATATGCAGATGCTAATTCACAATAAGGTGGGGGGCCCTAGAGAAGAATAGCTTTACCTTAAATTAGGTAGAGGGAAGTTATGGGAGGGCAGGGGAAGGAATGTGGGGATAGGAAAGACAGTAGAATGAAACAGGTATTATCACTTTACGTATATATGTGACTACATGACCAATATGATTCTGCAACATGTACACTCAGAAAAAAATGAGAAATTATATCCCATCTATGTGTGATATATCAAAGTGCATCAATGCATTCTACTGTTATATAGAATTAAATTAAAACAAATAAAAATTAATTTTAAAAAAGGATCAAAGAAGTAATGGCAATTTGGACTGAGAATTTTAATTCAGTAAGTGTTGAGTAGCTATTATATGCTATGCTGTCAGAAGAGCCAGAGAGATTTTCTATCCTGAAGAATGTCTGTCTTAACAAAATACTACATGGTAGGTGAGAAAGGACAGGCAACTAAGATTCTGTATTTAAAATACATCAGAACCTGATCACTTCTGCACAGTTGAACAAAAATAGCATGAGGACTACATTAATTTCCCAATGATACATGATAAAGCCTGAGGAAAGTCCCTTGTCCAAGATCACCCTTGTGCTAACTAGTGGGACCCTGAGTGTATCTCCTCAATTTGAAAAGATTCTTCAAGTAATGAGGGCCTGAAGAGAGAAAGGGAAAGAGAGGATAAAGGTAAGTAACTCCATTCCTGCCACCTTCGTCTATTCACCTGCTGCCCTCCTGCTCTGTTGAATTCTGGAAAGGAGACAAAAATGATTGAACAAAAGAACAAAAGACAAAACCAAGAGATTTCTGGGGAGCCCAGTGAGATGACAAGATCGCAGCCCCAATGAAAGTAATAGAAATGTCTAAGAGAGAGATGGTGTCTTCCAGACATTTTGACTGTGACTCACAGTGAAAAACATGACCTTTATAACAACTCTGTGTGAGTGTGTGTGTAATTGAAATTGAAATCAAACATTCATGAAAGAATAATTACTATATTAATCAGTATCCTCCAAAATATGGAAATATACAAATACGTACAAGTATATACAAATATACACACAGTCATATGTCATATGAAGGTATTTGGATTGCATGGTGGTCCCATAAGATTGTATCACCTAGCAACATGGAGCTGTCTGAGTTTGTATAATCACACCCTGCTGTTCATAGGACGATGAAATTGCTAGCAATGCATTTCTCAGAATGTATCCCTGTGGTTAAGTGATGCATGACTCCCTGTGTGCATGTGTGTAATCCTGTATCTCATCACCCGAACATGCAGACAGGAACATTCCCAGAAAAGAAAGTGCCAACCACAAAACAGGACGGTATTATTTTATTTCTGTTTTGTTACTTAAATAAAACCCACTCACTATATTTTTTTCTAGACAGATTTTTAAAGAATTGGCTCAGATGATTATGGAAGCTGGTAAGTTTAAAATCTGCAGAGTAGGTCAACAGGATAGACACCCTGGGAGGAGCTGATATTTCAGGCTGAGTCTGAAGACTATCCATCAGCATAATTCCCTCTTCCTTAGGAACATCAGTCTTTTCCTGGAAGCCTTCAAATGATTGGATGAGACCCATCCACATTGTAGAAAGCAATCTACTTCAATTGAATTTCACTTTACTTAACTATTAATCTCATCTTTAGAAAATACATTTTCATCAATATTGAGAAGAGTTTGACCAAGTTTCTGGGTATGGTGGCCTAGCCAAGTTGACACATGTAAAGTAGCTATTACAATTACCTTAACAACGTGTAATAGAGTCTGACATTTTTCATTTAATTTGTTTGTACTCTTGTTTGTTTGTTGGAGTAATGCAGATTGCAAGAGGTGGGGAGGCTCTACCACTGAGCTACATTTGCAGCCCTTTTTATTTTATTTTGAGACAGGTTTCACTAAGTTCCCTGTGCTGGCCTTCAACTGGTGATACTCCAGCCTCAGTCTCCCAAGTAGCTGGGATTATAGGCATATGCCATGATGCCTGGATTCTTTTATTTTTTCATAAATGGTGTTAGCAAACTACTAGGTTGATTAAGAATCTGTCTGAAAGAACCTCACAGTCTTTCTTATGCACATGATAGGACAGCAGAAATATCCTCTTCCACTAAGGAGAGTGAAGCATCCAGAAGCCCAAAGTGGAGTGCTGGAATGTGACCTTTGAGTCTGAGAATAGCATGTATATAATTCCAAAAGTTAATAGGCTTGAGAAGGTCTTGTGTTTAGGAAGAGGAAAAGACAAAACTGTCAACTATGGATTAATAGCTGAAGACTAGCTGGGCACAATGACACACGCTTGTAACCTCAGCAGCTTAAGAGGCAGAGGCTGTGATACGCTGAGCAATATAGTGAGACCCTAAAATCATAAATAAATAAATAAATAAATAAATAAATAAACAAACAAATAAATAAATAAAACAATCTGGGGATGTGGCTCAATGGCTAAGCACCCCTGTGTTCAATCCCTGGTTCCCCAAAAAACAAAAGAAACAAACAAAAAATCTAAGGACTAGAGAGGAACAAGGAAATAGATGGGACACAGCATGTAAATTATAACACCAATGCCATTGTGACCAGATGTTCCCCCTGACAGTGTAATACCTTGTAACTCTTCCCAATTTAAGCAATTGTAGCATTGCTGAAATAACAGATTCATTCCTACCACCCAGTGAAATGGCAACTTGACAGAGAAATTATTTAGTTATCTATGTTGGCATAAAATCCTTCCCAAATTAGGGGAAGAATTTTTACTCTTACAGGAATCATTTTTACTCTTGCACATTTCTGGGGGTTGAATGAGCTTGGCCAGATGGTTTCATTCAAGTCCCTCATCTAGTTGCAGGTAGATAGTGGCTGAGGCTAGAGTTATCTGAAGGTTGGCTCATTTGCATGACTGGCAATTGGACTAGAAGACTTCAAAAAGTAGGGGCTGGAACGGATGGGAACACTCACATATCTGTCTTCCTGTGGACTCTACAGCACAGCAGCTTCTGACTAGTGGGAAAGAGCCAGGGAGGAAGTGTTCTTCTTTCAGCACTTGGTTCAGAACATCATTTAGGTTGTGGTCTAATAGTCAAGCCAGTCACAAAAGCCTGCCCAGACACACGGACAGAAGACAGGGACTCTTGAGAAGCCTTTGTACAGCAGATGGAAACAAAAACATCACTGTAGTAATTTGGGGCAAAGAAAATCTGATCAAAACATTTCACTAGGAAGAAAAATATAATTTTAGCAAATCCAGTGGATACACTGAAATTTACGTCTACTATACTTCATTTGAGGCTCATTCACCACTGATGAAGACCCATGACCTTAACTTCACAGCTGAGGAAATTGATAAATGGGGATCCATGATTTGCACAGGGTTCTCCCAGAAATACAATGTCAGAGCATGGCCAGATCCCAGATCTCTGAGCCCCAGTTTAGTTCCCTTCCTCTTTTCTTCCTCTCCAGTCTTCCCTCTGACCTTAATAGACTCATTTCTTGTGCGCGTGAACAAGGACACATGAAGCTCTTGCTCTAAGAGGCAAGTAGAGGTGCCTGTCAGTAAGGGCCACATTGCATCCAGATGTGAGACAAAAGGAAACACCACCACATTTCCCAGCTTTGAAGATGGCGAGGATTTGGTCAGCAATGATATTCTAAACAAAATGGGGGGGGGCACCAATCAAAACAGACACCAACCGTAAACAATTGGTATGACAGTACCAGTGTGTTCCAATATCACTTTGTCCCCTCCCTGAGCCAAGATAAGAAGTCATTTTCCTTTGTTTAAATCCCAGATTGCATCCCATACATTCATAGTTTGGGGCTAAAAAAAAAAACCTTTTTGTAAATCCATTTGTTCTAGAGGAAAATAAAATGTGATTTTCTCTGTGCTGGCAAAAAGAATGTTGAAGGTACTCCTTAAAAACTTTTTTAGAAGTTAAATTACTTCTGCTGAGGAAAAATGATGAGTCAATAGAAACTAAATCATGATCAGATGGATTAAATCTTTTGCAATAAAATGGTTTTCTAAAGAAAGGGCAAAGTGTTTCAAAGAATTGGTTTCCACTAGATTTTATATTAACCATCATTATTTTTAGTACTTATGGCTTATCTAGCCTATTGTTATGGAAATAGGGGATGTGGTCCCAAATGCAACAGTATAATTTCACTGCTAGATTAACCAAAAGGGTAATGAAAACCATAGTTAAAATATAGCACCTTGGTATTCTATTAAGTTAAGAAAGAAAACAGCATATAGGAAGGAATTTATATTGGCATCTTACATTTCTAAAGCTTCAGTTCCAGTGGGAAAATTCTATTTGACTTCCTCTCCCTTCTGGATGCATATTTAATTGAACATTTGAACAATATAGACTTCACAGAAATCCAGCATATTAGAGCTGGAAAAACTCTTAGAGAAGATTTTGTCCAAATGCTTTGTTTTATAGGTGATTGTAAGGCTCTGAGAGGAGAATTAACTCGTTCAGTCACACAGGTGGTGGAGCAAGAATTAGAACTCAAGACTCCAATGCTAGTACATTATTCACATTGCCACCAGCTTAAACCTCTTAGAAATATTTCAGCAAAAGCATAAACCATATATAGAAAATAGAGGCTCCCAGAGGAAGAAGGAACTTTGAGAGACATCTGCTCTTTACCTCTCAGCATTTATCCCACCCTCCAGCAACAGTCTGCTTTTGTTTGAAGATCTCCTGTTCCCATGTCAGTCACAGTTTACTTGGGGTTTATACTACTAGGGCACATGATCCAGGTTAAGCCAATCACCACAGGGCAGTTAGTTTCACTGTGATTGGTTCATAGAGGAGTACAGTACCCAACAAGAACCAATGAAAAACAATAAGATTCTTGCTTTTCTTTCTAACTTGAGAGCTTCTCTTTCTGCTTAAAGAGGAGAAAATATTAAGCCTGAAGACACTGAAGCTGTTTTCCTATTTACTTGGATATTGAGGGGAAAAAAATCCAGTACATAAGGTAGAGCCAAGAAATGAAAGAAACCACCTACAGAAGACATAGTTTGAATGCCGAATCCACTGATATGTAAAACCAGCTCTAACAATGTTCTTTTTAGTTACATATTCCAGCAAAGTCCACTTAATCACTCAAGCCAGTTTGAGATAGGTTTTCTATCACTTCTAGTTACAAGAGTTCTACATATCACAAAATCCTACAACCTACTAGAACTATGTGCCTGTCAGAGTAGGGAAAAAACAACAACAACAAAAATAAAACCCTGAACACAGAGAACTGAAGCAATTTGTGCAATGTCACTGAATTTAAATGGCAAAGCCAGACCCAAACTTAACCCTCTAAACCCCTGATTGACTGCTCTGGTGCTCTGAAATATTCCACAGCAGGGAAGCCTGGGTCAGGAAATGGATCCCTCAGGGGACCAGTAAGGGTAGGGTATTCTCCCCCACATTGCCTTCAGGAGCATGAGGATGATGCTCATCTATGCTAAGGGACAGCTCTGGACAACAACTAATAAAACTGAGTCCAGAAGTGAAAATTGGGACTAAAGTTGAGAAACAGAGACACAAATCAGGAGGAGAGAAAAACCACAAACTGATAGTAAGCAAAACAAACATATGAGATGGGGCCTGGGTTTGGAGGAACATAGAAAGGAATCTGAGCACTTAGGAACTTTTAAGACTCAAGTACTTGTGAAACCACTCAGCATTTTCAGGATTAGCAATAAGGTTTTCTAATTCCTTACACTTGACTTGCATATCTTTCCCCAGTGAATTGACTCTAGGGTTGAAATGAAGCACATTCGATTATGTTGGGTATTCAGAGACCAGTAGTCCAGTCCCAGCTCTGTTACAGACCAGTTGTGTGGCCTTGGGCAAGGCCAACAATGGACTCAAGAAATTCACTTGAATTTGTGTAACTGGACTGAAATTCACTCATATGAAATTTCAAATGGGAGTTTCAAGTGGTTTCTCTGAAGATGACAACAATGATAGACACATACGTGAATAAATATACACACTTATAAATTGTATGTTTCCCTTAAACTCTTAATTGATAAACTCCCTTAATGTTTCTCCTAATTCCTTGTTGCTAAGCATTATTTTCACTGGTCTGTCACACTAGATCTCTCTCAACCAGGTATCAGCCTCTCACACCAATCTCAAGTCACATTTTCTCTCCATAATCCTAATAGTCTAACCATATTAAACTATTACATGTCTGCTTCCATAGCTTTGCTCATGCTTTTATTCTGAATGTCTAGCCTTGCCAGCTGCCACTACCTGGAAAATTCCAACTCATCTTTCAACATAGGGCCCTAGATATTACTCTCTCTTAAGTTTACCAAAACTCCCTAAGCAGAGTTGCCTTCTCTTTGTATTTTTTATTTTTTCTAATACTTTGCAATACACTTTTGTCCCTTTTTACCTATAATAAAACTATTTTATGCATCTGTATTATATGTTAACTTATAAAATCCCTTGATATAATTCACCAGAGTCCCATATAATATTATTGGTTATTATTGTACAAAATGTCATTACTGCTAGGTTTTTATCATGGTGGATAGGAAGGAGTCGGAATTGGAGACAATATTTTATGTTATTAGAATCACTTGAGTAAATTCTTATAGTATCCCCCTAAATCATGAGTGGGAGAACTGATAAAAAATAGGATTGAGGACTCTGTTGAACATGAGAGTTCCTGACCCATTTGAGGGGGTAGCCACTACTTAGCCATAAGTTCACCTCTCTGGGCCAGATCCCACCTCTGTGATAATTGGAAAAGTAAAGATTCTGAAGTCACTGCAATTCCATTTTAAGTCTACTGCTTATTCACTGTGGGACAGGGAGCATAACTGAGATTCAAAGTCCTCATCTAGAAAAGAGAACTAGTTACTCACCAAACCCCATCCTGTTTTCCTGGGCACACAGCTAGATTCCATTTCCATCTTCTCTTGCACTGAGATGAGGTCATGTTCCTGTGTTCTGACCATGAAAATGTGAAGGGAAGAACAGTACATATTTTCCAGGCACATTTTGTGCCTGACCCACAAAATCTTTCTTAGTTTCAGTTACTGCAGAAATATATCATGAGAAGAAGAGAATATAAGTATATTATTTGGAAGATGATCTCAGAAAACACCAGTGGAGGAATGAAGAAAGGAGGTAAGGAAGGAATTCAATAAATGATGTGTAATCAGGCAAGTTACCACTCTAAGCAACTAAAACTTAATCCTATGGCAACTCTGGTAAACAGTACAGAATTCCCCCATCCTCATCCCCTAGAGTTATTCCACCCATGGTTCAAGATTGCTGGGGTATTTGTATACTAACCCTCGTAAGTCATTGTTTAAGGACTATAAATTGGTTTCTAGGTATATTAAGTCTAGTATATATGTGAACAGAGCAGGCTCAGGTAGTCCAGAGACCATCTGCAGGTGGTGACCCTGGTGTTGGAAGCCAGACTGGCATTGCTCTGAAATGGAATGGACAGAGAACGTGTGTGTGTTGGGGCGGGGGGCGGGGGGGTGTCCTGAAGATGCCTCCATATGCAATGTTCCATTCACCTTCTTGGCCCAAGGCTAGTGAAGAGAACTCTAAGGCCTTAAAAGAAGGCACAACCACAGGACTAAAGGAGCTGGATCCTGAAATGATCAGTTGGAAGCTTTGGAAGGCTACTCACTGGCCAGAAACACTCAATTGGATTTTAGCAAAAAGTAAACAATTGTGTTGAGCCACAAAAATGGAAAGGTGGATTACAGAAGTTAGCCTATTCTGACTACAGGGGGAAAGTGGATATCTGTATAGCCAGCTCCATCCACTGCTTAAATCCCAGGATTAGTGGGTAACAGATGATGCCGCGGGATCATTTTGTTCATGAAAATCAGTGAAATGCCAATAAAAGCCCTTAAATCTACCAAGGCAGGCAGATATGAAAAAGGGCCTCTAGTTTATATGCAAGAAAAGCGGAGGGTTCATGATCTTCACACTTTTGTGGCACTAACTCTCCAAGCAGAGAACAGACTAGATGAGATCTTGCAGGTACATCGTCCTTCAGGTGACACCGACCCTTCTAAGATTGCAGACTAAGACTCCCCAGTGGCAGATCTCTGTCCTGAATTCTCATCCACGTCTCCTGCTCAGAAGGGAAGTCAGCTTCATGGTTACTGCCCCAATGGGGCCAGTGACAATAGGGTATCAGGAGCTCAAAGGAGGGAGGGAGCAAATGGACCAGCCATGGTTAGGGTTTAGCTCATGCCATCACAAGACACCAGCCTTTACAAAAGAGGGCATTGCCATGTGCAGATTGTACTTCACTTGCTAAACATGATACTGTAATCCCATTTAATCTCCTGGCGGCCCCAAGAGGCACCAACACTTATCGGGGAAAACTGAGATTTGGGGAGAAGTCCTTTTGTACAAAGTCAAGATCCAGGAGCAAGTGAGCTGTTATCAGACAAGGGACACAACACATTGCAGCACATCCTGCTACCTCTTCCTCAGACGTCTCTGCCATACAATGGGCAGATGTAAGAAACTGAGTGTACTGGAAATGTGTGAGGCTGGGAAACTTCAAATCATGTATTTATCTTTATTTTCTAAATAGTCATCTAAACATTTCACTTGATCCAACTATTTAAATCAATTTATGTGAACAGGTATCTAAGTATTTTCTTCCAATAGCTAATGTGCTATGCACACAGTAGGCATCTGAAGGACTAAATAAATGCCCTACATGTGTATGCTTTGATATCTTTATCATATATTGACAAAATATCATGATTTGTATCCATTTTAATATAGAACTGATAACAGTTTCATAATATATTGGCTTCTTGACTTCCAATGTATCATCCAATCCCTCTATCCTTCATCCCTTCCCCAAGAGCAGTAACAACAAAATTTGACATTTTAAAGATTCTTTCCAGCAGTTAAAATCCTCAGGGACCCATATTCTACTTCTCCTTGCATTACCCACTTCCTCCATCATAGCCATCTCCTATGGGAAACCACCCTGCTGATGATCCCGATAAAAATAACCAACATTATGTAAAACTTCACAATTTACAAAGCAGTTTCCCCCAAGGTGAAGTCACTTGACTGTCACTATAACCCATAAAGGAATCCAGGTATCATTAACTCTTGTTTCAAATGAGAAAACTGAGGCTCAGAGGAGCTAAGTGATTTGCTCAGTATCATGCAGCTAGCAGAAAAACAAACACTCGGGCCATGGTTTTCTTTTTCCAAACCCCAAGCTCTTTACACTAAATGATGCTGCATCTTTCCTTCTATTGGTTCCTGAAGCATCTCACCAAAAGACTGCAGCACACCAACCCCCGAAGCAGTGAGCAACAGTTGGGCTTGTTATAAGAAACCATGTCAACCTCTCTGACCTAGGCAACAAGACTGACACAGAGACAGGTATAGAAATAAGTAGAAGCCAGTCACAAGAAAGAAGCCTGTATAGACAGAGGCTGTCCTTATGGGAACTGAGGACCTTCCCCAGATATTCACAATTCCTCAAGAATTTAGAGAAAAATGCTTTTCCTTAAATATTTCAGTCCACTTCTGCAGCATCTATTAAAATTCAAAAAAATTTAACTTATTTGAATAGATTATATTTAAACATCATAGGATATTTTTGATTATGAGTTGAAATGGGTAAGCAAAATACTGAGGATAAAACCCAATAAGGAAGCTATCATCCAAATTTATGATTTGCATGACAATGTATGACCATAATAATATACATATAATAATAAATATAAGAGAATTATATACTACAGACAAGACATGGGCAGAATAAGAAAACAAATAAAGCCACCAAAGGAAGTGTTCCAAATAGTGACTACTTTTTGTATCATGATGTCAGTATCTGGTATTAGTCCTATTTTGTTCTTCCTGAAGTTTTTCCTGAATAGGAGACTTTAATCAGCATTGTTCTTCACGGGTAAAGAAACCAATAAAAATGTACACCACACAGCACTGGTTAGTGCTCCTTTGTCTAACTGTGATGGTAAAAGTGTGTTTAGGGAAATCTATTTGTTCTCTAATGAAGCAACTTCAGCAAATCCTCAGGGCGTGATGGTTGCTAAGACACTATTCAGACACAGGAACTCAAGTCTTTCTACTGTGCCTTTCAAGGGTAAAGAGCTATGTGTCCTCGGGAGAGATAATTCTAGGGTTCCAAATCAACAGAGTATCCAGACCTGCTTTTCTCTGAGGAAGTTCATCTTCCATTGAACTCTTAACATTCTAAAGGGCTCTGATAGTTTTTGTATGGCAGCCAAATTTGAGCTGTTTCAGCATGAAGAACCAGAAAATCCAGAGGACTGTGTAGAGGAAAAACTTTTTTGTATGTGTGCCCACATCAAGATGACTGCACAAGTACAAGAGAGACTTGACTTTGATGGTGTGAGAGTTCATTTTATGTGTCCACTGGACATGGCTAGAGGCTGCCCAGATAGATGATAAAACATTCTTTCTGGGTATGTCTGTGAAGGTGTTTCCTAGTGAGACTTGCTCTTGAATGGGTAGACAGAGTAGAGAAGATTGCCCTCACTGAAATCAGTGGGCATCAGATGATCTATTGAGGGCTTAAATAGAAAAAAGCAAAAAAAAGAAAAAAAAGCAAATTGAGGGAAAATTCTGTTTCTTCTTGATCTGGGACATCCATCTTCTCCTTCCCTTGGACCTCAGCCCTCCTGGTTCTTGGTCTTTTAGACTATAGGATTTACACCATTGGCTCTTCTTGTGTTCAGGCCTTCAGCCTTAGACTGAATTATGCCACCATAATTTCCTGATTCTCCAGCTTGCAGATGGCAGATGGTGGGACTTCTCAGCATCCATTACCATGTGAGCCAATTCAGATGATAAATCTGTTTAAACACAAACCTACACACACAGGTACACATTCACATTGCTTCTGCTTCTCTGGAGAGTTCTAATATGATAGCTAAAAAAAAAAGAATAATATACAGGAAAATTAGAAAAATGTGCTACATTAAGTGACTAAATTAACCTTGAAAAAGTGTTCATTATCTTAATTAAAATAATAGATTTAAGGGTTCGCTAGATGCGGAGGTAGAAAATAGAGAATTTATTTTTTCATTCCATATTACATTTCATATACATGTTGAGTGCCTTCTGTCTTTCAGATACTATGCTAAGTTTTGAGAGCAGTTGAAAAGTAAGATTCAGTTCATACCTCAACAAGCTTAAGGATAGACATGGAGATAAACATTCGTTAGACTATAAAAAGTACTGGATGAAACTGGCAGGTCGTGTCTTCCAGTGATGACTGAAATGACTTATCCCATTCCACATGGGCTTCTAGAATTTGGCAACTACTGAATCCAGAGGAAGAGCCTAATGACTCTGCCCTTAAATCTGTGCCAGCTGGGCGAACCACAGATAGGTAAAAGAATGCAGCAAAAGTGACAATGTGACTTCCATGGTTGAGTCCTAAAAGGCAAGTTGATTCTGCCCTACCTTATGGAATCCCCACCTCAGTTGCCATGTAAGCAGTCCTGAAGAGGTTATGTCCTAAGGAATTCCAAACTAGTCCATGCAGAGAGACCACGTGGAGAGACACTGAGACCACATTAAAAGAGAGAGACACTCAGTCAGATGACAGATACTCTACCCCTCTGTCCTTCACACTGTTCCAACTGCAACCACCCTTTAGCTGCAACCCATGAGGACTACAGGCTGGACACCCACTTGGAGACTTCCTGAATTTCGAATCCACAGAAGCCCTGAGAGACAAGAAGGTTGCTCTTACTATGCAGCTCTAAGTTTTCCAATGATTTGTTATGCAGCAATAATAACTGGAATAAGGGATCTTTTGGCAGAACCCTTCTGCTTTGCCCACTGGTCTTTACTTTATGGTCAACAGAGTCTGGCACAGAATACGTATTCCATAAATATTTACTAAGGTGAACAGAGATAAGTGGTAGGTACTTCAGTAGCATAAAACAAGAATTATTAATGGCCTTAATGAATAGAAAACACTTCACAAGAGGTGACAGATTAGGTGCATCTCAAAGGATAAATCAATATTTTTCAATGAAAGGAAATGACAGGTAGAAGATATAAAAAAAATACAAGATACAGAATCATAGAATGGTTTGGTGGAATTAGGGTAGTCACTCAATATGGCTAACATAGGGCACATGAAAGAATATGTGGCAAATGGACTGGACGTCTAGATGGGACTTGAGCAGAAGAAACCTTGAATGCTGATTCTAGTCATGGAGCCAATAGGGAGGGCTGTTGCATTCTTTCCCACCCCAAAGAGAAGATCCTGTTAGGCTAGGCTGGCCTCCCCTCCATGTGTCCTACTGCATCCTTGCCTATTTGGGGCATGTGAGGCTCTTCTCTTGATCTTGTGCCCCTAAGAGTGTGAGAAGTCTAAAGAAACCAAACTAGACACATTTTATAATTGGTGATCTAATCCTGGTTAAGCTAGATGTAATGAGTTTCAAGAAGAGGAACCCAGATCTCTCCAGCTTTCAAATATCCAAGTTTCTGAGGAGTTTCAAAATAAACTTCCCACCTCCCTGAGATACTGACAAGAAAAGAGGACTCAGACACACGTTGGCATCTCCAGCCTTTAATATCCCAAGGCTTCTCAATATTATTTTTCCTCTAAGTTCAAAGAATCCTTATTTGGTCCAGTGGAAGATAAGTTGGATTTCAGTTAAGTTAAATGTGTTGCTTGTGAATCTGGGCCCTAGACTTTTGAAATTGAAAGTCCTGAATTTATTCTTACTATCCATGGTCAGCAATAACATCCTTGAGACAACAGAAATGCCAAGTCAGGCTACATTAAACTGTAGGAACAAATATTCTAACACACAGTGGCTTACAGAAAATATCTATTTCTCTCCCTCATGCTCCTCATCCAGCACAGCGGCTTCTCTGCTCATCCAGTCCTTAGGACTCAAGGCAGACAGAAACCCATCTCAACATGTTCTTCCATGGTCAACTCTCAGAGCAAAGACAAACTGTTGAACTATGACCTAGTTTTTAAGCTTCTGCCTGGAGAAGATACATGTTCATTGCTGACACTATTGATAATGGCTTGATGTAGAGATTATAGGAAAATATCCCAAGGAAAAGAGCCTTGGCTACTGTCTTCATATGCTTGAGCAGTTAAGTGTTAGTGTGTTGTGCCACTATAACAACATAACTGAAATGGGTAATTGATAAAGGACAGAGATTTATTTCTTATAGTTCTGGAAGCCAGGCAGTCCAATATGAAGTCACTGGCATCTGGCAAGGGTCTTTCTGCTACATCATAACTTGGCAGAGAAGAGCAAGTGTGCTAAGCTTGGGTCTCTCCCATGACAGGAGAGCAAGTGTGCTAAGTTTGGGTCTCTCCTTTCTTTACTTATAAAGCCATTAATCCCCCCCATGATGGGTCCATACTCAAGATTTCATCTAAATCTAAGTACCTTCCAGAGGCCCCATCTCTAAACACCATCAACATATGAATTAGAGAATTGAGTTTCTAACACCTGAACTTTTGAACAACACCTTCAATCCATGGCAGGCTTTGGAGAACACCTTCAAACAAAATAACACAGACCAGGTGGTTTAAGTAGCAGAAACTTATTTCCAGCAGTTCTGAAGACTGGAAAGCCCCAAATCAAAATTCCTGCATGCTCAGCTTATGGCAAGGGATCTGTTCCTGGCTTTAGACAACCATCTTCTCACTATATGATTGTTCATGTGAGCTCTTCAGTTTGTGAAGTAGTGAGAGAGACAGACAGACACCACTGATGTCTTCTTGGACATGAATCCTACACATCAGAGCCCCACTCTTAAAGTCCTCATTTATTACTTCCTTCCTCCAAACACAATCACATTGGAGCTTAAGGCTTAATATATGAATTTTTGGAGTACACATACATTCAGTCCATAGGAGCCATTGTTGATAAGGGTAGATACGAAGCCCTTACTTTTGACTATCCTTATAAGAAAAGATGCAGCTACAATTAAAAGCAAACTATCAAACAATAGTCTTGGATATAACAGCAATTTATAGTTTTCAGATGTTATGTAGTAATTCTCTTCTCTATATGGATTTCAAAAAATAAAATTTTCCATTGGGTAAACTATTTTGTAAAAATCTTTTGCCTAGCTGATTAATCAAATTAATCTCAACTAAGAGAAAGCAATTTTGCTCTTTCTTTTCTCCTCCATGAGCTAGATTTTTCTTTTCATCCAACATAAAGGTGTGCAGAATCCCTTGATGCTGCTGCATTGTTTTATTACAAGATTCCTTGTTTCCCTATCTGAAATACTTTTGAATAATTATTCACTTTGAATAATTATAATTCAGATTACAGAGCAGCATCATTAAACAGGCCAGGGTAGGAAATTATGATAACTCATAAGCTAATGTAATAGAACTGAAAATGAAATTTTTGCATGGTTTTTTGTTCTTATCTTTGGGTCATTGTTTCTCTCAAACAATGATTTTTGAGGTAACTATTATAATGTTGACTCATTTTTTAAAAGTTTACATCAAACCTAAATTTTTTTTAAAAAGTGCTTCTGTTTCTAAATCTAAATACGATATGTAGTTTGTAGCAAACATTGTTAATACATCCAACCAAGAAAAAGGAAAACAGTGCTAGGGAAGAAAGAGACTGAAGGAAGAGGGAGGAGAGGATCCATGTCTACAGCAGTCTGTACTTGGACGTGATGCGTCCCTTATCTCGAGCTTCTCCACTGAATGTAGGCTTCCATGTAACCTAACATTTTCACTGGTTAAGGCTTCATATATGAATTTTTGGAGTACACACACATTGAGTCCGTAAGAGCCAGTTCAGCAATGATGGGCCCCTTTCATAAACTAGCAGGACTAAGCCAAGAGAAGTCATTTTAAGTGAAATAGGTTACACAAAAGTATATCTGATCTGAAGCGGGTATGATCAGGTTCAGTCCTGAGCAACTGGGTAAAGAAATGGGGCAATAAATATCTTTATTTATTGGTTCTTTCCCTACCTAGCCTTATGCACCATGGATGTATTGCACAAAACACTCTCTTCCTCTCTGAATTTCTGCTGACCCACGACATAAGATCTTCTGCTTTCCCAGAGGCATTTTTTCTTGGCTTTTTTTCACAGGGGAGAAGTGAAGTTTTGGCCCTTTGTCTGTATCTTATATCCAGAAATCTACATCTATAGGAATAGCACTGATATTTAAGACTTTTATGTAAAAATTCTAATAGCCAAGTCTTATGATGCATAGTAAGTGCCAGACTGTATTTCACATGGTTTACCTAGAATTCATTTAGTCATTATAAAACCCAAAGAGATACATGGTTGACTGAATATATAGCCTCTTAACTATGCCACATTCAAACCAGTGAAAATGTTAGGTTACATGGCAAAAAGAATTACAGAATTCAAAAGATAATAGAAGTTGTCCCTAAGACAAGGAAGTTACCTGAGAACATCCAGGTGGCCCTAATGTACTCACAAGGATTCTAGAAAATGGAAGAGAGAGGCAAAGCTATGGAGTGCAACATGAGAAAGACTTAAAGAGACCGTTGTATTTGGAGATGGAAGAAGAGACCACAAGCCAAGGAATACAGGTAATTTCCAGGAACTGGAAAAGAGAATATATGTCCCCCAGAGCTTCCAGAAAGCACCACAGCCCTGTCAACATCTTGATTAACTTAACCCAGTGTAACCCATTTCAGGCTTTTTATTTCCCAAATTATAAGAATCAATTTGTGTTTTCAGCCACTACATTTGAGGCAATGTGTTATAGCAGCAATAGGAAGCTAATACAAGTTAGGTGCTACTATTATCCCCAATTAATTGTTGAGGAAAGACAGGAAGTGTTAAGTAACTTGTCCAAGGCCACACCCAGGCCTATTGCTTCTGGAGTCTGTCCTCTGGATTGCTGAGCCAGTGCTCCCCTCAATTCAATCAGAGAAGAAGAATTCAATTAATGATTACCTTTGCAAATCTCCACAGGGAAGAAGATATCATGACAAACATTTTGTGAGTATTTACAATTCTCTGCATTTGGCTTACGTTCTCCCATTTGATCCTAACAGCAGTCTTGTGTGGATGGCACTACTATTATTCCCACATTGAAACTCTTTAACAGATGAGAAATTGAAGTTTGCAGAGGTGAAGCAACTTGCCTAACAGGCAGGCTTAGTAAGTGGTGATGGCAGGAGTCGCACAGTGCGGTCTCACAGGCAAGCCATGCCTCTGCATGTTTCTAAGCTGGAAGTGTCTACTTCCAGAAGCCTCCACACACAGATAAATGTAGTACCGCTTCAGGGCCCTGGCGACAAAACCTCCCATGGACGTGAGAAAGGAGTGTATTCAGCAATTCTCCATGGGCATACCCTACTCTCAGGCTCATGTACCGATGGCAATGCCAGTTCCTGTTGGGCATGAGGCCACCAGGATCTGGAAGACTTAAGAGTGCAGCTGCCCTGACCTGGTTTGTGGTTGAACACAGTCATCCTCTGGGGGTTTTCAGAAATATCTGGGGCAGGGAGCCCAGACTTCAGGGAAAAGCAGGCAAAAGAATCAACAAAATATGAGATATTACTTATACTGTGACCCTATCTATATCCAGAGGCTGGTGAGTCTAGGAAATGATAGAGACACTTTAATCAGTGCATTAGTGTGCTGTCTCCATTCTATCACAACCACAAAATCTCAGCGACATACGATAAGAACTTATTTCTCAGTTAGAGGCCTGGAGTCTGGCAGACTCAGGCTGTACCAGCCTGGGCTTAGCCTTGGCATGTGGGTCAGATCCAAGTCGGCTCCACTTATCTCTCATTATTCTGAGACCAATAGGCCATCTAAGGATATATCGTTTTCATGGTGATGGCAGAAGTGCAATATGAACAGAGGGAACATACGATCCTCTTAAGGACTAAGCTTGGAACTCACACATTGAAACTCTTTCTACCCTCTTTGGCTAAATTCAAGTCATGTAACCAAGCTCTGCACCCCTGAGACAGGGAAGTATATTTTTTCCCACAGAGAAGGGGGGAAATTTTGCTGCCCAATAATGAAATCTGTCACAATCATTGCAAATCAAAGCCCACAAGGAAAAACACACACACACACACACACACCCCATCACAATCAAGTGTGCAAACATCTTTGCATTACAAACACAGAGGCTTTGGCTTCTCTTCCATACCAACTGGATGTGTACTCTTAGAGAAATGCAGTATGATATTTCTCGACTTCAACTTCCAACGTGTGTGTGTGTCTGATGGGCCTTTAGTACAACTGCATTCCCATAACACAATGTCCTTAAATAGGACCTAAGTTCACAGCCTGCATGGATTCCACCAACAGTGATGATAAACTCCCATATGGAAAAAGTGCTCCTACAGCACACTGCAAGCTTGTTGTGGGGGGTAAGCTCTGCCACATGGCTGGCAGGAGCAGCCTCTTTGCGAGTCCTCTTACATGCATAGCGACTGGCTTAGTGCAAGCTCATCACTTCAGAAGAAACATTTGAAGTGTGCTGCACCCATAGGAAGGAAAGGAAATTTATCTTCAATTATCTTTTCTCAACCAGAGACTGAATGACATAACAGAAAAAGGGGGACGTTCATGCCCCTATGGTTCACATAATAACAACATTACTGACAAATGTTTGCAAAGGTAGGGAGAGATCCTGATCTTTTCTTTGTAAGAAGAATAAAAAAAAAACCTCGATGACAATTTTGCAAACTATGAATATATTAATCGCCTGTGGCTAGGAAACATGTTATCACAAATAAAATGATGAATTTTCTAGTTGGTTACAAAGATATTAAAGAATCCAGGCTTCACTTTCTCGACTGCCAGAAACATCATCTGAGACAGAAACAGAATCCCTAAAGCAAAGGAGAAACATGGTTCTTTCAGTTTTATATTGCTCTCATCTTTTCTCTTCATGTACTTTCTTTTTCCTCCAAAATTAAAAAAAAAAAGTAATGGTAGATTGTGCCTTGGGATTCTGTTAGAAGGAAGAAAGTTGTCTCTAATTCTTCACTAATCATTTCCACTACTGACAGTGCCCTGCATCCAAGGAGTTTCTGCTCAGGAGGCTATAATAGGAAAGAGGACAAGCTTTGCAGTCAGACCCTCAGACAAGTCATTAGCCTCAGTTTCCTTTTCTGTTGAATCAGGGTGATGGCTAATTCAAGATATTATTTTGAATATCATCAGAGAACCTCCAAACAGGTAATAGCACATTGGAAAAATTTTACTCTTCAGTTATTAAGAAATGTTGTTCTCTCTATGCTTATTCTATAGGACAGACCCTGAATTATAGAGAGGGCAATGAAACCTCTTTGTATCAATGACAGGTTTGTGACTAACCCACAAATACTTTGTGCTATAATCCTTAGCCGATTCTCAAGCCACCATAGTCCATGTAGGGAGTTGGGAAGATTAAAGGAAGAACTTGGAAGTCAAGTCTGGTGGCTGAAAAACAAAGTCAATGAGATTCCAAGAAGGAAAGAAATTGCAAACAATGTGGAATACATAGATATGATTTCAAGTAGGAATCCCAATTGGGCATCATTGAAGGCCAGCACTGTCCTTTTGGAAAGCAATTTATCAAGGTATGGAGGGCTGACCACATGCCTATAAGCTTTGACCTATAATTTCAAACTTGAGACCCCCTTTTAAATAAACGGTCCCTAAAATACTTTAAGTAAAAATTATTCACAACTTTATTTACAACAGAAGACAACTAGAAGTAACAAGAAAGTTTGTGTCTCAGTCTTAGGCAAATTAGGCTATATATATCTAGCCTGTAATGCATAGATAAATTAATATATTCATGTGGAAATAATCAGACAGGTAGCAAATGAGAGCCATTCTATCAAATGACAAGTCTAGACTCTGCATAAGTGTTTATTTACACAAGTCAAAAGATAAGTGGAGCACTTTAAGACTAAAGAAGACCAATGAAGCATACCAACTAAAGTTAATGTGCTATCCTTAATAGAATCTCATTTGAAAAAATATTGTTATAAAAAAACATTGTTTGAAGCAATTGGTAAAATTTATTTTTTAAATAATTTTTAGTTATACATGACAGTAGGACATATTTTGACATATCATACATGGAGTATAACTTCCCATTCTTGTGGCTGTACATGATGTCGAGTTACACTAGTCGTATATTCATATGTGAACAAAGGAAAGTTACGTCTGATTCATTCTACTATCTTTCCCATTCTCATCCTCCATCTCTTCCTGGCACTCCCCCTTGTTTAATCCAGTAAACCTCCACTCCTCCCCACCTCATCCCACCCCACCCCCGACTATTGTAAGTCAGCATCTGCATATCAGAGAAAACATTCAGTCTTTGGGTTTTGGGGATTGGTTTATTTCACTTAGCATTATAGTCTTCAGTTTCGTCCATTTACCAGTAAATGCCATAATTCCATTCTTCTTTATAGCTGAGTACTATTCCATTGTACATATGTACCATATTTTCTTTATCCATTCATCTGTTGAAGGGCACCTAGGTTGGTTCCATAATTTAACTATTGTAAATTGAGATGCTATGAACACTGATGTGGCAACATTGCTATAGAATTCTAATTTTAAGTCCTTCAGGTATATGCTGAGGAGTGGGATAACTGGGTCAAATGGTGGCTGCATTCCAAGTTTTCTAAGGAATCTCCATACTGCTTTCCAGAGTGGTTGCATCAACAGGATGTGTATCTTTTTCTCTACATCCTCGCCAACATTTATTGTTACTTGTATTCTTGATAATTGCCATTCTAACTTAAGTGAGGTGAAATCTCAGTGTAGTTTCAATTTGCATTTCTCTAATTGCTAGTGATGTTGAACATTTTTTCATATATTTGTTGACCATTCATATTTCTTCTGCAAAATGTCTGTTCAGTTACTTTGCCCATTTATTGATTAGGTTATTTGTTTTTGGTTTTTGTATTTGCTTTTTCTTTTGGGTATTAAGGTTTTTTTAGTTTTTGTATCCTGGAGATTAATGTTCTATCTGAGCTACAGGTGGCAAAGATTTTCTCCCATTCTACAGGATCTATATTCATGTTCTTGGTTGTTTCCTTTGCTGTGAAGAAGATTTTTAGTTTGATACAATCCCATTTATTGATTCTTGATTTTACTTCTTGGCTTTTGGAGTCTTGTTGAAGAATTCAGTTCCTAAGTTGATATGATAAAGATTTGAGCCTATTTTTTTTCCAGTAGGTGAAGGGCCTCTGGTCTAGTGCCTAGGTCTTTGATCCACATTGAGTTGAGTTTTGTGTAGGATGAGAGATAGGGGTCTAAATTCATTTTGTTATATATGGATTTCCAGTTTCCCAGCACCATTTATTGAAGATGTTATCTTTTCTCCAATGTATGTTTATGGTGCCTTTGTCTAGTATGAGGTAACTATATTTATGTGGGTTTTTCTCTGTGTGTCTTCTGTTCTGTACCATTGGTCTTCACATCTGTTTTGGTGCCAAAACGATGCCATTTTTGTTACTATGGCTCTGTAGTATAAGTTAAGGTCTGATATTGTGATGCCTCCAGAATCACTTCTCTTACTGAGGATTGTTTTGGCTATTCTGGGTCTCTTATTTTTCCAAATAAATTTAATGACTGCTTTTTCAATTTCTATGAAGAATGTCATTGAAACCATAATAGGAATTGCGTGAATCTGTGTAGTGCTTTTGGTACTATGGTCATTTTGACAATATTAATACTGTCTATCCAAGAACATGGGAGATCTTTCCATTTCTAATGTCTTATTCAATTTCTCTCTTTCATGTATCTGTAACCATAGCCATCTTTCACCTCTTTTCTTAGATTGAGTCACAAATATTTTATTTTCTTTGAGACTATCCCTGAGATGAACCCCAGATGATCATGGTGCACTATCTTTTTTTAATGTTTTTGTATGTGATTTGCCAGTATTCCATTAAGGATTTTTGCATCTATGTTCATCAAGGGGATTGGTCTGAAATTTTCTTTCCTTAATGTGTTTTTGATTTTGGTATCAGGATGATACTAAATTCATAGAATGAGTTTTGAAGGATTCACTCCTTGTATATTTCATGGAATCATTTGAGGATGATTGGTGTTAGTTCTTCTTTGAACTTTCCTCTTAGCCTTGCCTTCATAGTGCCCCAGAGATTTTTATACATTCTATCACTATTTTCATTTACCTCTATGTATTTTTTTAATTCATCCCTTATTTCTTCTGCTATCCATTCCTTATTCAGTAGTTTATTATTTAGTTTCCAGGTATTAGAGTAACTTCTATTTTTTATATAGTTGATTTTTAATTTCATTCCATTATGATCTGATAGAATGCAAGGTATTATCTCTCTTTCTTTGTATTTGCTAAGTATTGGTTTATAGCATAAGATAAGTCTATTTTAGAGAAGGATCCATGTGCAGCTGAGAAGAAAGTGCATTCAGCCATCGATGGATGAAATATTCTACATATCTGTTAAGTCTAAATTATTTATTGTATTTTTTTAGCTCTATGGCTTTTTAATTTAGTTTTTGTTTGGAGGACCTATCCAGTGGTGAGAGAGGTATGTTAAAGTCAGCCAGCATTATTGTGTTATGGTGCATTTGCTTCTGGAAATTGAGAAGGGATTGTTGATGTACATAGATATTTCATCGTTTGTGGCATAAATATTTATGATTGTTATGTCTTGTTGATGTATAGTTCCCTTAAGCAGTATGAAATGTCATTCTTTGTTCCTTCAAATTAACTTTGGCTTGAAGTCCACTTTGTCTGATATGAGAATAGAAACCCCTGCTTGTTTACAAGATCCACGTGAATGATATGGTTTTTTTAACATCCTTTTACCTACAGTCTATGGATGGCTGTGAAGTGAGTCTCTTGGAGACAGCATATTGTTGGGTCTTGTTTTTTAATTGAATCTGCCAGTCTATGTCTTTTGATTGATGAATTTAGACCATTTACATTCCATGTTATTATTGAGATATAATTTTTATTCCCTGTCATTTTGATTTGTTTATGCTTTTTACTTTGAATTGGTTTCTCCATTGATTCACTGTTATTTTAGTGTAGTTTCTCCTTTTGCTGGTTTCCACTTTTATTTTCCATTTCTTCTCCATGAAATATTTTATTACTTATGTTTTGTAGTGCAGTCTTGCTAGTTGTGAATTTTTTAACTTTTGTTAATCATGGAAGGTTTTTATTTCACTATCAATTATGAAGCTCAATTTTGTTGAGTATAATATTCTTGTCTCGTATCCATTTTTTTTTCAAAGCCTGCTATGTATTATTCCTAGACCTCCTACCTTTGAGAGTTTTGGTTGAGAGATCAACTGAGATCTGGATGGATTTCCCTCTAAATGTGATCTGTCATTTTTCTTTGGCAGTCTTTCAAATACTAGCCTTATTCTGTATGTTAAGCATTTTCATAAAAATGTGCCTTGGTGGGGGTCTGTAGTAATTTTGTATATTTGAGATCCTGTAAGCCTCCTATATTTGATTTTCCATTTCATTCTTTGGATTTGTGAAATCTTTTGATATTATTTCATTGAAAAGATTGTGCATTTCTTTGGTTTATATCACAGAGTGTTCATCTTTCCCAATAAATCTTAAATTTGGTCTTTTCAGGTTATCCCATATTTCCTGAATGTTCTGTTCATGGTCTCTTAACATCTTTTCTCCATAGTCAACTTGTTTTCAAGATTATATATTTTGCCTTCATTGACTGAAACTCTGTCTTCCAAGTGATCTAGTCTGTTGGTGATGCTTTCAATTGAATTTTATATATTTAGTTGTAGTTGGACACAATACCTTTATTTCTATTTTTATATGGTGCTGAGGATCGAACCAAGTGCCCTGCACATGATAGGCAAGTGCTCATCACTGAGCCACAACCAAAGCCCCTCAATTGAATTTTCAATTTGGTTTATTAATTCCTTCATCTCAAGGATCTCTGATTTGTCTGTCTGTCTGTTTGTTTGTTTTTTCAGAATCTCTTTATTGAAATGATCTTTCACTTCCTGTATTTTTGCTCTGATTTCACTCTTTCACTTTTTTCACTCTTTTACTTTTTATCAATCTTTATTTTGTAGATGAATTTTACTATGTACATTCTAAACTCCTCTACATTTCTTCTGCTGTGGTGTTGATGGCTTCTGTTATTGGAGTATCTTGGTTTGTTTGGGGTGATTATTTCCTTGCATTTTTATGCTGTTTGTGTTTCTACCTATTTAACAGTATGAATCTGAAGCACTGGAGTTTCTATTCTGTGGACTTAGCATGTCCCTGAATGTTTCCAGTACCTTACTTGCTGAGAAGCTGCCTGTCTGCTTTAATGGTTTCATGCCACAGAGCAGCCAGGCACATGACCTTCTCTATTCTGCTATCTTGAAAACCCATAACAGATGCTTTTCAGCTGTAACTCCTGTCACACTTCTTAAAATTTAGATAAGAACTTCTGTTCAATAATTCTATTTTATCAATGTTAAATACATTAAATGTGTTGGTAGATTTGTGCCTATATAGAGTATCCTTGTTCTGAGGAGATACATGTCAAAACATTTATGAATAAAGAATCATAATCTTCTACTCAATCTCAAATGATCAAAATAAAAAAGAAATCATATTAATAATATCATTTATCTTATAAATTCAGGGATAATGCAAAAGTGGCAACATAGTAATTAGTGAATCTGGGTGAAGTATAAGTGGGTGTTTATTGTGTTATCATAACTTTTATGATTTAATTTTTTTCTCATGATAGAAATTTAATAAAAAGATACCCATCTGGAAAATAACATTAAATTAAAAATTCAGACTGCACAATCATTTATCTAGTGTGATCTTAATAAGGTTAGAGAAAAAAAAAAACAACCTCTCCATATAGAAAACAAGACCAGAAGGACAGTACTGCAGCATCAAAAATATCTAAGCCTGGTGAGTGGAGTGGACAGGAATGCTTTTACACTTCACTTTTAAAAATTTTTCCCATATTTTTAATAACCAACTGTCACTTTGATAATTAAAAAAAACTTTTAAAAAAAGCCAGAATGAAGAAGCACATAGGAACAGAGTTATCTTTTTCCCCCATCTCCTCAACTTTGAGCCTGAAGCCAAAATCGAGAGTAATGCAGAGCGAATGAGTGCAAGCTGCCAGCTATTAAGGTGTGAAGTCTGTGTTTTGGGGGCTGCCAAGTGACCTTTAATGAATACCTGTCTGAGACAGAAAAATCATAGCATTCCAGGCTAAGGGCTCGATGTATAATTTAGCTTTAGTATCACAGTGGGGCTTCTAGGTATATATCCCCAGCTTCAAGATTTATGGCCAAGCTGAGGAATATGTTTGAATTTGACTGATTCTTCATGGACTTAGGTTTCAAGTGCATATGGTGAAAAATTGCTAAACATGGCTTCTGATCTCAGGCCAAGTGGGTCAGGCCTAACTGATTCCTAAGCCTGCCAGCCTCTTTCATGGTAGGTGAGGCCAGCATCTTCCCAGGTCCCTGGAGCAATCCTGGCCCAATGCATCTGTGACTCCTCCCTGTTTCCTAATGAGCTTCATCTGGCTGAGCTTACTCCATCTTCATTCTCTGGCTACTGTGCTCAAAACCTGCTTCCTCCCTGAATCCTCCTAGAAAAGGACTCCTGCTTCTTGTCTATTTGAAACTCAGCATCCGTCATATCCTTTAACATCCTTCTTAACATCCCTCTTTTGTCCTACGGTCTTAGCCGTAACCATCTTTTAAAGGTCTCCCTTCCATGTTTCACTGACTTGAAGAATTTTCTACAGCTTCACCTATATCCATTATTCTACCTTCTTAGACCACATTTATCTCTGGAATAACATCCAGCTCCTCCCACTCACATAGACTGACATTTCTGGTTAGCTTCAATGCAGCTCTGGCGTGGGCAAGAGCAGTCATTCAAACCCTTGGTAGAACATAGGCACCAGTTTGCCTGGACTAGACAAATAGCTGTCAACACTGCCACATCTTTACCAGGGAACTGGAGACCTTCCCAATGCTTGCTTGGAGCTCTTCTTAGTAGTTGTAATAATTCTTGCTATCTTCTGACAAAGTGGATTGTCCCAGTGCATCAGTCGGTTCAGACTGTCCTGAACTGATTGATATTCCTGCCAGTTCACCACTGATCTTGCTGAACTGCCAGGAACCTCAACCACAGTCATCCTGATGGCTCCCTACTCCCCAGGGGGAGCCAAGTTATACAATGCTGTTCTTTATGTGCACCACCAGTTGGGTGGGGTTCCCAGAAGGCCTCAATCCAATGCAGGCTCCCTACTCAAAAATCACCCCCATCCCATCTATGCTTTCCTATAGTATCAATTCTCCAGATTAAGCAAAATGCCTATGTCCATGGCTGTACAGTGTCCACATGTCTTCATTCAGAGTCAGGGCAAAACCAGCAACTTCTGCTCGTACTTTATCTATAGATCACCAAGAAAAGCCAAGTGCTCTACCTCCCCTTCCAGTCAAGAGTGAACTGTTCTTTTCTTCTGTCCCTCCACTTGCCCTGTCTTCTGCATCATCAGTTCACTCCCTTGAGTGGAACTTTTCCCACTGCAGACAGAGTGCTCCCACATCCGCATCTCCCATCCTTAAGACAAATGCTTAATTCATCCCATATTCTCCTCCAGAGACAGTCCCATTTGTTTCCCATCACAATACTTTCAAAGAATTGACTCTAGTGACTATCTTTCATACCCACACTATTTTTTTTTTCCTAAACCACATAAACTTTAGGAATGACAATACTCTTCTCAGGGCTATCAATGATCTCCTGGTTGTCAAATACAAGTCACTCTTTTGTTCCCATCTTAGTCACCCCGCTCCATAGAGTTGAACTCTACCCTTCTTGAACTACTCCTCTCTCTTGGTTTTCTGGGATGATGTTATACTCTTCTGATTGCCCTCTAATCTCACAGCTCCTCCCCAATCTTCCTGGCTTACTCCTCCCTCTTTACTTGACTTCTAGAAGAAGTTGATCACACTACTGGGGATCAGCCTAGGACACTTACAAGTTTCTATCTAAACGCTCTGTGATCTCTCCAAAACTAGTGGCCCTGCCAAAGACTCCCAAATTAGCGTTGTCACTTCAACCTCTCCTATGAGTGCCAACATCACGTGGACAGCCACTTCTTTGACAACTTGGATGTCTAAAGGATGTCAGAAACTCAAGATAGCAAACCATACCTCTTTTTTTAATGCTTTAAAATGGAGCATTTTCCCCATATTTTTTATTGGTTCATTATCCTGGTACATAATTCTGGGATTCATTGTTATGCATTTGTACATGTAAACAATATATCAATATAATTTCACCAATATCATTTCCCAATATTTTCCTTTTTCCTCCCCTATACCTCTTGATTCTTTCTCACTGGTATGTGTGATATCTCTCTCTCTCTCTCTTTCTCTCTCTCTCTCTCTCTCTCTCTCTCTCTCTTACACACACACAGATAACCAACAACACTACACTCACACAAATTCCATTTCAACTCAAGTTTTCTCCATTTCAGTTAATGGCCCTAGTCTCTTGTCCCAAATCTAGAAATCTTCTGATTCCTTCCTCTTTTTATCTTTCCACCTCCAAGCCTCCAAACCTCCAAACCAATGATAGATCCTTGTTATACCTTCAAACTGCTTCTCAAATTCAATGTCCGCTCAGGCAGCTGCTACTGCCCTCCTCCCATCCCCGCTACCACAGTCTTTTGGCTATACTGATGCAATATCCCCTAGCAGACCACCCTTCCCATGCAATAGGTTCTCCACACATGGCGAGAGCAACTTTCTTAGAATATAAATAATATCCTATCACTTTCTTAAACCTTCTAGTAGCTTTCTAAAATGATATCCAAATACCTTGCCATGGCCTTCAAGAATTGAGGTGACCCAGAATTGTTTCCAGTTCCACTCCCACCCCTCTCCCCATAGATCACCATGTTCTAGCCACCCTGTCAATATCTCTGTTCCTGAAGCACACCAGCTCTTTCCTGCCTTTGCATTTGGTGTGTCTTCTTAGCTAATCCACCCAAGATCTTCACAGGATTAGCTTCAGTTTCAAGTTCATCTTCTTAGATATTTTCCTAATCTAAACTAACACTCCTCACCCTGAGTTATTCCCAACACATCAACCTATATTACTTTCATCAAAGCCCTTATCACCATAGATATTAATCTTGCTCCTTCCACATTCACTGGTTTCTTGTCAGTTTGCCCTCAGAGTGAAGGTTCCCTGAGGGAAGGAGCCTTGTTGATGTGGCTACAGTTGTCTCCTTTGCATCTGGAGCACAGCCTGATAATAGAGTTTGATTAGTAAGTGAAGGAATAAAATTCTAATGGCTGCAAACCCAAAATGAAGAAGCACACCAGGAGGTTGGGAAAGAATACATCTGAAAAAAAAATTAGGTTTCACCAAATGACTGTCAACTTCCAGTTCTGTCAGATTGTAGAATTTGAGTGGTCTCAGAGTATATGAGATAAAGCAGGGGCTGATTCTTTCCTGAAGCAAGGCTTTGTCCTCAGGTAAACTTTGCCTAGAATTTCCTACTTAAATGGCCACTCACCAATCCAGCTGAGACAGAGCTACCGGGCAGCCTCCTCCTGCAGTGGTGATTAGCCGGCAGGCACCTGGTGGACACTGGCAGGCTTTGGACATGACAAGTGGTATCTGACTCTATTCGCATATGGGGACATAGTCACTTATTTCTAATTAACTTGCTTCAGCAATACCTTCCATTCTTTGAAAGTTTTTGCTGCCACAAAATGGAATATAAATATAAGATAAAACCATCTTCAAAATGAATGTAGATGTGGACAGAGGGTGCGATTTAAGAGAGATCATTGACTGATTCTGTGGTAAACGACTTACAGATATTACAGCTTAAATTTAAAAAAAGTTCCTCCCAATGGAGACTTCATGTCTTTGTAAAATGGGGTTGATAATATCACCCAGGGAAAATATTCCAATTCCTAGTTAGAATGTAGAAAATCATAAGAGAACATCACTACCTACCCAGCAACTCCAGAGAAATTACTGGACTAATGCACTTGAAGAAAAATTATTTAAAATGGAAAGAGAACCTAAGATCTATTAAAAATATTGTAGGGTTTGACACACGGGCAATTAGTCTTAGGAGGCAAAGGGAGGAAAGAGAGTGGAACTAAAGGCTCAGAATTTTCAAAACTGATAGATCTATCAAACCACATGCAGAATGCTCAAAGAACCGTAAGAAAGTAAAGACACAAAGAGCTCCCCATAAGCACTTTATAGTCAAACGGTTGAAAACCAAAGAGAAAAATCTTATTAGCAGCCAGAGACAAAAGACAAATGACAGGAAGAGGGGAAGCAGGAAACCTCCTATGCAGACTCTTCATCAAAAACACTGAAAGTAGCAGAGAGTGGTGGTGCATGCCTGTAATCCCAGAGACTCGGGATGCTGAGGCAGGAGGATCACGAGTTCAAAGCCAGCCTCAGGAACTTAGCAAGGCCTAAGCAACTCAGTGAGACCCTGTCTCTAAATAAAATACAAAAGAGGGCTGGGGATTTGGCTCAGCGATTAAGTGTCTCTGGGTTCAATTACAAAACAAAAAACACGTAAGGTCAGAAGACAGTGGGTTAGCAACTTTTAAGTGGCAAAAGGAAACAAAAACTGAATTAAGATTTTGAGTCCAGTGTTGGCTCCCAGATTTTCCTTAGCCAGTAATGGATGTTAGTTTTATTGAGTGCTCAATCTCAAGGATTTAAAATCCCAGAGAAGCTTTTATTTTGTTTAACCAAAGTCCACGTGGGTTTTCAGTGAACCAAATGATCACTTACTCCTTCAGCAACACTAAGCTTGGTAGAACTCCTAAGAGAAGCATTTCCCATTCAACATCATGGTTCTCAGCCTTGGGAGGTCACGAGCATCATTTTGGTAGCTTTAAAAAATGATGCACATCCAACTCTACTTTGAGAGTCTGTTCTAAGTGTTCTGAGTGGGGTCTGGTTATTCCTTTTCTGTTACCAACATTAGTCTATTGAGCAGCCAAGGTTGCATTCTATTGTTCACATGGTTCTTTCTCCTTTTAAGACACATACAATTTTAAATTCCAGCATTATTTCTTCTATTAAACCTTATGTAACAATGTCCTATTTGTCCTAAAGAGTGCTAGGCAGAATTTTCTTTGGCAAGGTTATCATACAGCTGACTTGCTTGTGGATCTAGACACGCATTGGTATCACCTGGGTGGTTTTAAAATATACTGATGCGTGGACCCTCCAAGATTGTGATTTAGTTGGTATGAGTCAAAGCCTGGGCATCTGGATTTTTATCAGCTCTGTTACATTTGAGGTTTTTAGAAAGTCCAAGAGGTTAAGGAATTCAGGCCAACCAGAGATTGTCATGAAGAACAAATAAGAACAGATGGAATTGGGTAAACTCCCAGGCCTCTGACCTGCTGACTTTGCCCATAGATGCCAAAGGGCATCTCTGTGTACCCTCTGACCCTCTGCATGCCAGGGTACAGATGGCTGCCTGCTTAATGCCAAAAGCTGCTTCTTACAGAGACCTAACATCTTCCATTCAACATGCAGTCCTCTGCTCTTTAACATCCAGACACAAAACAGAAACCCAATTACACCAAAGTTGAAAGGGGTTGTCAGAAAACAAATGGTTGCTACTGATTGGGTGTGTTGAAGGCAGCCTGCAGAGGCCCTTTGGAGAGCTGTGGATTCCTGAATGTTGCTACATGGCTGTCAAGCTGCTCAGTAGCTGTCACCCTGTCACTATGGGAGGAAAAGCAGCCTCCTGTGCTGCTCTCCTTTTCTTATCCTCTCCTAGTGGTGGGAAGGGTGTGTGTGTCTCAGCCATAAATCCACGTGTTTTCAGCATTAATGCCTCCTCCTTACCAGTATCATGCCACTCAGTCATGGGGAGGGTTTAATTGTTGTAAATGTCAAACGCCAAGTTCCATTGATTTCTGTGAATCCAGTTTCTGTTCTCTGATATTACTGCTTCTGGCAATGATGGCTCAACCACAACTCTCTTCACCTTTGTTCTTTCTTTTGTGTCTATTTTTTATCCTTGATTAAAATTCAGAGTTTTTCAAACAGCGCTTCCAAAATCATGCACTAGCATCACCTGGGGATGTCTTTCAAAATCGCAGATTTTTACACCTGCCAGAGACCTTCAGAATCATACCTAAGGTGGGAACAGAGAGCAGTGCTCCTCAGAAGTGGCCCAGGTCATTGCAAAGGTGAAGAACCACTGACCTGAGACAGCATCGTGAGGCTGTGAGCCAAGCTTCCAGGTTCTAGTGCCTTCTCTGCAGTGTGCTGACTGAATGACCTTGAGAGACATCCCTGGGCCTGTCTTCTCCACTGTAAAATGGAGCTGTGGTGTAGTCTACCATATAGGTTTGTTGTGAGGATTAACTCATTCTTAATAGCATGCCAAGCATATAACAGGAAGTCTTTCTTATCAAACAATCTATCCTATAGGAGATTTAACTCATGAAACAGCAAAGAATAAAGTAAAGCGCAAGATTTTTCTAAATGCTAAAAGTGTAACAGAAATACGAGCATCAGAGTACTGCCAAAGTTATGGTACTGCCAAGGCGCCGGAGAGACGATGGGCTTAAGGCACAGGTTGGGATGGGCACAGGCTTCCCCATTTACTATTTGAGGTCAACTCAATTCACCCATCTGGAAACTGACATTAATGGTACAACCCTGCTGTTTTATTTAACTATTTTTCCTTCTTAATTTCTTATTAAGCTAAGTAAGAAATGATCATACATACATGGGGAGGGGGGATAAATGAAATCACTAATCACTATGTGCTTCTTTATTTTTTAAAAAAATACATTTACCAAAAAATTAGCAGGTAGGTTCCTAAGTCCCTTCTTCTCTTTTTAAAGTATTCCTCTGTTGTTGGCATCTGACAATAGTGTGATAAATGTGCTATAATTCAGGCACCAATATCAAAACATTTTTGCTAACTATATTTTATATAGGGTTCCAATCTTGTGTAGTTCAGTTTTACAGCTTTTGGCTGGAGTCTAATGGCACGTAGACATAATTATATGCAGAATGGTTTCACTGCCCACAACATCCCCTGTGCTTCACCTATGCTTCCCTCCCCGCACCTCAAGCTGCCAACAACCCTAATCCTTTACTGTCTCTGCAGATCTGATTTTCTAGAACACAAAAGAAATGAAATCGTGAAATGTTTAGCCTTTTAAGACTGGCTTCTTTTATGTAGCAACATGTGTTTAAGATTACTCTGTGACTTTTCATGGTTTGATAATTCCATTCATTTTATCATGGAGTGATATTCCACTGTGATGAGCTGTTGATGAACCAGTTTATTTATCCATGAACCAATCAAGGGATATCTTATTTACAGTTTTAGCAATTATTAGTCAAGTTGCTATGAACATTCTTGTGCAGATTTTTGTGGGGACTTAAGCTCTCAATTCATTTGGGTAAATACCAAGTGTGATTGCTGGATCATGCCATAAAACTTTGTTTTCCCTTGTTTTAAAAATAAAAGACTGTCAAACTCTCTTTCATAGTGGCTGTACAATTTTGTATTCCCACCAAGAAGGAATGTGAACTCCTGTCGCTCCCCTTCTTACCAACATTTGAGATTGTCAATGTTGTGGGGTTTTGCTATTTAATAGATATGCAGTGGCATCTCTTTGTTGTTTTAATGTGCAATTCCCTCATGACACAATGTCGAACATCTTTTCACGTTACTTCTTTGCCATCTAAATGTGCTATGTGGTGAGGTGTCTGTTCAGATCTTTTAGCCTATTTTTAAATTAGAGAGACTCTTAATCTGCTTTGTGCTGTTTTAAGAGACTGCGTAATTTATAGTGAGCAGAAATTGATTGGCTTACACTTCTGAAGTCTGAGCAGTCCAATATCAAGGTAGCAGCATCTGGTGAGGCTCTTTTTGCTGTGTAATCTCATGGTGGAAGGCTCCATATAAGCTTTCTGTTACTATAATAAAATACCTAAGATAAGCAATGTGTAGAAAGAAAGGTTTATTTTTGGCTTAGATAGCTTATTTTTAGGCTTCTGATGGGTATGCCAAATGGTAATGCATAGTGGAATAACTTCTCACCTCATGGATGGAAGCAAAAGAGGAAGAGGAAGTGGCTAGGGTCCTATAGTCCCTTTTGAGAGCATACCCCCAATAACCAAAAACCAAAGGACCTCCTAGTAGGTCCTACTTCCTGAAGTTTCCATCATTACCCAATAGCAACATGCTGAGGATCAAGACCTTGAAACATGGACATTTGGGGGATATTTGACATCTAGACTATAGCAGCATTATATAACATGGACTGGAGGAAGCAAGAGGGATTCAGCTTGTCCTTTGTATGAGGAATCCACTCCCATGACAGCAGTCATCCATTCCTGAGAGCAGAGCCCTCAAGACCTATACACCACTTGAAGATCCCACTTTGCAAAACTTCTATACTGGAGATCAAATCTCTAACACATGAACTTTGGGGAACACATTCAAACCATCACAATTAGCTTGTTTTCCTATTGTTCAGTTATTTTTCACTTTTTTGGGGGGAAGGGTACCAGCAATTGAACTCAGGGGCCCTTAACTACCAAGACACATCCCCAACCCTATTTTGTATTTTATTTAGAGACAGCATCTCACTGAGTTGTTTAGCACCTCACTGTTGCTGAGGCTGGCTTTGAACTCACAATCTTCCTGCCTCAGCCTCCCGAGCTGCTGGGATTACAGGTGTGTGCCACTGCGCCTGGCTTATTTTTAACTGGTGCATTACAGTTGTACGTAATGGTGGAATTTGTTATACATATCCATACATGCACACAATGTAATTTTACCAATATCATGCCCTAGGACTTCCCTTTTCCCTCCTCACTCTCTTCCCTGGTCCCTTTCCTCTACTCTAATGACCTCCCTTTGATTTTCATGAGACACACACACACACACACACACACACACACACACAATCTTTCTTTTCTTTTTTCCTTTCTAGCTTCCACATATGAAAGAAAACATATGACCCTTGACCACGTGAGTTTGACTTACTTCACTTAACATAATGCTTTCAAGTTCCATTCATTTTCCTGAAAATGACATAATTTCATTTTTCTTTATGGCTAAATAAAATGCCATGTGTACATAAACCACATTTTCTTTATCTAATCATCTGTTGATGGGCATCTAACTGGTTCCATAGTTTGGCTACTGTAAATTGTGCTGCTATAAACATGGATATGCATGTATCACTGTAGTATGATGACTTTAATTCTTCAGGATAAATACGGAAGAGTACTATATTTGGGTCATATGGTTCTTCCGTGCCTTGTCTTCTGAGGAAACGCTATATTCATTTCCATAGCAGTTGAACTAATTTATAATTCCACCAACTGTGTAAAAGTATTCCTTTCCCTCTACATC
Source organism: Marmota monax (assembly GCF_021218885.2). Lineage (NCBI taxonomy): Eukaryota > Metazoa > Chordata > Mammalia > Rodentia > Sciuridae > Marmota > Marmota monax. The sequence continues at coordinate 5,511,756 of NW_026695228.1, forward strand.
CTTTCCCTCCACATCTTCTTCAGGATTTATTATTCTTTTTATTCTTGATGGCTGCCATTCTGACTGGTATGAGATGAAATCTCAGCATAGTTTTGATTTAAATTTTCCTAATTGCTAATGATGAGCATGCTTTTTTATATATTTGTTGATAATTTTTTATTATTTTGAGAAGTATATGTTTAATCCATTTGCCCATTTATTAATTAGATTATTTCTTTTTTGGGGGGTGTTGAGTTTTTTTGAGTTCTTTATATATTCTAGATATTAGTCCTCTGTGAGAAGAGTAGCTGCCAAAGATTTTATCCCATTCTGTAGGTTCTCTCTTCACATTCTTAATTGTTTCCTTTATGGTGCAAAAGCTTTTTAATTTTATACCATCCCATGTGTTAACCCTGGGCATTTTATTTCCTGAGTTCTAGCAGTCCTGTTGAGAAAGTTGTTTCTCCTGCCTTTGTGCTGGAGTGTTGGCCCTAAGTTTTACTCTAGGAGTTACAAGTTTCTGGTTCAAGTCCTAATTCTTTGATCCATTATGAGTTGATTTTTGTGCAGTGTGAGAGATAAGGGTCTAGTTTCATTCTCTTTCATATGAATAACCAGTATTCCCAGCAACATTTAAAAAGGATGTCTTTCCTCCAATGTATGTTTTTGGCACATTTGTCAACAATCAGATGACTGTAAATGTGTGGGGTTTTCTCTGTGTCTTATATTTTGTCCCATTGGTGTTATGTGCTTATGGTTAAGTTTTAAGTCTGACTACATATATATTTGGATACAAGCACTTTATCAGTTAGATTTTGCAAATATTTTCTCCTAGTCTGCTATGGTTTGGATGTGTAGTGTTCCCCAAAGGTCATATATAAGTCAATGCAAAAAGGTATAGAGGTGAAATGATTAGATAACAAGGTTTAACCTAATCAGTGGATTAATCTTCTATCAACTGTATATAAACTGTAGGCAGGTAAGGTATGAGTAGAGAAGGTAGATCACTGGAGGCATGGCTTTGGAATTTACATTTTGTCCCTGCTAAAGGTAGTTCTCTGATTACCATGTCCTGAGCTGCTTTCTTGCTTCACACCCTCCTGACATGATGTTCTGCCCTACCTCTGGCCCAGAGCTATAGAGTTAGCCAACCATGGGCTGGACCTCTGAAACCATGGACTTCAAATAAACTTTTCCTCTTCTAATTGTTCTTATCACGCCTTTTGGTCACAGTGACAAAGAAGCTGACTAAAACATAGACTGCTGCTTACCTTTTTATTCTCAGTGCATTTTGGACAACAGAAAATTTTAATTTTAATGAAGTCCAACTTGTCAGTTTTCTTGGTCATGGACTATACTTTTGGAATGATGTCTGAAAACTCATAACCAGTCCAAGGTCACCTAGATTTCTCCTGTTATCACCTAAAAGTGATATAGTTTTACGTTTCACATTTAGGTCTATGTTACAATGGACTTAACTTTTTAAAATGATTTAATGACTACATATAGTCTTATTTTTACATACAAAGATCCAGTTTTTCACCATCGTTTGTTGGGAAGGACACTCTTTCTCCTTTGAATTGCTTTTACTGGTTTGTCAAACATCAGCTGACTATATTTGTCTGAGTCTATTTCTGGGCTGTATATTCTTTCCCAATGACCTATTGGTCTACTGTTTTTCCCAACAGCACATTGCATTGATTACTATAGCTTTATAGTAAGTCTTCAACTCAGGTAGAGTCAGTCCTTCAATGTTGTTTTTCTTCAATATTACAGTGGTAATCTTTGGCTCTTCCATATATTAGGATCAGTCCATACCTACAACACAAGTTGCTAGGATTTTTATTGGAAGTGGGTTGAATCAATAAAGTTGTAAAAAACTGACTTACATCTCAACAATATTGAGTCTTCCTTTTCATGAACATGGAATATCTCTCCATACTTAGATAGTTCTAAAATTAATTTTCTTTCATTAGAACATGCTTCATAAAGAGCTGCTTTGTTTTGTTTGGTTGCTATACTTTTTCTTTACTGAACATTTCTCTCCTCTGTTTCTTCTCCTTCCTTCTACCTTGTCCACCTCCTTGCAGACCATGTCAATAATCTTTTTTTCTGTAGCCAAGTACTCCTATATTGATACATATGTACATGAGTATAAATCAGTCTGTGTGTGTGTGTGTGCCTTTTTGTCTTCCTTTGTCTCTGTTTGCCTCTCTTTCTCTATGTATACACACATATGGGAATGTGTTTGACAATTTTCACTTTAAGAAAATAAAATTCTGTCATATATCCCTTTCTGCACCTTGCTTGTCTCACTCAATAATCCCATATAAATCCCACAAAGGGATTTAGTTTAGCTTTAACCTTTAAAAAAAAAACTCTGTACATAATACTCAGCAGTAGTTTGGGTCACTATAATTTATTCATCAATTTTTCCATATCTGGTCATTCATTTTGTGTTTCAATTTGTATCCTTGCAAACATCTATATAGCACATCTTATAATATGCATTTACATATTTGTGATGTATTTCTAGGGACAAATTCCCAGAAATAAAATTTCAAGGTGAGAGAAGCATGTAATTTTTATTTAAATTGGTATTGCCAGACTACATGTTCAGAATATGTGTTAATACTTTCATTTTTTATCATAAAAGCATGGATGGAAAAATTTCCCCATGTTCCCTCTATAAATTGCTATTATCAGTCATTTAGTAATTTTTTAAGTCTAATGGGTCTAAAAGACTGTGTTATTTTTATCTTTATATCACTGGCTATTATTTGAATTTGAGTATATTATATTTGCCAGCCATTTAAATTATATTTTTTATTATTATTTATATATGTACTTGGGTTTTATTTTAATTTTTATTTATAGTTATTTTGTAATTTTCCTTTTTCTATTATATATTGTATATATATATATGTATATATGAATGTATATGTATGAAATATATATATATATAACATTTTGAATATGGTCTTCATTACAGTTACTTCTTCCAGGTATATATATTTATTTATTTATTTGCTTGTTTGTTTGATTTTGATTTTGTTGCTGAGGATCAAATCCAGGGCCTTGTGCATGCAAGGCAAACATTCTACCAACTGAGCTATATCCCCAGCCCCTCTTCCAGGTATATTTTTAATTGAATTAGTTTATGGGCCATTTTATTCAAATATTGGCTACAATATGTAGGAAAATTTTTAAATAATCAGTGTCAAATTAATGACTGGACAACTCATTCTCAGAAAGCTGCCAGATGCTGAGGAGCATACAGAGAAACCAATATCATTCTGCCTGAACAAGAGAATCCTGGGTAGGTAGTTAAAAGATAAAGGAAGATAAGAAGCTATTTTAAATATTGGAGTAACTCTCATGGAGAAGTTTACACTAATTTCTAATAGTCACCAGTGATAGGAGTGCACAAAAGGATCATTAAAATTAACAGAATTGGGCTTGATATAAAAAGAAGAAATGACCCAAGAGTCATGAATGCTTATGATTTGGTGTTCCATGAAGTTTCTGGAGATGGCCAATGTAAAACTGGAAAACTTTCAGGAGAAGATATTATGGATGGGTATTTATAAGTAGAAACACTATGTGCAGTTGAAGTTCAGTTAGGATGGGATTTGCCCTCCCCAGTCAAAACCCATGTTGTATTTTGATTGCCATTTTGGCAGCTTTGAGAAGTGAGATCTTTAAAAGGTGATTAGGTCATTAAGAGAGATTAATATCTTTCTCTTATTTGCACTCTTGTGGAACTGGATTTGTGGCTTTGACAGTAGGTTGTTATAAAGTGAGGCTGGTCCTCATGCTTTGTCTTCCACATGTACTCACTTTATCTTCTGCTTCCTCATAACTTCTAACAGCAAAAGGCCCTCACTAGCACCATGCTCTTGGACTTCCCTGCCTCCAAAACCCTGAGTCCAAATAAGCTTCTTTTATTTATAAGTTACACAGTTTGGGGTATCTGTTCTAGCAACAGAAACAGACTAAGACAAGGTATTGCAGAGAAAATTAATACAGATAATTTTGTAATCACAACTGTTTCAAGGGCTGGAGAAGTTAAAGACAAGGAGAAGGTATTAGATTCCACTTCACTAGTGCAATTATAGTCTCACAAACCAGAGAAATTCTGCTGTCACCCAAAGTCAATATTAATTCCCCACTTTCTCTGCCCAGAATCACATGAATATCTGGAAAATTCAGAAGAAAAAAGAAAAGAAAAACGATGAAAGAAAGAAACAAGCAAAGAAGAAAACCCTTCATCTATTCAAAGTCCCTCATACTTATCTGCTGTCACTTCTAGAAAAAGAAAGAAATGTTTTCTACTTCTACTCTACTTTCATGTAAGTGCTTGAAACCAAGAAACCATAAATAGTATAAATAATACTGAAAACAAGAAATTCCAGGAATTGTAGTTCAAAGACATCTAGTTTCTAAAATAAAGAAAACAGAAAGACAAGAGAGCATATGCTGGTTGGTAAACAGCATCTAGCATAGGGTTCCCTACCTGAATCAAACATTCGTGTGGGGGACAGATGGAGAATGGTACTTGATATTACATGGCCTATTTACAATTTACAGAAGTGGGACTCCTAGTATTCTCCTCAACTGTTTCTTCTGAAATTGCTTTTAAAAGGTTGTTTTGCAATAACAACCATCATGCCACCCTTGAGTCTTCTCTACTTTATTCTTGGAGAACATGAACAACACTCCCTTTCTAAACACAATGGCAACCCACCCACTCTATTGCTTTTATAGATTCTGTGCAAATTGAACTTAAATAGAAGTCATTTCACTGAAGCTGATCATCTTTGTGACGGCAAGAACACAAGCATATTATCCAATTCAATCTGCATGTCTGGAAGAGCACCAAGTATTTTCAAACCCAAGAGGATCAGCTGACCTCTATTGTTATAGGCACAACCTTGTACTGCAAAATTTCTCCTGCTCAGCCACAGAATTACCACCATAGCCTCTGGATAGAAGGCAAATGAGGAGCAGAGGCTTTCATACTTGGGTTAATCATATGATAATAAGAAGGTAACTGTCCTACCCAATTTGTGCAAAAAAAAAAAATTTCAAGGTCACATTATTCTACAAAGTCACATTATGAAAGTTAAGGAATAGATTTTTATTAAGGAGAGGAAAAACTCACAAGGGCAGGATTAGTAAAACAGAAATGCATATCGTATGTTGGTCTTCCAATATTCCGTTGAAAGGTATGTGGGGTCAATGAAGCAGGCATGGCTGTATGCCTCCTGAACCTTACCTGCAGTGAAGAGTAGAGCTAGCTAGCTGACAGCCTCCTCTTTGGGGGCTTCTGGGAATCCACCATAGGTAGGCCACACTCTCCTCCAGCAGTTCCCATGCAATTATTGAGCATCACCTGGGTACAAGAGCCTGATCATTTTTGCCCAGTGCAGAACTCCTCTATGACCACTCTTGTGCTGGCCCTACTGAGTGGATTTGCCAAAACCATTTCAGAACTATAACCAGAGTCTGGGATTCTTCTTTCCAAACCTATCTTCCTTCCTCCTCTCTTGACACACATGTCAGATCCGTGATGAGGTTTGAAATGCATTCACTATTTCTCCTGACTCCTCTCCCCTTATCTTTCACAGACAGTCTCTCCAGTGAATTTCTTGCACCTACAACTAGCTGGGTCTTGGTTTTGCTTTCCAGAGAACCTAGACATATCTGTTAGACATAGTGTGGCCTTTGTTCCAGAGGAAGTAGCACTTCCACTTTTGGTCAGTGATACACTGCTGACGTTGCAGTTACCCCAAGCTCCACTGGCTGAGAAAGTTTCTTCCCCTCTTGACTTTGGCATGACCAGGTAACTTGCCTTGACATGATGTGTTAGACTATTGCTATGGTGAGGGCAAAGGGAATGAGCAATGCTTATTGCCAAGTAGTCTGGATTTGTGATGCCAACTGTTTTTAAGAGTTATCTGCAAGAGCAACTGCTTTGATTCTGTGGGGAAATGACTCTTGAGATGATGAAAAGCCTTAGTTCTATATGAAACAGATCTCAGGGGTAGCTCCTTCCACTGAGAGAAAGGGGGTCCTGATCCTGGTGGCTCATTGCCCAGGTAACCCAGGGTGACTCCCAGGGCTATTTGGAGATACTTCTTCTCATTATACAGCACAAACAGCATTGCTTATTTTATTTGTACACTATGGTAGCTCTTCAGGGTAGGAGTTAATTAGGTAGTCATGGATCCTATAACTCTTAATAATTCAGAGCAGAGTTATATATGCATTCATTGCTCTTAGAAAATTCCAATTAAAAAATACTTCCAACTGCATACTATTTGCATACCACTCTTGAAACTCCAATTCACAACCAAATTTTGCTAGCAAATCACAAAACTATTAGGTTTTGCAAAGATTTCCCCTTTAAACACCATTTCAACCCCCTCCTACCCCTAACACCATATACTCACCTTCCTCTTATCCAGTTATTTTATGTGAATATATATTAGCCCAATTCCCAAGGAGCAGAGTGGAGTTTCCATATTCACACCCATTTGACTTAGGTATAAATAGGTGAAGAAATCAAAACATAAATAAGGTAAATTAGACTAACCAAAGTTGTAGCAGCCTTTCTAGCAGGATAGTATGTTACTTGGGTACCTAATTCAAACTACATGACTGTAAACTCAAAATCTTCCCTTCCCCTAAAGTCTGAAATCATACTGCAAACACGAGACAGAGAAATATGGTGGTGTATCAGGTGGCAGAAGATCTGATTTGACTCAGACAATATAGAAGGCACCTGAGGTTTATTTGGTCCAACACTTTCATTTACAGATGAGGACACTGAGGGGCAATAATTTCCTTTGGGCTATATTGACTAGCCGTGGTCTATCAGAAATAGTACCCAGGTACTTTCTCCAGTAGCTTCTGTCCAACTCTTCCCAAAGTGGCCCTTAATTCCTCAGAAATTGATAGCAAGCAAAATATGAGTTGTCAAAGATCACTGTGATCTTCTATCTGTGGCTCTATTATATTTTTTACCATTGAACTTGCCCTCTTCTAACAGTCCTTCTCCAGAGAGGTGGGAAAAGCATGATTTATAAAGTTGAAGAAGGGCATTGAAAATCTTCAGTCTCAATAAGCAAGAATTGATAGTGGCATGTGTCTTCCTCCCATTCGTCGACTCGGTTTCTGAAAGCTACCGCATTAATTTTGAAATTCGTAATTGGTGCTTGCACATGTGCTGCAGTTATTAAATGTGGTCATTTGCATCATTGGCCCACACATTACATTCCTTCTGGAATCCATATGCTTGTCACGTGGGCAGCTTTGTTTCCTAAGGTTAGCTCAACTGGAACTACTTTTCTCCAAATATTCCTCTCTATTTGGATCTGAATTCAGTTTGCCACAAGAAAAACTTGCAAGCTTAGGCAGAAGGAAGGAAGACATCCACCTTATGCTCTGACAGTGGATATATGATCTAGCATCTCATTCACCTTCCTACTCACCTGCTGGGTGCCCTCCAGCTCCTGCTGCAAATCCTCCTTCACCTACACCTGCTCTTGAGCAGCTCCCCCCACACACCAGCCAGTGTACCAGGTACTCCTGCAAGTCACTCAATTCTTTATATTTGGAGACAATTAGAGATTGATGTGGGTTCAAGTTAGCCCTTGCTCTTACCCACATTGTGTCTAACTTTGCTTTGCAAATCATTTCACTGAGTACCATAGCCCCCACTTTTTTGATATAGAGGCTCCTTAACAACTTCACAATTGCATAATGGATATCTTACTCTATGTCTCTCACATTAGTTCTGCTTCTCTAATCACACTCCAGGTGATACACTGCTGACGTTGCAGTTACCCCAAGCTCCACTGGCTGAGCAAGTTTCTTCCCCTCTTGACTTTGGCATGACCAGGTAACTTGCCTTGACATGACACAAGCCCAGTGGGGTGTTTCCCACTTCCAGCTCTGCCATCACCATGACAAGAGCATACCCTAGCTAACTCCTACTCCCAGGAAGAAGGTGGGGTATGTGAAGCATAATCATCCTGGCCACCATGGTCAGAGGAAAAACTTTCCAGCCAACATGGGACTCAACAGAGCAAAGTCAAACTGCCATTCCTGCCCAGCCTAAATCTGCTGAACACCCGCTTACCTATGCATGAGCAAAAAATAAATACTCATTTTATGAAAGCCACTGACTTTCAGGGTGCTTTGTTATGTGGCAATTGCTAACTGATATACTATGACAATACTTTTAGGTTGGAAAACAGAAGCTAAACATCTCTCTTTTGCCAAAGACATAATTTTTGCAGTTGTGGATAACTTCAAATTATACTTCATTTAAAAAATCACCCTCCTTTCATTTTATTTTTTTAATTATGTGGAAAGCTCACAAACATTGAAGTTTGGGGTTTAATTTTAGCTCAAATACTTATGACTTGTGTGAGAACCTATTTAATCTCCATAAATCTCAGTTTCCTCATGTATACAATTGGGATAAGGTGTTACCCAACTGATTGGAATGAGGATAAAATGAGGTTAGGTTTAACATAGTAACTATATACATAGTGTATGCTCAGTCTTTAGTTATCTGTGTGGGTGTGTGCACATGCTTGTGTGCGTGTTGGTGCTTGCACATGTGCTGAATCTTCTGCCTTCAAGAGTTCATGTAATATTCTGGTCACCACCTCTTGGGTGCTGAATCTCCATGTAGCAGGGTTGTGCAGCAAGCATCTGTAATGACCCCAGGGGACATGAGATGAGCCAGACTCAGACTGTGCTCTGAAAGATTCCATCATCTTTACTATCTTTCAGCCCCTTCCTGGTTAACTAAATCATTTCTGAAAGGCAATATTTCTATCCAGAGATGGAAATAAGACTAGAGTAGCCAACGAGAAGCATTTCATGAGGTGACCTGAAAATGTGCGGTAATTTCAGGAGGCTGTATGTTCTGTGCAGTTAAACTGCTGTCATCATCATCATCTCTATTTTATTTCAAGCCTTTCAACTATTAAGTGGTATAATTATAGTATTTACATTCTAATTTGTATCTTCTGTTTTACCCTAATTTTTCTCTTGAATGTATTATCTATAAAAACAACTGAATGCTCACTTTATTTTTCTTTCTGAAAGCTACTGCATTAATTTTGTAATTCGTAAAATGAGATTAATTATTTTTTTGTACTGACCTCATTTTAGACTAATAATAACAGCAAACATTTATAATACGCTTGTTCTATGCTAACTATTGTCTTGAGCATATGATACAAATTCATTCAGTGAATATGATAACTCCATGAGGTAGGATTTTATAAATATTCCCATTTTGTGGATGATGAAATGGAAGCAGAGAGATTAAGTCACCTTTCCAAAGTCACACACTTAGTCTACAGCATGGACAGGATTCAATTTGACCCTAGATTCTGGGCTCTTCAACCCCAAAATCTATCACTTCTTTCATCTGATTCATTAAGCAAGAAGCCTGTATATTGCACATGGGATGCTTAATACAGATCCTCCCGAAGCATTCCTCAAAATAATTTCTTTATTCTTCTGAACTCTTAGCCTTGAATGATGCTGTCATCTTTAAGCATCATTTCTGTTTAATAAATGTCCTTTTTTATTGACAGGAATTTCATTAACTTGATCGCCTCTTGGGCCTGACAGAAATGATTATCGCATTCAGGAAATTGGAGAGAAAATGGGTTATTACTTTGGAGGCACATAGAGCATGGGGACAGGGGAGGAACACAGGAAAGGCTGAGAGAGACGAGTGCATTAAGAGAGGGAGAAGGAAGCCAGGGCCTGAAGAGTCGTGGTTCATGCAGGTTTCCCTCCCTGTTGGCAGGCAATTACCAGAAGGCTCCGCAGTGATTGCTAAGCAGAGGATGTGGAGGTCCCACGGGGCCCTGCAGGTTTTTCCCATGACCACCCTATGAAAAAGCAGTGAGAGAAGAGAACAGCAGCAGAATGACAGCAGCTGGGGATGGAGGTGACATGAAGGAATGTGTCTTGAATTGTTTAACGGGAGGCTCCTGGAAACTTCCTCCACTCTGCTTATTCCTGGGGAGCCCAACAGAAAGAGAAAATGAAAAGCATCCTTCAAACAAGCCCAGAAAGGAAGCCGAGTGGCAGGAGTTGAAAGGCCCTGCGTCATCATTCTCAGGTCCCTGTGGACAGGTGCGTGGCCTCCAAAGCAGAGCATCCCTCCTTAATCACTTGGTGACTTTCCCTGAAACTATGTGCTGACACAGGTCTCTCTAGCTGGAAAAGACTATTTCACTTATTGAGGCCGCAGAGGCCAGCCTCATTTCTGCCCTATCACTTGAAACGATTCTTATTTCCGTTCTGACATTTGCCTAACTGCCACTCCCCTGGCACTCCTAATACCTTCATGCTACAGGTAGTTGAGGCAGCCAGGTGGCTCAGCAGTGACATCTCAGTGTTTAAAGATGTAAAATATGATGGCTTCCCAAGGAACCTCTACGTATTCCTCCACCTCATTTCCCATCTCTTACAGGCTCAGCAGCCAGACGGGTCTTTCTAAAAACATGAATAAAAATATATTGCCTATTATCCTTGCTGAAAACCTGTTGAGTTACAGAGAAAAGTAATTTGCATGGCCTACAAGGAAGCATCAAGCACATGCTCTTTGTGTGCATGTGCTTTTCCACTCTCATTATTGACTGGTCTCCACTTTGTTCTCTATCACATGGCCACCCTGGCCTCTCTCTGTCTTCAGGACACTGTATACTATGCTTCCAAGAGCCTTTGTACATGCTTCATCATTAGCCTAGAGCCTGTTCCTCTTACTGGTTAACTCTTGCTTATCTTTTAGGTCTCGGAACTGGATAGTTTCTATTTCCCCTTCAGATCTGCTCTTAACCTCCATCTCCCTACTCTCTGCTCCACATGACGAATCAATATGAACCACATTAATAGTCTCCTTTGCTCTCCAGTTCTGGAAAGATATTGAAAGGATAGAAGAGAAGTGAGTCGGGGCATTTCTTTTCCTGGATCCCTCTTCATGAAGATCAATGCTTCACAACTGTCTAGTATGCTATATTGGTCAACCATTGCCAAGTAACAACCACAAAGTCTCCAGGGCATAGAACAATCAGCATCCATTTCTCAAGTGCCTTTGAGGGGTGTGGCAGGGCTGTGGGGAGGCAGTGCTGATCCAGGCTGCACTCACCTGGCAGAAAGGGAGCGACCTGATCACGTGAGCAGTTTTGAAGATTTAACTCTCTCTCCTTCTATGTTGCTATTTTTGTGTTTGTTTTGCTCATCTTTACATTCCCATCACCTAGCAAACTGCCTAATACATCGTAAATGCTCAGTAAATATTTAATAATGAATGGATATAACAAGGAAATTGCATCAGATGCAGCTCAGTCCTAAAGCAGACCAGGACAATGGAACTATCAGAAAGCTGGTCTGTTCTTCTGATGGAAGAAGTTTGAAGGACACTTCCTCCAAAGGCAGAGGTGACTGTGAAGCGTCACTACATAAAAATGGAAATTTCTTACTGAAAGTGGCCCAACTGATTGGGTCCAAAATAGTCTTCACATCATCAAAGTCTGCCCCAGAGAGTGGTAACCAAGGCTTTGAAGATGCCTGAAATGTCTTATATCGTATCAACTTGTGAGTAGATTCTCATTAATTAAATGGGAAGTAGAATTTGGAGTGATATAAAATTGGAGACTTCTTATGTCTTTGACCTCTTTGAGCCCATGTCCTCTATGAAATGGGATAACATTGTCTGCCTTAGTTATTTCTGTGAAAATGAAAAGAAGAAATATGTGAATGAGTTTCACAAAAAAATTTAGATACCACATGTCACGCACATCCTTGGTTATTTTGGTGGTGGTGGTTTCAGCAGTGTTAGTTGTCATTCACAGCTGTGACTGAGGACAAACTGAAATAAAATATTTCCTTGTCCTGCTTGCATAAGACTCTTTGATATCAAATAAATACTTCATGCATGAAGTGGATGGAGGAAAAAATTGAGGTGGTTTGGATGAGCTCAAACTTGTGCCCTGTGATCCTTCCACCCCAGGGCTGATAGAAGAGTGGTATCTAGGAAATGAGAAGGAGAAGACCGCAAGCAAGAGCCCTCAGTCAATTCAGGATGCTTGAACCAGGAGAGGTTGTGTTGCCCATCGGTTAGGATCAGACTGCTGTGTACAACAGATTTAGGTTGAATCCCAGCTCTACAGCTTTCTGGCCCTATAATCTAGACAGTGTGCCTAACCTGATCAAGTCTCATCTATGAAACAGGGCCCAATTATAATCCTCTTGTTGGTCTGTTGTATTAATTTGGAAAATATATATGGTTCTGGGTATATAGTAAATCCTTTAGCATACTCAGGCTATTGTTATGTTTAAAAGAACAGTTCAGGGAAATTGAGGACTGCAAACAAAGCAGGATAGATTCAAAATTTTTATCCACCCTCCTAACCTGCTTGCCCATGCAGTGAAATCTGGCTTCATACAGAATTCACCAAATGGGCCTTGATCTTCATGGATAGAACTCTAATAATTGCCAGCAAGACTGACAGCAGAGGTCCTTTTAATCATATCTTTAGCAAGATTCCTAAGACTGGAGAGTCTCTGAGTTGGATTTTCTTTTCCACATGGTCACTTTGGGCACCCTTAGTCCAAGTGCCAGGACCCAGTAAGCTGCCCATCACCACTTTACATGGAACAGAAATGGGCCCTCTTTCCCAGAGCACTTTCCCTTTCAGGCAAAATCATCAGCTTCTAATAGTCTTCATTAACTGTCCAATCAATGCAACTTTCATTGTGCTAAGCAGTAGCTGTAAATATCTGCCATAAACCTTCAGCAGTGATAAGGAGAAACAAGTCAAAACTGAGAAGCAAGGAAAAAAAAATAATCCCTGCACAGTTCATATGATAGTTTATCAGTTATCTGGTGGAATTCAAGCGGGTGCAGTCATTTGGAGATTCTTTTTTGGTTTCCTATTTCTACTAACAAATTTAATGGTTTTGAACAACATATATTTATTCAGTTACAATTCTTCACTTAAAAGTTTCAAATGAGACTTGGGAGGCTAAAATCAAGGGATCAGCAGAATGGGATCCTCCGGAGGCTTTAGGGAGAATGTGTCCCCTGTCTCTTCCAACTTCTGGTGCCTGCTGGCACTACTTGCCTTGTGATCATATTGCTCCAGTCTCTATGACCACATTGCCTCCTCCTCTTCTATGGTGAGAACTCTGTCTGCCTCCCTCTTATACAGACATTTTTGTTATACCGAATGTCTACCAGGCTTCTCCAAAATAATGTCCCATCTCAAAATCCTTTGCCTATCTGTAAAAAGGTCCTTTTTACCACATAAAGGGATATCCATAAGTTCTGGGGGTTAAGATGTGAACATGCTATTCATTTACCAAGGAGGAAAGACACGCAGCAGCCCCAAGATAATCAAAAAACTCTCTCCCTCTCTCTCCTCTCTCAAACACATGTGCGCGCGCATGCACACAGACACACACACACACACACACACGCACACACAGCCCTGAACTATTAGCAATCATGGCTGGTGTTTAGTTATTTTTGTCCAAAAGGAATTATAAACACTCTAGTTCTCTCTGCAGAGGAGTCACTGTCACCACGTCCGCCTCACAGGATCACTTACTGTATGAAACACTGGCACACATCCCCAGTGCTTCCTGGCAGTTACTCCACTCCCCTTTATATTCTAAGAAGCACAGCTCCCACCTCCTCACTCCTGCCACCTCTCCAAAAAGGTGGAACTCAACCATGTCAAGTCATTACTTTTCCTTTAGACAGATGCCACATCGCTTCTCTCTGCTGCCCACCACTGCCCATCTGCTTTGATTATGAATGCTCAGGGACAATCGGTCCAAATCTGTTGCTCTGTTATATCCATTTAGCCATAGCATAATAAGAGGAAGGAAAAAGCACACAATCTCCCGCTGGAAACTTTTCAAACGATTTGAAATAGCTCCCTGGGATCAGTTGAACCCAAAGAAGTTATTGGCACAAAGAGGCACTGAAGAGCAAAAGGAGAGGGGAAATTGCCCAATATATGCAGGCTGTGTAAATGCCTTCCCGAGTGTACCTGGAAAGAAACAGAAATGACAGAAGGAAAGCACAACTTGCCTCCAGGAAAACAAGACTCTGTGTAAACAACAGAGTCTCCTTGTATGCATATTCAACATACATGATTACAAATTTAAAGCAAATGTAAGAGAGAAAAACATATTTAAAGGTGTGGGAATTTCTGCCATTCTGTGACTTAGGGTGGGTTCCCACTAAGCAGACCCTGAGACAAGGATTAGAGGAAAGTGATCCCAAGAAGCTTTGGTATGGTGATGGGAAAGGGAGATGGAAGAAAAGGAAACCCATATATTAGAATGCATTAAGCTGCAGAAGATTGCTGTGAGGGCAGGGGGGCTCAATCCAGTTGGAATTCTCTGGGAGACTGTATATAAAAAAAAAATTCAAAGTGTCCCATTCAAAGGAGTGGAGGAAGTTGGAGTATCTGTTTTCCAAGAACTGTGCATAATTGGTAGAGGCCTGCCCCTGAGGGCATGAACTCCCTGGCACTTCTAGCCTACCCCAGCACAGGCTGAGCTTGCTCCTGCCATCAGAGGAAGCCCTCAGGCTGTGAGTCACAGGTGTTTGTAGAAAAAAAATGATCCTTGCATGTAGGAAATGTGAGCGCTGGGGGGATACAGGCAATACACAGACAGTGGCTGTGCCAAAATTGATGAGAGATGGAGGGAGTGAATCACCTACTTTGTCATGCTCCCTTCCCATGGGGCTCATCACATGAGCATAAGGACCTGCTGCATCATCCTCCTGTTTAGATAGTAATTTCCATAAATGCAAAACACATACTTTATCTGCTGCTCAGCTGAACAAACAGCAAACTGTCCCAACACTTAGCACAGAGTGAAACCTTTCATCCCCAAATATTTAAAAAGCTCTTGGCTGCTTCAGTAGCCCTGTGGCAATAAATTTGGTCAAAGGAAGAGGAGAGCTAGATCAGAGGTGGTAGTGGGTGAAAGGAAATTTTCGTCATTGTTTGAAATGGACTCCTAAAGATATTCTGCTTGAATTGTGTTACTCTGTAGAATAATAGAAAAGGCATAGTTTTAAAGTAAGACAGAATCTCAGCACTAATATTAATAGCTATATAACACCGATGGTGACTTTGTCTTTTTACATAAGTTTTCATCTTCTTGGATTCTTATCTTACAAGGTGGTGAGAATTATACAAACCAGAGTACAATCAGAGTTAGCAGTCCTGGCATACTGTGGACCCTCAATGAACTTCAATTCTTGCCTTCAAAAGTGGGACTTAATGTTAGGTAAACTAATGTTATCAATTTGTTTTTTAGTGCCCTAAAAGTCTAAGGCAGATCTGGTTTACATACCTGGCCTATGGCCTGCAAGTGCTCCCATGTGTAATCGATCAATCTTGACATTTCCCTTGCCCCATGCAACATTCCCTCCACCCAGCACTGGATTCTGGACTACGAGGCTTTCTTAATCCAGGGAGCAATTAGTTGAAAGGAGGGTTGCTTTTCATCTGCTATGATTAGAACCTTCTTAAGGAGCTTGATGCAAAACCATCTATACAAGCAGGTCTGTGGAACAAGTCTGAACAGTGGCTAGACACTTAGGAAAACTACTCGATTTTCCTCATTCTCTTTGACCAGTCTCTGTGGAATCTCCCTTCCTGTTGCTTAGCTTGCACAGCTTTTACACTTCTCAACTGTTCAGCAACTTTAAGAGTCCAGGCTGTTTGAAAACTTCACTCATATATTTTATTTAGCAGTAAAGATGTGGAAGTAGATAGAATATGGTGAGAGAAGGGCAACTGCAGCACAGCTCTCTGAGACCCAGGCCCCTGTCCTGTCTTCTGGGTGGTTGTTGCTGAGGGTTTTTAGTTTGGATATTTTCAGAGGGGAGTTGTTTGTTTGGTTTGGTTGTGTTGGTCGATGGGTTTACTTGTGTGTTTGCTTCGCACAGCATCAAGAGGAACCATGGTGGACAAGGGAAAGAATGACAAAGGGCAGGATCAGTGTGGCCGAGTCAAAGGAACACAGTTTCCATCTGAAGCCTGTAAAGATGGTATGGCACTGAAAAATAAGCCACCCTAAATCTTTTCTCATGCCCTATTTTTTTTTTTTTGTACCAGGGATTGAACTCGGGGCACTTGACCACTGAGTCACATCCTCAGCCCTATTGCATTTTATTAAGAGACAGGGTCTCCCTGAGTTGCTTAGCACCTGGCTGCTGCTGAGGCTGGCTTTGAACTCATGATCTTCCTGCCTCAGCCTCCTGAGCCACTGGGATTACAGGCATGCGTTACTGTGCCCCACTCAAAACCTAGATTTTAATTGCCTGCATAACATCAATTTAAATGCTTTATAGGAACTAAGGCAAATAGAAAACTAAATCCCTTGACTTCCCATTAGCCATGCTTCTCATCTTGATTAATCCATTTTTGTCACCAGCCCTGGAACTGCATTACAACAGCTATAAACCATTGGATCATTAACTTACTTCTCATAATATGTCCCTTTTCATAATGTCAGTTCCCATGCCACCTGCTAATAAGGTCTTCATACATGGCTGACATTCCTTTTGGATAGGTAGCAAAAAACAACTCAGCCATACCCACTGTGGAGAACTCATTCTTCTCTGTCATTCTCAGCTGCAGTGGAGATGCCTGCATTCTATAAAATTTTCAAACATCTTCCCTCTCCACACTGAAACGTCTCTGTCAGTCTCCTCTCCACCTGCTCAAAAAGACAGGGCAGCAGAGTCAGCAAATACACTACAGACAGAAATCCAACTGCGCATCTCCCTCATAGAGCACCCTGCAGAGGAGCAAAGATAACAACCACTCTCCTGCTAGGCCAGTGACTTGTGGTGTCTCTCTTCAGACCCTGCTCCTGATTTCCACTTATATGGAATTGGTGAGAAAAACAGAAGGTAGAGAGAATGGTTGAGGGCAACAGACCTCTTTAGTTCATCGTTGCAAATATTATTCTTTAAATTCACACACAATACAATTCAATTTTTTAGGTAGTGTATGGTCTGATTAGTTTTGACCAATATCACCATTACCACACTGTACAGAAAATTCTATCACCTCCAAAACTCCTCTGTGTTTTCCTTTCATATTCAAACCTGCCTCACCCTGAAATTCTAGAAACTACTAATTTGTTCTCGGATCCTATAGTTTTGTCTACTTCAGAATGACATAGAAATAGGATTGTATGCTGCCTTTTGAGGCAGGTTTCCTAAAACTAACAGAATACCTTTAAGGTTCATCTCAATTATTGCTTCCATCAATAGTTTGTTCTTTTCTATTGCTGGGTGGTACTCTATTTTATGTTTCTGAGACAGTTTGCTTGTCCATTCACTAGCTGAAAGATATTTGGGTTTCTAATATTGGGCAACTAGGAGTTAAACTGATATGATCATAATCATAAGCCTTGGGGGATACCTAAATTATATAGCAAGTAGAAATATAACTTCACAAATGGAGGGGTTTGTTTAGGTATTTTCATATGTGCACACAGAAAAATTATGTGAAATTCATTCTACTGTCTTTCTTATTCCCATCTCCCCTCCCTCCCAAAAGGGGAGATTCAGTAGATTGTCTAATCTACTGAACTTCTTCCCACCCACAAGAATGAGGTCCTAATTAGAATAAGATATATCCTATGCTTGTATAATTTTATCAAAATGGAGTCTACTGTCATGTATAATTAAGAAGAATCAATAAAATAAAATTTTAAAAAATGTTAATCAGATCTGAAAAATTTCTGCACAGCATATCTAAACTAGTGTTTGATTAAAACCTTGGTGCAATTGATGCATAAAATTAACCATCACAGAGGGAAAAACAGAATATAATAACCTATGAATGTTATATTTGAAATATTATCAAGTTCCCCTGAAAAAGAATGGGTAATGCCTAGTAGGGTAACCAAGTTGAGGAACATTAAAAAGGTCAAAGAAGTCCTCCATGAGGGACTACTACTTGATGTGAGACAAAGACTGAGAAACCAGGTCAGCCAGTTGCTAAGAGGTATCAGAAATATGGTTGGAAATCAGAGAGGATATTTACATGCCAATTAGATTTTTATATGGCCATGGTAAGAAATTATTTCAAGTGCAAAAGGAAATGTAATAGATCACATTTATGTGGAGAAGTATATATATATATATATATATATATATATATATTTTAATATCTTTTTTGGTTTTCAATGGACCTCTATTTAATTTATATGCGGTGCTGAGGATCAAACCCAGTACCTCACACATGTTAGGAAAGTGTTCTACCACTGTGCCACCACCCCAGCCCATATATATAAATATATTTATATTTTTTTAAGTGGTGGGGTCTCACTTTTTTCCTCACGCTGGCCCCAAACTCCAGACAACACCTGAACTCAAGCAATGTTTCTGCCTCAACATCCCAAGCAGCTGCAACTACAGTCAGGAGCCATTCTGCCCAACTATGATTTATGCTTTTAAAAGGTTACTTTTAAAAAATTTATTTATTTTAATTAGGTGTATATGACAGCAGAATGAATTTCAATTCATTGTACACAACTGCAACACAACTTTTTTAAAAAGTTTACTTTTTCTGCTGTGTAGAATATGGGTTGTTAAATTGGAGACTGAGAAGCAATTTAAGAATACAGGTGGATGGGGTACGGTACCCAGATGCAGACCAGTGTATGCCTTGTTTTATACTCAAAGGACTTAAAAATCAGCATACTATAGTGATGCAGCCACATCAATGTTTATAGCAGCTCAATTCACAATAGCTAGACTATGGAACCAACCTAGGTGTCCCTCAATAGATGAATGGATTAAGAAAATGTGGTATATATACTAAATGAAATATTACTCAGTTTTAAAGAAGAGTGAAATTATGGCATTTGCCAATAAATGATTTGAGTTGGAGAATATCATGCTAAGCAAAATAAGTCAAGCTCATAAAACCAAAGACCAAACGTTTTCTCTAATATGCGGAAGCTAATTCACAATAAGGTGGGGTAAACTAGGGAAGAATAGCATTACCTTAGATTAGGTAGAGGGAAGTGATGGGAGGGGAAGGGGAGGGGATGTGGGGATAGGAAAGATAGTAGAATGAAACAGACGTTATTACTGTATGTATATATGGGACTACATGACCAATATGATTCTGCAACATGTACATTCAGAAAAATGAGAAATTATAGCCCATATATGCGTGATTTATCAAAGTGCATAAATGCATTCTACTGTCATGTATAACTAATTAAAACAAATTTAAAAATAAAATAAAATAAAAAATGCAAGAAGAAGAAATTTATCTAGGCAGAAAATATTTCCATGTGACTGATGATGGTATTTGATAGGCAAAAAGCAAGAAAACTGGATAATATTCTACACATTTTAGAAGTAAGATAATTCCAGATAAATATTTTAACTCTTTTTCATTTATCATAAAAATTCATGTGTAAGTTGTTTTGACAAAAATAGTTCTAGTATGAATCTATGTGTGTGTATATATGTGTGTTTGTGTGTGTGTGTATGTGTGTGTGTGTATCACATCTATTAGGAATAAAACATATAATACCAAAATAGCCCATTAGAATTTTTTTTTGAATTGTACTTATTCTAAAATTTTATTTAGAATTTTCCTATGACACTTTATTTTCTATTTCCTAAAACACATGTAACAGTAAATCTGGATAATCTATTACTAAAAAATTGCGGATTTTGTGTAAATGTGAAAGTTTTGTAAATGTATAAAGTATATTATTTAAAAGGGAGGGAAAACATTTTACTTCACAAGAAACTTCCTGCTTCCTAAAGCAACCATTCCACTTTATTTTCACAAATAATGTATAAGAATTTAAGCTGTTTAGCTTATTGGATAGAATTTGATACTCAATATTGAGTTCATCGTTTTTTTGAAAGTAATTGATGACTATAGTAATATTTCTTTTTTTTTTTAAAGAGAGAGAGAGAGAATTTTTTAACATTTATTTTTTAGTTTTTTGGCGGGCACAACATCTTTGTTTGTATGTGGTGCTGAGGATCGAACCGGGGTCACACGCATGCCAGGCTAGCGCGCTACCACTTGAGCCACATCCCCAGCCCTATAGTAATATTTCAATGTGATTTTAATTTTCATTTTTTTAATGATGCTAAATATTTTATTATGTGTTTCTTAGCCATAATCAATCAATCTATCTATCTATCTATCTATCTATATTTTTTTGGCAAAATAATGGGACTGCTGACTACTTTAAAACTGAGTTTTTCTTTACTGATTGTTGAGTTTTGAGAATTTTTTTTTTATATTCCAAATACAAGTTCCTTGTGGAGATGTGTGATTTACAAATACTGTCTTCTAGGCTATAACTTTAATTTTTCTTTCAAGTATTTTTAATAAAACAAAATATTTCAATTTTTAATGAAGTCTGGCTTATTTTATGGATTCTGCTTTAGTGTTGCATCTAAAACCTCTTGGCTGAATTCAAAATCACAAATATTTTGTTATTTTTTTCCTGAGAACTTCATAGCATTATACCTTATGTTTAGAACTATGATCCATTTTGAGTTAATTTTGTACAAAAACACATACGTTGGGTTCACGCCCCCACCCCACGCCAACATATAGATGTCCAGTTGGTCGACCACCATTTGTTGGAAAGATTAGCTTTTCTTCATTTAATTACCTCCACCTTTGTAAAAGTCAGTTGGCAAAATTTGTGTGAGTCGATTTCTGGACCCTCTTTCAATTCTACTGATCTATGTGTGTCTTTTCACAAATACCACATTGTCTTGATTTCTGTCACATTATAATATATATTAAAACTAGGTATTGCAATTCTTCCAAATTTATTATTTTCCAAAATTCTTTTAGCTATTCTAGTTCCTTTTTTGTCATATAAACTTAAAAGTTACTGATCAATATCTAGACTTCATATAAAACCCTCAAAGCTTAACAATAAATAAACCATCCAGCCTGAAAATAGGCAGAAAACATGAACAACTATTTTTCAAAGAGATATTCACATAAATAATAAACACATGAAAAGATGGCCAACATCTTTCCATTCAGTTGGTTTTCTTTTATTTCTTCCAATGGTGTATTATTGTAGCTTTCATCATTTAGATTCTGCAAAAATTAACTTACCTAATACATTTAATTTTGATTTCCAATTGTTATTCACTAGAATATTGAAATATGTTTACAAATTGTGTGTTGACCCCATATTCTATGAACTTATTAAAATGCATATCCTAGCTTTAGACACTTTTTTTAAGATTCCTTGGATAGCCTGTATAGATTATCATGTCAACTATGAAAAGAGTTTTATTTCACCCATTTCAAGTTTGTCTAGTATTTCTTTTACCTGCTCTGTAGTACTGCCTAGGGCTTCCAGTATGATGGTGAATAGGAATTCCAAGAGCAGAGATCCTTGCTTTGCACCTGATCATAAGAGAATGGCATTCAGAATTTTACCATTAGGTATATGTTTCCTGTTAAGCTTTTCTTTATGTCCTTTATCAGATTAAAGAAATTCACTTCTGTTCTTAGCCTGCTGAAATGTTATCATGAATGGATGTTGTATTTTTACAAGTGCTTTTTCTGAATGTATTGATATGTTTAAATGATTTTTCTTCAATAGTCTGTTAATAGAGTATATTCTATTGATTAATTTTTCTAATGTTAAATTATGGTTACATGCTTGGAATAAGTCCTACTTAATCAAGAATTATTTTGTTATATAATATTAGATTTTCTTTGCTAAAATTTTATTGAAGATTATCACATCTATATTCATGTGGGGGTATTGGTCTGTAATGCATTTATTTAGTTTTGACATCAGGTAATACTTCTCTCAGAAAATGTTCTATTCTAGTTTCTGGAAGAAATTTTGTAGAAATTATATTATTTCTTCTTCAAGTATCTTGGAGAATTTTCCAGAAAAAATATTTGCGTAAGAATTTTTATTTGTCAGAAATTTTTTAATAAAACAAAAATCAAAAAACCAGGGGCCGAATGTTTTCTCTGATATGTGGTGATAATCCATATGGAGGGGACATGAGATGAATGGAGGAACTTTGGATGTGGCAAAGGGGCAGGGGGAGGGGGCCAAGGTGTAGGAAAGACAGTGGAATGAGATGGATATCATTACCCTAGATACACGTATGATTGCATGAATGGTGGGACTCTACTTTATGCACAACTAGAGAAGTGAAAAATTCTGTTCCATTTGTGGACAACGAATCGAAGAGCTTTCTACTGTCATATATAACTGATTAGAACTAACAAATAAATTCTAAAAAAGAAATAACTTTCCTATGTTCATATATGAATGCACGATCAGTGTAACTCCATATCATGATCAACCACAGAATGGGATCCTAATTAGAATAAGTTATATAGTCCATGTATGTATAATATGTCAAAATGTACTCTACTATCATGAATATCTAAAAAGAACGATTAAAAAATAATATTTAAGAAAAGGTAGTTTCTGAATTAACCAGTTTCAGGGCATGTTTTGCCATTTTCTTAGGTATTTGGTGTAATGTCATTAATCCATTGGGTGTTCTTCATGTGATTCTGGGTGTTTCACCATTCTTTCCATTAAACTCACACTTTGATTTAAAAGAAAAAATAGTGTCTGGTGGTCATGAAGTAGAGAAAGGGGAACTCTCGTACACTGTTGGTTGAAATGCAAGTTAGTACAACTACTATGGAAAACACCATAGAGATTATTTTTAAAAAAAGAAAAGAAAAAAAACTAGAAACAGTACTACCATAAATGATCCAGCAATTCCACTCCTGGGTATGTATGATTCTTGGGGATGAACCAGGATTTATGTCAATTCATACACAGAATCTTTGGATGTTCAAGTCACTTATAAAAATTATATAATAGTTTTATATAACTTATATACATTCTCCTGTAATTTTAAATTGTCTCTAGATTACTTACAATACCTAATACAATGTAAAGGATACATAAATAATTATCCCATATTTTTTCGAGAATAATATATATGTTCAGTACAGATGAATTTTTTGAATATTTTTTATTTGCAGTTGGTTGAATGTGCAAATGTGGAACCCATGGATGAAGAAGGTTTATTGTAACAAGTCTATCTATCTATCTATCTATCTATCTATCTATCTATCTATCTAGTATATTTCCCATATGTACATATGTAACATAGATGTTTGTATATAATATGCCAGCTTTACAAAACTACCTCTGGGGAATAATTAGCACCTTGTAAATATTTTAATGGCTTTACAAATCAGCAATAAAGCTAAACTTTTCCATTCTTTCCTTGTAGTATCATTACATACAAAAGTTAAGTGTAGGAAACCAAAGAGAGATTATGGCATAAGTCACTTTAGCACTTGGTGAATAACTAAGCTTGACTATAATGGAATAAATATCGACCCAGAATGAATGAGTTGACCTAGGCAAGTAGTGTCTATGTCTTCACATAAACCACATGCTTTGAGGGCTCAGGGAAACAGATGGTGTGGTTGGGCAGTTCCACTTTATATCAGGGAGGGGGATTGGACCGTTTGCCCAATTATCAGTAATTATGTTGTTCGAACCCAACCCAGGAATTCATAGATAAATTTGGGCCCTGGTGAAATATCACTTTCTCTGTTTTTGCTATAAAATAGCTATAAATGAAAAAGCAAGCAGAGAATTACAGTAAAAAAGGGGGGTACTAAAATTAGATTGGTAGATGTCTACCCAAAGGTGAATGTACAAACAAATGGTGAAATATCATAGAATGTATTACTACTTAGCAATGAAAGAATAAACTGTTTGATATCTCCTATAATAATATGGATGAATCTCAAAAACACTACACTGAGCAAAAGGAACCAGACAAAAGAATGCTTACATTGTAATGCCATTAACATGGCTTTCATGAAAGGAGAACTAGCCTGTGATGACAGGAAATAGATTATTGGTTTACTGAGACAGAGATTGGGGGTGGGAATCACTCAAACGGATACAAGGGAACTTTCTGGCATGATGTAAATAGTCTACATCACAGTTGCAGTGATGATTATATGAAGGTGTGTATTTGTCAAAATTTATTAAACTAAATGCTTAAAATAGGTGCAGTTTATTTTATATAAATTAATACCTCAATAGAGTAGATTAGCATTCTAAAAACAGGTTGGTAGCACACAAAGCAAGAATAGCTAAATAATTGTAATTATGAAGTTCCGTTAAAAGGTATTGATTTTCCCCGCTGAGTGAAGATCTGGGTGGAATTGCCTACAATTGTTCTTCTCAAACTTAACTGGATAGCAAAACCACATGGAGAGCTTTTTAAAATTTAACTTTATTGTGCTGTGGTGCATCCTGGTCCTAGGAATTTTTTTAAAGTTCCCTGAGTGATTCCAGCATCTAGCTAGGATGGAGGACCACTGAGATGGTGAATCCCCTTCACCTGCCCAGGGCTCCTCTGCCAGGGGATATGACACCATGGTCATGTTTTGTCCTGGATGACTTCTGAGGCCAGGGAAATGCTAAGACTCAGTAAGTACAGATTGACAGGCATTGGCCATTCCAGCAGGAGGTTCCGAGAGGAAAACAGAATCAGTCATTCTGATTTACTTTGGCACATAATGGCCACTAAATTAATTATCTAGACTCAGCTGGTACTAGCAGCTTTATTATTTGAGGGAATTTCTGTTTTTTGTTATTTTACGGTACTGAAGATGGAACCCAGGGCCTCACAATATGCTAGGCAAGCACTCCACCACTGAGCTACAAATCCATTGTTTGAGTTCTGTTGATCTATCAGTCCTTCTGCTGAAGAACTAAATGGGGTTAGGTCTGGGAAACCATGTGTTTTTTTCTCCTCAAAATGAGGGAGGACAAAGATAGATGTACAGACGTGAAATTCAGTGTCATTCAATGTGGCCCTCTGCAGATGGAGGAAGGAGCTTATCTACAGGTGTCGGGCTCTTTATAAACATTCTCTTATTCCATTCTTTAATTTTCCTGTAGAATATCTTGTACCAAGATTAGCCCATTTAGTGATATAGCAACTGAGGCTCAAAGTCATTTATGTCACCCAACCCCTCACAGTAAGTGGCAGGGCCAGGATGTGAGAACTCACTTTCCCTAAAACCTGAGTATGCTCTTTCTACTATGCAACACTGCCTCCTATTACTATCTTGAAAACTGATAATAGCAGGAATGATAACAATAATATCTGGTAAGAGTCTTCTTTGTGCTGGGAACACATCTGAGATTGCATCCATATCTGTATCTTTATCTAGACCTGTACCTATACCTACACAGAGATACACAAAACAAGGCCTCTGAATCTTCAAGCCAACTCTAAGAGGAAGACATTATTATATCCTCATTAAATATGGTATAAAGAAGGTGCAGAGAGGTTAAATAATTTTCTCAAGGTCACAAAGCTACAGAAAATGGAAATTATTTATCGGCAATCCTTTTCTAAAAACATCCTACTTAATAATGCCAGCCAAGGAAAAGATAAGAGAATTTTGCTAACCTTGTTTTCAACCTCAATATTCAATAGGACTAAATACAATTGTGATTTTTAAAATACCACCTCTTGCCTTCAGATTTTGCAAACTTATGATAGTCCATTTTGACTGCAGTGATTGTGGTACATGGGAAAGAACTGGTTATGGCAAACTCTGATTTGCAAGATCAATGTGAATATTACTACCCATCATCTTAGAAAATCATAGATTAGGAAGCTGGAAAAACTCTTCTGACAGCTTCTGCAGCAAGAGAACAAATGCATTGTGTCTGACATGGTGAAAGGGATGTAGAAAGTAGTGCTCAGAGCAAAGACTGTCGGTTGGAATTGACTATGGAAAAATGGAGCCTGCTTTCTTCACCAGATTTACTTCCAAAGCAGCAACCTGTGAGTCAAGGCTTCACTTTCACTGACATATGCAAGATCTTACCGCACAGGGCTAATGCAAACGTGGAGATGTGAACCGGGTCCAACCCTGCCTCATATATCATCAGCACAACTGTCGGCTGAGTTTTCACCCAGAAACTTTTATTCTTAATAATGCAATCAGAACCAGAAGAGAATGTGGCATCCATCACACCAGTAGCATTTTTACTTGAATGTATTTACATATAGACACTCATCTCAAGGTTAAATATAGGCACAAATTATTCCAGTATCAATGACACATTATTTAAGTGATAACTTTGTGCAGTGCTCCAATTTAAACACTTATTAGTTACAACAAACCAAATCATTTGCACTTCATTTAAAAGGCACCTATATTCATTCAGCTGTTATCCATACCCTTGTAAATCCATGTACCTAGAACTCTTCTCCCTTTGAGGGGCTCTTCCCTGCCAGTCCGGGTCCAGGTTTAGCTAGGAGTCTTCAGAAAGAGCTCTCTTGGGGGGCCTCCAGCACAGCAGGGTACCTTCCCATTTGCCTTCTCTGTGCTGGCAGACAAGGGTGGCCAGTCACATCCTCTCCTTGGGCAGCCAATGTGGCAGCACCAGAGGTCATCAGCACACAAGTTCAACCCTTGTTGGATTCTATTTACTAGGTAGAATGGGTTTATCGAGTGTCTTTTCTCATCAGAGTATAGACATACATGAGTTCTATTTTTTTTCACCTGTGCATTTATCCTTACTTTATCAAATCCATATTTTCTGTCTCTTAACTACATCTTGGGGTAATTCCAAACTGTTTCCTCAAGCTTCAACTATTAAAGCTGGTCTGGACTACTTTTAAATTTCAGTCTTACATTCACTTCAAAACTTTCCACATCAGCCAACCACTAGACTTGTATCTGAATTCACAGAGTGTGGACAGGAGGGGATGTGGCACACACACCTGCCCTCCCACTGAGGAGGCTCTATTTCTTCCAAGTTCTTGGGTTGAGGAATGGAAGGAGAAGAAGCCATTACTTACATGGGCACATAAGACCAGTTCTTCCCGTCCTCTGTGGCTGCTTTTCTGGCCTTCATCTCTGGCTCTCAAGACCCTAAGACCCTGTGTCAGGTCTCCTCCAAGTGCTTACAAGCACAGGGTTGGGCTCCCTAAAGCAAAAGCCAGATCCAGATCCAACTCCATCCTTCCCATACGCCCAGCCCCATGGCCTCTGACCAGTTGCTTCCCACGACCTCTGCTGCTAGGTTCTCCTCATCTAGCAGGCATCCTCTAGCAGAAGCCCAGCTGTGCACAACATGTCTTTGATGAGGTCATCTTTGCCAAGTCAAATGGGGAGGGTGGGATATAGTCAGCTTTGCTGCTTCCTCTCTTTCCAAGTCCTTCCTCTCTTGGGCCTGCTTATTATGAACCGGGGCCAATCAGCAAGGTCACTGCCCAAGCAGGTATCCAACCTAAGAATAAAAATCTCTTGTTGCAGAGTAGATGCCTCCAGTCTCATAAGTGTTCTTGAGGACTATGCACCTTCCTTGCTTCAGACGGAAGAAGATAGGTCTCCTTCCTCCTGTACATGGAAGGGAGGGAAAGCCTCTCTCTTCCCCACAGTGTTCTTCCTGCAAGATTGTCAACAACGACTATCTCCCAGTCCAACCTTCCCACTGTAGAGACAGAATGGACAGTGGGACTGGGTGCAGAGTGGGTAGAGGAAGACTTGCATCTACCACACTTTGGGCCTTAAGTTTTCAGTTCAAATAAAAGACTCTCAATTAAATTTAAATTTATGATAAAGAATAAATTGCTTTTAGTATAAGAACGTCCAAAATGCTGCATGGTACATATTTATTTAATGATGAACTTTTCAGTATAAGGATGCCCATGAACTTTTTAGGATATACTTATACCAAAAATAATTTATCATATACCTAAAATTTAAATATTGGATATCCTGTTTTTACCTTTGCTGATTTTAGCAAACCCATGAGTCCTGATATGATCTGAATGTATGTGTCCCTCTAAAATTTGTATGTTGTAGAACATAACACTCAATGTGATATTATTAAGAGGTAGGGATTTTGGGGAAGTGATTAAGTCATGAGCATTCTGCCCTTTTGAATGGGATTAGTGCTATTATAAAAGGGGTTGAAGGGCTAGGGTATAGCTCAGTTGGTAGAGTGCTTGCCTTGCATGTACAGGGCTCTGGGGTTGATCCCCAGCACCAACAAGTAAAAAATAAAAGAGGTTGAAGGAAGCACTCTAGTCCTTTTTACCCTCTGTCCCTTCTGCTGTGTGTGAACACAGCATTTTCCCTCTGAAGAATGTAAAAATTAGGCACTTTTTAATCATACAGAGAGCAGCCCTTAGTATAAACTGAATCTGCCAGCCCCTTCATCTTGTATTTCCAAGCCTCCAGATTCATGAAGAAATTGATTTCTATTCTTCACAAATTACCCAGACTTGGGTATTTTGTTATAGCAATACAAATGAACAAAATAGGCCCTGTTGGTTATGCCTTAGTCATTTGTCTCAGATTGTAAGTGACTCTTATTTTCAGCTTTGGTGTATAGGCAACATTCTGGAATTAAAAAGTTAGGGCCCATCGGCAACCTCTCATAGGTGGTTTTATTTCCAGTTTTCCCTCTTCATGTTGCCAAGGCCTCTCTGTGCTCTCTTATCCGTGCCCATTTATTTGGCTTCCCAACAGATTCTATGCACTTCTTCCCATTAAAACAGCTACATTCTACCTACTGAGGAACTTCTAGCAAAATTCCGCTGAAAGGAGACCTGCCAGGAAGTAGTAAGTTATATTAGAGGTGACAGTCGGCCCCAGACAAGTGAATCTTGGCCCGGCCACGCGGGCGCAGAGGTCCAATCCCGCAGCCACCGCCCAACCGGCTCTGCAAGCGGCCCCGGCGGCCAGGGGCAGCGAGAAGGGTCCCCGCCTGGCCCGGCAGACGGCTCCCGCCATCCTGGCTCTCCTGGCGGCCCCGCTCGCTCGGTGATCGGCCACCCCGCCCGCCCGGCTCTTAGCCACGAGGCCACTGCCTACCGGGTTCTACAAGCGGACCCCGGCGGCCCGCGGAGTGAAAAGGGTCCCCGCCTGGCCCGGCAGACGGCCTGTGCCCTCCTGGCGCTGCTAACGCCCCGCCCGCACGGCAAACGGCCCCCCCGCCCTCCTGGCTCTGCTGGGGCCCCGCCCGCGGCCAGCGCCCCAGGCTCTGCAGGCGGCCCCCAGCGGCCCTGCGCGGCGAGAAGGGTCCCCACCCGGCAGACGGCCTGTGCCCTCCCAGCTCTGCTAACAGCCCCACCCCCACTGCGAACGGCCCCGCCCACCCAGCAAATGGCTCCCCCCCCCCAGACTACGTGAAGGAAATCTAACCAAGCCTTTATGAAACAGTGAACTGGGAACTAAAACCAGAGATTGGGTCAGACCAGAGACAAGCCAGTTCCACCCCTCCCTTCGGACATTCCAGCAAGGAAGCAGGGGCCCGCCATTGCAGAGAGGGGAAGTCACCAAAGTTCGGCCAAAGAGATTCCTTCCCAGCAGAATCTACTTTAGCAGGTGTGTGACTCCCACCCGCATCAGATACAAACAACCGGGAAACTTCAAAATCTCTCCGTGGGCGTGACTGTAAGGGCCAAAGGACTCTCGACCCCCAACTCCCAATACTGCCAGTGACGTGGGCGTGACTGTAGGGGCAGAGGGAAGCAGAGAAGACTCCCCACCCCCAACTCCCCCAACTGCCAACTGAGAGGGCGTGACAGTAGGGGCAGAGGGAAACAGAGGACACTCCAGACCCCCAACTCCTCCTACTGCCAGCGGAGTGGGCGTGATTGTAGGGGCTGAGGGAAGCAGATGGGATCCTCGACCCCCAACTCCCATTACCACCAGTGGCGAAACCAATGGTCTTAGCCGCCAGACTCCGAAGGTGTGCCCACCAAAGGGGTCCGGAAAAATTAAACTATTGACTCCCAGAACACAGCTCCACAGCACTGGGGCTTAGATGAATGACAGAGAGAGTGCTCAGTCATTAGGGAAATAGAGCACCCAGAGGGGCTGAAAGTGTAACCAAATCCTTGGAGAACCTCCTCCGGTGTACAGGACCTGGCTGGCTGGCAGGAGGAAGGGGAGGAGGGGCTGTAGAAGTGAAACGGCTCAGGATTGAGAGACTCCCAGGAGCCGCCTTACAGGGATTGCTGTTGACACATTGAGGGCAAATCTCAGCCCGGAGGGCACAGCTTTGCCTACGGGAAGAGAAGAAAATGGATCTCTAAGACCTAATTTTATTTCTTATTTTATTTTATTTTTTCTCTCCCTTTTTCCCTCTTTCTCTCCCCTTCCAAGTTTTATTGTTCTTTCCATTCTCCTCTATGCTATCTAACTCCCCCTCCTTCTTACTTTTCAAGAGCACCTTCCTTCCCCTTCCCCCCAACTTTCATCCCAAGCATTACGTCCTCTATTTCGTGTAACTGTCTAAATGCAAACAGGTGAATGTTTCGAGGCCGTCTATAGTGCTCCTAAATACCTAGCTACTACCAACACCCTGATCCAATTGACGGTTAGCATCCCCCTTCAGTAGAGCAATCTTCTAAAGTAGCCAAGACATACTAACCTGTATACCTTCATAGCACCCAACATAAAGTCCTAAGAACAAAAAACAAATCACTATATGCATACAAAATCCGGAAGCCCTTTATAAATTGAATGAATCAGCTCTAAAGTACAATAAAGCCCAACATCTATAGGCATAATCTCCCACCACAAAGGAGAAACAACAGATATAAACAAAGCCAAAACAAATGTATAGGAGAAAGCAGTTACAAAGCAGTCAAACAGAGCTGGAAAGTAACGTGAACAACATGAAAAAACCAGGGAAAAAAGGAGTACAGATAATGCAGGACAACTTAAATCTACAGGAGGACCTAGAAGCACCAGAAACATGGACAGGGAAAGAAATCAAGGCATACCTAACTCAGATGGAATGGAATTTTAGAGAAGACATGAGACAGCAAATCCAAGAATTGAAAGTATATTTTGAAAACCAACTAAACAAACAAATTCAAACTGCAAAGAACGAGCTTTACCAGGAGATAGAGATCTTAAAAAAAACCAAACAGTGATTTTAGAAATGCAAGAAACCATAAACCAGATTAAAAATGCTAACGAGAATATTACAAGTAGACTAGATCAAGTAGAAGTCAGAACATCAGATAATGAAGACAAAGTTTATCAACTTGAAAAGAATATAGTCAATACTGAAAAGATTCTTAAATCTCACGAGCAATCTATCCAAGAGATATGGGATCTCATCAAAAAACCAAATTTGAGAGTCATTGGGATAGAAGAAGGCACAGAGATTCAAGCCAAAGGAATGGACAACCTATTGAATGAAATAATCCTAGAAAACTTCCCAGAGATGAAAGATGGAATGGATTGCCAAATCCTGGAAGCCTACAGGACCCCAAACATCCAAAACTGTAATAGGCCAACTCCAAGACATATAATTATGAAGATAGCCAACATACAGAACAAGGAGAGAATATTAAAAGCTACGAGGGAAAGGAGGCAGATTACATTCAGGGGTAAACCAATTAGGTTAACGGCTGATTTTTCATCACAGACTTTGAAAGCGAGAAGATCCTGGAACAATGTATTTCAAACGCTGAAAAATAATGGATTCCAACCAAGAATACTGTATCCAGCAAAATTAAGCTTCAGATTTGACAATGAAATTAAAATCTTTCACGATAAACAAAAGCTAAAAGATTTCGCAGCCAGAAAACCAGCACTGCAAAGCATTTTGGGCAAAATTCTACAAGAAGAGGAATGGAAAAACAGTGCCCAAAACCAACAGCGGGAGGTATCTCAGTAAAGGGGGAGGAAAACAACCAAAAAGTAAAAACTAGCCAAACTAAAATAAATAAATAAATAAACATGACTGGAAGTACAAATCATATTTCAATTGTAACCTTAAATGTTAATGGACTAAACTCACCAATCAAGAGACACAGGTTGGTAACCTGGATCAAAAAAACAAATCCAACAATATGCTGCCTTCAGGAGACTCATATGATAGGAAAAGACATACACAGGCTGAAGGTGAAAGGTTGGGAAAAATCATACCACTCACATGGCCCTCGGAAGCAAGCAGGAGTGGCCATACTCATATCGAATAAAATCAACTTCAAACCTAAGTTAATCAAAAGGGATAAAGAAGGACACTATATCCTGTTAAAAGGAACTACTCACCAACAAGACATAACAATTATCAATTTATATGCACCAAATAATGGTGCAGCAACGTTCATAAAACAAACTCTCCTCAAGTTCAAGAGACAAATTGACCACAACACAATAATTATGGGTGACTTCAACACACCGCTCTCGCCATTAGACAGATCCTCCAGACAAAAGCTGAATAAAGAAACTATAGAACTCAATGACACAATCAATAACCTAGACTTAAACGACATATATAGAATATATCAACCATCATCAAGTGGATACACGTTCTTCTCAGCAGCACATGGATCGTACTCAAAGATAGATCATATATTATGCCATAGGGCAACTCTTAGTAAATATAAAGGAGTGGAGATAATACCATGCACCATATCTGATCATAATGGAATGAAACTGGAAATCAATGAAAAAAGAAGGAAGGAAAAATCCTGCATCACATGGAAAATAAACAATATGCTACTGAATGATCAATGGGTTACAGAAGACATAAAGGAGGAAATCAAAAAATTCTTAGAGATAAACGACAATTCAGACACAACATACCGGAATCTATGGGACACAATGAAAGCAGTTTTAAGAGGGAAATTCATTTCCTGGAGTTCATTCCTCAAAAAAAGAAAAAACCAACAAATAAATGAACTCACACTACATCTCAAAACCCTAGAAAAGGAAGAGCAAAACAACAGCAAATATAGCAGAAGACAAGAAATAATTAAAATCAGAGCAGAAATCAACGAAATTGAAACAAAAAAAACCATTGAAAAAATTGATAAAACTAAAAGTTGGTTCTTTGAAAAAATAAATAAGATCGACAGACCCTTAGCCATGCTAACGAAGAGAAGAAGAGAGAAAACTCAAATCACTAAAATACGGGATGAAAAAGGCAATATCACAACAGACACTACAGAAATACAGAAGATAATTAGAAAGTATTTTGAAACCCTATATTCTAATAAAATAGAAGACAGTGAAAACATCGATAAATTTCTTAAGTCATATGAGCTGCCCAGATTGAGTCAGGAAGACACACACAATTTAAACAGACCAATAACAAAGGAAGAAATAGAAGAAGCCATCAAAAGACTACCAACCAAAAAAAGCCCTGGACCAGATGGGTATACAGCGGAGTTTTACAAAACCTTCAAAGAAGAATTAATACCAATACTTTTCAAGCTATTTCAAGAAATAGAAAAAGAAGGAGCTCTTCCAAATTCATTCTATGAGGCCAACATCACCCTGATCCCAAAACCAGACAAAGACACTTCAAAGAAAGAAAACTACAGACCAATATCTCTAATGAACATAGATGCAAAAATTCTCAATAAAATCCTGGCGAATCGAATACAAAAGCATATCAAAAAAATTGTGCACCATGATCAAGTAGGATTCATCCCTGGGATGCAAGGTTGGTTCAATATACGGAAATCAATAAATATTATTCACCACATCAATAGACTTAAAGATAAGAACCATATGATCGTCTCGATAGATGCAGAAAAAGCATTCGACAAAGTACAGCATCCTTTTATGTTCAAAACACTAGAAAAACTGGGGATAACAGGAACTTACCTCAACATTGTAAAAGCTACATATGCTAAGCCTCAGGCTACCATCATTGTAAACGGAGAAAAACTGAAGGCATTCCCGCTAAAATCTGGAACAAGACAGGGATGCCCTCTCTCACCACTTCTATTTAATTTAGTCCTTGAAATAGTAGCCAGAGCAATTAGACAGACAAAAGAAATTAAAGGCATACAAATAGGAAAAGAAGAACTTAAAATATCACTATTTGCGGACGATATGATCCTATACTTAGAAGACCCAAAAGGGTCTACAAAGAAACTACTAGAACTAATAAATGAATTCAGCAAAGTGGCAGGATATAAAATCAACACGCATAAATCAAAGGCATTCCTGTATATCAGTAACAAAACTTCTGAAATGGAAATGAGGAAAACCACCCCATTCACAATATCCTCAAAAAAAATAAAATACTTGGGAATCAACCTAACAAAAGAGGTGAAAGATTTATACAGTGAAAACTACAGAACCCTAAAGAGAGAGATAGAAGAAGATCTTAGAAGATGGAAAAATGTACCCTGTTCATGGACAGGCAGAACCAACATCATCAAAATGGTGATATTACCCAAAGTTCTCTACAGGTTCAACGCAATGCCAATCAAAATCCCAACGGCATTTCTGGTAGAAATAGATAAAGCTATCATGAAATTCATAAGGAAAAACAAAAGACCCAGAATAGCAAAAGCAATTCTAAGTAGGAAGTGTGAATCGGGAGGTATAGCGATACCAGATTTCAAACTGTACTACAGAGCAATAGTAACAAAAACAGCATGGTACTGGTACCAAAACAGGCAGGTGGATCAATGGTACAGAATAGAGGACACAGAGACCAATCCACAAAATTACAACTTTCTTATATTTGATAAAGGCGCTAAAAGCATGCAATGGAGAAAGGATAGCATCTTCAACAAATGGTGCTGGGAAAACTGGAAATCCATATGCAACAAAATGAAGCTGAACCCCTTTCTCTCGCCATGCACAAAAGTAAATTCAAAATGGATCAAGGACCTAGATATCAAATCAGAGACTCTGCACCTGATAGAAGAAAAAGTTGGCTCCGATCTACACATTGTGGGGTCGGGCTCCAAATTCCTTAATAGGACGCCCATAGCACAAAAGTTAATAACTAGGATCAACAAATGGGACTTACTCAAACTAAAAAGTTTTTTCTCAGCAAGAGAAACAATAAGAGAGGTAAATAGGGAACCTACACCCTGGGAACAAATCTTTACTCCTCACACTTCAGATAGAGCCCTAATATCCAGAATATACAAAGAACTCAAAAAAGTAAACAACAAGATAACAAACAACCCTATCAACAAATGGGCGAAGGACCTGAACAGACACTTCTCAGAGGAGGACATACAATCTATCAATAAGTACATGAAAAAATGCTCACCATCTCTAGCAGTCAGAGAAATGCAAATCAAAACCACCCTAAGATACCATCTCACTCCAGTAAGATTGGCAGCCATTATGAAGTCAAGCAACAATAAGTGCTGGCGAGGATGTGGGGAAAAGGGTACACTTGTACATTGCTGGTGGAACTGCAAACTGGTGCGGCCAATATGGAAAGCAGTATGGAGATTCCTAGGAAAGCTGGGAATGGAACCACCATTTGACCCAGCTATTGCCCTTCTCGGTCTATTCCCTGAGGACCTTAAAAGAGCATACTATAGGGATACTGCCACATCAATGATCATGGCAGCACAATTCACAATAGCTAGACTTTGGAATCAACCCAGATGCCCTTCAATAGATGAATGGATTAAAAAACTGTGGCATTTATACACAATGGAGTATTACGCAGCACTAAAAAATGACAAAGTCATGGATTTTGCAGGGAAATGGATGGCATTAGAGCAGATTATGCTAAGTGAAGCTAGCCAATCCTTAAAAAACAAATGCCAAATGTCTTCTTTGATATAAAGAGAGCAACTAAGATCAGAACAGGGAAGAAGAGCATGAGGAAAAGATTAACATTAAATAGAGACGAGTGGGGGGAGAGAAAGGGAGAGAGAAGGGAAACTATGGAAATGGAAGGAGACCCTCATTGTTACACAAAATTACATATAAGAGTTTGTGAGGGGGAAGGGGAAAAAAAAAACAAGGGAGAGAATTAAACAACAGCAGATGGGATAGAGAGGGAAGATGAGAGGGAAGGGGAGGGGGGATAGTAGGGGATAGGAAAGGTAGCAGAATACCACAGTCACTAATATGGTATTATGTAAAAATGTGGATGTGTAACCGATGTGATTCTGCAACTTGTATTTGGGGTAAAAAATGGGAGTTCATAACCCACTTGAATCAAATGTATGGAAGATGATATGTCATGAGCTTTGTAATGTTTTGAACAACCAATTAAAAAAAATTCATAAAAAAAAAATAACATACAGGCTAGGCACCATTGGAAAAGTAGTTGCACATAGGTAAAATGTAGCATAATTTGTTTTTTAAATATAACCATGAAATAAAACACATAACTTTGCATATTTTGAGAACTAAGTACTCTTTGAGAATTAGTTATGAAATTATAAATGAACTCTTTCCATAGTAAAATACATTTATGCATGTATACAAAACCACAATAGGAAAAATCATTATTCGTGTCAAATAAAGAATTCTTAGTTTCAAAAAAAAAAAAAAAAAGAAAAAGAATAGAAATGCCAGTTCCTACTCCTCCCTTGTAGGCCTGTTATGGTTTAGATATGAGGTGTTCCTCCAAAAGCTTGTGGGTGAAAAATATGAGAACGTGCAACAGGGACATGATTAGATTATGAGTTATCACCTATTCAGTAGACTAATCCACTGATAAGAATTAACTGGGTGGCAAATGTAGGCAGGTAGGATGTGGCTGGAGGAAGTAGATTAGTGGGGACTTGCCGTTGGGATTTATATTTTGTCCCTGGTGAGCAGAGCGCTCTCCCTCTCCCTCTCCCTCCCTCCTTCTCTCTCTGTCTCTCCGCACTTCCTGGTGGCCATGTCCTGAGCTGCTTTCCTCCACCACTCCCTTCTGCCATGATGTTCTACTTCACCTTGGGCCCAGAGCTATGGAGTCAGCCAACCTTGGACGGAAAAACCTCTGAAACTGTGAACGCAAAAGAAACTTTACCTTCTCAACATTATTCCTGTCAGATCTTTTCATCAAGTCACCCAGAAACTGATTAACAGGGCTGTCATTTGCTGTCATTTGACCTATGACTTGTAGAAGAGGGATACCAGAAGCCCAGCCTCTTTCCT
This sequence comes from Marmota monax, assembly GCF_021218885.2. NCBI lineage: Eukaryota > Metazoa > Chordata > Mammalia > Rodentia > Sciuridae > Marmota > Marmota monax. The sequence goes on from NW_026695228.1 coordinate 5,548,769, forward strand.
CCAACAGAGACAACTCCCAGGTATTATTTACACTCTCAAGGTATCCTTTGTGCCCATAGAGAACCCCTTTCTGGCACTTTCCCTGTTATTACAGCCTTATTTTACAGCCTTCTATCCCACACCTTCACCAGTTCATCCTCTTACATAGAAGACATTCCCCTTTGACTAGGAGGCAGCATAAACAGAAGGAGCAAAAATTACTGGAGAAAGCCCTCCCCCTTGAATTTATACATATTTCTCTACAACTGTCCACTCATGTGCTCAAGTGCTTCCCACTGGTATTAAATTAATCCACTCAGGATAAAAGCCCTGAAAACATTAAATAAAAATCTTGCACTGTGTGGAATGTTTATACAGATAGATTTTTCTGGAAAGGAATGGGCATTTTAATATACTTACAGCTAATTAACTCTAAGGAAACTCAAGCATTTCAAAATCATGGTTTTGGCAAAAAGAATTGAAACCCACAGAATGAAAATCAAAATTGTAATTTTCTAGAGTAGTCAGATAATTGTGTAAGTGTGTTGATGGGGAAGAGAGTCACTTTCTAATTAGAAGAAAACTTCTAAGAATCCCATGCCACAGTAAGCATTTTTATGAAAACTCCAATGGAAATCAAGAGCCTTGGCAGTCTCTCTCTTTTTTTTTTTTTAACTTAAGAAGATTATACTCAACCAACTGAGAGAGTTATTTTTCTATAAGGAGCCTCTCTGTGCTCACAAGTAAGCCTATATTTCCTTGAGGGCGTGGTAAAAAGGAGAGAAACAGCCCCCTTTCACTGCCCCTGAGGATCCAGTCCATGCTCTGGTTGCCTCTTTGATAAGCCTAATGTTTTAGGTGTGCTGTGCAGAACTAGAGCTGAGGGAAGGTTCTTAGATAGGCAACTTCGTGAGAGGTGCCCTTGGAGGAAACTTGGAGGGAAATGAGGGAAGGGGGGAAGGCAGATTTTAAAAAGGCAGGTGAAGTTGTTTTTGCTGAGGTTTAACCTCATGTGACTCCACACTGAATTCTAGATGTATCCTTCCCAGAAGCAAGGGCGCTGGTATCTTGGACCCTTGGCAAGTCATTCACTGGCCATGGGCTGTTTGGAGGAGATGGGGAGGGCAGGGAGTTATAATCACCCAGCATCTCTGGGTATGGTGGCATCAGCTAAGGAGAGAACTCTTCTGGAGAAGAAAGAAGTTGTTAGCAACCAGTACCCAAGAAACTGAGGGCTGACACCCCAGCCTAGTAAAGAGGTGAGGGCACCAGAAGCATGTCATCTCAAAAACTCCATGTCCCAGAGGAGACGCCACTTCAGGAGACTCACTATGTAGTGTGCCTTGTCATTCAGTAGTTTTCCAATAATTTTCTAAAGAAGAAAACTAATCTTCAAATCATTCCAGTCTATAATTACCCAAGGCTGGTGTCACAATGAAACAGAATGACTTCTTTTTTCTCTTGCAATTTAGCCTTTTGGCTTTAAGATGCATATCTCATCCTCTCTAGCTCCCCACCTTCTCCTGGGGTCCCTCACCCAGTTCACTGCCTATTCTTTAGGGTTTTGTTCTCAGCACATGAGATCTTTCTCTAAGGAAACAGGATGTGTGGATTACGGAATTCTGTTGTTTCCAGCTCAGCCAGGGACTAAGCCAGAAGATGAACAGGTTCAGGGTCTCACCTTTTTGATAAAGAGTTAGGAGAGTCATTTCCAGCAGCTGCAGATTTCTGTTAAGTATCCGAAATCACAGGATATGGTCCTGTGGGAGGCTTCAGGAACAGCCGGTCAAACTGGACCGTCCCAGTGATCATCTCTGAGAGTCCAGGGAAGCCACAGATTTGTCAGCATCTAACCAGACTCCTGGAGAGGGGGCCACAGGCAGGAGCAGGACCAACCATGCTCTGGGTGACAACAAAGCCTCAGTCAGACACGCCCAGGAAGTTCAAGAAAAGTGCCACATGAGACATCTTAGTCAATTCAGAGTCCTTTTTAAATTAAATAGCCAGTTTCTGAAAAAGCTGCATTTTGAATGGGCCATTTAAAGACTCAAAACCAGCACTGAGTTTAGAAGAGAATGAAAGGGGGCGGTGAGCAGCCTTTTGTCAGCATCCCCACCAGACCACTGTGCCTACTGAGCTCAGGTCTGTCTATCAGGATTCACAGCGCATCCTCCCCACTGAGCAGCTGAACTGGGGGCTCAGAGCTCTGCGTTCTGGAGACCATTTTTATGGTAAGCAGCATGAAAGGGAGGATAGTGGGTGGTGACTTTTGTTTGAAATGCATTGTGTTTGGGAGCCTTTTGAAGAGCAAAAAATAGACCTATTTATTGACCTAAAGCCATCCATGAAATGGGATATGATCTCGAGTACAAAGAATAAAATAAAAATTTTTCAATATTGTAGTTACCTAGAGTTTTTTTTTGTTGTTGTTGCTGTTTGTTTGTTTTTTAATGAAGCTGAGAAGACTCTTTTTCCTTCATCTACAGTCCTAATGCTGCATTTCCTGCAGAATCCTGAACAGCAGTAGCTGTTTCTGGGCCTCAGACAAAGACAGAGTTAGGGATGGGGACAAGGATAAGGATGGCACAGAGATATCTAGCTACCTCCATCTCTCTATCTCTCTCTATCTATTTATATCTAGATAGATATAAGTATATCTATAGATATATAAAATGTCTATCTAGATATAATTAGATATAGATATCAATATAGACATAGATATAGACATAGATATAGATATAGATATATACTTGAACAGAGTCCTTTTTATATCCTCTATGAGACCTAGTGAGACAGTTCACATCTCTTTGCTTTTAAAAACTGTCATCCTTTTCTAAGCAGGGGTCCCACATACTTCCATGTATTATCTCACAAAATCCTTAAGGAAAAGCAATGAACTATTTCCACTTTAAAACAATAAAGAAAAAAACAATGAAATATATCCACATTAAAAAGATGAAGAAATTGAGGCTTAGGACATCATTGAGCTTGCTCAAGGCCACACACCCAACAAACAGTGCTAAGATTTATTTGAAGCCTGCTCAGTCTGACCCAGGGCCTGCATTCTTCAGCAATGTTTCATTTGATGGAAGAAAGGCACACTCTAGAGAGCAGCCACCTTCAGCAGGCGTTTCGTGTGACCTTTGGAAGGGAGAATAGAGAGCAAGATGCAGAATGCACTCTAGTATTCCAGAGAGCCAGTTTCTCTTCAGTGCACCAGCCTGTCATCCTGCTGTTCACAGCTTGACTTGAGGGTGGTGTGTGGATTGACAGCTCAGTCACCACTGACTCATCTCTGTCCTTCATCCTTTGTGGCCAGTCACCCACCAAACTGAAATGGACTTTCCTTTGAAATGACTCATGACCATCCTCCCTCACTGTATTTTTTCCTCCACTTTGGGCTCAGCCTTCATCTCTTCCTATTAAAATCACATCAACCTTCCTCCAAATGGCTTCTGTGACTCAGCTCTCTTTTCCCTCTTCCTGTCTGCCTGCCCACTACTGGACATGGCTTCCTAAAATAGGGTGCTCAACCTTTCACTCCCCTGCTTAAATTCCTGGGATAGCTATAGATTCTTCCACAGCCTAAAATCCATTTCCTGCTTTTTTTTTTTTTTTTTTTTTTGTCTTTCCTCATCTCAGAGAGCCAATATTCATCCCCAGCCTGTCCTTTCTATCATCTGTCCCCTTAAGTGCCTGGACAATATCATCACCATCTTTGTCCCCTCATGCTGTTACTTAAATCATATCCAAATGTCAAGGTCACATTCAAATCTCACTACACCCATGAAGGTGAGACAGGGGCAAAGGACAGGTAGCTGATTATCAAAGGGAAGGAAATGTGTTGCTAACACCTTCATCTCTAACTTCCCCTGCTCAAGGGCTGCTAACACTTCTGAAGATCTGCACTTTCTAACACAAGTGATTACCCCCTGGGGCTGCTCTTTCTAGCCTTTGCGAAAGCACACAGGATAGAAAGAAGAGGTAGGGAGGGGAAGAGGAAATCTAAGATCTATAAAGGGGCAAGACCCACCCCTCCTGTGGGCATCCAGCTCTGAGCCCTCACTTCTCTCCAGGGAAGTCTGCTATCTCTGTTCTGTCTCTTTCTTAAATAAAACTTGCTTTCTATACTTTCTTGGGCATTTTTCGGGTGTTTCATCTTCAACACCAGGGGAATGAGGACCTGATCCTGATTTCCAAGACTGGTATCAAACCACAGTCCATGAATTTTTGAGAGGTAAGAGAGCTGTTTGAGTTTAGATCACTGACAAAAGGAAAGACAGACACAAGTCCAAATGCAAACACATTATTTGGAAGTTATAGAAAAATATGATAGGGAGAGAGAAACAGGGAGACAAGGCAGCCAATACATCATCAAGCCATTTAGCACTGCAGACAACTGAGGCTTAATCCTGTGGAGAAAGAAGGAGCCAGCTCAGGACATTCTATTATCCCACCCAGAGGGTGGTACTGGCACTCCAGCAGTCATCCACAGTGGCTAGAGAGATGCTCCCACAAAGCATTCACTCCCCAACACTTCTGACCATTAGCAAAGCAGACTCCAGTGGCAAGAAAGAGCCCCAGAGGCAAGAAACACAGTGCTGGACACTAGTATGGCAACATGTAAATCAATGGATGTGTAACTGATGTGATTCTGCAATCTGTATACGGGGTAAAAATGGGAGTTCATAACCCACTTGAATCAAAGTGTGAAATATGATATATCAAGAACTATGTAATGTTTTGAACAACCAACAATAAAAAATTTTAAAAAAAAGAAAGTGGGCTGACCTAAATGGGCAGCACCAGGATCTGAGGCAATAATAGCATCATTTACTATCACCCTCTCTCTTGCGAGTGAAGAGAGTACTATTAACAATTATTCTGAGATAGGCAATATTCAGGACCGTCCTGAGCAAATTAGCACGTATGGCCTTGCATTTTAACTGTGAGCTTTGCATCTGTGCTGTGGCCTCTCTCTACACGGAAGAGACGATCCTCCTTTAGGATACATTCTATGCAGTTCAGTTATGTGCTGTCCAGTATAGGCAGCTCAGTGCTTAGGACAGGAGATGGTCAGAAAATATTGGATAGCTGGTCCTAGGATGGAATAGCCACCAAAAATTCAGAGTAAGAAACTACCCCAAAAGCACAGATTCTGAAGTCAGTTAGCCCAAACCCCACTGCCTAGCTATTAAACCTTAGTGTAGAAACTGCACGTCTCTGAACCCTGATTCCTCTTCTCTCAAGTGGAGATGATGAATTATCTTCCTGTAGAGTTGCTGAAGATCAGAGATGTCTATGAAAAAAAGCACCTAGTGTTTAGTAAATCAAGCTACAGCAATCATATTATTACAAAAGCTATCTTTTAAATATAATGATATGATTGGTATCATTTTAGATCATTACCCTTCCATCACAAGTATGCACCCTATTTGTCTCAGCTCAGCATTTTCTCTTCTTCCCTGTGGCTGTGGGCATTTTAACATGGCACATGGATTGATCTCTCCTAAAATACACTGTATTCATGGAAATAAAAAAGGTAGAATTTGACTAGAACTTCTTTAAGTCGGGGGCAGATATGGATTTGGAAAGGTGGAAGAATTTTCCAGCAAAGAAGTTTAGAGGATAAGATCTGGCATGAGCTTAAATCAGAATCTCTAGAGTAAGTGCCACTATTTCTTACTGCTTAAAACTATGAATGAAGAGAAAAGCCATAGTAGGAAGGTGCCTGAATTCTCTAAAGAAGATTTCTAATACCTTGGAAATAAATAGGTCTTACTTATGCTCCTGAGATGTGTTACTGATTTATGGCGCAAACTATTGCTTTTGATGTCCACTTCCTTTATATTCATGGAAACACAAGAAAACCATTACTATCTTCTGCCATGATGTTCGGCCTCACCTGGAGCCCTGAGGATTGGCGCTGGCTGTCTAGGGATTAAGACCTCTGAAACTGTGAACCCCCAAATAAACTTTTTTTCTCCTCCAAAATTGTTCTGGTTTGGTCTTTTAATCACAGGAATGAAAAGGCTGACCAAAACAGTAACCAAAGGCATTATATATAATGTTCAGGAAACAACTTGAAAGATAACCTGAAAAAAATATCCTTTGCTTTCTCTTTGTTCTTTCTTTCTTCTTGATGGATAGAATGCAGGTATAATAGCTGGAAATTGAGCAGCCATGCTAAACCATGAATTTAAGGCTTGAGTTAGTAAGGAGTTAACTCCCTGCTATTTTACATTTCTACTTTTAATAGCTAACCGAAGTGTATATCTTCTTGCTTTTGGTGGATTTATCAGTTTTAGAAATTATTTATTAATGATCTATAGTAGTCAATATGTGTATTTTGTTTTATGACCCTCCACCCACCCACATACACATCCTTCATCTCAATATACCTCTATTATATATTATGGATGCGGTTCAGATTCACTACCATGTCAAGTAGTATACTATAAATACTTTTTTCTTTTACAAATTTCATTGCACCTAGAATAATAAAGGGCTTTTTTTTCTCACTTCCTGTTCTACATAATGATTGATAATTCTCTCTGCCCTGTCCCGTAGCCTCTCAAATCACATTTATTCTCTAGAATCTCCTTGCCTTTGGTTGTCCTGCCCCTGGGTCTGCAGCATGGCCTCCCTCCACCCTTACTGAGGGGCTGAGCTTTACTTCATTTCTGCATAGAATCCATGATTTTCTTAAGATCAAGTGTCTCATTTACTGCAGAGACCTGCTTCCAGTAGCCTCCTAAGAAAGCATGTCTACATTACATGGAATATCTCTTGGTGAATTATAACACACAGATGGCCCAGAATTTATATGGGTGTGGACTCCGTGGGAGACCTGGATGAAGTGATGTTGATAGAATATCATGTCTTTTCTCCACTTTAGGTACAACTGTGATGCTGGGAAGGAAAATAACCATGGCAGGGAAGCACTCTCCATAATGGGCCTTTCCAGAAAGAGGGAAAAGGCTTCAGTAAGATGGTGGAGGCCAGAGATCCAGGAAATCTGGACGTTTCTCTTCGGAATGTGCTGCCTTTCAAAAATCTGACTTGGACTCACTCCCCAAGGGCAAAGCAATGTTACGTGGCACTTTTTCCTCTCATTGCCTGGAGTGATAGAATCTGAAAGCCAGCTCCCCAGTGCTCATTAGCTCTATAATTAACTGCATAGCATTTTCAACTCAAAATCCTCCAGCAATGTACAATGGAATCAGCAGATAAAACAGCCCAGCGAGAACAGGGCAGTCCTGTTAGCCAAGGTAACAAACTAGCAGGAGTGCCTCAGAGATGCCAGGAGCCCTGCCCTCCCCTTCCCAGGTGCTCAGCAGCCCTTTGTCTCACACTGCCAGCAAGCTACGGCTTTGGGGAAAATCAAGGTTTTGTGCCATTTCTCTGGCAAGCTTGAATGGGTAGCTTGGAAAGTCTGTTTTGCTCCAGGTAGAAAACCAGTCATGATGAATTAATCCAATACACTTTCTTGATTTTTAATTTAAAATTGTACCTTGAGGTATATTAGCCGAAGGCTGTGCAGCAGGCAAACACACAAGACTCGAGGGAGCACAAGGAGAGGCTCTTTCCTGCTACTTGGCTTTCATTGACCCAGAAAATCAGCGCATGATATTACTGCAATGTATTCTGAGCAACATGAGAATCAACTGAGAAGTCAGTCCTTAGTGGCTTATAAGTGTAACAAGAGTTCTGTGGTCCATAAGCAGTGACTGGTGTACATGTTCCATTCCTAAGGATTACACAGGAGCTGGGCGAGTGTGTGTGTCCTTTTGGAAGATTTGGTGTGATATCCTGTTGTGTGAAGGACAAAGCAGCACTGGTTCTGCCCTATGGCTTCATCTCCTTCTTCTGTTTCTCTCCCATACCCTACAAAGCAGGAAGTGGCCTATATTCTAAGCTGATATTTCCCCAAATATATATATTTCCCCAGAGGTTGAAGCAATGTGTCTTCAAAACACTGCACCATGATTGTGGAACACGTGAAAAAGACAGGCTCAACCCAAGTTCCCTTCCTGCTCGTGGCTTTATAGGGTTTTCACATGTTCCTGTAGTCTAGCTCTCTTAAGACTGAGCTACTGAACTTGGGCATTTCCAAAACTTACCTGATCATAGAACCCTTTTACTTGGGGGAAGGAAATGGATATTTTCTTATATTTCACAGACCCTGGGTCTAAGGAATGTAGTTTAGGAAACCCCATGGATGCAAGTGGAGCTAGCCTTCCTGGCCTCCAGTCCCCATGGTGTATTTCAAAGCTATAATAACACAGACTTGAAAAAACCCAAGCGACCAGATTTTCTGCCATATCCTGGTTGGCATGCCTTAGTCAAGTTACTGAACTGCTATGAGATCCATTTCCCCCTCTGAAAAATGGAGACAATAACATTTACTTGTTTTAGCGAGATTGACAAAGATTATATGAAATATTATTTATAAAACCCCACCCCCCACTGAATGTTGCCCTAAGTGGACTCCAAAAATAGCTTAGTAGTCTTTTCCATTTCTTTTTAAAATTCTCTATTCCTTCTCACATCCGCCTCCCTTCATCAAGGACTCAGTGTTGCCTGATTATTCCCAGATACATGAAATGTCCTTTCACAATGAATGATGTAGAGATAAACCAGGAAGAGGGAATTGCACTGAAGTCCCCATTCTCAAACATTCAGGACATCAGAATTATTTGACAAGAATGTTTTTCTTTTTTTAAATACATTTTTTAATGCTCATGCCTGAAGGTTCTAATGCAGGATAGTAAGGGTGAGGTTTTCTAGTTTAATCTCCAAGGAGTTATGATGTACCCAAAATTTTGGCAATGGTAAGGTTTAAAATATACATCTATATATTTATCTTTATGTAGGTCTAGATTTAAAGACTATCAGACATTTCCATGAGAGCAAACACTGGAGAGAGAGAGAGAGAGAGAGAGAGAGAGAGAGAGAGAGAGAGAGAGAGAAGGTCAGAGTCCTGGTGATGGAGAAGTTCTAGGGGCAACCTCTGTCTACTTATCATTTCTCCTGAAAAGGTGACCAGGGTGGTGGCCAGGAGATGGATAAGAGATCAGTGTGGCTGGGGTAAGTGAAGCTGTGGCTTTTGAGACACTGGCAGGCCCCCTCCACCAGCTGTGCACCTGAGCTTAGTGAGTAGCTATCCCTTTGATCCCAAAGTCACTTCCAGCTCTGCAGATGCCTCTGACTGCACCAATTACAAAAGTGTGGCATCATAGTCAATGATCCCTTGACAAAAACGTTCAGGGATCTGGGAAATCTAAATACTGAATCGTCCATAATTTAGAGGTCCTTCTTTCTGTCTCAAAGAGTAATCAGGTTGAATTATTCCATCTCCTGGTGTCCACATAATCTTCAAGTGTCACCATGCCTTATTTGAATCAAACCACCAAACTGCTTTCCATTTTGCTAATCCAAAATTGGGATATAATCATCCAGGAGAATTGTCTAGGAAATAAGGAAAACATCACGGAAAAGGAAGCAAAGGAACCAAAAGTAAATAAGATCAGCCCTAGATTTTAGGGTTCATGTAAGTATTTAATAATTGACACATACTGTCCAACAGGGTTCATGGTTTGAAGTTTAATGGAAAGAGGAACAGTAGATACCATGTTTGGCTATCAGACCATAAATATCTTCTTCACATAGAAGATGCCCTTTACCTCTGTCTCCCAGCTTGGCCCAGGGTCTGGAGCTCTTATGGTAAGAACTCCATAAATTTTAGCTGACTAACTGAATAGGATGATGCTGATTCTAGTACCAACTATCAAAACAGCAAATTGTTATGATGATATATATTCTGTGGCCACACTGCAGTGTCCTCTCTGATGGAGTAGTGGTTCAAAAGAGGTAATAGATAACATCACAGTTCTAGGCAATTACAATCTTGTCTGGCAAGGAAGATTTATTTTTACACTCACTAACATGCACATTCTGCATTCAACACTCAAAACAACAAAGAAAACTACTGAAGAGCTGTGACATGAAGATGTGATATGGCGACTTGGGTTAAAGAAGAATGTGGTTGGTCTGGGGACATATAGAAAAGAGATACTCTTCATTAAGTAGCAGAAGGAACATTGGCTGTGGAGTCAGGCAGTCACAGACCTGAATTTGAGGTTCCTGTGGTTTACTTTTACATTCCTCTTTTGTCAAAAAGAATAATGGCACCTAATTCACAGGGTTGCTGGGAAATTTTAAGGAGTTAGAATTCAGAGCTAGGTAATATCTTTTTGTTTTTAATAAATATTTTTCTTTGGGGTAGTATGACCAACTGAACAATGGCCCCCAATGATGTCTACATCTTAATCCCTGGAGCCTGGGAGTATGTCACCACACATGGGAAAAGGACTTTGGAGATGTCATTATGTAAATGATTTGGAGATTAAGATATTATTCTGGATCATCTGGAGACAGTGTATTTACAGAAGTGCTTATAAAAGAAATCAGGAGGGTCAGAGACAGAGAAGGAGATACAAAAACAGAAAAAAACAGACTGATTCAGGGCCATGAGCCAAGGAATGCTGAGAACTTCTAGAAGTAGAACAAGGCAAAGAAACAGTCTCTCTAGAGCCTCCAGACATGCAGGCCTGCCAACATCTCAATTTCAGACTAATGAAAGCCATTTTGGACTTCTTAGCTCCAGCATACTCTAAAACAATGCTTTTTTAAATATTTAAGTCCCTGCATTTGAGGCAATTTATAATAGCAGCAACAAGGGACTAAAGAAGATCGTTTTTGTTGACTGCTGCTCACCCACCATTAAGGCTAAGGCTTTATTGCTTCAGGAGGACAGCCAAACTGAGACTAGGACAGAGAATTAGGTGTTCAGCTTTGTATATTCAAAGTCGGCTCCAAAAGCAGGCTCAGAAGCAATAGTTGTGAAAGTCATAACTCGTTTTTCAAGAGCTGGGAGTTTTAAAGAGAAAAGGAAAAAAATCAGTGATTGCTAGTTTCGAAAATCTACAGCTTCTAAACTCAGAAGATCTGAGGAAAGAGGAAGAGGATGCGTCCTAACAGTTCAGGCACCACATAGGGAGGAGATGACCTAGAAGAAATGTGAGAGGATGAGATTAAAGATTTAGTCCTCCTTCCTCATTGGGAAAGTGGACATAGACATGTGTGAGTGGATAGACAATGAGGTGCACTGAACTCAGGACATGCTGAAGACCAAGGGGTTTCCCATCTCACTTCAGTAGTTCTGGGAAAATACTCCCTCAGAATATGCCCCTCACTAGAAAGTAGGAAAGTAAAGCAAAAATAGAGGCTTGTGGCATATAATCAGCAAGAGTACCAGAGATCCATACCTCCTTGTGGACCCAGAAGAAGGCAGGGAGGGTCTGTGCATTGGGAGGGGTCTGGGTGTCAGGTACACAGGAATAATGATTACAGTCCATGCTCAATCCATGAACTGAACACATGAGCTCAGCTGAGGTTGGCGAGGATGGCCAATGGAACACACCCTTCCCTTGTAGCTATGGTTCCATGCACATTCCCCTTTTATATTCAGGTACCATCCTAGAGAGAAAAAGAAGCAAAAGAGAATCCCTAAGGAACCTTGACCAGGAGTTTCAACTTTGAATTAACTATATTTAAAGCCTGAAGTAATTACTGACACCGCCTCCCATAATGAAGTTTTAAGCAGGAGAATCTGAGTTATTTTGATTTTCAAAAACTCCTTCCAGAAATAAACAGCAAATTTAATTTGATTATAGAGAAGTAAATTGAATTATACTACTGTATTTGCAAGCCATGACTATAAATTTTAAGACTGGTTCATGGGTATAAAGCATCTGTCACACAACAGGTGCTCAATATCAATTATCTCTTCTGCTATGAATGAAAGAAAGGATTTGTCTAGGGAAAAATGAAGAAGAAGAGCATATTTTAGGGAAGGAACTAGAACTGATTTTGCCTATCCAGTTTAAGGATCTTTTCACTGGTAACAGCAAACTGATTTTTCCTTGGGATCTGTCTCTTCCCTGTTCTTCCCATGAAATTTGATTAGGCTTGATCTCATCCCCAGCTCTGGGGTTGGGCATATTACTGAGGCCTGGTCAGTCTGAATACTTAGCCCTATGTTCACTGTAATTAATTCAAGGGAAAAAAATAGAACCCAAATCTTATGACAGCTAGGAATTCCAAGGGCTTTTCTTGGCACCATTTAGAATAAAGTTCTCTTTTTTTTGGCTTTGATAAGCTGAAAAATATAAGAAAACCTGGGCTTCTTGTGCTATTTTGCAAGGATGAGGGAAATCCTGCCTGAAATTAAAATCAGTGCAGAATAAGGAAGAGTTAAGAGATATAGAAAGACACCAAGAAGTGTTATTTGCACATCTGGATCCATTTATATTTGAATCTTTTTTGCTTAGGTAAATAGTATTTCTATCACTAGCAAATACAGAACTCCCAATAATACATACAGGGATGCACTTGCTGTGTCCTCAAGATAGTAAGGAACTCAGCCTAGCTGGATAGCAGAATCTAAGGTGAAGAACAGTGGCAGGGAAGGCTGAAGGGCAGGGCAGCAGACACCATGAAGGCTCATGAAGTCCAAGTTCAGGGATTTGATTTTGTTCCAGTAAGCAGGAGGCAGCCAGAGTAGGTTGAGGAAAGAGGCGAGATGATGAAAACATAATTTGGGGAAAATTGGAGCTACATCAGGATGGATTAAGGCAGAGGCTCTTATCCTGGGGACCAAATACCTGGGTGGGAAAAATTTAAGTTTTATTTGCACTAATCTCAACTGGAATGTGGCATTTTCCTCTATTTTGAATATAGTAACAGACTACAGTAGTATCAATAGTACTTGCACATTTGTCAACATATAAGTTATAGATATTTTCATATCCCATTACAGTTTTACTGTTACTGTTTTAAAATTATGGTGGTTACAGAACCCACCATTGGTTCTTGTTGTATAAGCATTATTATAGAAACACACATTCATAAACTTACAGGAGGAGGGTTTCTATTTCAATAACTGTATTTTAGTATAATTGGTTTGCTTTGTAATCCTACGTATTTTACTTTGTACACTTAAAACCGTTATTTGGAGTGGCTTTGAGTCATGCCAAGAGAGTCCACAGCATGCATGCATACACACACACACACACACACACACACATAGATACACCCACATACAAAAAAACCCAATGATTAAATAACTCTTGCATTAGAAGAAGTGGAAGTCTGGAAACCAAAAGGCTGTACAGAGGCTGTTGACACAATTCAACAATGAAGCCTGGCAGGCTTCAAGTCAGGAAGAAGCATGGAAAGAAAGACATATCTCCAAGAGGCTTTGAAAAATCTCAGCTGGATCTACAGAAGAGAGTGCACCTGTGCGATTCTGGCCATAAAAGAAGATCTAAGAGAGCAATGACTCCAAGTTTAAAACCTGAATGAAAGGGACAAAATTAGTATGAAACAAATGATGAAATGAATAAAACATAACATTTAGAACACAGCTAGTTTAGGGTCAGCTTTGTGATCTCCTTTCATTATATAATCCTTTCAAACAATGGTAGAACTTCTCAAAGGAGATATTCCATAAGAAAGCTTCCACACAAAGGTGATGGTGTGGACACAGATGGATTCTCCTGGGCAGAGTATGTAGAAGGGACCAAGGACCTGTGGCATAGATGCTAGAGTTCTCATCTCTGTCTTCCTCTGTGTTTTGATTCCCTGACTCATCTTCAGAGAACAGTATGGCTATATAGTGACTACAGCAATTTCCAACTTGTCACCCTCATAATGCACTAGCCAGAAGAAGAGAAAAGCTTCTCTTTTTCTACAAATTCCAAGATGCTCATTAAGTTCAAATCTGCTAAGTCAGGTTGTCATGCCCCACCTACCTACAGTTACCACCCAATCCACTGAAAGTAGGATAAACTTGTTGGGTTATAACTCTCATTATATAATCATTTTCCTCTGAATATTCCTGCATTAACAGGAACTTTTGGGGGATTCCTTATATACATACAATTACATTCCACCCTGGCCCCCCAAAGCTCATGTCCGTCTCACAATGCAAAAGGCATTTAGTCCATCTCTAGGAATCACATAGTCACTATTTCAGCATTACACATAGCGCTATTTCAGCATTACACCAAAGTGTAAGTTCAAAGTCTCCTCTGAAATTCAAAGCAAACTTGGCTATGAGCTCTTGTAAAAATCAAAACAAGGTACATATATCCAACATACAGTGACAGAGAGTAAACATTCCCATCTCAAAAGAAAAGGGAGAAAAAAGGAATGGGACCAAAGCAAGACCTAATCCCAGTCATGCCAACAGGTCCCAGAATGCTGCATATAGCATCTAGGACATATGGCTGTTCCCACTAAGGGTTTGAGCAACCCTGCCCCTTTGGCCTTGATTGTTGCAGCCCACATGATCTTTTAGCCTGACCCTGTCTACAGCCAGCAGGTTTTCTCAGCAGAGAATCCATGTTACTGGAATTTCTTAACTCCTGGGGACCCATTCCAGTTTCAACTTCACCTTCACAGATGCTTGCATCACCTTCTCAGGTATAACCTGCAGGGACACCAACTTTGCTGCACTCCATCTGACTTCCCAAGCCTTCTTTTGAAATGTTAATGGAAGTTTCCATGACCTCTTAACTTAAGCACCCTGTGTTCTCGCAGAACCAGCAACAGATGGATGAATCCAAAGTCTACTGGCAGCTTACAGAGTATCACAGCTCCCTGGAATCATGGTTACAGTGACCTCAGAGTGCCTGTATAGCTCAGCATGGTGAAACAAGTGCCTAGAAAACCCAGAGTGCCCCATTATCTCTTGTCAATGGAATTTCCCCTTCTGCATTCTTAAATCTGTAATGAGTATGGTTTAGCCAATTCTTGAGATGCCATCTTTTTAATTTGTTCCTGTACAAAGTACTTAACATCTCTTTAGGGGCTGTAATATCTTTAACAAGTACAACTTTGTTGGCCCCAGCTTTACATGTACTTTTATGGCCAAGCTTCAAGTTTTTAGAATTTTTTAGCTCTCTTTTTTTTTTGCTCCTGATTATCACAGTAAACTTGGCTCAAATTTACCAGCAATATTAATGCCCCCAACGAAATTCTGTGCTGCCTTGAAATTTTCTCCATCAAATTAATTAATCCATCACTTTAAATTCAATCTCCCAATACAGAAGATAATCAGAAATTATTTTTAATCCTTATACTCCAATAAATTAGAAGATAGTGAAGGCATTGATAAATTTCTTAAGTCATATGATCTGCCCAGATTGAGTCAGGAGGATATAGACAACCTAAACAGACCAATATCAATTGAGGAAATAGAAGAAACCATCAAAAGACTACCAACTAAGAAAAGCCCAGGACCGGATGGGTATACAGCAGAGTTTTACAAAACCTTTAAAGAGGAACTAATACCAATATTTTTCAAGCTACTTCAGGAAATAGAGAAAGAGGGAGAACTTCCAAATTCATTCTACGAGGCCAACATCACCCTGATTCCTAAACCAGACAAAGACACTTCAAAGAAAGAAAACTACAGACCAATATCTCTAATGAACCTAGATGCAAAAATCCTCAATAAAATTCTGGCGAATCGGATACAAAACCATATCAAAAAAATTGTGCACCATGATCAAGTAGGATTCATCCCTGGGATGCAAGGCTGGTTCAATATACGGAAATCAATAAATGTTATTCACCACATCAATAGACTTAAAAATAAGAACCATATGATCATCTCAATAGATGCGGAAAAAGCATTCTACAAAGTACAGCATCCCTTTATGTTCAAAACTCTAGAAAAACTAGGGATAACAGGAACATACCTCAATATTGTAAAAGCAATCTATGCTAAGCCTCAGGCTAGCATCATTCTGAATGGAGAAAAATTGAAGGCATTCCCTCTAAAATCTGGAACAAGACAGGGATGCCCTCTCTCACCACTTCTGTTCAACATAGTTCTCGAAACACTGGCCAGAGCAATTAGACAGACGAAAGAAATTAAAGGCATCAAAATAGGAAAAGAAGAAATTAAATTATCACTATTTGCAGACAACATGATTCTATACCTAGCACACCCAAAAGGGTCTACAAAGAAACTATTAGAGCTAATAAATGAATTCAGCAAAGTGGCAGGATATAAAATCAACACGCATAAATCAAAGGCATTCCTGTATATCAGCGACAAATCCTCTGAAATGGAAATGAGGACAACCACTCCATTCACAATATCCTCAAAAAAAATAAAATACTTGGGAATCAACCTAACAAAAGAGGTGAAAGACTTATACAATGAAAACTACAGAACCCTAAAGAGAGAAATAGAAGAAGATCTTAGAAGATGGAAAAATATACCCTGTTCATGGATAGGCAGAACTAACATCATCAAAATGGCGATATTACCAAAAGTTCTCTATAGGTTTAATGCAATGCCAATCAAAATCCCAACGGCATTTCTTGTAGAAATAGAGAAAGCAATCATGAAATTCATATGGAAAAATAAAAGACCCAGAATAGCAAAAACAATGCTAAGCAGGAAGTGTGAATCAGGCGGTATAGCGATACCAGACTTCAAACTATACTACAGAGCAATAGTAACAAAAACAGCATGGTACTGGTACCAAAACAGGCGGGTGGACCAATGGTACAGAATAGAGGACACAGAAACCAATCCACAAAACTACAACTATCTTATATTTGATAAAGGGGCTAAAAGCATGCAATGGAGGAAGGATAGCAACTTCAACAAATGGTGCTGGGAAAACTGGAAATCCATATGCAACAAAATGAAACTGAATCCCTTTCTCTCGCCATGCACAAAAGTGAATTCAAAATGGATCAAGGAGCTTGATATCAAATCAGAGACACGCCGTCTGATAGAAGAAAAAGTTGGCTACGATCTACATACTGTGGTGTCGGGCTCCAAATTCCTCAATAGGACACCCATAGCACAAAAGTTAATAACTAGAATCAACAAATGGGACTTACTCAAACTAAAAAGTTTTTTCTCAGCAAAAGAAACAATAAGAGAGGTAAATAGGGAGCCTACATCCTGGGAACAAATCTTTACTCCTCACACTTCAGGTAGAGCCCTAATATCCAGAGTATACAAAGAACTCAAAAAATTAGACAATAAGATAACAAATAACCCAATCAACAAATGGGCCAAGGACCTGAACAGACACTTCTCAGAGGAGGACATACAATCAATCAACAAGTACATGAAAAAATGCTCACCATCTCTAGCAGTCAGAGAAATGCAAATCAAAACCACCCTAAGATACCATCTCACTCCAGTAAGATTGGCAGCCATTATGAAGTCAAACAACAACAAGTGCTGGCGAGGATGTGGGGAAAAGGGTACACTTGTACATTGCTGGTGGGACTGAAAATTGGTGCAGCCAATTTGGAAAGCAGTATGGAGATTTCTTGGAAAGCTGGGAATGGAACCACCATTTGACCCAGCTATTCCCCTTCTCGGTCTATTCCCTAAAGACCTAAAAAGAGCATGCTACAGGGACACTGCTACATCGATGTTCATAGCAGCACAATTCACAATAGCAAGACTGTGGAACCAACCTAGATGCCCTTCAATAGACGAATGGATAAAAAAAATGTGGCATTTATACACAATGGAGTATTACTCTGCATTAAAAAATGACAACATCATAGAATTTGCAGGGAAATGGATGGCATTAGAGCAGATTATGCTAAGTGAAGCTAGCCAATCCCTAAAAAACAAATGCCAAATATCTTCTTTGATATAAGGAGAGTAACTAAGAACAGAGTAGGGACGAAGAGCATGAGAAGAAGATTAACATTAAACTGGGATGAGAGGTGGGAGGGAAAGGGAGAGAGAAGGGAAATTGCATGGAAATGGAAGGAGACCCTCAGGGTTATACAAAAATTACATACAAGAGGAAGTGAGGGGAAAGGGGAAAATAATACAAGGGGGAGAAATGAATGACAGTAGATGGGGTAGAGAGAGAAGAGGGTAGGGTAGGGGAGGGGGGATAGTAGAGGATAGGAAAGGCAGCAGAACACAACAGACACTAGTATGGCAATATGTAAATCAATGGATGTGTAACTGATGTGATTCTGCAATCTGTATACGGGGTAAAAATGGGAGCTCATAACCCACTTGAATCAAAGTGTGAAATATGATATATCAAGAATTTTGTAATGTTTTGAACAACCAACAATAAAAAATTAAAAATAAATAAATAAATAAATTCAACCTCCCATAAAATCTCAGAACATGGGCAAAATGCAGCCAAGTTCTTTGCCCAAATGTAACATGAGTGGCCTCTAGTTCAATTCCCCAAAGAGTTCTCATTTTCCTCTGAAACCTCATGCACAGTCCATATTCTTATCACCATTTTGCTTTTCTGAACTACCATAAGAATTCCCCATGAAGCTTCACCGACAACATTCTAAAGCTTTTTCCAGCTTGCATCTCTAAACTTTTCAAAATTCTTCCCACAAACCAGCTCTGAAGACTTCCAAACCACATGGTCAGGTTAGTCATAGCAATGACCCCACTTCTTAAGTGCTAATTTCTGTTTTACTTTTTTTTCATCAATTTGACCAAAATACCCAACCAGAACAACTTGGAGGAGGAAAAAATTTATTTGGGGCTCACAGTTTCAGAGATACCCATCCACAGATGGCCTCTTGCATTGCTCTGACCCCAAGATAAGGCAGCACATGGAGGAAGGGCATTGCAAAGGAAAGCTGTTCAGCTCATGGTGGGGTCAGGAAGAAGAGAGAGACAGAGGGGTAGAGAGAAAGAGAGAGAGAAAGAGAGAGAGGAAGGAGTCACAGACAGGATGCACCTCTTAGGACACATCCCCTGTGACCCACCTTCTCCAGTCATGCCCCACCTGCCTACAGTTAATACTCAGTCCATTCAAAGTAGAATGGACTCCTCAGCTTTCATAATCTAATCATATCACCTCTGGATATTCCTGCATTAACAGGAGTTTTTGAGGAACAAATCAAATACCCAAATCATAACAAATATTGACCCAACATAGTCACTAATATTGCCTATTTTTTTTTACTCTCTGAACAATCCTAAGATAGCAAAGCATATGGCCACCCTTTCCCAAATAGTCATGGAGGCTAGGGAATGGCAGGAACTGACTCCTCTTGTTATGGTTTAGATATGAAGTGTCCCCTAAAAGTTCATGTATGAGACAATGTAAGAATTTTCAGAGGCAAAATGATCAGATTCTGAGAGATACAACCTAATCAATGGACTAACAGAATGATATGGTTTAACTGGGTAAAACCACAGTAACTACAGGTAGCTAGGGCAATGCTGGAGAAGGTGGGTCACTGGGGCCATACCTTTGGGGTTTATATTTTATCCCTGGTGAGCAGACTCTCTTTATGCTTCCTAGTTGCCATGTTCTGAGCTACTTTCCTCCATCACGCCCTGCTGCCATGATGTCCTGCTTCACCTCAGGCCCAGAGCTATGGAGTCAGCCTTCCGTGGACTAAGAACTCTGAAACCATGAGCCAAAATAAGCTTTTACTCCTCTACATTGCTTTTCTCAGGTCTTTTGGTCACGGCAATTACAATGCTGACTAAAATACATGAGGACATGTGTTCCACCTGTAGATCTGGGATTTGAGTAGAGAAAAATGGAGCCAGAAAAGAACATGGAAGCTGGACTGCCAAACCCAGAGATTCCCCACCCCCTTAGTAGGTGTGATGAAATAAAAGAGATTATTTAAGTTAGAAAAGAAATATAGAGAGCCAGGTAAAACCTAGAAAGCTGGAAAGGGGAGAATATAAGAGAGCCATTTTGCTCATGAGATAGGAAAGGAGAATTTAAGAGGTGACTAGCTCTTACTACATTGTGAACAGTAGCCCCAATTTGTTTATCCGGTGTCTCCTGACAACTTGTACCACAGAACCTGGCAGTTTTTGAAATGTTTTCATTGAAATCAAAACATTAGAGATTATTGGACATTCATATACAGAATGCTTTCCACCACCCAAGAAGACCCCCATTCCCCAAGAACAGTCACTTCTGCAGGAGGTGTGAGGTGTGTGCTGTGTTGGGGTGGGCGGGGTGGCAGACAGCTCCTTAGCTCTAACTTCATCAGAACCTTCTCTGAGAGAAGTCCTACAGGGACACCCAAAAATGAAGAAGATAGACCTTTGCTCTGCAACAACTTGTGTGTTATCAGGTATACACCTCATAGAGGCTGGCGTTCTAACAGCTAGCTTTTCTTCTCTCATTTTTCACTGTAACCTAGTTCTCAAGCCACCATTTCTAATCAGGAAAAAATTCTTACTCCTTCCAATTCAGGGTCTTCTGGATTGAAGTTTGCTGAATTCAGGATTGAAATTCAGTCTTTTGAAGTTCTTTATTCAGGACTAGCTATGCAATTTTCAGGTCCCATTGCTAAATGACAGCACAAAGCCACTAGTTCAAAATGATCAGTCATTTCAAGACAGCAACATCAGAGCAGTAAATTAAGCACAGACCTTTCTGAGCAAGAGAGCCTGATATAAGTCACAAGACAAAAAGTCAGCCTGTCTCACTCTTCTACCTCCTTAGACTCCATAAGAGGAACTATTTAACTGTTTTTGCTTTCCCATTATCCAGGGTTATGAAGCCAGATTGGAACTTTTACTCATGCAGTATTATCCAGGTAGTGGGCCTCTTCCACTTCAAAACCTTCACTTACCTCTTATGTTGTATACCTCCATTAATTCCAGCATGGCTGGTTGCTTACCACTTTGGGGTCTGCTTGTTCCAAGTCCCATCTCAGTAGTTGTCCCACACCATAGGTATATGGCAAGTAAGGTACAGACTTTCCCTGGCTTATTACCAATCCATAAACTGTATTTTTATTTTTTTACCCTGGCAGGTGAATAACATCTTGGCTGAATATAAGATCCTCCAGACATAGATTTTTTTTTTCTTAGAGTTATATGGAGACATTATTGCTCTGTCTCATAAAATTGTAGTGTTGCCAAAATAAAGTTCAAATGACAGTCTGATTCTTTCATTCTACATAACTTTTTTTCAATCTTGAAGTTTATAGAATTTTTTCTTTACCCTTTAAGTTCAGCAATTTTACCAGGATATATGGAGTTGTATAGCTTTTCTCTTAGTAATACTGTCTACTAATGCTTAGTACATTTTTCAGAACTCTGCAGACTCAGGGTTTTGAGGGGGTTTTGCTTGTTCGTTTGTTTGTTATTTTCAATACTCTCTATTACCTAAGATCAGTTTATTTCTATTATTCACTTATAAATAAGCTCTCTTCCATCTCTTCTTTGCTTACCCTTTACATCTTAGGTCTCATGGGTCTGTATAGCAATTTACATAAGTTCTTTCTCTGTGATTTCTTCTCTTTGCAATTTTGCTCTGAGTAATACAACAGTTCTTGTGCTTGATCTTCCAATTCAGAACTGCACAGTCAACTATATGGTCAAAACTTTTCTGAAACAACTTCTTTAATTGACTATTTAGTTGGCCCCCAACACACCCAGGCTCAATTATTAGTCCCTTGACGAACAAATTCATAAGAATTTGGATTACTCCAGGTCATCTCAAAGGCAGTTCACACTTAAATCCCTGCAATAGTACATATCTCTGTGTTTGAGCTGTAACTTCTAAATGAACACTAATAGTACAATAACTACAAATATGAAGAAATAGAACTTGTGTCACTTTAGTTTTATTAGTATGTGAATACTTGGAGTTTTTGCTGGTGCCAAAAATGTTTTAAAATGAAAAGGAGTATGAACTGGAAGCCATAATATTTTTGTTTGGAGAATAAAAAGTTCAGTTCATTCATAAAATGTTTTACTAAATGTGAATAACATTTTAAAAATTGAAATTTATTCTTTGTGAATGTCTGTTTAATGATAAATTAAATAATGATTACTGAATACTGTACTATGATCTCTGAAAACAGTATTGTCATAGGAAGGAAGGGATATTAAAATATGACTCATGTTCTGTCTCAGTTAAGCGAGCACTCCCCAGATCTGACCTCTGGCCAACTTAGCTGGCAGCTGTGGTGCACAGTCTGCCCTGTGAACCATTAATGACCCAGCTGTCAAATTGCCATCATGATGGAAGTATTGGGTTGAAGTTTTAGTGTTCTCTGGCTGCATCTGCAAACTAAAACACTGTAGGTCTCAGAAGTAGGGAAAATTCACCGTATTTTATTCAGATCCTCTAGAGTTTCTTGGGATCTGGTACCAGCAAGAAGCTCCAAAATAATTCATAAGGCTAGTTCTCACTTATAAGGTAAATAGTAGTATTATTACCCTCATTTGGCAGATGGGGAAACTAAAGCACAGAGAACAAGTTACATTCCAAAGATTAAACAATTAGAAGTGGCATAACTGGTACTGAATCCATGTGGTCTTGCTTCTGAGACTTCACTTTTAAACACTATGATTGTATCCCATCATTTATAAAACAATATTACAAAAGGTGCAATAAACACTACAGCATAGGTATAAATCAAACATAAGGAAAGAATAGTTGATTCTATGTAGGGGTGGTATAGAACAGAAGAGATAGAGCTCTGATGGGTTTTCCATTGGGCTTATTTTTTGTTTTTGTTTTGTTTTGGTTTGTTTGTGGTGGTGGGTATTGAACCCAGGGCCTTATGCATGTGAGGGAAGCACTCTACCAACTGAGCTACATCCTCAGCTCTGTTTCACTTGTTATAAAGGATGATGCTTGAGTTAAGCCTTAAAAGATAAGCAGATGTTCTCCAAGCTGAACTGATTCATAGAGCAGGTGTACAAAGACCAAAAGGTGCTAAGCAGTATGGAATGGTAACCATTTTCTATATAGTGGACCATGGGGCAGTATGCATGGGGATTTAAGGCATTGTAAGAGACAAGACTGGTAAGTCTGTAAGGATTGGATCGTTAAAGGTCTTGTGGGTTGGGCTGAAGGGTCTGGTCCAGAATATATAATCCCTCCTGTCTCCCACCGGAGGTCCCAAATAACCAAAGAAATGAAATCAGAAGCTGCTGCTCCCTCAGCAGAAATAAGATCATGACCTCATACCCCGCACCACACTCAAAAGAAGGAAAGTATTATTACAGCCTGGAGGTTTCTGAGGGAAGCAGAGGCAGGGGCTTCATCTGCAGTGAAACCCCTCCATTGAACTGAATACCCGGTGCCCAATCCTGCAAGAGCACACTAGGCTGAGGTCATTGCTGTCTTTCTGCAAATAAAGTTTTCCACTTCACCATTCTCTGAAAGAATTCCCCCAGGGCCTGAAGCTAACACAAAACCTGTGTGACAGATGAATTCCGCAGGAGAGTTTGAAGTGCACACATCCCACCAAGTACCTTTTCCTTTCTCTCAGCACATGCTGTTACCAAGGGGCAAAGAAGGGAAAGCCATACTGGAAGAGAAAGAGAAGATAAGTTTTCATCAGTTCTCTGATGCAGGGAAGAAAGCAAAAGGTAGTACTTTCAGTATCTTATGAATACTTCCCAAGAGCTAACATACAAGTAGGGCAAAAGTCTTCAAGAATTCAGACTTTCATTGTCAGGGTGGGTGTCTACCCAGATCAAATGAGAGACGATAAAGATGCTTCAATTTTGAATTCCACTATCACTGCAATATTCTTCCCTTTAAAAATGGCAAAGGCCTTAGCTTGAAATATTAATTCACAAATTAGCATTTATTTGCATCTCTTTCTTATGCCCCCAACATTATGAATAAAAATTAACTAGTGAAATCAATTACAGAAATATCAAAACAGTTATTTGGAGCATAACAGAAAAGAAACTCAACCCATACACATGCACACATACCCTCTTTCATTGTTCTGCACACCGCAGGAGTTTAATAGGAGTATATGAAATGATAGACTGAACAAAGCACTGACTGACTGAATTAATGCCCCCCTTGAAGCTGTTTGACATATCTCTTATTCCTTTTTGTTTCAGTTTCCTGGGTACAAGAAGCAGGGAGCCTGAAGGAATTGAGAGTCGACTCTACCATGGTGTTAAGTGGAAAGCACAGTCCAATTGTATCACATCAACCTGCAAGCTAGGTCAAAGCCTGGCCACCAGCCAAATAACCACATGATCAAATAGTCACCTGTCTCCCAACACCCATTGCCTCTTCCCAGCTACCCTGGAAACAGGGTTCTTCTTTTTCCTAGCTTAGTAAGTGGGAATCATGATCCATATGCTGGGGAGAAAGCAATTTCCAGGTTTTGTTCTCAGAGAACTGCCTGCTGGACCCTCAGTGAACTGGCTGCTCAGTTTAATATGGATGATTCTCAGGGACATTTGATAAAAGATCCCAGCAACACAGGTAGCATGATTTGGAGCTACCTTGGCAGTTCTTACTCACAAGGGCATCCTTGGCGAAACTGAGAAATAAGTTTTTCAGTCCTTTCCATAATCTTTGGCTAAGGAGGTGAATGAAGCTGTTTCATTCAGATCATTCAGCTGGGCTTTGCTGAACTTTAGGCTCCTGGCTGCAAGGAACTTATTGTCTGCTTGGACCGACAAGATCTATGTCCATGGTACAAAGAAAGGAGCAGTTCAAATAGTATCTCATCAAGAACTAACAGACCATGGGGAGGATATTTACACCCTCCCCTCTTTTTGTCAGTGACAGGAAAAGAAATGCTCTAAACCACAATAAACATCCCACCACACAGAAAGTGAACAAGTCTCCAACTAAAAAGCCCTCAGACCTCTCTCACAAAGCAGTGATTTTGGGACTGCAAACAGATACTTCTCTCACCTCCACAATATACAACCGGAGAAAAAAAACAGGAAGGTATTTTACATCCTCTTCCAACAAGAGCTAAAAAAAAAAAAAAGACATTCGTTCCTTTACACAAGCTTATTTTCAGTAAATGGGTGCCACCTGAAAATTTGACCAGTAGTACTTGGACTTTTGTGCCTCAGAATAATCTGGAAGGTTATTTAAAAAAAAAATGTTGGATTCTACCCCTAGATCTTCTGATTCAGTAGGTCTAGCTGGAGCCTGAGCATTTGCTTCCTTAATCAGTTTCCAAATGATGCTGATACTGCTGATCAGGGGAAGCTGCTAATTTAGAGAATAGTATTGATTTTATACCCCAAATTTTATACCCTGAATGCCTTTGGATTCTGCTGGTTTTGAGGATGGTGCTGAAATGGACGTTGTACATAAATGTTTGACCTATCAATATTATAGATCACACATAATTCTACATAAAGCTGTATTAGCACACAGTGAGATGATGTGGGAGAAGAGGTGGAGAAGGGCAGAAAAAGTCCAAGGAGATAGGCACCAGAACAAAGGTTGCCATAATGACAGACCCTCACTCAAGGTTGGCAAAGTCAAATACCCCTGGAGATAACAAACACTCCTGGAGATAATGTAACCAGAGAGTGGCTGCTGGAGTGAGAAGTGGCCTGTCTGCTACAGTACTGCAGACTTTGAAGGACAGAGTCCTTACTTAACTCTAGATGGTCACTATTATTCAAAGAATAGGGTTCAGTATTTCACAGAGTTGCCCAATTTTCAAAAGAACTAAAATTTTTGGATTTTTGTAATGATATCCAAATTCAGAATAATAAAAATGTAGTCTATTCAATACAATTGGGCAATTCTCCAGAATTCACTTGTGAAACAATTGATATCCTTTAAAGGATATGAAAAGTAACCCCTCTGGCCAGAAGATGAGCAAATCATCTCGAATTTGGAGTGATGGGGCTTTAATAGCCTGCCAGAGACATGGAACTATATGGGGATCTCATGAGAATCAAAAGGATGTCAGTAGAGGAAAGAGACCAGGAATCAGGAGGTAGGGAAGGAAGGGGGAAATGCTGGAATTGATGTTGGCCAAATTATATAGTTATATCTTGTGCATATACAAATATGTAACTACAAATCCCATCATTATGTACAACTATAATGTACCAATTAACAATGTTGAAAAAAAAGAAAGGAAACCCTTTTGGGTTTCTTCCTTTGGAAGACTGATCCATTTTCTTAAAAGTCTCTAGTTTCCCTTCTTCTCATCTTTGTCCCAACCATGTCCTTTGCTCTCCCTGCTCCCCCAGCTCCTTATCCCAGGATCTTTGAAGCACACAGTCATTTTGGATGATAAGAGTCACTTTCCGAGCCATTTTGGCAAGAGATGAACCCTGGTTCCATGCCATCCTTCCAAGCAGTAGTAGAATGACGAAGCAGTTTCAAGAAAGAGAAGGCAAATTGGAATTAAAATTTTTTTCAAGTAGCAATTAATTAGTAGCTGAAGCAGCCTCCATAATCTCAAATCTAAGACTCCCCATTAAAAATTAAGTTGAATTTAATTAGCATTGTTGCTATTTTTACTTTGAACAAACTATTAAGTGTTAGGTCAATTAAGTATAAGAAAAATGAAAACTTTTATTTTAACCTTTTCACAAGTTAAATTGGAATCTATGGCTTAGTCTGAAGGCAGAAATAGGGTCTAGGGTGAGGGACTGGGCCTGTTTGCCTGGGATTGAGAGGGCTTGGCAGATACTAGTCTTTCAGTGTGAAAGCCTGAGAAGTCCTAAGCAAATTAGGACAGGATGGACGTCCTAGCTTCTAATTCCTCCCTAGATCTCATTATTTGAAATGACACAAGAAAAAGCAAATTGGAGAAGAGGGACAATGAACACCTTGATCTCACCTACACTGTTTATATGTTGTCGTTGTCAGAAAAATTTTGACAGAGGAGCAATTCTGCCTTCATCTCTCTAAGAGAGCAGGTTCATGCAAGATAAGCCAACACGGAATTTCTTTTAAATCTTTTTTTGATGGATACCAGGAAATAAAAGAGAATCTTCCAGTTCATGTCCAATTCCAAGGCACAGTAGCCCATCTGCAAATAAAACATACTTCAATCAGATTAGTAGCTTTCTCTCCCTTGGAAGTCAGGAACTATGAAGAAGTTTGGAAAAAAAGCATAATCAGTGCTTGAAAGCCCTCCTACCTAAAAGGAGTTAATTCTAAGGTGAGTTCTTTCCTTTTATTCTTCAAGAGCCCTACCCCTGCCTTTTAAGAGACTTGTTCATAGATGAGCTCCACAAATTCTATTTAGTCTCAGTGCTCTGAAACAATAGATAAATAGGTCTTTGCAAATTTCTGGAACCCGACTGCTTTAACACAATGAACCTTAGCATTTTGCCAAAGCAAATTTCTCTCACATTTAGGTTATGTCACCATGAAGTGACTCCATTCAGCAGTAGTGTGTTAGATACCAGGCAAAGACACTGCAATCTTGATTGCTGGGCAAAAAGGAAGAAAAATAAAGGATGCTGAAAATGGAGCATAAACTCTATTTAAAACAATTTTCTGAAAAACAGTGATTGCAAAGGCCCTGAGCCAGGACAGCTGGGAACAAGCCATCAGATTCCTCTTTCAAGGCACAGCTCCCTGTTGCTGTCAGTAGACCACATATTCCACATATTTCTTAGCATCTCTAAAGAAATGTTACATCAATAAGCTACCTAAAGGTTGCTGACAAATCAGATGCTGTTCTATAAAAAGCTGAACTCCACTGCCAGGGAGAAATTGAAGACATGAACAATTTTTAGAGGGAAAAGACTGTTTTCCACCAATACCCCCACCCTATGTTCTGACATGTGAGGCATTACAACTCACAGCAGGGGTGCAGTCCTAGGTCCTAGTTGATTCAACCAAGCTTAAAGACCCCTTAGGAAAGCACAAATAGAATTTGGGTTTGGCCAAACTGTTGCTCCATATTAATTCTGAAAAAGATTTCTGACTGCAAAATTGTCCCATGTACCTGAATAGTGCTTTGCAGTTTCCAGAATATTTCACATCATCAATCAGTAGCTCATCACAAAAATCTTTTGAATTGGGCCAAGCTGATGTTCTTATACTTGTCCGATAGCTATATCTTGTTTTAGATGACATTGCAAGAAAATTACTGAGCCAGGTCTACAACCTAAGGTTATTTTTCCATTTTCCATTCTTCTTTCCTTACTCTTCTGGGAACTTAGTGCCTTCATCAAATCTACCCACAATTTCCTGATATCTCCTGCACCACTTGATAATATAATCATATATTTTTCTCCAAAGGAAGAAAGTTCTTAGTTTTCCAATAACTATGCTTATAGATTTCTGTGTTAATAATTGCATGGGGTTTTAGTTCCCAAATTCATTCAGTTATTTCAAAGACATTTATTAGACTCTTCAATGCAGTGTGTGAAGCAATGCACTGGGGACCCAAAAAGAAGTGAGATAGCCCCAGGCTTCACAGATCCCACAGTCTAGAGTAGAAGATTCTGTAAATATTTTAGGCTTGGGGGTCATACTATCTCTGTCACCACTACTCAACTTTGCCATGATAGGAAGAAAGCAGCCATAGATGTAATGTAAATGAATGGAATGACTGGGTTCCAATAAAACTTTATTTACAAAAACAAGCAGTAGGCAGCATTGGACCCACAGGCTGTAATTGATCTATTCCTAATCCAGAAAGAGGCACTCTGCAGAAAAGTCTAACACTGAGGCAATCTGTTAAATGCTCTAGGGTCAAAAGTGCTTACAGTACCTGTTGGCAGTTTGGCTCCACTGCTCCTGTTTATGGCTGGAAATCATATTTTCCGGAACCACCCTTGTTTATGTCTTTAGGTTAGAATTGACTAAGACAGAAATTCCATGTGAGAGTTGGGAAACCAGAGGTCATTACTTTAGAAGGTTATATTGATCATAAGTAAAGACAAGCAGATGGAGATATGTCCAGATGGGCCCCGCAAGTCCTCCTTCTCCCCTCATCCACATCTAGGTTATCTTCATGATTACCAGCCCTTTGACCACCTGTGGGCTCAAGTTCACCAAAAGGCATTTGATTGCAGCCTGCCAAAGTGACAGACTCCACGGGGACAGCTTTTATACAGGCAACCATGTCCGCACCTCTTTCCATGATTATCTCCTTTGGAGTCCCACATCAGCAGCCAGACATGTATAACATTAGATTTTCCTGCAGGCCAATGCCTACACTGCTGGTAAACATGAAGTGTGACTATTTCTCTGAAGCTCTCACTCCCTGCTTCTCTTCCCTAACATCTTCCATTTCCATGTAAAAAAAAAATGTCTGATATATTAAATCTCATATTCTACTAACATTAATAGTGGCTCTGTCTTCCTAACCTATAGATACCCTATGAACTAAGTAAGAGTTGTCAGGGCATAAAAGAGAAGCTAAAAGTGATTGAGTCTGTTTTTCATTCTGTCTTTGGGAAAAATGAAAAAGATGTTACAAAGATACTGTCATGGGTCAGGTTACCTTAGAAACAAACCTCGAGCCTCTGAGCTTTGAGTGCAGGAGGTTGATTAGGGAGTGCTGTGAAAGGGAGTGAGGGAATCAGAGTCAGACAGGGGAAAATACAGACTACATTGTAGTATAACTAAGACCTCAGCCAAACCCAGGAGGCTTTAGAGCTGGGATGGACCTTAGGAGAGACCCTAAAGGACTTTGTTCCTCCACATCAGCCAGTCAAGCCCCCAAGGAATAGATGTGTATGAGCATCAGCAACCAACACTCCCAATAGTGGAATCGGGCTATCTGTGGCAAACCACAGCATCCACCATTGATGTTAACTTTCAAGAGTGGTGTGAAGGACAAATACAAGTTATCTTCATATTAAAGAAAGTGAAATATTTACTAAAAGGAAATACCCAGAGTAGCATCTTGATGTGAAATAGCCTGAGGTATTCAGAAAAATTCTAAAATGATAGTTGGTGAGAAGGTGAGCAGTGAGGGAACATGTGAATGGGTGGTGATTGGATGGTTGATAAGTGAATGGATTGTGGGCAGGTTGGGGACAGAAGGATGGGCGGTAAGTCAATGGTTGGTGAATGCAAGGGTGGTTAACTGATAGATCGCTATGTGGCAAATGAATGAGTGGAGGGTTATTGAATTTATGTAGTCAGTTATTCTTTCTCAGGCCTCCTGGGAGGTAAGATCTATACCCTGGTAAGAAATAACAGGTATAAGCAAACGTCTTTAGGCAGAACTCCTTGAATACTATTTGTTGGTCACTGGTAAAACTCCAGGTAGAAATGCAATTTTTTCTCTCATTTATCATATCTTCCTTGCCCCTATCAGCAATTGAGCTTGAAATCCTTTTACTACAATGTGAGGGTATGCTTTCAAGCATCCCCACAGAAGTGAACTCTAGAACCAAAATGAAATGTAAGAATTTAAGGAAGCAAGTCCATACAGCCCCAACAGGGCAATAATAAAGGAAAAAAAAGTAAATTGAGGTGGTTTTATCAAACCACTGCCACTCTGGGTAACTGCATTATAATCTGAAGGGGTAACTCTGGGAAGTTAAATAAAACATATGCCTCAGAGTTATCTCATTTGAGGGGGAGGGAACAGGGGTATTTGTACACCAGCTCCCATTAGTCATTGCCTAAGGGCTGCTTGCCCTGATGGGAAGTGATCTTCCACTACTCAGAGAATATCTTCAGGTGACAAGATGACAAGATATTGGCAGATGAAACCCTAAGGAGCAGGATGAAGTAACAGGGGATAAGTGCAGGAAACTGACAACATCTTCTGCGGCTTGTTCACTGTTGTATTAAGCACCTGAAAGATAGTGCTCATGAATGAATGAAGGCATGCACATAAGTCAATCACTGAATGAGATGAGGAACTCATGGCCTGATTTCAGGCAGGAAACTATGCAAGTGAACAGCATGTCTGAGTCAGGATTTCACATATACATACAAGAGCCGGATATAGCGGCCCAACTGACCCCTCCCCGGAGGCCACTTCTACCTGAAAGTTATGTAATGTTTTCAAAGTACTTTTTAAAATTCAATTTAATATGTAATTGCAACAGTAACAATCATCACAATAATTCTTTGTA
The DNA here is from genome assembly GCF_021218885.2 of Marmota monax. Classification (NCBI taxonomy): domain Eukaryota; kingdom Metazoa; phylum Chordata; class Mammalia; order Rodentia; family Sciuridae; genus Marmota; species Marmota monax. Next base: position 5,579,637 of record NW_026695228.1, read on the forward strand.
TTTAATAACACATTGGAGTTAGCGACAATGGTTATATCATAATGTGCTTAGCTGGTAAAGGAATCCAACTTCGGTAATACTGTACACACACTAGTTTTTGCTTCCATTTCCATTTCCTTAATTGTGATTATCTAAAGATGTCTTCATCTCAATTTTACCAGAGACTATACTCAGGAAATAAGGTCTGCTGAGGGTATGTTATTAGCACTGTTTGCATATAACTCACGTCTCCCTTTATTATCTCTTTGTTGCTGACTTTATAGCCCAGAGTGATTACTGTTACCCCAACAGCTGTCAGTCACATTCTCTTTTCAATAAAATCTGCTAGTATTTTCATAGGTTTTTTTTTTACAATTTTCAAAGCATTGTCCCATTACAAGTGCTTGTGGTTCTTGTGACAATCCTGGGAGATAGTCACGTGTAGGTGCTATTACAGTAAAACCCTGTAATCTGGAATAAATGGCCCCAAAAGGTAAGTGTGTAAAACATCAGATTACACTACTGCAAAATTGATGAGGATATACACTTTTAGTTTTTCTTCCACCTACCTTATAGAAACAAAAGAGAAAAAGTTTTCATTATTAGACATGTAAGAACAAGGCTGATTATGCCTAGCTAGTGCATAAAATGATTAACACAGAGATTGTGCATTTAGCATAAATCCCTCCACTGGGTAAAGGAGATCAGTCTCAAACCCCAGTTGCATTATACCTAGTATAGCTAGAAAAGTCCCAGTAGCATCCTTACTACTCTCAAAAATGTCCCAGAAAGGACCATAAATTTTATAGTCATTCTAACCATAGCTGATTTACAATCACAATTAGCTTTTCAGGAGGGTTTTACTATAGCATTTCCATTTTGCAGATGAGAAAACTCAGACTGAGAGAAGGTAAATGGTATTTCCAAAATGACACCACTAATATTTACTCACAGCTAGAACCAGAAGCCAAAGCTAGCCCTGTGGTCTAGCTGCCTCACAGCAATATAGTCATCCATCCATCACTCCACAGACAGTTTCCCATCACAATCTCACTGGAAACTAGTAACTTCTAGTCCTGTCCTTGTATATAGATATTGCATTGTATTATATTTACAGAAAGCACATAAGTAGAGAATCATATTCTTCATCTTCAGTCAACATTATACTGCATTATCAGTTGGGTTTATGAGTGATTTAAACAAGACAGACCAGTCCTTTCCTCTCAACTCTCAGCAGTCTGGAGGAGGGCAATGCAGCATGCTGGGCGGAGCATCACAGCCCTCAGGGACCAAGGCTCTCCTCTTTCTCCTGCTCTATCCTAGAACTTCCATCCCTCAGATACCTCATGAGGCAGAGATGGCCACTGAAGCTGGAAACAGGAAGAAAAAGGAGCAAAAGGGCAAAAGGGTTGTGTGCAATGCTCAGCTGAGTCTTTTCCTTTTCATCAGAACCCAAGAATTTGGATTCAATGTTTTATCTTGTTGGCCAGATCTCGGTGACACAGACTTATCTAGCAATGAAAAAAAGCTTCAAAAAATAAATAAAGCTTAGAAATATACTCTTTTGTTTGAGTTCACTGTTGCCCTAGTAAAACTGGGGTTGTGTTTTTACAAAATAAGGGGGGGACACACAATTATCATTTTCACAATGCTGTGTAAGAGAACAGCTCAAAGCTCAGTGATTGACAACACACATTTTTTTTCTTATTTGTGTATATGTCTTGGATTAACTGTGGTTTACAGATTGGGGATGAGCTCAGTCAGGCTTGACTTCGAGTTAAGGCTCCAATTCATTCTACTTCTCCTGACTCATTCTTGTAGGACTAAAAGGCTACCCAGGGCAAGTTCTTTTCAGGGCAATGGCAGAACCCTAATCCAGTCACACTAGATGATTCCAAGTCTCTACTCGATTTGTATCCACTAATATCTGATTGGTCAAAGCAAACTGCATGAACAGGTCCACAGTCAAAGGACAGGGAACTACACCTAGTCTACCAGGAAACCATGCAAAGAGAGTGATGTTTACATTCTCTGTATTCCCACCATAGGAAAGCAATGAAAAATTTTTCTCTTACAACGCTGTCTTTCATCCCCTACTGACTGCCAATGCCCCTCCATAGATTGTTCCCTCCTATATGCCAGGGTATTCGTTCCCAGATGGATAGTTGGTAAGCTACAGAAACTCATAGGTCCACCCCAAATTGCTCCTACTAGAAGCATAAGAGTGTTGTTGGAGAATTTGACATGGGATACATAGAGTCTGGGGTGGGGAGCAGTAGATACAGAATATGCCTAATAATGCCAAGAGCGGTCAGAAAGCTAGAAATGAATGTGGGGATCCCACAAAGACATAGTGAGGAAAGGCTATGGTAGGGGGATCCACACTGCTCGGGTCTAGCTGGGAGGCTGGCATTCCTCCATGGTTCTACTAGATATGAAGACAGCTCTCCTGGAGCTTTCTTGAAAACCCATGTGGGGGCCTACCAAGGAAAAGAAACCCCAAGAATATTCCAAAAGAAGAAAGGAGATGAAGGGAACTGACAGATGAGTAAGGTGTGTGTCAGCCATGTCAGTGAAGGGGGCAGCACAGTGAATAGGGCTACTGCCTTGCTCGGCTCTAACAATACCAATCCCATCATACTCCATGGAGTTGGCAGGACTGCTTGCATGGCCTTGAGGTAAACCCTGGCGGTGCTTATTCTGTATATTCCATATACAGCCACATCCTCCCATGTCAGTAAACACCGACCTATTTCTCCTTATGATCTCTATTTTATCTAAGGTATAGATTAACCACAATATACTCAATTAATCCCCTAGTAATGAACATTTAGGTTGTTTCTTTCTTTCTTTTTTCTTTCAAATACCTTTATTTTTTATTTATTTGTATGTGGTACTGAGAATTGAACCCAGTGCCTCACACGTGCTAGGCAAGTGCTCTACCACTGAGCCACAACCCCCACCCTAGGTTGTTTCTTAATTTTATTACAGTGAACAATATTGCAAGGCAAGAATGATAGTTCTACATATGTAAATTCCTTCCTTATCTTACATCATATGCAAAAATAGATTCTAGATAGATAAAAACAAACCTAAATGTAAAGGGAAAGCAAAAAGTATTAGAAAAATATTAAATGATGCTTTTATGCTTTAGGTATTGACAGAATTTACATATCACAAAATTATCCCCTGGCTAGTCTAATGTTAATAGAACTTCCATATAAACCTAATACAAAGTCAAAAAGACAAATAGGCTTGTAGGTAATGTTTGCAGTACATATTATAAACTAATTCCCAAACTATATTTTATAAAAATAACTGATACAGTGAATGAGCAAAGAAGATGAATTACTAATTCACAAAAGAAGAAATACAAGTGGAAAACAAGACACTTGGAATCACTAGTGAATAAAAAAATGCCAAGTAAAAATAACAATAAAATGCAACTTTTAACAAACTTTCCTAACTTTAAACTACTGGCAATATTCAATGTTGGAAATAATTTGGAAAAATATATATTACCTCCTTTCGGGAAGTGGGGGCATGCCTAAAATTTTGTCCAGGATAAGTTAGTCCTATCTATATAGTATTTAATGACTCAGTGATTTTGTTCCTGGGAATGCATCCTAAAGAAACAAGGTAAAGGAAACAAGCCTACTTGTGCAGAAACTTGCACATGCACACACTTATATACACAGAATGCTTATTGCAGCCTTATTTCTAGAAACAAAAAAGAAAAGAAAAACAACTGGAAATGACCTAAATAGCCATTAAGAAGACAATATTATAGAATTTCTGCAGTCATCCAAATGAATGGTGTAGATATAACTCAGAAAAAAAAGTCTATGATATACTTTTAGAGGGAAAAAATATAAGACAAAAAAAGATATAAAAATATGTGTAATTTCATTCCATTTATCTGAAAAATGCATATTGGTTTTTACGTGTTTGCATAGCTGCAGAAAATTTCTATTAGGCTAAACTGCAAAGTTACTTCTGTCGAAGAGGAGACGTTGAGTTGGAAGATAGAGAATGTTCTTTAATTTCCCACATGTTCTATTCTTTTGAATTTGTTACAAGAAACATATACACTTTATGACTTTAGAAATAAATATTTGAAGAACAGAAATGGTCTGTGTTGGTTCTGACTCCTGCATGTTTGTTCAGGATGAGCAAAGAAGATGAATTATTAATTCACAAAATAAGAAATACAAATAGAAAACAAGACACCAGTGAATGAAGAAATGTCGACTGAAAACAACCATAAAATATAATTAACATATTTTAAAAACTTAAAAAGTATTGATAATATTCTTGGTGAGAATTGGGAGAAATAAGTGCCTGCTGAAAGCCATAGCCAAGTAGGAATGATGCATGGCATTTTTGGTTGAAAGGTGACACCAGCAAGCCATTGAGATGATATGATTATGTTAAGATCTGCATTCAATTGGATATTAGACCCCTGCTGTCCGCCTCGACCAGCTACTTTGGAGCTCTAGCGGGACTCCCAGAGAGTTCCCATTGGTTGGGGAAATGCGGTAAGAGGGATTTCCGGAGGAGGGATTTGCCTGTTGGTGTAGTGTGGCCGGGGAGAACACCGCGTGGGTGGTTCGGCATATTTCCCGGGAGCGTGCGTGGCATTGGCGGGAGTTTCAGAAATAAAGTTTGTTCCTGCTTGAATGGCTTGGGATTTTGTGCCCAGCCAGACTGCGGCAAGTGCCCCCTTGCTTGAGTGGGGTGTGCTGGTGAACCAGGTGGATTTCAGGGAGGGGCTGATGGAAATCCTGATTTTCTTGGTGAAAATATTCCCACCATGTTTAATTTGAGGTCACTTACAATAGTCTTGAATATTTCACAATCTGGAATTCGATACATCAATTTTAAAAAATAAGTATTGAAGAAAATTGAACAGTCAAAGCCCTGAATAAACAGGTTGTGTTAGTCATCTTTTCATTTCTGGATCAGAATACCCCAGAAAAACAACTTAGAAATGATTCACTTTGGCTCATAGTTTCAGTCCATGTTCGGGCTCCTGCACTGTTTTGGGCCTGAGGTGAGAAAGAGCATTATGGCAGAAGGGCATGGTTGAGGAAAGTTATTTGGCTCAAGGCAGCTGGAAAGCAGAGAGAGAGAGAAAAAAAAAAAAACAGAAAGTGAGGAAGGGGCCAGGGACAAGATACACCTGTTCAAGTCACCCACACACAGTGACCCACTCCCTCCAATTAGGTCAAACTGCCTATAGTTTCTATCACCTTCCAAGAATGTCACTGAATTATGAATCTATCAACCTATCTGTTAGTAAGGTCAGAGCTTTCATGATTCTATCACTTCTCTAAATCCTCATCTCTGAACATTGCTGCATTGACAACCAAAACCTTAACACATGAGCCTTTGAAGGACATTCTAGATCCAAGTTAGAGGACACCTCAAGTCACAGATTCTGCTCTGGTGGAATGGAAACTCTGTGCTGGCCAGGGAAAATCTTGGTACCCATTCACAGCTCATCCCTCTCTCTCTGTCTAGCCCACCACCAAGCATTCCAAGTTCAAAGCTTCTTAGGCTGCACAGTCTCATTATAGTTTTGCAAGTTCATTCATTTCATCATCTCTTTAAAAGATGCTTCATCATTTAGAAATAGGTCATGTAGTAGAATTAAAGTCTGCCAGGAAGCACTCCTTGCTCATTTCTAGCCCGGCAGCCTTCAGGCAACAGAATTTTGCAGATGATCCACAGAGGAGAGAACCTGGGTGAATTTTTAGCCTCTACAAAAGGATTTCTTCAGATGGGAAGTCATGAGGGCTGTCATGCAGCCCTGTTTCAAGGTGCTGCTCTGCAATGCAGCAAATAACAAAGCACCAGACAATTACTCAGCTAGGAATTGGGAGGAATGCCCGCCCCCAATTCATTCACAGTCTAATGGCACAAGAATCAAGGTAATACCATAAGGAAAGCACTATGAGAGATAGGCCCATCCCTAGCACTTATGGGGACTATAGAACTTGCCTCTTTCAGGTACCTGGAAGCAGTCTATGGTCATATGAGCTGGAAATTGTAGGATTTTAATTATAGAGAATGATCTAGAAGAAGGGCAGGACTCTTCACCCCAAGGGAGAAATGCTGTCCTCAAGGGAAGGAAGTTCTCTAAAAAGCATGGGACCTAGAATATGAGCCCCAATTTCCTGGGAAGTACTGATAATAGGAATAATGCTAGACACTAAGGAACAACTCGCCCACTCTTGGTCAGTGATGGACAGCTTCCTGGAGGAGATGAGCTTAAACTAAATCCTGACATATGCATAAAATTTAATCAATCAGAAAACAGGGCCAGAGATTCTAGAAAGAGGACACTTACCCACAGAGTAGGTGTTATGTCATTCACAAGAGTATGTGCCTTTGTGTTTCCCAAATCAGAGAGATGCTACCCACCCTTTACCCTAATCTTGGTACACATTCACAGAAATTCGGTTGCATCTACCTACAGAGGAGTGGTTCTTGAGTTCCCCTCCGTCTAAATTCTCAAGCAAATCATGCTGATTCTCCATTTGTCAGGCTGAACAGTGGTTTAACAGAAACCTTCCAACCTTGCTCTTAGCCTATCCAAACTCTTTCCTCTGCTCCCTCCACCCCCTCTGCAGTCAGTGCTCTCCCAGGAGACTAATAAAGACAGACAGGACCCAGGAAAGGAATTAGTATCCTGGAGTTAATTGGGGTAATGAGTTAGCAGATAATTCATTTGCATTTTTATGGGCCCCTTTAAGGCCTTAATTTAACCTGAAAGTGTGACTAAGAAGGGAATTTTCAGGACATAGGCAGGCCCCTTGGGAAGCTCTGGAAGGAAGGTCTTTCAGGGTTCCTGAAAAGCCTTATGCCTCTTGCTCATATTTCAGTACCTCTAAGTCAGAGGTCAGCAAACTTTTTCTGTAAACTGCCAGAGAGCAAATATTTTGGGCCTTGTGGGTCATATGATCTCTGTCACAAATATTCAACTCTGCTGTTGCAACCAAAAATTAGCCATAAACAAAATATAATTGGATGAACAAGGAGTGAAGGGGTTACTGTATCCCAATAAAACTTTTGTCTATAAACACAGGTGGCAGTCCATAGCTGACTGACCCCTGTTCTAGATCTCTATTTGTTCTCCTTTTCCTTTCTCCACTTCTAGGAAACACAGCCACACTAATCAGGCAAAATTTTACCATTATTCCTTGAGATTATTCCAAGGAGGCTCATCACTGATTACCATAATTGACCTCAGTGAGTCCAGGATTTGTGGTTAGAGGGAATCTTTCATGACATCTTGCTATCTTGTTGTGCTTTCTTATTTTTGGAAAACAATCACATATATTGCTTCACACATTAGTTGTCATTCCACCCTATCAAATTGGCAAAGATAGCATAGCTTGGTAGTTAAAAAAAAAAAAAAAAGTCATAGGTTCCAGGAGACACACTAGCAAGGGATGTGCTAAAGGAAAAAAAATTAAACCCCTTTGTTTCAACATAAAAGAGGTCTACTTCCTCCTTATGTTCTACCTCCACAGTCAGCAGGGTGATGGCTGTGCACCATGCAGTCATTCAGGGACCCAGGCTGAGAGTCACTCCATCATATGGTATTACTCCAGGGGCTCCAGGAAGAGAAGAGGAAAAGTAGAAACTTCACACTCTTCTACATTTCAGCTCAGTAATACACATTACTTTCTGCTGAAAGTCCATTGTCCCTAAGTAGTCACATGGCCACAACTGAGGACCCTGGAAGATGAGAGACCAGATAGAATGTTTAATAAGCACAATTGTCCCTGCCACATGTGGCATCACTGGTGAGCTGCTGAATGACCTTGGATGACATTTCATACATTGAAATATTCTGTACTTCAATTTCCTCCATGGAAAAGCAAGAATAATAATAGCCTCTGACTCAAACATTGTGGTAATAAGAATTGATAATATGCTGCTAAATCACAGTGTCAGGCACTTAGCAAGCATTCAGTAAAAGTCAGTCATTACTTTTATTATTACTAACTATATGATTGTGAGAAAAATGCTTTATCCCTCTGGGTCAATGTTCTCTCATTTTCAAATCAGGTGTGTCAATAACACTACTTAGGAAGCTATTATATTAAATGACACAATACATAAAAAGATCCTAGCATCGTGCCTGACATACAATAAACATTTTATGCAAGTTATTTCCCCTTGGCGTATGTAATCATGAATTGATAATTCATTTTAGATCTGGTTTCAAAGGGCTTATTTGTGATTCTAATAGGCTGCAAGATTTTTTAACGGCTGACCATGGAAACCCAGAGTACTTCAAAATAAGAGATTTTAGAGATTCTTTCTTCTCCAAAGGCAGCTTAATACCAGAGATGCAGGATTGCACAGTCTGTTGCATTTTCTTCTGAAAACTTGGTTATACTTGGGACCGTATTTCCCCAAATTCCTTTTCTTTTATAGTCTGAATTAGAGTTGCCAAATTGTGTAAGATTTGGGACATGGACCTGAAGCAGTAGCCGTTACAATCTGAAGTTCAATTTAGCGGGAGGCATTGGGAGGAGACACAGAGGACAAGGTCTTTTCCCTTCCCTCTGCACTTCCAGTTTTCCTTTCCCATGGCCTGTCCTGATGAGCGGTGCAGAATCCAGGCCCATCACAAATGTGAACTTGGCAAAGCACTTGTCACAGAGAGCCACCAACATCCATGGACTGCTACATTCACACCCTCTGCAGTCCCCCTGAAGCTGCCAGATGTATCTAGTAGCTTCTAGGTTTCCCTGAAAACTTGGACTCATTTGCCCACCCCGGGGCTGAAGAGCAACGGTTTTAGGGCTGAACGCATTCAACATTCATAGGTTGAAACTCTAATCCCCAGGACCTCAGAAACAGCTGTATTTGAAGTTAGGGCCCCTAAAGAGGTGATAAGGCTAAAATGAGACTATATGTGTGGGCCCTGTGACAAGGGGTCCTTATATGAAGAAGAGATTAGAACACGGACAAGCCCAGAGGGCAAACAATGTGAGAACATCAGAGGAAAATAGCTCTTTACAAGCCCCAGGAAGAGGGCTTAGGAGAAACCAGTCCTGCTGCCACCTTGATCTTGGACTTGTATCCACCAGAATTTTGAGAAATGAACTTCTGTGGCTCAAACGACCCACTCCATAGTACTTTGTTATAAATGGCAGCCCTAGCAGATTAATACCTGACCTTTCTTTGGTCCGTCAACATTTATTTGTGGATCTTTAGTTCTCTAATTCTTCCCACTGCTCTATAAGGTCTCATTGTTATGATAAATTCCTCATTCCATAATACTCTTGGTGGTTCTGCTTTCCTGATCAAACCCAGACTGATACATGCAGCAGTTAAAAATATAAATTGGAGCTGACCTCTCCAAACAGAATTTCAATCCATGATTGAACTCTTGGATTGATCTTGGGACTGTTGCTACTTAATTCCTCTATATATCAATTGCAGGATGATAATAGTACTCACTGGGCAGAGTTGCTTGCATTGAGGAAGCTACTACCTGTAAGAAGTTCAGTGCATTCCCTAGCATACAGCTAACCCTCAATATGTGTTGGTTAATAGTATGATTATGTTGATTATTTGCTGTTTACCCAAGAAATAAAATAATGACTCACAAGTTTCTTTCCCTGCCCTCATTAGCTGTTTTCTCTCCTAGACAGTAAATATCTTGAGTATAGATATCATAATTTATTTGCCTTTGCTTTCTTCCAACGGATTCTTTTCTGATCCCCTAGAAATAAGCCCATGATTATCTCAGATGAGATTTTGGTCAAGTGAGAATTAACATCCTATTTGGCACAAGGATGGTTTTCAGTCTGTGGCAGCCAGACTTTAAGATGGGTTCCATGAATCTCACACCATGGTCTTGGCTCCCCTGTGTGCCCCGCTCCCATACTAGGTAGGGCTGACCTGCATGACCAGTTTGAACACTAGGAAAATGATGTGTGTGATGCTGTGGTTGGTCCTCTGTGAAACTCATGTGGAAATATAATCCCCATTATGAGATATTAAGTAGTGAACCAGTGGGACCTCTATGAGATGATTAGGGCTCCATTTAATCTGATTAGTGGATTAATGGATTAACAGTTAATGGGTTACCTGGAGAGTGAATCTACTATAACAGCCAGTTTGGCTAGGTCTCCCCAGGCCTCCTGTCTCTCTCCATGAAATGCCCGGCACCACAATGAGTCTACCAGCAAGAAAATCATCACCAGATATAAACTCTCAACTTTAGACCAGTACCACAATCCAAAATAAAGTTCTTTGTTGTTGTTGTTGTTGTTTTTGAAAAAAGAAATGAATGAAGAAATGAATGAAAAAGAAATGAATGAAGACATGTTGTTACAGGGCAAGGGTCCATCCCAGAGCTGAGACAGCCTTTCTCACCCATTCTTGAAATCAGACCAGGAAGATGTTAAACATGTCACTCAGAGTAGCAGGTGTGAGTTTTTTAGAAGTGACAGGAAAAAATGTAAAAAGGGGACCTTTTCAAGGGAGAGAGGAGAAGGAATGGCCAAGTCAGGGGTTTTAAAAGATTTCTGGGTCCCAGTGTTCTTTTCTCAACTTTATGCCCCTTTAATCTGTTTATTATCTTTTGAATAACCCTCAACAAACTTTTTTTTGAATATATGGGAAGTCCTGGTCACAGGTATGGTTGGGGTGTTTGTGACAGACTTTTGGTAATAAGTATAGAGTGTGACATGATTTTGAAACAATGTTTTTTCTTAAGGGGATGTAGTTAATTATGGTTGGGGGAGGTTTTGACATACCAGGCCCCCATCTTCAAGGTGTTTGTCCAAGAAAGCTCCCTGTGGCTTTCAGTTGCCCTATATTTCTTTCCCTGCTCACCTGATCATGGCGACTAGTTATCTAGCATGTCTCCCATTCCTCCAGGTCAAAGTCTTGGGTCCCTGAATTCTTTTAGAATATTTAAGTATGCATTTGGTTTGGCTGCTTCCTGCTGAAAGGGTGCAAAGTTGAAGTCTTTGTTCTCTATCAGGTAGGACATGGACATAAGAGTATTTAGCATCAGGCTAGTCCAGACATCCATAGCTGCAGTTGTCAGACTCCTGGTTAGTTAGTGCTGATGCAAATGTACATCTCAAGTTCCATTCTCATAATGGTATGTCTTCTTTGGTTATACTTTTCTGCTGGGTGTTTAAGATCAAATTGATCAAAATCGATCTCGTTCCTATCTACCTTTAAGGTCAGCTGAGATTCATCAGGGGTCACTCTTGGGAACTTGTGAAAAGCCGCTCGTCTCCTTTAGCTTTCTTCTACCAGTTGTGTCATCTGCCAGGATGGGTCAGGATCTTGCTGAACACACATGGCTTCACCTGGAAGCATCAGGGTCATTTCCCTTTCCAATAACCTCTTCTTTGCAGATGTCCACTTCCTGTCCTTTAGGATTCACACAATCACCCTAATTGGGAGGACAGGTGAGTCACCAGAGTTTCAGGACCCTTAGAGGGATCCTGTTGTTCCCTGAGTCCTGGCTGACCTTAGAGGGCAAGGGCCAAAATATCCTTAGTACTTTTACATCCTTGACTTTTTTCCAGTTATAGTTTAAACACCCAACAGGCCAGTTTCCCTCGTCTTGAAGTAGAAGTAATGTGTTTCAATTTTAATGTCTATAATGTCCACAGCATCACAGTCATCATTTTCCTAGTGCTCAACTGGTCATGCAGGTCAGCTCCCTTCCTAATGTGGGAGGGAAGCACACAGGGGAGCCAAAACCACGGGGTGAGATTCATGGGACCCATCTTAAAGTCTGGCTCCCACAGACTGAAAACTGTCCTTGGGCCAAAGGGAATGTTAATTCTCACTTGGCCAGAATCTCATTTGAGACAGTCATGGGCCTCTTGCTAGGTGAGGATGGCCTCTTGGCAAATCTTAGGTAAGGTGTTTTATATTTAAGTACCATTATACAAAGTTCTCATATATTTTTTCCTGAGTCGATGTGAACATCAGGTAATATAATATTTACTACATTTGAAATATGAACCAAACAAAGGCTAAGAGAGCTCTTAAACTCTTTTCTTGTGAAAAAAGTGGCAAAATGTCTCCATGTTCCACATTGCCAACTTTTAAGTAAATCAGGCTCTCTGTATTACCTTTCCAAAAATACACTTAAATTTCCATCCCACTGTCAAGAGTAACATAAAATTTTTATGTGTAACTTACTGATGACAGGTTATTGTTATTCACTTACAAAACATCAAATGACAGTTATAGATTCCCTACTAAATTTGGAATTTTTATATAAATCTGAGAGACTATTATTACAAACAATTTTAGCTTGGAGAACACCAACTTGGTAAAGTGCCCTCCCTAAGCTTCACATTTTAAAAGATTTGTATATTTAGAGAACATGAATATATCAAATATACAAAGAAGCCAGTAATATTGATCAAAATTATACAGATGTCCTTAGACTAACTTCGTTTTAACTTTCAAAGTAAAATTTAGAATCCATACTGTGGGATAACTATCATCATAGGTCTGCATAGATCAGTAGCACTAATAAAAATCCAAGAATACCTTTATATCCCTAATAAGTTTAGGAAACACTGCTAATGATCAGAAATAGGCTTTTATTTATTTATTTATTTATTTATTTATTTATTTATAAATAAAATAAATATTTTATTTATTTGATGTCCCAGTGCATCTCAATTTATACAATATTAACATTTTTATTTAGTTAAAGCAAACAGATATAAACCATTTTTTAAATGACAATGTGGCCATTTTGTATGTTTAAAGTGCAGATATTTAATTCTAAGTGAAGTTAGCCAATCCCCAAAACCCAAATGCCAAATGTTTTATTTGGTATAAGGAGGCTGATTTGTAGTAGGATAGGGAGGGGAATCATGGGAGGAATAGACGAACTCTAGATAGGGCAGAGGGGTAGGAGGGAAAAGAAAGGAGTATGGGGTTATTAATAATGGTGGAATGTAAGCATCATTATTAATCAAAGTACAGGTATGAAGACAGGAATTAGTGTGAATATACTGTGTATACAACCAGAGATATGAAAAATTGTACTCTCTATGTATAATAAGAATTGTAATGCATTCTGGTGTCATATATAAACAAAAAAAATAAATTAGAAAAAGTGCAGATATTATAAGAGAATATTTATACATTAACTTGCTTATATTAAACCACATAGCTTTAATTCTATTAACTTTTATGTAACACTTAGACAAAACTCAAACATATTTAGCCCTCAGATGTATGCATATATCTAGTCACATGTATTTAGGGTGTCAAATACATTGTCAAACCTAAAATAACAGTTGTTTACCAGTTATGAAGCAATCATTTAGAAGACTTTAAAACAGACAGGTACTTAAACAAACCCTAATTCATTTAAGATTTAGTTACCCTACATAATAAAAACCTATAAAAAATAATAATAAAAAAACCTATAGATTCAAGGAATTGTATTGATAAACAAGAGTAAATTCATGTTTTAAGAAAAGCTTGCTATTTTAGCACATAGAGAATTATATTCTGGTTTTATATCAGTACATTCAATTTTGATCCTTGAAATAACTTGAAATGAATATGACAATTTCAGTCAACATAAACACATATACAAATTTTTTGAGATTTATCTTCCACAAATCTTTTGTAACTTACTTAGACCTTTCCATACAAAATACTTTCTCCTCCAGAAACATTTCTTTTCCTTTTAATTTCCTTTATCAGAATACATTTTCATATCTGTAACTTTCATATCTCCTTTATTAGGTTCCAGAGTGTTCTGCCCAGGTCCACCTCTTGACTTTTGACAGACAACAGGATGACACTGGACTTTCAAGTCCTTACTGCCATAGAATTCTAAGTCCCTTTGGTCCGTGCTGACCAGTTCTAAATTCTTACAGTTTTTATCTCCTTGAGTTCCAGGATCCGATATGTGAAAAGGGTCAAAAAAGTCTCCCCCTTCAGAGTAACTTGGGTTCCTCTTATCAACATTATATGGGGCCTGCACTTCTCCTGCAGAAAACAGGTAGTTTGCTGAGGAATGTGACATATCCTGTCCACTTATGCCAGGGAGGACTGCAGCCAAGTTGCTTCTTAGAAAAGAAAGCATGTGGGGGTCAGCACAGTGAGCCCATTTTATAGAATTATTCCCTTAACCTGTATTTCCACCTCACACATCTGTCTGTCCCCTATCAAGATCAGGCAAAATTGGGCAACAAACACCAAATGTTATCAGGTAAGGGTCTGTCATGGAGCTTAGGCAGTCACCGTGGTCCTTTCTTACCACTTCTTGTCATAGCACCATAAAGACTTCAGATACGTTACTCAGAGTACTAGGCATAAGTTTATTAGAACGGAGAGGGAAAGGAAAGAAAAGAGGGGGACACTCTCAAGAGAGAGAGAGAGTGAGCCCTCTCAGAGAACAGAAAGATTGGCCATCAGAGATTTTAAAGGATTTCTGAGCTCTAGTGTTCTTGACTCAATTTTTCATGTTCTCTTAATCTGTTCATTACCCTTAGAATAACACTCACTCAGCAAACTATATAAGGGTCTGAAGTGTCCTGATCACAAGGAGGGATTGGGGCAGTTGTGACAGATTTTGGTGATGAGGGAGGAGCCTGGCCACCTGGTTGGGTGTGACATGATCTTGAAACAATAGTATTTTCTTAAGGGGATGTAATTAATTATGGCTGGGAAGGTTTTGACACTCCAGGCCCCCATCTTCCAGGGGTTAGCCTTCATGGTCACACAGGGAAGTCCTTCTTTTCCTGCTATGGATGACTAGCTACCTAATAATGTGACTTCCTCTATTCCATACCTTCCAAGGGTATGGTATAGTGAAATTGAGGCTTCCTCTTGCTCTCTTAGATCACACTAATTTTAGAAGCCACAGATCATGTCATGAGGCTCCTCAGGGAGAATTATGAACTGGTCCACATGGTGAAGTGTCAAGGCCTCTTACCAATAACAGCCCTAACCTACCAGACATGTTAGTGACCATCTTGAAAGGGAAATCTGCTAGCTCCAGTCAAGTTTTGAAAAGACTATGTTGGTTTAATATCTCATGAGACACCCTGAGGGACACTGTCCTAAATCACTTCCAATCTCCTAACCCATAGAAATTGTCTGAGTTTATAAACATTGATTGTAATTTGTTACATAGATAAACAGTAAACCATCTGAAATGTTACTGATCTCAGAGTATATCTTGTATCATCAATAATGACAGTCATCATTTGTATTATGTATCAAGTGCTAACTACCTATCATTTGAACTAAGCACTTTATAAGCATTAACTTATTTAATCCTCATAACCATCTGATTTGGTGAATGATTGACTATATATGTATTATGTTTAGTCTCATTTTCAAATAAGGAAACAGGTACCTAGAAAAGACAACTGACTTGTTCGAAATAAACAAGTTAGTTGGTGATACAGACAAGATTCATCCCACATCTCCAAACTCTTATTTGGGGCTCTCTTCGTTGATACCCTACCATGACTTACAAAAGATATTGGTTCCCCGAAAACAGAATGCAAAGCCGTGGGCTGCTGACACCCCTTCCTGTATGCCTCCTGACCTGCAGACACCCCTTCCCATGCACCTCCTCACCCAGATGATGCAGGCTCTTCAGCTTCCTGCAGCTTACAGCATGCAGCCTCCCTGGGAGATGCCAGGGTCCTAACTAGGCATGATGCTGTTAATGTGCCCCAAGGTAACTTCAACTGAAGTCCTAATAATTTCTTCTTTACTGTACTGGGATTTTCCCTACTGCCTGACTCACTGTTCTTTTTAGGGAGGAGGATGGAACAAATACATTAAGAGCAACTGCATACTAGAACATGTCCTATGATTCAGTGAAAGATATATTGAAAAGAATGATCAGTTCAGAATATTAGAGATGTTGTTATAAAAACCAGTAGCTTCTTTTTAGAGCATCATACATTTTATTAGGGTCCTTCTGTGTATAAATATTTGTTCTGGCTTGGACTTCTTGCTGATAGAGTTTTTTTTATTGATTTTTTAAAAATGACAGCAGAATGCATTATAATTCTTATTACACATATATACCACAATTTTTCATATCCCTGTTTGTATATAAAGTAGGTTGACACCCAATTCGTGTCTTCATACATGTACTTTGGATAATGATGTCTATCACATTCCACCATCCTTGCTAATCCCCTGCCCCCTCCCTTTCCCTCCTACCCCTCTTCCCTATCCACAATTCATCTATTCCTACCATGCTCCCCCTCCCTACCCCACTATGAGTCACTTGCTGATAGTTTTTGCTTGGTTATAGAGGAAACATTTTGTTCTCATAATAAGCTACTAATTTCTTTTAGTAAACTCCCTTGACCATAAAACATCTAACTGATCAACACAAGTTCTCACAGCATATTGCCTTGAAGTCTTTAGTACACAGTGTAGGAAGACTAAGGGAGACCTTCTTGAACTTCCATCTCCTCAATATGCTAGGGAACCAACAAATCTTTATTGTCCTCTTTCTAAGTATAAAATCTAATGCAGAGTTGGTTGACACACAACTCTTTAATATATACATAATATCTAAAATGGAAGTTCCTCCAATCTCATGCCCTAGAAATAATCACTGTTAACAAATCAGAGCATATGTATTCAACTTTGTTTTTTCACACATTCTAACATGTTTTATTTTCCTTTTCTTCTTTAAAATACCAAATTGGTGTCATATTATAAATGCTCTTCTACCATATGTTTTTTTTATTAGCAATATTCTTTGGAAACATTTCATTTTAAAAAGCTGTTTCTAGATTAGTATGTACAAGATTTTCATTCTTTAGAACAGTTCCTGATATACCATTTGCTCTATTATTTCCATACTGAAGGATATTTGAGTTTTGCTTCCTCTTCTTTATCAATGACAATCATTGCTGAAATGGCCATTCTGGTGCATATGCCTTCACAGTGTTTTGCAGGATGAATTCCTATAACCAGGGATTTGAAGAAAGGATGTGAGCTGTGTCCATTTATACTCCCACCAACAACACCAGAAGCAGCCTACTCTTCCACCCTCACCAACATCAGATATTATCTTTTCTTCCTTCATGGTTCATGTTATGCCTAACTCTTATAATAATTAACATTGGTGAGAATAACAACAGATTTTTTTCCTCCTTTGAAGATGAGTTGAAAAGGAAATTCCCTAAGTGGTAAATAGGAGATTAAGTTTGCTCAGGCATAATTAGCATTTATATAGCTCCTCATTCTCAGAGGTAATGCAGTTTTAACTAACTCACATTTATACACAAAGGACAATTTGACACTGGGGAGAATTCTGTGGGGCCTTCTGGCAACTTATGTTTTGCTATTCTTGGCCTGGTTTGGTGACCCAAAGCCAGGTGTCTTTAAGACAGATCTGTTTGGGGTCTCTAAGAATCACTTGAGAAGACAAAAGAAAAAAATTGTTCACTGCCTCTGTTCAGCAAAGAATTAAAGAACAGGACACAAAGATAGCAAGCAAGCAGCAGGTTCATTGCAAAAGGGACAGTAACAGACCTCTCTGAAGAGAAGGAGCTCCAGAGCTGGGAGTAGGTTGGGGAAGTTGGGTTTGTTCTTTTTGTGGTTTCTGTAATTTCCTCCTTTTATTTTCTCCTCCCTTCTCCATGCTTGCCTCGCTGTTGTTCATTGGTGAAGGATATAGAAAATAACATTCCCAAGAACAGGAAAATAACAGCCCCCAGGGAGAAAAGGAGGACAGTGTGATCCCGGAGGGGAGGAGAGGAAGGCACACATGGGCCCTGGGCTCTGCAGGGTCATCCTTTCCCAATAATAATGAGTCCTGGAGGGGAAGGAAAACAGATGGGCTATAGGCTCTGGACTTTTATCCCAATAACAATGAGTTCCAAGGTTTTACAGCTGTTTTTCTAAGTTATATTTTTTTAACCAGCAAAACTAGTTTCCTGATGGCCTAGCCAGCATGTCCCAAGTCTCTAATGATTAAATCACCATAAACATTCTGCTATGATTAACTCTCATTAAGACCTATCAAAACAAACACCATTTGTAATCAGTCACCATTTTCTCCCCTGAAAATGTGCCATGTGCTATTCCACCACCACCTAATAAAGACAGCTTGCTTATCCATGAGGTCTGTTCCCGATCTTGGTCATCTGTACTTACAATTGGTGCCCACCATGTTCATGCATCTATTTTAGTTTTTCTATTGGATCCTCTGCTTAGGAGCACAAGTATACACAAGTCTGTCTGATTGGGTCCCTCACTTGTGTCCACAAGCACTTTCATCAACCAAGAAGTGGACCTCATTGGAAGACCCTCTTCTTGCTCTTTTGGTCTGGACCTGCCGTTGGCTTCCTCGCTCGCCATCTGGCCCTGGCTACCTATATCCTTCTACATCTCCCTCACGTTTTATTTTCCACTTTGATTCAGGAGGTTGTGGGTGGTACATTGTTGTATCATCTGAGCTTAAGGTATGGACAGTTGAGGTGGTCATGCTCCTAAATTTGACAAGCTGACTTTTTCACTCCATGTAAAGCCACTTCCTCATTTTATGCAATGATCGCCTTTCATTCCCATTTCCAGTTTCAACTTCCTTCCCTGTTACATGTGAAAACTTTAATGTGCTAGATTGCATAATCTAGAATTTTAAGGTTATTTTGGAAACTACTTGGTGTGCATAAATTAAGTTTATGGATTTTTCTATTTCTTACCTTTTACTCTCAGTACTACAATATTTTTAAACTTTAGCCAGATTGCTTGTGTAAGTATTCCACAGATCCGTTGATTCTTTCTGCTACTTAGTATATTCTAGTACTACACTTCCAACATGTTTTGCTTATCTTGTCCCCAAAGGATGGACAACTAGGTTATGTCCAACTATACCTCCTACTTGTACAAACAGCATATTTTGTTTTGAGACTTGAGGTATTCTGATCTTAAACTAATATACTCTTGGGTGAACACTGTCTCTTTCCATTATAATCTTGGTAAAGTCGGGTAACTTCCTGAAGCCCCAGTTGCCTCATTTATAAAATCTGGGTTGATGTCAACTTCCCAGGTTTGTTGTTTAGATTTCCCCATTCCTTATGAAATATATATTGAATGTTGATTTGGCAGATGGATCATTTTGAGCTAAAGGCAATTGAAACTCAACAGATGCAGACACAGGCCTTCTCAGAGCCTCCTTTATCTGTCAGCAAAAAAACTTCTGAGAACTGAGGACGGACAAATCCCCTCTTCAGAAGATGGAAAAGTTAGCACCAAGACAAGTGCACACAGACACTTTACCAAAATAACCCTTGTCTTCCAATGTCCCCCAAATTATTGCTTCCCCACAATTCACTGGTTCTGAAAGCCTAACACCCCCCTCCACCCCTTCCCGCCCTGGTTGGGTTTAATCACCTCTCCACAGTTTACATCCCTTTGTTAAAATGGTACATAAGCTTATTAGTCTGCTTGTTTGGGTTTTCATTTCTCTTTGGGGCTTCCATGCATGTAAAATTAAATAAAATGTGTATGCTTTTTCTCCTAATCTGTTGCATATCAGTTTAATTTATAGTCCTCAGATCCTGAACCTAAGAGAATAGAAGAAAAGGTCTGGTTTTGTTTTGCTTTGTTTTTCTTTTCTCCTATAATACTTAAACCATAAATGAGTGTCAGATCCTGGTAGGAATCCAGGATACAGAATGAATCAGGTTTAGATTTCTTCCTTTCAGGAAAAGATCTACTGAATACTGGATACCTGGACTGAGTCTTGAAAGCTAATGCAGAACTTAGTAGCTAGAAAATGAGGACCTGGATAAAACACATTCCCACATGGAAAGCCTGGCTTAATTAAAGACACTGAGGTAAGAAACAGCATTAAATGAGCTAACAGTGTTCAGCATATGATAGATGCTCAAAAGCTGTTCATTTTCTTCTTTTTCTGCCTTTTTCTCTGGCAATATATCCAATTCATGTCATAAGTATTCTTTTGACAAGCATCCAGTTGCTATATTGGCAGGTGTGGTCTGTAGACCAGAAAGTTGGTCATCGCCCTGGAGCAGGTTAGGAACACAGCATCTGGGGTCACCCTGCAGACTTGCTGCCCCAGAGCCTCATGTGTAATAAGATCATGTGATCCACACACACACACTGAGGTTTGAGAAGCATTGCTAGGGGATAAAGGGGTGGACTAATTGCTAGGGGATAAAGGGTAGACGGAAGGAAGGATGCTTCCAGAAAACATAGATATTTGTGGAGATCCCCCTAAAATGGTAGCACAGCATTCAGGTAGGGACATTTTAAGGTAATGGGGGGGGGGGGGGGTTATGATGGATTCGGAGTTGATGCTTGCTGAAGCTTTAACTCCATTATATGTGTCCTTTATCCTTAGCAATGTCTCCTTCCACTAAGTAGCCATTTTCTCCCTCTTGGTCCTGTTCTTAACCCGACTTCTTATTCAGACAAATGCCTATTGCAATTTGAGAGGCATGCACTTGACGCAAGTTACAAGAGGCTCAAATAACAAGCCCATGCCTCCTTTAAGCAGGATTAGCCAGTCCCTGCCTGAAGCTCCGAAATGTTCAAAGAAAGTCCTAAGTAGGGCCTGCCAGGCTTCTTTTTCAACTTCTTCTAAACACTACAGCAGTTTGGCACTCCCAGAGATAAAAACCAAGTTTCGTGAAGTAAATTGCTAGCACTCACAGTCAGAGGGGGCAGAAGCTCATCCCCTTCCTTTAACAGAAACCAGCCATCCCTTCCCACATGGCAAAGTGACTGTGGGTACATGCAAGGTCCTCGGTGTGCCAAATGCATGGGCCAGTTTTTTAGGGTTTTTTTTTTCCTTCTCTTTACCATATTTCACTTTTCTTCCCACTCTCATTTATGTAATTCAAATAATGAGGTAAAAATTAAGTAGATAATGTCAGGAAGGAAGAAGATTTCCTCTGCCTATTTTAGTTCTGAAATTAAAGGCCAGCAAATTAAACTGACAAAAGTCAAATTAACAGGAGAAAAGACAAAATGTATTCGCATAGGTCATCAGGCACTCACAGAAAATGGGGTTGGAAGAAGCAGAGTTTGCGGGCAGTGTACTGTTTTAAAAGAAGGAAGGGAAAGAGAGAAAAGGCACTTATAAAAAAAAATGAATGATGTTGGGGAAAGGTAAGTTGTCCCTGAGAAGAACAGAAGGGAGGTATGACAGGATGAGAACTTGGCAACAATATTTGTTTATTCAGTTGCTCATCCCAGTCCCTCTAATAATCAGTGCCCCAACTCCCACCCTCAATTCCTATGGGGAAGTTCCCTGGAAGGAAGATTTGTAGCAGTTGGATTCACTTGGAAGGTTCTGCCTTCTTAGGCAGATAAGGGCAAGTGAAGGGTGTGGCGACAGGCAAAGTCTCCTTCTGCTCATGTGGACTCTCAAATGTCTTCAGCTCAAAATAATTTTTCTGACCCTCAGAAAAATAAGGAGGCATACAAAGGGCATGCGATGTTCCCCTCCAACACACTCCCCACCCCGGTTCCCACCAACTAGAAACAAGCAAGGTTTTGGTATGATTTGTTTCCCCATCTCTCTTTTCGCTCCTTTGGCACATGGTGGAGATCATACAACATATGCAGTTTTGCTTCTGGCTTTCTCAACATTTTTCAAGTTAGCATTTGAGTGAGTGTTTTCAACTTAGCATTTGCTTAAACTTTAGAAAATTTAATTTGAAAGTATGAGATTCTTTTAAGCATAAGTGGAAGTTCAGAAAATAATGTAACAATCATCCATGGCCCTACTGCCAGGATTTAAGATGCATGAACAGTGTGTTATATTTGCTTGGGATGAACCTGAAAAAAAAAATCACAAATACAGGTAACACTGTCCCCTGCCTCCAGTGGCTTCTCCACTCTACCACAGCTACCCCTGTTCAGATGTCACCAGGATCCTTAGACTACTATGTTTCAATCCCAGGACTATTTTTAACTTTTGTCAATAAAATTCATTATTTTTTGTGAGGGATTAAGTTTTACATAAATAGTAACATGTATATATCCTTTTACAAGTTGCTTTTTATGGTTCAATATTAGGTCACCTTGGAAAGGACACTCTTTCTTGCAATTACTAACACAAATGGAAAGCAAGCATCCTTGCTCTGTGGGAAGATGTGTTAGCATTGTCAAGGCCCCACATCTAAGGCTAATGGCAGATGGATTTTGGTGGTACCTCCCATCATGTGTTTATTTGAATTCATCAACTGACAGGGGACTTGGGAGCCTTCTGAGAGAAATGGGAGCAACCTCAAGAGCCTATTCCTAGGTTTCTAATTGTATATGTAGGGAAGAAAAGGTAAGAGCAGTTCCACATCCTTTGCAAGATTCATGGCTGGAATACCCCAAAACAAAAGACAGATAAACAAGAGACAACACACATATTTACTTAAGGTAAGTTTTACCTGACAGGGCCTTCAGAAATGAAGATCCAAAGGTTCAGAGAAAACTGTGCATTATCATTAGATAGTCATACTGAAGTGTAATTAGAGGACGGTTTGGTCTGGTGATAATAAACTGTAGGTAGCTCAGCAAGGCCTGTCTGTTCAGATTATTCTTGGCCTCTAGGTTTAGAGTAGCACCCTCTGGAATGAGGGTCTTTGACCTACTTCACTTTCAGGTGAAAGGAGGTCAAACAATTCTTTTTTGATCTACTTTAGGGAAAGAAGTCAGGAGAATACCAGAGTGACCTTCCTGCTTCTGTAATCCCAGTATTCTTCACTTTAAAGTACTTGGTATGCCCAGGTTCCATATTTTGGGGTATTGGGGTTCAGAGCTCCAACATGTTATAGATCATATTGGCCCTGGAAGAAAAATGTCAACAGAGAATTCTGAGGAGACTCACTTTAAGAGTGAAATGGCCAGTGGGTGAATTCTGAGGAGACTCACTGTAAGAGTGAAATGGCCACTGGGTGTGGTAATACATGCCTGTAGTCCCTGCGACTCAGGAGGCTGAGGCAGGAAGATGGCAAGTTCGAGGCCAGTCTCAGCAATTTAGTGAGGCCCTAAGTAAATTAGCAAGATCCTGTCTCAAAATAAAAAAAGAAAAGAGCTGAGGATGTAGCTCAGTAAAGCATCCCTGGGTTCAATCCCCAGTACCAGGTGAAAGGAGGTCAAATAATTCTTGAGATATCACATACAGAAAATTAGACAGATCATTAAGTATAAAAAAAAAAGAGCAGAGTGGTAATGCTAAATTGAGACTCAGACTCCAAAGCAAGTCCTACTTTTTGTTATAAACTAGAGAATAGCTGGTTATGGACACCCAGATGAAGGCCTAAGGCCCATACTTCATCTAATCTAACAGGCCTGGCTCATGGGCACAACATGTGGAAGGTCTCTATGTAGATGAATGGCAAGAACTAGTCCAGTGAGCATACATCTCTGCGGTTACCCTGTAAGGTAGTGACTGTGACATAAAGGTTCTTGTCTCCTATGGTTAGATGTAAAAGTATCACACAGCGACAGACAGCATCTCAAAGAGCAGCCAAGAACAGGGCTAGAGGCAGATGTACTAGACTTTTTGCTCTTCCTTTCTAAGGTAGTAGGACTGAATGTTGGCATTCTTGAACTTACCTTGGGAATGAGTGAACTGTGGACTTTTCGTAATCCTGTCAGTTCTATACAATAGGTCTGAATGTTTGTTTGTTTGTTTGTTTAATTTGACCCATTCATGAATTTTCCAAAATTCACATGGAAGAATGATTATAGCAGCACTATAACAGTCACCTCCAAACTACTCCATATCCTTCAGCCATGGAATGGATAAATCAGTGGCAAAATATTCACATGGTGAAATTCTCTAAACCAATGGGAATGAGCCATCTACACCTACACACAATAATGTGGATGAATCTCAAAACACAATTCAGCAGAAGAAATCATATATAAAGGGACACACAGTATAAAATTCCATGTACATATTCAAAACAGGCAAAACTGAGCCAGGCAGTTTGCAGCCGGACAGTGGTTACTGTTGTCATGGAGTAATGGGTAGATGGGGACCGGAAGGATTTCTGGGGCACTGTTAATGGCTTGGTTCTTCCTTAGGAGCTGATTTAAAGGGTCCATTTGGTTTTTGAAAATCCATCAAGATTTATACTTAATGATCTGTCTAATTTTCTGTATGTGATATCTCAAGAAAATTTTTGAAAAAGTGATTTTATTTTGTATTTCCAGCTGGTGAAGTAAAATCTAAACATGAATTATTATTAAAGACCTAAATCAATCAACCACAGCCCACAGCCTCTGGTTGAAAATTCAGGACACATCATTTATCTACCTGATGCAGCTCATTCTCATATTTTAAGCATCTTATCAATGTTCTCTCAGGGAAAACATGTGACTTACTCCTTCATCATACTCTTGTCACAAGCCTTCGCTGAGGTTTATGAGAAAATACTAGAAATCTGCGATCAGAGATGAACAAGTGTCTATGGGAGGGAAGGTGTTCTCGATCCCAGGAACATGACTGGGAGCCAATTGATAGAACTGATAGCAGATGGTGCCCACCCTGCAAACCTCTCACAGAGAAGATGAGGCCCAGTCTTTGGTATGCTCACATCTGTATTTAGCAGCCAAGGTCTGCCTCACTCAGGTCTCCGTGAGCATTTCACAAAGCCTCTTGCTGCTGTTCACCAACAGAAGCATCAGACCCAGAATTCTCCTTTCAGCATTAAGGCCTTGGTTTCCATTAGAAACCGAACATTTCTATTGGATGCCTTCACTTTTGCTCTCTGTGTATTTTTACCCTGATTCTTGCTTCTAATGTTGCTTGTTAGATTTTTAGGCCTGCTTTTTGGATCATGTAATTCCATTCCAAGCACCTGCCTCTTACCTGCCAAGGGTTCCACATTCTCCCATGAAATTCCCCTTGGATAAACATCTTTCTTGTCAACCATTTTCTAAAAGATTTCAACCCCAACTGAAAGGATTTCTTTGACTACAGAGGGAAATATCTCATGCTCTAGTGCAACATGAGTCCAATAGCAATGCCTGGTGCCTACTTCAGGTGGTCTGTAGGCTCTGAAACTTGATACATGTAAATGTACTGAGATACAAAGATAAATACACATTACTAGAAAAATTAAGCCTTGTACACTTTGTTCTTCATATGGCACCCAAATTATTATATACTTCCATAGAGTGCTAAACACACAATGGGTGCTCAATTATACGATATAGAAGGAAACAAAGTCTCTTTCACATTTTCAAAAATCAACTTATTTGGCAAGATACTCTGAAATAATTATCCTATGGTTAAAAAAAAATTAAATCCCTGGAGCTGGGATTGTAGCTCAGTGGTAGAGTATTTATCTGACATATATGAGGCACTGGGTTCAATCTTCAGCACCACAAAAAAATAAGTAAATAAAATAAGGGTATGGTGGACATCTACTATATAGATGATGATAATTTTATATAAAATATATAAAAAATCCCTGCATCCCATATTCTCTTCTTGCATATTTGCACACAAGGACACTAAAGATGCTAGGAAGTCCTGCATGAGAGAAACATGTTTTACTTTGGTTTTCTCAGAGTTTTTTTATGAAATACTTTTAATATTGTCTATTCACTTCCAATGAGACCAATGTTCTTCAAAGAATACTTTGAGAAGTGTAGCTTTAACCCAACCAGATATAATTCAGGGATTGCCACTATGAATGGGTGCTAGGCAAAGCACTTCTGAAACCATAGTAATCAACTACATGAATTCCTCTGAGACTATACCAAGGTCAAGTATTTAAATACTTATTCAGAATGGGCTGGGGAGTGTAACTCAGTGTTAGGGTGCTTGTCTAGCATGCACAAGGCCCTGGGTTTGAGCTCCAGCATCACAAAGGAAACAAATGAATAAATACATTCTTAAAAGCATATTTCCTCATATTGAAGTCAAGAGCACATGATTCTATTATTTTACACATATTTTGTACATCCAAAACAAATCTGGTTCTCTGCTGAGAGGATGCTGTTGAACTCTGGTCGCTCACAGCTGAAGTAATGCTAGGCAGGATGGATGTAGTCACTGAGTGTGCAATCGCTCACTCTGGTGGTCATTATAAATGAACCACATGATTGAGAGACACGTTTATTTGTGTGTCATCTGGTCTTGGCATTCAGTTCCGTTCCATGTCATTAATTTAACACAGTAAAACAAAGCATCGATTACCCTCTTCAAATTCAATTGGAGCCTGCCATGTTTAATGAGAGGGAAGCAAGAGATTATTGAAACCAGAGTTTGCAGATGTCAGTCAGACAATGACAAAAGCAATCTGAGTCCATCCTACAGTGAAAACAATGGCGAGTTGGCCTGATTGTGGCCTCTCTGGTACCACTGAGAGGAAGGCAGGAATGTAACCTCCTGATTTTTTCTTTTTTCTTTTTTTGTCACCAGATGGATACTCTACCAGTTACTTCAGTATAGGGATGCACTGACACCTAGTGGACAACCAGATGGTTGACAATTTGGCCACATATATACTACTAAAATAAGTAGGCTACCTGATTATTAAAATAAGAAGGCTACCTGTACTTGAAAAAGCCCTATTAAAATGAAATTAGAAGCATAAATATAGATTTTATTTTTTTTCTCATAGCCAAAACTAGTTACCTAAATTTACATATGAGTCAATATTATATTTTAAAGACTTTTCTTGTTAAAAATACCATTCCATGCTGGTCCACAATTTTTACCTACTAAAATTAAAAACTTTATATGTAAATAAGAACAAGTAACACCAAAAAATGGTTTGGGATGCTTCCTGTTTTATATGTTTTTGGAAAAGAGATAGTTTACATAAGTATAAAATGCACATTATTTAGACATTTGAGAGTTTTGGGAAATTTGATCCAAAAATAAAATGCTGAAAACAATCATCCTACATGTGCTCTGATAGGGAGAAATAAAGGCATTTAAAGTCAAAAAAGGTTTGTGTGTCCAGTTTTTCATATGCCCCTGATCAAGAGTCAGCGTTAGAGGTCTTACTTATGTAATTTATTGAACATTATCTAGTAGGAAGTAATTACTATTAAAACAACATCTGTCTTCAACTCATATTGAGAATGAATTGAAAAATAGACTAAAAGAATAAATAAGATGTGTAACTGATGTGATTCTGCAATCTGTATATGGGGTAAAAATGGGAGCTCATAACCCACTTGAATCAAATTGTGAAATATGATATATCAAGAACTATGTAATGTTTTGAACAGCCAACAATAAAAAATTAAAAAAAAAAAGAATAAATAAGATAAATATTTAAAGATGCAAGTTTTATGATTGGTAAATAGACTGGAGAGTGCTTTTGAACCCGTGGCCAACATAGATCTTTCTAATACTGCCTTTTCTTCCTGAAATAAATTTATGCTGAAGTATTAATAGTAGTTCTATCCTGTGCTTTTATAGTTCTTATGTTTTTTTCAGTACTAAACAGATAACTCCCAATTTCCTGACTTTTCCCAATTTTTATCTTTTCCTAATACACAGCATTAAAAATTTATCCCAAACTTGGAAATAAGGTAAAGGAGAAGTGGGATATCTCTTAATGCCTACTAGAATTTTGTTTAATATCTCTATACAAGGGATTGTGTCATTTTCTACAAGTATGTACCTGCGTTTGACTTAGTCCTTAATGTTTGAATAAAGCCTATATACTACATTTAGTTTGCAGAGTTCTCTACTAATAGACTGAATATACAAATTAATATTTGTCAGATGATATGTAAAAATAGAACTCTGACCCACAACCTGTATGAATCAGCTCAGGAAACCAATCCGTAATCTGTAGTAACCAGCCCTGGAAGCCAGCCTATCTGATTTCTAGCCAGCCTGACCTCCAGGAAGTCAAACCACTCTCTAATAAAAATTCAAGAAGTTAACAAAAGCCCAGGTAACATTTGGTCCCAAATGGCTAGAACTCAATCAATAACTGACAGCTTCCTAAATGCTTATCCCTCCTTCTATCTTAGAACCAAACAGAAAGCCAAATACACAGCCTCTCCAATCACATGGAGCACCTCACTGCTCTTTAGCCCATCTACAGCTTCTCTGTGCTGGCCACCTCCACCCAAGGAGTTCTCTGTAGCACTCTCACATTATCCTACCCTTCTGCTGGTCTTTGAGTCTTTTCCAAAATGCAAGTGATAGTGACTGACTCCATTGCAATATTTGACCAATAGTCTTTGCCGCTTCTCATTTTGTTGGTTTGTATTTGTTTCCACAGTCCAGTAAAGAAGACCTCAAAGCTAATGTTTATTGCTTTGTAGAAGATGAACCAGTTTTGTATATAGCTTAGCAATCCTTTTTTTTTTAAATTCTTTTTGCTAATGTCTAGAAATAACCTGTTTTATTATTTTGTTTCTTCATTGATGATTTGGCTAAATGGTTGACATGTACTCATTCTGTAATTCCATGGGACTTGTTTTTGCCTTTTTGAAAATAACATATTGACAAGGGAAAAGAAACAATACCTATAAACATCTAAGGAGAACCCCCAAATTCATATTTTAATGAAAGTTATTTGAGCAGAGGAAACAGGACAATTACTGGCTATACAGGGTATTATCAATATATTTTCATATGGTAAAATGGCTATGTCACAGTAATTTGTTGACATATTACCAACTTCCTCAGATGATGGACAATTTGGAATTACATAGCTCTGAGAATTGCAACTTGAAACTTATATTCGTCAGTTTTTAGCTGTATAACAGAGTCCTATCTTCAATACTTCTTTTTCTCATGTGCAAGGGAGCTGGGAGGCTCTGCTATAGATGTGAGTAGGGCTCAGGCCTGCTCCACCACTGGATCTTCGGCTATCTGGGTCAAATTCTTCTCATGGTCATGACAAAAGAGTGAGAGAACATGCTCAGCCATGCCAGCAGCTTCAGCTCAGGCCATGTACCAGCATCCCACTGGCCCAAGCAAGTCACTGTGCTGAGCTTCAAGTCTGAGGAGAAGAGATGTATATACATCCTACTACAGGAAACTGCTGGTCACACATCTAAGTGTGGGTGTGCTCACCTCTAGCAGAGAAGGAGTAATCAAATCAACAGCAAACACAAAACTAGGAAGGAGAAAAAGCACTGCCAAGCACATTTCAGAAGTGCTGGCATCCAGGCACAGAGCAGACTTGGAGGGGGCAAGGGGGCAAGAGCCCCTGATTGAGGGAATCATAGATCTCAAAGATCTGCAACACTTTTTGGCAGTGTGAAAATCACAAGCACAGAAGTGATTCACCAGTAATATGAAAGAATCTTTAAGCTTTGTGGAAGCCTCCACAGCATGGACTTCAGGATGTGTCAGAATAACTCATCCTGTGGTTGTACTCTAGTTCCTAGGGTGATTGAGGTGGAAGTAAATAATGTCCTACAAGTCAAACCTGAGACCTTGGGATAAGGGGACAGGAAATGTCCTAAATACACTAAATAAAATTTCTGAAAATCGTTATTACATGAGCAAATTCTGAGCAATGTTTGGTTCCCTTTTCTCTTTCATAAAAGTAATCTAAAGCTAAAGTCTAACCTCATTGCTATGCCTGTGTATACTCCATAAGTGTCAAGAATCATGCCCATTAAAATACCAAGGGCTCATTGATTGTGATACATGACTCATTAGACATATTTTTATATAAATCAATTTTTATAAAACTTTGAAAATATTCTAATAAACAAAATTATGGGAGGCCTTTGTTTTGGATTGAGCTTCTAGGCCCCAGCAGACCAGACCCCACCAAAATGGAATAACCCTTGCTAAGTGCCATATGATCAAATTAAAACTTTAAGGATGCAGGTACAGCCCCCAAACAGCCCAGTTTTTCCTAAAAACAGGAAATTCACAGAAACCAGTCAGAAAGAGCCAGTCTATCTGAGTCATTATGATAAAGAAGTCCCTCTTGCTTCAGCCCCTACAAGAAAAGTAACCTAAGATCTTATTTTAAAATTATTATTGTTTCTTTATTACCAACTTACAAAAAAACAACTGTTCTGTCATGCCCATTGGGAGCACTGATTCTATTTCATATAATGAACCATTGCCCAATTATAGAATCACAAACAAAAGCAAGTCCCATTTTTAAACCTAATTTGTTTGTGATTTTGACTTTTGATAGCTCTTACATAACTGATTAAATCCATTTTTAATTATCAAATAAGCTATGATCCCCACTTCTTTCCATGCAGCCTATTCAAATGTCATTGTCCAATTGCACAGGAAAATACTGAGAAACTTCAGAAGTGTAACAGGAAAATATTTGAGTTTGCCGCTTAAGTTGTTTCTCCAAACATTGTATTTGCGAGATTTTTTTCCCCATTGATTCATGCAACTTTAGTTCACTCATTTTCAGTGGAATATTGCGTTCATTGTCTGGATATTTCATTTCTAAAATTTACTCTTGTTATTAATAGTCATTTCCTGTTAGGGTTTCAATTTGATACCCCAACATATTCTTTTTTCTTGCCTTATTGTCTATTCTTACATGTAGTCCAATGTCACTAATACTTTCTCCCTACCAGACATGTGCCATGGCTGGAGGTTAGCCCTAAATTGTTAGTACGGAGAGAAATGAACTTGCTACTATGATCTGTCACCTTTCCCATTAATTAATTAATTAATTAATTAATGATGGAGGAAGATTCCTCTAGTAATAGAAATATCCAAGATGCTCTACTCTGGGCCAGGCTTTGTGGCTCTTGACTACCTTGCTCATGCATCTGCGGTCAGTTGATGGGAAGATGACTGGTAGAATGTCCTCATATTTCCAAAGGTAGGCTGCTGCTGCCTGGATCAATAAGCAACTGAGCCACATGCCTCTCATCCTCCAACAGGTTCCAAAGGCAGTGCACAAAGAAAGAAGTTCCCAAGGCCTTTAGAGTCTAAATATAAGCTCTGAACAGGCACAACATCACTTTGTCCATGTCCTATTATCAGAGTAAAATACATAGCCAGCCCATCTTCAAGGGCAGTATTCCAACTATTTATCTCTATGGAAAAACTGGCTCAAGACAGTAGTTTAAAACAGTCATCACTTTTTTTGTTCACAAATCTGCCATTTGGTCCGGGCTTGATGCAGCCAATTCACCTCTGCTCCACTAGATGTCAGCTGGGCAATTCCACCAGGACTGGAGAACCCAGTTCCAAGATGGCTCCACCACTGGGTAGGCAAATTCCTCTCCATGTCAGACATTACAGCGGGCAGAGTAGCTTCTTAGAGTATAATGGCTGGGTCCTAAGAGCAACCATCAAAAGAGACAGGAAATGCTGGCAGCTAGTTTCTTGAGGCCTAGCCAGACACCATACAACATCATGTCCACTATCCAGCCGACTCCCCTTATCCAGGGGTACATGTTCCAAGACCTCCAGTGAATGCTGGAAACCATGGATAGAACCAAACACTATACATACTATGTTTGTCCTATGCGTACACACCTATGATAAAGTTTAAGTTATAAATTAGGCACAGTAAGAAATTAACAGCAATGATTAATAATAACATATGGGTAGGCGGGCTACTATATTTCTTTTATCACGCAGTCAGTCAGCATCCAGACATGGAGAGAGAACATAGGCCCATTTCTCAGTGGAAGAAGTGTCAAAGAATTTGGAGGCTATACTTTAAAATGGCCTCAGACAATTCCTACCTAGTCTCCACTCTTTATGGGAGGGTGATAATGTCACCTTGTGAACAGATGGATACTGGGAGGAATAAAGAGCTTCACTTGTCCTCACAATCAATCTACTACAGTATGATCGGGAAAGGGGAGAGGTTTCCAATTCAATATTTCTACTGCTCCTTTTTAACTAAGCTATTATATATTTGTCCCCGCCTTATGTTAGCTATAGCATATAAAAAGGTAAATTTAGAAATACTACTCTTAATATTTAAATGGCTTAGAGGATTTTACATAGAAAGCCTTTATAAATTCCTCCCTTTTTAGTTTGAAAGATATGAAATCATGTTTTATTGATGGGATAACTATTATGAAACAACAGTGCACATAATCATCTTATTCCACTTGATGGGATGAACACAGTCATTTTTCACACCAAAAAGACAGTGAAGTGCTCAATTAGGATGATGTGTGCAATGTAAAATCTCTCACTCATATGAACTGTGGAGTCATTGGTTAGACATGGAGTAGAAATTACAAAAGCTGTGACCATCCTGAATTTTATTGAATCTATCTTCTCTGGGCCTTATGGACCATATTTGAAATGTCCTAGAGGCCAATCAAAAGAATTACTCATCAACTTTCCCCAGAGCCATTCATACCTGTTCAAACATAGCTCCATGGGATGCAAGCTCCCGTTTAGGGAGAAAATTCTAAATTGAATGCATAAAGTACATTCTCAAGTCCCTGACATCCTATTTCCTTTCCCAAGCAGCAATCTAATTTCAGCAAATCAGAAAAAAAATCACTATGCATAAGACAAAGGATTGAAAAATTCTACATTAAATTAATATCTATTCATCAAAAACACTAAAAGTAGATAAAGATGAACACAAAAACAGGAGAAAGTATTTCAACATACATATTACAAAGGACTAATATCTAGAATATAGAAATAATTTTTCAAATCAACTACAAAAATAAACTAAAAAATTTTAGTAGGCAAAAGACATGGTTTAATATTTCACATAGAAAAGAATTATAAGTAGCAAATAAACACAGGAAAAGATGTTCAACTCCATTACCAATGAAGGGAAAATGAATTAAGATCATAGTAAGATGTCATTTTAAATAGACTAGATTGGCAAAAATTAAGAAATCTTATAACATTGTGTCCCAAAGGGTATGATTCAATAAAAACTTATACACTGCTGGCAGATGGTTAATTGTTAAAGCAACTGTAATGAGAAATTTTGCCCTCTCCTCTAAATTTGAGAATCCACATATCCTAAGACACAGCTATTCCTTGCTTAGACATACCCTGGAAACACTCTTGCACATGTATACCAGAAACTATTACTAGTATGTTCATAATAGAATCATAAAAAATAAGGGGATAGCTAAAAATGCAAGTAACAGAATAAATAAATGAATTATGAAAAATCTGCTCAAATAATAGTCCATAGTATTAAAAACTGAACTATAAACAAAAATAACTATAGGAATGAATCTTAGAAACATAATATTAAGGGAAAAGGCAAGAACTAGAAGACTAGGGTAAGATACCTTTATATGTCCCTGAAAGCAAGCCACAATGTAGATAATACTATTTATATCAGACTCCAAAAAAAGATCATATTCATATGTAATAAAAGCATCTAAAAGAGGGGGGGTGCAGCTGGGGATGTAGCTCAGTGGTAGAGTCCTTGCCTAACATGTGTAAGACCTGGGTTCCATCCCTAGCACCATACATACACACGCACACCCACTAATAAATAAGCAAGAATTATTAGAAATAAAATTCGAGAGAGTAGTTGCCTCTGGGAGGATGATGTTTCAGAATGAGGTGATATAGAAGTGTGCACAGTAATACTCAATGTAGATAATATTTCCAGTTCTTAATTTGGCTTGTGGTAATTTAGCACAGGTGTTAAATTTGCTATTTTGCATTGTAACTTACATAATATGTTATAACTTATTATTTTGTGGTATCAATTATTAGATAGATAATGATTTTTTTTATTTAAAATGAGAGGCAAGAATTGTCTGAAATCTGCCTGTTAAACCAGAAAGAGCTTTGCAGCAATGCTAGCTCCAGGACCATAAAGTCTCTCCTACAATCTACACCAGCAAAATGTTTGATTAATTCTGTATACTCTCTCCAGAGGAGGAGAAAAGATGAGGTTGGGAAAGATGCTTAGCCAGCTAATTCAAAGCATCCACCACACCTGCTATCATCATTATTGTTCAGCATCATATTGCAGGTGCTGGAAGACTGAGAGAGAAGAAAATAAGTAGTCATTATTTAGAAACTGTGTGATCAATTACAAAGAAAACTCAAGAGAATGAACAAATTATTAAAGCAGCCAAATTAAAGAATTTTATAACAAGCATCGGTATTCTCTCCACCTAGATTCTACCACTAATCATTTTCTACATTTGCTTTATCAAATAATTTATCCATTTCTCTGTCTTCATCAATCAACCCATCTTAGTTTGTGGATGCAATTCAAAGTAAATTGCACATGTCACTGCACATCCCCCATTTATATATTAGTGTGCATATTATTAACTAGAGCTCAATATTGATTTTCAGGGTTTTTTTTCTTTTGAGATAAAATACACACAAATATGTTTCATGCATGTAATGAATGCATAAATCTTAAAAGTGTATGAACCAGTCCTGACAAATGCAGGTATATTTGTAAATTAAACCTTCTATCAAGATAAGTTATAGTACCCATTGTAGCTAACTCCAGCCCTCTACCACAACCAATCAGTTTTCTGATATTTTCCACTGGAGAAAACAAAAATGTGCCTATTTTAGAACTGACATAACAAATCCATGCAATATATACTCCATTTTCAAGGTTCTTTTACTAAACGTGTTCTTAGAATCATCCAAGCTACTAACTGTGTGGGTAGTTCATTCTTCTTTATTGCTGAATGCTATTTAACCAAATGGATATAACATTGTTTGATTATCCATTTTCATATTGATGGGGACAACCAGGATGTTTCCTGTTTGGAGCTATTATGATTAAAATTGAACATTTTTATATGTCCTTTCTGTGAAGACACATTTCACCTCTCCTGGGTAAATAAAAAAAATCAAGAGTGAAATTGTTGTATCATATGGTTTTCAGTTGAGCACTTAGTTTTATAAGACACTGTCAACCTTTTCCAAAGTGGTTGTGATTTTATATTTCCACCACCAGTTTGTGGTTGCTTCACATCCTCAACAATACAGTTTATGGTCAGTTATTTTAATTTCATCCATTCTGATGTATATGGCTTCCATTAACATTTCCCTGATGAATAATTATATTGGACACTTTTCTATGTGCTTATTGATAATTCAGTATCTTTGTTATAACATCTGTTCAAATTTTTGCCTTTGCCTTTTTTAAGGCTATATGTCTGTTATTATTAATATATTTATATACATATATTATAATATGTATATTTGTATACATTCTTTATATATTCTAGATACTACTCCTTAGATACCTATCTTGTATTTCTTCCAGTCGGTGACTTGCATATTAATTTTCTTATTGATGTCTTTGATAAGCAAGTTCTCAATTTTTATTTTAGCTTTTAAATTGAGGTTTATGTTCCACTTAAAATTAATATTTGTACCCAGCAGTGTTGTTTGAGGGAGCTTGACAAACTGAATCTTCCATTTTTATGAAAAAAAATTCCATAAAAAGCAGAGGCAGTTTTTACAAATAAGTAAAATCATGGATGATTTATCCCACCAGAAAGTAAGGTCTATTATAAAACCATATTATAGTTATGTAAAGCATGTTACTAGTTCAAGAAGAAAAAAATAAATAAATGAAATACAAGAACCCAAAATCAGAACCAAAGATATATAATGTAGAATTTTGCACACGTTTGCATGTGTATGTATAATATACTTGTTATCATAAATTAGAAAGGAGATAATAAAATTACTTAATAAATCTAGTTAAAAATTGGTTCACTACTTGGAGAAAAATAAAGGGGAAACTCATATCATAATGTGCAGAATTCCAAATATATTATAAATTCTTAAATGGAAAAGATAAAATCATACAGGTGAGAGCAGAAAATATATGAAAATGTCTTCAAGACCTTGGAATGGGAAAGGATTTCCTAAATAAGATTCCAAAATTATAAACTTTAAAGGTGGATATATGGACTTGACCACCTCACAATTAGAGGAAATTTCACCAAAGACACAAAATTGCCAGGCAGGTGATGGACTGAGAGAAGATCTAAATGCCTGGGTGATTAACACCTAGAACTAGAAGGAATTTCTGAAAATCAGCAAAAGAAAGGTAAGCTAACGATATGATATAAATGAGAACTTCAAAAACTGGAAAGTGCATATGGCTTAGAGAAAATGAAGTGATAATTTCATAATTAACTAGACAAAAGCAAGATAAAACTTTATACAAATAATATTGACAATAGAAACTGGATAACATCAAATGCTAAGAAGTTATGAGAAAAGGGAATCCCCGTAGACACTGATTGAAGTACACACCAGCTCAGACAACATGATGAATGATTTGGCATTATTCACTCATGGGAATATCCCCCAGAGAACCTCTCCTACGTGTCCATAAGGAAATGCATTTAGGGATATTCATAGCAACATCGCTGGGAAAGCAAGATTCATCTCTAGGAGAGATATAAGTAGAATCCGACAAGTGGATGCATGAAATGCTATGAAAACTATATAATAGTCAGGAGCAATAAACCAGATTTACCAAGTACACATAAATAGTTCTTAGAAACACAACACTGAGTGGAAGGAAAAAAAGAGGGAGAATTTGATTTATATCTCAGTTCCGCTGTGTAAATTTAAACTCACACACACCCCACCATACATTTTCAAAGCTGCAGCAATGTCAAAATAAATATATTCAAGAAGGCTAGGAAGTTCCCTTACTAAGTACACCAGAATGAGTGCTTAAAAGGTAAAATGGCCCTGGAAAGAGGGGATGAAAGGGAAAACACGACGTTTTAAAAAAGAGGAGGAGCCAACCGTTTTCTCGGCAACTGAGTCACATACACAGGGATGCACAGTGACTTCTGGGGTAGGATTTTAAACTACCTATAAATCTACTGCACCTCTGATTTTATAGTCTTCATTTTATCGTCTTCA
The DNA here is from genome assembly GCF_021218885.2 of Marmota monax. Lineage (NCBI taxonomy): Eukaryota > Metazoa > Chordata > Mammalia > Rodentia > Sciuridae > Marmota > Marmota monax. The sequence continues at coordinate 5,616,412 of NW_026695228.1, forward strand.
CTGTAAAGCTATTAGAGGAGGTTATCAAACATGTTGCTGAAATCACAGGACAGTGTGGGATACCTTTCAGTTATCTAAACAGTAACCAAATTCTTTAAGAGCCATTGCTATGAATAAGACGAACTTTGTTATTCGTGTCCAAATCACCTGGACGGGCAGGACTTATACCAGTGATTGTCAAATTCTTCTCCAAATTTCCACAAGTAGAGCACTTCTTAGTTCTCTTCTAGAATTGTTTTAGATTTATTTTTAATATCAATATTTGGGTATGCGATACTTGCTTTGAATATAAGGTCCTATTTTTCCAAGCTTTCACCCTCTTGTGCCTCTCCTATTCTCCAAAAATTCTAAAAACTAAGGACAATAATAATTATAATCTTAAACTAATAAACACAAGAGACAGAATGGGAGTTCATTTAGGATTCTGGGCTATAATCCACCTGGGTTTGGATGGAGGAATGTGTGTGAAGTCGCTTTTTGAGTCTTTGTGAACTCATTCATATTTAATGCAGTTTAATACCAAGGTGTCGATTATTCACTGCAGGCCATAGCCTCTGTAAAGGGCGTCTATGATTCAGAACAATATTTTAGAATATAAACAACATGGAGACAGCACTAGCCGTGGAACCACGCATTCAACACTCAGCTGATTATTTTAAAAGGGGTTTAATGAGGGAAGTGGTGCGTAAGAATCAGAGCTATGAATTCCAGTTACAAATTGTCCACTAAAGACCTTCATCTGTAAAATGGCATGCCATTTGTCAGGATCAAATGAGATAATGGATGTGAAGTACTCCTATGAACTGCAGAGTAAAAACTAAATGGATGTTTTAATTTTTATTTATAAATTTGTGTCCAAAGAAATGGAAAGCAGTATTTGCTACTGTGCTTTTGGTGACATAAAAGAAGCAACCCAATTCCAACTGGTCTAAGCAATAAGAAGAAGTTGTGAGCATGACATTTGAAAAAGCCTAGAGGGGAGGCCAAGTGCCCAGAGGGGAGGCCAGGTGACTAGAGGGGAGGCTTGGTGCAGGCGGTCCTCCTTCTCCCCCTGTTTTTAGCTATGGCTCCTCAGCAGGTTTTCACTTTTTGATCACAAAATAACCTCCAGTAGAATCTATGGCTGCACGTTCCTTGGTATAAACCTGGAGGAAATGAGCTTTGCAACCCTGAGAGTTTAAATCAAAGCTCTGAAAGTATTTGGCTTGAGCCTGATGAGATATATGCCCATCCACCAACCATCACTGTGGTCAGGAGCAGGGGGCACTCTGATGGACATAGCTATTAAGGAACAGTGGCCAAGTGGCTGATGTGCACAACTCCAGGGGGCAGTATTCACATATCTTTGAGAAATAGATGCTGGACAGCCAACCAGTACAACTAGTTTATAGAGGGTCCTTGAGAGAAAATGTCCCTTTCAGCTGGAACTAAGGCAGCCAGCCTTACCACTGGTAGGCCAAATCTTCAGGGGGAAAAAAAAAATCTGCTAGTAATTTTTGTCTTCCCTGGATGTCCTGCTATAGACCGAATTGTGTCCCTTCCCAAAATTCATATATGGAAACCCTAACCACCACTGTGAATATGCTTGGAGATACAGAAATAATTAAGTATAAATGAAGCCATAAGCATGGGGCCCCATCCACGAGGATTAGTCTCCTTATAAAAGGAGATACCGGGCAGGTGCCTCCCTCTCTTCAAAAGCACAATAGAAAGGGAAAGTGAGAACACATAGGAAAGCATCCATTTGCAAGCCAGGCAGAGAGATCTCACTAGAAACCAGACCACTGGCACCCTGATCTTGAACTTCCTAGCCTCCAAAACTGAGAGTAGTAAGTTTTCATTGCACAAGCCATCCAGTCTGTGGTGTTTTGTCATGGCGACCCAAGCTAAAACAGACCCTCTCCCCATATTCTTTTTTTTGGGGGGGGTGGGGTTAGGGAGTACGGGGGATTGAACTCAGGGGCACTCAACCACTGAGACACATCCCCAGCCCTGTTTTGTATTTTATTTAGAGACAGGATCTCACTGAGTTGCCTAGTGCCTCGCTTTTGCTGAGGCTGGCTTTGAACTCGCCATCCTCCTGCCTCAGCCTCTCGAGCCACTGGGATTACAGGCGTGGGCCACCGCACCCAGCTTTTCCCATGTTGTATTCTGTGAGCCCCTAGACCTTGGTTTCTGAACTCGGAAGCTGAAAAAAGTTGTGTATGCTCCTGGTTTTCCTTTCTCAAACCCATTCCTTTACCAGTTCACTATGGGAAGGATTTCCCCAAGTATTTCAGTGAAACATTTTTGGCAGACAAAATGTATAATGAGTCCTAATCTCACATGAGCATTTGGAATGATATGATTTTACTGAATGTTCCCTTCTTCTCTCCGTCTTTTGGAGCCTGTGACTCAAATCACCATTTCCTCCTCCTCTCTGGCTCCCTTGTTTCCTTTACTAATTCTCCTGTTGCTTAGTCAATGCTGATGTGCTTCTAATCTCTCTTCAGGTTATGTCCACTGCTCAAGGATTTCATATCATGTCCATGCTGATGAGTTCCTCCCATAATCCACCCGACCTTCCTCATCCACTCAACTTCTTACCAGCCATCTCTAAGTGAACATCACTCGAGCATTTGAAACAAAGCTATTGCAATTATAATATCTACCTCTAAATCAAAACAAACACAGCTGCCATCTGGATAAATGGCACTACTAAACCACAGAGCCACACAGAACAGAATTATCCTCCATCTCCTCCACATCCCACACCAACTAGTCACCTAGTTCACTCTTTAATACCCTTGTTCATGTCCCCTGATGTGCACCCTGAGTATCATCCTGGACTCTCCTCCCCAAAGAGGCAACTCTGCTTCCATTCCATACATCATCTGCACACTCAATGCAAAGAAAAAGGAAAATATGAAAAATTTGATCATATCACTTTCTTACTTAAAACCCTCCCATATTTCCCCATGGTATAGTAGGTAAATTGACCTTCACCTGACATTACGTGATGTGGTGGACAGTATCTTTGACAATGTCATCTAAATCCTTCAACTGGATGTCAACTTCTAGCATGACATGTAGGTGTCAGGTTATAATATTATCTCACTTATTGTCCACAATTGCTTTAGACAGTAGGTTTTCATTATACCCGGTTTTTAGATAATGGAGCTCAGGGACAGAGAGGTTAATCAGTTTGCTGAAGACTGCATAAGTAATAGATCAGGCATATAAATGAACTATGGTACCTGAACGCAAGAATCCACTTTAAAAGGCCTGTTTTCCTCAGTCTGGGCTCCATTAACTTGGTTATGGATAGGTTGAAAATTAAACTGAAATTATTATGTGTTGTGTTAGTTAGTTCTCTGTCTAGGTAATAAACACCTGAAAAAAAAATCAACTTAAAAGGTTTATCTTGGGTCATGGTGTCAGAGGTTTCAGTCCCTGGTCATTTGGCCTGGTGGCTTTGGGCCTGTGACAGCACAATAAATTATGCAGTGGAAGTACATGGAGGAGGGACTGTTCACCTTATGGTGACTGAAAAGCAAAAAGAGTCAGGAAAGGGTCAAGGTCCAAATTGTCTTTCAACGGAACCCCCAGTGACCTAACTTGCTTCCAGTGTGGCTTGTCTAATAAAGATTCCACCACCTCTCAATAGCATCATGGCCTGGGGACCAAGCCTTTTACTCACGGACCTTGGGAGACATTTAAGATCCAAATCATAGCATATTTACATGCATTTTTCTAAGGAAAGGATTCATAGGTTTCTTACTATTCTCAAGAGAGGCCAGGTATGGTGGTGCACACCTGTAATCCAAGTAACTCTGGAGGCTGAGGTAGGAGGATTGCAAATTCAAGGCCAGCCTCAGTAACTTAGTGAGACGCTAAGCAATTTAACAAGACCCTGTCTTGAAATTTAAAAAATAATAATTTAATAAAAGGGCTGAAGATATAGCTGAGTAATAAAGTACCTTGGGGTTCCTATCACCAAAAAGGGGGGGGGGAGAGAGAGAGGAGAGAAAGAGAGAGAGAGAGAGAGAGAGAGAGAGAGAGAGAGAGAGAGATTGATTCTCAAAAGAATCCATGGCACAGGTAAAGTGAATAAAAAGAAGAATAAATATATATGTGAATGTCACTTATATATGAGTGTCATTTCCAGGGGATATAAAATTTCCAGAAATCTTTCTTGGAAGGATTTGAAGGTAATAGGACTTGGGGCATTTTATGTTACTGTCACCTGCTCTAAAAACTTATCACATCTATAAAGTCTTTCCTGTATTAATTAAACTTCCCTCTATTAAGGTATGGATATGGTATGAAAAGAGCAAGTGGTGGTCTGCTCAGAGAGCTTCAAATGTTGGGAGGGCCAGCTGAGGTTCAGGTGTGTAGTTGAACATACACGTGTACAGAAATGCTCACTGTCAACAAAGGGGGCACATCCAGGTAATTCATACCTGAACCATCCAGGTTTCCTCCCGGGAGTGAAGTCTCTCAGGCTGAAGCTCAGTTGCTTCCAGGGAAGACAATCACATCCTGATTCTTCTAGATACATGTTTCCCTGATAGAGGTGATGGTCTTCCCCAGGTCTGTGCAAAGTGCCCTGCTTGCCTTGATTAATGACTTGCTCCATAAAGCAGTCTTGGTGATGACATGACAAAGCTCCTCTGTCCCCACGTGTTACCAGTGCAGCGGGACCATTAACTGTTGGCAAGTATCCCAAAATGGCTCTGAATTTGCAGAGGAATTCTAATGAAATATAAAGCATTCATCAAAAAGGAACAATAGATTTTTCAAAGCTCATGCTTAGTACTTCCACTTGGCACACACTATCCTCACCCCCTTTTGGAAAACAGGCACTCACCATGCAATGAAAAAAAAAATCCTTCCAAATTGTCTTACTCCCCCTGTATTCTCTAAGTCTTAGTATGAATATGTACCATTGTTAGGGGAAAGAATTCATAAACACTTTTAAAAACATTTGTCTGAAGTCATGTACTTTAGATCATGGATCCTTACCAGAATCAATAGGAAAAACATTGCTAAAATGCAGACCTACATAAATCAGTATCCCTAATGCCAGGTCTTAGAAGCTGGTCTAATGGTATACAAAAGTTTAAAGTTTGTGCTAAGGACTTTTGCTTATCATAGACACAGTTGATTGCACACCCAGTACATTTTCCTTCCTTCCCTCCTTAGTAGCACCCAGATTTTATCTGAAGAGCCACTCCTCTCCCTGAGATCCATATTTAAAAAAATATATAGCTCAACCTGTTCTCACTCCAATAATGGTCCCTGGTGTTTATAATCAGGCATGGGTTTAATGATGTGCGTTTTTACCTGTACACGGCACAGATTTAGCAAGACCCTGTCTCAAAATAAAATTTTGAGACTCAGTTGACCTCAGGACTCTTGCTCAGACTGCTAAAATACCCTTGTATCTCACCATCATTGAACAGGAACCCCACAACCCCGATGTCTATCACAGTCATCTTAAAGACATGAAGGCAATTAGACTTAGAAGAAAATTAAACCAGAGTGGGGAGATGGAAAGAAACAGAGCCTTTGGTATTCCCACCAAGCTGCTAGATCAACCAATTATGGAGTTACTCTTGCCCCTGGTTGCTCAGGTACATGAAGCAATTCATCCTTTTCATTGAAAAGGTCAATTGGAATTAGATTTTCTGTCCCTTGCAACATGATGTCTTAGCTGGTGTGAAGTTTCTTACAGTTCTTGATTTCAGCTGCAACATGTTATATCAGCTGATTTAGTGGAGTCCAGAATTTTATTCAGAAAATTGGAATCAGGCCTTTAACTATCTTCATGTCAATCAAATAACATTTACGAAACACACACACACACACACACACCTGACTAACGTAATATAATTAATAATTTAACAATCACACCCATAACCAATATCCCTCTATGACAAAACCCTGGCTTCAGTGTTCCATACGTTGAAAAGTGTCTCCAGACCCACTTCAGCTCCTCTCTCAGATCTACTGGTCCTTTCTGGAGGTCTTTAGTTCTGTCTTGTTGCCTCTGACCCAGACATTGCTTCCCTACCCAATCATTTTGGACTGACTCTCTGTTGAGATAGTCTATGGAACTTTTCAGTTTATTTTTATCCCAGATGATGGCTTTTAGACATGTTTAGCTTGCTTATCCATCTACCATGAGCTAGTTTTACCTGCTACAATGCCCAGGTGCACAAACCTGGGGTGTACCCAGGAAATTTATGCAGTCTGGTCTGGAGATGCTGGACAGAATATAAATTATTAGTATCTGTCCTTTATAAATAAAGTGAGACTATTGTATTGCAAGCACGCTAAGATTTCTTCAGATTTTAATGTATAAAGACTAGGAACATAGTCATCATTCTTGAGGTAGTTATAACCCCAGAGATGAACAGGATTCTACATATAAGAGTACTCACTAATCAATATTTCCAATGTCACCTCTCTGTCTAATAACTAAATACTGCAAAACTCACCCTGTATTTTTTAGTAAATAGGACACAGAATTTTCAGCTTTTTCAGAATGCAGGACACACTTTACTGATATAAAGTCATCTTTTTAAGATAGAAGAAAAATCCACAATATCACTCTCTTGGTTAATCCCCACAGTAGTCTCCTCATCAACAGGAGAATTCTTTGTATGTCCAGACTGATAAGTAGCAGGCAGACATGAGCTGTGGAAACATGAAGTTAAGGGAGTAATTCTATAGGCTGGGCCTACTGTGCTGAATCCCCACCTCCCCCCACGCACACGTGCACACGCGCACACACACACACACACACACACACATATACACTTTTTCTTTTAAAAGAAAATTTACCTGCTGTCATGCTTGGCCTAAGTCAATAGGATATGCTATATTACTTAGGAGGAAAAAAACTGTTATCCACAGGAAAAATACAGACCCAAAAACTCATCCCTGTCAATAAGAACACAAGTTACCCTGAAGCCTGGGATTGTGACCTTTACACAAACCAGATTCCAGAACTCAGGAAGATGGGATAATTAGAAGCAAAGACTTCCACCACCACCACCATAAAATCTGTAATAACAAGTTCTTAGAATTGGTCAGCACAGATCAAGGTGACCCAGAGTTGCCTTTGGATCTTTTGAATGTCATTATAATAGCAAAATCTCTTTGTCAAGGATCAGATGTAGATGTGTGGGTTTGTCTCTGTGTCTTCTATTCTGTACCACTGGTCTTCGTATCTGCTTTTATGCCAGTATCATGCTGTTTTTGTTACTATAGCTCTGTAGTATAATCTGAAGTTAAGTATTGTGATGCCTCCAGTGTTGCTTCTTTGGCTTAGAATTGCTTTGGCTATTTTGGGTCTTTTATTCTTCCAAATGAATTTTAGAACTGTTCTGTGAACAATGGCATTGGTATTTTAATGGGTAATGCTTTTTAATTAAGGAAAATAAAAGCCACTTTGGCACATGGCTCTAACAAAGTTACTCAAGAACCAAATTACAAAGAAAAGGGAGGAAGTTCCTTTTTTTTTTAATTGGTTGTTCAAAACATTACACAGCTCATGACATATCATCTTCCATACATTTGATTCAAGTGGGTTATGAACTCCCATTTTTTACCCCAAATACAAGTTGCAGAATCACATCGGTTACACATCCACATTTTTACATAATACCATATTAGTGACTGTTGTATTCTGCTACCTTTCCTATCCCCTACTATCCCCCCTCCCCTTCCCTCTCATCTTCCCTCTCTACCCCATCTGCTGTTGTTTAATTCTCTCCCTTGTTTTTTTTTCCCCTTTCCCCTCACAAACTCTTATATGTAAATTTGTGTAACAATGAGGGTCTCCTTCCATTTCCATAGTTTCCCTTCTCTCTCCCTTTCTCTCCCCCCACTCGTCTCTGTTTAATGTTAATCTTTTCCTCATGCTCTTCTTCCCTGTTCTGATCTTAGTTGCTCTCTTTATATCAAAGAAGACATTTGGCATTTGTTTTTTAAGGATTGGCTAGCTTCACTTAGCATAATCTGCTCTAATGCCATCCATTTCCCTGCAAAATCCATGATTTTGTCATTTTTTAGTGCAGAGTAATACTCCATTGTGTATAAATGCCACAGTTTTTTAATCCATTCATCTATTGAAGGGCATCTGGGTTGATTCCAAAGTCTAGCTATTGTGAATTGTGCTGCCATGATCATTGATGTGGCAGTATCCCTATAGTATGCTCTTTTAAGGTCCTCAGGGAATAGACCGAGAAGGGCGATAGCTGGGTCAAATGGTGGTTCCATTCCCAGCTTTCCTAGGAATCTCCATACTGCTTTCCATATTGGCCGCACCAGTTTGCAGTTCCACCAGCAATGTACAAGTGTACCCTTTTCCCCACATCCTCGCCAGCACTTATTGTTGCTTGACTTCATAATGGCTGCCAATCTTACTGGAGTGAGATGGTATCTTAGGGTGGTTTTGATTTGCATTTCTCTGACTGCTAGAGATGGTGAGCATTTTTTCATGTACTTATTGATAGATTGTATGTCCTCCTCTGAGAAGTGTCTGTTCAGGTCCTTCGCCCATTTGTTGATAGGGTTGTTTGTTATCTTGTTGTTTAATTTTTTGAGTTCTTTGTATATTCTGGATATTAGGGCTCTATCTGAAGTGTGAGGAGTAAAGATTTGTTCCCAGGATGTAGGTTCCCTATTTACCTCTCTTATTGTTTCTCTTGCTGAGAAAAAACTTTTTAGTTTGAGTAAGTCCCATTTGTTGATCCTAGTTATTAACTTTTGTGCTATGGGCGTCCTATTAAGGAATTTGGAGCCCGACCCCACAATGTGTAGATAGGAGCCAACTTTTTCTTCTATCAGGTGCAGAGTCTCTGAATTGATATCTAGGTCCTTGATCCATTTTGAATTTACTTTTGTGCATGGAGAGAGAAAGGGGTTCAAAATCTCCCCTCCATAGGGTGAGAACATGTGAGGCGGGGACTTACATGTCTGATGCAATCCTGTCAAAGGTCAAAAGGTCAACCTGGTGGGACTTTCTGGAAATTTCCCTGAGACCCCCCCCAATAAAACTAGAGGGCTAGATCTAGTGGATCTCTCTGAGGGGATCTACTCCCTTTGTCTCTTAAGAGTGTCCTTTCCCCTCTTTTTCTTTCCCTTGTAATAAACTCCTGCCTGTGACTATGTGTGACTCACTTGGAACTCTTTGGGCAAGATTTGCAAGAACCAGTGGCCACAGGCCCCCCACAGTCTTTTTGGTTCCACAGATCTCCCTCTGTAACAACACCAGAAGATTTGTCTATTCCCTACCTTACAGCCTCATGCTTTACCATGTCGGTCTCCAATCCCCCATTCCATTCTAACCAGAGCACTAAGGCTTCCTGGATGTCACAATTTTAATGTGTCTTTGTCTTTTCTGTTCCCTCTAACCAGATCACCCATACCCAAGTTTTCCATCCATAGACACACCTGTCATTTGAGACGTCGCTAAATTCTCATCTCCTCACTTGAGACTTCTCTGATTTGCTCCCGGCTGTTGCTCCACCTTACACACAGAAGACAGATGCAGGAGGGCTGCAATTGATGCCCAGAAAGACACCAGTGATGCTGCCGAGTGAATGCTTTAGTTTCTTGACCAGTCTAGTCCACAACTTCTCCTTGGCAGAGGATCCAAGGAGATGGGTAAAAGGGTAGATCCTCACCTTGTTTTGGATAGGATTTGAGTGATCCCTTAAGATTCATGTGCTGAGAGCTTGGTCCTTATTGTAGAAGTTCTGAAAAGTAATGGGAAACCTTTAGGAGGTGGGGCCAGGTGGGACATCCTTAGATCATTGAGGGAGCTAGCTGCCCTCAGAAGGCAGTAAGGTTGTGCTCATGGGACTCCTGAGCCATTGAAAGAGAGAGTTTTTATAAGAACAAGCTCAACCTCTGGATTGTTCACTGGCTTCCTATTTAATTGCCGCAGTCTGGCTGGGCACAAATCACGAGCCACTGAAGCAGGAACAAACTTTATTTTTAAACTGCAGGAAAACACTTCACACAGCTCCCGGGGAATCCTCCCGAACGCCACGAGGTTTGTCCAGGAACCCCCAGCAGGAAATATCTCTCCCGGAAATCCCTCCTCCTGCACTTCCCCAACCAATGGGAACTCTCGGGGAATCCCCGGAAATCCCCACGAGAACTCCAAAATAGTGCGAGAACTCAAAAGTTGCGGCAGAGGCGGATAGTAATGCCTTGCCTGTCAATCAATACTGTTGGCAAAATGCCAGGGGCCATACAGACTCAGCCATGGCTCTCAGCATTTGATAATGTGATTTGCCCTCTCACCCCGTGCTCCAGCTATCTTCCATGAATACCTTATCCGAGCAGAGCTGAAGTTGGCACCATGTTCTTGAATCTCCAGACCTACGAACTAAATAAACTATTTTTTTCTAAAGTTACCCTGCCTCAGGTATTTTGTTATAGTAACAAAAAATATGCAGTGTATTCCCAAATTTGAATGGAAGAATAAGTTTCCTCCCCAACATATACTACTTAACAGCACTTAAAATTGTATATTGCTTGTGTGCATATAACATGAACTGTACAAGTCTGTGGGCCCCTAGCTCAAGTATGAGGCTCATGCCCTCTCCATAGCATGGTGCTTGCTGTACTCTAACTTTTCAATTAATATTTTATTAAGAGTGAATAAAGGACCAAATAAATGAACAATTACCTTTACACCTACTAAAAGAATACCCAGCGTTGAGAAGGATATGGAACTCTGGTCATCCTTGGTGGGACTGCCAATTGATACAATCACTTTGGAAAACTAGTATTTCTATTGAAAGTAAACATAAAATTATGACATGGTAACTCCACTCCTGAGCACACAGCCTAAAGAAATAAGCATATATATCCACCAAAATTGAACAGAATGCTCATAGCAACTTTATTCAAAATAGACAAAAATTAAAAACTCCATGTCCACCTACAATAAATAGTAGTATAGTAGAAACAGAGTCTACTGCTCAGAAAAAGAAGGCACTCCACCACAGAGAACAACATGGGTGAATTTCACAAATGCAGTAAAGGAACAATTCCCTTATTTTACAAATGAGGATTCAGAGCCAAAAGAGATTAAATTATTTAACCAGTGGTCACTTTTCTTGTTACTCACTGAGCTGAGTCAATATGTTTTCATTATTCCATGCCTCCTGGGCTATGCAAAGACACTAACTAAACTGTGGACATAAATGAGGACTGGGGAGATGGCAGGCGAGCTCCTAAGAAGCAAAGGGGATTTTCCCTCCATCCCGACCTCTTCATTGTCCATTCATTCCACATCCATTTTGTTTTCCTTGGACTCTTCTCAAGCTAGTTACTGGCTTCTCTCCTTGCCTGGTCTTCAGATACTCTTCTCCATAATTCTTCATCGCAGCCAAACACAAACATCTCATTGTAGATCTCAGAGTAGTCCCCAGATGATAGAAACCAAAAAGTAAGCAAGCACAGATCGTTTGTACTTAAAATGCAACTATTAGCAATGTACATTTATGTACATCACACCTTATTTCAAAACCAAATTTTATCCAGCTTATAAAATGTCTATATTACAAGATGTTAAAGAAAAGCTAAGAGAAATCCGGAATCAGAAGATGATTCTAAGGAAAAAAGTCAATCCCCTGACACAGAGGGAGAATTTCTTCATTGTTTCTAAAACTTAATTATTAAAGCTAGGAGCTTCTGTTCTAACCACCTCCCCAGTGGAATCTCCACTGCAGAAGGATCAGTAAAGGAAAGAATGGATCCAAAGATTTCTTTATTTTACAGAAATTGAAGGAAAATAAAGACTTTTTTTTATATTTCTAACTGCAGATTTAAGACATGAAATGATGTCCATAATGTAAACAACATAGCTGCTTGCAGGGCCCAGATGAGCTATGGTCTTATCATAGAGACAAGTTAGGAGTAATTTCTCCCTGCAAACCAGCTCAAAAGCATCAGGACACAAGTGTTGAAGACTAACCCGTGAATCAAGCTGTCATATGGCAGGCTTCGGCTATGTTTATAAAATGAACAACAGACTACAAAAGATACCAAAGTTGGTTTCCAAATGTTGACAACAAAGAAGCTAGGAAATGCTCACTTTAAATATTCTTATTTTACTATTCATGCTCCTAATGATGACCAGCATCCCAGAAACCAAGCAAGAAGTTGAAAGTATCTCTGCTAATAATGCAAGATCAAGAATAGTAGATGTTATAGTTGGGTCATTAATTGCTATTGTCTACTACTATGGTCTGAATAACCTCAAATAAAACACCTTAATTTAGTTAAATAAAAATTAAAGTTTAAGTTTTGTACTTTTTAATTAATTTTTTATATATGACAATGGAATGCATTACAATTCATATTACACATACAGAGCACAAATTTTTCATCTCTGATTGTATACAAAGTGTATTCACACCAAGTTGTGTCTTCATACATGTACTCTGGATAATGATGTCCATCACATTCCACCATCATTTCTAACCCCATACTTCCTCCCTTCTCCTCCCACCCCTCTGCCCTATCTAGAGTTTGTCTATTCCTCCCACACTCCCCCTCCCTACCCCACTATGAATCAGCCTCCTTATATCAGAGAAAACTTTCGGAATTTGATTTTTTTGGGATTGGCTAACTTCACTAAGAATTATCTTCTCTAACTCCATCCATTTACCTGCAAATGCCATGATTTTATTCTCTTTTATTGCTGAGTAAAATTCCATTGTGTATATATGCCACATTTTTTTAATCCATTCATCTATTAAAGGGCCTCTAGGTTGTTTTCACAGTTTAGCTATTGTGAATTGTCCTGCTATAAACATTGATGTGGCTGTGTCCCAATCTGTGAGGTGAATTGAGAGCCTACATCTTGGGAGCAATTTTTTTTAATATTTAATTATTTATTTTTAGGTGTAGATGGACACAACACAATGCCTTTATTTTTATGTGGTGCTGAGAATCCAACCCGGGTCCCACTCGTGTTAGGCGAGCGCTCTACCAGTAAGCCACAATCCCAGCCCCTTTGGGAGCAAATTTTTACCCTTCACACATCAGATAGGTTTTTCTATTTTCATTTGTTTGTTTGTTTATTTATTTATTTATTTATTTATTTATTTCATGACAATAGTGGAATGCCTTACACTCATGATTACCCATTTACAGCACAATTTTCGTAACTCTGTATGTAAAGTATGTTCATGCCAAAATTATGCCATTATACATGTACTGTTTTTTTTTGCATTACAATTCTTAATACACATATATACTACAGTTTTAGGTTTTCTATTTTCATGATGAAAAAGAAGAAAGGAAAACAATAAGTATTTGAAGATTACGAATTCCAGGAATCTTACAAATATTTAATAATTCTATATAATCTTTAAAGAACTCATGATCCAGGTGTGGAGGGAGAGTGAGTTCAGGGTATGAACTAATTTAATCCTTAGAATTCTTTCTAGTATGTAGCTACTTCCAAAGCAATTACAAGTTGCCTAATCAGACTGTAGCCCAGCATTTAGATTTGCACATCGGACTTACTATTTTAAAACTGTATTTGTAAAGATTTATATCAAGTTTATAAGATAATGTACTAGAAAACCTTTGTGGTTTTTGCATTGTTACAGTGTTGAAAAGCTTATTGTAGTCATTGTAACACAGTTCTAATTTTAGGGTGTGGGTTAGGTCATTTTTAGCTAATCTTTTTGATGTCTTAAGAACATCCTAAATAATAAAAAAAAAAACCACCTCTGAGTATGGTTGTAGACAGACAATCCAGAGCAGGCAAACTACCACCGTTATTGCATTCAGACACTGTTATAGCGTGAACTGCTTTCTTCAGCTCCGAAATAAGGGGAACCCTATTGGTGACAATCAAATGAAAGCAATTCCTTGAGACACTTAATATTTAAAGCAGCATTATGTATCATTTCCTGCAAGGCCCCAAATGCACGGAAATATAGCAAGCTGAAGTCTTATCTATTCAACCAGCGATGAGGCATACTAACAATTTTTCCAAAAATAACAAAGACCAGAAACCACTTCTTCCTGGAGTTGTAGGGAGTCATCTTTACCATCTTCACTGAATAATCAACTGAAAGTGGAATTCCTCAGGAACCGCCTGCACTAACTAAGGCATACAGAAATCAGCACCATGGGGAGATATTGTAGACCATAGAGCAGGAGTCTCTACCCTGCAGAGATCAAGGGAAAGAAAACACTTCATCTGAGGAGCCTAGAGCCATACACATCCCAGGCCCTCTTATCCAAACTCTTGCTATGACTTTCTGCAGATACCACTGTGTTGTTCCCTTAACAGCAAACAGTAAAGGCTGGGGACAGCAACAATAATGTTAGCTGACATTCATGAATGCTTATTATGTGCCAAGCACTATTGTAAGTGCTTTATTCTATATTAAAACATTTCATTTTCCCATAGTGCTATGAAGGAGGGGCTGTCAGGACGTGCATTTCACAGATGTGGTAGCTGAGGCATAGCAGAGGTAAATAACACACCCAAGGCCACAGAGTTAGGAAGAGACAAGACAGAGCTTTAAAACTGAGCTTCCTAGCCTTAGAGCCACATTCTCAACCATCACTCTACCTTCTCTTGCAAATCAGATTGAAATCTATTTTCCTAGAGCTCAGAACCATCCTAGGTTTCCAAGCTATTCCAGCCTGAATCAAAGAGGAGGGTAGGAAAAGAGACAGAAAAGCTCTAAGGAGAGAGAAATAGGATTGATTTAATAAGCAATGCTTTTCTTTAATTTATATACTTGCTAATGGTAGTCTTCCTTTCCTGAAAACTATTTCTTTTTTAATAAGAGAACAAATTTAAATGGGAGTTGGGCAGAAAAAAGGACAAGACAGAAAGTAAATTGTTATCTGTAGATCATTGCACAAATGCAAGGTATTCTCACCAATATTTGAAACTGAAAGAAATTCAGTAAATGCAATTTTGCTCAGACTAACACACTTCAAAAGGCTTGGCCAGTGTTTTAACTCTTTGCAGTTTCTTGCAGTCTTTTATCACAACATTTCTGAACCTCTCTTTGCCTCTCTATTATGGTTTCTATTAATGTAGGAACATGAAGAAATTAAATGATGGCATTAGGAGAACTCTAACCTAATCAGCCCATCCTTTGAATGGAGTGACTGAGTGGTAATTGTAGGCAGCTGGGGTGTGGCTGGTGGTGGTGGGGTCACTGGGGGTGTTCCCTGAAAGGGTGCATCTTCCCTGCAGCTCCTTCCCTCTCTCTCTCTCTACTTCCTGACCCTCCATGAGTTGAACTGCTGTCCTCTGATTCCACCATGTTATACTGACTTACCTTATGTCCAGAGCAATGGAGTCAGCCATCTATGGACTGAGACCTCTGAAACCAGGAGTTCCAAATAAACTTTTCCTTTTCTAAGATGTTTTTGTAGGATATTTTGGGCATGGCAATGCAAAAGCTAACTAAAACATTCTCTTGCCAAAGATCTTTTTTGAGGAACGAAGAGAAAGAGTATTCAGGAGGCAGGTGGGGTGAGTGCTCAAGGTGAAAGAATGAGAACTGAAGTATTTATTCATTTAGCAAATACTTATGGAGCACATCATATATGTCTTGAGTAAGTTCTAAGGCTATATGAAGAACTAAAACTGGCTCCCTACCCTAAAAGAACTTATAGTCTAGCTCAGGGATCCAGTTGGCTTTTTTTTTTCTGTAAACCATCAGAAAGTAAACATATTAGGTTTCCTAGGCCATAAGGACTGTGTCCCAACTACTCAACATTTCTATTGCAGCACAAGAGCGGCCATAGAGAGTACATAAATGAATGGATGTGGCTGCATTCCAATAAAAATCCACAGGGGCTGGGGCAGAGGAGGTAGTATGCTAGATTTGACCCCATGCCACAGTTTTCAAAGCTTTGTTCTAGGAGACATCTCAAGAAAACCTCACAGAAAATATTTCTGCGTAGCTTTGTGTTTTGATCTATTGTCTTCATCCTTGAACAACTTTAGTCTGGGTATCAAATCTTAGAATCCTACTTGGTTCCTTGAGGGTTTCCTAGCTATGGCTCCATGGTCTTTTAGCATTGACTATTGCTAGGGAAAATTTGTAGCCAGTTGATATTTTTTTTCCTTCCTTAAAAGTGACTTCCCAGGGGATTATTTCTTCATCTTTGAAGTCCAGAAAACTTGTTTGGGTATGTCTTGGTGATTCCTATAATGAAAGGCTTTTTCTTTTCACAGCAGATTTTCACTCATTTATAAGTGCTGATATGACAGGTACGTTTGTCATGCTGTTTTATATTATGCTTTCTTTCTCTGCTTTAAAAACATTCCTGAACATGTCATCTCTTGATTTGTGTTTCTTCTCATCTTTAGTGTCGTATATATTTCTGTTCTAGTAGTTACTTTTATAACTCTAACTTACATAGTACCTCTTAATTCCTTACTATAAACAAAGATGAATTTAATATTTTCTCTTCCTTCTTCATCCTTTCTTCATTTTCACTATCCAATTTTAGTCAGTTAACTTATTTTTTCAAGAACTCTGTAATGTTCATTTATAAGGCCATTTAATATTTACTATTTAATATTTTCTTTCATGTCTTTTGCCAGGGTCATATTTGATCGTTTCCTGTATTCTCATTATCTGTTGGGGACTGAACATTTGCATCTCCCAATAATTCATATGTTGAAGCCTAAACTACCAATGTGATGGTTTCAGAGGTGACCCCTTTGGTAATTAGATCATCATGGTGGAGCCTTTATGAATGGAATTAGTGCCTATATAAGAGAAGGGAGAGAGACGATCTCTTTCTTCATGGAGAATACAAGGAGAAAATGACCTTCTACAAACAAGGAAGTAGGACCTCACCAGACACTAGACCTGCCAGTGCCTTGATCTTGGACTTTTTATCCTCAAGAACTGTGTGAGAAATAAATTTCTCTCATTTAGCCATATAGTCTATGGTATTCTATTATAGCAGCCCAAACTGACAAAGACACTATCTACTCTCTGAGCTCTTACATTTCTGCTTTGTGTTCTAGTTCAATGAAGGTGAGAGAAAAATCAAGTTTATTTACTCTATGATGGGAAATTTGATTATGATTTCTTTTTGATAGTAACATTGTTTTTTGAACAGAAGTGATTCTGCCAACTGTTTTCTGTCATTTTTTTCCATTTTATGTTGATCCTGTGCTATAAATACTCCATTACTCACCTATATTGGTGAGTGTTTTCTGTTGGGAGTCTACCTGGCTCCAAAGACTAACTTCCCCATCCCCCGAGAAGAGCATCCAATGGTGAGCCCTGCTTGCTCACATGATCCTTACCCACCAATCAGACTAGCCCTGCTTGCTCACATGATCCTTACCCACCAATCAGACTAGCCCTGCTGACTCACATGATCCTTACCCACAAACCAGAAAGCATCCCATGCCAACTGTCAAACCATTCAACCATTAAACTGTCATAACTGTCAAACCACCCCAGGCTCTATAAATATGCAGAGCTGTTCCTCAATAAACGGGCATTCTCTCCGTCGATGAGCCTTGTTCCTTCTTTCATTTTCTATAACAACTATATTTAGAGAGTTTGTATTGTGTGGGTTTCCTGTTCCAGGTGCACTTGATCACTGTTTGACTTTGTGTATGTGTGTGTGAGTTTGCTCATCCTTTCCTTCTTCCCAGCTAATGGAGATAGACAACTGTTGAGATTTTTGCAACCTGAAGACTTTTCCCCCCCACTCATCTGCCCAGAAGTAGTCTGCTTCCTGACAATGTGGCTTTACCTATGTGATTCTTCCTGGAACTTCATCTCCTTTGTTTCTGAAAAAGGAATACAGGTCTGGAGAGTTCCAGCCACTCCCAGAATTTAGATTTTTCCACCTGAGGTATGCTCTCACTTTCCTGAGGCAACTTGTTTCTGACTAGTTCTGAGCTCTCTAGCTATGGCATTTCTCTCTGCTTCTTATGCACCCCTTTGCTTGGACTCTGCTGTTTTGGCAGCCCTTCTACCTGTTTGTAGTTTGGAATTTGTGTTTGTGATTTTCACCCTCCTTTTTCCTTTTGGAGAGTTTCTAAAAAAACAAAGATTCTGTGTTCGAAACAGAAATCTCAATGTGAGTGTCAATAACTCAGAAATGTGAACATGTGTGAAACTGTAAAATAACTGAACACGACCTAGGCTGACCAAGGCAGGGACATGAAAAACAGAGCATGGAAAAGTATATTTTCAGGTTAATGGTTACTAAGTGTTGCCTAAGAGGGGGCAACTCCTGTGGAAGAAAAACAAGAATATAGGAGGCATCCAACAGACGGCTGTGGCCCAACCTACAGTCATGCTTGTCAAGCCTGCATGTATTCTGCAAAGGGAAATGTGGAGATTGGTGTGATCACAAGACTAAGACTCGGGGAGAGAAAGGACTCTCTTGTGGACAAAAGTCACCTCCCCTCACCAGTCATAAGAGTAGATATGATCTCCCTTATTCATACATCAGTGGTACAATGTCAGAATGAATCGCAGAATATTTTGAAGTGTTTTGTTGTCATTTGCTTTATTGCTTATAATTGAAAATATTTCCACACATATCCATGTATATAAACGTGATTCTCCTAGATGCACAAATGTGATTTTTTTTCTTTAATGAAATGTAATTTTCTTCTTATTCTAAATAGTGTGCTTTCTCCTCTCTCCAAAGTGGCATTGCAGGCCGGCCCTGCTCTCTTCTCCAGGTAATTCAGGCTAACAACATTTTGTTGTCATATTGTACTGTTTGGTTTGGTTTGGTGTGACGCTAGGGATTGAACCTCAGGCCTCATGTACACTGGGTAAGCACTCTAACACTGAGCTACATCCTCAGCCCTAAAAACAGGTTTTGTGTGTTATTTTTTTCCTCCTGGTTCATATCATTCATGCACACACACACACACACACACACACACACACACAGAGAAAGAGAGAGAGAGAGAGAGCTTTAGCCATCGTTTATTTTACAAAAAAACAAGATTATATTAAACATTCTTTTCTGAATCTAGCATTTCTCACTACACATTACCTTGTGCTAATTCCTTAAAATCACCTTAAATGGCCCTAATTTGTCTTTTCTAATAACCGCACAAGATTTCTTGATGCTTTTATACACCCTAATTTATTCAACCATCCCACTATTGATGGGTATTCATATATTCTCCAGTATTTTTCCATCACAATGTTGCAAAAAAAAAAAACCATTTTAGCATATGTTTTATGTATTGGTGCTTTTATTTCTATGGGATAAATTCCTACAATTTTTAGTTGCTGGGTCCAAAGGAATATATATGTTTTTCATCTTAATAGAAACTGCTAAATTGCTTTCTGAAAAAGGCAGAAACACCTCATATTTCTACCAGCAATATATGAAAATCCTTTTTTCTCCACATGCCCTCAATAAATATTTAAATCAGTTGGTTCTGATTTATATTATTTTCCTTATCAATCTTGGGATAATTTCCTCCCTTTTCAGAGTGGTGCCATAGAAGACAAGGGCAGAGAGATTCAAAGGAAAGGTCGTGGTGTCAGACAGTCTTCCGCCTGGACCACGGAGAGCAGTCACCTCACAAATGCTTTTTCAAAAATCTAATATATGTTCAAAAATCATGTAAAGCACTGGTAAAATTTTAAAGTATATATGAATATCCCCTCCAGAGGCATAGAGTCTATATGAGAATAAATTATAACATGATGTCTTTCCTTAGAAAGGCCTAGAATCTATTTCCTGTTCATGTGTGACTTCATGAAACCTCAGTGTTCTTCATCTATTAAATAAGTTGCCTGATTCTACCTACCCTTTGGATTTGTGCTGTAAATTAGATGAGCAGGTAAATCACTCAGCACAACAACTAGAACAGAACAAGCGCTCAACAAATAGTGGTTGCTATTATTACTATGAAAGGTTTATGCATGAGAATAGTGGGCAAGCAGATTAGTCAGGCAGGTTGGGACTGTATGGAGAAGACCTTGAATGTCAGGTTGAGAAATTTCATCTGTAAACTATGGGCTCTTGAAAAACAGAGTGATAGGATGCAAATGGTGTTTTAGAAAAAATTCTAGGTCAGTTATTAATCAGTGGATAAATAAGAAAGGCCATGAGCAAAATCTCTTACAGGCTGTTTCTATACTTCTATAAACAAGTATGACTGAAATACTTCTTTAAATGGCACAGTATCGGCACTGATCCGTTTAAACAGGTGACTGAGTCATCAGAATGGATGTTAGCTGTAAACAAGCCACAATACTATTCCAATGTATACAAGTCAAATAGCAGCTCTGGTCCTAAGAGAGCATCTTCCTAAAATAGCTTAAATAATAGGGCTTTGCTTACTCATATGAAAAGAAAGCTGGAGGAAGACAGTTCCAGAGTTGGTTAATTGTGCAATTTGGCAGAAACTGCCAGGACCCACCCCTATTATTCACAACTCACCCCTCGAATGCATCTTGATTCAAAGTCTTCTGATGGCCAGCACCTGCGACTATCTGCCTTCAGGCTCTCTCTAGATGTAAGAATGTTCTCATCCCAGGTGCCAGGCAGGCTGGAAGTACTAAGGAAGAAACATCCTAGGAGCAATGCTCAAACAAGGTCTCCTACTCCGTTTTCTTAACCCTTGAGTGGGACAACTCTGTCCCTAGCAGTGTAGGTTCTCAGTTTCCCACAGCAAGAATCTGCTCATTAAACACATCCCATTTTCTCCTTTCCTTTCCTCAGCACTTCCCCTACTTTCCTACTGCTATTTCCCAAGATTACTTACTAAATAAACTTCTCCAACTTAATTATTGTTCTCAGGATTGGCTTCTTGAAGAGGCCAACCTAAGACAAATCACGCAGACTTTAAACCTGGGATTTGTCCCACAAGGAGACTCCAGACATTCTTCTAATTTTATCAGGAAGAAAATATTTCCCAGAAGGACCATAAAATCTTTCCCTCTCATCGTATTGGCTACAACAGGGTCAATCCATGAACCACAAACCAATCACAAAGAGAAATGGGATGATTCGATGCCCTGGAACTAATCATGACTCAGATCCTTGGAAACATTAGCAGTAGGTATTCAAGCAAAATTGGAGCTGTGTTATCACAGAAGAAGGAAGAATGGGTAGGACCCAACAGTCTACTACAGAAAAGGATTCTCTGATATTTTGGGCTTGAGAAAATGAGAATATCTACCATGGCATATAGAAGTGAAAACTGTCATCCAGCTCCTGGAATGGCTTCATCGATGATTGAATTTTGAATCTTTAATCATCCTCTTGAAAAAATAAAAAGTTTGAACATTCAACTCTGCGATTAACCTACCATGAATCTGATCTGCATATTTCTCACATGAAATGAGCTTAATATATCTTAATTGCTCACAATAAGGATAACATTTTTCATAATGATTGGGTATTCACTTTGCCCTTTCCCTTCATTTATCTGAGTATGCAGACATATTTCAGAGAGAGTTACGGCAGGAGTAGATGCACCACATGACAGCCCCAGATTACACTGCCAAACTACCCCTTCACACATACACATTGAGACTCTGAACACAGGCCTAGGAGAACTTCCTTGAAGTCTTTTATTAATATCCAGACAGTCCGTGTGGGTAAGGCAGGTGATGATTGATAACTCAGGTCACAAAGGTTTTTTTGGAGACAGAATCTAGAGTACATTCTTATTTTGTTTGAATGTCTAATGAAAAGACAGAAGTTTGCTTGTCGGCCCTCTCTTGACAGCCAGGAACCACTTCAGGCAGGCTTTTGGACTTAGCCTGGGACCTCAGCTGCCATTTTGCTTACTCAACCTTTCCTAAGTCCCGGGCAACTCCACGATTCATTGAGATTTTTCTCCCAGAGATGAAATCCTCCAGCGAGATCACAAAGAGAATCCTCTCTGGGCTGTGCCTGTCAGACATTTCAAGGCAAACAGGGAAGGGAGAAGAGTGAGAAGTGGGAGACGGTGCTGTCAACCATGCTGAGGCATGTTGGCCTGGACCTGGGTCCAGCTGCCAAGGCTGCCAGTGGGTGGGAGATGCCTGAGGTGACTGAGTTTGCCATTATCCAGTGCTCTTTTATCTGTGTTGGCATGGAAATAAATTGGTTTTGCTTTTTATTTCCTTCTTTGAAAGTCCTTTAAATTCTCACAAACTAATGGAGCCAATTCCTCTCGCTACCCAGTCCAAGCCCATTAACACCCACTCTGCATTTCATCATAACCCTGTGCCCCTTTGCAAGCCTAGGAATCATTCATGCTCCATTTGTCCTGTAAGAGGAAATAGCCTAGGTGTCTGATCATTCCCATCCGAGGGAGACATTCAGTGAGAATGTCAGTCAGTTCAGGGCCCTTCAGAGATCATCTCCCTGTCAGTCTCAGTCTTGCTGTGGCAGAGGGCCGACAGCCAGGAAGACGGGCCCTTAATAGGAAGCCTCCTTCTGGCTTCCTATCGGTAATAGGGAAAGCTGAAGAAGTGGAGGATCTTGGTCAGCCCCATCTTTCAAAACAAGTGCTGAAGGCCCTCCACAGAGGTAGGAGAGCAGCAGAAGCTTCCAGTGTTGCAGAAGGAGAAACTTGAAGAATTTTGAAGCTGTCAGAATCATATTTCCCCCACATTTGTTATTTTATATATTTTATATATTATTTTATAATATAGCATGTTTCCACATACTATATTAGCAGGAAAGTTCAATATTCGAAGCACCCATGGCCCTGAAAAGGAAATGGAGGAAGGTAGAGAAGAAGGACTAAGTCTTGCCCAAAATTGGTTTCAGGGGAAACAGAAACCAAAGAAGAGAATGAATGGAGAGAAAATTAAATGGAGATTCTGGGATGTTTCTGAGAAGATAATGTTAGTGGAGGAGGAAGTCTTTGGCCTCAGAAAACCTACAGAAGTTATACCAAAGCCAGACTTCTGGATAGCATGACTTCAATAATAGCTGCATTGGTGTTTAAATCCAGACCCATGCAGTCTATATGTGCCCTCTCACCACATGAGGCGACTGAGTACTTGTAAATGTGTCTAATTTTGAAGACTTCAAACCAAAAACAAAAAATATTAGATGCTCATTAATTATTTTTATATTACATGTTAAATAATAATTCTAATACATTGATTAAAAAAAATATACTATGGGCTGGGGTTGTGCTCAGTGGTAGTGCACTCGTCTGGCATGTGTGAGGCACTGGGTTCGATCCTAAGCACTACATAAAAATAAATAAATAAATAAAGGTATTATGCCCATTTACAATTTAAAAAATTTTTTTAAAAAAACTCTTATAATTAATCTCACCAGTATCATTTTGCCAATTGCAATTCAGATCTCATTACATATTTATGGACACAACAGGTCCAGGCAATGAGATGCAGAATTTCAAAACTCCTGGAAAAGTTAACGAAACTGAAATTTTGCCTTCTTCTTCTGGACCACTGAGCTTCACGCATCCCTGGGAAGCTCTGAAATCAGCCTCAGCTGAGCAGTGAAATAGAATTTGGGCCCTGATATTTAGAAACATCCTAGGAAACAAATAGGACTTTCATTTAAAGCGTTTAACTCTTCCTTTGACTCCAAAAGGAATCAACTTGGGAAGATGTTAAAGGCACAGGAAATAGAAAGGTGGGAAGAGGTATCAATTTCCTTCTCTTGCCCAGTTTTTTTATTGTTTTGCTTTGTTTCATGTCCTTTCAAAGTGGAAATTTGCATCTTCTTCCTGTTTGCAGAGCAGACAGTCTACTGAGACAGGGCCCCCCAGGGAGGTGCTGAGTGCCCTGCCTTTTGTGTCCAGGCACCAAGTTCAAAATCTTCACATTACTCAAGGTCAGGAGGCAATCTGGATATCCTGGAAACAAACTTTGTTTTATTTGTTCAAGTACTGAAGCTTTTCTTTGTCCTACTGACTTACTACTGGAATTTGCAGAACATTTTGTGAATTCTGGTGAATGGTAGATTTTGATTGAAAAAGCCTTTTTTTTAACTTTCATATTTTTTCTTTTTAAAGGAAATCCATTCATCTGATTACAAAAATGAATGACTCTTGCAATGTATAAGTACTTCATCGGATACCTTGGCCTCAATGATCTCAGACTAATTGAGTAAGACAGATTTGCTTAAAATAAAAAATAAGTTAAAAAAATCTTAGTGATACTATGACAGAAATCTCTACCTAATACAAAGGCACAAATAGAATAGGAGGAATCAGTTTTTCCTCCTGAGACATCAGGAAAGTATCTAAGGCCCTTGAGTTCAGATGACTCATCTCCTTCCTCAACAATACAATTCTGTTCCAAGTCTGAGCTTCAAATCAATGTATCTATAAACGTCCAGATATCTCCACTTTTGTGCCTTAGAAACATCTCAAACTTAACATGTATATATTTTTCTTTAAAAAAAATACTCCATTCTCTTTTTATCACCCCCAAAGTTCCCCCAGTTCTACATCTCAGTAACCGGCATCACTAGCCACACAAATCTAAACCGCTAGCCAAGATAACCCTCCCTTCCTCCCTTTTTCTCTATACCAACCCCACCATGATCTGTGAATCCTGCCAGTCCTGAACTACCATCTTCTGGTGAGCATTATCATACAGGAAGCTGATTCCCTACATGAACTCTCTTCTTCTCTCCTTCCCCTCCATTCTAATTTCTAGGAAGCAGCATACATGAACTTTTACAAACAAATCAGATTCTGTCATTTTTTTTTGCTTATATCATCCATGGATCCTCATTGAACATGAGATAAAATTCCAAATGCCAGGGATGCAAGTTTGGTCCAACATACAGAAATCAATAAACATAATTCATCACATCAATAGACTTAAAGACAAGAATTATATGACCATCTCAATAGATGCTGAGAAAGCATTTGGCAAAATACAGTACCTCTTCATGTTCAAAACACTAGAAAAATTAGGCATAATAGGAACAAACCTCAATATCAGTCAAAGCTATCCATGGTAAGCCCAAGGCTAACATCATTCTAAATGGAGAAAAATTGAAAGCACTCCCTATAAAAACCGGAATAAGACAGGGATGCCCTCTTTTCCCACTCATATTCAATATAGTCCTTGAAATTCTAGCCAGAGCAACTAGGCAGACAAAAGAAATTAAAGAAATGTGCATAGGAAAAGAGGAAGTCAAACTATCACTATTTGCTGATGATATGGTTCTATACTTAGAAGATCTAAAAATTTCACCAGAAAACTTCTAGAATTCATAAATGAATTCAGCAAAGTAACAGGATATGAAATCAATACCCATAAATCAAATGCATTTCTATACATACACAATGAATCCACTGCAAAGAAATTAGAAAAACCATCCTGTTCACAATAGCCTCAAAAAAAAAAAAAACCTTGAGATTCAATCCAACAAAGAAGTAAAATACCTCTACAATAAAAATTACATAACACTAAAGAAAGAAATTGAAGAAGACCTCAGAAGATGGAAAGATATCCCATGCTCTTTGATAGGCAGAGTTAATATAGTCAAAATGGTCATACTACCAAAACTGTTATATAGATTTAATTCAATTCCTATAAAAATCCCAATGACATTCTTCATAGAACTAGAAAAAACAATTATAAAATTTATTTGGAAAAATAAGAGATCCAGAATAATCAAGGCAGTCCTTAGCAAAAAAAAAAAAAAAAAAGTGAAGCAGAAGAACTCACAATACCAGACCTTAAACTATATTATAGAGCAATAGTAACAAAAATGGCCTGGTATTGGTACCAAAATAGACATGTAAACCAATGGTACAATATAGAAGACACAGAGACAAACCCACATAAATATGGCTATCTCATACTAGACAAAGGAGCCAAAAATATACATTGGAGAACAGATAGACTGTTCAACAAATGGTGCTGGGAAACCTGGAAATCCATATGTAGCAGAATGAAATTGAACATCTCTCTCACCCTGCACAAAAATCAACTCAAGGTGAATCAAAGACTCAGATACTAAAAGAGAACCCTGTGCCTAACAGAAGAAAAAGTAAGCCCAAATCTTCATCATGGTTCTCTCTCCTCATTCCTAGATTTTAGTTTTTCCTTCTTTTTCTTTTTTTGAGGTGTTATTTTCCCACACCCTGTATTTTGAGGGTTAGGGTTTTTTTCTCTTTTTTAGGGTTTTTTAGGGTTTTTGATTAGCATAGTTTGATGTAGTTTTGTATCATCATTGCCACTATTCTATCTCCTTTCTCTCTCTCTCTTTTCTCTATTGCTGACACCCAAATTCCATTCCCTCTCCTCCTTTATATTCTTCTGTTTTTTATTCCTCTCTTACATTGACAACATATCCTAAGTTTACCAGTGCATCAGAGCTAAAATCAATGAAATTGAAATAAAAGAAACAATTGGAAAAATTGATAAAACCAGAAGTTGGTTCTTTGAAAAAATAAATAAAATTGATAATCCCTTAGCCATGCTAACAAAGAGAAGGAGAGAGAAAACTCAAATTATTAAAATCTATAATTAAAAAGGAAACATCATGGCGAACACTACAAAAATACAGAAGATAATTAGAAATTATTTTGAAAATTTATACTCTAATAAAATAGAAAATATCAAAGACATTGACAAATTTCTAGAGTCATGTGATTTACCCAAACTGAATCAGGATAATATACACAATTTAAACAGATCATTTTCAAGTGATGAAATAAAAGACGTTATCAGAAGCCTACCAACCAAGAAAAGCCCAGGACCAGATGGACCTAACAGCTGAGTTCTACAAGACCTTTAAAGAAGAAATAATATCAATACTCCTCAAATTTTTCCATGAAACAGAAAAAGAGGGAACATTTCCAAACTCATTCTATGAAGCCAGTATCACCCTGATTCCAAAACCAGACAAAAACACATCAAAGAAAGAAAACTTCAGACCAATATCACTAATGAACATGGATGCAAAAATTCTGGCAAATCAAATACAAAAACATATAAAAAATATAGTGCACCACAACCAAGTGGGTTTCATCCCAGGGATGCAAGGTTGGTTCAACATAAAGAAACCAATAAATGTAATTCATCACATCAACATATTTAAAGATATGAATCTTATAATCATCTTAATAGATGCAGAAAATGCACTCAACAAAATACAACACTCTTTCATGTTCAAGACATTAGAAAAACTAGGGATAGTAGGAATCTATCTCAACATTGCAAAAGCTATCTATGCTATCTAAGCCCAAGGCCAACATCATTCTAAATGGAGAAAAATTGAAAGCATTCCCTACAAAAACTGGAATAATACAGGGATGTCCTCTTTCGCCACTCCTATTCAACATAGTCCTTGAAACTCTAGCCAGAACAATTAGACAAAAGAAAAAAATTACAGGGATACAGATAGGAAAAGAAGAAATCAAACTATCACTATTTGACAATTACATGATTCTATACTTATAGGATCTGAAAAATTTCACCAGAAAACTTCTAGAACTAATAAATAAATTCAGCAAAGTAGCAGATATAAAATCAATACCCACAAATCAACTGTATTTTTTAACGAATCCTCTGAAAGAGAAACTAGGACAACTACCCCATTTACAATAGCCTCAAAAATAAATAAATAAATAAAATACTTGGGAATCAACTTAATGAAAGAGGTGAAAGAAGACCTCTACAATGAAAACTACAGAACACTAAAAAAAAAAATCAAAGAAGACCCTAGAAGATGGAAAGATCTCCCTTGTTCTTAGAAAGGCAGAATTAATATTTTCAAAACGACCATATTACCAAAAGCACTACACAGATTTAATGCAATTCCAATCAAAATCCCAATGACATCTGTCCCATTCACCCTTTGAAATTGCAAGTACTCTCCTATCTCTTTTTTCCTCCCTTCCTATCTCTTCTTTCCTCCCTTCCTATCTCTTCCTTTCTCATACTCAACTCCATCCTTAACACTTCTTAATATTAATTGAGGTATATAATGTCTTCCCCACACACACCAATATTACAGCAAAAACTAATATGTTGGAAGTCATAGACAACAACTATTATTTGATTTTAAGCCAGGTATAATGCACAATTTTTTACCATTTTTATTGAAATTGCTTATCCTGTTACTTCTACACATTGTACCACTAATACTAGATAGAAACTAAGGACCTCATCTACTGCTATATATCATTTGCATAGATGTTGCTATAATTGAGTTCCTCCTCCAATCTGTGAGGCACTACTAATATAAAGGGACACTACAAACTCATAAGGTAGGAATTCTGGGTTCGAGACGGGGGAAGGAAGCAGTCCATCTCGGTTCTCCACACCGGTCAGACCACAGAGGAGGCCAGCAGCCACCATGTTGGAAAGCTGACGTCACCATCCCTGTTTTCGACTGACCGCAGCTCATTCAGCCATAGAACAGGTAATTTCAGGCTGCCATTCGCCTGCGGCTTGCAGACAGATTGCTAGGATTCAGTGCCTGGGTGCTTCTTAGAACCTGATCTTATCGGAGCGAACACCGAGCGCGGGGAGGCCGAGTTCCGGCTCCCGGAACCGCCCTGGCCCAGGTCTGGGGAGCCTGCGGAGGCTGCTTCTTGGACCCTGCTCCTATCAGAGCATACACCAAGCACTAAGCGGCCAAATTCCGGCTCCCGGAACTGAGCCCGCAGGGACTGCTTCTTGGAGCCTACTCTTATAGGAGCTTACACCGAGCACAGAGCAGCCGAATTCCGGCTCCCGGAACTGCCCTGGCCCAGGGCTAGGAGCCTACGGAAACTGCTTCTCGGTCCGGGTCCTGCTGAGGGCCGGTCAGGACTCACCCATTGCTTTCGTTGCCCGGCAAGGGGAACGAAATGCTGCCATTCGCATAGGATACCAACATGGCAGAGATCTGATGTCATCAGAAAGCGGCGGAGGAGAGAACTTCATCAATACCAGCGGCGACAGAAACAGTTGGTCTCCTGGTAGGGGGGGTGAGGCACAGACACCCGAGTCTCCTCAATTTGTCGTCGAGCCAGAGGGGAGGATCCGGGCCGCCGCCAGCGCCCGGAGCAGGCCCAGCGGCTCGCCAGCGTGGTGACCGCGTGACCCCAATTGGAGAGGGGGCGGAGCGGAGCCGCCACCCGCACCCACAAGGTGGGCAGACCCACGACCCAGTGGTACATGGGCGTGGTAGGAGGGGCAGGGCAGAGCCGCCGCCCGCGCTTGCAAGGTAAACAGACCTGTGACAGCCTGGCGGGTCAGGCCCAGTGGCCTGCCAGTGTGGTACACACGTCACCCCAACTGGAGTAGGGGCAGAGCAGATCCTTCTCCCACGCCCGGATCAGGCCCTGCCGGTGTGGTGGTCACGTGACCCCAATTGGAGTGGGGGCGGAGCGGAACTGCCACCCGTGCCCGCAGGGTGAGCAGACCTGTGACCAACGTGCAGATCAGGCCCAGGGGTCCGCAGGCATGGTAGGAGGGGCAGGGCAGATCCGCCGCCCGCGCCTCCAAGGTAGGCAGACCTGCGACAGACCGGAGGATCAGGCCCAGGAGCCTGCCGGCGTGGTACACACACCACCCTAATTGGAGTAGGGGCAGAGCAGAGCCACCACCCGTGCCCGAAAGGTGGGCAGATCTGCAACCGACCAGCGGGACAGCCCCAGTGGCCTGCCAGTACGACAGACACGTCACCCCATTTGGAGTAGGGGCAGAGTAGAGCCGCCGCCTGTGCCTGCAGGGTAGGCAAACCTGCAACCGACCGGCGGATCAGGCCTGGTGGCCTGCCGGCGCGGTACACTCGTCACCCCAATTGGAGTAGGGGCAGAACAGAGCCGCCGCCAGCGCCCAGAACAGGCCCAGTGACCTGCCAGCGTGGTAGCCACAACACCCCAATTGGAATAAGGAGAGAGCAGAGCCGCCACCCGCGCCTGCAGGAAAGATACGCAAGCAGTATGAAAAGACAAGGAAAGAAAGGACCACAAGCAATGCAGGTCAATGCAACTTTAGAAGAGGTAACAGCTGCAGCAGATGGAATGTCAGATAAAGAATTCAGGATATACATGTTTCAGATGATCTGGAGTATCAAGGAAGACATTAAACAGCAAAATCAGACAATGAAAGATCACTTCGACAATGAATTACGCAAACAAATCCAGGAAGCAAAGGATCAACTATACAGGGAGATAGAGGTTATAAAAAACAAACAAACAGAAATCCTAGAAATGCAGGAAGCAATAAAAAAACTTAAAAACTCAATGGAGAATACTACCAGCAGAGTAGAACACTTAGAAGATAGAACGTCAGACAATGAAGACAAAGTATTTCAACTGGAAAAGAACATAGACAGCTCAGCAAGACTGTTAAGAAACCATGAGCAGAACATCCAAGAAATATGGGATAACATTAAGAGACCAAACTTAAGAGTCATTGGGATACAGGAAGGTACAGAGCTCCAAACCAAAGGAATGAGCAGTCTATTCCATGAAATAATACGAGAAAACTTCCCAGACTTGAAGAATGAGACAGAATCCCAAATCCTAGAAGCCTACAGGACGCCGAATGTGCAAAATCATAAGAGATCCACACCTAGACACATTATAATGAAGATGCCCAACATACAGAATAAGGAGAGAATTTTAAAAGCTACAAGAGAAAGGAAGCAGATTACATTTAGGGGTAAGCCAATCAGGATAACAGCTGATCTTTCAACACAGACTCTGAAAGCTAGAAGATCCTGGAATAACATATTTCAAACACTGAAAGAAAATGGGTTCCAACCAAGAATTGTGTATCCAGCGAAATTAAGCTTCAGGATGGAAGATGAAATTAAAACCTTCCACGATAAACAAAAGTTTAAAGAATTCGCAGCTAGAAAACCATCTCTTCAAAACATCCTTGCCAAAACATTACAGGAAGAGGAAATGGAAAATAACAATGAAAACCAACAGTGGGAGGTAGGACAGTAAAGGGGGGGAAAATATTCAAAGAGGAAAACAAACCATGTTTAGTAACAGAAATAAACAAATATGGCTGGAAGAACAACCCATATCTCAATAATAACCCTAAATGTTAATGGCTTAAACTCACCAATTAAGAGACACAGGCTAGTAGAATGGATCACAAAACAAGACCCAACAATATGCTGCCTACAGGAGACGCATTTGATAGGAAAAGACATACATAGGCTGAAGGTGAAAGGTTGGGAAAAATCATATCACTCATATGGACTTCGGAAACAAGCAGGAGTGTCCATACTCATATCAAATAAAATAGATTTCAAGCCAAAGTTAATCAAAAGGGATAAAGAGGGACACTACATACTGCTTAAGGGAACCATACACCAACAAGACATAACAATCATAAATATTTATGCCCCAAACAATGGTGCAGCTATGTTCGTCAAACGAACTCTTCTCAAGTACAAGAGTCTAATAGACCACCATACCATAATCATGGGAGACTTCAACACACCTCTCTCGCCACTGGACAGATCTTCCAAACAAAAGTTGAATAAGGAAACTATAGAACTCAATAACACAATTAATAACCTAGACCTAATTGACATATATAGAGTATACCACCCAACATCAAGCAGTTACACTTTTTTCTCAGCAGCACATGGATCCTTCTCAAAAATAGAGCATATATTATGTCACAGGGCAACTCTTAGACAATATAAAGGAGTAGAGATAATACCATGCATCTTATCTGATCATAATGGAATGAAACTGAAAATCAACGATAAAAGAAGGAAGGAAAAAGCATATATCACTTGGAGAATGAACAATAGGTTACTGAATGATCAATGGGTTATAGAAGACATCAAGGAGGAAATTAAAAAATTCTTAGAGATAAATGAAAACACAGACACAACATATCGGAATCTATGGGACACATTGAAAGCAGTTCTAAGAGGAAAATTCATTGCTTGGAGATCATTCCTTAAAAAAAGAAAAAACCAACAAATAAATGATCTCATACTTCATCTCAAAATCCTTGAAAAAGAAGAGCAAAACAACAGCAAAAGAAGTAGAAGGCAAGAAATAATTAAAACCAGAGCTGAAATTAATGAAATCGAAACAAAAGAAACAATTGAAAAAATTGATAAAACTAAAAGTTGGTTCTTTGAAAAAATAAACAAAATCGACAGACCCTTAGCGATGCTAGCGAAGAGAAGAAGAGAGAGAACTCAAATTACTAGCATATGGGATGAAAAAGGCAATATCACAACAGACACTTCAGAAATACAGAAGATAATCAAAAACTATTTTGAATCCTTATACTCCAATAAATTAGAAGATAGTGAAGGCATAGATAAATTTCTTAAGTCATATGATCTGCCCAGATTGAGTCAGGAGGATATAGAAAACCTAAACAGACCAATATCAATTGAGGAAATAGAAGAAACCATAAAAAGACTACCAACTAAGAAAAGCCCAGGACCGGATGGGTATACAGCAGAATTTTACAAAACCTTTAAAGAAGAACTAATACCAATACTTTTCAAGCTACTTCAGGAAATAGAAAAAGAGGGAGAACTTCCAAATTCATTCCATGAGGCCAACATCACCCTGATACCTAAACCAGACAAAAACACTCCAAAGAAAGAAAACTACAGACCAATATCTCTAATAAACCTAGATGCAAAAATCCTCAACAAAATTCTGGCGAATCGGATACAAAAACATATCAAAAAAATTGTACACCATGATCAAGTAGGATTTATCCCTGGGATGCAAGGCTGGTTCAATATACGGAAATCAATAAATGTTATTCACCACATCAATAGACTTAAAAATAAGAACCATATGATCATCTCGATAGATGCGGAAAAAGCATTTGACAAAGTACAGCATCCCTTTATGTTCAAAACCCTAGAAAAACTAGGGATAACAGGAACATACCTCAATATTGTAAAAGCAATCTATGCTAAGCCTCAGGCTAGCATCATTCTGAATGGAGAAAAACTGAAGGCATTCCCTCTAAAATCTGGAACAAGACAGGGATGCCCTCTCTCTCCACTTCTCTTCAACATAGTTCTCGAAACACTGGCCAGAGCAATTAGACAGATGAAAGAAATTAAAGGCATAAAAATAGGAAAAGAAGAACTTAAATTATCACTATTTGCAGATGATATGATTCTATACCTAGCAGACCCAAAAGGCTCTACAAAGAAACTATTAGAGCTAATAAATGAATTCAGCAAAGTGGCAGGATATAAAATCAACATGCATAAATCAAAGGCATTCCTGTATATCAGCGACAAATCCTCTGAAATGGAAATGAGAACAACCACTCCATTCAAAATATCTTCAAAAAAAATAAAATACTTGGGAATCAACCTAACAAAAGAGGTGAAAGACTTATACAATGAAAACTACAGAACCCTAAAGAGAGAAATAGAAGAAGATCTTAGAAGATGGAAAAATATACCCTGTTCATGGATAGGCAGAACTAACATCATCAAAATGGCGATATTACCAAAAGTTCTCTATAGGTTTAATGCAATGCCAATCAAAATCCCAACGGCATTTCTTGTAGAAATAGAGAAAGCAATCATGAAATTCATATGGAAAAACAAAAGACCCAGAATAGCAAAAACAATGCTAAGCAGGAAGTGTGAATCAGGCGGTATAGCGATACCAGACTTCAAACTATACTACAGAGCAATAGTAACAAAAACAGCATGGTACTGGTACCAAAACAGGCGGGTGGACCAATGGTACAGAATAGAGGACACAGAAACCAATCCACAAACTACAACTATCTTATATTTGATAAAGGGGCTAAAAGCATGCAATGGAGGAAGGATAGCATCTTCAACAAATGGTGCTGGGAAAACTGGAAATCCATACACAACAAAATGAAACTGAATCCCTTTCTCTCGCCATGCACAAAAGTTAATTCAAAATGGATCAAGGAGCTTGATATCAAATCAGAGACGCGCCGTCTGATAGAAGAAAAAGTTGGCTACGATCTACATACTGTGGGGTCGGGCTCCAAATTCCTCAATAGGACACCCATAGCACAAAAGTTAATAACTAGAATAACAAATGGGACTTACTCAAACTAAAAAGTTTTTTCTCAGCAAAAGAAACAATAAGAGAGGTAAATAGGAAGCCTACACCCTGGGAACAAATCTTTACTCCTCACACTTCAGATAGAGCCCTAATATCCAGAGTATACAAAGAACTCAAAAAATTAGACAATAAGAGAACAAACAACCCAATCAACAAATGGGCCAAGGACCTGAACAGACACTTCTTAGAGGAGGACATACAG
The DNA here is from genome assembly GCF_021218885.2 of Marmota monax. NCBI lineage: Eukaryota > Metazoa > Chordata > Mammalia > Rodentia > Sciuridae > Marmota > Marmota monax. The sequence goes on from NW_026695228.1 coordinate 5,650,629, forward strand.
TCAATCAATAAGTACATGAAAAAATGCTCAACATCTCTAGCTGTCAGAGAAATGCAAATCAAAACCACCCTAAGATACCATCTCACTCCAGTAAGATTGGCAGCCATTAGGAAGTCAAACAACAACAAGTGCTGGCGAGGATGTGGGGAAAAGGGTACACTTGTACATTGCTGGTGGGACTGCAGATTGGTGCAGCCAATTTGGAAAGCAGTATGGAGATTTCTTGGAAAGCTGGGAATGGAGCCACCATTTGACCCAGCTATTCCCCTTCTTGGTCTATTCCCTAAAGACCTAAAAAGAGCATGCTACAGGGACACTGCTACATCGATGTTCATAGCAGCACAATTCACAATAGCAAGACTGTGGAACCAACCTAGATGCCCTTCAATAGACGAATGGATAAAAAAAATGTGGCATTTATACACAATGGAGTATTACTCTGCATTAAAAAATGACAAAATCATAGAATTTGCAGGGAAATGGATGGCATTAGAGCAGATTATGCTAAGTGAAGCTAGCCAATCCCTAAAAAACAAATGCCAAATGTCTTCTTTGATATAAGTAGAGTAACTAAGATCAGAGTAGGGACGAAGAGCAGGAGAAGAAGATTAACATTTAACAGGGATGAGAGGTGGGAGGGAAAGGGAGAGAGAAGGGAAATTGCATGGTAATGGAAGGAGACCCTCAGGGTTATACAGTGGAGGGTGTAGAGAGAGAGGAGGGGAGGGGAGGGGAGAGTTGGGGAGGGGGGAGGGGGGAGGATGGGAAAGGCAGCGGAGCACCAGAGACACTAGTATGGCAATATGTAAATCAATGGATGTGTAACTGATGTGATTCTGCAATCTGTGTATGGGGTGAAGGTGGGAGTTCATAACCCACTTGAATCAAAGTGTGGAATATGATATGTCAAGAAATTTGTAATGTTTTGAACAACCCACAATAAAAAATTTAAAAAAAAACCTCATAAGGTAGAAACTCTATAGCATCAGATCCATCCAGATAGATGATGTCAACACACAAACAATATGAAAAAGCAAGGGAATAAATGATGCCAAACAACACAGAATACCTCAACAATAGACTCCATTGACACCACAGTGAAGGAAATGTCAGAGATAGAATTCAGAAAGTTCATGGTTAAGCTGATCTACAAGATAAAAGATGATGTAAAAAAAAAAAAAAACAGAGAGAAAATACAAGAAGTGAAAGATCATTTCAATGAGAAGATACAGATCCTGAAGAAGAATCAGTTGGAAATCCTTGAAATGAAGAAATCAATAAACCAAATTAAAAATTCATTGGAAAGCATAACCAGCAGACTAAACTACTTGATGACACAGATTCAGGAAATGAAGACAAAATATATTATCATGAAAATAAAGTTGACCATGGAGAAGATTTTAAGAGACTAGGAACAGAATTTCCAAGAAATATGGGATAACATGAAAAGATCAAACTTAAGCTTTATAGGAATAGATAAAAGCTCAGAGATACACACCAAAGGAATGCACATCTTTTCAATCAAGTAATATCAAAAATTTCCTGAATCTTAAGAGTGAAATGGAAAACCAAAAACAGGAGACTTACAGGACTCCAAATTTACAAAATTACAACAGACCTACACCAAGACACATTATCATGAAATGCCTTCCATGGAGAATGAGGATAGAATTTAAAGGCTGCCAGAGAAAAGTGACAGGTCACATTTAAAGGGAAACCAATTTGGATCTCAGCTGACTTCTCAACCCAGATCCTCAAAGCTAGAAGGTCTTAGAATAAGTCCTGAAAAAAATGGATGCCAGCCAAGATTATGATACCCAGCAAAACTAATCTTCAGATTTGACAGTGAAGTAAAACTCTTCCATGATAAACAAAAGTTAAAGGAATTCACACCTAGAAAGCCTGCACTACAAAACGTACTCAATAAATATTTTATGAAGAAGATATAAAAAATAAAAGTATAAAACAGCAAAAGAAGGAGCTACACTAGAAGAATAGTCAATCAAAGGAAAAAATAACTCAAATTAAACACCAGAAATAAATCAAAATGACAGGAAATAAAAAATCATTTTTTAATAATAACATTGAAAGTAAATGGCCTAAACTCATCAATCAAAAGACATAGACTGGCAGATTGGATTAGAAACAAGACCTAGGGCTGGGATTGTAGCTCAGTCACAGAGCGTGTGTTTAGCATGTGTGAGGCAATGCGTTCAATTCTCAGCACTGCATATAAATAAGTTTAAAAATAAAGGATCAACAACAACTAAAAAAATATTTTAAAACAACAAGACCTAACAATATACTGTTTTCAAGAGACTCGATTCAAAGGCAAAGGCATCTACAGACTGAAGGTAAAAGGATGTTAAAAAAAATGTCATTCACATGAATATTGTAAACAAGCAGGAATATCAATCCTCATATCAGATAATGTAGACTTCAAATAAAAGTTAATCAGAAGGGACCAAGAAGGTCATTTCATAGTGCTTAAGGGAATTATACATCCACAAGACATAACAATCACAAATATTTATGTGCCTGAAGAATGGAGCACCCATATACATCAAACAAACCCTTCTCAATTTCAAGAAGCAAATAGATCACAACACAATAATACTGGGTGAATTTTAACATACCTCTCTCATCACTGGATAAGATCCTCCAAACAAAAACTAAAGAAAGAACTATAGAACTAAAAATTAATTGATTAATAATTCAGACTTAACAGACATACATAGGATATTTCATCCATCAATGACTGAATACACTTTCTTCTTCACAGCAATCGAATCCTTCTCTAAAATAGACCATATCTTGGGCCACAATGCAACTTTTGGAAAAACACAAAAAATAGAGATAACCTTGCATTCTCTCAAATCATAATGGAATGAAATTGGAAATCAATGATAAAATAAAAATAGAAGCTACTCAAACACCCGGAGCTATTGAATGACAGATGGATAGTAGAAGAAATTAGGGGTGAAATTGAAAAAAAAATACTTAGAGGTAAATGTGAATAGAGACACAACTTATCAAAATCTTTGGGACACTATGAAGGCAATGTTAAGAGGAAAGTTCATTGCACTGAATACATTCTTCAAAAGAATAGAAAATTGCCAAATAATTGTAACCTAATATTACATCTCAAAGCCCTAGAAAAAGAAAAACAAATCAACACCAAAAGAAGTAGAAGACAGGAAATAATTAAAATCAGAGCTGAAATCAATGAAATTTAAACCAACAACAATAAAAAATTTAAAAAAAACAATGAAACATAAAATGGGTTCTTTGAATAAATAAGTAAAGTTGATAAACCCTTACCCAAGCTAATGAAGAAAAAGAAAGAAAACTCAAATCACAAAAATTCATGATAAAAATGAAATATCACCCTGGACACTATTGAAATACAGACAATAATCAGAAACTGTTTTGAAAATCTATATTCCAATAAAATAGAAAATCCTAAAGACATTGACAAATTTCTAGAGACATATGACTTACCCAAATTGAATCAGAAGGACATACAAAATGTAAACAGATCAATTCAAGCAATTATTGAAGATACCATCAAAAGCCTACCAATGAAAAAAGCCCAGGACCAGATAGATTCTTAGCCAAGTTCTACTAGACCATCAAAGAGGAACTTACACCAACACTCCCCAAATTATTATGGGACATAGAAAATGAGGGAACCCTTATGAATGCATTCTATGAAGTTAGTATCACTCTGATACCAAAACCAGACAAAGACATATCAAGAAAACTTCAGACAATATTCCTGATGCACATAGATGCAAAAATTCTCAATAAAATACTGGTAAATTGCATATAAAAACATATTTAAAAGATAGTGCACCAAAATCAAGTTGGATTCATTCCAGGGATGATTGGTTGAACATATGGAAATCAATAAACATAATTCATCACATCAATAGACTTACAAACAAGAACCACAGGATTCTCTTAATAGATGCAGGAAAAAACATCTGACATAGTTCATCATTCATTCATGCTCAAACAATTAGAAAAACGAAGTATACTAGGAACATAGATCAATACTGTAAAAGCTATATATGCCAAACCCAAAGCCAACATCACTATAAATGGAGAAAATTTAAAAGTATTCCCTCTAAAAACTGGAACAAGACAGGGATGCCCTTTTTACATTCCTATTCAATGTAGTCCTTGAAACCATAGCCAAGGCAATTAGACAAAAGAAAGAAATTAAAGGTTTATGAATTTATGAATAGGAAAAGAACTCAAACTATCCCTTTTTTACAAAAGACATGATTCTATATTTAGAAGACCAAAAAAAAAAAAAAACTCTACTAGAAAGCTTCTTGAACTCAAAAACAAATTCATCAAAGTAGCAAGACATAAAATTAACATCCACAAATCAATTGTGTTCCCATACACCAATGATGAATCTGTTGAAAGCAAAATCAGGAAAACTATCCCATTCACAATATCCTCAAAAAATAAAACAACAACTTGGGAATAAATCTAACAAAGAGGTGAAAGATCTCTACAATGAAAACTACAGAACACAAGAAGGAAATTGAAGAAGACCTTAGAAAATGGAAATATCTCCCATATTCTTGGTTAGGCGGAATTAATCTTGTCAAAATGGCCACTGTACCAAAAGCATTATACAGATTTAATGCAGTTCCTATTAAAATTCTTCATAGAAATAGAAAAAGCAGCAAAGAACATTCATTTGGAGAAACAAGAGGCCCAGAACATCCAAAGCTGTCCTTAGCAAGAAAATTTATGAGGGAGCATTAGAATACCAGACCTTAAATTGTACTTAGAGCTATAGTTAAAAAAAAAAAAATGCATGGTATTGGCACCAAAACAGACACGAACACCAATAGAACAGATAGCAGACACAGAGAAAAACCCACATAAATAGAGTTATCTCATACTAGACAAAGGTACCATAAACATACACTGGAGAAATATAGCCTTTTCAACAAATGGTTCTGGGAAAACTGGAAATCCATATGTAGTACATTGAAATCGAAACCCTATCTTTCACCCTGCACAAACCTCAAAGCAGATCAAAGACCTAGGCATTAGACCAGAGAACCTGTGTCTACTAGAATATAAAGTAGGCCCAACATTCTACATCATGTTGTCTCAGTCTTCCTCATTAAGACTCCTAAAGTGCAAGATGTAAAATCAAGAACCAATAAAGGGGATGTACAAACTAACAAGCTTCTTCACAACAAAGAAACAATCAAGAACATGAACAGAGAGCCTACAAAATGAGAGAAAAACTTTGCCAATTGCCTCTCAGAGCATTAATCTCCAGGATATACAAAGAATTCTAAAAACTTAATACAAAAAAAATAATAATAATAACCCAATCAATAAATGGGCAAAGGAACCAGACACTTCACAGAAAAACAAATGTTAACAGTCAACAAATACATGAAAAAATGTTCAATATCTCTAGCAATTAGAGAAATGCAAGTTCAATCTACACTGAAATTCCATCTCAATCCAGTTAGAATGGCAATTATCAAGAATACAAGTAACAAAAAATATTGGCAAGGATATAGGGGAAAAGGTTCACTCATACATTGCTGGTGGGACTGCAAATTGGTGCAACCACTCTGGAAAGCAGTACGGAGATTCCTTAGAAAACTGGAATGAAACCACCATTTGACCTAGTAAACCCACTCCTCAGCATATCCTCAAAGGAATTAAAATCAGCATTCTAAAGTAACACAGCCACATCAATATTTATAGCAGTTCAATTCACAATAGCCGAGCTATAGAACCAACCTAGGTACCCTTCAACAGATGAATGGATAAAGAAAATGTGGTATATACACACAATGGAATATTACTCAGTGATAAGAATGAAATTATGGCATTTGCTGGTAAATACATGGAACTGGAGACTATCATATTAAGCGAAATAAGTCAGTCCCCCAAAACAAAGGCCAAATGTTCTCTCTGGTATGTGGATGCTAACTTACAACAAGGGAGGATAGGGAGTGGATTAGACAAAGGGAAGTGAGGGGGATGAGATTTGGAAAGACAGTAGAATGAATCAGACAATAACTTTCCTTTGTTCATATATGAGTACATGACCAGGATAACTCCACATTATGTACAACCACAAGAATGGGATCCTAATTGGAATGGGTTGTATGTCATGTATGTATAATATGTCAAAATACACTCTAGTGTCATGTATATCTAAAAACAAAAAATAAATAAAAAATAAAAATAAATTTAAAATAGGTATATGTAAAACATGTATCTGAAAAGGAATTCAATTTTAGCATATAATTCAGACAAACCATAAGAAAAGAAAGGACTACTTAGTAGAAAAATGAGTGAAATGTTTGGCAAAAGAGAATATTCAAGTGACCAAATACACACAAAAAGGAATTTAGTCCTAGTAGTCATTGGGGACTGACTAAAGACATGTTGCATCATCACCACTAGATGCATGAGGATGATGGAAATGAAGAAGGCAAAGGGATAATACCATGGTTTGGAGTGGCTGAGGAGCAGGTGGAATGCTATCATATTGATAGCTACAGTGTAAATTGGAACTACCTAATAGGCAGTATTTATTACAGATGTATATACATATATATCATTATGGCTTAGATATGAGGTGTCCTCCAAAAACTCACATGTTAGACAATGCAGTAATGAACAGTAAAATGATTAGATGAGAGATATAACACAATTAGTGGATTAATTCACTGATATGCATCAACTGGGCAGTAACTGAAGGCAGGTGTGGTGTGATTGGAAGCAGTTGCTCACTGGCAATATGCCTTTGGGGTTTATATTTTGTCATTTGTGAGCAGAGCTTTCTCTCTGATTCCTGATTGTCATATCCTGAGCTTGTTTGCCTCTGCCATGCCCTTCTTTCATGAAGTTCTGTCTCACCTTGAGCCCAGAGTAATGGAGTTGGCCAGCCAGTGACTAAATCTCTAAAACTCTGAGCCTAAATAAACTTTTCCTCCTCTATGTTGCTTCTGTCAGGTCTTTTTGTCACAGTGACCCAACGCTTACTAAAACATACCCTATTCTCCAACACTTTTACCCTAAGGAATCAACACTCCTGTCCACCAAAATAGTACACCGTGCATATATATGTACAAGATCGTTCTTAGCAGCATTATTTATAAATATGCCCAAATCAGAAACTAGCAAAATGTTCATCAGTGGTAGATGAAAAATTTTTTGTATAGTCATGTAATAGATTATCCAATGGCAATAAAAATGAATTCAATCACAGAAAGAAATAAATACAGCTGAATCTAAAGATCCCTGTTGAGCAAAAAAATAACACAAGAGTGTGCGTTGCATGATTTGTTTATGCTACATTCAAAAACGGGCAAAATATTGGATTCTGTTAGAAGTCAACTTAGCCATAACCTGGGCAGGAATGGAGCCATCATTACTGGGAGGAAGTGAGAGGGGACTTCTGTGACTATTTTCTGTTTCCCACTATGAGTGTAGACACAGGTATGTTGAGTATGATAAATTTATAAAAAGGATGCTTACAATTCTTGGGCACTTCTGTATGCATCTTCAAACTTTCAACTACAGCCTACAAAGCCCTTATTTTCTCTCCAACCTCTCTCCTGCCCTGCCAGTCTTCTTCCACCTGCCCTGACCTGCTCCAGCCCAGTGCTGCCTTTAGTATCTCAAATACACCAAGTTCATTGTCATTTGCTGATTTTGTTGCCTCATTCTGAATATTCTCCCCTCCACTCTGACATAACTCCAGGTCTCCTTTGCACCTGAGGTTAGATGTCTCCTCTTTTGGTCACCACCTTCCAAGTAAGTTTCTATATGTTATTTTCTGTCTTAGGCCCTTGTTTTCTTCCTTTTCATACTATCTTCTCATAACTCTTCCAATTTTTAAGACTTATAGATCCCCATCCTGGGACATTCTTTATTCTTGAGAAAAATGAGACTGTTGGTCACGGTAGTCACAATGTAGCCTGCAGGTACTACTACATCAACACTTCATAGATATTAAAGAAGAAAGCTAATAAAAATACATTGTTTCAGTGGCCAAAAAAAAATAATGGAGCAGAAATACAGCACTTATTTTTCAATAATGACATAAAAAAATAAAAAAGAGGTCAGGACTGAGAGCTGCTGCTCCCAACCAGGCCTTTGTGATGTGTTTCCTATATTTGAGTTTGTTCTGTGATTGGTTTATAATTGTTCCCCAAGACTTCTTTTATTTCATGAAAAGGAATCTGCTGAAAGACAAGGTAAGAGGTGTTGCCAGCAAACACACCGGTCAAAACATTTCATTTAAATGATCGTTCTGTGTTGGCATCCTCGGAAAATGGAAACCTTTCCAAAAAAAACTCATTATTATTCTGTCAGGTAGAACAACTTTTCAGCCTCCACAAGCACTGGGGACAATTTTCATTTCCTTCTACTGTGTCCCCTTTGGAGTATCGTTTCCTTGGCAGGTGAAAGCAACAGCTTCTGAAATTGAAATGATGACCTAAGCGTTCGCCTCTACAGCTCTCACCAAAAGCTCTGTTATAAACTCGCATCAGAGTAATTGCCTCTTGACCTGGCATTTTTTTACTACCCATGCTTATGAAAGAGATCAGTAAGCTAAGTTCGGTCAAAATGAAAGAGCAGAAATATTTTCATAACTAGGAGGTACGAGTCAATCCAATGGGAAATCCCAGAGCAAGTAGAGCTTCAATTACTCCTCATTTCTCATGTCTCCACATACACCCTTTAATTTTCTGTGGTTCATCATTTCAATCAGGGAAAGCATTTGCAAATGAGCATATGACATTATTATTATTATTTCCAATTCCATATCATATTCTTCTGGCCTTGTAATTTCACAGATTCTCAAATTAAATGTTGAGTGCATTTTCCCCAGGCCCTGCTGTTGGAAATAACCATAGGACTTACTTTAGTCAGTGGGCGGGTGGCATTAAACAGTTCTTAGCCTGGATCTGAAGAAGCACCACATATTTCCACTTATGTTCTACTCTCTAGCCATCACCAAGAAGGCAACATGTGCCAGTAGCTTCACTGGTCCGAGGAGGAAGAAAGACAGGTAGAGAGTACTTGAATCTAACCTACAGGTTCCAGCCAAGCTAACATGAGCAAAACCTAGATAAACCAACCTTTCAACAATACACATGTCCATGAGAATATGATTGTTGTTTTTAGCCACGGAGTTTTGGGGTGGTATTTTAGGAAACATTATGGTAAAATAAAATTAATATATGTCAGAGACATTCATATGCAGGAAAATGAAACTAGACCCCTTCCTCTGCTATACAAAACTCAACTCAAAATGGATTAAAGACCTGAATGTAAGTCAAGAAAACATAGGAGAAAATCTTCAAGTCATTGACATAGGCAAAGATTTTTTTTGGATAAGACCCCAAAAGTACAGAAAATAAAAGCAAAAACAGACAAATGGGATTATAGCAAACTAAAAATTAGCTTATGCACAGTAAAGGAAAGCATCAACAGAGTGAAAATACAATCCAGGGAATGGGAGAAAATATTTGCAAACATCCAGAATATAAGGAAGTAAATAACAGCAAACATAAATAAATAATCTAATTTTTTTAAGTGGGCAAATGATCTGAATAGAGGATCCTTAAAAGAAGACGAACAAATGGCCAGCAAATGCATTTTTAATATGCTCTACATTACTAATCATCAGGGAAATGCAAATCAAAACCACAATGAGTTATAATCTCATATCTGTTATAATGGCTATTATAAAAAAGACAAAAAATATTGTGAAGAACATTTTTGTACACCGTTAGTGAACATGTAAATTAGTACAGCTATCATGAAAAACAATATAGAGATTCCTCAAAAAAACTAAAATAGCACTGCCCTATGATCCAGCTCTCCTAATTCTGGGTATATATCCAAAAGAAATGGCATCAGCGTACCAAGGAGACACCGCACTCCTGTGTTTCCTGCATCACTATTCACAATAGTCAACGTACAGAATCAACAAAGATGCCCATCAACAGATGAACAGATCAAACAATATGGTATATATACACAATGGAATGTTATTCAGCCATAAAAAGAGTGAAATCCTGCCATTTATCTCAACAATAATGGAACTGGAGGACATTCTGTTAAGTAAAATAAGCCAGACCCAGAGAGATATATCCCTCATGTTCTCACCCATGCTAAAAGATTCCGTCTCATATAAGTAGAGAGTAGAATAGAAGCCAATAGGAGCTAGGAAAGTGGGGGTTTAGAGAGAGGTTACACAGTGTATATCAAAATAGAGTTAGATAGGAGAATTAGTTCTAATAATGTTCTGCATCCCAGGAGGTAACAATGGTCTATGACAATTTAAGGCATATTTCAATAGCCCAAATGTGCCCAACACATAGAAATAATAAATGTTTGAGGAGATGGAAATGCTAATTGCCCTAATTTCATCATCACACATTGTTTATGTGTATCATATTATCATACTGTACTGCATAAATAGTATGTGTCAATTAAGACCTAAAATAAGATAATAAGAAAACTGACACAATGAAATGTGTACCTATGACTTGGTGCTTACAGAACTAGCCAACCATAACATTACATCCCCTTCCATGAGATCAGCAGCAACTCTCTGACTAACAAAGTCATCTCAAACCAGTGGACATTTATGAAGCATCCATTACATGCGTCCAGTCCTGAGAGCCCAGAGAAGAGTACCACATGGTCTCTCAGCTTGGAAGAGCTTATGTTTTAAGTAGCAAACAGAAAATTAAAACCCCATTTTATGATAAAGTATGGCAAGTGTTAAGATTATAAAATTCACACAGCACCTTGGTGGCAAGTGATGATCCCATTGTCCACCTGCATTAAGAAGATGAAGAGCCCAGCAACAAAGCAGTGAGGCAGGCAGGGGACCATTCTCTAGCACTAAGTAGGTACATCTCTGACCAGTATAATTGCCAAGACATAAGATGTAAGGTCCATTCAGTCCCAGAAAAGTTGCTGCACAGCATTTCAGGTAATGTTTACAGCAACCAATAGAAAATTATTGTCTCCTGATACAGGGGATCCGCTTCTCCTCCTCAGGTAAAGAGGCAAAAGAAGTGACGGTATATAGGGCCAACGTTTACCATTGCAATCAGCAAGAATCTATGGCTTTTGTTTGGCATCGTTCTTTTTTTAATGCATATATTGAGAAATATTTTATTTACCATAAATTTCATCAGTTCCACATGTATAATTCAATGATTTTTAGTAAATTTGCACAATTATGCAATTCTTCCCCAAAATTGATGCAAGAACATTTTCACTACCAAAATAAAGCTCTCTTCTGTCCATTTGCAGTCATTGCTTATTTCTAACACAGACCATCACTAATCGTCTCTCTGACACTCTGAATTGCCTTTTTTAGGCATTTTATATAAGTAGAATCCTATAGTGTATGATCTTTGGCATCAGTTTCTTCCACTTAATGAGGAAGAAATGTGTCTTTGAGGCTCATCCACACTGCACCATGTATCAATTCATTTTGGTTTTTAAGAAAATTATTTCCCCTTACCAACTCCACTCCTACCCAATAAAAACAAATGTAACATAAGAAAATTACATATAATTTACAGTTTAGTTTCTTAAGCAATCAGGCCTAGAGTGGCTATTGTCTGGAAGAAATGGAAGTAATGCTGACTGACATAAAAACAGGGCTGATTTTCTACTTATCATATCCCTTATCACACTGGCCAGAAAAATCTCAAATCTTTAGCTATCACAAGGAGCATCTCAAGTTATCATTACTCCATGAATAAGTGTTTTCAGGCTACTTTGATCTCTCTCTCCCCCCCCCCCCTTGTGTGTTTGTATGTCCAACTTGTTAATTGACTCCTGCACTTTTGCAGTGGGAAGGAATCTTAACCAATATGGCTTTATTGATCAAAACCAGAATAAGTATCTAACTGTATCAAAGAGTATAAACTTCAACCATTCAAGTAGTAATTTCTGAACAGATACCAATAGAAAGGGAACAACTGACCTCAACATACCTATTTTACAAAACTTTAAGCATTTCAGTTGAGCAACCCAGGAAAGAAAACATGGTTGCCTAGTATTTCCACCAGTGAAACTGGATCATCAAGACAGTTCACAACTTAAGGGGATTTTGATGCATCACTTTTTGTAAAATCATGAGGAGAAAAGCTTAAACTCCAATGTAGAATAAAACTTTTAATATGTGATCAGCCAAAAGAATTGCTCAATCTGATTGAGAATCATAAACAATCTCAGACCGGTTGTGCCCCCAAACCTAGGAGCCACGTCCAGTCCTGACACCTCTAGCCTCACACCCAATGGATATATTCAGATTTGCATGGCTACTTCAGACTCCATGAAGAGGGCACTATCCATTTTGTAGTAGCACACAGAGGCCACTTATGCCATTCTAGGGTCATCTGAGTGAGGACGCTGTGTTAAATGTCTCCACGCAGAGACTGAAACTGTGCTGAGCTCAACTATGTGAGCCATACCAAGTGGAAGTGAGCTGGTAGTTCTCTGGCAGAAAGTTTGAATCCAAAACAATCCAGAGAAAGAGAAGGCAAGGTTTAAATTAAATGGAATTGAACTGAACAAAGAAAAAGGAAAGAAATAACCTTGTAACTGGAATAAATCCTGCCAATTCAAAGTTGAGACATATTGGATGGGAGAAAAACATGGGAACATAAAAACCTCCCAATCCATCTGAATCGGCCAGGTTCATCTTGTAGAAAACAGGGCTGCAAGTAGCACAAAGAGGACCCAGACCAAGGGTCCTAAAATCACTTGTCTCTACCCATAGTCTAAAGCTTTTAGGGAAAGCAAGGACCACAAAAATTGTTCCACATTCTTATAAATGTGCATCTCTTGTGAAAAGGATTGGGTCAACCATTTCTTGGTCCATGGGGCATTATTAGTGTGTATAATGCCCTACTCTCATTTATTTATTTTATCCCCTTTTAAAAAAAATTAATTGTGGTAAAATAAACCACAGAAATAGTATAAGATTTACCCTTGTAACCATTGTAGAGTTACATTCATTCATTCATACTGTTGTGCATCCAATCCTGAGAAATCCTTTCATCTTGCAGAACTGAAACTGTTCCCATGAACAACTCCCAGCTGTTCTTCCCAAACCTGGCAACTATTCTTCTACTTTCTGTCTGTATGAATTTGATGACTCCAAGTACCTCATATAAATGGAATCAGTCTGTCATTTTGTGACTGGCTTTTTTTTTTAGGTGCAATGTCCTTGAAGTCTGTCTATGTTGTAGCATGCACTAGAGTTTCCTTTCTTCTTAAGGCTGAACATTGTTCCACTGTATACGTATACCACATTTTGTTTACCTGTTCTTCTATTGATGAATGCCTGGGTTGCTTTCACACTTTGCCTACTATGAATAGGATTTCTGTGAACATGATGGTACAAATAGTTTTTGAGACCTCTACCTTTAATTCTTTGAGGTATATTACCAGACGTAGAATTGCTGAACCATATGGTAATTCTTCTTTGCTTTTTTGAGGGGCTATCATTCTGCTTACCCTAATGGTTGCAATAGTACATGTTCCCGCCATCAAAACACAAGGGCTTCAATTTCTTCTCATCATCACCCACACTTGTTATTCTCCATTTGTTTGTTTTTTAATACTATCCATCCTAGTGGAGGTGAGTTGATTACTTAGTTCCTTTTATAACCTTTCTTTCTTCTGTTCCCTGCCCCATCAGGTTCACTAAGAACTTCACATCCCAACTCCAGCATCTCAGGGTAGGGATTGAGGAAGCCAACCAAATCTCTAATATTTTTTAAGGTACATGTTATAAATATGCACTGCTATTTGCTCTGCACATCTTTTTATTCCATGTAGACAGATGGTTACATATTTAATTTTTCTTCCAATTTCTACTAAGCACTAGCTTTTAATGTCCACTCACTTTGCTATGTGTGCCTAAGTCCATATCTTTTGACTCTTACTTGGTATTCATGTGTACAAACCACATTTTGCCTATGTATTTTCCTGGTAATAGAAGTGTTTCTAGCTCCCTGTCACTACAAGCAATGCTAGAATAGCCAGAGCCATATGCATCCTTGTATAGCCCTGTATGAGAATTCTTTAAGCAGTGTACCCTGAAGCAGACCATTGGAGTATATGTATATTTCATATGAATGCCAGATTACTCTCCTGAATCTCTGCTAGAATTTATATGCCCACCAATAAGATAGGTGGTCACTATGTCTCCCCATCCAGATTTTCTATATCTTCCCAGTCTAAATTAATTAATAAGAATGCTCCATCAATTATATGCATTTCATGGTGGTATCAGGGCTCAAACCCAGGGCCTTTTACACATTGAGCAAGTGCTCAGTCACTGAGCTGGGCCTCAGCACGCTTGCCCCATCAATAAAAACTCCCATAGGAAACCTGTTTCAATAATGCTCATGGGCGTTTGTCCATGTTTCCCCCACCCCCTCTCTCTTTCCTTGTCTTCACTCCCTGGCCTCTGTGTCTGCGGCCCCCAGGTGTGCCATGCATCCCCACAGGATCTGTAGGTAAGAAATCTATTTCTATCTTGTGTCTCTCCTGATCATTGAAGGGGTGCTCTCCATCTCAAAAGTACAAAATTACACGATGTCTGAAAATTGAATATTACCTGTGTAGATACTTTTATTAAGAAATAACAGAACACATTGGAAACTAATATTAGAAAAGGAACATTGATCATGACTCAAAAATATTCAAGACCCTTTAGGAATGGGAGTAGACTAAAATAAGAATTGAAGAATACTTGGAAGCAGAGCTTCCTTCTCCTTCTCTCTGACGTCATTTCTCATTTCGTGCCCAGAATTGTCCCAGATCTCCCAACCCTCTAAGACCTCAGTTCAGAAGGTTCACTAAGAATTTCACATCCCAACTCCAGCATCCCAGGGTAGGGATTAAGGAAGCCAACCAAATCTCCAACAATGGCAGAAGTCAAGGTCAGGACAATAACAGAAGCAGGACTTCCAGAGTGTGCTCGTTTGGTGGCAGCTGGGAAAGAAAAGTCAAGGCTGTACCATTATTGTATAAAGATTGAGGGGAGACCCCCCAAAAAAGTTGGTAAATGAGTGTCTATGAGATTGGTGTGAATTTGTTTAATACCTGACAGTGTTTCCTCCCTGGTTCTCTCTGCAGAAACCAAAGGACCCCTGGACTTCAGCTCTGATTGCTGGACCAGCCTTGAGTATTCTTCTAAGGAGGCTGTTGGTGCCCCTTAGAGTTAGTGAAGAGTCCCACCCAGCCCAGTAGCTGGTTTCTGCATCCTCACTCCAAAAACTATGTATCAAGCTTATGGCTTCTGGTACCTGACCAAGGTCCAAAAGGATAATAGATTCAGTTTTTCTCATTAAAAGTGTTCTATCTAGGTAACTGTGTGGTCTCTAGGGCAAAATTTTGACTAAAGTAGAATACATATTAGACAGATTGTGTATACACTATAAATATTCTACTTTCTTTCACATATACATACACTAACAAACAGCTAATATTTTTGAGTTCTCATTATGAACAAGGCTTTGGGCTAAGCACTTAACATTCATAATAGCCATCCAGCATTTATGATCCTCCCACATAATAGCAACCATCCTCACCGTGACCCTAGGAGGAATTATTATTATCTCCAATTTGTAGTTGAAGAACCTGAGGGATAAATGATTAAGCAATTTGCCCAGAGTTAGAAACTGGTGGGTGTAAAGCTCACACGCACGTACATCTGGTGCCCAACCTTATCATCTCAACACAGTGTATGGGTTTGGTTTGTTGATTATTATTCACTGATCAATTGCTACTATTATCTCCTTTGGAATTCAAGGGCTCAAAAGGTGGTAGCTACCTCCTATTTGCTTTAGTTATACCTTGTGTCTCATTCTAGACATATACCTGTAAATAGAGTAATAAATCCAGTGGATCAAAAGTTCCCAAGAGCATAGAATGTCTAATTTGAACATGGAAGGAAATCTCCTAGATCAAATCCAACATGTGAGCTGGTGTAAACAACCCACAGGAAAGTATGGAAGGACAGAAGGACAAATAAACACAGCCAAAGAGAGGAGGTTCTTGGCATCTAAGTGTTCACAGCATCTTCTGAGTAATGCATAGAACAGGAGAAGAAGAATCCCAACCTCTGGGAGGCCCAGAGGCTACGGCTACTGCAAACAGGACCAGGACATTCCGAATTGTAGAGACTCTTCCCTGAGGACCTCTGGGAGTCGCTATAGCAGAACAGAAAAGGGACAAGCTCTGAATCAACAAACAAACAAACAACAACAACAAAACCTTGTGTTTGAACCCTCTACTTTTCCTAGCATTTACTACATGACTGTGGAATTTTTTCTTTAACTTCTTGAATTTCCATTTCCCCATCTGTAAAATTATATTTTCCTTACAAGGTTGTGGGGAGCATTAGAAAGGATTCTTCATCCTTATGGATGGCACAGAGGAGATGTTCAATAAGTTACCATCATTTTGGAAGGAGTGGGGATGACATTAGATAATTCACTGTACCCCAGTGACATTCTGGGGCCAAGGACAAAGGGCTGGGGTTTCTGGGTTCTTGTGAACCTAATGAGGCTGAGAAATGGCCAATTAGTCTCTATTCACCACCCCTGTCCCACTCCCACCCAACCCCCACCAAAGAAAAGATTCCCCACCTCCCATGACTCTGAAAATCCTTCATATAAAAATGTCAGAAGACCTAATTTAAACTGGCTTAAGTAAGAAAGGGATTTAATTGGCTCACATAACAAAAGTGCTGGTCTCAGGACGAACTGGATTCGAAGCTTAACCTCAGATTTCAGGAGTCCCTCTCCTTCCGTTAATTCTATTTCTCATTGTCTGGGTTGGCTCTACCACATGGAGAAACTTTAAAAATGTCGGTTAGGGAGGCTACTCCTGGCTACAGTTTCACATACTCTCTTTCAGTGATCCCTCAAAAATATTCCCTTCATGGGCACTCCTGAGAAAGTTGGGGATTCACACTGCTTGTACCAACTTGGCTCACACGTCCATCATTGAACCAGTTCTCAGGGCCAAGTCAAGGAAATTGTTTTGGTGGGCTTAGTCCTGGGACCCACATTCAGAACTGGGGCTAGGAGTGAATTCGGCCCCACCTATACTGAATGGTTAGAGAGTGGGGAAAGGGAGGTTCCCCAGGAAAAGCAAGTTGCTATTAGCAGAAGAAGAGGATGACTTTTGGCAGCAAAAATGACAGATACATAAGTACCAGAGAACAACAGTAGAAACTATAATCATCAACATTTATTGAGTTATCCCATGCCCTGGGATAACCACTTTCCATTAACTATCTCATTTAATCCACAAAAATAATGCTGTGCACATATTGTTGTTATCGTTATTATCCCCATTTAACAGACAATGAGATGAAGATGAGACACAGAGAGAATAGGTGACTCCTCTGAGGTCATGATGTTCGTAAATGGCAGGGCTGAAATCTGAACTCAAGCCATGTGATACAAGAGTCCACACCTACTCTCCTGAGTTGAATAATGACCCATGAAGACATCCAGGTCCTCATACCTGCAGTCTGTGAATGTTAACTTCGATGGCAAAAGAGACTTGGCAGATATAAACTAGTCAAGGATCTTGAGATGGGGAGACTCTCCTGAATAATCCCAATGAGTCCTAAATGTAAACACAGGTCCTGGTAAGAGGGAGACAGAGGAAAATTTTATTACAGAAAAGAGAAGGTAGTCTGATGATGGAAGCAAAGTTTGGAGTGAAGATGAAGGAAGAGGCCAACGGCCAAGGAGAGAAGGTGGCCGCTAGGAGCTGGAAAGGGCATGATGCAATCATTCTCCTGGGGAGCCTCCAGAAGGAACCAGCTGCTGGCACCTTGACTTTACCCCTTAGAAACTGAGTTTGATCTTCTGACCTCCAGAACCATAAGAAAATAAGGGTGTGTTGTTTTAAGTCACGAAATTTGTGGTAGTTTGTTGTAGTAACCGTAGCGAACTAATACGGCCACCAAGCCAGTCCCTGCATGTGTACACACATGCACCCTCCCCCAGGTGAACAAATATCTTCACGGACTGAATGTGCCCTGTATCTATATCCCAGATAAAGCCAGTGCCTGGGAAGTAATATGATCTTAGAGGAAACTGTGTATCTTCTATCCATTCCAGATCCATTCCAGTCTCTCTCCACGTTCTTCTACATGCAGGAGGCTGATGTATAAGGATGATATACCAACTGGCTAGGTGCCCTCTGGCTTCCAACTGGGTTCCCCTAATGGGGCACATCAATAGTAATCTAAGAGGAGCCAGGAGAGCAATGCTTGAGTATATCTTCCCCCAGCTTCTCATTGGACCACAAGGACCAGAGTCCGCAGCTCCTAGGGGTGCTATCTGCAGCTGAGTCTTCTCAGCCTTCAGAACTGTGAGCTTAATAGACCTTTACTCATTATACATCACCCAGTCTGTGCTACTCAGATACAGCGGCAGAAAACAGACCAAGAAACTTGATTTCAAGAAAAAGACGACTGGGTGGGTGGGCTCAACCATCCCATCAGGTGAGACTTGAGAGGATCTGGGTTCTTCCTGAGAAAAACACAAGAAGCATGAAGGAGTGTGACCGCGAGGGAGAGTCTCCATTTCTGGCTTTAGAGATGAAAAGGTGTTACATAGCAAGAATTGCAAGCGACCTCTAGGAACTAAGAACAGCTCCTAGTCCACAACCAGAAAGGAAAGGAAAACATCAGTCCTATGACAACCACAACCGCAGAAACTGAATCCAGCTGAAAACCCAAAAGAATTTAGAAATAGATTCTTCCCCTCCTAAGACTCGAGCAGAGGATGCAGCACACAGGACCTGATGTACAGGAATTACCCATAAATAAGTGGGTATTGTTTTAATCTGCTAAATTTGTGATAAGCTGTCGCACAATAATAGAATACATATAAAAGTCTCCCAATTCAGTCATCCAACTCCAACCAACTAGTCCCTGTGTCTCAAAAGAATGGAGAGAATCAGCTTGTCCTCAGGTGGGTCCCAAGTCCACCAGTGATCTGAACAGCTATGGCTACTGGGCCTAGCCCTACTTTCCACTGCTCACTCTGGGAAGAGGACAGGACAAGGTTGGCAAGCTGCCTGCATGTTCTGCTTCTGCCCTTCCAACTTGGATGTGATAGCTTTCTATTGCATTATGTGCACTTCCTCTTGTCTTACTAGCTCAGGAGCTCATCAAAGGCAAAGAGTGTTATGGTGCAAAAAGAAAAGCACTGTCTTAGGAGACACAAGGAGCTCAATGTAAATCCACATAATTGCTGTGAGACCTTAGGCAAGTCACTTAACCTTTCAGAAACTCGTCCCTCATTTTTTTTCTTTTTTTTTCTTCCTAAATGAACAGATCTTGCTGTGCCGTCCAGGCTGACTCTGATCTCCTGGGCTCAAGCAATCCTCCTGCCTCAGCTTCTTCAGTAGCTGGGAGCACAGATATATGTACCACTCCAAGCTTTCTTTCCTCATTTATGAAATGAAAATAATATATCTATCATGCACAGATATTATGGAACTAAATGAGATAAAATGAATAAAAACATTTGTGGATCTTCAATAAATATTTATTCTCTTCTGCTATTTGTTTATTATTATTATTATTATTATTATTATTATTATTATTATTATTATTTGCACATCCTGTTCAAGTGCTCTGCCACTGAGCTACATCACCCCACCTGTCATTTTAAAATCCATTTGTTATGTTTGCCAAAGCAGCTAGTACAATAGCATAAGCTCATTGCTGCATGAAATTAAAAAAAAAATACAAACAAACACTGCCTATTAGATTGATGAGAAGGAACAGGGCCGCCAACAGCATGGAAGTGATCCAGTGATCACACAGCAATGATATCCAGAGAGGACAGAACTAGTAATAAGCCCTCTGGATTCTAGTTGGTCAAGAACACAATAACAAATAGTGTGATGATCACATCAGGCTTTGACTGAAAGCACCCTGTACTGTGTACCAGGTATCTCATTTAACACTTAACAAGGATGTTTTATAAGCACCTTATTTTATGCACAAGGGTAAAGAAATAGAGAGATGAAATTATTTCCCCCAACAAGGAAGAGGCAGGGTAAAACTTCAACCCTGGATAAATTCCAAAGCTTTCAACTGCTCTGCTCCAAATTGCCATGAACATGGATGGCATTCCTCTTTCAAAACCAGAGTTCAAGTTGGTGGAGACACTTATACCCACAGAGCCTGAAACTGAATGATAAGATGGAGTTCCTTTCATTGCCTTGTGGGCTGTTTTCAAATCTTTAAATTCTCAAGCATTTTTTTTTAAATCACAGGGCAAGGCAAATATCCCAGAAAAGGAAAATGGGTTTATGTCTGCCAAACCAAAAGTAGCTATTCAAAACAGCCCAAAGCAATTTTATCCTTGTCTAGAGGGACACTCCATCATGAAATCTTCCAAACAAGTTCTGCTTGAGTTTCAGTTGTGGACAATTAAGATGAAATGAGGAGACTACTGTTCCCTGTATTTAGAGCCAAATGTCCGCCTAAAACTTCTGTGCACTGTTTGAGGTATCAGAAAAATGCCTGCATCACCCCTGACAAACACTATCTCCCTCGGGACCTGGCATCCTCATCTCCATTCTGTATCCCAGCCAGGGCGTGGGGCCCTCACCTCTCCACCAGTCTCACAGCCCAGGAGAGTCAGTCAGGCTGTTGGAAACACCCCAAGGCACACTCTGACGGTTTTAATAACCTTGTCTGTTCCCCATTTAAGAGTCAGCCACAATTGCTCAAGCCTTTTCGAGCCAGCTCAAAATTCACCTTGGCAAGGATTCTACCTTGTTGGACACTTCCCCTGGCCTTTCAAACTTCGTAAAGGGAATTGAGCCCTGCTGGGAATGCCCCTCTGTCCTTGCTCTCCTCCTAGACTCTCTGTGAAATCCCCCACCAGGCTGCCCTGGCTAATTGGGCCTTTTTATTATACAATGGCATTAAGAGAAACTAAAGGTGACTCTACGCCAACCTCCAGGTGCCTGTCTCTGAGAGTCTGGAGGATCTTTGGAAATCAGAGAACAACACACTGAGGCCCACAGTATTTGCTTACACAAATGCCCAAGGTGTGGTTTTGAATCCTATGTCCCACAAAAATAAAATGATTCTGACTCATGTGCTACATAGACAAATTGCAAAATAAAACAGATATGGAAAGTTGTAGATGCCCCTCTTCGGCTCTCCTCCTTGTCTGTGTGGCAGACGCAGCTCAACTTTCAAACCCAGTTTACTCTAGATGTCACTCTTCTTTCCAGATCCCAACACAGAGCCCAGCTCAGCAGGGCACAATGCTCTCTCCTCTGTGCTCCTTGCACCTCTGCAAACCAAACATGGGGCTACTAGAGCTTGTCAGCAACTGCCCATAACAAAACTCCTGGGCACAAGATTGGGCCAGGGAAATCCTGCTACAGAGGAGAGCGCCATTCGAGGTGTAGTCCGTGAACCATGATAATACTGGCCAACCATGAGAGAGGCACAGAAACCAAAATCAGCATTTAGAAGCATCCATAGTTATTTGAAAAGACTGGGACATTTTACAGAAATATCACAATTAATTGGAAACTTAAAAAAAAAACTTTTTTAAAAACTCAGCACTTAAGAAGCCATACTGGTAAAAAGGAAGGAAGGAGGGAGGAAGAAAGAAAGGAAGGGATGGAAAGAGGAGGAAGTGAAACTGTATCAGTAAGAAAAAATAAAAATAATAAACTTTGTGAAATGATTTATAACATGCAAAGTATTTTTACATGTATTACATCACGGGGTCCTTCCCTCTGTCACCCAAGATCTCCCTTCTCCTCCTCAAACACTTAAGCACATTTGTCCACCTCTCTTTTCACTGTTCTCTTCTTTCTCTGGGACATGCTTCCCTCCACTGGTTCATTCTGTTAGTATGATGCTGATTCACTTGTCACCTCCTCAGGAAGTTTTCTCTGGCCCACCAGTCTAGAATAGGCTCCCTCCCCACTGCACACCATCCTTCATCGTATGAACCTATTTATTTGTTTTTCCTCTATGTAGCATGAGACAATCCAAAGCTACTTCATTCATGTATTTTCTTCTTGTTTAGGGCCAGATTCCCCACTAGAACATGAGCCCTGTAAGAAAGAGCATGCGATATGTCTTGCTCACCTCCATAATTCCCACTGTTAGAAAAGTGTCCCACACAGGAATGAGTGGTGAATGAATGATTTAATATGTTAATGAATAATGTATGTGATTTTGTTTCCACTCAACATGCAAAATAATAATAACAATAATAATAATAATGGTTTTAGGACTTTGCCCAAAAGCATCTCAGTCTTCCCCAATGATACACAGCTCCTCATTAGACCCAGGGCTCCAAATAAGATTTTCAAGTCCAAAAGCAGTGCTTCTCCCACCTTATAACATTGTAAGATATTAAAGTTTCTGGGGAAAGACTTACAGAATCTTGTGAGATCCAGTAAGCAAATTCACAGAACTAAGCAAATCAATGAGATCCTGTCTCAAAAAAAAAAAAAAAAAATTAGGCTGGGGATGTGGCTCAGTGGTCAAGTACCCCTGACATAAGGTGCCTAAAACATACAGTGGAGAAGAGATAGCCTCTTTAACAAATGGTGTGAGGAGAATTGGAAATCCATATGCAGCAAAATTAAAATAAACCCCTCTCTCTCACCATGCACAAAACTCAACTCAAAGTGAATCAAGGACCTAGGAATTAGATCAGAGACCCTGCAACTAATAAAGGAAAAAGTAGTCCCAAATCTTCATCATGTCAATTGGGCCCCAACTTTCTTAACAAGACTCCTAAAGCACAAGAAATAAAATCAAGAATTAATAAATTGGATGGACTCGAACTCAAAACTTCTTCTCAGCAAAAAAAAAAAAAAAAACAAAAAACAATCAATGAGGTGAACAGAGAGCCTACATTTGGGGAGCAAATTTTTGCCACATGCACATTAGATAGAACACTAATCTCTACGATATATAAAGAACTCAAAAAACTTAACACCAAAAAAACAACCCAATCAATAGCTAAGGAGCTGAACAGACAGTTCTCAGAAGAAGATATACATTTGATCAACAAGTATATGAAAAAATGTTCATCATCTCTAGTAATTAGAAAAATGCAAATCAAACTATTCTAAGGCTTCATCTCATGCCAGTCAGAATGGCAGTTATCAAGAATACAGACAACAATAAATGCTGGCGAGATTGTGGGGGAAAAGGCACACTCATACATTGCTGGTGGGACTGCAAATTGGTGCAACCACTCTGGAAAGCAGTATGGACATTCCTTAGAAAACTTGGAATGGAACCACCATTTGACCTAGCTATCCCACTCCTTGGTCTATACCCAAAGGACTTAAAATCAGCATACTATATTAAGGCAGCCACATAAATGTTTATAGCAGCTCAATTCACAATAGCTAAACTGTGGAAGCAACCTAGATGCCCTTCAATAGATGAATGGATAAAAAACTGTGGTTTATATACACAATAGAATATTACTCAGCATTAAAAGAGAATAAAATTATGGCATTTGCTGGTAAATGGATGGAGTTAGAGAATATCATACTAAGTGAAGTAAGCCAATCCCAAAAACCAAAGGCCAATGTTCTCTATGAAAAGTGGATGCTGATCCATAATGAGGAGGGAGAGAGGCTTGGAGAAAATGAAGGAACTTTCATTAGGCAAAGGGGATGAAGGGGTGGGAAGGTTGCCTAGGTGTAGGAAAGATGGTGGAATGAGATGTATATCATTACCCTAGGTACATGTATGACTGCACATAGGGTATGAGGCTACGTTGTGTACAACCATAGAAATGTAAAGTTGTGCTGCTATTATATACAATGCATTCTGCTGTCATATATACCTAATTAAAATTAATTAATTTTTTAAAAAAAGAAAATTCACAGATATGTGTGTAGCTATAGTCAGCTTTCTCAGTTCTAAATAAAAATCCCTTTGGAACTAAAGAAGAAACAGCAAAAAGCCCAGGATATTGAGTAAGAGGTCTGCTTCCAGCTGAGAGGACATATAACCCCTCAGCTACTCCCTTCAACCCCAGGTCCAAATAATCCCATTGCTGTAAAAAAAAAAAAGTGCAAATAAAATACTTTGGAGGCAGATACAAATCCTGATTATTTTTACCTTCTTACCTGACCAAGATTCCACATCTCTCCCCTCCCCAGTTTCTTCATCCCGCTATGTGAGTCCATTTTTTATTACTATAATGGAATACCTAAGGCAGGCTAACTTTATTTGTAGAAAGGTTTATTGAGCTCACAGCTTTGGAGGCTGAAAGTCCAAATGTGTGGTGCAGGCTCTAGTGAGGGCCCGTCTGGTCATCACCTCAGGGAGGATGTCCATGGTGGGAACATATGCAGGAACAAGAAAGATATCACATGGCAAAATGAAAGCTGAAAGGCTGTGGTCCTATAGTCTTTTGCAAGGGGTCTCCTCCAATTAACCTAAGGACCTCCCACATGTACCCACCTCTTAGAGGTCCCACCACCTCTATGCCATCACTACACTAGGAACAAAACTCTTTTGACATGTAAACCCTGGGGTACAAACCACATCCATACCATAGCACCCCCTTTACAGGATGTGTGTAATGATTCAAAGGGATGACACAGGAAAGTGCCATCCAGGGGCATTTGACCAACACAAATTCCTCTCCTTTCTTCTTCCTTTAACATTTATCAGCTAATTATGCTGGTGCCAAGTGGAATGGAGAATGAGTACAGAATGAATGTGGATTTAAAACTACTCAGCTTTTCACTGTAGTTAAAAAGCTCTTTCGTTAGCCCTATCTTGTGAGACCTTCAGATTTATACCTCCAACTAAATAATTTGTTAGCCAGTCTGTATCCTCATATGCAGCTTCACTGCTCAGAAAAAATAACCACTGAGTGGACCCTTATTTGCATAAAGGAGTTAACGGCTGCTCCCAGTGCTAAAATGCAGCCATATGAGGAAAAAGCATTCCTGAAAACGAAAATCTCCACCTTACTTCTGCTTTTGTCTTCTAGCAGCTTAACTAGTGGAAAGAGAGACAAGGGTTCAAATCTCAGGCCTGCCATAGTTACCTCATAGGTCTAACCCTCAGTTTCCAGGTGGGTAAAATGAGCCTCGTATTTCTTACCTGGAGGCGTTCTGGTGAGCCAGAAGATGATACAGTGCAAGCTCTGGAAGGTGCTCAAAGAGAAGGAGCTTTATTTCCTCCCCCAAATACTCAGTGTTGATCACAGGAGGAAAGCAAGCAAGAGAGGGGAGGGCCTCTTCACAATGCACAATGCTGAGAGCATAGCAGGCCCTCAAGAGGTATTTGATGAAAGAATGAAATGAAGGGTGCATTGTTAGCAACAGTCACACAGGAAAAAAGGTCCGTCTCCTGAAATATGGACCTGTGTTCCAAAATGTTATGTCATGACCTTCACATTTATTCACAAGAACTCACCACAAACCATGGCAGTTTATTCTAAAAGCCTTGCCCATCTTTCAACTCCTCCATGATTTGGCTCAAGAGTGCTTGATTTAAGGTCATCTGGGAGTGGCGACATGATCCATCAGTTGTCTGATTGAAGGTTCTGAAAGGAACATCTCTATGGCCACCAAAGTGACTCTGTTCCCTCGTAGGAGATCTCTCATAGGAGAAGATATGAAATTCCCATCCTTAATGCCATCTGGCCCTGATTTAAAAAATGTTCATTCAGATCGAGACTGCTCACTGCAGCACCTGGATTTTCAACGGGGCCCCACCACTTTCTGTCAGGAAAATAATGCTTGAAACACCATCTTGCAATTAGAGAAGAATGGGAGAAGACAGTCAGGCAAAGACTGAGGTCTTGAGAGGAACCCCCATGCTGGGGTTTGCAAAGCTATGAAGAAGTTTAAATCCAACACTTAGCAGGAGAGATGTAGTTGTCTGTCAGACATCAAGCGTGGTTTGCAAAGCTGTCAATCACTTTTGTGAACTACAAAGTCACTGTGTGAACTAGCCAGGACCCAGGAGGATTTCCACAAAATGAAAATTCAGATAAAGGAAATGCCAGTGAGCCCCAGAAACAATGAAATTCTTAATAATACTGGTGTATCAGGACTCCAAAGCCACACCGGGGTCCCTCTCTCTCCTTGTCTCTCTCCCGACCCCCATCTCCTCCTGGTCCTTCTTCTTGCTCTCCCCTCTCCCTTCTTTTTTTCTTTCTTACTCTTCTTTTTTTCTATCTTTCTAAATTTTGTCTGCTTCCTTCAGTTTTGAGAGATTTACAGAACTAAAGGAGCGGTAAAAAGGAACCCAGGACATAGCTTATTAAGGAAAGTTTTTATTTTGAAATCTAAATTTCCTCAAAATCACATACATGGATTTATTTTCTTTTTCTTCCCTTTATGAGAAAAGGACTAATAGCAAGCTGATGTGCAAAATTTGATTTTTAAAACAAATTGACATCAAGGGGAAATATAAGTCAATGCAAACTCAATGTTTATCTATCTACCTGCGTAATTTTACATAATTAAATAAATCCTTCCCAAGCATCTAGCATATACTATGCCTTTGTCTCCTCTTCTCTGCCCCAGATCAATTTCACTACAAATTTTATTTCACTCCAGCCCCCGCTGGGGCTTACTTCAGTGCTACTTGGAGTCTTTCTACATTTCTCTGCTCAGTACTCTCTGCCATTCTCTGCACAGGCAAATGCAAATCTTCATGCTCATCTGAGCTTTTACCTTATCACCACACTCTATTTAGGAAAGCCCCTCACCTCCTCCTTCACATGGAAATAGGAAAAATAAGGCAAGGAAATAGGAATTAGGAAACATAAGAGCCTCCTCACCTATCTACTTCCAAGTTAAAGAGATTTGTTATGGTTTAGAGATGAGGTATCCCCCAGAAGCTCATCTGTGAGACAATGCAAGAAAGTTCAGGGGTAAATGATTGGATTATGAGATTAGTCCACTGATATGGATTAACTGGGCAATAACTGTAGATAAGCAGGGTATGGCCAGAGAAGTTGGGTCACTGGGGGCATGCCTTTTTTTTTACTTTGTCCCTGGTGAATGGCGTTCTCTCTCTCTCTCTCTCTCTCTCTCTCTCTCTCTCTCTCTCTCTCTCTCTCTCTCTCTCTCTCTCTCTCTCTTTCCTGATTGCCTTGTTCTGAGCTGTCTTCCTCCTCCACACCCTTCTACCATGATATTCTGCTTCACCTCAGGCCCAAAGCAATGCAGCCAGCCATAGGTGGACTGTGACCTCTTAAACCATGAGCCCCAAATAAATTTTTTCTCCTCTAAAATTGTACTTGTGAGGTCTTTTGGTCATAGAAGCTGACTGACAAAGCTGACTGAAACAGGATCCCACTGGTGCTATCCCATGATAATGACGATGGTGAAATACTATGAATCCCATTCCACCCCATGCCACCTGCTCAGGAAAACGATCCTGGAAATGAATCCTCCTCTCTCCAGATCTTTACCTTATCTTTCTCTCCCAGTTCTTCCTCATCAGTATTTAAACATACTTCAGGTTATTCCATCTTGAAAACAGACAGACAAAACCCCTCTTCTGCTGGCCCTTCTGGTTCTCTCTTCCCTTTTCTTCCACATCATATCCTCACTCATAGAAAGTAGCCCTATAATCATTGTCCCTCCCTCCTCTCTAATGAGAAGGGAAATTTAGATTAAAGCAGTCTCAAGTCAGAATGGTCTTTCCCCACCTGATTTATGTAGTTGTGGGCACAGGATTTAACTTCTCTGCATCTCAGTTTTCTCAAGAAAAACTGGAATAAATATTAATTGTCCTTACCAGGTTGCTGTGAATACAAAATATAAAATACATATCATAAAAGAGCTTAGCACAGTGATAGGCACATAGTAAGCTCTCAAATGATAGCTGTTATTATCATTTAATTCTTAAACGTTTTGTAATCTGGCTTCTTCTCCTGCCATTCCACTATCATTTCTCTTTCCTAAAATTTCGTTATTGCTACATTGAAGCATAAATGATGTTTTAGAATTATCACACTTGATCCCTTTGGGACACCTGATGACTTTTCCTCTTTATAAGCTCTCGTTCACTTCTTAGTCTCCCGCTTCTAACATTCCAAGGCCTGAAGATACCTGTAGATAACCCCTAGAGTGTCATCCACCACTGGCTGTATATTCTTCTCACACTTTCTTGACCATCTCACCTACTCCTGTCTTCTACAGATTGACAGGGCCCAAATTGATGTCGGCAGTTCAGAACTTTCTCCCACATCCCAGATTCAAAGATACAAATGCCTGAAGGACTTCTCCACAAAGATGACTCACAGGCACTTCAAACTGGTCCTAAGTAGACATAGTCATCTTCCCCCATCTTCCTGTATGGATTGTCACTTACCCATCTATCTTTCCACAAACTTCAACAACACCTGTCCCCAGCCCCAATTCTACCTCCTACGTGTGCCCCAGTCCAACAGCTTATGTGCCACGGTAGCTCACCCTCGCCCCCAGTCTTACTGTCACAATTTTCCAAGTGAGAGGTGCATTGCCTCCCTTCTCTACTCTATTACCAGAATGAGCATTCTTTATCTATCTCATTTGAATCAGACTTTGGAAAATCCAGGAAAACACAAAGAATGATAAAATGGACACCCATGTTCCTAATACCCAGAATTAATAGTGATGTTTTTAAAGCAAAAATCTTACCATATCACTGGTCTGTAAAATGCTCAATGGTTCCTCTTTGTCTTTAGGGTTATTTTCAAACCCAGCTGAAAGGTTGACATGACTTTTTAGACTTCTAGCCTCATCACCACATCTTCCCACTCAGCAGTCTGAAATCCAGATCAGATCAAACTACTTGTATTTCCCCCAAAACGCCAAGCTCCCTCTCCCTTGTAGGCCTTTCTATCTTTGAGGAAGAAGGCACAGAAGGAAAGAAACAGCCCAAGTATAGAAGACAACAGAAATAAACACTGGAAAGCAGCTGGCAATCAGCCCCTAGAAGGGATACTCACAGCAACATCTTAGAATATGTAAGAACATTGCAGAACATTAGAAGTGCTTGGAAATTTATTTAAATCCAGCTTCTCCTGCTGTCCACATCTGAACTTACCCATCAGGCCTTCAAAGATAATAAAGTACATACACTGTATGTTTTGCATCTTATGGCTTTTTAATGTACTCTAAAGAGAGCGTATAATATGTGGAGACGGATGATTATAACTCTCTAAGTCCAGTGGAAGGCAGAACTCTTTCCCCTGACATTCCTTTCCAGGAGCAGAGGTGATCTTTGAATGGAAAAGACAAGAAGGTCACTAACTTCAATTAAGCAATTATTTTCATGAAGACAGAGGAAGCATCCAAAGGTTTTTGGCAATTCCTTTGTTTTATGGAGGTAGTTAAAAGGAAATCAAGAAGGAAGAGAAATCTTTCCAGTTCTTGTGACAGGCCTCACAAATTGTCTTGTTTTAAGGAAACACAAGTATTTCCTTTGCTATCCAGTTTTGGTAAATAATGCCTAGAAAATGGCACAGCCGTTGTAAACCAGAATTCTCTTATTCCAGTCCTATTGAAGTCAGTCCTCAAAGATACCTGTATCATCACATACCTCTCTGGATTGATAGAATAATCAGTGAAGTACCAGTATGTTGTGCACTCACAACACAAGAATTATTTATAAAATGGGTAGCTGGTGTGGAGAAAAATGGATTGTACAAATAAGCTGCCTAATTCACAAGGTTGTAATGGAAATTGCTCCGATTTCTGTGGATGGTTTAAGATAGAAGCTTTGTTGTTATTTTCAGAACTCAATAGTTGTTAACTGATCACACTTCTGCTTCTCGGATGATTTTTTTCAGAATGTGAGAGGAGAACCAAAGGGGCTTATTGTTGACTTAAAAAAATAATAAGGATGAAGAGAAAAGAAAGAAAATTGATGGGTGAGTTCTGCATGTGTTAGCTGGGATTTTTGTTGAGGATTGATTTTTCCCCATTCCGCAGGAGAACATTTATTCTGGAACATAGCTGACTTTCTAGTAAAGTGAAATATTTTCAAAGTGTCACAGTTCCAATTATGTAAAAAGTATATTTCCTTTCAGAACAGGTGTTTTGGAAAAATTAAACTTGTGCCAAGATGGATATTTTAATTTGTAATGGGAAGTTAACCCAGATGGCTATAATTAGGACTCTAAACTATCCTTTAATTTATTATTTAGAACTTTATAGCATTATACACACACGCTCAAATTTTTCAACCCTCCAAGCATGGTTTTGAGCAGATGTGCTTGAAGGTGCCAGTAACATCTAAGTGATGCTCTGAACTACATGGTAGGGTCAATAGAAGATTGATAAGAATGCCTATTACTAGTGAGAAGTTTCGAGAAAACTCCACTTCTGTATGATACAGTACATGCTGTAAAATAAGGTTCCACATGTGAACATGTGGCATGTGTGCACACACACATACACACAGAGAGAGAGAGAGAGAGAGAGAGAGAGAGAGAGAGAGAGAGAGAAACAACATTATAGAAGTGCAGTAGGGAGAAGCACAGAAGGAAAAAGCATTGTGAGCTCTTCTTTTTCACTAGAAACATCACCCATTGGAAGGGTCAAGCTGTCCCTTAGATAATTAAAGTGGTACCACGTATTCAGTGCCAACTATATGCCAGGTACCATATGCCAGTTGCTAGTCTTCTCCAAGAATGACCTTATTTTATTCTCCCAACAGTTGTATTTTGTGAATTGGAATATCCCTATTTTACAGATAAGAAAACAAAGGTGAGCTTCATCTCCAAACTACCACATGACCTTAAGAAAAGCAGCAAGGTCATTTGTATCTAAATTGTACTTGCTTCATGGAGGCAGGCTTCCCAACTTCAGCAGGAATCAAATTGGGTTTTCTGTTAGTCTATTCCAAGAAATTTACAATTGAGATTCAGAGAATGGCATTTTTTTTGTATTTATTTATATATTCTTTCTTTCACAATAGTATGCATTAATTTTAAACTAAAGATAAATATTGGGAAGGATGATACAGTACAAACGATAAGAGGTGTTAGAGATGGACAAAGAAGGGAGGAAAAAAAGGCTGGAAAAGCAATCAGGTCCAAATCAAGAAAATTTCATGCACTACCTTTCGTTAATAATCCTTGTTGGAACTCTATTTCTGTCCCCAAGATACCTCAATTTCTTGCACCTAAAAGCTTCCAGAATTTTTGCCTCATTACACGTTAAAAATCCTAAAATATTTCTCCTGCAGCAAAATTTAATTATTCTAGATAAAGAAATTCCTGACATTCATGAACTTTCCCACCCAGTGAGCACACTCAGCCCTCTGTGCTACAGTGTTCCTGGTCTCCTAGCTCTGGGAACACAATCCTGATTTATGCAGGGCAAGGAGGAAAGGTGACAACCATTCAGCATTTGTGTCATGACCCCACACAACTGATCTATCCCTACAATGCACTTCTCCCCCAAAACACCCCCCTTTTATTTTCAGCTGTTTTGTCTTGAAGCAAGAACTTTAATCTAACCAGAAGCAGTTAAATGGAATTATTTCCTAGAAGACATCACTAACACTACGTTAAATTCAAAATATTTCTGTCTTTAAAAATTTGAAATTGCCCAAATACATCCTTTAAAGTATAGAAAGTTCTTTTTAAAAAAATTAAAAAGTGTGTTCTCCTTTTTTGGTCAGCTTTCTACTACTGTAACAAAATACCTGAGGTAATAAAGTTTAAAAGAAGAAAGATTTGTTTGGGCTCACATTTTTAAAGTTTTTTTCATGCTCAGTTGGCCCCATAGCTTTGGGGCAGGATATTGTGGAGGGAGTGTCTATCATAGAAAGCTACTTGCCTCATGGTACTTAGGAAACAAAGAGGTGCCAATATCACCTCCAAGGGCATTCTCTTTGTGACCTAACTTCCTCTTACTAGACTCTGACTCTTAAAAGTTCTACCACCTCCCAATAGTGCCACAGACTGACAACCAAGCTTTTAACACAGCAGGCTCTAGGGACACTTATCCAAACAGCAGCATCTCTATATACGGTTCTCTTTCTAGACAAAGAGAAGGTTCCTAGTGAGATAGTGGGCAATGCTTCTTGTTTGAGACAATCCAAAATAAACACACAAACACACACTCACACACACACTTACACACATACACACAAACATTTTTGCATTCAAAGATTAAATGGGAATGGAGGAAGAGCTATACAAAAGGACTAGTGATATATTTGAACAAATAGTATTCCAAATAGTTCCAGGATCGCCCAGGAGGGAATTTCCACTTGCACATGCTACGGTTTGCCACAGGCAGATGAGAGCTTCTAATTCAGAACATATGCTGGGCCTGCACCTATAAAAAATTCTACAAGCAACAGCACGCCCCGCTTAGAATAACGATGCATGTATTCTGGCTGAAAACATTCTATAGCTCAACAGATGGCTCTCTTCTGGGGTTTAAGACAGGCAGGCATTGGGCAATAGCCTGACAACTGTGAAATACTGACCCAGGGAGAAGAAAATCAGAGCCCAGGGAGACGGCAGATCTTTTGTGAAGTGCACCATTTTCTGGGTGCGCCCGGCTGGAAGCTCTCCCAGAACACAACAACAAAGCAATTGCTTTGTTTCAGAAGCATGTCAAGGAGTTCATAAAATAAGAACCACTGGTGCAAGTGAAATTCCATGAATTCTTTTTTGTGGCCCTGAGAATCTTTAGATTTTATTTGTTTCTGCACTCAGAAGTTGCACATCTCGATTACAGCTTTGTCCCTCTGGCAAATTCCAGCCCCAAATTTCTTGTTTTCCCGATGTGGATTCTCTTCTTTACCAGAGGGAAAAATAAACCATGGCCATTAACTGATAATGAGGTCGGCCTGGTCCTTACGCCCACCCCCATCAAGACAGGCACTGTCCTAGTTCAAAAGCAGGACTTCCCCCTGCAATTCCCCAGGCGAGACATCCAAAACTGGACTCATTATTCTCCCTCCAAGACACTATCCTCCTTTTATTTCCACAAATGGATAAATGACTCCATAGTCCACCTTCTATTGTCCAGTCCAGAAATCTAGATGTCATGTCCACTTCTTCCCTCTCCCCTACCTCTTGCAGCAATGACCAAACCCTGTCACCCTGACAACCTATATCTCCTCCAGTCCATCTCTCTCTCTCTCCAGCTCCACTCTTAACCTCCTAGCCCAGCTCCCAACATAGCTCAGATTGCATATCTCTTCCCTAAAGCCCTTACAGTGGCTCTTAAAAAAAAATTGGGGATAAAGTGCAAAGTCCTCACCACAACTTAGGAGGTCCTTCAAGTCCTTTCTTTTATCCGAAACCTCATCCCTCACCACACCCCAGTTAGCACTTCATACTCCAGTGATTCTGAACATGATGTGGCTTCCCCCAAAGCACTGGACTTTCATGTTTTCACCGGACATTTATATACACTGTCCTCTTTGGCCAAAACAACATCTTCTACTTAACTCCTACTTGTTCTTGAAACTCAGCTTGGCTTTCTGTACCAACAGGAAGCCTCCCCTTTTCTCCCGAGCCTCCATTAAGCATTGTCCTTCCATCTGCTCATAAGCCTCTTTCAAGTCATAGCACTTCTGCTACCATCTTGGTGTCTGGATCCTGTGAATATTATACCCTAAGATTTAAAACCTGGAACTTACTCAATACTTAGTATCTTTTAATAAACAATACTTATTCAATGATTGAATGATGTACTGAACTGATAAATTACACTCCTGATTAGTGGAGTAGTTGACAGCACATCACTCTGCCTCTCCACCATCGACCTTCTCACTCATTCCTTGTCACTTACTGACTTTTGTCACTTACTGATCAGGTCTTCTTCTTACCAACCCAGTCCCTCCTTGAACCCTCTGGACTTGGAGTATATGTGTGATATCCCTGCTGCCTGAACCTGGGCATTCCCATGGTGTCTCTGATTTGGCCCACCATTATATTTCCTTATCCTTCTATGGGTAGGGCCAGTCTTATAGAATCAGTTTTTGTCCCCATCCAATTGACTCACATGTGAGCCTGTCAACACTTCTGTCCTGCCCACCCCACTCATGAAGTGACCAGTCAGGCATTTGAATAAGCAACCATAGTACTTGAAAAAAACTATACAACTTTTGTCTCCTTAAGATATTAAGGCAGGACATACACAGCTTTGTGGCAGGTATGTTCTCTCTTTTGAGCCAAGAATGAAGGTTAAAGCAGAGCTACCTGCTAACCTTTGACCACAAGTGCCTCCAGCTGCCACTGCCATGGCATCACAAGCCCATTCCTTATCTTCCTGTTGGATAGTCCCATGGAGTCATCACAGAGCTGCAGTTACCCATGGATAACTGTGGGAGGCCATCCAAGCACGTGATTTGAGTTACCTCCCTGGCTGGGTGAGAGGTGCTTAGACACAGCTGTGTTAGAGCTTTCCCCACCCTTCTCCAGGTCCGAGGGCTTGTCCATAGAGAGGCGTGTCTGGCCACTGCCCCGAAGACCCAATCGTCGCCCCTGACCTTAGGATGCTGCCCCCCTTAACCTTCATTGGATGGGATTTTCCCTGGAAGTTTTTGTTCCCCAATAAAATCCCACTCCCTGACATGTTCTCTCTCTCTCTCTCTCTCTCTCTCTCTCTCTCTCTCTCTCGCTAGTCTCTTCTGTAAACCTCGATACTGCATTAGGTGGCTGGAGGCGGGAGCTAGGAGAAGCCGTCCCGGAGCTGGTATTAAAGGTAATAAGAGTCTTGTCTCTTTAATCAAAAACTCCCTAGCATTTACTCATGAATCGAACCTTCTTTCATGAAGCCAGCGCTGGTCGCGTGGCAGAGATAACTAGGTGTTATGGTTTTGATAGGCAGCATCTCCCCAAAGCTTCTGTCTTATGGCAGGAATATTCAGAGGTACAGTGATTGAATTGTGAGAGCTGTAACCTAACCAGTCCATCCCAGTTTGAATGGAGGGGGTGGTAATGGTAACTGTATGCAGGTGGAGCACGGCAGGAGGAGGTAGATCGCTGCGTACATCCCCTGGAAGGGCTGTTCTTCCTATTGTTCCTTCTTCCTGGCCTCTCTGCTTCTTGGCCCCACCATGAGCTGAGCAGCTTCCCCATGATGTCCTGTCTTACCTTGGGCCCAGAGCAATGGTGTCAGCTATCAGTGAACTGAGACCTCTGAAATTGCAAGTCCCAAATAAGCAATCCCTCCTCTAAGTTGTTCTTGTCATATATTTTGGTTACAGCAATGCAAAAGCCGACTAAAACGCTGGGTCTCAAAATCTTGAGCAAGTTTTTCCTGTAAACCAAACACTGTGGAACACAGCAGTATTAAGGAAGGTCATGCTGTTCCTACAGAGAGGGTTCTATCAACTTCTTGGCTGCTCTAAAAGAGAGAGCTCCACCGCCACACCCACAACCTTGCTGGATGCCAGAAGTCACAGGCAGACCCTGTTGTGACATGCAGCTGAGAACCTATGCACCAGGATACTCTCACTCAATATTTAAACTCAAAGTCCCAACACTAGCCCTGAGTCCTCTCCCATTCCCATTCTCCAGGAACCATTCTCTGCCACTTCACTATAAGTTTTTCCACGGACACTGATATTGGTTTCTGCCACTCAGCTTTCAGTGCTAAAATCCTAGTCTTGATCCTGCCACTGCTGCCCTCAATTCAGTGTCTACACAGACATCAAACACGTGGCTTCCTGCTGTGGCTGACCAGTCCATTCCATAAAATTCCAACTCGATGGTATCTTTCCAATTGAAGTCCCTTTGGAAGGAGAAGGGAGATAATAAAGTCAAAGAAATAACCACTCAGCATTCCCAAGTGGACAGCATTCTTTTTATGCATGCTCTTTACAGACACCACTTTATCCTGGGCTTCTGTGGACTGAAACCCACGGCTAGCATTGGAGGCCAGCTATGTTGTAACTGACTGATAGGATAAATAAGGCGGATTGTGAAGAGCATGCGCTCTACTTATGCCACCTCCAGATGGCCTGCTGTCCGTCTTTAAGACGTTTTTAATCTAAGAAGTACAAAATTCGTAAAACACACAAGGTGGAACTGAGAATACCACATCAGACATCACAGAAGCCAGAGTCAGCACTGAAGGATGTAGTTGGAACTTTGATCTCAAAAGCTATTAAAAGCCATCTTTTTTCCAATCCTCTCACCTGCCCACCTGATTTCTTTTAAATGAAGATGCAAGGGCTCAAGGAGAAGAGGGTGCAAAAAAATAGAATGCCATTTTTTTTTCTCTCTCTCCACTGTCTCACAGATAATGATGTGGGAGCATCAGCTGGTATAGATAACCAGTGTAAATTAAAAGCGTAACTGGAAGCCTATGAAAGGCCATCTTGACTCCCTCTGGTCTACTCTCATTCTCACACAATGCACTTGAAAGAACTTGAGAAAAGGCAAAAAAAAAAAAAAAAAAAAAAAGAATCTCTAGAAAACTCAATTGCTGTAACCAATTATTCAGTGAAATGTTCTTTGTTAAGTTTCAAGCCTTTGATTAGCAAGTTTCACTTAAAAGAGATTCCTCTTCTCCCACTTCAAGCTAAGCTGCATCAAGCAAGGTCTCTTGTTTGGTAATATAGATCACAGCGGGTCTAGAAAGTTCAAGACAGAAGTTGGGACATTTTAGAAATGATATTAGGGGCAGCACTTCCATCCCAATACTGTCCATTGTATGATTGACTCCAGGAGAAACCTAAATCACAAAACTCATAACACAAGATCAGATGTTCTGAAGGATTTACTCAGTGAATTTTGAACTTGATCCAAAGTCAGAAAAAAAAATCAGGCCACAAACGAACCTTCTGCTTAAAAGTTATTCTGCTTAAAAGCAACTAGAGAAAAATATGCAAAGGAAAATACCTGCATTATCATGTCACTTGATGTAGCTGCTCTGTCTAAACCTCTGACCAAATCCATCCCCATAGTCATGCTCAGGGGACAGGAAGCCATGGATCCATTTTTGCACATCACGGATGCACACCTGACTCAAGACAAGCAGTGAAGAGCCTCCTTCACAGAAAGTTGGATGGAGATGCCATCACTGTAGATATTCAGTCACAAGAACAGGACTTGGAAAATTATGTAAACAAACTAAGGGACCCACTCTCTTCTGGAATGGGTGAGGTAACACCAAGGGTTGCAGAGAGAGAGACGTGGATAATTCAGAGCTTCCTGGTTCTAGTAGTTATAACTCCTGCAAACCCCATTAGAGTCCTGAGATGAACTATTTTTCACTGGAGCTTTCTTAAGGAATTCCTGTTGCTTGCCATCAAGAGATGCCTGATCAGGCTGCATATCCTCCACTTGTTCCTTTATTGTGATTTGCATTTTCTGGGGCTATTGTTGTGCAATTATCCTGTATTTCAACAAAAATCCCATTTTTCCAAATGCTCCAGTCTTCCAGTGGTTTTGTGACCATGAAATTTTATTACATAAATTACAAGTCTAGAAATAGCATCCCCAGTTTTCGAGAATCTGTAACACAGCAGAGTTTAAGTCAAATCTTTTTGCAGTAAAAGAAGCAGAAAAGAAATCCTATGAATCCACGGAGAGTGAAATTGATGTCAAAGGCCCCTCACAACTATTCTTTATCCTCCACACCTCTCTCCATTTTCTGAACCCTGGTGATTTGATTTTTTTATGTTTGACAAGCAGTTGGAGAGCTAACTTGCTGGGTGTTGGAGATGGGATGTGGCAGTCAGCTGGAATCTTTGACGTCAAAATGATAAAACTGTGAAGAACTCACCTTCTCCTCTTTCCTCTGGAGATGAAAACACTACACATTCAAGTACATAAATTTTAGAGGGTAAGTGACATTGAGGAGCATGACCAGAGTAAGCAAATGTAGCAGAGATTATTCTTTACAGGGTTAGTTCTTTGTGTTTGGGTTTGGGGAGGGGGGAAATCCTATCACTAAGAACTCATTAGAACCTATGAGAATTTATTAGTAAAAGTTTCATTATGTCGGATGCAGGGGCTGGTGATATGGCTCAGTGGTAGAGTGCTTCCCTAACATGCACAAAGCCCTGGGTTCAATCCCCAGTAGTACCATGAGAAAAAAAAAAATTAAAATCATAACACAGTATTCTTTTACAAAGGATATTTGCAGATAGGAGAAATTTTATTGTGTGATAGGTGGCTGTTATGGAATAGAAGGTCTTTGTCAATTTATCAAGAACTTAACATGTACACTCAGACAAACTGAAGCCAGATATCCTCCTGAGCATTCAGCCCAGGCCACCAACTTGTATGGACTTTGCCATAGGAAGTGGGCTGTGGAAACTGTTACAGGATGGTAGATGGGACTTTTCCTAGGGCTGCCAGACAAAATACAGTATGCTCAGTAGAACTGAATTTTAGATAAACAACGTATGTTGCACAGGACATACTTACACTGAAGAAAAACATGATTGCTAAATCTGGAAACCTTAACTTCTCTTCTCTAAAATTTTCAGTTGAAGCTCCCCAGTTGAAAACACTGGGTTACAAACACCACGCTACCTCTCAAATGAGCTGCTGGACATTCTTGCCTTCAGTTTGCATTCTGCCTCAATCTTTGTCCTAAGGGTTCATTAATTCTCCATTGACTTGATATATTCCTGCCAAACTAATCTTTCTAAAACTCACTTTCACATCTATTATCTGCTATCACCTGCAAGCCCTCAGGGCACAGCCAGTTCCTGTTTGTCCTGTTTCTGCAGAACCTTGAGAACACATAGAAGATGCCCAAAGAACATTCACCGAGATCAAATATTTGCCTGCAGCCTCCTACCTAGATTCTGGACTTCTCTTCCAAGCTTTTGAGAGCTGTCATAATCAAATTTCAGCTACAAAACTTATTTTTTATTTCTTCTCAACAAGAACCTCCACCTTGATGAAGCTTATCTTCATGCTATTTTCTGGACAAGTTTTACTCCTCCTGCCTGTCTGCCCACACTACTATAGATCTCATCTGGAGGCTTCCTGGCTGCTTCCGAGTTTGTACAAATTTTCCTTTTGTTACAATGCAAGTAACACCCTCTTCAGAAAGACCTCTTGGATTATTTCACTTCATGTGTCTCTGGTCCTTGGAATTTCCACAATAGACTTTAGGATGGAGCACCAAGTTTCACCTTCAATGTTTGTTATTTGATCTGTTAGATAATTCAGTTATCCCAGCTCTAGGAAATCAAAGACTGTCATAATTGTCTCTTGTCTGTCTCACTAGCCCAGTGCCTGCCCAGTGGACCTTCCCTACCAAAAGGTGTTCAATATTATTTCCATTCTTTCCAACATCTTCTATTAAATCAGAGCACATTCATGATTTAAAACTTCCAAGAACCGCTAAAGGAACAAGATATTGGAGGCATTCCTCAGCTTTCCAACTCTTACCCAACCTAACACCCATTTGCTCTAATTTAGAACAAGCTGCCAAAGCTGGTACCTGGATTATCTTCCCTGATGGTTTTCCAGAGGCCAAACCCAATGTGCTAAAGAGAATTCTTAAAAATTCTACCCCTGTAAAAACAAAGCTTAGCAAATTGTTTAGGGAAAGAGATAGCAACATGGAGCTCTAATCTTTGCCCTTACACAAATGTTTATTAACCCAACAATTTTTTTAATCATGTCTCATTTTGATGTCCATTTCTCTTATTATGAGACGTTGAGCATTTTCATGTTTATCTTATTATGAGAGGTTGAGCATTTTCATGTTTATCAGAGATTTGTATTTCTTCTTCTTTCATTGATCAGTTCATTGATAACATATTCAGCTGCATGTTCTGTTTTGGGTTCAGTTTGAAATCCAAGCTTAAAATGTAGTTTGGAGAATAAATAGCTTAGGGGTATCCATTGATGTAATGGTGTTGGATAAGGGAGAAAAAGGAGTGTGTAGGTGTGACAACTGAACTGGCCTTGTCAAAAAATATGGATTTCCATAGTTAATTTTTCAGAATTATCCATTTAGCAATGGCCAAGTGAACCAGAAATGAGCAATACAAAAACCTAATCTTAAGCCCTCTGCTCACATTTGATGTTATAGGATTTTGTTGGGATAAACTAAATCATGTTTCCAAGAATCAAACATATTGGTAAGTGGGAAATTTCCAGAAGGCAATATCAATAAAGCTGTGTCTGCCACTCCAATTTGACACTGTGAGATAGAGACAAATCTGGCGAGGGATAGTGGGCTGCGATGGGTTCTGGGTAGAGCTGATAGTGGTCCAAAATAATGAAATTGTAGCATCTGCTCTGACTGGGTATAAATTGGTTAGAGAAATTTCTCTGGCTACTGGGCCAAAGTCAGCATTACCCACTGCAGATTGGAGAGTCTGAAATGTTGACGTAGAGTTCAGCGTTAAGTAAAACGAGGCATGTGGCTCTAAGTCAAACAGCTACTATATTAGTTGTATGAGGAAATAATTTTTAGAGATGCCGAAGGCTCAGGATACACCGTTAGCCATTTCACTGGGACAGAATACACCAAGGGTGTGAGTCCAAGGCACAGTGCTGGACTGGGACACAGGGATTCTGAATACTCTGCCAAGAACTGCTGAAAATAACAGGATTCTCAAAACAGGAGTGACCACCTTTTATCTCTGCCTGGTCCAGGAATCATGAAAGCTCAGTTTGTTCCTCCACCCATGAAGAAAGAAGATCAAGCAATGATGATGAAACTCCATCACCGCAAGATCTCATTCCAGCTCTGACATGGTAGTATCAGAAAAAAACGGAGGCGACAGGCCATCCAGTGATGCTTTTCTCATTACTAAACTTTGACAGTGGAAATAATAAATGAGATAATTATGATGGCAACAAGAACCAGCAAATAACAAGTGCTTTCTCTTTGCCAGGAAGTCTGATGAATACTGAAGCAACTCCAGAAAGTAGCATGGATCATTCAGGAAGTAACTCAGGACATGGCATAATCTTTCCAGAGATCTTTCTTGTCTCCAGAACTTCCTGAGGATGGGGGTGAGAGGCAGCATCCTTGCTGCACAGAAACGACTCTCTCAACTCTAGCCTCAAACGCAATGCACAATTTGAGTCCCATCTTCGCCTTCATTTTTTCCTCATCATCTCCTCTTCTCTGGCCATGGTTGGATATCTGAGTAGCCATATAAGAGAATAAATTATCCCTATAAATAAATTTCATTAAATTTGAAAAAAAATCTCTTTCATATTCAATGCTCTAATCAGATTTAAAGAACAAAAACTATAACAGAAGATGTGACTTGCCATTTTGGATGCCTAATAAGAAAATCTGTCTTCATACCCTAGGAACCACTCTGAGATCTTGGAAAGACTCTGAAGAATCCCTGTTTGTAGACTTGTGCTATTTTCAAATAGCCATTTTTATGATTAACTTCTGTTCTGAGTGACAAATGGAAAAAGCAATTCTTGAACTTTTCTGCAAAACAGTTGCCAAGTTTTGTCTTACCACAATGACTCAGAGAATTACTGTGACATTGCCCTGACCTCTGAAGTCTCTATTCTGTGTTGGAAAGTAAATAAACTGAGAAAAAAAAATTTAACTGAAGTAGTGTTCAATATTTTGTTCTGAAACATCATCAATTCATTTTACATGGTAATAATTTTCTTCACTATTCTTTGTGGCTATTTATACTGTCAACTTTGAGTCTGGGGTCTATGGACCATTCATTAAAAGTTAGAAACTAAACTGTTACTGTATTTGCAGGTGCATTGCCTTTTTTCCCTTCTTTATGATCTATCGTCTTTGTCATTTAGTCATGTAATATTGTTAAAATAATTGTGACAAAATAATGTCAGAGAGAGATAACTGCATGAGAATAAAGTGTGTGTTAGTTCATTTGTCATTACCATAAAAAATACTTGGAGCAGGCTACTTTATAAAGAAAAGATGTTTGTTTTACTCACAAGTGCTACAGATGCAAAGTCTAGGAGCCTCACTTAGTGATACACTTCCTGATGAGTAACTTGAGGTAGAGTGCAGAGCATTGCATGGTAAGAGACAGGGAGCATACCTGTCTATGTCTGAATGTCTCTCTTCCTTTGCTTATAAAGACATAATTACCAGGTGAGACGGCACACTCCTATAATCCCAGCAGCTCAAGAGGGTGAGGCAGGAGGATGGCAAGTACAAAGCCAGTCTCAATAAAAGTGAGACACTAAGCAACTCATTGAGATCCTGTATCTAAATAAAAATACAAAATAAGGCTAGGGATTCGGCTCAGTGGTCAAGTACCCCTGAGTTCAATCCCTGGTACCATCCCCCCCAAAAAAACAAAATACTTCAGGATTCATTCATGGGGTTCCACCTTAATCACCTTATCTAATTCTAATCACATTCCAAAGGTTTCACCTCTAAACACAGTAATCAGATGGTTTCTACCCTCTAAGCCATCATCATGACTTTGAACATCAAACTCCTCTCATGAGTGCAGAGGGACAAACCATGTTCAAACTATAGCAGTGAACACCAGAAAAAGATCTCGTTCACTTGGGAAGCTTTCAGTGACAATCAAGTGTCCAATTCTGAGATCTCCAGGCCTTAGATGGAGGAAGCAGATATTAGCTGGAGGTAGCCTCACCTGGAGAGAACATGCCTGAGTCATGGAGACAGGTAGAGGCAACCTTGGCCTACCCTGGGGAACAGGCAACAGCTGAATTTATATCAGTTACTGGCTGAGGTCCTCTCTGGATCACAGAGATTACTCACTAGGTTTTTGGTTTGTTTTAATTTTTTAATTTGAGACAGTCACAGATACACTCAAAGTTGAAGAAATACCTCCATGCCATCTTAACCCAGTTTTCCCCAATGGTAACACCTGATAAAAACTATAGGATATTATTACAACTAGGAGTTTGACATTGATTTAATCCACCAAACTTAGTTATATTTTACCCATTTACGTGTGTGTGTGTGTGTTTAGTTCTATGCAATTTTATCACAGGCATAGAGATGTGTAACTACAGGACAGTTCCATGGCTAAGTGCCCAAAGTCCATTCTAACTTTTTCTCATCTGATAGTGATTCACAAATAAACACTCTGGCAATAGCCATTCAGTAAGAAATAAATCTAACCAATTGTCCAGGAACATAAATCCACCTGGTCCAGCAAGGAGGCATTAACAGATTGAGATAAAACGTTTTGCTGAAATGCAGGTATGTGGAGCCCGAGGCATTCCTTGAGTCTCCTGGCAGCAACACAGCTTCACATTGGCATCTAAGCTGCCATGCTAATTGGGTAGTGACCCCAAGTGCCTCACTTAACCGCAGGACTCACATTTGCTCATTGACAAAAGGAAGATATTAGTCCTAATCTCACACTTCTGTGGGATTTTATAATCATAAAGTACAATACGCCTTACTTGTTAACTGCAACTGCCTCCTTACAGTCATGGAAGCTATAAAGTGGGAGTCCCTCATTTTAGTCAGCTTTTCCATCACTGTGACCAAAAGACCTGACAGGAACAATTTTAGAGGAGGACATGTTTACTGGGGGCTCACAGTTTCAGAGGTCTCTGTCAGTATACGGCCAGTTCCATCCCTCTGGGCCCAAGGTGAGGCAGAACATCATGGCAGAGGAGTGTGATACTAGAAAGCAGGTCAGGACATGGCTATCAAGAAGGGGAGAGAGAGAGAGAGAGAGAGAGAGAGAGAGAGACAGACAGACAGACAGACAGACTAAGCTCAGTTTACCAGGGACAATATATGTACCCCAAAGCATGCCCCAAGCTACCCACTTCCTCCAGCCACATCCTACCTGCCTACAGTTACTAGCCAGTTAATCACTACCAGGGGATCATTGCACCTATTAGATTAAAACTCTCATAACCCAATCTCATAAACCTTCTTGCATTGTCTCACACATGAGCTTATGGGGAACACCTCATATCTAAACTATAACATCCCTCAGTTCCGTTTTGTTCTTTTGAAAGATTTAGAAGAATAGCTTGGGAGAAGACATCTGAAGAGAGAGTTGAGTTGCCCAAAAAATAAAGAGAAATAGAAGACATGGGGCCATCTGAGAACCCTGGAGGAGAGGTGAAGAACAAGGCTTCAAAGAAGAGCACACACACACTCCAGCAAGAGG
This sequence comes from Marmota monax, assembly GCF_021218885.2. Lineage (NCBI taxonomy): Eukaryota > Metazoa > Chordata > Mammalia > Rodentia > Sciuridae > Marmota > Marmota monax. The sequence goes on from NW_026695228.1 coordinate 5,694,763, forward strand.
CAGATTCATAATAGAGGGGATGTGTTACAGGACAGAGTAGGTGGTTGAACCCAAGTGGCCCACAGGACACAAGCAGCCACCCTACTCACACCTCTACCTTGGGAAGTAGCAAAATCTTGCAGCGAAATCTCCCTGGACAGGGGAGTCGCAAGGCTGGAAGCCGGTAAGCCTCCAGCTGACTCAGGATTACGTACTGCATCTTCATATATAGAAATAGTTGAATATTGAGATCTCTCTAGTTGTGACTTTTCTCAAGCAGGAAAAAAAGGGGGGGAAAGGCTCTTTGTTCTGTTATTCCAACTTTGATCTTTTATTCATTCTCTATGGGCATAAATGATTGTTTATATATCTTCCATGATTTAAGACACTCTTGAGGATTTTTTTTTGTTTGCAGTTGCTGTTATTTCCTGCTGTGGATTTTAACACAGAAGTCTTTCCTTTTGAACTGAAAGTATCAACAACCAGCACCCTACCACTGCCATGTGCTAGATTCCTTTGATTGTGAGCCTTTGGACCCAAAGGTTCATGTAGGGCACACAATTAATTACAAGCATGAATACTGTGTGTGTACTGTGTAGGAGGAGAAGCTGAGGTGAGATTGGCTGCTATTTACCATTCCCCCCAAATGCGCCTGCCCACAGCCTCTGTGGAACATGTAGCCTCTGGCTATATTCTGTCCCATGTAACCTGGCCATTCTGGTTCCTTGCAGATGTGCAAATCTACAGCAAGCAAAAGCCTTTAGTTTGACAAGAACAATTTTAGAGGAGGACATGTTTATTTGGGGCTTACAGTTTCAGAGGTCTCTGTCAGTAGATGGCCATTTCCATCCCTCTGGGCCCAAGGTGATGCAGAACATCATGGCAGAGGCCTGCCCATAACCTTGGGGTGGCAGCAGGTGAAAACACAATTTCCTCCTGTAGAATTCTCTTTCTTGGGTATTTAAAACCAGAAATGGATAAGAGAGAATGCTGAAAATATCAAGGAAGGCATTGGGACAGCATTAGAAGCAATGAGTAGTCGTGAGGAAACCAGAAGTAGAAGAAAGTAAGTCCAAAGCAAGAAGAGTATGGAGCAGCCATTAAAAAAAAAAAAATGATTGCATCACATTAACCTCAACCTGTTTTACCCCAGATGTGAGCAAGTACAAGCCACTCCCATTGCTTATCTTTTTTTAAACTTTTTTTAGTTGTTGATAGACCTTTATTTTGTTTATTTTTATGTGGTGCTGAGGATCAAACCCAGTGCCTCATACATGCTAGGCAAGCGCTCTACCACTGAGCCACAACCCCAACCTCCATTGCTTACCTTTTTACATTCTCTTTTTCCTTTCCCCATCTCCTCCCTTCTTGACTTTAATCCATCCAGATAGAACAGAGTTTTGTTATCAGAGCAGATGGAAATGTGCCACTCCACGTCCCTTGAGTTCCCCTGTGTAGGTTGAATTTATGAAGGATGCACTGACCACACCATCAAGTGTAGGCATAGCGACACACAGCTCTTCCTTGGTCTTCTCAAAATGCCCAGATGGAAATAATGTCTGAGAACTTAAGGTTTTCTGATCATGGTGCTCTTCTCTCTTGTTGAATCTAATTGTCGCACTAGAAAAAGAGAGGCTGGTTCCTGCAAATCTCCCTTCGGAATGCTGGCTGTAACACTTCATTAGCGACATAAGAAACAACAAGGTCAGCACGGTGTGGAGGAAGAGGCGATGTGTTTGACATGGATTCAGAATTGGTGGGTTTATCAGGAAGGGAAAGAGAAATGTACATGGAAGTGATATCACTGCAGGTCCCAATATATAGGTGTACAGGGGGGAAATACAGTCAAATACATTTTCAGGATGTGGCAAGCGGATGTGGCTCAAGCGGGGGAATTTATAGCTGCAACTGGCATCCCTAACACCATAAAACTGTGCACGGAAGCTACTTTTAGACTTCAAGGATCAAACAGCTAGATTCAAAACACAGATAATAGAATAACAACCGCTGCTTAACAGGGAGTAGGAGATAAAAATAATTTGCAACACTTCACTGGGTCCTACCCCATACCTCTAACAGCAATCCTGAGCAGTTAATTTATTAGAAATATGTGTTGTTGCCACAGACGAGGGAAATTGCTATCAGTGATGGAAGAAAACATAGCTAGGAGCATCTCAGCCTGCAGCTAAACCACAGCAAGACTTCAGAAGCCAGGGGAGGTACGGGAGGACAACAGAGTCAGAGGAACAGATTCCTCCTGAAATAGGGTCTCTTAACCTTAGATCGGTAAAAGGAATCTATCTAAAAGGATCCCTATGTCATTTTAAAATTTTACTTTGAAATAAGTCATTTTTTATTTATGAAATAAAAAAGAATTTTTTGAAATTTACTTATTTCCTGGCTTTGATATCATCCATGCATCTCATAGACCAACACAAATACTCCTTTCCTCAACCTGTATCTTAAAAGATCTCCCTCCATTGAACCTTAAAAATATTTTGAGAATGATAAAGTCACAGAAATGAAATTTTAAAGCTGGCAGGATATATGCTGGCTAAAGATGACATTTCCAACTACCCCTTCTTGTCAACCCCAAAGAAGCATTGAACGAGGGAGACAGATTTATTGACATGTTCCTAGGCTGGTGTTTACAACACGTTAATGAAGAAATAAAAGGGAACTGGGCTGCCCATTTACAGTCTCCCCTGATACTCCTTTACATAGACTCTTTGTCCCCAATGTACACAGGAGCACAATGACCACCAACAAACAGGATAGGGTGTCAATGATAGGAGATGAACTCAGATGATCCTAAGGGGTGACAGAGCTTTTGGCCAGGAGTGAGTGAACATTATTGGAAGTCCTGGTTGAAATTAATTAATTTTTAAATTTTTTTTTAGTTCTTGATGGACTTTATTGTCTTTATTTTTATGTGGTGCTGAGGATCGAACCCAGTGCCTTACGCATGCTAGGCAAGCACGCTACCACTAAGCCACAACCCCAGCCCCTGAAATTAATTAATTAAAAATTAAAATTTAAAATATCCCCTCCCATTTTCCTGAAGTCTTCTTCCCCAATCTAGCAAACAGCCACATTCTTAAGAAATATTTTCATCAATATGTCCAAATATATGTTATTCAAAATAGGATTTTATGTGCAATAGCTATAGGGAACTTTCTGGAAGAAGAAGAAAAAAAACTGCCTCCAAATTAGAAGCATAACTGCTTTAAGGTTTAAAGATTTGGCAAAGTATATTGTGGAAAAGAAGAATTCAGCTTACAGGCACTGCGAAGGGACTCAGGATTTCAAATGATTTGCAAGAATATAGCAAGCAGAAGAGAAAGTGTCCCCAAACAAAGCTACCCAGACCCTTGAGCTTCTAGCTGGCAAGTTGCCCAGCAGAGAAAATAGGATGCTATTGAATTTTTAGGCATCTCAGTCAATGATGGGGGTGGAAGGATGCTGCAAAAAAAGATAATGGGTGAAAGAGAAATGGAGGAATCAGGAAGGGAGGGGCAGATGGATTCTGGATGTAAAAAGTTATTTTCAAGCACAGAAGACTAGCTTAAAAATTACTACCAGGAAAGTATTGCACAAAAGATATCCTTAGTAATGAGGTGTGAAGCATGATACCTGGGTCATAGGACATTCTGTGGCCGAGACGCCCTGAACACTAAGTCCACAAATAATTAAAAAGAAAAGTGCAATCAAGCAGAAGGATAGTAATCTCCAAATAATAAGCTACGTCACTGGGTATTCACACTCTCATCACTGGCCCAGATTTATAAGAAGATCTAATGTAAAAGCACACACATAGGCAAACACATGCACATCCACACACCAGGCACATGCCTTGAGGCAGAGCATCCTGTGGCCTGAGCTTAGGAGGCGGCAACAGGAAAAACCCACTCGCAAGGGCTTTTCATTGCTTTCCATTTGTTTTTCATCTCCTCTGCAACTCTTCTGATGGTGATTATGATTGTATTTTAGAATCATGATCCACCACTGCAGCAGTGTAATTACATAAATATGGCATCACAAATGAAGGTTAGCACCAGAAATAGCACAGCAGAGAAGGGTGCAATTTGTCTTTGTGGATGCAAGTGTATGTGTATATGTTTATAAGTACCTCCCATTTACATGGCATTTGGAAATCGTTTGTTAGTCCAAGCAAGGAGGGGTGTGAGGAAATAGAACAAAATCCTCTGTTGGGTTTTCAGCTGAAGAATATGAAGGCAAAAAAGGACGATTTTTCTGATCACAACAAACGGAAATAATGAGGAAGGCCTAGGCTAAAACTGTGCTCAGGCCCCTCAAGTAGCCTGCAGGTGCTCCACTTGTGGGCCAGAACCAGTCTGAGGCCGCCAAGCGGTCCGCAGAGCTCTTTAGCATCCCTGGAACCTCAGCTATGTCTCCTTCACATCTCCCTCTCCTAGTTTCCCTCAGTCTTGTCTGGGGTTGCCACCCAGAATCTTAAACCAAAAGCAATGGGAACTGACAGCTAAATAACCCAGCTTCTTCCACTTTCAGGGAGATTCTGAAGAGATTATTCAAGTTTCACACCAACTGTGCAGCGGTTCTAAAATATGTTAATTCTTTGAACTTCCTCCATTCAAAAAATGGAGCCTGATCCTCCATCCTAGTATGGTCCCCACTTGAATCCCCTCAATTATGGTCCCTCAGATTGGGACCATACTAAGTATCATACTAAGTATCATAACAAGAATATAACAAGAGTTAGGTTATAGGGTTCCTAAGGTTAGGTATAGAGGCTGCTTCTCTTCAGGCCACTTCTTCTGATGAAAGTCAGACACCATGTAATGATAACACTCAAGCAGTTTATGAGGTCCACATAGCAAGGAACTGAGGTGATCGGCCAACAACCAGTACCAACTCACCAGTCACATGACTGAGCCACTTTGGAACTAGATCCTGCTGCCTCACTCAGGCCTTCAGAAGATTGGAACCCTGACTGCCATCTTGAATCTGTTTAACCTTATGAGAGATCCCAAGGTCTCTCATGTAGATAAGTCACTCCCAAATTCCAGATGCATAGAAAATGTGAGTATAGTAAATATGTATTGTTGTATTATCATTTAATCTGGGGGCACTTGCTACACAGCAGGCGATAACCAATATAGAGTCCCAGTGGCATTGTGTTCAGTTTCCCATGACTATAACTAGCTCAGCCACTCCTGACACCTCCAAAAGGAAAGACCTGAAATCACTCAAAATTCTTGTCTCAGAGTTTCTTTTTGAAGTCTAAGACATGCCAGATAAGGCAGATATTATTACTATCCTCGTAAATAAGAAAAAAAAAAATGAGACCCATACGTAAAAGTTGCACAGCAAAGACTATCAAAACCAGGTTTCCTAAATCTTAACCCACTGCTTCCTGATCCATCACAGTGCCATCTCCCTTCCACCCACACTCCCATCCTTTGCAGATTCAAACAACCTCCCTTTTCTCCCAAGAACAAATTAATTAATGTGCTCATTCACTTGGGGGCCTCACCACTCATCTTGGTTACAAAATTTAAAACCAGTCTCAGTAAACTCAATAACCAGAGCAGGAACTTCAGTCACTTAAGTCAAAGTGTATTTATTTTTCTTAATAATATCTATACACAGGAGGGAGGAACAATTAGCAAATAATGGATTTTTCTCCTGTTGACATTAATGCAAAGGCTATATGTGGGCTATGTGTGACTCTGCCTTGTTTCATGTCTGGACTACCCTTGGTGGTATGGAACTGCTGACCAATGTTGCTTGTAATTTATTGAAGTCATGAACAAAGGACCAAGCTGCGTGGACAGAAAATGATGAGGATGAGGCCCTTATGTGCCGTGCTTTCTGTTTGGATCAAATAAAATGTACAGCTAACTCATCTGTCAGATATTTAATCATAATAATCATCGTGCTATGTGGTAATTAGGCATAAATGGGATATAAATGACTCTTTCTAGCGCTGTTTTATGTCAAACAACAATTCTTGTGTTTTTCCTTGGTAACTTTCAAGTATCCATTTCAGTGTCACTGTGGTTGGTTCCTCTGAGTCAGCATGGTAGAGGAGAACACAAGTCGGCTTTGAAACCAAACACATCACTGATACATGTGAACTTGATCAAGTCACACTGCCATTTCTGGGACTCTTCTATAAAATTGAAATAACTGCCTCTCCAGTGGGATTGTTAGGAGAACCAAATGAGAAACTGACATGCCATAGCTCACACAGTGGTCATGTGCAGCAGGTGCTTAGTAAAGGAAGGTCTCCTTCTTGTCTCTTACATCAACGTGATTTTCACATACATAATATCAGAGGTTCTCAATCACCTCTCCAGAAGTTAATCTTTTCCTGCCCCAGATGACACCCCCAAGAACATCTGCCTTCATTCTCCAAGTCTCCTTGTCCCATGTTAAAAACCCAAACTTATTCATACTCTTTTAAAAATTTACTTATCAGATGAATAAACATTTATACAAACTTTTTTTGTATATAACCTGACAAACGGGTCAACAGTACAAATAAAAAGGTTTAAAATGCACCTGGGAGTAGGAGTGTCCTCAGTTTAGCATGACTGAAGTCTAGTTACAGGCAAATGATGAGGGCAATTTCTCTTTTCATTTGATGGGATGTGCATGGTGGGAGAGGTTCTGCCATCTGAATGGGCTTAAAGAAGAAAACCATGCTGTGACTGCTGGTGGTGCTCATTTAACAGGAGGCAGGTCACAGTTTGGAATAACTTAGCAAAAACACCCAGATGGAAAGTGAGCCCAACAGTATTCCATGTTCTGACGGCTCTGTGTCTTTGGCAGGTATTGTGAAGATGGAGAGTTCCCCTCTCTGTGAGAAGAGATGTGTGAAAGTGCTATCCATAAACACAACAGCTCATGACAAAGGCAGCAATGGTAACAACCTCCACTTACTAAGGGCCTGGTATTTATTTGCATATGAGGTTAACAAATCACTTTTATGTCATGCCTCATTTTGTCTTCCCACGTGAGTACTCTGATTAAGATGGGCAAATTGAGACGCAGAGAGGTCAGATGTCAATTCCAACAGACCCATAGACAGAAGGCAAAGTAATCACATCTAGCATCTTAATCCCAGATTCTTTTCTTTTATCAGATTCTTCTGATTAATAGTTAGCATGTTTGAAGATAAACAGAAGATAATTTGTAAATTCTCCAATTGGTTTTTATTCCCCTAATTTGTTTTTAGTTACAGTGACAGACATCCACATCACACAAGTTGGCACAGAAATCACTTTAATATAATTGTTTAGTGATCTTTGAAAAAAAAATAAATTGTCATGAATAAAGAGACTATTTCACAGGGTCCAGTCATTACACATAATTGTGTTAAGTTCACTGTAGGTGGTCCAGTGAAAACAGGCTTATTCTTTTGAGCAGTTGTGGAGGCAAACTTCTTCAATTTATTCCTGTAATTTCCACAGAAGCAGGAAAACCTTTACTGGGTCAGCTGTAAAGCAAACTGAGAGGTGTTTTCAACTCCCCCACCACAGTGCAGAGATTTGACCAGAAACATCAGATTTACCTGTGAAGGCCTCAACCTCACCAGACAAGAACAACTTCCAAATGTAATAAATGAAAGAATCACTTTCAAAGTAACAGACTGAGATATGAAGTACAGCAAATACAAACCAAATAGGTACTTTATCAGAAGCAGGGCTTCCTGCCCTACAGGGGCACACACAGAGCAGTGGTCCTCAATCCTGGCTAGCCAATAGTGTTTTCTGGGGGCTTAAAAAGAAAAACAACACCGGGGTCTCAAATTATTGACAATTAATTTTTCCCAATTAATCAGGAAATTCTGGAAGTAGGACAAGACATCAGTATATCCTTTAAAGCCTTTGAAGTGACTCCACTCTGCAGCCATTGCAACAAACCCTATGATCATGGAATCCAAAGTATTCCACACTTGCTTGATTTTAGAATCACCTGAGGTTCTGATTAAAAATTCAGATACATGGTCTCTGATCTATGTCTCAACCAGAATTTCCCGAGCAAGAAGATGGGAATACACATTTTCAACAAGAGTCCAGAGATTCTTACGATTAGATAAGTTGGGTAAAATCTCATATTATTTTCAAAAGAATCAACAGGGTGAAAAGGCAACCTACAGAATGAGTAAAAAATATTTGCGAATCACATAACATCCAGAGTATATAAAGAACTCCTATAATTCAACAACAAAAACAAATAAATGAGCGAAGGACAGGAATAAACATTTCTCCAAAGAAGATACACACATGGGCAACAGCATATTAAAAGACACTCAATATCACTAATCATTGGAGAAATCAGATCAAAACCACAGTGAGCTCTGAGGTAATAACTCACACCCATTAGGATGTCTACTAATAAGGGAGGGTATAAAGGAGGAAGGAAAGAAGAAAGGAAGGAAATATTAGGCATCCAGGAAAATGTGAAGAAATTGGAACACTTGTGCACTGTTGGTAGAAGTGTAAAAAGGTTCAGCCACTATGAAAAGCAATATGAAATCTTCTCAAAATATTAAATATGAGTTACCATGTGACCCAACAACCCCCCTTCTGGGTTCATACCTCGAAGAATTCAGAACAGGATCTTGAATTGATACGTGCACACCTATGCTTCATTGTAGCCCTATCCACAGTGGCCAAGAAGTGAACCCAATCCAATGTCCCCTGACAGGTGAGCAGAAAAAGAAAAGGTGGTATGTACATACAAGGAAATATTAGTCTTTAAGAAGGAAATTCTTTCACATGCTACAACCTGGAAAAATCCTAAGGATATGACAATAAGTTAAAAGATAAATACTCATACATGGTGTCTAAAGTAGAAAAATTCAAGCATAAACTAGAAGGTGGCTATATACAGTGCGGGTGGGGCTACAGGAACCATGCAATGGGTACACAGTTTCAAAGTTGATGAGATTATTCTAAGAACTAGTTGCATTAAAATGTGAAGCTAGCAATCCCTTACTATCCGTGAGGAATTGTTTCCAGGACCACTATGAATGCCAAAATCCAAAGATGTTCAAGTCTCTTACATAAAATGGCAGAGCTTCATTATATAATCAACCACATACTCCCACATACTTTAAATCATCTCTAAACTACTTTGAATACCTAAAAAAATGTAAATATTATATATATAGTTGTTATTACTTAGGGAACAATGATCAAAAACATCTATATGTTCAGTACAGATGTAATCATCATAGATTTAACTACATTTTTTTTTGGTCTGGGTTGGTTGAATTCATGGATTCAGAACCCCCTGCTACCAAAGGTTTTCTATATAGTTAACACTAGTGAAATGTACCATTAAAAATGGCTAAAACATGACTTGGGAGACTGAGGCAAGAGAATCACAAATTTGTGGTCAGCATGGGCAAGTTAGCAGGATCCTATCTCAAAATTAAAAATAAAAGGGGCTAGGGACATAGTTCAGGGATAGAACACCTGTGAGTCAATCCTCAAAAAACAATAGCAATAAAGGTAAATTTTAGTTATGTATTTTTATTGCAATAAAAATAAAATAATAGTTTCAAAAAAAATTAAAAATCTAGTATTATCCAAAACATTAACAATTATTTTTTATAGCCCAGAGAGCAAAGAACTCAGAGTTTCTCAGTTTTCTCTTCTGCAAAAATAAAACAAAAACTGCTTCCCTGACTGTCTCATAATGGGGGACAATTACGGAAAGTCCAGATATCCATCCAGGCAAGAAGGACAGACAGATCACTGTGAGGAAAAGGGGACTTCAGGTGAGGCAGCTTGAAGACCACCCCAGGTCTTCTGAGAGGACCCCAGCATTCTGGGGATGACGTTCTCATTGGGAAGAGATGGCACTGCACTGAATGTCACAGCGTGTGTGGTCTTCTGTGACATTCACTTGCTCACTCATCTGTCAGCGTGACAGGACCTTTGGTGATAAGTGAAGAAGGGCTCCACACACTGGAGGGCACAGATGGTGCCCCAGGAGACACCCAGCCCAGGAAAGAGCACTGCTCCCTATTTCCACCTGCCGCCACCCTCTCCACAGCACTCCACCTGCCCAGATTCCATCTTTGCTTTTCTCCCCTCTGCTCTGTGTCCCAGATGACCAGAGATGTCTCCTCGTCCTCTGGATTCTGACCAGATCCAGCCAATGGGAGCTACTAGAAGGAAATGTGAGGGTGAGAGAAGGGAATGAGAAAGGGTAGACTTAACCCACACCCTCCTTTCTTCACCACATTTCTGGAGGTGGCTACATCCCTTTGTGGAGACCACCCCTGCTGGATAGCCTTGGCTTGTGGCCCCAGCTCTAGGGGGCTCCAGCAGCACAACCTCTGCCCTTGTTCCTTCAAGCGCGGTCCCGGGGTGCCTCAGCGTCTGTGTGTATTCCCTGGACCCTGGATGCATCTCTTATGGTATTCTTTTTAAACTCTCCTCGGTGTGAGTGGAACTTAGCTTCCTTCTAGGATCTTGAAAGTTCCTTGTTATGGGGGTGAGGGAATAATTAGGAAAGAAATCAATTAAAAGGAATACAAACTAGCTAAAGACCACCATGGGCATCCTGAGAGATGACAGTACACAAGCCTGGCCATAATCATCACCTGTCACTACCACATGCACAACAATGGGAATGCCTGGATTATATAAGGTCATTCCCAGGCAGGGCTGGAAGTATTGCCTCTCTTGGGATTTCCTATGCTTGAAACAGAGGCACAGCAAAAGGTCCCCACTGCTACAGTGAGCGGACATGTCCTCCATGCCTCAGTAGGAACTTCAAGAGAAGCTCCCAGGAGTGTCATATGTAGGCAATAGTATTTACTTATTTTATTTTTTTATTGACAAATCAATTTTGTGTGATACAATGTGTTTTGATGTATTTATTTAATGTAGCATGATGAAATCAAACTAAAATATCGATGATCGATATTTTATGATAGTCATCATTTTTATGATAAAACATTTACAAATTTACTTTCTTAAGTTATTTGGAAACTACATCCTTATTGACTATAGTTCCCTACTATGCAATGGATCTTAAACTCTATTTCTTCTACCTATTTGAAAATTTAAAGTCATCGATCAATGAGTCTCCATTCCCTCCTCTCTTTCCTTCCCACCCTCTTCTCCTAACTACCATTCTACTCTACTTCTGTAAGTTCAATTTTATTAGATTCCACACAGAAGTAAGAACACATAGTATTTGTTTCCTGTGACTGGCTCCCTTCACTCAGCATGACATCCTCCAAATTCATTCATGTTGTTACAAATAATAAAATCCTCCCCCTTTTAAGGCTGAATAGTATTCCGTTGTGTATGTGTACATATTTTCTTTATCTATCCATCCATTGATGGATAGGTTGTTTCAGAATTTTGAATATTGTGAATGAGGCTGCAAGGAATTTGGAAATGCCAATATGTTTACACCATTTCCTTTGGATATATACCCAGAAGTGGAATTACTTTGTCATATGGCAGTTATATTTCTAGTCTTTTGAGGAAACTCCATTGTGTTTTCCATAATGGCATAATTTCCCACAATTTCATAATTTATACTCCTACCAATACAAGAGTTCCCCTTTTTTCCACATCCTAATTCTTACTTATCTTTCACCTTTTTAATAAAAGCCATTCTAACATGTGTGAGGTGATATGTCATTGTGATTTTAATTTGCATTCACCTCATGATTAATGATGCACATGTATTTCATATACCTATTGGCTATTTGTGGGTCTTCAACTGAGAAATATCTGTTTAGCTCCTTTGCCCATTTTTTAATTGACTTGTTTTCTTGCAATTGAATTGTTTGAGTTTCTTATTTGGGATGCTAACCACTTATTAGAAGTGGGGTTTGTAAATACTTCATCTGAGTCTGTGGATTCTCTCTTCACTTTGTTTCCTTTGTTGTGCAGAAGCTTTTTGGTTTGATACCATTCTATTTGTCTACTTTTGATTTCATTGTCTATTTTCAGGTCATGAAGTCTCTGCTCTGAACAATTCTGTGAAGCTTTTCCAATATGCTTTCTTCTAACAGTTTACATTTTTTCAGGCCTTAATATTTGAGTCTTTAATATAATTTGATTTGATTTTTGTATATGGTGTAAGATAAGGTCTAACTTCATTCTCCTATATGTGGATATTCAGTGTCTCTAATACTATTTAATGAAGAGATTGTCCTTCCCCATTGTGTGTTCTTGGCACCTGCATCAAAAATCAGTTAACCAAATGTATGAGTTTATCTCTGGATTCTCTCTCTTGTTCATTGATCAATGTGCTCATTTTTATGCCAGTACCCTGTTGGGGTTTTTTTTCTAATCAAATTTGCTTTAAAATATGTTTTGAAATCCAGAAATATGACTCCTCCAGCTTTGTTCTTTTTACTCAAGATTGTTTTGGCTGTTTGGTGTTTTCTGTGGTTTCACATAAATTTTTTTAAACATTTCTGGGAAAAATGACATTGGAACTTTGAGAGGGATTACATTGAATCTTCAGGTTGCTTTATGTAGAATTTAATCTGTAGATTACTTTTCATATTATGAACATTTTCACAATATTAATTATTGCAATCCATTAACATAGGATATCTTTCCATTTATTTATGTTTTGTTCAGTTTCATTCATCAGAGTTTTATAATTTTCAGTATACTTTTATCTCCTTGGCTTAATTTACACATAAGTATTTAAATTTCTGTTGTCATTGTACATGGGATTGTTTTCTGAATTTCTTTTTCAGATAGAGTTCATCCTTAGTTTATAAAAATGCTACTGAGTTTTTTATCTTGCAACTTTACCATATTCATCATCAGTTCTAATAGTTGTTCTGGTGGAGTCTTCAGATATAAGCCTTATGATATAAGATTACATTGTCAGCAAGTAAATATGATTTCACTTCTTTCTTTCCTACTAAGATGTCTTTTTTTTCCTCTTGTCTAATTGCTGTGGCTAGGACTTCCAACATTATGTTGAAAAGAAGTACTGAGAGTGCGCATCCTTGTCTTGTTCCAGACCATAAAGGAAAAGCTTTGACTTTTCACTGTTAAGAACGATGTTAGCTACTGGCTTTTCATAGATAGCTTTATTGCATTGAGAAGCATTTCCTCATACCCCATATATTGAGAGGTTTTTTTAATCATAAAATGGAGCTGGATTTTGTAAAATGCTTTTTGCATCTATTGAGATGATCATATGACTTTATCCTTCACTGTGTTAATGATTTGCAATCATGGTGTATGATCCTTTTTACATGTTGTTGAATTTTGTTCACTAGTGTGTTGTTGAGGATTTTTATGTCCAGGTTCTTTGGGGATATTGCCCTATAAATTTAATTTCTTATAGTAACCTTGACTGGTTTTGGTATCAGGGTAGTGCTAGCCTCATAGAATGAACTTGGAGGTATTCCCATTATTTTGAGTTCAAAAGATTAAGAAGAGCCATTATTATTAATTCTTTAAATATTTGGTAGAAATCAACAGTAAAGTCATCAAGTCCTGGGCTTTTCTTTGATGGGAGATTTTTATTACTGATTCAATCTTCTTATTATTGTTTTGTGCATATTTTATATTTCTTCATGATTTAATAGTGGTAGACTGTATGTATCTGGGAATTTACGGATTTCTTCTAGTTTATCCAATTTGTTAGCATATACTTGTTCGTAGTAGTTTCTTATGATAATATTCTCTTTGATCCATCCTGGAAAAGAAAGGCCCCTGGAGGGATTAGACGGGCAGAAGTATGGAGTAAATTAGCAGTGAGAGGAAGGCAGGTAAGTTCTCTTCAGCCACAATGGGAAAGAAAGTTCAACACTTCCAATCACAGAGCAAGCTGTGAGAAACTGTTATTTAAACTTCAGAACTTTGAGGCTGAGCTTGGAGTTGTTGGAATTGGTTGTCTTCTCAGGGATAAGCTTTCAGCAACATCATGGGGAAACTTGATTTAAAAAAAGATATATATAGAGAGAGAAATAAAGGTCTTCTCAGAGCCCTGGAGGAGTTGCAAGGGCCTGAACAAATAGCAGGGGGAAAACCCAATAAATTAACTCCTCCATTCAGACTCAAAGATTAGAGAGGTCCAGACAAGGACAAGAAAATTTTGAGGGGTTTCTAGTAGAAGAAAAGGCAATTTCAGAACATTCAAGGAAGACAACTGTCTAACCTGAAAAAGAAATTGGAAAAAAAATAAACAGAGGATGAGAAAAAATTCAAATCAGTGGCCAGAAATGGGCGGATATGGAAATAGACAGGAGCAAGATGCAGGACTATTAAAATGGCCCCCAACTGGCACCTCTACTCCATCTCTGGAAGCTACTTCCCTCACTCTTATTTTAGACAGAGAAGTTAAAAAGCAAGGCTGGGGTGACTATGTGCCTTGGAATTAAAACAGCATCTGCAGTATTATTAGCTGGACTGAGATGCTCAGAAGCTATCAATCTTTCTGCTCAGGGGAATAATTGATTGCCAGAGGGGCCCAGATAGGCTGCTTCTCTCTCCCTGAGGTCTGGCCCTGAGTTCAGCACAATTAGCTAAGTGCTTCTGTGCTGAAGAAGGCTGGGAGCACAGTTGGCTCCTCTTAACCATAAGGTGCTTAAGAGAAAGAATGGTGCCATAAAACTGCCACCAAACCAGGACCAACACCACCCACTAACACTTCTCATGAGCAGAAGCATTCACATGTGGGAAGGGGCTCCTCTATAGGTTTTGAGAGGCTGGGCAATGTTTTTAACAGCATAAAATAAACAGGATTACAAAAGAAACACATTATTTTGAAATACATTTACCAAAATATTTTTAAAAATCAAATTGGTGGTGCATTAATAGTTGTGAATCTTGTATTAAACATTAGATAACAAGAGCTAGTGGCAGGAGCAATAAGAGTTGTTGAAGTAATGAATATTTCAAGCTATTCACAATAAAAGCATGTGAGATAGAGGTATGTTGTAATGGCTACTGGAACTGTTAATTCTGCTGTGGGTTTTTGGTCTATATTTATCACCCAAGGAAGTGCTAAGTTTCATTCAGATGATAGTGAAAATAAATAAGTTATATATATATATATATATATATATATATATATATATATATATATATATATATTTCCATCCAAGCCTACAGATATTTGAATTCTCTCCAGGTGCCTTAGGTTAAGAACTTCTGCTGTGAATGGTAATTTAAAATGACAATGACCCTCTCAGCTTAGATTGAGCACTACTAGAAAGCATGCATTTGTTCACCTTTAGTTTAACTGTGCTTGGATGAAATCCCTGAGACAGCTGGTCTTGAAGGGCCTGGAATGAAGGGAAAGTACCATATTCAGACAATATCTCCTGTCATCCAAATCTCTCCAAACTCCTTGTCATTCATCCCCTTGCCTGCTGCCCCACAGAAGCAAGGAGGGTACCATTTCTGTCTCTTCTTTCTCTGAGCCTTTTCTCTTCCCACCATTGTTCCCATTGGCGGGGGTGGGTGCAGGATTCTGAACGCACAGAGCTCACTCTAGGACTTTGGGGTGGTTTTCTAAGTGGCGTGACCAGGTTGTATTTCAGGACAGACACTTTCACGTCAGATTGAGAATATGACTCCAGCCCAGCTGCTGTGCTTCATCTCCTGGCCACTGTCACCCTTTCCCAAGACACTGCCCGCTCCTGCCTGGATTGTTTTTTTTTTTTTTTCCTTCTTGTATTTTTATTTTTTTTTTAATTTTTATTGTTGGTTGTTCAAAACATTACATAGTTCTTGACATATCATATTTCACACTTTGATTCAAGTGGGTTATGAACTCCCATTTTTACCCCGTATACAGATTGCAGAATCGCATCGGTTACACATCCACTTGTTGTAGTAACTTCTTCATTGGTTTCATCTCAGACTTTCCTACTGGCCAAGTCTGTCTTGTACCTACCTTGTTAGGGCCTGTGGATTAAAATAACTTGTAGAAATCAGTTTTCTTTTTCCTTTTTCTTTTTATTATTATTTATTTATCTTAAAAATTTTGAGGCAGGGTCTCCCGAAGTTGCTTAGGGCCTCGATAAAGTTGCTGAGGCTAGCCTCAAACTTGACATCCTTCTGCCTCAGCCTCCCGAGTTGCTGGGATTACAGGCATGCACCACCACACCAGATGCAGGAAAACTGTTTTCATTTTTTGTTATATAAATAACTACATAATCGATGCCACAATTTTGCCTCCTGGTCCACAAATCCTAAATGTTTACTATCTGGCCCTTTATTCAAAAAGTCTGCTAACTTCTGCCATAATGTATCAGGCAGGCCATCCAGGAAACCTGCTGCAATCTCAGCTGCTCAAATGGGGATATACTGACTCAGAGAACTGGTTACCCAGAAGTTTTAAGACATGGAGGCTAAAAGGACTCAGTGAAGCAACAGAAAGAAGTTGCCACCACCCAAGAAGTTGGAGGACTGAGGAAAGAAGTGGTAAGAAGTGGTACAACTCTCAGAGTCATGGATCTGGAGGCCCCCAGTAGAACTAAGGGACACAGAGCTGAGCTAGAGATGCCACCCAAGGCAGCAGAAGGGATGGGGGTGAAAACCTTGGATTCTCAGTCTCTTACCCTCAATTTCACACTAATGGCTAAAGTCACTGAAAATTGCTGGCAAGGGAATCTAGGAAATGCAATTCCCTGCAATACAGAACACTGCAAGAGAAAGAAAGGGCAAGAATGGATATTAGAGCAAACAGGCAATGGGAGTGCACTTAAAAAAAAAATGTTTGCCTTAAATTTTCTCCAAGAGCTGGGGATGATTTAAGTAAGGTGTTCAGACCATGCCTGGAACAGAACAGGTAATGTTGTTAACATTACTAATGCTGTTATTAAATTCTCCTCTGCACTTGGGTTCCCTGCATTGGATTGTCCAAGCTGGGCATTAAGGTATGGCAGAAGATGGCATTGTAACAAACCTGTCTTATCCAGAAGTTCTGAGGAATGGATGGAGTGGGACCACATTCGCAGCCCCAAAGACAGCATGGGGTGGGCCCAGGAAATTAAATCAAACCCCTTGTCCCATCCATTGAAATCACTTCATACTACTGACCACAGACCAAAGGATGGTGAAATCGGGAGTTGAGTGATACAAAATGAACTCAGGGATGCTTTGTGCTAGTGAGGATATTTTTTTTTTTTAATTTCTTCTAAGTTTGTCTATTTCTCTCCACTCATGCACATTTCTTCCTTCCTTAGAACTGTCTGTATACCAACCTCTAAAACCACAAGCATAACAGCTTAGTTTAACAAGCTTCCTCTTCTAAATACCAGCCAATGAACTCAATGATGGGTGTAATAAGATAAAGGATATAGCCAGTAGGGAAAATTCTTTGTCACCTTCACTGTCACATGCAGGGATGAAAAGGTGCACAGACAGAATCTGTTTGGACAGGATGGCTGTCCAAACAGAACCCAGGAATTGGCTCTTGGGAAGTGGAGCACCTCCAGGCCCTCCCATCAGTTGAATACTGAAACCCCAAGTTTAAGATGACTTAGGAGCTCCTACTATATGTTTATAGAGAAATATGAGTCCTCTTACTGCAGTCACCCAAGGTGTCACCATAGTCCTCTCTCCACTTGTCAGGATTCAGGCACAGTGTAAGTGATGGCTACCAATATATGCATGGTTTGATCTTATAGTGGGCCCTCTAATTCTGCTCCTCCTAGACCTGCTTCTGGGTTAAAGTTAATTTAATAAAAATCAGAGCTACTCAAATCATTCAAAGACTTTAAGTGGAAGTAACTAAAATTCTTTCTACCCAGTTCTCATATTGATTCTCAGAACAATCTTTTATGAGAATCTTCAAAGGCAGATTGGGCTTGAGACTGGCTTCAAGGGAGCTAAAATAGAAGAAAGGTTGGTTTTGATCCTAACCCCGTGTTATTCAGACCTAATTTATTCTCACAAATACTTAAAAATTGTTAATAATAATAATAAAACTAACATCCTGCTTTTAATTGACTTGGATTTTCATTCAAATTTGCTTTAAAGGAAACTTTATATTAGTTTCATAAATGAAAAAAGTAGTATCATTTGCCATAAATAGAAGGTAATCATGAAAGCAAAATGATAATATTATGTGCCCATAAAGGCACAGAATCTGAGCCCTACTCTCTCCATTGAAAAGGAGAGAATTAGCAAGTATCAAGAGAGCTATAAAGGTTATGTGAACACAAAAATAAAACATTTTCCTTGAAATAATCAAAGGATTGAAAGACAAATTATAAGGAAATCATTTCTTTCTTTGTGTGATTCAGGGCCATTCATTACTGTGTCTACCCATGAACTAAATAACCTGTATAATATTTACACAGGAATACTGACATAATTTGCAAGATCTACTGCAAAAGAAAAACTGTTTAAAAATTATTTCAAGCCAGGTGTGGTGGCATATGCCTGTAATCCCAGTGACTCAGGATACTGAGGCAGGAGGATGTTCAAGGCCACTCTCAGCAATTTAGAGTCCCTAAGCAACTCAGCAAGACTGTCTCGAAATAAAAATAGAAAGGAATTGGAATATAGTTCAGGGGTAAAGCACCTCTGGGTTAAATCCTGAGTTTAAAAAAAATTATTTAAAGACAGTGACAATAGAGCATTAAACCAAACACAGATCCTCCCACCCCTGAAATCAGTCTTGATGGCACATGTTCCATACTTTGTTCACTACAGAAAATGCAAAATCCAAGAGAATGAGTAGATATCAATGTTGTGTAGGAAATTTAAAGTCCTCAACCACTACAGGGAATTCTAAAGGTCATGATCTTTCCCAGGCAGGAAACAAAGCCAAAGTATAAGGACCATCAACATGAAGCATGCAGATGAAAACAACCAAGAGTCAAGTCCGCAGCAATAATGAGAAACGTGGGTGGAACCATTTCACAGAACCATTTGTGACTAGCTTTCAGAAAACCAGCTTCCTCTTCCTTAAAATAGTCAAGGTTAGATTTGAGAAATACAAATGAAAGAGCCGTGGATGGCATGCACAGTCAGATACGCCCGGCAGCATTCTGTAGAGACACTCCAGACAGAGCTCTTGAGAGTGCACTGAAGGATTGATGCACAGGGAGCTGTAAGCAGAGTCACAGGCACCAAGATGGACGCTCACACACCAGGACTAAGAACACAAGAAGCTGTTACCACCCCTGACCTGAAAGGGTGAGGACATGAATGGCTGTTGGAATTTAGAAAGAACTGAACCCCTGGGGAGGAAGCTGTCCAACCAAAGCCAGGGCCTAGTGGGAGGAACACAGTCCCTGCCAAACCACAGCCTCATAGGGAAATAGCAAGAAGAATAAATGGATCTACTTCTTTCTCTTCCCAGAACTTCCCTTTGACTGAACCAACCCAGAACCAGGGAGCAAAAGATCCTAAATGATACAGTCCCAGAAATTAGCCTCCTGAAGCTACGGTAGAGAAGATAAGAAAGGGATTGGTTCAGAGGACAAGTGGAAATTATAAAGCACCTCTGGTGACAGGTATGTGTGGGGTGCTGGAGATTGTTTGGGACTACACTCAGCGACATCAATCCCTTTGAAAGGTGATTGCATTCACTGACCTAGGGAATGCAGAGAAAGGGCAGTTTGACGTAGGAGTTAACACAGTCTGTTTTGGCATGCAAATTTGAAGGCATAAAGGATACGCACCACGCAGAGAAATGAGGAATGGCACCATAGACCTGGAAGTCATGGACCTGCATAAGGGAGTTAAAGTCAGTGATCAAAAAAGAAGCCCAAGAACCATGGTCCAGCAACACCAACCTGTAAACAGGACCTGGTAAAGGAAATGTGGTAAAAGAAAGTAAAGAGAGGCCAGGTGGGTAAGAAGAAGCTGGACTGGGTTTAGTTTTACAGAGGTGGGATGGGATCAGGGCAGGGTAGAAATATTTGGTTAGGATATCTCTGGAGGGAGGGAGCCTCTGTCACCACATGTGAAGCATTAAGTGGGAATCCTGCATGGTAGAGGTGTGTGGAGGAGATGACCTCTTAGCCATGTTCCGATCCCATGTTTCCACCACATTCAGAGACAAAGTAGCTGCATTAGGTCTCAGCTAGGGCCCTACACAGTTCCCAGTTTTGCCTCCAAATGGGAAGGCAATCCCTCAAACACAGCAATCCCCAGCTCAGGAACCACCTCTGACTTCCATTTCCCTCTACCACTAAAATGTTAGCCTCCTCTGAAATCAGCACAGAGGGGTTAGCTGGCAAGTGTGTGCTTGAAGGGGATGGAGGTGCAAGAAACAATGAGAGGAAACAAATTTCCCTTGGAGCCTTCGAGGCAAATCAGGGCCAACACTCCAGCCATGAGCTTGGGCCATTTGGGGGGCTGATGCTCAACTACCCAGGGGACAGATAACAAAGAAGCCAATTCTCCTCCTCAGCCCTAAAGAGATGCCCAAGCTTCTCTGCAGATGACAGCTCTCTGCTGTCTGCCAGATGCTACCCATCTCCCCCACCCCCATCCCACTTCCACAGCCCTCTCCAGCTACAGAACCACATTAGGGCCACCTTCTTCCCAGGGCATGTGCACCCTTAGTTGACCGAGGCCGAATATAGTCATGCCTGGAACTAAGGAAGAAAAGATCAAAGAGAGCTGTTTCTACCCTTCAGTCCCTAGGAGTGCCCCATGGCCAGGCTCCCCGAGAGGTGCCCTTCCTGTTACTCTGAATGTCCTGAATCTGGCTGACAGGGAAAGCCACGGCTGGGTAAATGATCTGGAAAGCCTTGGGTGCTTCCTAGGAAGAGCATCTTTTGCCAAAACTGGTGAGTAAAGAGTCCCCCTTTCAAGCTCAACCCTATTGCCTTCTCTAAGAAAAGCTGTTTTGACAAGAGCCTCAGTGCAACTGGCCAAATGAGGCCAGCTCCTCTCCACCACATCTCATGTGCCTCACCCCTGCCTGGTCGGGACATTGCCAATGAATGTTAGGTAATGTCTACTAAACTCTGGAGCCACTGTCTCCTCATCTAGGGAGAGATTTGGTCTAAATGGCTTCTGAAAGTTTGGACTCTCTAATGTGACTCTTGAAGCCCCCGCCACTGAGTCAAGGTGCATTCCAGCTGGTCGAGGGAGAAATGGCACACTACCCCTTGTAGTCTTAGAGGAGGGACAGAGAAATGCAGAATAACTCCATTGGAAGTGCAAAGAAGTATAAAGTGAACTCAAAGGAGGAAGCCATTAAGTCTAGCTGGGACCAGTTGTTGTTTTGATTAAAAGCTCTTTTTTTAACTAAACATGTACCATTATGTTCCAGGTTATGCATTAGCTACTTACCCAGTAATTAACTCCCACAGTCCCCGATTCAGCCAGTCTTTTTAATCTCTTTGAATAGATTATGAAACTGAAACTGATTGGGAAATTAGCCTCTTGGTAGAGATTAGGAAACCCAACCAAAGGCCACAAGATATTAGGTGAAGGAGTTTGGGTGGGTAGAGGTGCTTAAAATCACTACAACATATGAGAACTGGATCAACAACAGATGAATTATCAGCATTTGCTGAATTCCATATAATCATTCATTTGGTACACACAAAATTTTACCCCACAAGAAAGAGATTATTTCAACTCCCATCTTACAAATAATGAACTCAGTCTCAGAGAAGTATTTTTGACCTGTCCAGAGTCACACAGAAGCCAAAATTAAAATCCAGGTCCTAAGTACCACACGATTCTGCCCCCAGATGGGAAGATGTAAGTGTGAGTAATGCTCCAAAGACCATTTCGGAGTTTGGATTCCCCGCAGAAGCACAACCTGATTGGAAACTTGGGCACAGGTAGTTTATTGTGAAAGTGATCCTAGGGAGCAGAAGAGGGTAATAGAGGGAAGGGAAAAATTAAAAGGCAAAGTAAAGGTGTGCATCAGGTTGCCACTGTGAACAGCTGGCTCACTCTTTTGAACTGTCCAAGGAGCCTGCAAAAGGCCTCCTAGAACTGCTCCTACAGGAAGGATGAGGGTATATTCTGCAAGGGTCTCTGCCTCCCCCCATGATGTAGGGCCTGCTGAGCTCCCTCTGGTGTCCCTGGCATGAGGGGAGCCGTGGACAGTAGGCAAAGACTTAGGCACATAAATGAAGCCAGACACTGTGATAAGAAGTACAAAAGGAAGCCAACTCAGAGTCCCAACCTGGGCTGAATTCCAAGATGACCTGGTAAGGCAGCAGTCCAGGCCTGCCTTCAGGGAAGGAGTGGTGGATGGGGACAGCCCAGTCACAGCAGGCAGCAGGGCCAGGACAGAGGTGGGATTAAGTGAAGCATGTTCATCCAACACCTGTAACTTCCTCCTGCTGCTACCCCAACACCCACAACTTCCATCACACTAGTTAAGAGCTCTTCTCTTGAAATCATAGAAATGAAGCCATCTTCTGCCCCATGCAGTGGCAATGCTGGACCCTCAGCTCCTGGGATTTTTTCTTTCTTTCTTTTTTTTCCCCCTTAGGAATAGCTGTATAGAATTGAGTTTGAATGCTCAGACTGTCTGTGTGTCCCTGAGCAAGTTATTAATCTCTCTGAACCTCAGTATGTTTCATCTGTAAAGCAGAACAATGATAACCTACCTGGTAGAGTTGAGTGAGGATCAGATGATATTTTTCTGCCTCTATGTAACTCACTTAGAATAGAAAGATGGCATTTCGTGAGCACCTCATCAAGGGTGGATGTGCACCCTTTAACATTTCTGAGTCAATTCACACCAACATCAAAGGGAAGAACTAGATATAATTAGTTATCATTTAAAGAAAAAAAAAGGGAAAATGCTGAGAGTGCTAGGTGTGATGGGGAAAAGATTTCATTTTCCAGCTAGAGGAACTTAGGACTGATGACCTCTCTGAATTTGAGATTTTTAGACACAAGAGGAGATAATCATTTTTACCTGCCTCCCAGCATTGCCGAAGCCCATTGGAGATTAGTAACATGAAAATGCATTGTAAACCCTAACGCGATATAAAGATGTTATTATTGTGATTATAATTGGGATAAGAATTGTAGATTCCTTCTCCCCTAAATGTGCACTGCACACAATCCCCAGGCTGACTGCTGCTCAGCTGCCAGAAGGAGAGCAAGACATTTTCACCTTAAGGTCACCGCCATCGAAAGGAGTGCGTGATTAATATCAGAGACACTCTGCAACAGCTGCTCAGGTTGAGCCATTCATACCATCAGAGTCAAGGACTGGGCTGCTAATTTATTTATGTATGAGGATGACAACCAGGGAAAGCAATTAGAACTAAGGCATCTGTGCTTCTGTGATCCCTGCATGCTAGACCCATGGCGGAGGGGCTCCATGGAAACCTTAACAGTTGCTAACTGCTAACTGCCTTCCCTCCTGGTTGGTTCAAGCCCACTCTTTAAATACAAAACGAGCCATGTTTGTGCCCCAGCCCCTCATCTGTTCCCTTCCACACGCCAGTCCAAATTAGATCACAAGTGGCAGGGGTGCTGCAGGGGAAACGGGCTTGGAAACAAAGGTGGGGAAGGTTCTAAAGCTTTCCAGAGTTCTTTACAGCTATCAATTAACGAATCCTGCAACAGCCAGGGAAAGTAGGTCAATATTATCATGGCTGCTTCGTGGATGAGAAAACAGGCTTAAGAAGAATGGCTTGCCCAAGGCTAAGCCACTGATCAGAAGAGCAGAAGCAGAATTAGCTGGGAGAATTCCTGACTCGGAATCTTTGGCCAAGAGTCTGCTTGCTTAGCATGCAGAAGGTGATCAATAAATGAGGTAGACTCCCTGACTGAGTCCTAAACAGATGCATTAATCTCATCTTGGGTACAGTAGCAGATTTTAGGTCCAATTCAGGTCCTAAAGCCAGAAGAGTTTTTAAATACGGGTCCTAATCCTGCAAAATCCAAGAAAATAACTCTGCATGTACCCAAATTAAAAGGAAAATGGAGAGGTAACTTTGTCTTCATAGTGCACATTATTTTGGCTGCCCTACATCTCAACAGTGTTCTTGCCGGGAGGCAAAGAGAGGCTAACAGAGTTTCCCTACCCTTTCCCCCTCCCTTATAACCCTATAAAAGCCAAATTACCTCCTATTTCACCTCTTGGGGAGATTAGAGATTGTATCCTGTGGAAGGGCAAGGTCAGGGGTGGGGGTCCTTGGGTAACACAAGGATGACCAGAGGCCACAGGTATCATGCCCAGTGGCACAATTCTCACAAGATGGTTCACATAGAAAGTCGTTGGCTGATTTTACTTCCCTCATCCTCCCAATATCTGTGCACCAGTTTGTTTGTTTGTTTGTTTCTTCTATCTATCCCAATAAACCCTTTGTGCCTTTGTTGTTTGCAATCCTGACTAGTGTAGTTTCTGACCTAGAAATGTAAGCATTTACAGAGGTGAATTGCCGCAGTCTGGCTGGGCACAAAATCACAAGCCACTCAAGCAGGAACAAACTTTATTTTTGAAACTGCCACCAATGCCCCCGTACGCTACCGGGAAATAAGCAGATCAACACACGAGGCGTTCTCCAGGACCCCAACAGGAAGTCCCTCCTCCGGAATTCCCTCCTACAGCACTTCCCCAACCAATGGGAACTCTCCAGGAGTCCCGTAGCAGGCCAAGGTGGACAGCAGGAGTCCAATATCCATATGAATGCAGATCTTAACATAATCATATCATCTCAATGGCTTGCTGGCGTCACCTTTCAACCAAAAATGCCATGCATCATATTACTTGGCTGTGGCTCTTAGCAGTGAATCACAATTGCCATCTCAGATTTCCATACATTGCTGGTGGGAGCAAAAATGGACAAGACATACCACAGAGAGCAATTTGGCAATGGTTTTCATGTGCCCTTTGAGCCAGCTCTCCACCTTGAGGCCTATTTCTTACATATATACTTGCATAATTGCAAAATGATTTATATACAAAGTCATTCTGCACTTGTGTATCTATGTGCCTGATCATTCCCTTGTAATAGCAAAACATTTCAAAGGCTCCAAAGGTCCACAATAGAGGACTGATTGGATAAATTATAATATCTACACATGATGGAAAGTTATCAAGGATTTTTTAATTATGGTATTTTCTATGTATTGATATGGAAAATTTCCCAAGTATCCCAGTAAATAAAAAACAAATGAAATACACAATAGGTTCAGAACAGTGTGTATAATATGCTATCTTTTATAAAAATAGGAAAAAATAAAGACACTCTAGCAGGTTACAAAGAAACAACAACAAAAATAGTATTTTCCTGTTGGAAGAGAAGGAATGAGGCAGAGAACAGGATGAGATAGGGAGGCAGGAGTTGAAAATTATTTTTTCTGAAGAGCTTTTTAGAATTTTGAAATTTTGAATCACTTCAATGGGTACCTATTTAAAAATTAAATTTAAAAATGCTACCTCAGCCTAAGTCTAATACATTTGAGCATTCCTGCCTTCACACCAATTCACCCATTGACTTTAGCATTTGGATAAGGCAAATGGTTAATAGTAGCCATTGACTTGACAGATTCCAGAAAATGCAGAAGGCTTGGAAATCTAAGGCTGAGAGTATAGGTTAGCTCAATGGTAGAGCACTTGCCTAGCATGTAGAAGGCCCTGGGTTCAATCCCCTGCAGTTCCCCCTCCATCCCCAACCCCCCACCAAAAAAAAGGAAGGATAAAAGAAAGAATAGAATCTGATCCAGATTTTTAAGGGAAGTAGAATATGAAAGTTCATCATATCTTTTGAATTGTGGAATACAAAGAAACTGCATTTCAGAGGAGTATGTACTCTGAAGTGTCTCCTCAAATCATATAATTCACTGGCCCTTGCGGTGGATAGAGTCTCATCAGAAACAGGAAAATAGCCCACTCAGCAACAGTTACTGGGAAATACAGGGTCCTGGCAAATTATTTGCACCAGTGGAGTATGTCTAGTGAGATTATTTTGCAAACACTGCCTAATGAAGAGATTTGAGCTTCCTTGCCTGAAGGTCCACAGATCAAACTCAAATGAAGGCCCCCAAGAAAAAAAATGGACTTATTTATCCTCTAAGCCATCTACTTGAAAATCAATAATATTTCAAATTTAATGAGTTGTAAGACAAGTAAATTAGAGTTTGGAGTAAGCAATATTGATTAGATTATTCTGTCAACTGGAACCCATAAGTTTCCTCTGTAATTAAGTATTCCACATAGTGTACGATGTGCTCAACGCCGGTTGCTTTCATGAGGGTATCAGAGGGCTGCCTGTTCATGTAATGAAACTCTTTCCTTTACCCTGGCTGGCGGGCCATGCCCTGCCTAGCATGGGTGTCCCTGCCCTTCTCCACAGCAGCAGGCTCCCATGATAAGTGGCTTTCCCCCAGCACTAATCACCCTGGCTCTAGTCACAGAGCTTTGGTGAATTTGAACATCAAAATGAAGAATGGCAGCTAAAAAAAGAAAGAAAGAAAAAAATCATGTGGAAGAAACTGTCTTCAGTAAAAGAGCTGTGGACTGATCTGCAACTGTTAGAGCTGTCTTTAAAGTTCCCTCTGCAGTTTGCATTTCACAGAAGCTTGGGGGTGGCCAAAGTAGATTTCTCCCTAAATTAATAAAAGAAGGGCCAAAAGAGCAGAATTTAATACATCTACTGTCACCATTTGACATCAAATGTCCTATCCTACCTCCCAACACTACATCACATTGCCTATTATCCATCTTTACTGCCCTTCCTAGGGGAATCTCATTTTTTAAATCTGAGTAATGGTTGCTTTTTAATTAATTCATTTAATTAATGTTAAATGAAATCTATGACCTTGTAGTACTCTTGGGATCTCTGGACCAGAATGCCCCAGTCCATTTACTAAGGAAGAAAAA
Source organism: Marmota monax (assembly GCF_021218885.2). Taxonomy (NCBI): domain Eukaryota; kingdom Metazoa; phylum Chordata; class Mammalia; order Rodentia; family Sciuridae; genus Marmota; species Marmota monax. The sequence goes on from NW_026695228.1 coordinate 5,721,520, forward strand.
TTCAGAAATTGCAAAGAAATGTAGCCCACTGCACTCAGCCCCCAGCATTTCTAAATGTGAAAAACAGAGGCAACACCACCAAGATCTGTGTATTGAGAGTAGACACTGATGGCTGGCAGCTGGTCAGTGCTGCAGAATCTCAGCTCCTCCCAGACCTACAGCATCAGAAGCCACCTTTCCACCAGGTCTCAGGTGATTCTAGAGCATATTACTGAGTAGCTCACCAAGTCTGAGTCAGGGCTCTGCTCTTACAATCTGAGTGAACTTGGCCAAGTTACATGACGTCTCTGTAGTTCAGGGTTCCTGCACACAGTAAGCACTTCATCGGTGTTAGCTATTATTCTGGAAATAAATGAGAATGTTCTGGGCTACAGACTACGGGAGAGCTTTTCTTTGCAGAAAGAACAACATAATGCTGATATAAACTGACAAAGATTCTACTGGAGCTGGGGAACCAGGAATGAGTGGAAGAAGCAATACCCTGAGCATGAGGTACAGTGGCAGGAACTGAAAATAAAGAAAGCAGGACAAGATTTGGGAATTCACCAACCTACATTGGAATCCTGCTCCCACTATTCCCTGGCTGTGCAATCCTGAGCAGTTTTCTGACTTCCCTGAGCCTCAGTCTCCCAGTTTGTATTAATATGATGAGAAGACTGGCATCACCTTTAGAAGACAGAGGTGACGCTTTGTTTTGTTTTTCCTTTTTATTATTCGCTAGTGGTAGAGCTTCTTGAAGTCCTGATGAATCTCTGAAGACATGAGCTGGCTTTATCTTGTCTGCAAAGATGCAGACCTGGCTGCATATTTGAAAACAGAGGAAGGTGCCTTTAAAAAAAAATCTCTATTTGAAAAAATATAGTAAAATAGAAATAAAAACCTCTATCTGAGTCTCACATCAAACTGATTAAATTGGAAGCTTCCAGAATGGTGCCTAAACTTCAATATGTTCAACTCTGAAGCCCAAGGTTAGGTCCTACTGTGTTAGAAGGAAACAAAAAACAAAGAGAGCAAAATCATTTAAAAGAAGCGGGGGTAAGTAGAACAGTAATCTTGGGTGGGAACAGAAAATGAAAAAGAAAGCTGAGAAAGATGAAAGAGGAGCACCTTACCCAACTCCAGGTGCAGCCATGATTAAGGGTCTCATTAAAGAATAGAGAAATCCACTATTATTGATCTTGCCTGTCCTCTGTCACATCTCCAGTGGAAGCGATCACAAGTGAATATCCGGCATGTTTGGGAGGAGATAGATACTCAAGAGGAAGGGCCACTGACCCTCATTCAGGCTGACACCAGTGTTCCCCAGAGCAAGAGTGTCCACAGAGATTAAGGAAAAGCCAGAAATGGGAGTCAGAGATGACCAGGAAACATGTGAAGCCAAAAGAAGTTGTAGAACTATTAAAGAGAGTGTTGAACTTCCTAGACCATCAGGGATAAAGGTTGAGAGTCCGTTTTCTCTACAGCCCACAAGGAACGCTGAACTCAGCAAATTTGTGGGTTACCTATGGACACAGCTCACCCTAGGCAAATTCAATACCAATCTAGTTAAAATTAACCCTGACACACTGAAACCTCCACTCCCTCCCCACACTTGATATTCCTCTGGGTTGGAGCCACCATTTACAGAAATCCCACTAACCAATACAGAAGTTTCAGAGAAGATATTGTGGCCATCTGCCATTCATCCAGTTTGCAGATAGAACTTTTGACTAAAGTTTTCCAGCTTTTGTATTAGCGAATACAATCTGGGCACATGGATCTTGATGAGCATTTCATTGTGTGAGGAGGGGATGTAGTCTCTAATACGCTGCTGTTAAGATCCCCTGTTTCCTAATAGGTGTCACCCAGGAGCCAAGGGAACTGAGAGGAGTGCAAACTGAGTGAGGAGACTTGCTAAGGGGCAAGAGGCTGACACATTTACACTCATGAGCCTTCCTTCCACCTCTTCCAGGATGCCCACAATGCTGTTGGTAAGAAGAAACAATTCAAGAGAACTCAAATTAAGCCAAGTGACTGTGCATCACATAACATTTAGAAGCGCACGGATTTTTCTCTTTATAGATGGCCTCTTACAGGCATGATTGCAGTTTAAAACAGAGAGTGAAATCATTTACAAAGAACCAGCATCATTCAGTGTGAGGCTTTCTGGCCCCACAGGAAACCCTTTTAAGCTTTCAAGTCTCAAAATGAAGGAAAACTTCTTCTTGAGAACCTTAATTTAAGAATCATAAAAATCCATTTGTCCCATTAAATAACCTTGATTCTCTTGGCATGATTGCTTCTATAAATGTTTAAGACTTTTGATTTGCTCTTTTTTTCTATGAAATAAGAAAGAAACTACTTAAAAGCAGAAAGTTTATTTATCTGTCTGACCCATATTCTTCCTTCTAGTCTCCCCAGATGCCCAGACCAGGGGAAGTTCCCTGCCTCTGTGTTCTCAGCAGTCCGTTTAGGTCTCTGCCCCATAATTCCCTATTTAATGCTGATATCTTTGTGTGTCTGTCTCCCCTACACAACTGTACACTGTTCACTGTTGTTCTCCAGTACTTAACAGTATGCATGGCACAAGAGAGAAAATAAGTATTTGTGGAACTGGTAAAATCAGCAGGAAATGAGCAGAAGGAGGATTCTCTGTTACTGTAAAACAGAGACATCTGTGGCTTTCTTTCTCTCCTGATTAATAACTGAGGACATTAGTCTATTCTTCTGGTTTCATGGTGAGACAATCCATCTAAAGAAGATTGTTCATTTGAAATATAGAGACAACTGAAAATTCTAAAAACCAGCGTAGGATGTAAGTTCCATGAGATGAGGAAATTTATCTTCCCAGTTCACCACTCCAGCCCCACAATTTAGTACAGTGTCTGTGCATAGTAGCCATCAGCAGTGGGCATGAAGATGTGCCACCTGGATGCTCTTCAAGGAAGGACCTGATGGGCCCTACAAAAAGTAATCAGCACACAGCCTTCGGCTTTTAGCTCCTTCAGAGGCTGCTTCAGCTGTGCCTTGCGTTGCTGGAGGTCACATCCTTCCCAGGGCCGTTTGCATCAAGTAAACAACATGGCCATGCTGTACAGATGCTGCCAGAGACAATTCCAATAGGCAACACCTGCTCTGGACCCCTCACCTATAGGATAGTTCTACTTGCCCTGTGCACAATTCTGCTTCCCACCTCTTACCTTCACAGATGTTGGGCCTTATTAAATATTTTCCTCCTCAAACTCCATCTCAGTGTCTTTTCCAGGAGAACACACCTGTGAAATCAATAAATGCTTGTTGAGCGAATGAATGAGCAAAACAGAACAGTACAAAACAAAAAATTAAATTAATTAATTAATTAATGTGCAAATAAATGGGTAAAAGATGGAACTAGAAAATATTTCAGCTTGTGCTAAATGATTACCACCGTCAACTAGAGACAGAGTTGAAGCAATTAGGGAATCCCCAAAATAGTCCTATATTTACATCTTCAAATGCGGCTACCTTCTCCTAAGTGTGCCTCCTGTTAAAACCCATGCTACTTCATATCACCCTTTTAGCCACCATTTTGGATAGAAATTCATTGGTCTCATTTTACAAAACAAAGGAAGGAGACTCTCAGAAATGAAGGAACTTGCTCAGAATCACACGGCTAATGAGCTAGAAAGTGGAAATGCAAGTCTTTTCTGTCTGGTCCAAAGAAAACTTCTCCTGGATTCATATATATACCCTTTCTCAATATGGTCAAACAAACTGACTGAAAGCAAACAGTTGGCTTAAACATTTCTTCCTATCCAGCTTGTTGCTCCAATAAGAAACTATGACCCTTGTTCCAAGTACACCAGTTCACCCCTGTGCAGGCAAACAGCTACTACTTGGACAATGCTAGTTTTATTTTTGGCCTTATTGATGTATGCAATGCTGTTTTTCCATGTGATGAATAATAACAATAATAAAATTTAATAATAATGATAAAATCATAATAGAAAAAAAATAACATTTTACTAGCTTGAAAACCACAAGAAAATTCCCACTAACATTTGTCTGAAATATGAATAAAACTTTTCTGTTAATTATGCAATGATACAGCTTGTTCCAAAAGAGTTTAAGGGGAATGTAAATTTATACTTCTGAACAAACACAGTGAGAGATTTTCAGGTCATGATAGCACCTCTATTTTCAATGAGGAAAATTGAAATATCAGTGGAAATAGACATATTAGTATTTTCCCAAACTTTAGGAATAATTCCACCTAAATGCAATGAGGAGGTAGGCCCCAATTTCTCATTCCTTCCATTATCTATGTAGTTTTGGGATAGTACCTTCCACAAACCTTCCCTATGTATTCCCAAGCCCAAGAAAAAGGGCCAGCATTCACTAGAAAATAACTTTCTGAAATGACCATGAATTTTTGCTACATTTTCTATTGTATCTATCTTTATCAGCTTTTTCTAATGGAAATACAATCTGTACTAGACAAGTAATCTTAAATTTTCTAATACCTACATTTTTATAAAAGCAAAACTGGTAAAATGAATTACAATAGAATATTTTAATTTATTCAAAATATTTTAATATAGAACAATATTTTAAACTATTAATGAGCTCTTTACATTTCATCTTTGTACATCTTGAAATCTGGTGTGTATTTTACACTTAGAGCACACCTCAATTTGAACTAGATGCATTTCAGGTGCTCAATAGCCACAGACAGCTGGTGGCTACTACACTAAACAGTACAGCTCCATGTCCATCAAAGATGATTATTCTATTGGCCCCAAGAGGAAGCAAATAGGAAATGAAGCATTGCATCTTGGGATTTTAGGCAGCCTTTGGAAAAGAGAGAAACCAGAAGAAATAAGAATAGCAACTTTTCTTCTGCAGCTTTGACAAAAGAACTACACATTGCTCGAGATTACTTACAAATACATTTCTTTATCATATTTGGAAAAGAAGAAAGTAAGAACTCATAATCCAGGAAAGCTTTTTCAGATAAGTGCCCAGAACACCACAGAAACTTGCTTAGGATCTGTATATATCTGTCCATCTTTCAACTTTGATACAAAGAGGATGTCATTACCTAGGTGTTAGATAATGAGGAAGAATCCATAACTCTTTGATTGAAAATGCCAGAAATATGTGTGTGTGTGTGTATGCGTGTGTTTATATCACCACATATATATAAATATATATCACATAAAAATAAATAAACATATATAGAGAAATATGTGTATACATATATATGTATACTCACACGTTATTAAAATGTTCTGCAGTTTTGTATTACTGGAGAGGGAACAGATTTCTTTGACTATACTAAGAAATAGTATTTATTTGAAAAAGAGTAATTACAGGTAAAAAAAAAATTGTACTTCTAATATAATTTAAGCAGATGTAAAACCTATGAAACAAGAATTGAAAGAAAGTATGACAGGAAAAGAGATTTAATTTTGGCCTTAGACAAAAATGGAACTGATAGAAAAAAATAGAATTCAAGAAAAAGAAAAATACAATTAAAGATTAAAAAGATGAAAAGGAATTGGTAAATAGGATGGAGATAAGAAACTCAACTTGTAAATAATTGGTGATACCAAGAGAAAAATCACAATTTAACCCAAAGCAAAAATCAAATCTTAACACTGGAATGGAGGAAATCTATAAAGTTTGGGGGCTAAGTGTATGACCCAGTAATTCTCTATCAAATAGGTTGTCAAAAGAAATATATTCTTATACAGTAAACTGAACCTGTTATCTATTGCCATCATAATGCTGCAAAACAATCACAAAACCCTAATGAGATATAAACTATTTTTGTTTACAAGATAATGGGTTGGCTTGGAAGTTCTGCTGATCTGAGCTAGGCTACCTCATCTGTCTGCAGCCACGTCTAGACATCTGAGTCCACTTGACGGGTCTCTTCATGTCTCATTCTCCATTATCCTAGCTCAGTCTCCTTGTGGTCACAAGTGTTCAAAAGACAGAGTAAACACTGTGTGTACTTCCCAGCCCATGGCTGCACTAAGTCAAAACAATTCATACGACTGAGCCAAACTCAGGCTGGGCAGGGGCCACCAAGCTCCTGAGCAGAGAAGGTAGACACAAGACCTCAACAAAGTGGGACCATCAATGCAATCATTCAAGTTCAACCCATCAATGCCTCCAGCTGTAGAGAATCAGAACTCAACAATCATGCTGGATATATTACCATTTCAGTGAGGTAGAACACACAAGAAGGCCTTGAGGCAAGTTGGTGAGAAGGTATTAGAAAGGACTTTTAGGACCTGTATTTATGTTAAGCATTTAGGGTACAGGGCTTTGGTCTGAATTGGATGTTGTCCGGAAGCAGGAGTATCATACAAATGAGTATCTTAGTAAATCTGTTAGCAGGAGGGAAGATAGCCAAGACTGAAGCTATAATTAATAAAGAAGCAGTCACTTGTATTAGCCAAGGTAGGGGGACAGTTGGTCATTTCTGGGATTTGGATAATGTTCACGTTTAGTGTTCAGATGTGACCACAAAGTGGTCTTTGTCCTGCTCCATCATGGTCAGAGTGGGCTGGTCTGATATCAATGTTCTGTGAAATAATTCCTGTGCTCTAAATCTTGGTGTGATTCCAGCTAACCCCAGGTCAGGGTCACTTGTTTCCTCACATTACAAACCACCAGTTGGTTACCTGGCAATTTGCTTATTGCTTTCATCAGTCATCTTAAGAGGTGATTCAGAATAAAGAGCCCAAACAAAGAGGAAAAAGTGCCTATTGTAAACATTAAGCCCACTTAAACATGGGCTATGTCTAAATGCTATGAATATGGTTCCAATATATCAAAGGCAGTCATCAAATGAGACATATAAGCCACATAAGAATTTATTAAGGGCTGGGATTGTGGCTCAGCGGTAGAGCGCTCGCCTAGCATGGGCAGGACCGGGGTTCGATCCTCAGCACCACATAAAAAAAGAAAATAAAGGCATTGTGTTGTGTCCATCTACACCTAAAAAATAAATTTTTTTTTTTTTTAATTTTTTTTTTTTAATTTTTTTTTATTGGTTGTTCAAAACATTATAAAGCTCTTCACATATCATATTTCATACATTAGATTCAAGTTGGTTATGAACTCCCAATTTTACCCCAAATACAGATTGCAGAATCACATCGGTTACACATCCACATTTTTACATAATGCCCTATTAGTAACTGTTGTATTCTGCTACCTTTCCTATCCTCTACCATCCCCCCTCCCCTCCCCTCCCATCTTCTCTCTCTACCCCATCCACTGTAATTCATATCTCTCCTTGTTTATTTTCCCATTCCCCTCACAACCTCTTATATGTAATTTTGTATAACAATGAGGGTCTCCCTCCATTACCATGCAATTTCCCTTTTCTCTCCCTTTCCATCCCACCTCATGTATCTGTTTAATGTTAATCTTTTCTTCCTGCTCTTCCTCCCTGCTCTGTTCTTAGTTGCTCTCCTTATATCAAAGAAGACATTTGGTATTTGTTTTTTAGGGATTGGCTAGCTTCACTAAGCATAATCTGCTCTAGTGCCATCCATTTCCCTGCAAATTCTATGATTTTGTCATTTTTTAGTGCTGCGTAATACTCCATGGTGTATAAATGCCACATTTTTTTTATCCATTCATCTATTGAAGGGCATCTGGGTTGGTTCCACAGTCTAGCAATTGTGAATTGTGCTGCTATGAACATCGATGTAGCAGTATCCCTGTAGTACGCTCTTTTAAGGTCTTCAGGGAAAAGTCCAAGAAGGGCAATAGCTGGGTCAAATGGTGGTTCCATTCCCAGCTTTCCCAGGAGTCTCCATACTGTTTTCCAGATTGGCCGCACCAGTTTGCAGTCCCACCAGCAATGTACAAGAGTACCCTTTTCCCCACATCCTCTCCAGCACTTGTTGTTGTTTGACTTCATAATGGCTGCCAATCTTACTGGAGTGAGATGGTATCTTAGGGTGGTTTTGATTTGCATTTCTCTGACTGCTAGAGATGGTGAGCATTTTTTCATGTACTTGTTGATTGATTGTATGTCCTCCTCTGAGAAGTGTCTGTTCAGGTCTTTGGCCCATTTGTTGATTGGGTTATTTGTTTTCTTATTGTTTAATTTTTTGAGTTCTTTGTATACTCTGGATATTAGGGCTCTATCTGAAGTGTGAGGAGTAAAAATTTGTTCCCATGATGTAGGCTCCCTATTTACCTCTTTTATTGTTTCTCTTGCTGAGAGAAAACTTTTCAGTTTAAGTAAGTCCCATTTGTTGATTTTTGTTATCAACTTTTGTGCTATGGGTGTCCTATTAAGGAATTTGGAGCCCGACCCTACAATATGTAGATCGGAGCCAACTTTTTCTCTATAGGTTTAATGCAATGCCAATCAAAATCCCAACGGCATTTCTTGTAGAAATGGATAAAGCAATCATGAAATTCATATGGAAAAATAAAAGACCCAGAATAGCAAAAGCAATTCTAAGCAGGAAGTGTGAATCAGGCGGTATAGCGATACCAGACTTAAAACTATATTACAGAGCAATAGTAACAAAAACAGCATGGTACTGGTACCAAAACAGGCAGGTGGACCAATGGTACAGAATAGAGGACACAGAGACTAATCCACAAAGCTACAACTATCTTATATTTGATAAAGGAGCTAAAAGCATGCAATGGAGGGAGGATAGCATCTTCAACAAATGGTGCTGGGAAAACTGGAAATCCATATGCAACAAAATGAAACTGAATCCCCTCCTCTCGCCATGCACAAAAGTTAACTCAAAGTGGATCAAGGAGCTAGATATCAAATCAGAGACTCTGCGTCTAATAAATATTTTTTTAAAAAAGAATTTATTAATAGCATGAATTTAAGTATAAATCCCCAAATGACACTATCAAAAGTCATGTAGTGAAAAACAGATGCTGGGAAGAAGTTAAAATGTTTAACATTTCTCATTTTAGAGAAAGGGAAGGGCTTTCTTAAGTTTTATTTTGCAAAACATAGTAAAAGCTACTTGTAGTGCTAAAAATAAATACAAACCTTCCAAATGGTTAGGGAAAATATTTTTTTTAATGTAGCTGCAAGAGAGAAAGCAAAGAAAATAACCCAGAAAGTACTTTTTAAGCATGAAACTAAATGGCCAAAGTAAAAGCAAATGCCTTACTTGTTAATTGTCTTTCCCTTCTTTCCAAACCCCTGCTTTTATCTTCCGCTGAGCCCAGATATGCTCTCTGTCATCTGAAATATTGCAAACAGCCTTCTAAATGGTCTCTCTCCCTCTAACCTGTTCTCTTCACGTACAGACTACACCTGTGCTACCCAGAGTTCCTGAAATAGGGTCATCAGCAACCGTGGATAACAGCTCTGCGATGACGTAAGAACAGAGACTGAGAGCAGCATTTGAAACTTTAATAGCAATTTGACAAGCAATTTTATGTCTGATGAGACTAATAATTAAAAACTGGTGCTTACATTTGGTACATTTTTATTTCTTTTTTCTAATAACTCATTTTTATTATACCATCTAAAACTATCCATCTGTGATACATAAAAAAGGGAAGCAAACAGCCAGTCTTTCACCACAGAGGGTTGGAGAAGCAGGAGACTCGTCCTCAAGTTGGAATCTGCCGCCTCTACCCAGACATGTTCAGCAGCTCCCTTTCATCCCTAATGATGATTCTTCTCTCCTCTTCCTGACTCCATGCTATTACTATAGGCAACATTACCTATCATTCACGTCTCTTATTGCATAAGATTCTCAAAGGGAAAGAGAAAGGATGAACGTTTCCTCCAGAAGGAAAGGCCAGGGAGTGCGCACTTCGAACCATAAAACCCTGGAGATTCAGGTACACTCAGAGTGCTGCATCCCATGCTCTCTCTCCGTGGAGACTTATTGGCCCCTTGGGATGATGAACGCACTCCTTAGCTCTGTGTGCACTATTTTACATTCCACACTGCTATCCCAGGGCCTCACTTCCAACTCCTTGAACACACCTTGCACCAGCCTCTGTCCTTTTTCCCTCCTCATAGACTGCCCTACCTCTCCTGTCCACCTACTGACCGCCACAGTGTGCTCCTTCCTGAAGCCCCCATGCCAATGTCACATCCTCACATCTTCTTATTCCTCTTTCTGCTTCTCAACCCAGGAGAATTTCCTTACTCCTTTGTGGCAAAAGCTCTATACATACAGCTCACTTTATCCCTGAGACTTCGATTTTATTTTTTTCCCCAAAAGACAAAATTATGGATTCATGCATATTTATCTATAAAATGAAATTCACATTAGTAAGAGGCCGGTTAAATAACTAAGTTCTGTCCATATAAGAGAATAATATATAAGTCGTAAAAATGATGACGAATACATGTAATATGGAAATATGGCAATATTGTTAAGTAAACAAGTATATAAAAACAAAACACATGATTACATACACAGAATGATCTTGTTATTAAACTATAGTTATAGAAAAAAGCCTATTGTGTATACAGTTATAGATAAAGTTGTAGACACATGCAGAGACACAGGCCCAGATACAAGGTGCACATAGATGTAGATATAGGCCAAATGTTATTTCTTTTTTAATTTTTTTCACATCTCTATTTTTTAAAAAATCAGAAATGTTAATTCATTTGCATTAAGAAAAAATGTTAAAACATTTATCAATGCCTACGTGGGTTGCCATGGAGTCCTGTCCAGTCTTATGCAATAGCCCTTACCTTCCTGTCTCTGCTTGTTTACTTGCTGGGTCCCCCAGGTAGCAGCCCCAGAGGGTTGGGCTACCCCATACTCTGCAAACATGGCACCCCACACCAAGCAGTTGCTGGGGACATGTTTACAGAGCTAAACTGAGTATGTTCCGTTGCCAAAAGACAAACACGGGACAAATGGGCATCTGTGCTATTTCCTGAGAAACCAAAAATTAAATTGGTCAATATGACCAGGTACCTCTAGACATGTGAAACTTGAGCCTTTGGGACTCACCTCTTTGGGTGAAATGTGAGTTGAACTTGGTCAGAGGAAAGGTGAGCAAACCCTGCTGGAAGTGCTCATTAGTCCTGACAGACACTTCAACAAGCAGTCCTCCCCAGCTCTGCCAGCAGAAGCGTAGGCTGTGATGATTTACCCAGTTGGTATTGATTCTTCCCAGGCAGTTCAGAGAGAAAGTTTTTCATGAAACTGCTTGGGAAATAGAGCAAGTCCCTAGGATGGGCATATTAGCAGCAATGATTTTTCACTTAGTTGCTGTGTGTTCATGTCTCTGTATAAAACTCTTACACTCTGAAATGTGTATTCCAGATTTCCCATGAAGAAGATATGGTTCTTTCACACATATTGAGCTCAATTTTCCCATTTTTAAGGTTTATCTTCAAAAAGCCTGAATACTTTGAAAGACACATTAGCTTTGTAAAGTGCATAGACTTATTTATAGACAGGAGGCTGCGCTGAAGGAATCAAGGCAGCTCAGTGTCATCTGACTCTGTTGGATTGCAGAAGCACATGGTCCGCTGGGCCTCGCATCCATCCACATACATCATATGTGAAAGAGCGATGACAGTATGATATTTCATGGTTGTAGAAACTTATCTAGCATTATAAACTTATTGTGGTGAATTAAATAGTGGTCTCCAAAAGGTATGCCTACCCAGAACCTCAGAATGTGACCTTATTTAGAATAAGGGACTTTTCCAAGGTCATTTAGGTAAGGACCTCAAGATGAGCTTATGTTATACCAGAGTGGACTTTAAATCTAATGACAAGTCCTTACTAAAAGAGAAGAGGTAGGAAAATTTGCACAGAAACACAAAGGAAGAAGAACACCAGGAGGAAGAACAATTGAAGATAAAGGTGCAGATTGGAAGCATGCTAGTATACAGGCCAAGGAATGCCAGGAGCCACTAGGATCTAGAAGAAGCCAGGAAAGACTCTCCCCAAGAGGCCCTGGAGGGATCACAGTCTTGCCCAACAACTTGATCCTGGACTCCAAAACCATAAGAGTATACATTTCTGGTTGTCTTAAGCCACCAAGTTTGTGGTAATCTGTTGTGGCAGCCCTAGGAAACTAATATATTCATAAAATCATGACTCCAGAGTACACCAAATAGGTTGCTGAATTGTGTGCATGTTCACAGCGTGCTAAACCTTCATTTCCAACCCTCACTTTTCTAATATGTATACCCAAACTTGTGGCATAGACAAAGGTAGGGCTAGAAAATAAGCTGGGTTTAACTTTTGAAACATAAGGAGACAGGACACTTTCTCTTTCCACCCACCCCATCACCACTCATGTACCCTTAGATGCCACCCATATCTCCATTCTCAGAAGGCAGTATGTGTAGGAGTTAAGAACATGGCCAACCAGACTCTCTATTATCTCAACTACTTAATCTTTCTGAGTTTCAGTTTCTGTATGTGTAAACTGGATGTTGTAAGTTTAAGCAAGGGACAAAGAACTCAATGTTGAAAGTACTCAGTCAATATTAAAATAAATAGATAAATAATTGATAGACTGGAAGATAGCTATACAGATGGAAAGCAACAAGCATCAGGTAGAAATCTAATAGAGTATAGTACGATACAATGCAATTCAAGCCTGACCACTGTGCTCCATTTCCTACTCCATTTATCTGTTGAGGTTTAAAAGTGACAAACAGATAAGGAGTTAGATGGGTGGAGAAAGTAGAGTGGAAAAGTCAAAAAACTACCAAATAGAGAAAACCAAGGAAATACATCTAAGGGTTTTCAGAGTTGTTGGGGATGGAGAGGCTGAAAGCGACAGCCACAGTGCTACATTGTCACTGGGACTTCCTCTCAAAGATCACTGGGATGAGTAGATGCCAACTGTATCCAGTAGAAAAAACAGAACCCCTGCAAATTTCTCTCAGATCTGGTCACATACATAGGAAAAAAAGGGAGGATCTGCAAAAAATTGACAAGAACAACTTAGAGAAGGAAAGGTTATTTTGGCTCATGGTTTCAGAGGTTCAGTCGATGGTCATCCAACTGCATGGCTCTGGATTCAAGGTGAGGCAGAACATCATGGTGGATGGGTGTGGCAGAAGGAGGAAGCTCAGGACATAGCAACCAGGAAGCAGAAAGAACTCTGTTCGACATGGACAAAACATGAACCCCAAAAGCACATCTCCAGTGACCTACTTCCTCTAGCCATACCTTACCCACCTATAGTTACTACCCAGTTAATTAATATCAGTGGAGTAATCCATTAATTGTTAAAAACTCTCATAATCTAATTATTTTGCTCTTCATTCTTGCATTCTCTCATACATGAGAATTTGGGGGATACCTCATACCTAAGCCAAAACATGTGTCTTTTCCTCCTCATTCCCACATCACTGAGAAGTGAAGCAATACCCCCAGTGAGCAGGGGGAATGAACAGGCAGAGGGGAACAAGCTGGGACTGTTCATGCTCTCCAGGCTTCGGCCCTGCAGCCCAGTGTAGAGGAGGGAAGAAGATCAACTGCCAAGTCAAATCAGGATTTGCTTATTTCATACAAAGGAGCATATTATTCTTGGGGCAAAAGTAGATATTAGCCTTGATATAACTATATGAGTGTTACCTAAAAAGATAAAGTTGCTGTTTTAACATACTGTTAGTCATAACTGTTTGATAGACTTTTACCATTTCTTAAAACATAAAATGTTTCACAAAGTTCAGGGAAAAGATGAAGGCCACAAACACTGCTGAGATTTAACATTTGTCACAGGTCGCTTCATTGTTCTCTCTTTTATTTACTTTTTAAATATTTTTTATTATATGTGGGCACAATATCTTTATTTATTTTTTAAGAGAGAGAGAGAGAAAATTTTAATATTTATTTTTTAGCTTTTCGGTGGACACAACATCTTTGTATGTGGTGCTGAGGATCGAACCCGGGCCACACGCATGCCAGGCGAGCGCACTACCGCTTGAGCCACATCCCCAGCCCCTATTTATTTATTTTTATGTGGTGCTGAGGACCGAACCCAGTGCCTCACATGTGCAAAGGAAGCACTTTTCTACTGAGCCACAACCCCAGCCCCTCATTATTCTCCTTTTAGCTGATAGTTATTCCAAACAGCTACAGTCCCACCGACCCTTTCCCTCCTCTCCTCTCTAAGACTCATAGTATTGGTTTGGTAACCTCACTGTATGGGGGTGTCTTTTACAAATTCTGATGGAGTGAATGGATGAGAAGAGGGAAGAGCGTACAGGGAGACTGGTTGGGAGACCCGCATGAGGTCCAGTAAGGGTAGGTGCTGCGCTCATAGGTGGTGGACACAGTCTACCAGGGAGAGGATGGAGAGGATAAAAAATGAGTTCACAGTACGAATATCTGAAGGCACTACTGAGGGAGCTGTTTATCACACAGAGTGTTACAGAAGGAGAATCTTTGAGTGACTTCCAGTTCTAAGAAATTGCCCTCTTACTCCACAGTATTCGTTGCCTTATACCCATGGTTTTCAGATGGGGGTGATTTTATCCCCTGAGACATTTGATTATCACAATTTTGGGTTTCTACTAGCATCTGTTAGGTAGGAACCAAGGACACTACCTGCAATGCAAAGAACAGTCCCCACAACAAAGAATCCTTCAGCCTCAATTGTCAGTGATACTACAGTTGAAGAACTTGGCTCTCTGCGAATGTCTATCAAAATAAGAACTAGAGCTGGCAAACTTTCTGATTTTGAAAGGCTACTGGGAATCATTTTTTGTCAATGCAAATGAGCTTAAAATTGCGAAAGGTGAAAAGTGTCACCAAGAGAGAAAAGCCATGATTTTTATTTAGATCACTATAATTCATTATCTATATTTGGAAAGATTGGCTGGCACAATTTGTCTTTCTTCATTTCCAATCATTGTATAAGGAGTTATTAATGTGGGCTTTGGAGTCAGCCAGATATGGGTTCAAATCCCACCCCTGTATTTCACCAACAATATATCAGCCACAGTTCAATCAAGAAAGCAACCACCATAGGTATTATGGAAAAGGGGATTGAGATAACACTAAGCCTTACACAATTATGAGAAGAACTCCCAAGAAAGGGAGTGGAATGTAAAGAAAAATCACTTACCAGCCCTCCTAAAGCACTGGCATGGGGGGCCAGTCAGAGACTGAAGGGGCATCAGGTAGCCCAAAGACCAGCTCTGGTGTGGGCCACAAAGAGTGCCAGTGAGAAAGTCAATGAAGACTATTGCCCTATCTCCCATGATGGGTCTAAGGCCTTTGATGGTGGGATGGTCGTAGGGAGGAAGACTGGACATGGAGAAATGATACGTGAGGAAAGCTAGAACTCATCTTGGGTATCACAATAACATTTAGAAAGTAAAGACTTCTATTTAACTCTCACCTTCCAAATTTCCAGGAAAATTTATCTTTTGGGCAGCCCTAGTCAAGGACCACAGAAAGAAAGGAGGTTCTGAGAACACAATTTCATTTAGCCAAGTCAACACCACACAACTCCACTACTGATGTGACTTTGGGAAACTTACTTGACCTCCCTGAGTCTCAGTTTCCTCATCTGCTAAATAGAAATAAAGTTAGTACCTACCTCATGTGGTGATTGTGAGGATTAATGGAGAGGACAGAGATAAGGAGAATAGAACCTGGCACACAGTAAGGGTTTGACAAACTCTAGCTATTATGATTGTTGCTGGATGACTTACGTATACCCTAGAACTGGTTTTCCTTCAGAGGCTTCACCTGGCAGAGTTTCTTTGGTTGACCTTGACATCCGCAAGGAAACTCTAGTACAAATCAATAAGCAACTTCCTACATAGACAGAGCTATTGAAAGGAGGAAAAAAACACAGAGACTAAAAGAAAGCTTATGTTGAACATAGTACTTTACTAATGACAACAAAAAGGATGAGGCTGAGAGGTCCAACCCTGCTGTTGACCAGTTACATGACCTTGGACAAAGTTGTAAGCCCTGTTATTTTAGTTCTCCCATCCATGAAATGGGGAAATACATTTTTCCTCCTACCCTCCCTGGAAGAATGGAAGCAGATCAAGATAGAACTTTGTGAGACGGGAGAGCTTATTGTGAGAAAAACTCTAGCATGATACTAGGTGATCTTGCCTCTATAATATTGCTTCATCTCCACAATGAGAATTGTTCCCTTTAAAGTGCAACCGAGTATACATCATCATGGAGCTAGGACTCTAAGGTCATCTCTCCTTTCTGGTATCAGGCACACATCTGCAAACAGATCTATAAAGGGGACATGCTTCCCCACTACTCTCCATGATTTCCCAGGCAGGAACAGCATCCAGAAGCAACCGGCAATGCCTCCCAGAGGAATTACTGAATTCTCCATAGAGCAAAAAGTACCCTATAGTTTACACATGAAACCATTATGCTTACTACCTACCATCACCATATCTGTTGACAGACTCAGAGAGCTGTTGAATGTCAAGATCTTTTCCAGATCCTTTAGGCTGTAAACCCTTAAGAAACAGTCCCTCCTTTATCCTTCCTCTCCTCTATGCCAAAGAAGAAGCCACAGACAACACCTTCTGCCTCATCGAGAGTCACAGAAACTTAATAGCAGAGCAACAATACCAGAGTACATGGACGGAAAACCTTGATCAGGATCACAGGGTAGGTTAAAACCCAAAACTGTAATACATCTCAGGATTCCCAGTCTAGTGTCCTTCCCTGGATACCAACAGAAGGATACTTGTTACTGAGCTTTGTTTCCATGCCCCTCCCCTTTGATGCTGACAGTTTATCAGTATGAGAAATTTGGAGCTTAACCAAAGACCAAGTCTTCAAAACGTGCCTGGGTGATCCCAGAGAAAGGCTGCATTTCAGTGATTCATTATTTAGCTACAGCTTCCTATTGCCCAGAAAAATCCATCATACTTGCATGCTCTTCACCCCTGCTCGCTTTTCTCTTGAGTCCAGAAGAACAGAAAGACTTCTGAAAGCTCTTTCCTCATGAAATATGTCCTTGGCCTGGAAGAGTCCAATTATATCTTTGGGTGAAGTATTATCTACTGGAGAAAGATTAAATAAAATAAACTTGAATAAATGAGCACAACATGTGACCTTCAGCTTTCTTTCCCCAGGTGGCCTCTTCCAAGAGAGTAGGATTTGGAGCACCTATCTAGGGTCCACTTCCCAGGAACCCTGCCAATCACAACTAGCAACCCTTTTTCCTAACATCTGGCATGCATTCAGACCTACTGTCATGTCTCAAGACCAGCAAAAAGAATATGCTTTTTTTTTTTTCTTTACTCACTGTTTGTCCTCTGGATTCTTTTCTCTTGTTTTTCCCAGCCTGTCTCTCAACATACTCTGGTGCTCATACCCCATTGCTGGCTGGCAGTGACCACTGGAGCCTAATGACCAGAACTGACAGTCTGAGATTCACTTCCAATATCCTCTTATTCAGGCAGTCAATAAATAGTAATTGAGTGTTTGCTACATTTCAGACACTTTGCTAGAGGGTATTTGTCTACGTCCATTTGGGCTGCCATAACAAAATATCATGGTCTGGGTGACTTGAAAAACACAACTTTTGTCTTTTCACAGTTCTGTAGGCTGGAAGTGTGAGATCAGAACCAGCATGGTCTGGTTCTGGTGAGGTTTCTCCTTCTGATTTGCAAACAGCTACCTTTTTGCTGTGTCCTGGTAGGAAAAAAAAAAGATTTCTCTCACTCCTCCTCTTCTTAGAAAGTTACCAATCCTATTGGATTAGGACATTGCCTCTATGACCTCATTTAATTTTATCTCCAAATACAGTCACATGGAAATTGGGTCTTAATGTATTAGTTTAGGGAAAGGGACAATTTAATTCATAGCAGTACCCAAGGGCAAGCCAAACAGATGTGATCACCATCCTCCTAGGCTATTTAACCTTGGTCAAGTTGACCTCTGTATGCCTCAGTTTTCTCATCTATAAAATAGAGGCAGATAATGATAGTTCCAATGTCACCCAGTCACTGTGAAGATCAAATGAGCTCATGTATCTAAATCCCTTGAAAGAGTTCTCAGCACAGACAGTATCTAATATGTATTAGCTATTATTGTTGTTATGATTGTAATTATGATAGAAAGACAAACATTCAACCATTCAGCCCGGTGTAGTAGCACACATCTGTAATCCTAGCTACTTGGGAGGCTAAGGCAGGAAGATTGCAAGTTCGAGGCCAGCCTGGGCAACTTAGTGATACCCTATCTGGAAATAAAAAGGGCTGTGTATGTAGCTCAGTGGTATACTACCTCTAGGTCAAATTCCAAGTATATTTTTAAAAAGACCAAAAAAAACAGACATTTACCAAATGCAAAATTCCAAGACATCCAATAAAAGAGAGGTACACTATGGCAGGAGGGGTCTGACAGAAAATGCAACCTGATCAGGGAGCTTGCACTCGCAAGAAATTGACCCTTGAGCTAAGATCTGGAGTAAAAAGTGATAGGTATGGAAGGAAATGGAATGGCTTCTCAGCAGAGGAAATAGAATATGGAAAGGCTTAATGCAGGAAAGTAGGCGATGAGTTCAAAGGACTTTAAGAAAGCATGTGGGGCAAGTCCAGAAAGCATGACCCAGAAGAGACTGGAGTCAGGTCAGGCAGGTGCAGTGTTGTCAGTTTTCATTATCCAAACAACACTGGGGAGCACTGCAAGATTTAAGAGACTGAGCTGACATGATTAGATTGACATATCAGAAGAAGGCCGATCTTCCAGTAGGGCTCTACTGAGCAAATATAGGATCTGCCTACACAGTGGTCTTCCATTTGTTCCCATGGATTCAATTTGCTCCCCACATCTCCAGATGATAACCTAACTCTCAAAACCACATGTTTTGGGAGGGGTCACATGGTCTCCATTTGCTGACAATTTTGTCTTGTCCCTATAAAAATACATATAGCGTATGCTGTAGTGTTTTTTACAGACATATAAAGCACTCATCTATAATTCCGGTTCATAAAATTTGGAAGATCATAGCATTGCCTACTATTTTGGTCAGCTTTCAGTCGTTGTAACCAAAAGACCTGACAAGAATCAACATAGAGGAGGAAAAGTCTATTTCTGGCTCACAGTTTCAGAGTTCTCAATCCATCCATAGCCAACTCCATAGCTCTGGGCCCAGAGGGAGAAAGAATATTATAGTGGAAAGGTGTGGAGGAGGAAAGCCACTCAGCAATCAGGAAACAGAGAGATATCTGCATACCAATGACAAAATATAAACCTCAAAGACATGGTACTCTATAATGAGCTGTCTCCTCCAGACACACCCTACCTGCCTACAGTTCTCACCCAGTTAATCCCTATCCCTATCTGTGGATTAATCCCCTGATCAGGTTACAGCACTCAGAATCTAATCATTTCTCCTCTGAATGTTCTTGTATTGTCTCACCCGTGAACTTTTGGGGGACACCTCATAGCAATACCACAACACCTACCATGATAACTGATCCAGATAATGAGTCCTCAAAAACTGCTCAGTTAAATATAACTTTTGACTAACTAAATAAGTCAGTAAACTCCCTTAGACAGGAATTCCCCTCTTTGAAAAGACTATGCGGAGCTCTTGTTGGGTCCAGATGCCATCTGATCTTATAGACTTCGGGGCTCTGGCAGGCAACACTGTGATCCAACACTGGGTTCAGGGACCTTCAATAAAGTAGCTACTTACAGAGAGGTGTGGACATGGGTAAGGAGTCTGGGGATGATGTTGGGACACCCAGAAACCAGCAATGTCAGGGAGACATCACTGCCTACCTCACTCACAGCAACACCTCATGGGGCATTGACTGCAACACCTCCACAGTAAAATTGGCTCCAACCTAATTTTCTGATTCTCCTCTTCAATTCTCCTCACCACCCCCCACCAAGTGTAGAATTTGTTCATATGGGGAAGAGTTTCAGATTCCATATCCTAATCCTTCTATACTCCAGTGTTAGTATTCAGATCTAAGTTTCCAAGCTCAGACTAAACTTATTTCAAACTTATTTCAAACTGTGCCTTCTCGGATGCTCAGAATAAAAGCCTCTTTTTATCTCAAGCGCTTAGTTCTCACAAATCAAAATCAACTTGGCTTTCAGACTCTCAAAACTCTTAAAAGTTAAAGATAACAACATCATCTTTGTTGTATGCTGTATCCATCTTCCCCTAAAGCAAAGTACACTATTGATTCGGAAGGGAGGAGAGAAAGAAAAGACAATTAGAAGTATCTAGGGATTTCTAAAAGTGAAAATACATTAATTTAAAAAATAGCCCCCTGCTACATTTGTAAGCTTGAAGGGTGCTACTCAGTAGGGAAGTACAAGCAGCTATGCAACTCCACACTGAACCCCCTTCTGCTAAGCATGATTGACTTCATGAGAACTACAGTCAAAATGACTACGTTTACACTTTTTTGGTTAAAACCCCACATTAATCATGCTTTCTAATGAGGGATGGTCAATCATCACTATGGCTGAATTGGAATGATCTTGGAAATTGATGGCAATGTTTACAAATACTCTCTTGAATGACTTTTAGACTGGCTGATTCCTCCATTGTGTTTGGATTTTACCTATCTATTTCATAAACAGTAACCTTTCCCTGTTAGACTGGGAATGTGCACACAGATGGCCTTGAAGTCTACCAGAGAAACCACCTTCCTGATCATCTTTAACTCTCCCACATGAGACTTGATAGGTGTCTTCTGGACTCACCTATTTTAAAAGAAATGACTCTTATTCACTAGATGAAAAGAATAAAGAAGGAAGAACTGAGAAGGCTCACCCCACCCACTGTGATTTCCACCCTCCAAGGAGAAGAGTCTTGAGTTGAAATTGGAGGTGGTGGGCTTTGGAGAGAAATTCATGAACCTTCTAGGGCCATACCCAAGTTGCTTAGTTGGCCACAAGGTTATTCCAGCAACTCACAGTTCACAAAAGCCCCTTGCTTATCCATTTCCCCCATGGATGCTATATCAGAATGAGAGAATAATTTCTCCTTGAGTAATTAGCTCTTCAGACCCACGTATTAGAACTAAACGTCTAATTATTATTGGCTCAACTGCTTTATCTTTCTTGGTGAGACAAAGTTTAATAACTCCAGGAATTAAAATCATTACAGGCTCGCCCTTTCATGTCTGTGGGACTTTTGTGTGTGGAAATACCCATCAGTATTTTGTTTAATGATCAATTCATTAGACTCATATACCTAATAAAGGAAATTTTGAAAGCCTATTTTTCTTGAGCATTTAGTCATTGATTACATTTTGATTAACTCAATTCCCTTATACTATTTAAAATGCAATTACAAATTTATTACCATCAATTCTTTTGAAAGCTTTCAGTGCCTTTTAAGAATGGCCAAGACAACAAAAGTACAATGATTTCAATACTATTTAAAATAATTCCACGTCATAAAACGGCTTCATAAATGCTAAAATTATGGATTTAACCTAAAAAAAGTTCATCCTTTTTAAGGATTTCAGCTTCCATCACTTCCTAGGATTTCGAGAATTCTACCAGACACCATTCGTTTATTTAATCTATTTATTTATTTTAAGCTTCGTTGAGATAAAATTGACAATTAAATGTACATATTTAAAGCATAAAATATGATGATTGATAGACATATTCATTGTGAAATGATTACTATATTCAAGTTGATTAACATCTGCCACCTCACATAGTTTACCTTATTTATTTATTTATTTAGTGAGAACACTCAGGATCTACTCTCAGCAGATTTCAAGTATATAATATAGTTTTACTAACTGTAGTCTCCATATTGTCCATTAGAACCTCATAACTGATTCATCTTATAACTGAAAGTTTGTACACTTTGACCAATATCTCCCCACTTTCCCTACCCCAAGCCCTGGCAATCGCCATTCTACTTTTTGATTCTATGGGTTTGACTTTTTTTTTTTTAATTCCACATATAAGTAATACTTTGTAGTATTTGTCTTTTTCTGACTGGCTTATTTCACTTAGTATAATGCCCTTTTAGTTTCATCCATGTTGTCACAAAACGCAGGATTTCCTTCTTAAAGTTAAATAACACTCCATTGTGTGTGTGTGTGTATGTGTGTGTGTGTGTGTGTGTGTGTGTACATTTTCTTCATCTACTCATCCATCAATGAACATCTAGGTTATTTCCATATCTTGGCTGCTGTGAATAATGCCACAGTGAACATGGGAGCACATGTTTAAAGTATTGATACTGGTATATCAATACTTTAAACACCAAGCTAAGCGACACACACCTATAATCCCAGCAGCTTGGGAGGCTGAGGCAGGAGGATCGTGAGTTCAAAGCCAGCCTCAGCAATTTAGCAAGGTCCTAAGCAACTCAGAGAGACCCTGTCTCTAAATAAATAAAATACAAAAAAATGAGCTCGCAATGTGTTTCAGTGGTTAAGTGTCCCTGGGTTCAATCCCTGGTACCAAAAAAAAAGAAAAAAAGATATTGATTTATTTTACTTCAGATATACACCCAGAAGTGGGATTTGGGGATCATATGATGTTTCTATGTAATTTTTGAGAAGTTTCCATACTGTTTTCCACAATGGCTGTGCCAATTTATATTATCACAACAAAATGAATTTCTTTTTAACTACATCCTAATACATTTATTTCTTATATTATTGATAAAAAGCCACCTTAAAAATCTCACTGTGGGCCAGACACCACTTTTTAAATTATCTAAACTTTCAGTAATTTTTCTAGACCCCAAAGAAAATGAATTTCACCTCCAAAATACCTAGAAGGATGGTGCTAGATTGAGGACCTATTAATTTTTGAATATGGGGCATAGTTTGTCAATCCTCTGATCACTAAGTTAAGTATATTTTTATTACAAACTTTCTCTAATTGAATTATGGGAAATTTACATTCATAGCTTTCATTTTTCAGGTTTTGCTCTTCAAAAATGAGTGTATTAATCAGAGTTCTCCATTTATATAGGAGATTTATATAAATAGGACATATAGAAATAGAATTTTTATAAGGGATTGGTTCATATCATTATGGGGTCTGGTAAGTCCCACAATCTACCACCTGCAAGATGGAGAACAGGAAATCCAGTGGTATAGTTCCAATCCAAACCCAAAGGACCAAGAACTGGAAAAGAATGGTGTAAGTCACAGTCCAAGTCTGAAAGCCCCAAAACAAGGCTCACTGCTGTTCAAGGGCAGGAGAAGATAGACGTTCCAGCTCAGAAAGACAGAATGAATTCACTTTTCCTCTGTTTTTTTTTATTATTATTAAAGCATTATAGTGATACATAGTAATTGGCTTCTTCCCTAAAAACTCACAAATACATGGAAATTCAATTTCAGTTCATGATCCCCCACTTTCTCCTCCCATCCTCCTTCCCCTCCCTTGTTCTCCACTCTTCCTTTTCTACCTATCTATTTTTTATTGGTTCTTTTCACTTTATGTGAAGGTGAAATTCCTTGTGGTATATTCATGTATGCACATAACATGATTTTTTTTTGATAATCCATTCCCCTTTGCTATCCCTCCACTCTGCCTCTTGATCTCCTTCTTCTACACTACTGATCTTCCATATATTTTTATGATATCTTTTCCTTTCCTCCTCCCTACCCCATAACACTTAACCTTTGAGTTTCTGAGTCTGGCTTATTTCACTTAGCATGATGACCTCCTTTTCCATCCATTTACAAGCAAACATCATCATTTCGTTCTTTGTGGCTGAATAAAACTTCACTGTGTGTGTGTGCGTGTGTGTGTGTTACAATTGCTTAATTTATTCATTTATTGACAGGCATCTGGGCTGATTTCATAATTTAGCTATTGTGAATTATGCTGCTATAAACATTGAGGTGGCTGTATCACTGTAGTATGCTAATTTTAGTTCTTTTGAACAAATACCAAGGAGTGGAATATCTGTGTCATATGGTGATTCTACTCCTAGGTTTTTGAGAAATCTCCACACCATTTTCTAGAATAGTTGGACTAGTCTACATTCCTACCAACAACGTACAAATGTACTTTCCCCCCACATACCCATCAGCATTTATTATTGTTTGTGTTCTTGATAACTGTCATTCTAAGTGGAGTGAGATGAAATCTTAGTGTACTTTTGATTTGCGTTTTCCTTATTGGTAGATGTTGAACATTGTTTTATATAGTTGTTAGCCATTTGTATTTCCTTTTTTGTTTGTTTGTTTGCCCTCTCTCCCTCCTCCCTCCCTCTCTCCTTCCCTCTCTCTCTCCCTCTCTCTCTCCCTCTCCCTCTCCCTCCTTCTCTCTCTAGTACTGGGGATCGAACCCCCACTGAGCTACATCCTCAAGGCTTCTGTTAAATTTTATTTTGAGACAGAATCTTGCTAAGTTGCTTAGGGCCTCACAAAGTTGCTGAGACTGGCTTTGAACTTGTGGTCCTCCTGCCTCAGCCTCCCAAGTCACTGGGATCACAGGTATACACCACCATACCCAGCAGCATTTGTATTTCTTCTGTTGAAAAGTTTCTATTTAGTTCTTTTGCCTGTTTATTGATTGGGGGGTGTGTGTGTGAAGATTTTTATGGTTTTTTTAATCTATTCTCGATACTAAAGCCCTGTTAGAGGAGTAGTTGGAAAAGATTTTCTCCCATTCTGTAGGCTCTCTCTTCACATTCATTTCTTTTCCTGTGCAAAAGGTTTTAAATTTAATGGCATCCCACTTATTGATTCTTGATTTTATTTCTTGTGCTTTACAGGTCTTGTTAAGGATGTTGGTGCCAACACTAATATGATGGAGTGTTGACCTTATGTTTTTTCCTAGCAATTGCAAGGTTTCTTGTCTAATTCCTAAAACTTTGATCCATTTTGATTTGACTTTTGTGCAGAGTCAGAAGTAGGAATAAAGTTTCATTTCTCGACATATAGCTATCCCATTTTCTCAGAGCCATTGGTTAAAAGGCTGTCTTTTCTCCAAAATATATTTTTGGCACCTTTGTCAAATATCAAATGGCTGTAGGTATGTGGGTTTGTCTCTGTGTCTTCTATTCTGTTAAATTGGTCTTTGTTTTAGTCAGCTTTTCTGCTGCTGTGACCAAAAGACCTGGCAAGAACAATCAGAGGAGGAGAAGTTTATTGGGGGTGCAATGTTCGGACATCTCAGTCCACAGATGGCTGACTCCATTGCTCTGGGCCAAAGGCATGGCAAAAGATCATGGCAGAAGAGTGTGGTGGAAGAAAGCAGCTTAGAGCATCACACTGGGAAGTAGAGAGGGAGGGAGGGAGGGAAAGAGGGGGAGGGGGGAGGGGGAGAGATGGAGAGGGAAAGGGAGAGGGAGAGAAAAACGCTTTCCTCACTGTAACAAAATATAAACCCTAAAAGCATGCCTCCAATGACCCACCTCCTTCAGCCACATCCTACCTGCCTACCAAATTCCCTTCAGTGGGTTAATGCACTGACTAGGTTAAAGTTCTCATAATCCAGTCAGCTCACCTCTGAAATTTCTTGCTGTGTCTCATACATGACCTCATATCTAACTGTAACAGTCTATTTTGATGCCAATATCATACTGCTTTTGTTACTATAGCTCTGTAGTATAATTTCAGATCAAGTATTATGATGCTCCTGTACTGCTTTTCATTGTGTTGGCAATTCTGGGTCTCTTATTCTTTCAAATGAATTTTAGGACTATTTTTTTCTGATTCTGTGAAGAATATCAGTGGTATTTTGATGGGGACTGCATTGATTCTGTGTCTTATTCTTGGTAGTATGACCATTTTTACAATATTAATTCTGCCTATCCAAGAACATGGGAGGCCTCTTTCCATTTTATAAGGTCTTCTTTAGTTTCTTTCTTCAGTGTTGTATAATTTTCATTATAGAAACTTCTACCTCCTTGGTTAGATTAATTCCATTAATTCCCAAGGATTTGAGTGGTTTTTGTTTGTTTTTGTTTTGGTGTGTGTATGTATGTTTCAATTATTGTGAATGGGATGGTTTTCCTGATATCATCCTTCACTGAGTCACTGTTGTAGTAAAGCTATTCACTTATGGATGTTGATTTTTATATCCTGCTATTTGCTTAATTCATTTATAAGCTCTAGAAGTCTTTGGGTGAAGTTTTTTGGGTCTTCTAGATCTAGGATCATGTCATCAACAAACAGAGATAGTTTGATTTATTCTTTTCCTATCTGTATCCCTTTAATTTCTTTCTATTATCTGATCATTCTGGCCAGTGTTTGGGGGACTAGGTTGAATAGGAGTGATGAGAGTGAACAGCTTTGTTTTCTTCCTGATTTTAGAGGAGATTCTTTTACTTTTTCTCCATTCAGTATGATGTTGGCTTTGGGTTTGTCATAAATAGCTTTTATGATGTTGAAGTAAGTTCCTTCCATCCCTAGCTCCTCTAGCATTTTTAACATTAATGGGTGGTGGACATTAAGGTCTTTTCTATATCTATGGAGATGATCGTGTGTTTCTTGTCCTTAATTCTGCTTAAGTGGTGAATTACATTTATTGATTTGCATGTGTTGAACCAACCTGGCATTGTTAGAATGAAGCCCACTTGATCATGGTGTATTATTTTCTTCACATATTTTTGAATGCAGCTTGTTAATATTTTATTGAGGATTTTTGTATCTGTTCATCAGGGATATTGGTCTGTAGATATCTTTACGTGGTGTGTCTTTGATTTTGGTTTCATAGAATGTATTTGGGAGTGTTCCTTCCCTTTTAATTTCTTCCTCTGGAAGAATTCAGCAAGGCTTTTAATTGGTGTTTCAACTTCATTATTTGACATTGGTCTGTTTAAGTCTTCTATATCTTCCTGGTTCAATTTGGGCAGGTTGTATGTGTCTAAAAATCTGTCAATGTCTTCTAGATCTCCCAGTTTATTGGAATACAAATTTTCAAAATAGTGTCTGATGATTCTCTGGATTTCAGAAGGGTCTATGGTGATATCTCCTTTTTAATCTTTAATCTTATTGACTTGGGATCTTCTATTTCTACATTCTATTAACATAGGTATTAAGTGTTATAAGTTTTCCTCTTAAAACTGCTTTCATACTGTCCCAGAGATTTTGATATGTTGTATCTCTGTTCTCATTTGTTTCTAAGAATTTCTTGATTTCTACTTTCATATCTTCTTTGATGCATTCTTACTTGAAAAGAATATTATTCAATGTCCATATATTTATGTAGTTTCTATTATGTTTATTTCTGTTGATTTCTAGTTTCATTCCATTATGATCCTATAAGATGCTTGGTATTATATCATATTTTTTTTCATTTGCTAAGATTTACTTTGTGACCTATAATAAATACAGTCTATTTCAGAAAAAAGTTTCATGAGCTTCTGAGAAAGTCAATTCAGCTGTTTTGGAGTGAAATGATCTATAGATATTTTTTAGGTCCATTTGATTTACACTTTTATTTAGGTTGGAAATATCTTGATTGATTTTATGTTCTGATGTCCTGTCCATTGGTGATAAAGGTATGTTGAAATCACTCAGTATTATTGTGTTGGGGCCTATCTGGGATTTAATGTAAGATATAGCTATCTATATCTTCTATATCTTCCTGGTTCAATTATATCTATGTATATCTATATCTACATATAGCTAGACATATAGATAGATATTTGGGTGCACTAACATTTGGTCATAGACATTTACTACATTATCTTCTTGTTGGATTGTTCCCTTTACCAGGATGTAGTGGCCTTCTTTGTCTCTTCTAATTTTTGCTTGAAATCCGCTTTGTCAGATATGAAAATAGCTACTCCTGCTTGATTTTTGATTCTGTTTGTGTGAAATATTTTTCCATTTCTTTACCTAAAGCCTGTAAATGTCCTTTTGCCTATGAGATTAGTCTCCTGTAAACAATATATAGTTGGATATTTTTTTTATCCTTTCTGCTAATCTATGTCTTTTAATTGGGAAATTGAAACCATTAACATTCAGTGTTAATATGCATATGGGTTTATGGTTTCCTGCCATTTTGATTTTTTGCTATAATTAATACTGTCGTAATTCTTATTTGGTAGATTACTCTTTTATTGCTCTTCCTCTACTTGGTAACTTTGGGATTTGTTTCTGAGTTCTTCTGTGTGCAGTTTATCTTTGAGTATACTTTGTGGTGCTGGATTGGAAGTCATGAGTACTTTTAGTTTATTCTTGTTATGGTAAGTTTCTATTTCCCCCTTGAATTTGAAACTGAGCTTTGCAGATTATAGCAGCCTTGGACAGCAGTTATTTTCTTTTAGAGCTTGGAATATCTTATTCCAGGCCCTCCTTGATTTTAGGGTCTGAACTGAGAAATCACACCTGATCCTTATTGGTTTGTTTCTAAATGTAACCAAATGATGCTGAACTTGGGATTCTCCTGCCTCAGCTTCCTGAGTCACTGAGAATACAGCCAAATACCACCACATCCAGACATTTTTAGGAGTTCTGATTAGTGTCATTTCAATGTTTCTATTTCTACATTAAAATGGTTTTTCATCTCCTGTGTTTGCTTTCTCAATTCATTCTTTAGATCTTTTAGTACATTGAACATTGTTATAATCAGTTTTTTGTAAATTTCTCTGGGACTTCATCCACTTTGTTGGGTGATTGTAAAATTTGAGGGGAGACTTGTATGCCTGTTTCCTCATGTTTTCTGGGGTCTTGGACTTGCACATCAATTGAGATGGATTCCCCTTCCTCTTTTTTACATGTGTTCATTTGTATGTAATTATCTTATTTGTTTGAGGACTTCTCTGTTTTTGATATATGAGTAGATGTCAAGAGGTAGGAGCTGAGGTCCCTCTCTGATTGTTCCTCCTGGAGTCCTTGTTATTGGTTTAGGGTTTTCATCTCCTCAATTCTTTGAGTTGGAGTAAGGTGGGGCTAGAATGTATGTGGGGTGAGATTCACCATTGCTTGGTTGAGATATGAGTATTTTCTCAGCAGCAGTATCTCTCTACTCTGTCATCTTGAAATATCCCAATCTCCTTCCAGCCTCTCTTAGAGCAAGGAGGGAGCCAGGACTAGCACTAATGTCAGCAACAGATGTACAGCCTTAAGGTAAATGTCCAGTGTCTACTTTGACATCTATAACACTAATGGTCACCTACATAGGAATGGTGCAATATCAGCATTTAATATCAATACCCCCCAAAAAGTGAATATCAGGTGTTCAACAGCAGCAGGTTTTGTTTTTGTTTGTGATCCACTGTATTAATAATCACAACAACTTGAATGGGGTAGGAATTACACAAACCACATAATTTCTATTATTTAGTGGGGTTGCAGTTTCTTGAGTAAGAGGAAATAGGATAGGAAGATAAGAGAAAGTTTAAAATGTTTGAAAAAGTGATCAGAAAAGAGGCAGGAGATAGGGTGCAAGTGTCAGCTATGAAGAAGAAGGAATAATAAGTTAACTGAAAGTTATGAAAAAAAAAGAAGAAAGGAAGAGGGAACAGAAATTTTGGGCTATCACTGGGAGCAGAGAGTGAAGAAGAGGAGATGGGAGGGCCCATAGCCTAATTATAAATGAACCAGCAAATGTAAGATCAAGACCACTCAAACCCTCATATAACTGAGTCCCACCTATGTGTATGAATAATGAACACATGCAGGAGAGAGCTATCAATGTGTAAATGAAGTTGTGTGCAGTGAGGGTATACACAACCACACACACACACACACACAAACTCACATAACACATCATGAATAATGAAAAAGGTGAATAATAATATAATGATATTTGAAAAAAAATTTAAATGTTTCAGAATAAAAAATGGGAGTATGGAGGAAAAAGTAAATTTAAAAAAAGGAGGAAAAAAACCTTAATGAGAGATATTGAGGGCTTGTTTCTGCTGCAGTGGTCAAATCTGTTGGCAGGGATGGATTTTCAGTCTTTATATTATTTTTGGCTCTGTTATTGGCCACTGTCCTTGTGTTCCTCACCTAGCTACCACTTGGATGTAGGAGCTCTCAGGTTCTAGTCTCCCAGTATTGGGTGAGCAGACTGTGGAGTGCTGAAGAATTGTGTAATCCTATAGCGGGGGTGATAGAGTGCTAGATTAGAATTTCCAGTTCTTGGGGTTTGGACTTCCATATGTTCTTGAATCCTCTTGGTAGGTATTTGAGATTTGGACCAAATGTCCTGATGGTGTGGAGCTACCAACCTCTGCTGGACTTCTGGGTCTCTGGGGCTTCTGGTAAATTCCACTTTTAGGGCACAGGACTAAGCCTTCAAAGATTTCCCCTTCACCTCTATGGATATGAATTACCAGGTGTCCACCACAGTGAGTATCTTTGCACTCTTATGGGGTGCCAGCTGTCATGGGAATTTGCTCCCTGGGATCCAGAGGCTGAATGGCCCAGGTAATGTTCTTTGTGCCTGTTTCAGTCTCGCTGGTTCAGATGCTCTCTGGGAATTGTTTCCATAGGCTGCTAGTAATTTCCCTTATGGTTCCCAGGTCCTTGTCTCTGTTGCCAGCAGCGCAAGGCGCACGCGTGGACAGAGGGCTTGCAGCGCCTGTGAGCAGTTCCCGCCCATGGAGGGTGAGCCCCCACCGCCACCCCTGAGGACGGAAATGCTCCCCTACCAACTTTATGTCCATGAAAATCAATCTTCCTCTGTTAACCACAGGCTTCCCTAGGTCGACTTTTCTTTATTTTTTAATTTTTACCCATGGACAACACGTGTCTTGTCCACGCTCCCCTGGAGGCAGGAGCTGGCGTGTCTCTAAGGTATTATTTCTTATGCTCAAGCTACAGTCTCTGTAGCTCTATGATTTTTTTTTTTCTTTTTTCAGGTCAGTGTAAAGTTTCAGTGACGTTGCTCTGTTACTCACCTTGCAGAGGCGCCGTCTTCCCGCTTTGTCTGGTGCTGAGGAGCTGCAGGTCGGAGCTACCTTCCCCTACTCCGCCATCTTCTCCCTTGCTCCGCCCCCTCTGCACACCTGAAAGGGCTTCTTCTTTCGATCATTCCACCGATTCAAATATTAATCCCTTGCAGAAGCCCAGAAGCACCCTCAGGGACATGCCCAGAAATAACATTTTGCCACCTGTCTTAGCATCAGCCCACTTGGGTTGACACATGAAATTCTCCATCACAATGAGTTTCTTTGGCTTTCAGTATCATTCCCGTTGTGCCAAAATATTGACCTGATTTGCTGGCAATATGAAAAAATATATGTGTTGGAAGGCTATTGATATTTCTTATATATAAATAAATACACACGACAGTGTGAGCCATAAATTCCACTCCTAAGTATTTACTCAAGATACATGAAAAACATATTAAAATAAATAAATAACAAGGACATTTGGAGAAGATTTGTACAATAATACATAGCAATAAAACTGGAGACAATCTTAGTGTCCATCAACAAAAGAATGAAATAAATTACAGTACGTTCACGTAATAAAATATGGCTTGGCCATGGAAATAATAAGCTGCTGTGTTGCACCAAAATGGATTAGTCTCAACAATATTAATTAGAATGAAAAGAAGCCAGACAAGCAGTACCTACTGCACAATTCCATTATATAAAAGTCAAAAGCAGACAAAATAGATCTATGCTGAGAGAACTGAGGACAACAGTTTCCTTTGTGGCTTGGAGATAAATGGAAAGGAGACATGAGGGAACTTTTGGGGCTAGAGGAAATATTCTATATCTTGACTAGTGTGTTGATTTCATAGTTAAGTTTGTCAAACCTCATTAAACTCATAAGATCTATTCTTTTCACTATAATTTTGTTTCATCATAATGGAATCAAATATATATTTTATTTGTGTAATATAATATTTTATTTATTTATACAATATAAATATATTAATATTTACTATGTTAATAAATATATACTTATTTATATAATGTACTTTTATTCCAATACATACAACCCAACACACATACACACAAGCAAAGAAATCTGGAGGTACTGAGGAACTAAGCATTAAGGACATGTGGGAACAAAATCCCAGAAGGAATGGTAGCTCAGAGAGGTGATCCCAATATTTGATTCCACTTGTCCTTGGGGGCATTTGCAGTTCAAGAATGAAGGCACAATATTTGAGAAGCAGAGTGTGGAGCAGTTTTATTGGGGTACATCTAAAGATAGGAGAGAAATTTGAATCCAGGGTCTATGGTTGAGGAGGGACCTTGGTAGACAGCTGTGAATTACAGCTGGGACCCTAGACAGCTGTGAATTACAGCTGGGAACCCCAAAGGGATGCATCCTAAGATGTAGATCAGTTCATCAAACATTGCACCAAGATTCATATGAAGACATCTTCATTTAGATTAAAGGTATCTTTTCCTAGCCCAGCAACCTGACACAACCAGGCAAATCCTCTCCAAATAGAAATAGTCCACAACCTTAAACTATTGCTAAAACTTCATGTCTGGCTTTCAACTGAAAGTAACCAGACATACTAAAACATTAGAACTAACCAAAGGTCAAAGGGAAATAAATACCAAAAAAATCTTAATGCAGAAGATCCATATATTTAAATTATAAGGTGTGGGCTTTAAAATAATTGTGATTAATGTGTGAAAGAAATCAAATAACTTGGAAATTCTTGATGGACAATTGGAAACTATAAAGACTCCACTGGAAAAAGAACTAATGGAGTCAATAACAAATTAAGAGTTTAAAGCATTAGCATTATATTAAAAATTTAGTACTATTAAAATTAGTAAACTAAAAGGTTTGAGGGGGGGGCCTGAGGCATTAGTGAGTATACTTTTATTTTTCACGCCATTTGACCAATTTATAACTTTGTAATATACCGTTGTATATTACTGTCTTTTTAAATAGTTAATGCTTATTTCTATTGTGTTAATCAACTACTAGGCTCTACAATTTGGCTAATATATGAAACATGAACACCAGTCAGTCTTTCCTATTTGGAGTATCAACACTAATTTTTTTCCTGTTTGCCTTACTGACAAGTTTTGTTCATTTCTTCTTGTTTACACAGATAAAAACACTATATATCTATAAATAAATCTTGCTTACAGTATAGAAAGCATCCATAAATATGCATGCCTTGCTACTTGTTCAAACAATAAAAATTAAACATGCACTTATATGCACCTTTTTTGTATTATATTTTCCTTTGTGTATACTTTAGATTAACTTTCTTTTTTAATTACAACCATACATATGACTTTCTACAAATCCAACTAATTTCAACTGGCCATTATTATCATTTTCATTGATGATAATAAACTTTATGCCCCCTCAAATCACCTACATTTTTTTTTACTTTCTCTGGTGTTCTTAGAAATACTGTGTTTATTTGTAACCACAGAATGTTCACCAGACATCCTTTGTGGTATATATGTGCAATGGAATATTATAGTTTAACCATTAAAAAAAATGAAATTCTGTCATTTGCAGTAACTTGGATAGAACTGTAGGATATTATATTAAGTGAACTAAGTCAGGCACAGAAAAACAAATACCCTATGATCTCACTTATACATGAAAGCTAAAAAGTTGCTCTTGCAGAAGTAGAGAATAGAACAGTCACCAGAGGCTGGAATGGGAATGGAAGTGGGAGATGGGAAAGGACGGTTAACCAGCTTAGACAGTTGGCTGGGAGGTTTCTGATCTTAGCTTTGCAGTATAACTGTGTTTTTGTCAGCTTTTTTGCTGCTGTGATTAAAAGGACCCAACCAGAACAACTGTAGAAGAGAAAAAGCTTATTTGAGGGCTCATGGTTTCAGAGGTCTCAGTCCATAGAAGGCCAGCATCATTCCTTGGGGCTTTAGGTGAGGCAGGACATTGTGCTGGAAGAGTGTGGTAGAGGGAAGCAACTCACATGATGATCAGAAAGCAGAGAGAGACTCCACTGGCCAGATACAAATATATACCCCATAGCCACATTCCCAGTGAACCTCTTCCTCCAGCCACACCCCACCTGCCTCTAGTTATGACTCAGTTAATCCCACCAGGGATTAATTCACCGAATAGGTTAAAGCTATAACCCAATCATTTTTCCTCCAAATCTTGCATTGTCTCACACGTGAGCTTTTGGGGGACACCTCATATCCAAACCATAACACTATAGTTGGCAAAATTAAATGAAATGTTTCAAAATAGCTAGCAGAGAATATGGAATATTTCCAACACAAAGAAATGATAATTGTCTGAAGTGACTGGTGTACCAGTTCCCCTGATCAATCACTACACATTGTATACATGTCTTGAAATATCACACCACATTCCACAAGCACATAACTACTGTGTGGCACTTAAAAATACAAAGTATATATTTTTGTTAAAGTTCTTCTTATTTTCTCTTACTGCAACATATTGTTTTTTAACCAAGGACCAACTCCCCCAACACACCTGAGACATCCAGCATTGTCTGGAGACATTTGTCATGACAGAATAGAAGCCAGTTCTGTATGTTTGGAGCAGGAGGGTCACCTGGTGTGTGGAAGTGGGTTCCCTGCCCAGCATCCTACAGTTCAAGGGCCTCAAACATCAATAGCACTGAGGTCGAGAAACCCAGATCCAAGTCATGAAATCAAATAACCCCTAACAAATGCTAGTTCTTTGTTAAGCTGCAGGAGTTGAGAGACCTAAATTCAAGTATTACAGCAGTACAGCCTTATTGATGGGGGAGAGAGCTGCTGTCACTGTTGCCAGGCTGATAAATAGTTTTTAAAGATCAAGTTCAAAATGTACAGTGTATCTCATCACTGTTCACCATCTTTCTTATAGGTAGTTTTCTCAGCCACTAAGACTTTCTCCTAGGTTGACAAAAGCATTCTTGTGATCAATTTGAGAGCCATCCTTCAAGGTGGCTTTCCCATAATAGTTCTTATGGTTCATGCAATATCTGCTCTCCTTCTCTGTCCTTCAAAGAAATGTAATTACAAAGCAAATATTAAGAAAACTCTTTTTATTGATAATTTTCTATAAATAAACACTGCAAATACCCAGATCTTCTTGATTGGCAGCTTCTTGGTTACAAAAGTAGCTGGTTTAAAAGAAAAATGTAACTTTGATACTTAGAGTAAATAATGGAATATTAGGTGCTTGTAGAGAAGAATACTAGGGGGAAAAAACTCTTTCTCTCTCTCTCTCTCTCTGACTATATTTTTAAAGTTAACTCTGGACATTTCTGCAATAAAATGTCATAAATTCACAAATTTCTACCAAAGAGATTCTCATTTTAAAAATATGGCATTTCTTTCCTTTCTGAAAGACAGATTTTAACAGAAAAATAAGGGAAAATCAAAAACCTTAATTTGTGGTATATTAATCTTTTAAACCAACACAGTAACTTATGTTCCACCCTAAACAAGTCACGTGCCTTTCTCACTGTGCAAAAACACATATACTCATATGTGTACACATTTCTTCCCCCAAGTATCTCCCGCTCTGTTTCTCCCTCTCTCTCTCTCTCTCTCTCTCTCTCTCTCTCTCTCTCTCACACACACACACACACACTCACACACCCACACACCCACACATTCCACTTACATTCCCAGTCTTTAAAATTTCGAGTCAAACATCCCAGAACATGTGCATATATTTTGATCTTCCCTAAATTAAAAAGGAGGCAAAGAACCCGGTTATATTCTGATTCGCTCTTGAAAACTCATTTCAAGCCAATTTTCTTGGTAACCAAGCCATCCCACAGTCTGGAGCTCTCACCTGAAAACACAAGTAGGATACAATAAGCTCCCAGTGAGCATTGGTATTGTTCCCTTAGAAATGTGAAATTTATGTTCCTTTACTTCTCTCAAATTTTCATTTTTTTTCATCTAAGAGCTGAAACAAATCTTTATCAGTTGCATCTTCAGCATATGAGATGGAGGAACTAGCTGTATAGGAAAATTACAAGGCAACCTGCACTAGAGAAGCATCACATTCAAATTCACCTGTGACTTCAGGACCAAGATGGCTTTTGCAAGTTTGAGCCACACAATTGTAAAATATATTAAAGACAGGAAATAAATTTAAGTTACTCTGTCAGATACAAATCATGTCAGTACTTATTCAGTAATGGCTGTTTACAGAGAAAGCAAACCTTCCTTCAGTCTGTGTTAGGTATTAGGTAATTGAAACAGGAGGAATAGACGTTTATAATGTCATCAACCAACTAGAAAAGAGTAAAACCAAAGATTATTAAATAATTATATGCCCTGGAGAGTGATGTTAAACTGTTTGGTGGATAGATAGATGATGGATGGGTAGAAAGACAGACTAATAGACACAAAGGTGGAAGGA
Organism: Marmota monax; assembly: GCF_021218885.2. Lineage (NCBI taxonomy): Eukaryota > Metazoa > Chordata > Mammalia > Rodentia > Sciuridae > Marmota > Marmota monax. The sequence goes on from NW_026695228.1 coordinate 5,757,653, forward strand.
AGGAAGGAAGGAAGGAAGGAAGGAAATAAATCTCATTGAATCTTTACAACTGTACAATGTAAATTTTGGTGTCCAAACTTTAAAGATGGAACTGAGGCTGAGAGAATTGGAGGAACTTGGCTTAGAGCTTGAGTTCAAACTTATAGCTGTCTGGCTCTAAAGCCATGATGATCCTTTTACAAAGTTTAGAAATGCACAATAGAATTGTCGCTATGAGACATCAGGACAAGAATAAAGTATATTCTGGAAAAGATATGTGTACACCGAAATGGACCTAAACACATGAAGCAGTCACGAGAAACTGCACTATTAAGACCATGCTTTCTATGGATATGAGATGGCAAACGCCACCTTGCCTTATTTACATAATTGAATTGGGGATATTTGGTTTAATCAAAATGAATAAAAAGAGTAAAATAATAGGTTTTATGTGAAGCTGATGATAGGCTTTAAGTTGTAGAGATAATATAATTAAGTCTAAATTACACTAATTCATAATTTTAATGGAATAGGTTCCAGAAAAGCTCTAGAAAACCAAATATAATAGTTGTATTTATAGGAAAAGATGCATTTAGCATTAAGTTTTAGTCACTCACAGCATGTATGTGCCAACAATTTCCACCTTGTATTCCATGGGCCATTTCTCTTAAAATAAAATAGGATTCCAGGATTCAAATTATTTGGAGAAATGCTGACTTGGCAACAAAGGGAATTTATTGCATATATGTAAATGTAAATCTTCAAAGTAGAACATACACTATGCTGAGAAGCCCAAATTTCCTTGTCTATAGGATGCTAGCTTCATAAATCACATGGCAGGTCATATTTTCCATGGAAAGAGTTTGGGAAATGCTTGGGTAGCAGGAGTTAAGACTACACAAACTGAGAATAACTTTACATTGCTGATATGAAGGATTGGAATGGAAGTATCCTCCCAAAGATTTGTATGTTGAAGGCTTAGTCCCCAGTATAGTGATGTTAAGAGGTGGGGATTTGGGGAAGCAATTAGATCATGAAGGCTTGACTTCATCAGTGGATTAATCCATTAAGGGATTCATAGCTGATGGCATTATTGGGAGATGGTGTATGCTGTAGGAGGTGGGGCCTAGTTTGAACAAGTCTGATGCGCCCTGTGACAGGCCAACCTTATTTACAACTTCACATTGCATAAGATTTACTAAAAGGTACATGCCTTCTCTCCACTCTTTCCCTACCCTTAATTCTTTCCCATCCCTAGGTCACTGCAGGCATGCCCAAGCAGGGCATTTCTTGTCCCTGACCCTTCCCCCTGCCCCTGTCTCTCTATCTCTCTCTCTTTTTCTGATTCCCAGTCACCCTGAGGTGAGCAGGTGGGTCAGCCACACTCTCTCTCTGCCATGAAGCACTGCCTCACCTCAGGCACGTAACAATGAAACTTGCTAAACATGGCCTGAAACCATGAGCCAAAATAAAACGTTCCTCCTGTTAAATTGTTATTCTCAGGTATTTAGACCCCACAATGAAAAGCTGACTTAACACAATTGTTCAACAACCTTCACAAGCTGACATGTCTTACTTTATTCTTTCACCTTTTGAATGGAGCAAAATGAATTGTCCTCCAGGGCCCTTAACATGAGGTTCTCATTTTCTTCAATCTCCTAACCTAACTTCTTTAACCTCCATTAGCATTATAAAAGCATCCACTCTCAGGACAATTGACCTCATAATTGCATATGGTTTAATGTCTCATTTTCCCCTCAAATTAAAAGTTGGAGCCCATTCCTTCTACCTGATTTCCTTTTAACAACTTACTATTGACCTTTGGGGAGACGTGAGGAAATCATGGGGAAAGGAGTTTGAAGCTCAGTTGGCATGAGTGGAAGTTTAAATTTTTTAATATTGATGGATTTGAAGCATGTGCCATGTATTTGATTTTAGTTAATGGACTACCCTCAAAGAGTCTAATAAATGATTTGAGATAACTTTTAAAGTTGAGCAGACATAGAAGTTCTGAAAAAAAATGCATAAAGAGACACAGAAAGATAGAATTTTACTTTTAGACTTCTATACTCTCACCCCAAACTTGAAGGGGTTATTTTTCTCCCATTAAGAGTTTTGATCATTCTCAGAGGGCAGTTGGGAATTGTTTTCTGTGTTGCACAGGTAAGACAAGAAGCAGAATTTCAGAGAGAAATTTCCCAATTTCACATAATTGGGAGATAGGACATGGAACATCAGAAAAATGTTACTTCTTGCTGGGTCATCTAGCATCATGAATCTCAACAAGAAAAAGAATATAACAAAAGAGTGAAGGGATCAACATTAATTAAGCACCTACTATGGGGAAGGGACCTTATGCCAACTGCTTTCCTAAAATTAAAAATTGAACCCAAAAGGCCGCCCTGCAATATAAATACTATTGACCTTATTTTAAACAAAGTTGAGATGAGCAGAGCTAGAAGTCTGCCCCTAACTTATTTGATTCCGAAGTGCATGATTCTAAAATGTCTCCAAGGGAGAAATGGTTTTATCCCTGTACCCCACTTTATCATTTATAATAACAGGAAGAGTTCATCACGAAGCTCTACCCTTTTCTAGAGGCCTTATGGGACATGACTTGAGAAATACAAACACTAGTTTTGAAAAGGACAGAAAACATCAAAACAGCACCTCAGTCCAGGTGAACAAAAGTAAGACCATAAACATTTAGCAAAGTTACTCAATGGGCAATGTCCCTAGACACTGTGGATTCCACAGTGAAATTCTATAGTCCCTGCCCTCAAGGAACTTGTGGTATAAAGGGAAGACACAGGCAAGTTTCTTTTTTCCAGTATACCACAAGAGACTATAATTCATGGTGATTTAGAGCCAAACGGAGTTTTATTTTTTTTTCTTTTCTTTTTTTTTTTAAACAATACCTTTATTTCACTTATTTATTCTTATGTGGTGCTGAGGATTGAACCCAGGGTCTAGCACATGCAAGGCGAGCGCTCTACCGCTGAGCCACAACCCCATCCACTGATTTTTTTTTCTTTTTGATTGACGTACTTGATTGATACAATAATAAGCACAAATCCAAGGGTAAAGCTCAATAAACCTTTACATTTGTTTATACATGTAAACATGTAAGTTGAACTACAGATCATTTCTAGCACTTCAAAGGGTTCTCTCATTTCCCCTCCTAATCAATACCATTTCCAAAAGAAATTACTGGTCTTACCTCTATTATTGTAGATTAATTTTGCTTGTTTAAACTTCATATAATGGAGCTGCACAATAAATGCTCTTTTGAACTGGCTTAATTTCCTCAACATTATATTTGTGGAATTTATCCAAATTGCTGTGTATGATAATAGTTGGCTCTCTCTCATTGCTGTGTTATGTGCAAATGTCACACAATTTATTTATCCATTATACTGTTGATGGACAGTTGAGTTATTCCTTGGTTTGGGCCATTTTGAATAATGAGGATATGAGCAGTCTCATGTATGTCCTTTAATGAATATGAGGTGTGGAATACCTAAGCCATAAGATGGCATATGTTTACCTTTAGGATACTCCCAAACAATATTCCAAGAATGTTGGTACAAAGTTATTTTCAATGTGCACTCCTCCCAGCAATACATAAGCATTCCAATTGTTCTATAGCTTCAACATTTGGTATTGTTAGTCTTTTTAATTTTAACCAGTCTGATTGGTATGGAGTAGTACCTCTTAATGGCTTAAGCCTGCATTTCCCTTGTAACCAATAAAGTTAAGCACTTTTACAGAAACTTATTGGCCGTTTAAATTTCCATTTTTTGTGTGTGAAGTGCCTGCTAAACTCCTTTGAACAAGTCTGATGCACCTTGTGACAAGCCAACCTTATTTACAACTTCACATTGCATTAGATTTACTAAAAGGCACTTGCTTTCTCTCCACTCTTTCCCTACCCTTAATTCTTTCCCATCCCCGGCCCCACCTCCACACACACACTCCCCACCCATACTGAAGAGCTTGTATTAATTAGAGATGGAAAACTATATATTAGGCCCCCCAGGAAACCCAACTCCATTTTTAAACTGAAATAGACTACGGCAGTTGAGACGTGTTCATCTCTGACAGCTTGTTTTTTTGCTGAATGCCCATTTCACATCTCTATCACAGCTCTGTGATTTAGCATCCTGGTAAAAGAACCGAGTATATTCTCTATCTTCCAGAATGTTAGAAATACAGCATTACATATATTTAAAAAAACTAAATCACTGTAAGACCTGCAAAAAATATCTCCAGTATTGATTTAAACATGTCGTTTTGCAGCATACCTCTCTGCCCGTGCTTGGGAGCATAAAGTGACCCATAAATATTCTGGAAGGACCACTCATTTTCTATTCTTCTGTCACCCTGAGATGCAGAACCACTCCTCCCCTGAGTGCCCCCAAGATTTCCAATCAACAGGCAGGCTGGCTGAGGTAGACTGCCACAGGCCTTTTGCTGAAATTGTTGTCTAGTCTCCCTTCAGGCGATTTCTAGAAATAATAATAAGCAAGGTCTGTCTTCACAACATCCTTATGCCACAATAGAGAGATCAAAGAGTTCTGGTATTCATTCATTATTTCACAACAGGATTCTGAGGCAGGGAAGAATTCACTACTGCAATTTCTGAGAAGGATCTTGGGACCTATGCTGTGTATGTGTTCCAGGTCACATGGAAAAACAGGGTGGCTTCATGAGATCTGTCACTTCTCCAAGCTACAGAATCATAAGATTTTGGAGCCAAAAGGACCAAGGGAGCAGAAGCTACTTATTTTCAGTCAAAGAAATAGACCCAAGGAACATAGGAGGACTTCCCAAGGCCACACAGAGAACCTGTCCGTGGTCATGTATAGAGCCTGGGGGATGCCCAAGGTCACACAGAGTAGAGTCTGAAGAAACTACCAAGATCTCACAGAGACTTTGGAGCTAAATAAATCAGGACTTGGGTTTTCTTACTTTCAAGTCAATAATCCAAGAGATTAAACTAGAAAACATTAGAAAAAAAGGGGGGCAAGAGGAGTAAAAATGAACTATTATCATCCTTAAGAATCCATGGTGGTTAAGCCAAAGTGTAGCTCAGGATTTTAGAGAAAAGTTTGCCTCTGTTCAGTTCAAACAGGTAATAAGTAATGGATTAGAACCCAGATCTGATTGATGCCAAAGTCCACTCTGGACCACAGCTCTCTACTAATAAGTAAATATTTGAAGTGGTTTATGATCCCCTAAAACAGTCCTGGAGAATTTTTCTTTAAAAGATTCCATAAAACAACAAGTAGCTTAAGAGGAAGGTGGGATAGAAAAGCCTTTTTTAAAATTTCTTTCCCTTTTTAATGTTTAATATTTTCTAGCCATTATGTTAATCACTTTGATTTTTAAAAAGTGCTTGGCATATTTTAAAGATTTTCCTTAACTATAAAATGTCATTTAATTAAAAAGTAAAAACTAAATTTTTCTTGTAGCTCAAAATTTATGCTCTCATTAGGGCATTATCTGATATTCTTCGGCACAAATCCAAGTGTCCCCTCACCCCATATCTTCTGACTATAGTTTTTAGATATCCTGTGGGTTTGTTACTTGACAATTATGGCTAAAAATATGCTTGCTTCTGCCCACTCCCAGTTTATTATTTTTGCAAGCATTCATTTCACACAACATCTTTATTATGAAGAACATGCATGGGCCTTTATAGTCCTTCTTTACTCAAGAGATATTTATTGATCACCTACTAGATGCCAGATTTCTCATGCCCCTGCCAACCCAGGAGACAAACATGTGAGCAAAGCATCACCATATAGTAAGGGGAACCATAATTAAAGCATCTAAGATATGCCTTGAGAACACAAAAGAAAGTAAAATAAGACTGTGGAGAGAGTTAGTGAAATGTTCAAGAAGAAAAGTCACTAGACCTAGGTATTGAAGGGAGTGTTGGACTTTTCCAAAAGTCGGAGAGGAAATAAGTCATCCTAAGTTCATACAGAGGCCTGAGGAAGGACACTGAGAGTGATTTCTACCAGGATTTTTAAGGGCTGCTTTCCAGAAGAAAAAGAGGCAGTCAAAATGGGGACTAGAAAGCACAAGCCAGCTGGCCTTGGGAGATGAGGAACCACAGGGCAATGAACAATGTGCATGTGGCAGTATATCATCTCACTCCAGTCAGAACGGCAGCTATTATGAAGACAAGCAACAATAAGTGTTGACGAGGATGTGGGGGAAAAGGTACACTCATACACTGCTGGTGGGACTGCAAATTGGTGCAGCCAATATGGAAAGCAGTATGCAGTTTCCTTGGAAATCTGGAAATGGAGCTACCATTTGACCCAGCTATCCCTCTCCTCGGTCAAGATGAGACTTTAAAACAGCATACTACAGTGACACAGCCACATCAAAGCAGCACAATTTACAATAGCTAGACTGTGGAGCCAACCTAGATGCCCTTCAGTGGATGAATGGATAAAAAAAAAATGTGGCATATATACACATGGAATTTTACTCAGCAATAAAAGAGAATAAAATCATGGCATTTGCAGGTAAATGGATGGCGTTGGAGAAGATAATACTAAGTGAAGTTAGACAATCCCCAAAAAACAAATGCCGAATATTTTCTCTGATATAGGGAGACTGATTCCTAGTGGGGTAGGGAGGGGGAGCATGGGAGGAATAGATAAATTCTAGATAGGGCAGAGGGGTGGGAGGGAAACGGAGGGGCAGGAGATTAGCAAGGATGGTGGTATGTGATGGACATCATTATCCAAAGTACATGTATGAAGACACGAATTGATGTCAACATAATTTATATACAACCAGAGATCTGAAAAATTGTGCTGTATATGTGTAATAAGAATTGTAATGCATTCTGCTGTCATTTATTTTTTTTAAAAAAATCAGTTTTAAAAAAAAGGGGGAGCATGTGGGCTGAGGAAAGACAAGAGATGGCTTCTGAAGGCCATTTTTCTGCACCATGGTCTGAAAAACATTTGACTACCCTCAAAAAGGAAATTCTGCTAAAGTGTCTAGGATGCATGCTTCAGTGATATAATCATATAGAATAACTCAGGAACAATATCCCACAAGACAGGGAGAGTGGATACTTTTGAGAGAATGAAGGGTTAATGATGGGTTGGGGAACACAAGGGCCTCTGAGATGGTAAAAACATTCAGTTGTTTTGATTTTGTTTGTTGTTTCATAGTTTGGGTATTTACGTTTATTTTGCAATGTCAAAGTTACCAATACCTGGGTTAAAGACACATTTTGTTTTTCAAAGCCTCCAGGTAGATCGTGGGAGTGTGGAAGTTGGAAACCAGCCATATTCCCCCATCACACATGAAAGAACACAATGTGCCCAGAGGACGTGCCTCTGGTCCTTGTGGTGGAAAGCACTTCATTGCTGTGAGGAGATCCGGGTTTGTCACAGAGAAGAGAGGTAGGCAAGTGAGGAACCTCAGAAAGACCCTATGGGAAATGGAGCTATTTCCCAAAATGATCCTCATTTCCACAACTTCCTTCTGAAGTCATTATTACAGCTTCCTGAAGCTCTAGGATTGTGAGGTAATAATAACAACAATATCTTGAACAAAAATAACCCAAGGCCAACCCATTCCAGCCTGGAGTAGTCTAAGGAGGCATCTTCAAAGGATTCATGCTTTTTCCAGAGTAGGAGGAAGAAGGACCAACTCTACTTAAACTACCATTGTTGCTAGGTCAGGGTATCTACTCACCTCCTTGAAATGCATGTCCCCTGGGAACAATGGGGACATCTCTAATGGCACAGAAAGAAAAGTACGCACTGTGTCCTGTGGTAAGACCAAGAGAGCATTGGTACCTCCTTTCCACCCCACCACTCCCAAGGTCTTATCACACTGGCAGCCAGGCAGCTACTGGACTCAGCTGCCTCATGGTTCTGCTGAGGCCAACATTTTCTCCACCCTCATCTTGACCCTTGCAGATGAGGGTCAAGCAGCACAGTGAGGTCAAAGAGGGCTTGCACTCAAGAACCAAACTATGCTGCGTCTTAGTCCTGGGCTTGCCTCTTAGGATCTATGCATTTGAGTAAATTATTGAATCTATCTGGTTCTCATCTGTAAAAGAGACAACTGCACCTCCCACAGAGAGTTTGTGCATGGATTAAGTGAAGTCAAATCTATGAAGTATCTGATAGAGACCCTGACACTTAGCACCTAGGAAATGGCAGTGTGAGGTAGTGTTATAATTAGGAAGAATTTATAAATATCTTTTTAAACCTGTAAGAAGATAACCTCCAGAATGGAAAAATACGGAAAGACCAATAATGCCCAAACTGTTAAGAATGAGAAGCAACTGAACACCCACATATCCTGGTAGAAGAGTGAATTAGTGCAACAATCCAAAAAAACTGTTCACCTGAGGCTACTGAAGCTGAACATGCATATTCCTATGACCCATCAATTCCACTCCTAGGTCTAACAAACCCTATAGAATTTGTACTTGTAGAGCCCAAAAGATAAGAAGGGTCATAACAATGTTTTTCGTAATAGCCAGAAGTTAGAAATTGCCCAAATGCTCATCATCAGTGGGATCAATAAATAAACCATGATGTATTTACACAATGGAATATTTCACAGCAATGAAACTGATAGATACCTGCTCCATTCAACAATAGGAATGAACCACATTAGAAAGAAAGAAAGGTTTTTAAAAAGCCACTAAATTCTGATGCACTTGGAAATATAAACTCCTTCTCCATCTTTTCCTGAAGTCTCCAGAAAGATGACCACTTCTTAGTGGTGGTAGCTAGCATTTCCCATGGTCAGATATGTATCTAAGAGAGTGACGTGTATCCATTTCTTTATTCTTCTAACACCTTATCAGTAGAAAGACTGTACTTTGTGTGCTGGGTATGGTTCCAATTTACACCTATTATCCCAGCAAAATTATTAATAGCACCCATTGTCTTCCTATTACTCTGGAAAGTTCCTTCCTTTGAAGAATAAATTACATCTCCATGCTGTCTATGAGGTGGGTTCCAATGAGCATCTTTTTAAAACAGAAATAAATAAATGGCACACAGAGAATCAAGGGAATTTGTCCAAAGTTCCAGAGCTAGTCCAATGTTCTTGAGATTCAAAAATTTCTTGAGGACTTAACTTTCTTCTTCATATGCAGTTTTAACTCATTTTCTGTTGTCCCATACTTCTGAAAATAGGACAGCTGCTCATCTGCCCACAGCTGACCCACTTCGCACACAATGGCCTCTCTGCATGCTCAGGACCTCAGGATGGAATCCATCCTCTGTCCTCTTTTTGTAATGATATAAATATGTTCCCTCTCACATTTATGTTTGTCATTATCCAATATATTTTCCAAGGCTATAGCCATGTCTATAGATGGTTCCCATTGTTCTGTTCATTTCTTCAACAAATTACCCAAAGAGCTCCTGCTATATGCCAGGCACTGCGGGCCTCCTTGGCAATCCAGTGGTAATAAATAAGACCAGCTCAGACCATGGTCTCAGAAGCTTACAGTCTGGTAGGAAAAACAATAGAGAAAAAAGTAATGGCTGCAAAAAGAACTCATTAACATTACGATGAGGGTGGTGAAGAATATAACAGGGGACTTGGGTTGATGGAGCTAGCAAAAGCTTCTGGTAAAGAGTGACATTTGAGTCCTAACAGATGATGGACTGGTAAAGGTAGTGGGGAAGAGTGTTTTGGCAAAAGGAACAGTACATGCAGAGACTCTTAGGATGGAAGGAGCTTCAGAGAGTGGTACTATGTGAGGCTGGTAAAAGAGGCAGGGGAAACTAGATCTGACAGTGCCTGTAGCCCAAACAAAGAGCTCAGTTATTCTAAGTGCAGTGAAGTAGTTGGATTCATTTAACAGTTAAATGGCATAATCCTATCTCTATGCAGTGCTTCAATTCCTGGCTTTCAAAGCATTGAATACTCTAAGCTAAGCAAAGAGGGAAGCCAACTCCATTCATCCATGTATCCCAAGAGTGTAGAACATTTTTAGAAATCATTTAAGAACAGTTTTTTTTTAACAAATGAACAGCCTCCCCCAACTGCCCTTGGTTACCAGAAATTTCTTTATCTTTCTCAATAACACATTGCCAACTAGTATACAGAGACTAAATCTGTCAAAAGTCTTGGACCACAGCCACCAATTGCATAATCTCACTGTTTGTCTTGTAGTCTCTTATTGTACTGAAAAAAGCATTACATACCTAAATAACAAGAATGGCACCCCTGAAGTTAGGCAATGCCATGACCTGAGATAGGTTCGGCCTCTGTCTCTTCGGTCTTGAATATTGATTTGTCTTTATATTTGCATCTTTGTTTATTTATGAATATGTGTGCCTGATTTATTCCAAGAGTGCTTTAAGGAAGCTTCTCAGGCTAGAGAAAATAGAACAAGTTTACATAACAGAAAGAGAACATAAATTCAAAAGAAGAAGAAAGTAAGAGGAAAAACAAGAATAGGGCCAGAGAAATGATTCAGGAATAAAATTTTTACCGAAAAAAGCATTCTTAGAGTTTTGGACATTTGGCGTTAAGTTTTCTAGAAGCCAATATTGTTGGGATTTGGGGGGCTAGTTAATCAGATTCTTCCTCAGAAGGTTCAGGACCAATTGAGAAATAGAGCTAAGAAGAGAATTAAAATGCTGTTTCTCTTCTAGTGCTGAAAAAGCTGGAGTGGAAAACTGGTTTGGGGTCTGAGAGCCAAAATGACCTTCCACATGAAGTGTACTGATTTACTCCTGGCCACAAGCAGAACAGCAGACAATTGCTGGCTCCAAGGAGCAGACCTACCGGTTGGTCCACTCATCACCCGTAGGAGGCAAAGACAGAAAATAAGAGCACCTTTGCCCTGAGCACAGGTGGCCCTAGGGAGGCACCGAGAAGCCAAATACACCACAATGGCCATTGTGCCAATGTCGCCAGTCAGTGAAATTACACCTTACTCTGTTTACACCTCACTCTGGAATTTGCTTATAAAAGACAGAGAGAATGGTAGGCACAAATCACAATCATGTTTCTACACGTTCCAGAAGACAGCTTTTCGCTGGTGAAACCAAAGTAAGTACATAGTTTTCAGTACTTCTCCAAGGTCTTATTGAAATGCAGTCTAGGTTGGGGCCGGCGGGCCTGAGATTTTGTACTTCACAGCTTTCAGGTGGTGCTGTGATGCTGTCCCATGTGCCACAGTTTGAAGAGAAATGAAAGGTAGAGCATCTAGAACAGAGGTTCCTAACTGGGGTCCATGCAGGACTCTTGAATTCAGAGAGTCTGAAGAAATGCACATCTTCAGTTTTGCTTGCTTCCAATTCAACGTTATCATTTCCTTCTATTATGAATGTAGACAACAAGGCACAGTAGTAGGAGCAGCGCCTGTGCCTCGGTCACCAGTGGAAATCTCAGGTCTTGTCTAGTCACTTTACAGTTGTTACAGATGCCTATCTCCAAATATTGCTTTCTGATGTCTTTATGATGTCTCTAAACATTAAGCATGACTGTTTGGAAATTACAGTGCTAATCAGGCCCACTGTGAGCGCTTGACATTTAATGTGTCAGTGATGAAACTTGTATATTATGAGCTCACAAACTAACAAATCAGGATATTTTAAAGTCATTAGAATTGCATTTCATTATAATTGGTTTTAAAGCTGTGTTTTATTATAATTGGTTAATCTTATGCATTTTTTATGCACTTAAAAATATTATTCAGGGAAAGAGTTCCTAGACAGCCCTGGAACTCCAAGACATAGCACAGAAATAGTTAAGAGCCTTTGATGTGGAAGGGAAACGGCCACTAACCCATGTTGGTGACGGCATGGTTTGCGGCTGAATTCCGGAGCCAGTCTCCCCCGGGTCTGAAACCTCCTTCCTACTGGGTGTGAGACCTTGGGCAAAGGCTTTTCCTCTCCGTACCTTGTAGCATGTATTTCAAAGGACAGTTAAAGGATTTAATGAGTTAGTGTTTTTAAGATGCATGGAACAGTGCCTGGCTCAGAGAAAATACCTTATAATAGAAAATGAGAGTACTAGCTTCAGATTCTTAACTGCTCAAGCTTCCATTCAGCACCCACCTGAGAGACAGAGATAAATATTGCAAAATCCTGGTCTCTAGGAGTCCACAGATTCCACAGGAGAGAGGGCAAGCAAACACACTGGAAACAATGAGCTCAGACTCAGAACAGAGGTAGGCACTGTGGGAACCCAGCAGAAGGAACTCCTGGCTGGGTGGGGGAAGGGCACAAATCTTGGCAAAATGCTCATCAAACACTTCCCCACATCGTTCTGACATAGGCAAATACATCCCATTTCCTCCTGGCTGTGGTTTCTGCTGATTTCTTGTTTAAATTCCCTGAAAAGCTCAGCATGCCTTTTAAAATCCTGGTAACCAGGCTCCTTGTTAGCAGTTTGCTATTTTGTTAGAGTTATTCCCATCTAGCCTCCACGCCACCGGGTGCTGGCACAATACCATAATCGCCTGACAGGTTTATGCCCCATGCCAACACCTTGCCAGGAGAAAAGAAATTCTGTTCTCCCTGCATCCCAAGAGATGGCTTGCTGACACCGGGCACTGCCTGCTCTTCCTGGGCAGAGATTCTCCAGCCTGCAGGACACAGTTGGAATGTGATTCCCACAGGAAAGCAGACCCAAGCCAGATTATGTGCTCTTGGCTCTTGGGAATTCCTGATTGTTGTCAAGTGATGAGTACTAGTAACTACTGCATCTCCTATTTTGTGGGCTTCTATATGTGCCAGGAACTGCAAACTTCTCATTGATATTAGGCAGCTAGGGTTGCCATACAAAAACACCACACACTGGGTGGCTTCAATCACAGGACTTTATTTTCTCACAGGTCTGGAGCCAGAAGTGGAAGATCAAGCCTGCGGTGGTGGGTTTGGTTTCTTCTGAAGCCCTCCTCCTTGGTTTGCAGATTACTATCTTCTACATGTGTCTTCAGGTGACCTTTCCTCTATGCATGTCTGGGTCTTATAAGGATACCAGTCATATTGTATAGGTCCCACCCCCAATGACATCATTTTCATGTAATTACCTCTTTGAAGACCACGTCACTAAATACAGCTACATTGTACTGGGCTTTAGGGCTTCAAGATAATGAATCTGACAGAGGATACAGATTCAACCCACAACATCACCTAAGGCCAAACAAGCCATTGTAGATGAGGATCTATGCTCTAAAAAGTTAGAACATGCCTACGTTCACACAGCCAGGGCAGCTGAGATTTGGAGCCAGTGTTCAGCCCACTCTACCTGCTTGCTTCTGGCCTAGTCCCTGGACTCACCTGGAGGACTTAGAGATCCCCAAGTCCTTCTTCCAAACCACCTGAATCAGAGTTCCAGAGGAGAGGACTTGGGATTCAGCATATTTTCCCGAACTTTCATGGATGCACTACAATGTACAAACCTCTTCCCAGTACAACGCAGACACCTACGGCTGCTCGCATCCCATATTCCAGCCTTTTAAACATCTGCTCTTGGATGTAGAAGCCCTGTGAGCAGTGTGTCCATTCTCAGGGACCTGCCCTTCTCTAGAGTTCATCTGTAGTGGGATGCAGTGCTGATCTTCCCTAGGTTCCTAGCAGAGTGTAGAGCATCCCCTGCATCCCATCCACCATGGCCATGTCATGCTCTCCCTCACCTTCCTCCTGACAGCCTCCCCTGACCTGCTGCCAGTCTCTGAAGCCCACTCTTGCCGGCCCACTCTTAACTGGTTTTGCAGTGACCTTGAGAAGCTCTAGCAGAGATAGAGAGGTCTGTGGACAGCTCCTCTGGGGAAAGCAGAGCTGGAAGCTGAGCTCAGCAGCTGTTCCCCTGATCACTCCCCCAGGGTCCAGTCCCAGAAATTCAATAAACAACAAGGCCTCCCTAGAAACTCTATGAAAACCATGCACTAGTTGGACTCATCCTGGGGTCTTTTTTGTCACTTAACATCCTTATAAGGGTATGTATGAAACACACACACACACAAAAAAAAAAACCTGCTCACAAAGTGGACAATTTAACAAGTTTAAATTGTATACTCCTATGAAACTATCACCAAAATCAAAAGAATGATTATATCCATCATATCCAAAATTTTCTGTCTGTTGGTAAACTCTCTCTTGTTTCTTGCTGGCCCTACCTACTTATGTTAGTCAGTTGTTTGTCACTGTAGCAGAAAACCCAAGATAATCAACTTAAAGAGAGGAAAGGTTTGGTTTAGCTCAGAGTCTAGGGGGTTTCAATCCATTGTCTGTTAGTCTGTTGCTTTGGGGCGTGCAGTGAGACATCGTGATTGGAGTCCCGGCAGAGGAAGCTGCTCACTTTACAGCAGCTTGGAAGTGAAGGAGCAAGAGGAATAGGCCAAGGGCACATCCCCAGTGACCTAACTTTCTCTTTCTGGTCCCCAATAACACCATGAGCTGGGGAACATGCCTTTAACACAAGGGCCTTTGAGGGACACTTACCCAAACCATAGTACCACTCATCCACCCTCTACTCCCCATCTCTCCAACCCCCACATTCCAAGCAACTGTTTTGGCTATTTCAATTAATTACAATTAAGTAAAATTAAAAATCAGTTCTTCAGTATCACTAGCCACATTTCAATGTTCAATAGCCATTTACAGTCACCATCTGAGACATAGCCAATATTGAAACTTTCCATCATTGTAGTTCCTTCTATTGGACGGCACGGCTCTAGATACTGGTTCCTGTTCCCTTTCATAGTGTTAGACAAACCTGATCCAAACTTCCTTCTGGGCTCATCTTTTAAGCTGTTGTGGTTTTGAGGAGCTTCCTGGGTGTCAGACTACTAAGCATTTTATGGATGTGTTATTGCATTAAATAATCAGAATGGTGGGGGCTGGGGTTATGGCTCAGTGGTAGAGCGCTCGCCTCACACATGCAAGGCCCTGGGTTCAATCCTCAGCACCACATAAAATAAATAAATAAATAAATAAATAAATAAATAAATAAATAAGGTTATAAAAAAATAATAACCAGAATGGCCCTATGAGATGGGAAGGATTACAGGTGGGAAAACTCAGACACAAGAAGGGTAAGTGGACGGGAGGGCTGGCATGGTTTCCAGGGTTAGCTCTTACCCTGCACTAGGCTGAGGCAGTGTAATGAAGTGTTTTGAAGCAGACACAGACTCTGGAGTTTGCCCATGTGGGTTCCAATCCTGGCCCCACAACCTCCCAACTGGGTGACCTTGGGAAAGCTGTCAATTATCTATGCTTCAGTTTCCTGTATATTACATGAAAATAAAAATGGAACCCATCTCATATGACCGTGATGAGGACTGAACGAGTTAAAATACACAGAACACATAGGATTTTTCATGTTTCCTTCCTGACGCCCTTTTTCTCACTCCTGTCCTGTACCACTCTGTGCAATGCTCCAGTATCTCAGAAATAGGAGCCAGGGCCTTGAATAATGATGAAGCATTTATTCTTCGCACCATCCCTCTCTCTCTCTCTCTGCCATCTCCTGCATCCCCAGAATCATTTTCCCACTCCACTGACTTTTCAGAAGAGGTGAATGATGTTAGATTCATAATCTTTGCATTCCTTTCTTCATTGCCTTTGAATGTTTCAAGTCCCCATCAGAGCAAGAAAGCAGGTGCTTTCTCAAGGAAACTTGAGCACCCGTATTACCACTGTAGGAACCATTGTGGCAGATTATCATTGCAAGAATCATTAAGTCTGTGTGAAAATTCACCAAGGGAAGATTGGTTTGGGAAGAACAGATTTATATAGAAATGCAGGTGTGGACAGACCAAAGACTGACTGGGATGGTAAGATTCATCCATTCATAGGGATTTTCTTGCCTTAGGGAACAGTTTCTTTTCTCTTTAAATTCCAGCCCACTCCCCTACCCACCTCCAACATCTGACTCTGAGGAAAGACTTTCATTTCTTTGAAGAAGATAGAGGAGGGAGACACATCTCACTCCACTCTTCAATGACACCCAAGTCCCCCATGCAGGTGTCCACCAGCTATAGTACTGGACGAGGGGACCTTGTAGTTCCCCATTCAGTGGCACAGTATGGAAGGCCATATTCCATGGCCAGAAAAAGCTATAAAAAACAGACACTAATACACATGCACCCACACACTCCAACACACTTTCACACCAGCCTATGTTCATTCAACCTCATAATTTTTCTATTCTGTAGTTTCCATCCTAACATGATAAAAATTTGTATCCAGCTGAAAAATGTTAAGAATCCCTTCCTGACTACAAAAACCAACATTTTTTTTTTTTTAAGCGGACAGGGTTTAGATTAGTGAAACCAGAGATCTATCCTGAGAGCATGAAAAAGTTTTGCTTAGGGAAGTATTGATCCTTAGAAACACAATTTTATTTTCTTGGACAATTAAAGGGAGATTATGCTACTAGGCCTAAGAAGATGGTATCACTACTTATCACCTGGAGTCCAGCAGATAACATCTTAATTTAAAAGACCCTAAAGGTCAATGTTTATTTAGTTCCTTACAATAATCTGTTTTGCTATAATTCTGTTCTTCTATTTAATTTCCTTATCTAGAGCAGCATTTTCAATTTGCATTTTACAGAACAATAGATCCATGAGGTGTTAATGAGTATCCCCAGGGTTTTAGAAAAATAAGTGGTTTTATAAGCAAATAAGTTTGGGAAATGCTGGGCTAAAGGAAATGTAAAAGGGTTCTTTACTACAAGCCTTCTCAGAACCTCTAATATGTTAATGTGTCTTATGAGTCCAAGGGCTGAAACAAGATTAAGAAGTAGGTTTGAAAAATGTATGACACAGAGGCCAGAACCTAGTAATAACCAATTGACATTAACTGCTATAGTTATTAGCTATCATAATTTGAAGCTTTCTCAAACTGACATATTAAGCGTACCTTTCTTACCTAGAACAACTCCCTGAATTTAAAGTTCCATGGAACACACTTTGGGAAAAGCTAACCTATTTATCACTCCCTACTAATATTTAATGTACATTTTTTTCTCATTTCTACAAGCAAAGGAAATATGATGTCATGTGTAAGTACACAAAATATGAAAGAATCTTATATGTGATTTTGAGAGCATTTATAGTCCAGAAATGAGCCTTGTTCTTACTTGGGCAGAATTTCATTTATTCTGACACTCTCATCAGAGCTAATGGTTTTAATATCTTTATATGGTTTTAATTACTTTACATTTACCTCAAACACAATCACACATGTGGTTCATTTTTAATAGAAGTGCCTTTAATGAAGGAAGGACTTTGGGAACATAGAAAAAGTTCACCTTTATTTATTTCTCCATTCATCAAAATATGCAAACATGCACAAATGTGCATGTGCATGCACACACACACACACACATACACACACATTCCACTAAATATAACATATAGTGAACTCTCCATTAAGTGTCAAATACAGTTCTAGGCACCAGGGATGAAACAACGAATCAAATGGATTGCATCCCCTGCCCTCATGGAGTTTATATTCTAGTGGAATAGAGAGGATACCCAGATAAAGAAGAGAGCATACAGTCTGTTTGTATAAGTGCTCCAGAGAAAAGTGGTGGCACACCCCTTTTAATAAAAAAAGTTGAGAAGACTACACTGAAAATGAGGATTTGAACAGAGACCTAGACCTGAATGCAGTGAAAAGTCATGCAGAGTGTGGAAGCTGGTTGGAGCATTTGAGTAACAGCAAGAGACTTGGTTGGAGTATAGCCAGCAGCAGGAAGAGTCACAAAAGTCTGAAAGTCCATGGGAGGAAGAAGGGATGGGGTCATTTGGGATCTTGTAAGTTCTGAAAGCACTTTGACTTTTGCTCTGCAGAGCCACTGCAGGATTTTGAGCAGAGGAGCAAAGAGATCTGCTTTATTTTGCAAGATGACACAATCTGCTAGGTTGAGGTTACCTGTGGTGGCTGTGGGAGGGCAAGGGTGACAGCAGGGGGCATAATCCAGGCATGAAGGACAATGGTGGCTTGAACCAGAGAGGAAGCAATGGAGGAAGCTCCAGACATGAAATCCATTATGGAAGAGATAGCATCAGCCTCATTGGACATGTCCCGCAAGGAAAGCTGGATAAAGACAGGTGAAGGAAGACTGCTTTGAGATGAAGGTATTCTGCAGCCACAGTTGATCCTTGTTCAGTGGGCAAGTCAGACTGCAGCCTGTCAGCATGTGCCATTGTCTTCCTACCCAAAGAAATCCACACAGTCAAGATCTAAATCAAGATGACTGGTGAATTGCCATAGCTACAGGTGCCTGGCAACCAGGATTAGACGGATGGCCATTGATCTGTGGATTCCCAACCCCTCCCCAGGGGTGTAGTACACTATAATGGGCATTGAAATTCCTGAAGTGGTTCAAAGCAGAAGGGAAAGCATCCAGTCACCATCTCATTGTGTCTGATTGCCTTTTACCTCCCACAGAGAAACATCTGCTTAGGTGTTGCACTAGATTCAGGCTTTAGGGGTCACATCACAGACTACCCAAACTAGCCATGAGTAGAAAGCTTCAGAGAATAGGTGCAAGTTCTGAAGACAGAGTCAAAGAAATTGGTTAATAGGACAAAGGAAACAGGTAAACAAAAAGAAATTTGACGGGAAAATGCTGGAATACAGAGAGGAACAAAGTGAACAAGAGACAGAGTAAAAGGGGATAATTCAGGAGTCAGCAGACCGTGGTCAATGGGCCAAATGGGTGTCCTGCCTGTTGTTTATATATAATTTTCTTTATTGGAAAATAGCCACATTCACTCATTTATATACTGTTTATGGCTGCTTTCATGGAACAGCGGCAGAGTTGAGTACTTATGATAGAGACCTTGAAGCTCATAAAACCTTAATACTTACTAGTTGGCCATTTACAAAACGCTATGCCCCCACTCTCAGTCCAGTTGTTCCCAAGTAGGCTGGAGGACTACGGTTACCATGTCTTGCTCACCAAGATATGCAGTGCAGTTTGTTACTGAACGATGGTGGAGCAAAAGCAATGGGAAAACAATACTAACAGGTTTCAAGGATGCAGCCAGGTGAGAAGTCCTGTCACAAGCTCAGCTCCTTCCCTTGGCTGGTGAGGTACCTGACGGTGTCCATGGATGTGGACCTGACACCACACACAGAACAAAGAGAAAATGGGAAACAAGGGAGAGAAAGGAGGAAGAGCAAAGGAGAACTGCCTCAGGAACTGATCATCACAATGTCTTAATCAGGTTCACTGCTGCAGAGTAAGTTTTGTCTGTAAAAACTCAGATGTTGAACCCCTACCCACCCACCAAGGTGATGATATTTGGAGATGGGGCCTTTGTAAGGTAGTAAGGTTTAGATGAGACCTTAAGGATGAGGCCCTCGTGATACAATTAATGCCCTTATAAGAAATAATAAATATATTATGTGTTCTTTAAAAATACAAAAAGTAAGTTTTTAAGTGTAAATTTAAAATTTTTTAAGAGATGTTATAATCATTTCTTCTGGTACCACTGGGCATTTCCTTCTTTGGAAACCATAATTATTGATTATACAACCAATTAGTTGCAGACTATTGCATGTTTCCCGAGAAGGCAGCTGTCTGCAAGCAAGCAAAGGAGCCCTCATCAGCATCCTACCATGCTGGTTCTGTGATCTCAGATTTCCAGACTCCAGAACAAGGAGGTGGAACATTTCTGCTATGTGAGCTCCACAGCCTTGGCGTTTTGTTATAGCAGCCTGAACTGACTGAGACATTCACCAAACTGTTTGATAGAATCATTGGTGTAGTTAGTGACTGAGGAATTGTGGCTGAAAGAAGATCACAGAGACAGGAGCTCTCCTATCCCTATCTCCAGGAAGGCCAGGTTTCAATTTTATCTCTTCCAAATACACAACCAGAAGTTAACTAGGAAAACTGGAACTGGAAGAAGATAGTGGTTTCAGTTTTCTCAGAACTCCTTTTTAGTTAATGGCCCATCATCCCCCAAGGTTTTCCTGCAGTACCACCATTTTCTGCTGATTATTTTCTGGAATCAGATCCCTTAGAAATGGGCCCCAAAAAGCTAAAATAGCTAAGGTTCAAAGCTTCAAAGATTGTGGTTAGTTTCTTTCTTACAACTTTAGTTGGTCTTGAGACTAGAGACCACCTAAGTTGTCACCTCTACTGGGTTGGAAGGGTTTGAAGAGGTTCTGGCCCTCGATAATTCAAAGAACTACCCTGTACTTTGGAAGAAGAAAGGTAAAATAACAATCATACTGTATTATAGTTCTTCCATGCACCCACATAATATTGATGGTCCCAAAGAGAGATAGAGAGGTATCTATTATTCCCCCAAAAGCTTTTTTATCCTCTGTTGAGTGATACAATTGTGCTTGACTTGATGACAAAATAATTTAAGACCTTTCTCTAAAAATGTTGGGCCAGGATATCAAAATGCTGTGGACAATGCTAGAATTGTTTCTCAATGCCTTGAGGTGATACAAGTAACTCACCTCTAAAAGGTTGGCATGGTTGTCTCAGGGGTCCTGCTCTGTCTACAGAATGACCCTCTGCCCCCTCTCTGCTTTGAAGACCACAAGACAATCAGATAAGTACATCCCACAGGAAGCTCATTTTTTCTTTTCTGAGGAGCTATGGGCAATGGTGATATTTTTCTGTTATGAGTTTTGCCTTTTTGTTCTCAGGAGTTTTCTGTCTTTAGATTGTTTATTTCTGTATTTACTGTTGCTGTGTTAACCTGAAAAGGGTGTAGTGGGAGAGAAATGCTCCTGGGCTCTGACCCCGTCGGGACACCAAGGCTGGGGCTCACAGTCTGGCTTCTCACTGAGCTGTCAGTGCTGCTTGGAATTTTGCCTCTTTTTTTGAAATCTGGTGAAGGTTGAAACACATATTTAAATTTCACTGATCTGAAAGAGGCTAATAGAAAAATTGGCAAGGCATGAAGAGGTCAAGAGCCAAGGGAGAAATACAAATATGGTCAATAAACATGCTAATAAATGTAAGTTTCACAATAATCAAGACTGCAAATGCAAATTCCATCAATGAGATTCTATTTTTATTTTTCTTTCCTTTCTTTTTTTTTTTGCCCATCATATTAGCAAATTCCTTTTTTATTTTTTTTTAAAGATAATACCCAAAGTTCATGAAGATAATATTCATGGGTCATGTGGGTGGAGAGATTAATAGAATCATGAACTCAGTATGTACAGTAAAATTTGAAACGATTGTTTTCAAAGATAATTTAATAAAAGACTTTTAAAAACTTAAAATTTTTACATAAAATGTTTACTCTAGAAATATATCCTATGGGATTTCATGCCTACAAATATAAAAACTAAAGAAATATAGTTTGCGGATATGCAGGACTCATAGTGAGTGTGATGAATGATTTTGTCAACTAGGATGGGCATGGTGCCCAGATATTTCATCATACTTTACACTTGATGTTTCTGTGAGGGTGTTTTTGGATGAGATTAACATTTAAATTGGTGAACTCCGAATAAAGCAGATTGCCCTCCATGATGTGGGTGAGCCTTATCCAGTTAGTTGAAGGCTTCAATAGTACAAAAACTAGGCATCCCCAAGCAAGACAAGATTCTGTCAGCAGATCATTCAAATAAGAACTAGTGTTATTTCTGGACTATAAATATTCCCAAAATCAGATAGAAGATTCCTTTACATTTTGGGTTCTGTCACAAATGTCTCTAAATATTCATAGGGAATGATGAGTAGGTCAGCCTTTCCCAAAATGTGTTCCTTGGAATTCTAAGTTGAGGGAAGATAGGGACCCTTAATGTGTCAGTTTGGGAAAGCCTCAAATTATGATAGCTAATAATCATAGAAGTTAATGTTTATTGGTTATTACTATGTACTGGTCACCATGCCATACATTTTTCAAACTTATCTCTTTAATTTTATTCACCCCTTTAACTCCTAAGACTCATTAGCATATTCAAGGCTTTGAGAAGAACCCCTTTAAATTTCCTTTACCCCAGATTTCAAAGGTGTTTGCTTGTAGAAAGAACCACTTGTTTTTCCAGCACCTTGGGGATATTCTTTTACAGGTGTCAAAAGTTAAGTCTGAAAGAAATAAACTAAATTTTCTAACATCACACACATCAAAGTGTGGTTTCAAAAAAATGACTGTGTCCAGCTCAAGTTATTGGTATCATGCTACACATGTTCAAGGAAAGGCTTACAAAGAGAGTTTGCATTAAAATGCACACCCAGCCCCTCCCCAGGCATTCTCTGAACTCATTCTTCCAAAGTGTGGTGGTCGAGGTAGATTCCAGTCCTCACCACACAGACAACCCGGACCTGGGACCAAAGTGGGCAGACCCTAGGAAGACAGGCTGCTCCCTATAAGAGGCCTGGGCCAGCCAATCTTCTGTGCAGCCCAGAACCCACAACCTTGGCAGTCCCTCCTCATCTCAGAATGGGGAATGGCACATTCTGCATGCTTGGCTCTCCCAGTAGATGTGAGGAAAGTACAGTGTGAGCACCTACACCTACGGAACGCCAGTATCTGTCTATTAAATGTCATTACAGATGTCATGGAGAATGAGAGAAAAACAAAAACATCTCTATTTCAGTGTAGGAAAGAGGAAGGAAGAAAAATGTTTCCAAGCATTTGCTTAATCACATTTCTGCAGGGGGAGGGGAAATCACCTGTAAATCTTTCCTCTGTGGTTGATTCAAAGCGGGTGTCTATTCCCTATGGAGATGGATGTTTATAACCCCTCCTGGCTGAACACAGAGCACAGGCCTTGCACTCCTGAGCCAGCACCCTGGGAAGCACATCAAAGCAGCTTTGTTTAAACCAGGACATGCCCCGCCCCACAGCCCCTACCCTCACCCTCTGGATCTTCTTACTCCCTTGGTGGAATCTGCAGTAAGCTCTGCAGCTGACCTCAGAGGTCACCCCACAAGCCCACAAGCACTTTCCTGTTTGAAACTTGTTCCACCGGCTGTATTTCCACCGGCACTGAGTCATTCATTATTCCTCAGCCCTGACATCCATACCCCATTAGATGAAAGAGTCTCACTGTCCCCACCACCCAGAACACAAAGGCAGCAGTGGTTTGGGTTGTTTAGATTTGCTTTCAGTTTTTTTTTTTTAAATAAAAACCTATGCTGCACTTTTTTTCTTATTATAAAAGCAATACATGTTTGTCATAAAAATATTCAAACAGTGCAGATAAGCAGAATGGAGAAATAAAAAGCATCCATTAGTGCATCAAACAAAGAATAAGCACGGTGAGCATGTTGGAATACATCTTTCCAGACTTTTTCTCTGCAGAGATATATCCATTTAATGTTGCAAAAGGAGATCTCACTGAACATCCTGGTAATGAACTTCCTTTTTTTTTTTCATTTGGCACTACGTTGAGAACATTTTTCCATGTCATTAAATATATTTTTTTCTATTTTGCAATATGAACAAAGTTTGGTAGCTTTTGTCTGAATATAAAAGCAATTAAAACTTAAAATTTCATACCCTCTCTCTCAACCATTGATCTCCTGGGGGTGTTGCAGAAAGACTGGGGGTAAATCAGAAGAAGGCACACTTGATTTTTTTTTTCCATTTGAAAAACAGGGACATTGCCAATATTCTCTCTAAATAATTCCTAGGAGTTATGATTGGACCTGGTTTGGGGAGCTCTATGACACTCAAGTGGAAATATGTTCCCATCTATCTTATGTCTTCAAGTCAAAATAGAAGAGGCCCAAGTCCTTCCTTCCTGATCCATCTCGGAAGTGATAGATACTCTTATCATCCCTCCTGGTCAACTGCCTCTCCATGAATGATACAAAATGCAAGTCTCTAGGCTGCAAATTGTAGAAGAAGAGGTTCAACCTAACTCCCTCACCAGTGGGGAGACGATGGGGATCTGCCTGCCCACCACTGTCCCCACTGTCTCTGCTTCCCCAGGGCCAACAGAGGCTGCAGTTGCGTTGTGCTGCTGCACGGCCCAGGTATGGTCCAGTTCCCCGCACGCACAGCAGACACTGTCCTATGAGGGAGGCAAGCCCCATTCCAGGTGCCCCTGGCTTAGTGTCCAGCTCCTCAGCCCTTTGACTCCTGCAGAGAGCCTTCCTTTCCATGGCTCCAGCCAGAGAAGCCAAGTCAAAAGCTCATCACTTGCAGAAGTATCACTTACTTTATTCATAGCCACACACTTGCAACCTATCATCTCCTTCCTTAGTGCAAAAGTGCCAAAGTTTCACTTCATTCCCCCTCTGTTCAATAAGGACACCTGGAGAGGGACTAAAGAATTCAGACAGTGGAGAGAGAAAAAAAAAAAAAACCTACAGGGTGGCTTTGTCTCTTTGACCCTGAAACATGAAGTTGCTGGCTTTCTGTTTTCAAAACAACAGGGAATGCTAACATCTAATGAGAGACCAGACCTCCCCCGGGGAGTCCAGGGTTGGGGAAAGGCTCTCTCTTCCTGACAGGGCAGGAATCCTTTTCCTAACTCACCTCGCGTTCTCCAGCCCAAACATAACCAAGGAAGTAGTTCAATGTGTCTCCTAATTCAGTAAAAAAAACAAAAGCTAGCTAATTTTAAGTAGGTTATTCTGTTATACAACAAAAAGTTGATCTTCAGTGGATCACTTCATTTATCTTTATTTTTTTTATTATTATTATTATTATTTTATTTTTGGAGAAGTGCCAGGAATTGAATTCCAGGGGCACTTGACCACTGAACCACATCCCAGCCCCATTTTGCATTTTATTTGGAGAAAGGGTCTCATTGAGTTGCTTAGTGCCTCGCTTTTGCTGAGACTTGCTTTGAACTTGTGATCCTCCTGCCTCATCCTCCCAAGCCTCTGGGATTGCAGGCGTGTCCCACTGCACCTGGCTTCATTTATCTTTAAATGAGCAATTACTGATAGTTTTCAGAGAAACGAACTAGTGCCATGAAACATTTCCAGTGTTGGGTTAAAAGAAACACAAGTTGTTCTTTCCCTACCACTAACCACACATGTGACTGAGCAAAGCATTAGAACCTCTGAAACTCAATTTCTCTTTCTGCCTAAAATTCTGCTTGCCAGTGGAGCCTTAGTGCCCAAACTTATTAGCTAAGAATCCCTTCTTCCCTGAACAGTACTTAAGAATTCACGACCAGCACTTCCCAGAGCAACAGAGTATTCTGTGTATTTTCATTTTATAATTGCCAGGGGCGGGGGTGAAAATATTCCCCAAACTATAATTTATAAATCATACAACTTTGAGCAAGCTGTCCAGGGTCTCTGAAATTCAGTTCCTTCAACCATAATAAAAACAGACAGATTCTATAGGCCAAGGACTACTCTAAATCTTTCAGTATATTAACTCATTTAGACTTCACATTAAATAGATACTACTATCATTATCATCTTTGTAGGTGGGAAAACTAGGTAAAAGAAGTTAAATGATTTTTCTCAAGGTCACACAGCTAAGTAGCAGAGCTAGGATTCAAACCCGACAGTCTAGCCCCAAAGTCTACATTCTTAAATCTATGCTGTACCACCTTTGGCCTTGAGAATATGAAGTGGTAAGTGGGCTTAACTCATGGGATTGTTGAAAGGGTTAAATACATCCATAACACTGTATCTAATATCACTAAGTTCTCAATTTAGGGGAGTCAATATTACTATACTATCATTTTCTAAATGAATTTTTTAAATTATTAAATTGCAAGTTGAAAATGACTAAAATCTGTGTAATAACAAGAAAAACTCTATTGTTATACAATGCATAGTGAACTAAAATATAAAAATAGCATTGAGTTTTCATTATGCCTATGAGCAAATTATGTTCACCCTTTGGTAAGTGTATCAGTCAGTTATGGCTGCATAACAAACAATAAGCACATATTTCTTATATGCTTGCTACTTAGCAGCCCTGGATCCACATGATACAGGGCTTATCTGGACACCTTTACTTCAAGTTGCAGGTCCAGCTTGATACAGGTTGGGCTTAGGTCTGCTTCATGTAAGTCCATTTAGGAATCAGGCTGAAGGGCCAGCAGCCACCTGGAGGAAGCTCCCCTTGTAGCAATGGCAGTGGTAACAAAGGCCAAGTGCAACTGCACAAACGCACTTCCATCCTCCATGTGCCTTGTGTTCACTTATATACCACTGGTCAAAGCCAATCCGATGACTGAGTCCAACAAGCAGTTCACGTCTAGACAATGAGAGCTAATGATAATGACAAGGAGGAGGAGGAGGAGGAAGAGGGCCAACATTTATTAACTGTGCAGTATCCTAGGTGCTATGTGGAGCCACTTACATCATCCTCAAAAAAATTCAGTAAATAATTCCATCTTATAGAAAATAAACCAAGACACAGAGAGGTAAGTAATTTGTACAAAATAACACAGCTGGCCCCTGGCAGAGCTGGAATTCCAGCCAAGCAGGCCATCTTCAGATCCTGCACTCTTAAGCATCCATACCCTTCCAACCCCTCCACACACTCCTGCCCACCACCCCCACCTCTCCACCCCCTTAAGTAAAGAATTGCTGACACAGAGCACGCCCCCTCTATGAGGGTTTGCAAACCAAAGGCCTGAACTCTCAAAGGCACACTTAACAAATCAGATCTTGCGGGCAGGTGTGGGCAAAGGGCACCAGCCTCCAGTGTTGACTCTGGTGAGCCTGAGACTGAGAGGTCATTCAGCAGAGTTCAATTTCTACCTTGATGGGCACCGAGTAAACCCACCAGGAGGGCGTGACTGCCTGGCTCCCCCTCAGATAAAAACAGTAGAAATAAGGGACTTGCACAGAACATTCCAGAAAAGGAAAAGAAAATGCTGGGAGGCGCCCAGCTGGCCCCTCCCGTGGAGACAGGGTGGAGAAGCAGGCCAGCCAGGCAGGGTGGGGTGCAGACAGACAGACAGACAGACAGACAACCTCTCTACAGGTTCCACACTTGGTGGTTATTCCACTCAGGTTATTTCACTCTTTACTCAAGACAGCTTCCAGAATATTCTAAGCAACAGAGATTGAGTAAAACAGCAAATTCATTCAGACCAGCTTCTTGGCTTCCCAACCCTTCCCAGAACACCCTGAGGCCTGTTCTTTTGCAGCCTCAACCATTGATGGCAGTTAAGAAAATACTAATTTCTCATCCAACAAAAACCAAAGCAAAACACCAAAACCTGGGAGCCATTATACACACAGGCATCCAACTCAGCTATTTCAAATACAATTATAATATTCATTACTCAGTAGCTAAGACAGAAAATGCAAATAAAAACCAACACCCTGCAAAGAGACTGTTTGGATGAATCAAACAGGGAAGACATTATTTGTTTGTAAGTGTCCAATTCTGCCCATCACAGATGACCTGACAAGTGGCTGGTGAAAAGAATGGCTAAATTTAAGCTGCTGACAGCCCTTCCAAAGAAATCCCACAAAGAGGCTGCCAGCAATTCCCTTTTCTTAGAAATAATAGGCAATCATATTAAGTACAATAATAGAAAAATCACAGAGTCTGAACCCTCCCATTAAAACTGGGTCACTCTTAACCTGCGCGGGTGTTGTGGAGCAGCCCTATCTCCCAGCAAAGACTGCTGTTCGCATGGTGATTGGCACATACCTGATTAACAACCCGCAGGGGCTGCAAAATAATTCATTCATCTTCCACCTATGGGCCTCCAGATACATCAGCCTCGAATCACCAACAGGAAGAAAATTAAGAGATTAAAGAGGTAATTTTTTTTTTTCAATAGAGTTTTGAACCTCTTTGCATGCACACAGGCTCAGCCTTGGTTCACGGCTGGCTGCTGACACACACACACACACACACACATACATACACACACCCTGCCCTTGTGTGGTCCTCACATAAAGTTCTCAGAAAAGGCTGGGATGTTGGTGGAGCATCTGCCACCTCACTGCTCTGGTTCTATTGTCTCACATACAGGAAACCAGAGACAATTCCATAAAAGTGGAAAGGAACCTTCTGGAAACCTGAAGAACCTGCTACACCAAGGAAGTGGGAAAATGACGAACAGATCCCCCAAAAGATGGCAAGGATGGGTTGAGCAGGGTGTCTGTTATCAGTTGTCAGGAGAAAGTCTTTTCAACTGTTTTAGTCAGCCTTTTCATTGCTGTAACCAAAAGATCTACCAGAACAATGGTAGGGAAGGAAAAGTTTATTTGAGGGCTCATGGTTTCTGAGGTCTCTGTTCACAGACAGCTGACTCCATTCCTCAGGACTTAAGGTGCACAGAACATCATGGCGGAAGAGTGTGGCAGAGGGAAGCAACTCACATGATGATCAGTAAGCAGAGAGAGAAAGAGAGACTCCCCTCACCAGATACTAAATATATACCCCAAAGCCACGCCCCCAATGCCCACCTCCAGCCACACCCTACCCACCTTCAGTCACCTCTCAGTTAATCCCATCAATGGGTTGATTCACTGATTTGATTAAGGCTCTCATAACCCAATCATTTCTCCTCTAACCCCTCTTGCATTGTCTCACACATGAGCTTTTGGGGAGACACCTCACATCCAAATCATAACTTCAACCTTTTCTCTGGTCTCCCCCGCCCCTCTTTCTTGATCCTCTTACCATCATTACTGTCAAGTTGTGAAGTTAAAATCAGTTCCTGAGATGACCATCGCATTCCACCATCTTTCCTACCCCTATGTTCAGTGGGTGGACAGGGCCTCCCCTTTGCCTCCTATCTAGAGTTCACTTAATCCCCCCATCCCCGCCCAACACACACAGCACATTATGGATCAGCATCCTTAAATCAGAGAAATCAAAAATAAAGACTTCCAAAAAAATCAAATCCTGAGAAAGCATCACCTTTGAAAAAAAAAACAAAACATGATCTGGGACCTGCTCTAGGCTGAGCATCTCAGCCTCAATGATTCCACTATGGAAGGTGGAAGCCATTTCTATGACCCTTTTAAGGACCCTGTGTACTACAAATCAAGGGTCATAGAGAGTACACAGGAGAAAAAAAACGGGGAAGGGGAGACGGGGGACAAGGGTGAGAGGAGGAGAAAGCCGAGCCCATGGAGATAAGGCTGTGGAGACAGAGAGAAAACCCATGGAGGGCCACACTGCCACACGAATGAACCTTGACATCATGCCAAGGAAGTGAGCCAGTCAAAAGCCCACCCACAGTAGGAGTCCACTCACATGAGGCAGCAACAGGAAGTGGAATGGTGGCTGTCAAGGGACAGGGGAGGGAGGGATGGGGAGTTGGTGTTTGTAGGCAGAGTTTCAGTTTGGGAAGATGAAACATCTTGAGATGGATGGTGATCACGGTTGCACAACAAGGTGGATGTTCTAAGCCACTGGATATCACACTTAAAAATAATTAAAATGGTAAATTCTGTGTTATGTACATCTGATCCCAATATTTTTATTAAAGGTGGTACACAGGGTGTGTGATGGTTTGAGTGTGTGGAAGGCTGGGTGTGGCAAGAAATAGATTCCATGTCACTCTGAACAGTTCAGGGGCAGGAAGGTGGGCCTGGAATTTGGGAGGTGCAGCTGGGTCATCAGGCATCTTTAGGAAATGACTTCTCACAGGGTCTGACTTGGGGACTGAAATCTTTCTACCTGACTAAAAGGAGGATAAGTCCTTTGTTGAGAACCACCCCAAGTGTACAGCAGATCCTGGATCTCTACTCACTCGGAGGTGTCCAAGGCAACCAAGGCCCTGGTGCTCCATGCCTCTCTTATAAAGTGAGGGGAGAATAGAAAAAAGTTCCTGAAAAACTGTGCATCAACAGTCTTTCAGCCTGAGAATAAAACTCCTAGTAAATCTAACCCCATGGAAGTCACCAGAACCTTGTGCAGGAAACCAGAGTTGATTGGTATCCAGAACTCCAGCTGCAGTGAGCTCTGGTGGATTAGTCTAGGTAGCAAGTGCTCCGTGGGTGGACAGGGCCTTCCTCAGTGATGGCGTTGTTCAAGAGGGCAACCTTCCCATACAGTCTGGGAACCACCACTGAGGGAGACCCAGCTCAAAATGAAGTGTGGGCTGGCAGCTCACTTCGGCAAAAAGCCGCAGGCCAGCATCTTTCCTGTCATTACTCCTGTCTCTGGCCTTGGCTTGTTTTCTCAGCTTTACTACTTGGCTTGTAATGTTCTTTCCCTGCTTTATTAAAAACTGAGATAAATAAATCTAATAAATCTCTAAGTTTTTTTTCCCCCTCAAGCCCCTTCAACAATTTCTAATATCACAAAGTTCATCCTTCCCACAATAGGAAGTTAACAAAACAGCTGGTGTGTTCCTAGAAACATATAGATCCAGACAACAAAGGGAAATCTTTCATTATTCAGAAGCCTCCCACTCCTGGTACTAAAGTCACTTGCTGTGATTTGATTTAAGGAGAGAAATGGAGTGATACCTGAGCAGCTAGTGTGCTTCAACTACAGAACCAGCCATTGGGTGTGATAAGGACCCATTAAGTTAACTATTACTGGGAGTGTTCCTAGCATTGAGTTCCTAAAGCTTTATACCCCCATTACACACACATACACACACACACACACACACCCCAACTCTCCCTTTTTTTCTTTTTTTTTTTTTTTTTTTGGTACCAGGGATTGAGCCCAGCTGCTTAACCATTGAGTCACATCTCCAGCACTTTTTATATTTTATTTAGAGACAGGGTCTCCCTAAGTTGCTTAGAGCCTTGCTAAGTCGCTGAGGCTGGCTTTGAACTCTTGATTCTCCTGCCTTAGCCTCCAGAGTTGCTAGGATTATAGGCATGTGCTACTGTACCCGGCTCTCCTTTATTTTTTTACAAATGGTGAATCACAGAATTCTGAAGTTCGAAAGGCTCTAAGGCCATTATTTTTATAGACTCACTGGATCCTGAGGATTAAAGAATATAGAGTCTGAACCCAACGCTCTCCATTATATGTATTATAATTAACACATGTCTACTGTACAGCCCATTAGTAATTTTACCGACCTCTATTAGCACTTTGCTCATTTAACGTTAACTATTTCTTTATAAAATGTTTACTCTTAATTTTTTTTATTTTTTTAAATCCAGAACATTTATGGGGTGGCTGATTGGCCAGAATCGGTGCCTGAATTTGCATTACATGATTTTAGGTGTCCCATTCGATCAGTCCCAGTGGCTTTTCATCTTCTAGCTTTGGCACTCCAGTTATAGTTGTTCTTGCATTTGGCAGGTAGCCACATCAGTCACACGTCGACTCCTGAAGGTTGTAGGTCTTAGAGCCACAGCAGTGGCACAACATATGAGTCTTATTACAGGCTTTCCAAACAATGATGTTCCCCTTGATATCTCACTTTTGCCTCTGAGACCCAAAAGCTGAACTTTTAAATTTTTTATTTTAAAAAAGTAGGAGGGTCATATAATGGGTCATACTAAGGTAAGAACAATGTACATACCTATTGGCCATCTGGTTGTCCATCACCAGAGGCAACAAACGTTAGCAATAATTTAAGTATTCTTTCTAAGACATTCTATGTACATACATACACATAAATGTATTCTTTTCTTCTCTCTTTTTTATACATGTTCTTACTCTGGTCTGACCCTACACTTTAACATATGTCAAAGATTTCTATATTGAGCTTCATTCTTTTAGATAATTATATGTTATTCCATGGTGTGGATGTCCCATAACTTAGAGACAGTTTGGTTACTTAACAATATTTTTTGTTAATTAATTAATGTCTTTTAATTATATATATATATATATATATATATATATATATATATATATATATGACAGCAGAATGCATTTTGATTCATTGTACACAGTTGCAGCACAACTTTTCATTTCTCTGGTTGTACAGGATGTAGCGTCACACCATATGTACAGTCATCCATGTACCTAGGGTAATAATGTCCATCTCATTCCCCCATTTTTTAACAATATTTTATTATAAATAATTCTACAGTGTATAATCTTTTGCTTATGATATTTCACACCATTTTTTCCCTTAAGATAAACTCCTCAAAGTGGAATTGCTAGATCAAAGGATATCTCTCTCTCCAACTTTGATTATTATTGCCAAATTTCCTGCACTAGTTTCTGAAATCATCAATGATATATGACAGAGCTGGTTTCCCTATAGCTTTACCAACAGTATATTTCAATTTTTTAAAAATTTTTGCTGTAATTATTTACTTGTTTTTCTTCCTGGTCCCACCTCCTCATTAAAATATGAGCTCTTCAGGATTCCCCAGAACATAGCATGACACCTAGTACATAAAAGAGTATTAGTAAATATGTGATAAATATGAGAATTAATTAACTAATAAGTACACAAATGAATAAATGAAGTATAGGGTTATTTAAATCAGAATTAGAAACCATTGCCCTCATTTTTCCATTTCTTGCATTTGGGTATGATGAATTTCACTTTATTTAGGTGTGGCCTACTTCTACACCTACTCTGAAAGTTTTATAAATTCTTGGAGACAGAAAATTCATTCCATGCCTCTTATTATACTGCCCATTGATATGGTAGATTCAAAACACTGAAATGTTCTCTTGTTTTAAATATCCAGTGTGAATTTCTACAAGAGCAGAAAGTACAATCAAATATATGCTTCCAGAAAACCCCAATTTCTATCTCTCTCTCTGCCTCTCCTTTTCATTTTTCTTCTCCTCCTTCTCTTTTCTCCTCCAGGTTCTCTTCTAAGGCTCTCTGAACCCCATTCTCCCAGACAGAGAAACAAGCTCCCTGTGCCAATGCGCCCATAGCCTGTGGGCTGAGCGCCCGTTTCCAGAGGTAGTAGGACCAAGGTACCACCCAGGTGCTCCTTGCTGGGCGTGTTCAGCTGTTTTTTTAACAGGTTAGTTTCTCCAGAAGCAGGCTCTGGAGACATAGAGATGAGTCTGCAGGGTATTCATCAAGCATGCACCTCTGGGAAGAGGGAATGCCCTTGGGCAAGGTTGCTCTCTTCAAAGGAGGCAATTCTGAAGACAGGTGACAGCTGGAGGTCCTCTGCCAACAGCAGTCCAGCAGATGGGGATATGAACCTGGAGGGAGACCCTGGTCATTCAATGGGTTTTACTTAAATGAGAGGCAGGTTTCCTCCCCAGGACTTGCCAGATGCTGCCCCTAACCTTTCCTCCTAGTGATCTGTTAATGACAGATCCCTATAATCATTTACCATGTTAACCCTAGAGTGCCGAGGGCGACCACCATCCTCTAACCTCCTCTAGGCGACAGGCAGAGTGTGCCGTGTAGCTGGTGCACAGCTGCCCAGCAAAGAGACTAGTCCTAAAGCAGGGCATAAGCTGTAGTGAACCAAGTCTGGGCACCAAGCTCCAATCTGTGGCTGCCACTTTAGGGAAGTACCATGTCAAAGCAAAAACAAGCATACGGCCACGTGAGGAAAGGAGCCGCGTGCACATGCATTCTCTTTCTTCATCACTGGTTTCTGGAGGAGTGGGAGAAAATGACCCTTGTCCTCTGATAGCTGGCCTTTCCCAAAACAATATTTCCTGTAAATGCAGGCTGTCTGGTCTCAGTTCTGAGCCAGATGTGATGCCTGAGCATAAAGGGATGCTCTAAGATGGAAGGAGTGCAGGCAGGGGAGTGCCTGGGAGAGAGCACCATCCACTTGGACATGAAAATGGCGGATCTTGTGACAAGGTGGCTTTTAAAACACCTTTCTTTTTGCTTATTTCTCTATTTTAAAAAGTACTCTGATTGCTTAGACAGAAGAAACAAGACATTTTTTTAAAAATCTGGAATCCCAGGTTAGAGGTTTGTGATGGTTCGGGGTTTAGCACCCCCCCCCCCGAATCAGGGTGGAGGAACGCGGGCAGGTGCCTCTGTCATCTCTCTTGGTGGCTTTCCTTCTCCACGCCACACAGGGGGTGTTTGCTGCTCCGATTGTGTTGTAACCAGGCTCTGATACAAAGCTTTAAAATCCAGATAAACTGTGCTTAAACCCACGTCCAACTGGCGGAAGGCCAGAGCCTTCCTTCGGCTTTCTTGGCAGAGGGTTTAGAGTTCAGTCATCTCTCTCTTCCTCTATCAATGGACTGTCCCGCAGTTCTTGACCACATTGACCCAGACGGGAAACTCTGCCTTCTCTTTAAACATCCATAAATTAAAAATCTCACCCAAGAGTTGTGGCTGCTTATAGACATGACTAAAGATCTGGGAGGAAGATGAAGGAGGAAATTATACTGCAGGAAACAAACAATTTAACTTGAATCCTGCATTCATTTCCTAGGGCTGGTTGCCATAACAAAAATACATAGGCCAGGTAGTTTAAATAACAGACTGTATTTTCTCCAATCCCAGAGGATGGAACTCCCAGATGAAGGTGTGGCAGAGGTGGGTTTTTCTGAGTCCTCTCTTTTTGACTTGTAGATGGCTCTCTTCTCCCTGTTTCTTCACATCATCTTTCCCCTGCCTATTCTAACCTTCTCCTCCTGAGGACATTAGCATATCCGCTTAGAGCCAGTATGAGCCCACTCTAGAGATCACATTTAATTATGTCTTTAAAGGGCCCATCTGGGAGTATAGTCACATATTTTGAGGTAGAGGGTGAGAACTTCAATATACCACTTTGGGGAAGGACACAGTTCAGCTCATAACAAACCCTCACCCCCTTCATTCATATGTCATTCATACGTGGTCCTCCAGTCACTCCACCACCAATAGGTGGCTGCCTCACTGTTAGGATGGCCTTAGGCCTGAGCCTAAGCAACTCCATTTTAAAAACTTCATTTTGAAAGACCTGCAGTTTCACCAGGCGCATCCACAGATCCCTCCAGTTTGCCCTCAAACTAGTTACTTCCCCTCACCCTGATAAACAGAGTGAAGCCCCTGGCAGGCTGTCCTGGCCTGATAAGAGGGAAAGGCAGAAGATCAGGGTGGACACCACCAGACCAGATGTTTCTGACCTCAGGGTAAATGATATCACTGAGAAATACCGTGGTAGCTGATAAGGATTGAAAAGGGGGTCAAAAGCCCAAAATTTAGTATAAATGATAGAACAAATGAACAGGGATTAAGCCAGCCGAAACAAGGATGCACACAAGCTGGAGAGCCTGATGAGGACCTGACATCCCATCACTTGTTATAGTTCCTGGCCTCTGCATGATCCTCACCGTTGCTCTCAAACTCTACCGCCTCGTCTGGACCTTGGTGAGAGCCACAACTCCTCCATACAACCCCTCCTCAACCGGTCATCCACTCCACACCAGGAAAAGCCTGCCTTGGTTCTGGACCTGATCATGGCAGTCTGAGTGAGTGTGCATCTGCTGGACTCAAAGCCTAAGACTTAAAACCTTTGAACTTAGCCTGCAGAGGAAATGTCTGTCATTAGCCTATCATGATTAAGTGGTTTTTGCAGTGCTTAGAATCTAGAATTGTTTGCTGTGAATTAATTAATCTAGAATTGTTTGATGTGAATTGATTATGTCTATTGTAGTGCCTAGCATTAAGGGTTGTCGTTTTCTTGATAAAGAACCTGTAGAGTGAAACTGTATTGAGTAATTTGAGTGAATAAAGCATTGAAAGGGGCAGAAGTGCATGGACATTCTTTATTTCTCCCCTTGACTGCATATGTTGCAATTTTGCCCCCTTACGACACTCACCCACACACTTCTCCGGTCTGGTCACATTCCTCTCCAGTCCAGGGACAGCAAACATTGTCTGTGAAAGACCAGACGTTAAACTCGGAAGCTTTGCAGGACATAGGCTCTCCAATCCAACCTACCTACTCAATTCTGCCATTGCAGCAAAAAAGAAGCCACAGATAATATGTAAATGGGCAGGTGCAGCTGTGTTCCAATGAAACTTTATTTATGGAAACTAGAATTTGAATTTTGTACAATTTTCACATGTCACAAAATATTGTTACCACTTAGATTTTTTTTTTCAAAACCATTTAAAACCATTCTTGGTTTGTGACACCCTTAAAAATAGGCTGTGGGCCAGAGGTGTTTGTCCAGTGGGCTATAGCTGGTGGTACCTGCTCCAGTCTCTTCTCTCTCCCCTTCACGCTCCTTTCACATCTCCCCTACTCTCAAACTCTCAGGACTTACCCTCTTCCTCCCCAGTCTTACCAAGGCAATTTCCAACTCAAAGACATTTTCCTTCCTACTAGGAATTCTGATGCCAGTAGTTAGATAATCAATTATTTAGATCTAATACCCCATCTTGATTGTGAAATATCCTTTTCTCACAGTTGTAGAACAAATGAGCCTATGACTCACTAATAACTCATTTCATGTGTTTCTGGAGAATTCTTTCTCAAGTGTTTTCTGAGAGTCAAGCAGTGTGCTTAATAGCTCTGTAGAACTACTAAATTCACACAGGAACTCCGTGAGATTAATATTATTATGATCTTTATTTTACAGACAAGAAAATTTGGGCTCAATAAAGTTGAGAAAATACCTCAAGGTCACATTGTTAGTAAATGGTGGAGGCAAATTTAAAACTAGGAATCTCTGTTCCCAAATCCAGGTTCTTAAACAATAACACTTCATGGTTTCCAAAAAGTTTGTGTCCCCCCACACGAAGACTGTACATCATGATGCTGGGTGTCAGAGCAGTAAGAATCCTGGGCAGAGACAACAAATTGGCCATCCCAACATCTGCTCTCCATTTTACTATTAGAACCTCAATACCCAAGCCACATTTACCAACCTCCTTTGAGCAAGGAATGTAAGCCAGTCGCTAGAGGGTGTTTTATGAGGAGTCCTTTCAAGGGAGTGATTCAATTAGTGATATTCTTCCAGCCTGAGATATAGACATGATGTCTGGTGTCTTAGCAACTATCTTGAGCTCTTATGAAAAAAGTATTACACCATAAAAATGAAGACAGTCGACTATCAGGTGCCTGAGTCTCTGAGCATGGAGCTGCCACACCAGCCTTCCATAGACTTCAGGACTGCTTTCTAGATGAGAAAGATAAAATTTATAAAGACTATTTAGAACGCTACATTCCAGGTCTCCATTACTTATGGCCAAAAGCAATTCCCATCTGTAACACTCATACCCATCCTACACTTAGAGAACTCATTCTACGTATGTCTCTTCACTGGCCTTCTTGTTAAAAAGTGAGAGAGCCAGGCCAGCTGGCACTGCCCTGAGCCAAGCCCTGGTGCACACATGCTGTGGACTCTTCATCCCTGTCTGATAGCCTGGCACAGCCAGGTCTGTGGCTCCTGGTTCCAGACGAGGACAGAGAAGTCATTACTCTAAACTGCTTTAACTCACAGTGATTCTGACACCAAACATTTGTTTGATTGATGTATCTCATACCAACTGACTCTTCAACTCTCCAGATATCAACTGGGTTTCTCACGATTCAATCCATTTCTAACACTAATACCTGGACCAAGTGAAGAACTGCTCAGTCTTACACGTCTGCCCTACTTTAGACACCATCGCAAGTTCCAGGACCCCCATGCTTCAGACCAACTGGCTTTAAGTTGGGGTTTTTATGACTCCTTTCCTCAGGTTCCATATTTGCTAGAAGGGCTCACATAACTCAGGAAGTCACTTCACTTACTGTTATGTTTTTTATAAAGCTTACAACTCAAGAACAGGCAAATGGAAGAGATGCATAGGGTAAGCTATGAGTGAAATGGTATGGAGCCCAGGTTTCCTATGTGCTCACCCACCTCCCAGAAACTCAATGTGTCCTCTAACCTGAAAGCTCTCTTTTTATGATGGCTCCATCACATAGGCGTACCTGATTAAATCACAGTTCACTGCTGATTAGCTCGGTCTCCAGATCCTTTCCTTTACCCAGATTTCAGGGGGTGGGGCTGAAAGTTCCAATCCTTGAACTACATAGTTACATCCTGAAGCCATCGAGGAGCTCAGCAAGAGAAGGCTAAAATTGGAACAAATGTTCCTATCATCTAGGAAAATCCAAAGGATTTGGAAGCTGTGTGCAGGAGCCATGGACAAAGATCCAGGAAATATTTATCTTATTACCCCAAAATCTTACCTGGACACTGACTCCCAACTCCAGAATTACACTGGCTTCTTGTCATCCCTTGGCCTCCCCAAAGAATAAACCTGTGGTCATAGGAGCCCCACACAGTCAGCACCTGTCATTAGACCCTTGGTCATTTAGTTTCTTACAGTTCACAAAACACATTCATAAATATTTCTTTCAAGGTTTACAACAACTTTAACCAAGAACAAGAATGATTTTGGTTTGTATCCCCGTTTAGAGATCAGAAGCCTGGAGCTTAGGGAAGCTAAGTCATTTGTCCAAAGCAGAGTTTAAATGCACATCATCCCTTTGACTCCAAGGTCCCCTCTCTCACTATATCAAATGCTCTCTCAAGCTTCTTTAATTCTATTGAGAAAAACCTGAGAGAGGGCTCAGTGCAGGCCACCTCTTTCTTAAAAAATCCAACTGGCCACCAACTACCTGTCTTTATACAATAGCTGAATTAACCGTCATCCTCAGAAGGCTGCTCTACCTACCTAATCAAGCGAATGGCTATGTGGTGTTAAAAAAAAAAAAAAATTAGTTAAATCAAAACCATCTGTGTCCACTGAACATTTACTCTCCACGAGAGGTAATGTTGACATGAACACACACGGGCGATTCTGCAAACATCCAACAGACGAATCACTTGCATGAGAACAATGGCAGTTGTTTCACTGTGAGGAGGGTAAGAAGTGAGACCAGGAAGAAGCTGGCACATAAACAGGAGAAGGCGTGAGGAGAATGGGTACCTCCCAACTAGACAGGGCATCAGATGCTGTGTAACTCCGATGGAACAAGTTCAGCAAGAAAAGCAGTGGTTCTTCAGCAGAAATGGGGAAGAGCAAGAGCTGGTGCCATCTTGCACTGAGCTAGACAGAGTCCGTAAGTGTGGGAAACAGAAATTGGCCCTGGCTCAAGGGGAACTCAGGCAGCAGGATACGCCCTATTCCCAGCAGGAATAATCTTAAACCTTAAACCTGGAACCTAAACCGGAACGCCCTAAACCCGATTATCCTAAACCGGGAACACCCTAATCCGCCCTGGTCCTTGAGCAAGGTCACCTACATGCAATGTCACTGCAAAATGTCCTATTTCCACGAGTCCTTCCACTAAGCAACATGGGGTACGCTGGCAAGGAAATTGTCATACCTACTTGGCTAATGGCTCCCAGCACTGGCTAATGTAAGCTCCAGGGAATTTGTTGAAAGATACTGAGTGACTTTCATAATTGTCAAGGATTCAGGAGGACCCGCTCCAAAAATGGACAGAAACAACAGATGGTAAGCAACCTTTACTGAAAATCCCACTACATAACCAGTCTAGTACAGTGTCTCCGTTAGTTGTTTCTATGATAATGCCATCTAACGACCAGAGACACAAAATAAGTGTAATATACAATGATAAATGTTTATTGTTCGTGTCCCTGGGGCCACTCTGAGGCTGGCCAGTAGCTCCATAATCTTGCTGGGCCACTCTTAAGGTTCACGTTGGCCAGCTATTGGCTTTCCTAGGGGGTCCTCACTTGGAGTAACCAGAATGTTTTAGCTTTGCTCCAGGACTCTCCTTCCCCAACAGTCTAGACCAGTCTGGTCCTCATGGTAATGGATAAAGGAATTGCAAGTTCCTCATGGTTTGTATACTGTTTTAGAGATCAGGAACCCAAAGCTTGGAGAGGCTAAGTCATTTGACCAAAGCAGAGTTTGAAAGCACACTCATCCCTTTGACTCCAAGGTAATGATAATGAATAAAGGAATTCTAAGTTCTCCCCTTGGAGTTGACAGCACCATCATTTCATTTCTACCACCTCTGCCTGTGTGGCTTTTCCATGCTTTCTTGGAGCCCAGCTCCAGATCCAGAGCTTCAGGCAAGTATATAAGAATAGCCAGGTTCAGATCATATGGTTCATTCTTTTAGGCATAAGGCACCGGAAAAGCAAATATTTTAACTTACTTTTTTTTCCATGTTCTTAGTAGAAGATTGGTTCTGCCTCTCACCAAGACCCATGAGATAAAGGGTAATACCCAAAACAGAAAAGGAGTTAAGAGGCTAAAGAGCCAAAAACCTGACAATTGTTCTAGATCACCCACTGTCTATTATGATAGATATATTAAGAATGTTCCCAATTTTCACACTCCTCCTGTGTCCCTGCCTTTTGTCACATAGCTTTACTATGACCTGCATCACTCTTTCATACTGGTCTCAATCAATCATGTGCTCATGTTGGCCAGTGATTCCACCAAACTTAGAGCTTTGCAATGGACTTGTACTTCAGGGCTTGTTCTCTTACACCTCTGCATCACCATGAGAACATGCCTAGGCCAGCCTGAAAGAGTAGAGATATATGTGGACCACAGCCAAGGTAACCCCATTGTCTCTGCCTAGATCAATCAGTGACAGACATGTGTACAAGCCTGGCCCAGATCAATGGAACCATCTAGCCAACCCCCAGCAGACTCAAGCACATGAGCAATCAGCAGTTATTGGTACATACCTCTGAAGTCTTACAGTTGTTTGTAGCACAGCATTATTGTGGCAATGAATACTTGATACAGCCTGTCATCGGTTTTCATACCAATAAGCTCATTTATTCTTGGCCTAAAAGTTAGATATTAAAATTTTCATTGACACAGTGATTAGATAAACTACCTAAATTCGTGCTGGCTGGGTTTGATGGTGGTCTTCATACAACAGAAACCATGCTCTGGATAATTCTACCCTGGAGTATGGTTAGAAAGGAGTTCATGACCCTAACTTGGGCCTCTGGAACAGAGAACATTTTGCCTGGACCAGAAGTGACCCTGAAGTGAGTCAGGAAGACTTGGATAATGACCAAAAAACTATTCTAAGGCTAATCTCATTATAGTGAACTCTGGGAAAAATGCAAAGTCATTCCCTGTCCTTGAAAGTTCTTGAGATAAAGGAACCACTTACAAGGACCTAGAAATTCTTTCATTGTTTGTGGTTTCTTATTGTAACTAACTTGCTGCCATAGGATTTGGTCTGTCCCCTGCTCTAAAAGGGCTAAGTGATTAATGGATATAGAAAGCTTCTTAGAACCTAAGCTAATATTATAGAAGCCATGATATAACAATAACTATCAGAATACCCAGCACATAGTAGCTGCTCCCTGAACATTGGACCCCTCCCTTGACCTTTCTTACCCCATATTTAAGGAATCATGTCAGCAAGCCTTTTCATTATTTCTGCAAATCATAGTTTTTAGGGCCTCAGAGATCCAAAGTTAAGTGTTATTCAACATCTATGCTGTAAGCCCACTATATGTTAAATGCCAAGAATAAAGAGACCTAGTGTTGACATTGAGAAACTTAGAATCTAGTGGGAAATGTTTTCAGAACCAGATTTAATTACTAACTTTAGGTAACATCACCTAGTGCCAAGTGAGTTACCTTAAGTACCACCTTTGGAGAACAACAATGAAAATGCCAAATTTATATTGTACTAACAGGTGATTTTTTTTTTCATTTAATGTGTATAAAAAAAAGACAATGATTGATTTTCAAATATTTACATTTTAATGCATTGTTGAAATGTACTGTTAATTTTCTATTTTAAATACATAAAATCTGAAATCTGTATTAGCTTTGATACACACCTACAATTACCTAAGCACACAAAGCTATAAAAATACCATTTTATAGTTGAAAGTATAAACTTCACACTAAAATAAAAGCTATGTTTACTCATTTACTTACATCCTGCTAAAGACATCACAAATTATTATTTTAGTGCTTTGATGATAAATAGCTTTAAAAGTAAAGGATCTTTTTCTAGGCAACTCCTGTCTATAATGCCACATTTTAAGGAAATTTTGGCAGAAAGTTCAAGGAAAACATAATAAGACAAAATCTACAGCAAGAGTTGCTATAATAACAAAGTTGAATTGCCAAGACCTTAACTTGATTGCCTACATGCACCAACAGCATTTAATAGTAAAAATCCCTTGTAAGATCCCTATCATCTCATTCCAGAGGTAATTCTGAAACCATCTGAAGGGCCACCCAACTTTATTCTTGCTTTCAAAGTCTTTTCTTTGAAGGAGATCTGTCTATCCAGGCAAAACCTCCCAACACAAACTCCTCCTTAGGCCATCCAGGTGTGAGCATCCAAGGGATGAATTCTGTGTCAATATGGCCAACTGCTTGCAGCAGGAAGCAGGGTCCTGAGGGAATGAGAAGGAAAAGATAAGTTTGGATGAAGGAAAGTACTGAGGAAAGATGGTGAGTACAAGCACAACCAAGCAGATGGGGCAGGCCAAAGTGCACATCCATCTGTCACTGGTGGTGTGCCCTCACTTAGCAGGAGGATCCTGAGTGTCCCTCTTCAGGAGTAGGGAGCAGGGACGAGAAGCTGACCACGTCTAGTCAATAAATGATTGTTCCATTGGCCCATTTTACTACAGGAGTAACAGCTTTGGCTATAATTCAAGATGAAAATCACAAAAGTCAAAATTACCCTTGAAACTCCATCAAATCGCCCATAAAATATAGGAAGTTTTCTCTATTGAATCCCAATGGCTGGATTTGCAGCAACCATCTGCATTGCTTTGTATTGGAAGCCAACATGCTGATACCCCACATGGAGTCCATCACAGTCAGGCTGCCCTCTAGCCGTGGAACCCACGATTCTTATCTTCAAGTAAGTTCCAGATAAAGAAGCTGGTTTGTGTTAGGGGCCATTTTGTAAGAAATAATCCATATACATAAACACTAAAAACATGCTCAATGTGCAAGCAGTGTGTATTAGATGAGGCCTGTGAGGACTCAGACCAAGTAGGAAAGAGCAGATTTACTTCTGTGACAGTATATCCCGTCCATGTTGCAACATATGGAGCCAAACCTAGACAAAATAGCCCCTACTACTTATATAACTTTTTTCTTCTTTGGAGGGAAGAGTGAAAATCACATATTTGAATTTGAATCAAATAAATTGAAATATGGTGTAATTGAACTATGCTTTTTAATATTTCCTAGCTTTGCGCCATTCAACACAATGGCCACTCCAAAGTAGGATGCACTATGACTATAAAATACACAGCAGATGTTAAAAATTTCATACACAAAAATGTAAAACGTCTCATTAAAACTTTATATATTGATGACATTTTAAAATATTAATATTTTAGCTATATTGGTTTATGTTAAACCTTGTACAATTAGTTTCACCTATTACTTCTTACATAGTTTTAACATGGCCTACTAGAAAATTGAAAATTAAATGTGTGGCTTGTATCACATTTCTAACTGAATAGCGTTGGCCTTGACATGGGATCTAGATTTAGTTTGGAATTATCCTAGACTGAAATTTTGAATCACTAAGACATGCTAAACTTAATAAAAGTACTTGAAAACTCTCCCTTTCCTTCAAAAATCCTACCAAATTAAAGAAAACATTAATTCAAATAATTTTTTACTAGTTGATAAGACAGGACCCCCCCCCACACACACACACACAATCTATTTTGTCTTACAAAGGGCTTCAGAACCATCAAGTTCCAGAAGCCACTTGTAAGCCTATAATATTCATGTATCCCATAATCTGTTATGAACCTTCAAGCCTAGAACTTCCTGCATTCCACTGAACTGTATCTAATTTTCAAAGTTTTAATTCCTTTTTCTTTTAGATGTCACCTATTTTATTCACCTGCGTAGGCATGTCTTATTTTCTAACCCTTTTGTTATGAAAAAATTTAAACACATAACTAGCAGGCACACACTCAGAGGAGGAAAGACATAGACACAGGGTTTCCATAGTCTATACCACTTGAGGTGAAGGAAGTGGGGTCCAAACCAAAGCTCAGCCCCTTGTTGCATTGTCCCACTGTT
Source organism: Marmota monax (assembly GCF_021218885.2). NCBI lineage: Eukaryota > Metazoa > Chordata > Mammalia > Rodentia > Sciuridae > Marmota > Marmota monax. The sequence goes on from NW_026695228.1 coordinate 5,801,368, forward strand.
TACATGGGTACACAGAGCCTGGCATGCAGCAAGCAGAGGCTGGAAGACAGGCTAAGTGGAAGCGAGAGGCCAACTCCTCCACCCTAAAGAATGCACCTTGCATCTCTATTATTCTATTCTCAATTAGCAAAGAAAAGCCTCCTGGCTGACAATATGCACCAAATTTATCTTCTAAAAAATAATGAATTGAAAAAAGTATTAAGTAGATGAAGCAATAAGACAACCTTAACCATGTGTTACGAAACCACCTCTATAATCATTCTGCTCTTCACATTTTTCATTAAGATTTTTATAAGTGACATGATAATAGATTTTTTGTCTGTCAACTCTCTATAGGAATTAAGATGGATTCACAAAAAGTTTTTAACTTCTTAAATTCAAATTAGAAAGGAATTTTGACAAGAAGGACACAACTCAAGGAAGAACGTAGGTTCTACTTTAAAATATGCACATGTGGGCTGGGGCTGTAGCTAAGTGGTAGAGCACTTGCCTTGCAGGTGTGAGACCCTGGGTTCGATCCTCAGCACCTCATGAATAAATAAATAAATAAATAAAGCTATTGTGCCCATCTATGACTAAAATAAATAAATAAATAAATAAATAAAATATGCACATGTGCAGTTGAGTTAGCTATACCAAAAGATGAAGGCATGTCAAGCAACCTTGTCCTCGATGTGGCCTTTCCAGAAAGATGCCCTATCATGCCAGACTTTCTCATTATAGCAGATAACATTAGTGTCCCCCTCAGGTCCCCTCAGATCTGATGCAGTTTTACATTCCTGACTTCCTTATCTGGGAATTAATATCCCCCCACCCTTGAACTTTAACCCATAACTCATGATCTGGGTGCCTCAGCTAGGGACAGCCCTGGAGCAGAAGGTCCCCTCCAAGCCCCTGTATGGCCAGCCCAGTGCTCCTCTCGATAGGACTCTGATCTCCCAGTGCTTGGCTCCCTCTCCTTCCCTACCCTGCTGCTTCTCTAACCTCTCACTTCTCCTTGGAGTCCTTGCAATTGTATCACCTGGCACACAAACACATGGCTGGGTCTGCTTCTGGAAAGCCTAAACTAAGATACTCCCAAACCAGATCATCTCTTTTCTCTCATCGAAGAAGGCCCTGGAGTTCCAAAAGTATGTCCCACTGATCCCTCTATTCATCCTAAACTCCCACTCACTACGCACTGAGATACTGACCATCCCTCAAATCAATCTGCACTCTCCCATCCCCTCGCTTTGCATTTAGTGCAATGGCTATGTGGAATTCTCGGAGCTCCTCTTTCCAGGTGGGCCTTTCTGGGCTCACTCTTCCACTGCCATTCACTCCCCTGTTCTCTCAGAGCCCTGGGCACACCTGGCTGCCAGGCAGAATGGTTTTGAGGCCACATGACTCAGACTTCCAAATGGATGATCTCAGACAAATCACTGAACCTCTCTGCCACTGTTTCCACATCTGCAAAATGGACATAAAAGTCTAACATATTTTTGAGGATGCTTGAGCCCATGAAATGTGATAATCTATATGCAAAACACTGACAGGTAGTTGGTTCATAATAAGTATGAGCTGGTGTTTTTATCTAGTGATTATTTTTTTATGGGTCTGTTTCCTCATTAGCTCCACAGGGGCAAAAGTCATATTATATTCATTTTGATAAAGATGTGTTAAATAAATAATTTCTCTCCATTAAGCAGCACTTCTCTTGGGAAGAGTAACACTTTCAATTGTCAGTGCTGAAAACCTTAGGATTCCATAATTTGCATATCACCTTTATGATTTCTTACCTCCTCATAGCTCGTACTATTATTTACTTACTATGTTCCTTTAAAATGAGTTTATGGAAATTTTTATTTTTATTTATTTATTTAACTTACTTTGCGTGCTGGTGATTAAACCCAGGGCCTTAGTACATGCTAGGCAAGTGCTCTACCTCTAAGCTTTATCCTCAGCTTACCGCATCACTTTGGTTGGTTTGCTTGTTTTAGGTGGTTTCTTATTTTATTTTTTTAATTAATTTTTTTAAAATGACAGAAGAATGCATTACAATTCTTATTACACATATACAGCACAATTTTTCATATCTCTGGTTTTATATAAAGTATGTTTGCACCAATTCGTGTCTTCATACATGTACTTTGGATAATGATGCCTATCACATTCCACCATCCTTGCTAACCCCCTGCCCCCTCCTTTTCCCTCCCACCCCTCTGCCCTATCTGGAGTTCATCTATTCCTCTCATGCTCCCCCTCCCTACCCCACTATGAATCAGCCTCCTTATATCAGAGAAAACACTTTTTAAACCTGACTTTATGTAAAGAAATCAAGTAAGTCCAATCACAGGTTTAACATGTTACTTCTTTTCCCCAATATTCATTAAAATAAATGCATAACTGCTAAGATAATATCATCTGTACGTCTTCCCAAATGATCTCATGCACCCCCTTTGGAATCCATATCTCTCTTTGGAAAAGCACTTCAGGAAGTTGGGAACTAGTCAACAGATGTCCAAAAATATGACTGGAGTTTAGATAAATATCAGAGCAGCAATAATATCATCCGCAAGGCCTCGGAGTAGAGAGGCCTCTGTTCTGAACTTATGTCAACTCCTTTGTAATCTGCATCACTCAGCTGCCATTAGCCAAGTTCTCAGACACAGGAAACATGTTACATACCTACTCATCCACCAAACCAGAGCTCTGCCCCCGAGAAAGCAGGACCTACGTCATTAAAAGTAAATCAAAGCCCAGGTGGATGGGTCTTGGGATGGGCCTGGTAGGGACAAAGCTCATACCTTCTCTTGACTTGTCTGAACATGTTTCCTCTAGGAGATGAGCTTGAAAATGAAGCAAAAAGGAATGTCACAGATGGAGAAAGGACAACAGCTATTTCAGTAGTGTAGGAAGGAGACTGAGCAGAGAGGGCTCAGGCCCCACTCCACTCTTCACTTCAGGAACATCCGTCGCAGGCACACTGTTACTCTAGGATGACCACACATCCTGCTTTTGCTATCTATCCCAAGTGATCCAGCTAGTGTCCCAGGGAAAGCTTTCCTCTGAAGTTGTCTTATCACCACCTCTCCACTATTTGAATTGTGAAGTGCACAGTTTAATTACCATAGGGTAAGATTTGTTAATCTTTACAAAAGAAATTTTAAAATCTTGATAATCAATTGTATTTTGAGCTGGAGGAAGGACTATGATAAACAAGAGAATATTTGTACCAGAAAAGGTAGAATTCTCTTACAAAAAAAGCAGGAGGGCTGACTGACTTATGTCCTAAACACACGAAGCATGAACCAGGTGCCCAGGAGTTGAGTGGGGAGAGAGGTGAGGAAGGGGGTTTACACACCTGCTTCTCACACTGCTTTCCTAGTACCAGCAGAATTGGCATTACCTTGGAGTCTGGCATAGCTCAGAGTCTCAGGCAAGGCCCCAGATCTACTGAACCAGAATTTCATTGTTAGGCACACTAAAGCTAGATATATAGTCTTACTAGCCTCTCTTGTCATTTTAGTAGTTACAAACACATGATCATTGAGCTCTTGGCTTCCTCTTCTTGCAGGCAAGCCAACTACCAGCTTGAAAGGAATGATCTAGTTCCCTCTGCACTCTCCTTCACTCCCACTGGCCTTTTCTCATTCCTGCCATTACCAACCCTGCCAACATTTTACTTATTTCCAGAACCTTTCTTGCCTCATGGTCTTTGCACATGCTGTGTTTTCTGCCTAGCCCACTCTTCAACTGGCCAACACCAACTTTTCCATCAGTTTCAACTTAAATGTCACTCTAATAGAGATCCCCCATCATTCTCTCTCATGGCCACAGTTCTTTTCCTTCACAGCAGTCACTACAATTTTTAATTACTAATTAGCTCTGTTCCCTACCAGATGTTCAAGGTGGAACCACGTGCGTTTCCCACTGCTGTAACTAGCTCATGCACAAAGTCCACATCAGAATAGGTGCTCAACAAATACTGTTTGGATGGATAAATAACTGAAACCAGAGTCTATACTGCAAGACTTTCAGATGCTAATGAGCATCTTCAATTACCAAAGGAATAGTAATTTGCCTCTCAACAGAAAAAAAAACTACCCCTGTTCAGAAACAGGGTTCTATAGAAAGCAACCTGGAACAGAGGGGCAGGTAACAGTGAGGGAGGAGAGTATTCCTAGAAGTCAGTATGTCACAGAAATCAAAGGAAGATTAAAAAATATGAGTACTTACTGTTAAGAGATCCTTAGAAGAAAAGCACCATGAAAGATCACACTGTGTACCCATCATAAGTGTATAACTCTTGAAATTTGCCATTAAGAGTCATGCATTAGTGACAATAACCAGAGGAACATTATGGACTTCAGTGGAGGAAGAGAAAAGGACATGAATCCCCCACCACCCCTTCAGAACAGTGTGTTTAGAAAGTCAGCAACACAATTGTTTGAAAATTAATCTGCGGAGCTATCTTTCCTTGTGATCACTGTGCAGTATAAATACAATAGAATTAGCTATCCTATCAGTCACTAAAAAGGAAGAAATAAATCATCTTTGGGGAAACCACACAGTGAATGTTTTGGGGCTATTGTTGGGTAACAAACCATGCAGTAACTTAAAACAGCAACAATCACTTACTTGCTGTACAAATCTGCAATTTATGCAGGACTCTGAGGAAGGCTCATCCATGCTTTGTGAGCTTCCAGCTGGAGCAGCCTGACTGTGGCCCAGAGCATCCTTACAAGAGAGCTCACTGAGAGGATCCGCAAGCTGGAGTTTGTGATGTGAACTCTGGCGGGGCTGGGGGCTAGGGGCCTCAGTTCCTGTCCACATAAGCCTCCCCAAAGGGATGTTTGGCTTCTGTCACAACATGGTGGCTGGACTCCAAGGGAGCATCCCAGGAGAACACAAAGCTGCCTGACTTAAGCTAACTTAGCCTCAGAAATCACAAAGCAACACTTCTATTATGACCTATTCCTGAAATTTACAAGTCTACACAGAGTCAAGGGGAAAGGAATTAGACTTCACTTCTTGATAGGAGCATGGCAAAATTCTAGAAAAGTGTGCAGGATGGTGGAGATTATTGGAGCCATCTTTGGGAAACACTAACTATATTAAGATAAATGTTAGGAAGTGTCATGGTAAAGTAGGGAATTTATTCCCTAAAATGTAGAGATTTGACCCAGGAAAATACACGTAGGTCCACAGGGAACACTGAGACCACACCTCGCCCCAGGAAGCTGTGGGATCAATGAAGGTTAAAGAGTAATTGTGTCAGGAAACATAAAATAGGTTAAAGTGCTGGCAAGAATCCACCAAAACAAATCGAACCAGTTCCTGCACCCACAGAAAATCCACAAGACGGACTAGCACTGCCAATATGAAGGCACAGCCTTTCAAACAAGTCCCTGATTTTCTGGGAGAGCCCCACGTTCAGATATTTTCTCGCCCACCATAACATTCTGAAGTGAGCCTTGAAAGATAAGTAAGATTTAAATATTCTGCCAAGCAAGACAACCCAACAAGAGACAATGCAGGATGGAGAAAGAAGCAACAACAATAACGAAAAGGCATCTCCTTTTCTCTTTTCTTTTGTTCAAAGTGTCAGAAGACACATACTTTGCGAACACATCCAGAATAAAGGAGGCCCTGAAGAAACATTTATAAACATGAAAAAATTCTCTCTCCTCTGCCTTACTACAGGCCTTAAAATTCCCAGCATGAGACAGTTGTTTCTTTTTTCTAAGATCTGGAAGAGCTTCACTCAGATCCCTCTCTGAGAAACAACTCGCTGCCTAATGCAAGAAGAATGGATAGCTGACAGCCTCCAAATGCTGATGTCTTCAGTGTCTGCTTCAACTTTCAAACCAAGATTGTGCTCTCCTTGGAGAAACCCCCCAGCCGGGGACTGAGCAAGACAGGACCAAGCCATTTTTCCCAGCACAGGACTCTCAGGATGGGGAGTCCTTGCTCAGGAGTTGCCCATATGGCTGACTGAGCCTATTAGCTCTGCATCACAGACTTAGGGAGCTCACTGCCCAATCCTGCTTCAAACTCTTTTGCTTTCATGGATATGAATCCTGTAAATTCTTTGCACTACTAACTTTATCTTATTATCTGCTGCTCTGAAAGCCCAATGCAATGGGAAGAATCCTCAGGGTCCTCCAGGAAAAGGCCCATGTCCCAGTATAGAAGCAAATAATACATGACTCCTAGCCTCTAGCACCTTAGGAAAAGCACTGGATACATTTTGATGAAAATTAGGTTCAGGAAGCTTGGACTATTGTACTTAACATGGTACATTGTTGTATTTGTGACCAGGAAGGGAGAGGATGACAAAGTTTTTTAAAAATGCTATCATTGTTGACCTTTAGGATAAACTTGTTGGGGGAGGAGCTGTCCTGAGTAACCCTATCCCTGCTAAACAAATGTCACTTTAGAATAAGACCTTCTTTTATCCCCAACTGTCTACTAAAATAGGTGAAGTTTATAAACCTGAACTATGAAGCTGAATAGTGCTTCTTGATTCCAATACAACTATTCGTGCTTAGGTAATAATTGTACATTTTAGTTTTTAATTACATACTTTAAGGTAATCTGTGGATTATGTGGTCCTAGGCTGTCTAGGTCCTAAATATGCAATCATCCTTGACAAGAGTAAGGACTATATTGACCTGGTCCCAAAGATAACAAGGACCTGACAGCAGCCTAGGTACATGGACATACACACCCACTGAGAACCATCGAGGAGAGGCCTCCCCCTCCTTATCAAGGTGAGCACCCAAGCTGTAAGGGAACTCTTCTCTCTTGAGTCTTAGTGCACCTCAGGACCCTCAGAGTCCACCCACAGGTGGACTGATGACCTCAGCTCAGGCACCTGTTGACTTAACACCAAGGTTCATGAGCACTCACTTAGCTGTGGCAGAACAGTGGAGGAGTTAGTGCCCTAAATGTGGTAACCCTCAACTGATATGGAACAGAACTTGGTGGGTGAATTCTCTGGCTTTTATGTCCTCTGCAGGGACAATTTTAACACAAGTCCTCCACAGCCTCTCAAAGGGTCCCTGATGGTATTGAACTTCAGCTGTTCACAGTGGTAACCAATCATTGTTATTTTTTATTTGTTCTTTTTAGATATACATGGCAGTAGAGTGTATTTTGACATGTTATACATGGAGTATAACTTATTCTAATTAGGATCCCATTCTTGTGGTTGTACATGAAGTGGAGTTTCTCTGGTGGTGTATTCACATATGAACATAGGAAAGTTATGTCCTTTCTTATTCCCATCTCCACTCGCTTCTCTTTATTCCCCTTTCTCTAAGCTATTGAACTTCTATTCTTCACTCCCCTCCCCCTTATTGTGTGTCAATAAGAGAGAATATTCATCCTTTGGTTTGGGGAGATTGATTTGTTTCACTTAGCACGATTGTCTCCAGATCCATCCATTTACCTGCAAAAGTCATAGTCATTCATTTTATTGCTGAGTAATATTCCATTGTTTATATACACCACATTTTCCTTATCCATTAATCTATTCAAGGGCACCTAGGTTGGTTCCATAGCTTAGCTACTGTGAATTGAGCTGCTATAAACATTGATGTGACTGCATTATTGTAATACACTGCTTTTAAATCCTTTGGTTATACACCTAGGAGTGGGATTCATTCATTATTTTCTGGTTTTGCTCCTCCATGTCACACTTTCCCTACTTAGGATTCCTGGAATCACCTCCTGAACAAACTACTTTCAACCAAGTTCTTATCTCTGGATCTGTTCCCAGGGGAAGGTAACCTAAGACAAGTCCCAGTTCAAACCCAAAAGAATTTGGCTGATTCCCCTATAATCATCATTGCCTGTAGTTAGAGTTTTCTACATGACATCTCTGAATAGGCTATCAATCACCTATTATTGAGTGCCCTTGAGACTGGACCTCTGGGCCAAATTCTCTAGACAAAGTTGGATTGCATGGTATAAAACATGGATTCTAAGAGCTGCTTCTCTAGCAAGAGGCCATGAGTGGGGCCATCAGAATTCTTTAGAAGGACTTTAAGAAAAACAGGCACTCTGACCAACTGATTCAGTACAGAACCAGGATATCCATATCTAGACATATCCTACTAGTACATATGACACCCCTTCCCATGATGTTTGTTCAAGGCATCCAGGAACAAGTGGTTCAAACAACTCCAGAGATTCCTAAACCACTCAGCTTTGTTTCTTCTTCCTTATAAGTTGGTTTTGTTGTTGTTTGTTTGTTTGTTTGTTGTTGTTGTTGTTTGCAGTAGAGTGTTCTTTGGTAGACTCTGTTAAGAAAGGATTGAACATACATGGACTTCATTAGGAAAAATGTCTGTGTGAAAGAAAATAGGGTGGAAGCCAGAGAAGACATGAGAACCAGCAGATTGTGATGTGAGTGTGACTCTGAGAGAAGGTAGATGGAAGCATCCTGGATCACTGTGCAGTCAGAGGAAGGTTTGAGGAAGCTTGGAGAAGTTCTTGAACCAAAGTTAGCTAACAAAGGAGTTCTCTGGCTCCTAAAGATGGGTCTGTGTTAGGACCCACACCAGACTGTAAGAGGGATGGTCTTGACACAGCACAGGGCCAGGTTTCAGAAGCAGCAACAGGGCTCAACCAATGATGCTCCCTCTACAAGATTTCTGGGAGATCATTTCTCATAGTTGTTTGTAGACTATATAATTGTCCCTTTATTTGAGACCCTCTCTGCTAGAGGACCATGCATCTTATATCTTTGGCATAGCCAAATGATCTATTTTTTTTTTGGCAGGGGGAGGATTACTGGGGATTAAACTCAAGGACACTCAACCACTAAGCCACATCCCCAGCCCTATTTTGTATTTTATTTAGAGACAGGGTCTCACTAAGTTGCTTAGCCCCTTGCTTTTGCTGAAGCTGGCTTTGAACTTATGATACTCCTGCCTCAGCCTCCCGAGCTGCTGGGATACAGGCATGTGCCACCGCACCTAGCCAAATGATCTATTTTTGCCAATACAATGTGAGAAGAAGTTGAAGCTATCACTCCCAGACAGAAGCTTTGGAGCCAGCTTGTGGTTAGTCATGTTCTCTTTATCCTCTTCCTCAAATAACCAGGAGTGTCCCAGATAGAAATTATTTCATCAGTCTGAGTCCAGAGGCAAGGATGATGTGCCATAGTGTCATGTCAACCCATCATGGCTATGTAGTACCAAGAAGAAAGAAATCTATGTCATCATGTGCCATTAAAATGTTGGGTCCTTGGTTATCTCAGTGTAACCAGCCCATACTGACCAAAACATACCTCTGCCACCTCTCCTGGTAGTCTTCTCTTTCCATTTTCAAAAAGCTAGATTATTGTCACGTGGCATTTGAGAAAGAAATTTTCTCCTCCTGTACTCTTTACATCCCCACTGCTTCAAGAAGTAAGTTTGGGATTTTTTTTATTGTTTACTAGTTTTCTCATCAGCTAACACTATTAAGAAAAATACTTGTGGTTTTATATCCCAAATAGAATATTTTTCAAAGAAAAAAAAAAGCAGGCATCTTGATTTTACAGTTTAGAACTTCTGTGACAGAGTAAACACGTTTCAAGCCTGCCGTGATAGATTCTTCTTTGGAAATCTTTTCTTAAAATATATATCCTGCATGGCTCTATGTTTTCATCAATCATATTCCATTATGTACCATAATTCTTTTTTCTTTTTCCTCTTTTGTAAATCCTTTACTGTGGATTCAGGGGAATAAAACTACATTTAAGAATTTAATGTTCTGGATGAATTTATACAACTTTAGATGAACAGGAAAACAATCCTGACAAGTGACAAAAGATTCATAAATACAAATCTATATTGGCATCCGTTTTCTCTATTACAAAATAAGAAGAAGAAAAAAAGGAAGCATCCACCAGATGCCAGTTCAGGGCACCTCAATTGGTCACCCACTGTCCTGTTGAACGATGCCAGCAGCCTGGTGCTAAGGACTATCTTGAGTTGATAGATGACTTTCTTTGCTTACCAGAGATACAAGGGGCTTGGGAACAGTGCAGGGCATTCTTTTTGATTTAATCATAGATAAAAATGGACTTTGCAAACTTTGGGCAAGAAAGAGCACAAAGAAACTTGTGGTAAAAATGTTTGTGAGGATACTGGTCTTTGGGTAAAAATAGAAACAAGGCAGAATGCTGACTAATTAACACACCTAATTATAGGTATTTCTCGAAGACAAATGTTCACGTCAGCCATTCTCTCATTATAATGGTCATCGCTGGTTTCAGGCTGGAAAATAAAAAGAAAATTATATATGTGATGCCTGAGAATTACTGTCAAAAGAGAAAAGCCATGAATACATGGGGGATATCCTGTCTTCAGGGTAAAGTGCTATACGATTTCAGGTCGATGTCCACCCACCCTATCCTCTGACTCTCCTCAAATCCAAGACAGACTGCTTGGCCACTCTAGGTACCAAACACATTTGGTTTCTAATAAAATCAGCAGAGTGAGTTCCATTTCAGGCTTCCAGCTGTAGCAAGATATTCCAACTGGTGGAAATCAATCCAATTGAAGTACCCTTGAGCACAAATCAAATGAGACTAGACTGCAATTGAGGAAAATTATAGTCATAACTTTGCTTTAGAAGCTAAGTCGGCTTCCTCTCTGCATGATCTCTGAAAATGGTATGGATGCTCTCGGCTATCAGCAATGATGCAGGTGCCAGAACACATTTTTGCTAAAGAGCGTTATTAAAATGTCTTTATCTATCTGGGGTATGTCATTATTATTAAAAACAAAAGCAGAGGAGAAAACAATAAAGTCAGATCACATTCAAGGGGTTCCAGGCCTGACATGCTAGCACTACTATTAATGCCAGCATTATGGTGGGTTCCTGAAGCATCCTGTCAATCAACAGATATGCCACTGGTGCAGAATAGCTAAAAAGACTACTTTTCATAAGCAAGGGAGCTCTCCTACTGCATTTCCACAGGCCATTTCCATAGCTTGCTGTCTTGTAATTGTGCATATCAAACAAGGTTTCAGATACTTCCATACTCATAGTATCATGGAACATGGTACAAAAGGGAATCTTGGGCACCACCTCCCAAATAACTGTCTACTCACATACCTCCAGCCCTCCATTTAATAGGAGAGAAAAACCAAGCCCCACAAAGATCAAACGAGTTGCAGAAGGTCACAAAGTGAGTTACAAACAACCAGAATTAAAATCCAAGCCCAGAACTCTTTCTTCCCTGGAACTCTGTCTCACTGCTCATCGGCAGCTTCAAGGTAGTTTTCAATCAGAAGTGAGTAGGGTATGAATAATAAATAAATCAACAGTACTCCACACCAAATCCCCCAAAGGTAACTAAGTACAGGACGACTCTGCTTTTAAGATGCAATTAAAATGCAGCACATTCCTGGAAACAGATGTTCCAGAGACGATCATCCTAAGGCAGACCAAGCCGACTCCACCCAAGCGGGAAGCACAGGCAGAAATCATCACACAATCTGAAGACTGGGGGGGACAGGACCAAGGAGGCAGGAGGTAAAGCCTATGGGTCCATTAGGAAATACCAAATAAGAAGAAAATGTAGCAGGTTGAGAGGTGGTTGCTGCCTCTGCATAAAAATGGAGCCCATTAAACTTTGAGATAGGGAGATCAGAAATCCTTGGTCATCCAAATTCTGTTTGCTTTTATTTGAATTCAGTTTTATGAACATTTACTGGAATATCTGCTATGCCATGTGCCAGGCATGAGGTTAAGAACATACACAGTGGTGGATCAAGTGACCAAGGCTATTGCCCTCAAAGAACTTATAGTCTTATGGGAAAGACAGACCAGAGGGGGATATTCCAATGAATGTTTTAGGTGATGTGCTAAGGATCAAAAGATGCTCTAAAAGCACCGGGAAAGAACACCTGTGCATACCTCTTCTATGGTTTCCTCCTGCCTGCATGAACCACCAGCCCAGCAGTTTGGGTGACACTGAGCTCATTCCCAGCTCTGGGGGTGAGCCCATCCCTCTGGGTCCTAAGCCAATCAATATGCAACATCTCTGGCCCCAGTGATTGGTTCCACTTGGGCAAGTGGTACAAATTCACCCAACGAGAGTAAAGCCAACTTTCCTTCCTTGACTGGGAGAAAAGAAGTTCCCTATTCTGTGTAATGTGGAATGCTGAGTATGTGGCCAGAAACTTCCATGGCCATTATATGGCTGTAACTGGATGCTGAGGGAATAATCTGCAGTTGCCCCAGTTAATGCACAAAGGAGCAGAAGTAAACAATAAAAGACTGTCATTGTTGCGAGCCACTACATTTTGAAGTGGTTTGTTCCACTGTCCTAGTAACTGAAATAGTGAAGGTGGCAGGTGGGATTGAGTTGGATGATACAGAGCCTTATGAGTCATAGAAAAACGGTTGGATTCTAACCTGCATAGATTGAGAAGCCTTGGAAGCAACCTAATCCAGTTAACTTTTAAGAAGGTGGCTCTTTCCACCATGAGAGCCGAAGTGGGAAGGTTGGTTGGTGGGGGTGGGGTGGCAGTGAGGATGGCAAGAAGTTGACAGACTTCAAATAGTCGCCATTTGGCAAATAGAATTAACGTTGCAAAACACAAGTATGAGCGCCACACAAATCCAAACAAATAAATGAAGATTCTAAGGTGGTTTGGGAGGAATGTTTCAGATAGAAAGTGAAAAAAAGCTCAGCAACCTGAGGTGCTGAAGAAACCAGGCATAAGGTGAGGGCAAGCAAGCCTCCCTGAAGTCTGCACCCATCGCTGTGAATGTTCAATAAATGCCCTTGACTGACTAGTTCCCATTATGGGCCTCGCTCCTAAAAGCCCTGATAGTATAGCCGTGAGTGCCCTGGGGATTCTGGCAGGAAGGCACTGTCTCGGCCTTCACTTTTATACAATGTGTATTTAACATTGTTCCTGTAGTAGACAGCAGCAGTGATTTTTGTATTTTGTTTTTTGCTTTCCTGCAGCCGAGAAATTTCATTTGATTTTATCTTTGACTTCTATACATGAAAAAGAGGCAATGAGAATCTGCCGGGGAAGACAGGACTGTGGTCAAGGGAAGAAGGACAATCAGTGCTCAGTCAAGGAAGAGAAAATCAATGGAAACCCAGTGAGGAAAGGGCTTGGGTCTTTATAGGATTTTATGTTTTATGAAAGTACAAGCAAAGCTGAAACTCTACAACGGTTTCAGAAAATATCGAATTAAATTTCTTATAGAGGTATAAAGAGTCGAGACAAGTTTAGCCCTTGACATGGTAACTAACACAAAGTAAGTATTCCATAAATATTGGCTCCTTTTGTATGATTCCTGCTAAATGTTATGGTTTTAAGATAATCTTTGGTTATTATTGTTTCTGTGGAGGGAGACAGGAGTGATTCCTGGAAGGCAAAGTTATTTGTGGTGACTAGCTAGAATGGTAGGCAAGTAATTCAACAATGATGGCCCCATGTACTTCATCCTAAAGGAAGGAGGATGCTCTGAGAGCTATAGGGGCAGAGAGAAGTGGCATCCAATCAGACTGAGAGTATCAAAAAATTTTCTCTATTAATGGAGTCTTGAACTGAATTTCAAGAATAAATAGTATCCAGCACGCCTCCAAGATGGTCCTACCTCCTTGTATTTATATTCTTCAATAGTCTCCCCCTACATTGTACCAGGGTTGGCCTACGTAAAAAGGGCAAAAAACCTTCCCTCTTGATCCTTCGCTTGGCTTCTCTCTCACATTCCCTAGGATAACATATTCTGGATAAGCCAAATACCAAGATATGAGGACATTCAGACAGCCCTATGGAAGGCTTCTAAAGTTGGCATTCCCCAGGAATAGATCCTGAGTTCACATGTTGAGGAACTCAGGCCTCCAGTCAACAACCAACAAGGAATTGAGCCTTCCAACATCTATGTGAGAGAGCTTAGAAACAATTCTCTAACCCCAGCCAACCCTTGAGATGACTACGATTTCAGGTGACAACCTGGCTGCAACCTGGGGAAGGAGCCTGAGCCAGAACTTATCAGCTAAACTCTTCCCAGACTCCTGACCATTAAAACTGTGAGACAACCAACATTTATTATTTTAAACCACTAAGATGTGGGGTGATTTGTTATACAGCAGTAGATAATCAATACAAGTAGGAATAAACTGGATACAAAAGAAATGTTAGAAGACATTCCAGGTGTAAGGAATAGCATGTACAAAGGTAGCAAATTATGAAATAATTAACTTGGGTCCTCATTCAAGCATTCTAGTAAGCAAGTGGCCAGAGTTAGAGGTGAGGGGTGGGTGGCCAAGTCATAAAGGCCAGGCTGATACATGAACCAGACCTTGAAGGCCAAGAAGAAGCTCCAGTGGACTTTAAACTGGAAATTATTATCTGCACATTTGCATTTCTCTCTACAAGGAATATTATGGTGGCATTTGGAAAGTCCAATCAAGCAGTGCCCTTTCTTTCTCCCACTCCATCAAATCCTTCCCAATAGCATTTAAACCTAGAGTCTCCTGTTTAGAAAAATTCTACCTAAATTCCAGATCTATACCTAATTTTACATAGTCATCTATACATGTTACATAAATTTTATTCACTTGTCTTCAACCCATTTGGGTTTCTGTCAAAACTATTCCTGCTAAGGCCATTAATGACTTTCAGGTTGGCAACTCTAATGCTCAGTTTTCAGTCCTCATCTTCCTAGAATTCCCAGCAGCATTCCACTCAATGACACCATTCCTTCCTTGAAACACCTTCCTTCTCTTGGCTTTTAACATATCATACTCTTGGATTTTCCTCTATCTTCCTAGGTGTTCCTTCTCAAAGTTCTTTCCTGGCTCCTTCTAAAGTTGGCATTCCCCAGGAATAGATCCTGAGCTCTCATCTCTCTAAACGTCATCCTAGGTGACCTAGTTCACACCCATGACTCTTATTACTACCCATATACTACTGACTCTCCAGATTATATTATTGCTCCAGGCATCTCATCTCCAAACCTGTATACACACCTAATTACTAGAAACCTGCGCTTGTCGCAAACTTACATAAGAGACACAAATGCATTCGCCCATAATCTACTCCTTCAAATTGGAAGAATTAGAAGCTGAATTCCAGGCAAGTATCAGCAAAGTTCTGCTCTCCTGTGCATGCAGGTGCAAAGGTAGCTCAGGCCAGCTGGTACAGGTGGAATGGAAAGTCTGAAAATTCTTGTGATGTAGTCTCGTGATATATATATATATATATATATATATATATATATATATATATATATATATCCTGACTAGTTCTCTTTTTTGGACTTAAATTATTTAGTAAAGATCTCTTCAAAACTGGAACCATCTCTAGCAAAATCTAGAGAACAGATCAGCAAGGTGCTTGGGTCAGAGTTGGAAAGAACAATTCATTCTCCAAGTTCTCATTGAGGTGTGACTGTACATAGCAAAAGATGTCCTCGGAGATAAGTCCAAACATCAGGGACACTACTCCAGCCCCCTGGTCTCCAGAAAGCTCTTTTCTTGTTTTAAACTTTGTTGATTCTGAATTTAGATGTACTAAAGGAGGCTACTTTATTCCTAGCATGGCGTGTTATGCAAGAACACAAGTATACCTGCAAGTCTACTCAGGAAGCATGGCTTTTAAAAAGGATGTGGGGCCACCTGCTCAGGCAAAAACTGGGTAGCTCTCAGAAGGAACATGCAGAAACACTCGGCAAGGTTATACTGACTTTGAAATACCATGTTGGTTTTTAACTGAAGTTACCCAAATGTGGAGTAGCAAGTCCAATGAAACACTTAAATCCATCATGAAAATAATCAATACTTCCTAAGCATAAAAGAAGAAAACAAAAACATTTACAAAAAAAAAAAACATGAAGGAAAAGATCAATTGTTTGGTTTGCTTTCATAAACATTTAAATCTTCCGTGCCTGAAAAATTAAAATTCAAAGTGAGAAAAAAAAATTGTCACCATGTCAGGTATCATGAGGCATAAGGCAGCATAGTCCCACAATTAGTTCCAGCTCTGGGACAGTGTTTTTGTTTTGTGCACTGTACTGAGGATCAACCCCAAGGCCTGGGCATGATGGGAAAGTGCTCAACCACCAAGCTGCACCCCACAGCCTAGTTTGGGTTTTGAAATACCCCAGGCTGTGTTCCAGTCAGCCCACTCACAGGTGCATGACCCTGAAATCAACTTAACAACAGCCTGAACCTTAATTTCTTATCTACAAAATGGAGATTAATACCCACTGCAAAGCATTATTTTGAGACAGGTTGTTCACTGCACAAGGGAGCATCACTAAGGGAGCAAGTTGGAGTTAAAATCCAGCTCACTTTACTCCCCAAGCCTTGGGGCCCAGAACAGAACTGCTCCTCTCTAGAATAATATGCATACTTTCTCATTTGTATTAAGGAGTCACGTGAACTAGTAGTGACCAGATGATAATTACATAACAAACATTAAAATTGCATAGCAACTACTATGCTTTATTATATTTACAATTATATAATGAAACTATAAAAAATAATATATGTAAAGCACTTCAATCCATGCCCAGTACACCATAACAGTTTATTTAATAGGGCAATTACTACAAAGAATAAGAATGGCCCTTCAGAACTATGAGTAATGATGTATATAGACAATTGACAAGGAAAGTAAAATTCCTAATAACCAGGAGAAAAATATGCCATCTAATAAGTAATCAAAGAAAACTGAGTTAAAACTAGAAATCATCTTCCTTTAAAAGCGGAAAGATTTTCTAAAAAGTCATAATGAAAGCAAAATTGTGAAGTAGACTAACTTCCCATGAGACAGATAGCAGAATGAGTTGTTAGCCCCTCTCTGAATGAATTGGATACGAAGAAGCTAGAAACCACCTGTACCTTTCAGGTCTTGGTAATTTCCCTTGTCCAAATTTAACCAAAAGGGGAAAAAAAAAGTCCTTGTTGAGATTCAGTAAGAATTTACGTTTGAGAATATTCACTGAGGCATTATTTATAACGATTAAATTTTGAAAATAATCAGAATGTCCAAAAGTGGGGAATTGGTTGCTCCAAAAATTGCTGATAAATTGAATCAAAATAAGGGGAAAGGATGAAGAAGTTCTTCCCTAATCCTTCGTCCTCTTGTGCCCTTTAATTAGTGTGCTCCTCCACTTTGACCTTTGGGAAGCAACCAATTGCTTGCTAATAGGTTATAGATGGGCTCTTGGGTCAGGTGCCCTAAAGACGGGACACAAGAGGGATATTTGTGGCCCATGGTTTGAGAGGGAGTGCCCAGGAGAAAGGCAATAGAGAAAGAAAGATGGTACAAGGGAAGGAAGTAGGTGAGGATATGGTAGTGGGGACCATGCTTCAGAAGACCCTCAAGGAGCTTTGTGTGGAGCATGAAGCATACCATAGAGTTGGTCCCCTCTTGAAGCAAGGACTGTTCTTTGGCAGCTCCACAGCAGATATTATGGATGCAAGCTAAGATGCTGAAGTTGAGAAGGTTCCTGTTCCACTGATGGCAATTCTGAGCAGAAATCAGCTAGGAGCGATCAACTCCCAACCCTGACAACTGACCTGCTAATAGAGATCAGAGCAGGGCGGTAGCAGCTTCCCTTACAAGTGGGGGCAGGTCGGGTATTCTGCTTCAAATTGCAGTCTATGATGCATGGTAATTATCAGAGTAGCTCAGTTACCTGTGGAACTCTGCCTACACATTCCTGTGTCATCATGGAGTGATCTGTTAACTTGCTCCTTATACCATATCTCGTGAGAAAAGAATGCTGGCAACTGGCTTCAGTGCAATGCAAGTGTCTGGATGTTCTTCACAGCCTGGAACCTGACAGTTTAAAGATGCATTCTACTACCTAGGTGGCAAACCTTCTGCATAGCAAATAAAAGCCTATTGAAAAGCAAGCAATTGAAAATGCAAGGGATGCCACTTTAAGATTCAGGAAGGTGACAGCTTTTAAACAAATTGGCCAGCTTGTAAAGACAAGAAAAAAAAAAGTAAAAAGCAAGACAATTTTTTTCATTCATCTCTTTCTGGATGGTGAGCAAAAAGGTATATCTACCCAGGAAGCCCAGAAGTTACCGGGGAAGGCTAATAATGAACAGGAGTCACAATGGTGTTTCCAGCTCCCTGCCCACTACCTAGAGGTCCTGAGGAGAACTGAGGCTCCCTGGGCTGCCACTAGCTTCACTAGACAAGGTAGTAGTTGCCAGGGCCAAGGGACAGCTTGTTGGCAAGGCCACCTCAGCTGGCCTGCCCCATCTAATTAGTATTAGCCAGTACTGCGTGCTCCAGCTCACAGTATGTGCTCAGCCAAGGATAATTTCCTTCCCACACAATGAGGAAGAATAAACAATTTGGGTCTTGCTCTGCTGTGTCGCAGTTCTTCCTAGCCAGCCCCAGAGCCAAGCCACTGAAGAGTCCAGTTTGTGCTCCTGTCTGAGGGGCTTGATTAATAATCCTTGATTCTTACACTCACAGAATTCCAATGCCCTGGCATAGTGCCCCCCTTCCCTCTGCCTCCACTTTCCTTTACTTCTACCCCCTCCAACTGCCTGTCTCAGTCCTAACCCAGTCCTGTCCAAAATAAAAGAGCAAGTTTTTCAAGGATTCTCTCACTGACCCGAGCCAGGAGTGCTGGTGCAGCAAGGTGCTTGATGCATATCAGCAATCCAACCAGTGTGTGCTGAGCACCTGGTGTGTCCAGACCCAAGAGTCAGACATCTGAGTGAGACAGGGACCCTCATGGCCTTGCTCTCTAGTGAAGACAAAGATACTAAACAATGAGCACCCCAGTTTGCATCTCAGGGTGTTACAATGATAATTTATTTTCTATAACTCAGGCTTATTCTATACTTCTGATTTCTTTGCAGTTGTGTCTCATATCCAGGGGGTTAAGGATGGGGGGGTCTTGGTTACTATCTAATCATAGTAACTGGGCACAACATCCTTTGGTTTTTCCAGTATTTGCTATGATATAACTCTGGCAAAGAATAGAAGATAGGTTCAGGGTACAGAAAGAGACTGCAGGAAAGAAGATGAGTTCAAGGGTTTTTTAAGTGTCAGGGAAATGATGATGAACCTGAGTGGGTTGGGTAGTAGTGATGAGGGGAAGGAGGAGGGTAGGGAAAGAAAAGAAGTTTGTGAGGCACAGGTTATGGGATCTGTGACTAATGAGATGCAGGACAAGGGAAAGGGTGACACTCAGGGTGATGCCCAGGTTTCAAACTTGAGTGACTATGTATCAGTAGCAGGCTACGTGTGGAATGGGGGTCTGGCCTGAGCAAGTGCAGAGCAGCATGTGAGTTCCACTCTAGGGACCATGAGTTTGATCAGCTGGGGAGATGACTTGTGCAATTGTCTAAGTCAGGTCAGGAAATCACAGACATGGGCAAACACAGAATGCTAGTGATGATTCTTATCAGGTACCTGAACAGGATCACTAGGGAGAACTCGGAGCTCCAGATGAAAAGAGAGCAAAGGACAGAGGCCTGCATATCACCAGCATGCAAGAGGCAGATAGAGAAGTGACACTGGTGAGGAGCTAAGAATTGGGTGAGCACAGAGTCACAGGTGAATCAAAAGGTGTTGAGAAGGAAGGTTTCCAGTAGGGCTCTTTGCTGTAGAGGAATGATAAAAGAGAAGCCTTTGGATCAGACCTAAACTCTGTGACTATGTGACAGTCACAGCCACCATCACACATTGTTGAAGAACCAGCAGCAATGTAGCTGTACACATTTTCTTTTCACTGTATTTAAAATACATTTGAAAATTACTAATAAGTGGAAGTAAAAAGGAGAACCAAATGGTTAGTTAGATCAAAATGGTGTCCTCAGCCTCAAAACTACTTGTTCCATACATGTCAGTGATTTGTGCCTGTGCTGATATGTGCCTTATGATTCATAAGGATCCCTCCATTTTTATTCCTCAGAGGGCAAGTGAATGCCCAGAACAGGCAAAGGAAATTTCAATTGAAGAGGTGTATTAGTCAGCCTTCCAGGACTATGACAAGATACCTGAGATAATCATGTTTTGTTTTGTTTTTGTTTTTGTTTTGTGTGTGTGTGTGTGTTGGTATCAATAGCCTCTCTCAGTCTATAATCTCCAGGAAGCAAAACAATATCTGGTTCTTTCCCTGCTAAGCCTCAATAGAATCTCATGTACATATTATATGTTTATTTCCAACATGTTGGATAAATGAACCCACTCTTAAAGGAAAAGAGTAAGTGAATAAAAATTCCTAAAGTCGGGAACATTTAGGGAAAAACTGGTGGAACATACCAGGTACTGGAAGATGGACAGAGGTGGGGAGCAAAGGTGATAAGTGAGTTTATCATAGTTTTTCCCCAAAGCTAACCCTGTGATGCAAACCTGGTTATGCTGCTGTAACAACACTCACACACAAACCCAGGTTCCTCCGGAAGCTGATCTTGAAGTAAGCGTTAGGATGCAAGTAGTTCTAGGGAAAGATGATCCCACAAAGGCACAGACAAGGGTGGGTAAGTGAGTCTAGAAAGCCAGTAGAAGGTGTGCTGACAAATGTATTACCACTGAGGGTCACTAGGGCTCCATCCTACTAGGAAGCCTCTGGGATATTCTGTCAAGTGTGCCTTAAAATTGACCCAGTGTTTATCCACCAGTTGCTCCCTAACATTGGTTGAGGGCGGCTGCTTCATGAAGCATTTACCCACTGTGTATAGCCAAGGATTGGTGTGCTTCTGCAGCCTAGGATACCTGCCAGCAACAAGACACAGGAAGTCACTGGAGTATACAGAGACTGTGTGCAAGGAAACAAGAGGGAGAGCTAAGGAAACATGAGTTGGGCATTGATAGGCACACACATGTGCACAGACACACACATGTGCACACACACACGCAAACACACCACGAGAGGGAAGGACCTTTATCAAGGTCCTGAAATGAAATGAACTTGTTGAGAGCCACAGCCGAAGGGGCCCCAGCAAACTTCCAGCTGCCAGCAAACTTCCAGCTGCCGGCTGACGATTGGCTCACAGCAGCCCCAGCAACATCTAGCTGATTGGCTCCTCTGCGGTGATGCTCATTGGACTGTTTCCCTGCCCTTTCAGACCACGGAGCTGCTCATTGGGGGACTTTTTTGGCTCCGCCCACGTGACCCAGCCAATCGGCCTCAAGAGCAGGAGGATTGTGGGAGGTGGAGAGAAGCTTGGGTGGGAGAGAGAGGCTTGGGGAAAGCTGGTGGTGGCAGTTGAGGCTCTGAGGGTTTTTCCTGAGAGACTATTTTGTTTGTCGTGTGTGGTTCTAAAAATAAAGTTAGTTTCTTTTGACAAGTGGCTCCTGATTGTGCCCAGCCAGACTGCGGCATGAACTTACTTACTGGACACCCAAATGATTCAACATTTAGAAGGAAATGGGCCTTTTACTTTAAGGGTAGTGATGATTCTACAGAAGCAGATCAGTCTCAAAGTACATTTGGAAGTAAAATGGAAAAAATCCATAATCATCTTGACAGGATCATGGGCTGGTCCAGGAACAGGTGAAACAGGAGAAGGCGCTGAGCAGAAACAAGGAGAGAAAGGTAGAGCATTAGTGGGGAGGAGGGATGGAGAAAACTGGATCTGGGGTGAGTGAACACATGCTGGCCTCCTGCTGACCATGCTGGGCAGACATCTGAGCAGTGGTTCAATGGGATGACTGGAGGCACAAGTATGGAATAGAGGACTTCCCAAAAACCTTTCCAGAACAATCTAGAATGGCAACAGGCCTGAGACTGCCAGTTAGAAGATGGCAGAGTCAAGGAATGTCCGACCCACTTTGCTCTTATAAATCCCTCAAGATTTATACAGAGGAGAGACAGAACCAACCCCATTCGTGGCAGAGTGAGGGAACATCTGTAAAGCTGAGCCACAATAGATGAGGAAGAGCAGCCAACTGCAGAAAATGGTAAACCCTGAGGGGAGAAATTAACAATCATATCTTTGGATGAGGAAGGGGTAGGTAAACTGGCTGGGAGAATTTCCCTGGATTCTGCAGAATCACAGAAATGACAAGGCAAAGCACCCTAAAGTAGAATTATATCCAAACATTCTCTCATTACAATGCAATTACACTAGGAATGAATGACAAAGCCTTTGAAAACACCACATGTTGGGATCTATGGGCTATAGCTAGAGTCTCAGAAAAATTCATAATCTTAAGCACTTGTGTTATAAATAAGGATGAAGAAAACAAATTATGTATGCATTCCCAAGGAGTTATTAAAAAAGGAAAAAATAAGCCTAAGTAAAACAGAAGGATGCAATGAATAAATAAAACCAGTATTCCATAAATTATGAAATAGAAAAACAGTAAAATTACACAAAGGGACATAGAGATAAAAGAAAGAGAAAATATTTTCAGGAAGGAAAAGACATCCAATAAAATAGAAAATAATAAGCTTAGGGGTAAAGGTATAAAGCACTAACAATGAAAATATAGAAGATGTATTAAAACAATAATAGATGATTTTGATGAAGTCTACTTAAATAATTTGAAAACCTGAAGGGAAAAAATGTCCAGTAAGACACAAATTACCAAAACTGAACTCCACAGAGACAGACAATTTAAATAGGTTACTCTCAAAGAAAGAAAAAAAAAATGGAAAAAGATTGTTGAATAGCTACCCACCACAAAAACACCATGTCCAGATGGTTTCCCAGGGAAAACCTACCAAAACTTTAAGACATAGCAAAGCCAGTGCTATTTAAATTGTTGCAGAACACAGAAAAAGAAATGAATATTCCAAATGCTTTCTATGAAGTCACCACTACACTGATACCAAAATTCAATAACACACAAAAAAAGAAAACCACAGACTGATCTCCCTTATGTTGACAAAAAAACACCTAACATAGAAACATTAGCAAATGGAGTCCAGCAAGTGGAGAACTAACATAACATGATTAATTGAAGTTCATGCCAAGACAAAAGGACAGCTTGATATTACAAAATATATAAATGTAATTAATCATAGTGATAAGTCAAATTGAAAAGTCATAAAAGAGAGGCTGAAAAGAAATCAGATAAGATTTATATTTGCTCTCATTCCAGTTTGTGTAGGCCTGAGGCATTTCCTAGGACACAACTTTCAGTTTAAAACCAGGAAATCCTCAAGCAAAAGGGACAAGTTGATATGCTAATTTCTGTACAAATACATAAATGCTTCCTCATCGACAGAGATATAGAGAAATATGGCTAGGAATAGATATATATCTCAATCCAGACAGCAGCATCCAAGAATTGCTATAAATATTACCAATACAGGCAGGAAAAGTCAATGATGTCCACTGATACAACATTATTTTAAGATTGTTACAGAGGTACTAGCCAATGCAATTAGCTAGGAGAATAAAATTAAATTATAAAAAATTTAAAAGAAGAAAATAACATTGCCATTACCTGCAGATAATATAATTGCATACCTGAAAAGCTTAGGAGAATCAACCAATTTCAAACAATGAGAAACAGGTAAGTGACCGGGTGTATAATAACACAAACAATAGACAGTATTCCTACAGGAAAACAGCAAACTCTTTGGAAATATCATAGAAAGTAAAAATGCTCTTGACAAGGATAGCAAAAATATAAAATATCTAGAGATAAATTTGGATAGAATTGATTCAAATTAACAAGATATGCAAAAATGTATGAAGAAAACTTAAACTGAAGTAAATAAGGAAAAGAAAAATTGCAGAAATGAATATGCATACTCTGCCCTTGAATGGGAAGACTGTCAGTTCTCCCAAAAGTAATCTATTCAGTATATGTAATGCACGGAGAATGAAAATACCAAAAGGATACAATTTTTAGAACTTGAAAAACTGAATTTTCAAAAGTCTCTGGAGAAGCCGGAGACTAGGGCTTTGAGCTGCACGACACAACAGAACTTCCAAAAAGCAATTGCTGTTCATCTTTCCCCAAAGCTGCCATGGCAAACCCGGTGCCTTCTTTCCCCTGTCCCTCTGTTTCTCAGCCCACTCCCTACACACACACACACACACACACACACACACACACACACACACAAATGCCTACTGGGTTTTCTCATTTTCCCAGGTTCCTCCTTTTCCACTAAAAGTAATTTAACCTGCTTTTAAATTCCATTCCTCGCCTTCCCAGTACTCTCCCTGTGCACAGCAGAAGGCACATGTCAACTAAGCACCACGGTCTCTTCTCAGGAGGGAGCAGGGAGCAGATGAAGGAGAAAGAGAAAGGGAGAAAAGGGACAGAGGGAAAGGAGGACTGGGAGGACTGCAAAAATACCTCCTCCCAACCTTTTAAGTATTGCAAGATGTATATTGCCATAATACTCTAATACACAATGTATTAATTAGTTTTGCAAATAGCAAGCACTAATAGTAGCCATGACTTTAACGAGACAGCCAATAGCAAATAACCACCATGTATATAAAATCTACAATTTACAAAGCACTGCAGTAAAACTATAATGTGGTATAACAACTATTGTTATTTCCAATTTGTAGATAAGGAACTGGAGCTTAACAGGTAAATGACTGAGTTACCAACATATCACAGAGTGACACACACCATTTCAACTCACATCCCAGAGGCCAAAGGCAAAATGAGATGCAAACTTTTAAAAATACCGAACCAAATAATCAACATTGGACTAATCCTTCTGTACAAAAACTGGTACTGGGAGAAATTAACCTAATATTTGTGTATAAATTTAGCATAAAAATCTCTGATTGGGGAGATAGCAATGAAATAAGGATCTTTTAATAGAAAGGATGAGAATAATAGACATCAAGATCTTTCCTCTGCATATTGGTTTGCTGTGGCCACAGAAAGCTCAGAGCATCAGCTCAAATCTAATTAGAAACTTCTTATTTACTGATATTGTAGGTAAAAAATTTAAAACACATGCACATAAGGTACATAAGCTAGAACTTCATTTTTCCTATGACTGACCAGATTGTTGTTGTAGTTATCTTTTACTTTTTTTCTCAGGCCTAATATTTATACATCTTCTCTTTTACCTTTCTCTGCAAAATTGCAAACAGGATCTAAAAATATGACCACGTCTGCACTACATGCCATCTGCAGATTAGCTATTTCCAGTGAGTGATAACAGCCACATTCCATTAACTCCACACTTCGTTTGCTTGTCACTGTATCAGTCAGGATTTGCTAGGTTAGGCTGTGGTAACAGTGCCAAAATATCTGTGGTTTCAAGCAATAAAGTTTATTTCTTGCTCATACAATATGTTCCATGTGGGCTGGCCGGGGCTACACTCGTAATCACTCAGGACCCCAGGCTGATGGAGATCCCATCTCAATTCCCATTTCCATGATCGGAGAGACAGGAGAATGGGCATATAACAATTGACATGCTAACTCTGAAAGCCTTTGCCCAAAAGTGACACACACCATTTCTACTCACATCCCAGAGACCAAAGGCAAACCACCTGGCATGCCTGAGCACAGTAGACTGGGAATGTATGCTGCCCTCAGAGGAAGGGGCACCAAACATTTCTGAGCAGTAGTATAGTACAGCCATGTCCTTTTTGTACCTAAGGTCACCATTGATTAAAAAAAAAAATCCAGAGTTCTACAAGAACACATTGCTTAGTGACCCACCAAAGAGTGAACCAGTGCTCTGACCACATTTGCTCTTGGCTTTTCAACCAGGTGGAAGTGAGCAGGGACACTTACTTGTTCTAGCTGGAAACTTCTGCAATCTTGGGAAGGAGATGAGAGGGAAGCAAGTATGAGAGAGGAGATCGATATTTCAGGCACAACTCAAACAAAGGCTCTATGTTGTGTGAAAAGGGCATATTTGGAGAGGGAGAAAGAAGTAAATGAATACATTGTTGTCTCTGCATTGCTCAAGCTTTCAAATAAAAACGAGTGGGTCAAGGTTAAATATCTCAAATACTGCACAAGTACCCATATTCAAGTTGGTCACTTAGTCCATTTAAGCTATAAAACTTATGATGACCCATGAAGATTAGCTGTTTATTTTATAACTCTAGTACAACAACACCAGTCCATTCCCATTTTCATGATGCTGTTCAAAATTAATTTTCAAGAAACCATCTCCTCCTTCCATTTTGAAACTTCATTCATTGTCCTCTAGGTTGATGTCTATTTCATTCTGTGTCTGTTGTGTTCTCAGTTTCATATATTCTTTGATACATACTTGCACACAAAATAATTTGCTTTTCTTCTCATTGAGGTCACTGCATTAAAGATGTGTGTGTGTGTGTGTGTGTGTGTGTGTAAAACACATGCACATAGATACAGAAAAAGGAGGGAGAGAAAAGGAGGCAGGTAAATGCAAATTCAATAAATGTTTAAATTTTCTTGGCAGCAAGTAGAATCCTGACTCAAACTAAATTAAACAGCAAGGAAATTTATCATAATAACTATATATAACTATACCCTTATAGCTATATAACTATATATTATAGCTAATTATAACCATGTAGACTTCCAATATAACTACAGTCCAAAGGCAAGATGAGCTTCAAAATTAATTTAATCAGAGCTATCACAATGTCATCAAGAATGTGATGCTTTCCCTCTCTCCACTCTGCCACCCTTTGGGTTGGCATTATGCTTGACCAATGACAAGATGGTTATTTTCTCTCCTTGTTGAGGTCCTATGAAATTGTTCCCAGAATCCCTGTAGCACAATCCCCCTCACATTTCACTGTCCATAATGGTTCATTTCTGAATGGATAATTGGCAAAGGGGAAAGAGCCTCCAAGGTGGGATGTGTAAAGAGCCTCCAGGATGGATGTGTAAACCCAATTGTAACACCAACCGCAATGTACAACACATAACAAGATCCTACTCAAGTCCCCCCACCTCTCTGGCTCTCAGTTTTGTCTTCTGTAAGATAAGGGGCTGCATAGCACAAGAGTTAATAACTACAATCAACAAATGGGACTTACTCAAACTAAAAAGTTTTTTCTCAGCAAAAGAAACAATAAGAGAGGTAAATAGGGAGCCTACATCCTGGGAACAAATCTTTACTCCTCACACTTCAGATAAAGCCCTAATATCCAGAGTATACAAAGAACTCAAAAAATTAGACAATAAGAAAATAAATAACCCAATCAACAAATGGGCCAAGGACCTGAACAGACACTTCTCAGAGGAGGACATACAATCAATCAATAAGTACATGAAAAAATGCTCACCATCTCTAGCAGTCAGAGAAATGCAAATCAAAACCACCCTAAGATACCATCTCACTCCAGTAAGATTGGCAGCCATTATGAAGTCAAACAACAACAAGTGCTGGCGAGGATGTGGGGAAAAGGGTACACTTATACATTGCTGGTGGGACTGCAGATTGGTACAGCCAATTTGGAAAGCAGTATGGAGATTTCTTGGAAAGCTGGGAATGGAACCACCATTTGACCCAGCTATTCCCCTTCTCGGTCTATTCCCTAAAGACCTAAAAAGAGCATGCTACAGGGACACTGCCACATTGATGTTCATAGCAGCACAATTCACAATAGCAAGACTGTGGAACCAACCTAGATGCCCTTCAATAGACGAATGGATAAAAAAAATGTGGCATTTATACACAATGGAGTATTACTCTGCATTAAAAAATGACAAAATCATAGAATTTACAGGGAAATGGATGGCATTAGAGCAGATTATGCTAAGTGAAGCTAGCCAATTCCTAAAAAACAAATGCCAAATGTTTTCTTTGATATAAGGAGAGTAACTAAGAACAGAGTTGGGAGGAAGAGCATGAGAAGAAGATTAACATTAAACAGGGGTGAGAGGTGGGAGGGAAAAGGAAAGACAGGGAAATTGCATGGAAATGGAAGGAGACCCTCATGGTTATACAAAATTACATACAAGAGGAAGTGAGGGGAAAGGGGAAAAAAAACAAGGGGGAGAAATGAATTACAGTAGATGGGGTAGAGAGAGAAGATGGGAGGGGAGGGGGTGGGGGATAGTAGAGGATAGGAAAGGCAGCAGAATATAACAGACACTAGTATGGCAATATGTAAAACAGTGGATGTGTAACCGATATGATGCTGAAATCTGTATACGGGGTAAAAATGGGAGTTCATAACCCACTTGAATCAAAGTGTGAAATATGATATATCAGGAAAGGGGAAGGAAGATGGCGGCGAGGGGAGTGCATTACCCCCGTGTGCTGCTTCACTGTGTGGGAGTATGACAAGTCAGGACGGCTAAAGGATATCTTGTTAGGAATTTCCAGCAATAGTGGGATGCGCCGGAACCTGGAGGAAGGATTTCCATCGCAGGAGGATCGGCTACGGGGACTCAAACGCGAGAGGTTTGTCGCACGGAGGGTAACACTGCTTATTCAGCAAATCACCCCGCGGCTAGAGTCTGCAACGCGCGCTGGGATAGAGACGCAGGGTTACAGTGCTGCAGTTTCTGCCAGCCGCGCAAGCACCGCACTCAGGGCTGAATTCTGGGTTCGAGACGGGGGAAGGAAGTGGTCCATCTCGGTTCTCCACACCGGTCAGACCACAGAGGAGGCCAGCAGCCACCATGTTGGTAAACTGACGTCACCATCCCTGTTTTCGACTGACCGCAGCTCATTCAGCCATAGAACAGGTAATTTCAGGCTGCAATTCGCCTGCGGCTTGCAGACAGATTGCTAGGGTTCAGCGCCTGGGTGCTTCTTAAAATCTGATCTTATCGGAGTGAACACCGAGCGCGGGGCGGCCGAGTTCCGGCTCCCGGAACCGTCCCGGAACCGCCCTGGCTCAGGGCTGCGGAGCCTGCGGAGGCTGCTTCTTGGACCTTGCTACTATCAGAGCAAACACCAAGCACTAAGCAGCCGAATTCCGGCTCCCGGAACTGAGCCCGCGGGGACTGCTTCTTGGAGCTTACACTTATAGGAGCTTACACCCAGCACGGAGCGGCCGGGAACTTCCCTGGACTGGGGCTAGGAGCCCGCGGAAACTGCGTCTCGGTCCGGGTCCTGCTGAGGACCGGTCAGGACTCACCCGTTGCTTGGGTTGCCCGGCAAGGGGAACGAAATGCTGCCATTCGCATAGGATACCAACATGGCAGAGATCTGATGCCAGCAGAAAGCGGTGGAGGAGAGATCTTCATCAATACCAGCGGTGACATAAGCAGTTGGTCTCCTGGTAAGGGGGGTGAGGCTCAGTCACCCGAGTCTCCTCAATTTGTCCTCGAGCCAGAGGGAAGGAGCCGGGCCGCCACCAGCCCCCGGAGCAGGCCCAGCGGCTCGCCAGCGTGGTGACCGCGTGACCCCAATTGGAGAGGGGGCGGAGCGGAGCCGCCACCCACACCCGCCAGGTGGGCAGACCCACGACCCAGTAGTACATGGGCGTGGTAGGAGGGGCAGGGCAGAGCCGCCCTTCACGCTTGCAAGGTAAACAGACCTGTGACAGCCTGGCGGGTCAGACCCAGTGGCCTGCCAGTGTGGTACACACGTCACCCCAACTGGAGTAGGGGCAGAGCAGATCCTTCTCCCACGCCCGGATCAGGCCCTGCCGGTGTGGTGGTCACGTGACCCCAATTGGAGTGGGGGCGGAGCGGAACCGCCACCCGTGCCCGCAGGGTGAGCAGACCAGTGATCAACCTGCAGATCAGGCCCAGGGGTCCGCAGGCGTGGTAGGAGGGGCAGGGCAGATCCGCCGCCCGCGCCTTCAAGGTATGCAGACCTACAACAGACCGGCGGATCAGGCCCAGGAGCCTGCCGGCGTGGTACAAACACCACCCTAATTGGAGTAGTGACAGAGCAGAGTCGCCTCCCTTGCCAGGAACAGGCCCAGCGTCCTGCAGGCGGGGTAGTCACGACACCCCAGTTGGAGTAGGGGCAGAGCAGAGCCTCCACCCGTGCCCGAAAGGTGGGCAGATCTGCGACCGACCAGCGGGACAGGCCCAGTGGCCTGCCGGTACGACAGACATGTCACCCCATTTGGAGTAGGGGCAGAGTAGAGCTGCCGCCCGCGCCTGCAGGGTAGGCAAACCTGCAACCGACCGGCGGATCAGGCCCGGTGGCCTGCCTGCGTGGTACACTCGTCACCCCAATTGGAGTAGGGGCAGAACAGAGCCGCCACCAGCTCCCAGAACAGGCCCAGTGACCTGCTGGCGTGGTAGCCACGACACCCAAATTGGAATAAGGAGAGAGCAGAGCCGCCGCCCGCACCTGCAGGAAAGATACGCAAGCAGTATGAAAAGACAAGGAAAGAAAGGACCACAAGCAATGCAGGTCAACGCAACTTTAGAAGAGGTAACAGCTGCAGCAGATGGAATGTCAGATAAAGAATTCAGGATATACATGCTTCAGATGATCTGGAGTATCAAGGAAGACATTAAACAGCAAAATCAGACAATGAAAGATCACTTCGACAACGAATTACGCAAACAAATCCAGGAAGCAAAGGATCAACTATACAGGGAGATAGAGGTTATAAAAAACAAGCAATCAGAAATCCTAGAAATGCAGGAAGCAATAAACCAACTTAAAAACTCAATGGAGAATACTACCAGCAGAGTAGAACACTTAGAAGATAGAACATCAGACAATGAAGACAAAGTATTTCAACTGGAAAAGAACATAGACAGCTCAGCAAGACTGTTAAGAAACCATGAGCAGAACATCCAAGAAATATGGGATAACATTAAGAGACCAAACTTAAGAGTCATTGGGATACAGGAAGGTACAGAGCTCCAAACCAAAGGAATGAGCAGTCTATTCAATGAAATAATACAAGAAAACTTCCCAGACTTGAAGAATGAGACAGAATCCCAAATCCTAGAAGCCTACAGGACGCCGAATGTGCAAAATCATAAGAGATCCACACCTAGACACATTATAATGAAGATGCCCAACATACAGAATAAGGAGAGAATTTTAAAAGCTACAAGAGAAAGGAAGCAGATTACATTTAGGGGTAAACCAATCAGGATAACAGCTGATCTTTCAACACAGACTCTGAAAGCTAGAAGATCCTGGAATAACATATTTCAAACACTGAAAGAAAATGGGTTCCAACCAAGAATTGTGTATCCAGCAAAATTAAGCTTCAGGATGGAGGATGAAATTAAAACCTTCCACGATAAACAAAAGTTTAAAGAATTCGCAGCTAGAAAACCATCTCTTCAAAACATCCTCGCCAAAGCATTACAGGAAGAGGAAATGGAAAATAACAATGAAAACCAACAGTGGGAGGTAGGACAGTAAAGGGGGGGGAAATAATCAAAGAGGAAAACAAACCATGTTTAGTAACAGAAATAAACAAATATGGCTGGAAGAACAACCCATATCTCAATAATAACCCTAAATGTTAATGGCTTAAACTCACCAATTAAGAGACACAGGCTAGTAGAATGGATCACAAAACAAGACCCAACAATATGCTGCCTACAGGAGACACATTTGATAGGAAAAGACATACATAGGCTGAAGGTGAAAGGTTGGGAAAAATCATATCACTCATATGGACTTCGGAAACAAGCAGGCGTGTCCATACTCATATCAAATAAAATAGATTTCAAGCCAAAGTTAATCAAAAGAGATAAAGAGGGACACTACATACTGCTTAAGGGAACCATACACCAACAAGACATAACAATCATAAATATTTATGCCCCAAACAATGGTGCAGCTATGTTCGTCAAACAAACTCTTCTCAAGTTCAAGAGTCTAATAGACCACCACACCATAATCATGGGAGACTTCAACACACCTCTCTCGCCACTGGACAGATCTTCCAAACAAAAGTTGAATAAGGAAACTATAGAACTCAATAACACTATTAATAACTTAGACCTAATTGACATATATAGAGTATACCACCCAACATCAAGCAGTTACACTTTTTTCTCAGCAGCACATGGATCCTTCTCAAAAATAGATCATATATTATGTCACAGGGCAACTCTTAGACAATATAAAGGAGTAGAGATAATACCATGCATCTTATCTGATCATAATGGAATGAAACTGAAAATCAACGATAAAAGAAGGAAGGAAAAAGCATACATCACTTGGAGAATGAACAATAGGTTACTGAATGATCAATGGGTTATAGAAGACATCAAGGAGGAAATTAAAAAATTCTTAGAGATAAATGAAAACACAGACACAACATATCGGAATCTATGGGACACATTGAAAGCAGTTCTAAGAGGAAAATTCATTGCTTGGAGTTCATTCCTTAAAAAAAGAAAAAACCAACAAATAAATGATCTCATACTTCATCTCAAAATCCTTGAAAAAGAAGAGCAAAACAACAGCAAAAGAAGTAGAAGGCAAGAAATAATTAAAATCAGAGCTGAAATTAATGAAATTGAAACAAAAGAAACAATTGAAAAAATTGACAAAACTAAAAGTTGGTTCTTTGAAAAAATAAACAAAATCGACAGACCCTTAGCAATGCTAGCGAAGAGAGGAAGAGAGAGAACTCAAATTACTAGCATACGGGATGAAAAAGGCAATATCACAACAGACACTTCAGAAATACAGAAGATAATCAAAAACTATTTTGAATCCTTATACTCCAATAAATTAGAAGATAGTGAAGGCATAGATAAATTTCTTAAGTCATATGATCTGCCCAGATTGAGTCAGGAGGATATAGAAAACCTAAACAGACCAATATCAATTGAGGAAATAGAAGAAACCATAAAAAGACTACCAACTAAGAAAAGCCCAGGTCCGGATGGGTATACAGCAGAATTTTACAAAACCTTTAAAGAAGAACTAATACCAATATTTTCAAGCTACTTCAGGAAATAGAAAAAGAGGGAGAACTTCCAAATTCATTCTATGAGGCCAACATCACCCTGATACCTAAACCAGACAAAGACACTTCAAAGAAAGAAAACTACAGACCAATATCTCTAATGAACCTAGATGCAAAAATCCTCAATAAAATTCTGGCGAATCGGATACAAAAACATATCAAAAAAATTGTACACCATGATCAAGTAGGATTCATCC
This sequence comes from Marmota monax, assembly GCF_021218885.2. Lineage (NCBI taxonomy): Eukaryota > Metazoa > Chordata > Mammalia > Rodentia > Sciuridae > Marmota > Marmota monax. Next base: position 5,834,305 of record NW_026695228.1, read on the forward strand.
CTGGGATGCAAGGCTGGTTCAATATACGGAAATCAATAAATGTTATTCACCACATCAATAGACTTAAAAATAAGAACCATATGATCATCTCGATAGATGCGGAAAAAGCATTCGACAAAGAACAGCATCCCTTTATGTTCAAAACTCTAGAAAAACTAGGGATAACAGGAACATACCTCAATATTGTAAAAGCAATCTATGCTAAGCCTCAGGCTAGCATCATTCTGAATGGAGAAAAACTGAAAGCATTCCCTCTAAAATCTGGAACAAGACAGGGATGCCCTCTCTCTCCACTTCTGTTCAACATAGTTCTCGAAACACTGGCCAGAGCAATTAGACAGACGAAAGAAATTAAAGGCATAAAAATAGGAAAAGAAGAACTTAAATTATCACTATTTGCAGATGATATGATTCTATACCTAGCAGACCCAAAAGGCTCTACAACGAAACTATTAGAGCTAATAAATGAATTCAGCAAAGTGGCAGGATTTAAAATCAACACGCATAAATCAAAGGCATTCCTGTATATCAGTGACAAATCCTCTGAAATGGAAATGAGGACAACCACTCCATTCACAATATCTTCAAAAAAAATAAAATACTTGGGAATCAACCTAACAAAAGAGGTGAAAGACTTACACAATGAAAACTACAGAACCCTAAAGAGAGAAATAGAAGAAGATCTTAGAAGATGGAAAAATATACCCTGTTCATGGATAGGCAAAACTAACATCATCAAAATGGCGATATTACCAAAAGTTCTCTATAGGTTTAATGCAATGCCAATCAAAATCCCAACGGCATTTCTTGTAGAAATAGAGAAAGCAATCATGAAATTCATATGGAAAAATAAAAGACCCAGAATAGCAAAAACAATGCTAAGCAAGAAGTGTGAATCAGGCGGTATAGTGATACCAGACTTCAAACTATACTACAGAGCAATAGTAACAAAAACAGCATGGTACTGGTACCAAAACAGGCGGGTGGACCAATGGTACAGAATAGAGGACACAGAAACCAATCCACAAAACTACAACTATCTTATATTTGATAAAGGGGCTAAAAGCATGCAATGGAGGAAGGATAGCATCTTCAACAAATGGTGCTGGGAAAACTGGAAATCCATATGCAACAAAATGAAACTGAATCCCTTTCTCTCGCCATGCACAAAAGTGAATTCAAAATGGATCAAGGAGCTTGATATCAAATCAGAGACGCGCCGTCTGATAGAAGAAAAAGTTGGCTACGATCTACAGTCGGTGGGGTCGGGCTCCAAATTCCTCAATAGGACACCCATAGCACAAAAGTTAATAACTAGAATCAACAAATGGGACTTACTCAAACTAAAAAGTTTTTTCTCAGCAAAAGAAACAATAAGAGAGGTAAATAGGGAGCCTACACCCTGGGAACAAATCTTTACTCCTCACACTTCCGATAGAGCCCTAATATCCAGAGTATACAAAGAACTCAAAAAATTAGACATTAAGAGAACAAACAACCCAATCAACAAATGGGCCAAGGACCTGAACAGACACTTCTCAGAGGAGGACATACAGTCAATCAACAAGTACATGAAAAAATGCTCAACATCTCTAGCTGTCAGAGAAATGCAAATCAAAACCACCCTAAGATACCATCTCACTCCAGTAAGATTGGCAGCCATTAGGAAGTCAAACAACAACAAGTGCTGGCGAGGATGTGGGGAAAAGGGTACACTTGTACATTGCTGGTGGGACTGCAGATTGGTGCAGCCAATTTGGAAAGCAGTATGGAGATTTCTTGGAAAGCTGGGAATGGAGCCACCATTTGACCCAGCTATTCCCCTTCTTGGTCTATTCCCTAAAGACCTAAAAAGAGCATGCTACAGGGACACTGCTACATCGATGTTCATAGCAGCACAGTTCACAATAGCAAGACTGTGGAACCAACCTAGATGCCCTTCAATAGATGAATGGATAAAAAAAATGTGGCATTTATACACAATGGAGTATTACTCTGCATTAAAAAATGACAAAATCATAGAATTTACAGGGAAATGGATGGCATTAGAGCAGATTATGCTAAGTGAAGCTAGCCAATCCCTAAAAAACAAATGCCAAATGTCTTCTTTGATATAAGGAAAGTAACTAAGAACAGAGTAGGGACGAAGAACAGGAGAAGAAGATTAACATTTAACAGGGATGAGAGGTGGGAGGGAAAGGGAGAGAGAAGGTAAATTGCACGGTAATGGAAGGAGACCCTCAGGGTTATACAGTGGAGGGGGTAGAGAGAGAGGAGGGGAGGGGAGGGGAGAGGTGGGGAGGGGGGAGGGTGGAGGATGGGAAAGGCAGCGGAGCACAACAGACACTAGTATGGCAATTTGTAAATCAATGGATGTGTAACTGATGTGAATCTGCAATCTGTGTATGGGGTGAAGGTGGGAGTTCATAACCCACTAGAATCAAAGTGTGGAATATGATATGTCAAGAAATTTGTAATGTTTTGAACAACCCACAATAAAAAATTAAAAAAAAAATAAATAAATAAATAAATAAAATTGACAGGAAAAAAAAAAAAAAAAAAAAAACCACCCTAAGATACCATCTCACTCCAGTAAGATTGGCAGCCATTAGGAAGTCAAACAACAACAAGTGCTGGCGAGGATGTGGGGAAAAGGGTACACTTGTACATTGCTGGTGGGACTGCAGATTGGTGCAGCCAATTTGGAAAGCAGTATGGAGATTTCTTGGAAAGCTGGGAATGGAGCCACCATTTGACCCAGCTATTCCCCTTCTTGGTCTATTCCCTAACGACCTAAAAAGAGCATGCTACAGGGACACTGCTACATCGATGTTCATAGCAGCACAGTTCACAATAGCAAGACTGTGGAACCAACCTAGATGCCCTTCAATAGATGAATGGATAAAAAAAATGTGGCATTTATACACAATGGAGTATTACTCTGCATTAAAAAATGACAAAATCATAGAATTTACAGGGAAATGGATGGCATTAGAGCAGATTATGCTAAGTGAAGCTAGCCAATCCCTAAAAAACAAATGCCAAATGTCTTCTTTGATATAAGGAAAGTAACTAAGAACAGAGTAGGGACGAAGAGCAGGAGAAGAAGATTAACATTTAACAGGGATGAGAGATGGGAGGGAAAGGGAGAGAGAAGGGAAATTGCACGGTAATGGAAGGAGACCCTCAGGGTTATACAGTGGAGGGGGTAGAGAGAGAGGAGGGGAGGGGAGGGGAGAGGTGGGGAGGGGGGAGGGTGGAGGATGGGAAAGGCAGCGGAGCACAACAGACACTAGTATGGCAATTTGTAAATCAATGGATGTGTAACTGATGTGAATCTGCAATCTGTGTATGGGGTGAAGGTGGGAGTTCATAACCCACTTGAATCAAAGTGTGGAATATGATATGTCAAGAAATTTGTAATGTTTTGAACAACCCACAATAAAAAATTTAAAAAAAAATGATATATCAAGAAATTTGTAATGTTTTGAACAACCAACAATAAAAAATTTTAAAAAAAAAGAACTATGTAATGTTTTGAAAAATAAATAAATAAATAAATAAGATAAGGGGCTGAACTGGATGGTTTCTAAGTTCTGTTCTATTTCCTAAGTTCTGTTTCCTAAGTCTTTAAAAGAAAAAAAAATGTGAGATGCAAATCACATTATCTCTCCTACCTTTAAATTGACCATGTGCAAAATGGGAGAATAAAATGGACCTCCTACAGTTTTTGGACAGATCAACTGAGGTACAAAAAATGTGTAGTAAATAAAAGCTTAAGGACTCATACAAACAGAACAAGGTACTACTTTTTCAAAGAAAAACAAACTGATTCCCTCTGGGATCTTTTGCTTTGTTTTGTTCTATTTTGCTTTGTTTGGGGTAGTTATTTAACTAATTCTCTTAAAGTCATCTGAAAATAACTTCATGATTTTCAAGACACATTTCCAGAGGGGAAATTACATTAGGATTGCTACACCCTTGTCACTATTAACTGTTATTTGCATCCAAAGAGGAAAGCATGCCATTTAAATTCCAGAAGCTGAGTGTATAATTTATGTTTCTAAGAGCACAGGCATGTTTCCTTATTGTTCAGCCGACTCTGCCTGTATTTCATAAATCACTAGTGCATAAAATTATTGGCATTTAAACAAATTATTTTCAACTGTTTTCACTGTCATCTTTGGGCTCAGTTGTGATATTCAATGGTTTGACTAAGTAAAATATTTCACTGTAGTATCTAGGAAAGATATCTTTGCCCCTATGCAGGCAGGGAGTAGGGAATGCTTCACTTGAGAGTGAGGGGAAATCATATCAATTCACTCTCCTCAAGATACCCCCTCACTTGGGTATGAACTATTTACAGAGCATTACAGGGTCGCCCCTTTTGAAAAGGACTACCACAAATGCAAATGACAAATGATTTCTGATTGGCCAGAAACAAAAAGAATGACCACTTCACCCCTGGAAAGAAATCTTATTCATTAAAGCTTGGAAACTAGTGGTTTTGAAAAGCAAAAAGTCTAAATCTGCCAGAGCGTTCTATTAGCACCTTAGCTCTACTCCAGTGGATTTAAATAATTCAAAATAATTCATGTTGGACTGTCATGGTCAGTGCAGAATGTGTGGCTCTTAAGTGTGATGTTTGGAGAAGAGATATTTGTTCATAAATGGGCTCATAAATGCAGAGTCACCAGGAGACTTACCCGTGTTTCTGTTTATCCTGAGAACTGAAACAACCCACTTTGCTGCTCTTGTGTTGGACAAATCTGGGACCAAACCCATTTCTTCTTTCTCCTTATTAACTTCATGGAGGAATATTTATACACAACATGTGTTTTCTTTCCCCTCAATAATAAATAATACTAGGACCAGGCAAAAAAATTATTTAACTACTAAATCCAGAAAACATTTGTATCCATGAGATAAGGCTATAAGATAATGAAACAAATCACTTTTGAAAACTAGTAACTGGATCATCAATATCCACACCTCAAGACCTTCACCTCTCTATTACCTATTGTCATAAACTCTGTCCAATACCAATTAGCTTAAAATCATCCAGTTCATGTCCTAAACCCTAAAATTATTCTCCTGACTTCCTCCTTCTAAGCAATTACGAGGACTTTGCCAAGGTATTGTTCTCCCCAACTGTAATAAGTCTAATAAACTTAGTGATGCTTGATCATCAGGCTTCTCCAGTGGTCTTTTTGGAGCATCAACAATGTACAATGCTTTCCTGCAGGAAAAAAAAAAAATCTCTCAGAAGATGTGACAGAGCTGGTGGAATGGGACTTCAAATCTTCCTTCCTAATAAATTCCAATTTCCTAGTCAATCATAATCAATCAATAATTATGGTTTTCTACATACAGTACTCTACACCAGAGATTACACCAAGATGTCAAATCTACAGGTATCATTACGGGCCCACACAATAGCCATGCAGACCGATAAAGAACTGAGAAATTGGCCAGGAGGAGCAACCAGTATATGTTTACGCAAGGACAGTGCACACCTGGGCTCCAAGAGGGCCCCAGGCTTGGGAGACAGAGAAGCCACTGGATCAACCTGCTAACACTGTCCCTATTACTGCTCCTCAAGATGTTCCTCCTCAGCTCTCCTCCAGGCCCTTCTACTGAAGCCAGAGAATGACTGTTTCTAACCCATGAATATATTAGATAGGTTTGCTTCCCATTCAATTGCAAGAGACAATAAAAGATGTTTGAAAGAAAATCCAATTAAGTATTCAAAGGATTGGAAGGGCCAGAAGAGACCCAAATAGCTAATCCTTTGTCACTAACCTGGGTTCTTCCTCGTTGCCATTCAAATTCTGCCCAATCACGTGCAACAGCTGTTTATTCACTTGAATGCTTTCCTCAAATGCCAAGGCAGCATCGAAGACTTTCCATGTGGCATGAAGAAATCCCTTTGAACATTATTTCTGCACTTGTTCTGAAATAGCTACCGACAATTAAAATTCTCCACAATTCCACAGGCATGAAATACAGAATGTCAAAAGCACATCCAGAGATGCTTCTAGACTCACTCCTCCTCTGACTCTTAACTCAAAGAACAAAGCAACTTCATAAAACCAAACACATCAGCAGAGTTTTTAAAATTATCCCAGATAGTGTCGCTCCTCAAAGTACCATCTTCCATCACCACGGGATCCTAGGTACCTTTCTCCCAGTACCTTGACCTTTTCGATTTGTACTATTCTGCACTTAGGTTTGGAGATAACTCCACTTACCAATGATGTGACATTGGACAAGTTGTATAAATCCTCTCTGCTTCAGCTTCTTCATCTATAATAATGAGTCTACTAATACTGACTACTCATAGCTTATAGAAGTGTTAAATTATAATAATACTTTAATAATGCATATGCAGTGTTTATGCTAGTCAAAATGTGCTCAGTTACACTTCAGTAATAAACAATACCAAAATCTGAGTGATTTAACTTCGCAAGTTTATTTCTTATTCATGCCACAGGTCCAGATTGCATCATTGGCTTCTCAATGCATGCTTAGTAGACAATGATAAAGGAATGCAGCAAAAGTCACGAGGCTTTCAAAGATTGCCCCCAGAAGTGACTGGTATCAGTTTCAGTCACTAACATTTCTTTCATCACAGCAAGTTCACTGTTATACCTACCCTCATGGGGGTTGGGAAATACAACCTTATCTTGTGTCTGGAAAGAGAAAAAAAAATCTACCACATTTTTTAAGAGTTCTAATGGCTACCAAGGCACTAGGACATAGAGGTCAATGTTATTGTTGTTGTTGCTGTCGTGGTCCTCGTTGTCGTCGTCATCATCATCATCATCATCATTGTTATGGAATGTTAGAGCTAGAAAGGACTTCAACAGTTCCACTGCATCGTGCATCCCATTTTTTATTTTTTTCCTCCCTCAATATTTAATTTTTTATTGAGGGATGTTGTATAATAGTTTGGTCTTTGTTTTGGGTTTCTGGAAGAGAACATCTAAACCCTCACAATTACTCAAGTAAAAGAAGTATGTTTGCTATTCATGGACTCCTGGAACCGCACCCAAGTTCCTGTAATGAGGTGACACTTGTTGGGCTCCTAGATATTGCAGCATAGGAATTGACTAGGCTGGAAAGACCAACCAAGTGACTGAAGACTTTGGACTTTGTACCACATGCTACAAGCCCAACCTCCAGGGAAGGGGGGAGGGTGGAGGTTGAGTTCAAGCTCATGGCCAAAGATTCATGTAATCATGCTATAGAATGAAATTCCACCAAAAACTGATACCCAAGCTCAGAGTGTGATGGTTATAAATCAATATGTAAGGGGGTGCCACACTCTGATTCAACAGGGAAATGACATGCAAGTTCCATGTTTGGAATCCTTCCAGATCTTGTCCTATGGGTCTCTTCTTTGGGATAGTCCTTGTTTGTGTCCTTTATAATAAAAGTATAATAGTGAGTGTTGTACTTTTCTGAGTTCTGTGTGTCATATCAGCAAATAATCAACTATGAGAAAGTCGTGGGAAAGTCTGAATTTGTAGCTAGTGGTCAAAAACACAGGTTGCAAGAGAGAGAAATGAATTACAGTAGATGGGGTAGAGAGAGAAGATGGGAGGGGAAGGGAGGGGAGGGGAGGGGAGGGGAGGGGAGGGGAGGGGAGGGGGGATAGTAGAGGATAGGAAGGGCAGCAGAATACAACAGACACTAGTATGGCAGTATGTAAAAAAGTAGATGTGGAACCGATGTGAATCTGCAATATGTATACGGGGTAAAAATGGGAGTTCATAATCTGCTTGAATCAAATGTATGAAATATGATATGTCAAGAGCTTTGTAATGTTTTGAACAACTAATAATAAAAAAAGAGAGAGAAAAAATTAATTAAAAAAAAAACACAGGTTGCCAGGGAACCCTCTGCCTTGGGGCTGATGTTGAAGTGAGGGCAACCTTGTTGGGAAGTGTGCCTTTAACTTGTGAACTCTGTGCTAACTGCAGGTACTTAGGATCAGAATTGTATTCTAAGAGCTTAATACAAACCAAGCAACAGAGATACAAGGATTGATAAAATAAACACAGCTTCCGCTCCCATAGCCTCATCCTCAGGAGGAGACACATACTGAAATCAAACAAAAGTGCATAAGAAAATATCATTGTAAACTTGAATACTTTCAATTTAAAAGGGGGGGAGGGGACATTGTGAGAAAGAATAACTGGCCTCAATTGGGGCCTTGGTACAAAATTTTGCTCAAAGATGTGATTTGTTTAGATAAAGATTCTATTAGTGGTCAACCTTTAAAACTGAGAATACAAAACAAAAGTCTGGATTTCTGAAAATTATGAAATACAGCAAATTCAAGATCCTGATGTCCTCCCGGCAGCTTCCGCCCTACAGAAGCTTGCCTTCCCTGGCTCATCCTAGGCCACAGCCTGCCACCTTCACCAACTTAGGTCATGGAGTAGCCACAGGAATTTACTTATTGCTCCTATTCTAAAGCAAGCCATTTATCTTAAAGTACATGGAGACTGAAGCATACACAGAAAGGAAGTGACTTCTTCACACATTCAAATGCTAGTTTGTAACAAAGCCAAGATCAGAGTGCAGGTCCCTCAAGGCCCAATCCAGAAGCTTCATCCTTTACACAAAGCCACAGTCCAGCCCATATTGATGTACTCCTCCTCTCAGAGGGGAGTAGATCACCTTTCCTTTAAAGCATCTCACAATAGACATCCAAGTCCTGCCTAGGATTCCCTACCTGAGCCTGCCAACCTTAGTCACACCCCAAGATGCAGATCTTTCCAGTCTCTCTCATCCACCATGCACACACTCATCTATCAGTCAATCATTTAAAACAAGCATGTGCCAGTCAGGATGAGCGAGTGAAAAAGTCCATAACTGCCCTTCTGCAATAAACCACTGCAAAATTTGGAAGGGGGAGTGGTATAGGACATGAGTATTTTTTAGGTATTGGACAAAAGCACTTCAGCATTATAGTCTCTTGGGAGAAGGGAAGCAAATCAGGAGTGACCTACAAGTGCTCCATCTTTCCACTCAGAGGCAATTTCCAAATTTTAGTGCAGGCATAGGAAACCGAAATGGAGCCCATCAGTCTTGATAAGTTGATAAGGCAGATGTCAGAGTTTGGAAAGATGGGAGAAGAGAATATTCAGTACAGAGTAATGGAAGAGAACATTACATACAGAAAAAAACTTCAGAAACCTACAGAGCGTCTTGAGTCTTTAGCTGACTATTAGTCACAGGCATACACAGTATAAACCCCATGAGGCCAGACACAGAGAACTTTGATGAAAGAGCAATAACTCAGGAGCCAAAAGATGACCAGTCCTTAGATGCAATGGAATGAGGACTCATTAGAATTCCCACCATCCATTACAGAAAGACATCATCGAATACATGAGGAATTAAGCAGAAAACCCAGAAGGGCTGCCATGCCTCAGTTGTGGGGCAAAAAGAACCCAAGAGCAGTGGTTCTCAACTCAATGTGATTTGGCAATGTCTGTCCATATTTTTGGCCATCACAACATGAGAATTTCTACAGGCATCTAATGAAGAGGCCAGAGAAGCTGTTAAACTTTCTGCAATACACACACAGTAGCTCAAAACAAAGAATTTTCTGGCCAAAATGTGAATAATTTTGAGGCTGAGGACCCTAGACCTAAGGTTAGAACCACCTAAAAGGAGCTTTAAAAAGTCTTTCAAAGATTCAAACTAATCTACAAGAAATCTAAACACTTCCCAGAACAATGCCCAATGTTCTTCAGAGAGTACAAAACTACCAGCATTCAACAAAGTAAAGTTTACAATGTTTGTCTTTCAATCAAAAAAAATTGAAGTTTTGAAGTAGTGGGAAAACATGATCCATAACCAAAAGACAAAACTATCAAAATAATTTATTTAAGAAATAAAATATTTGATAGAATTAAGATAAAGACATGAAGACAGATATCAATCTATCCCCAGTACTTCAGTAGTACACTTGACCAACATGGCCCCATGGAGCTACTCTCCAGTAGTAAATAGACATTCATCAAATAAATATTTAAGTAGATATGGAACTGGAAACCAAGATAAACACTGTTAACAGGAACAAAAATTTAAAAGGTGGCCTTAGAGATAAAATAAAAATTCTGTGTAAGCTGGGCGTGGTGGCCCACACCTGTAATCCCAGCAGCTAGAGAGGCTGAGGCAGGAGGATGGCGAGTTCAAAGCCAGCCTCAGCAACAGGAAGGTACTAAGCAACTCAGTGAGACCCTATCTCTAAATAAAATACAAAATAGGGCTGGGGATGTGGCTCAGTGGTTGAGTGGCCCTGAGATCAATCCATAGTACCAAAAAAAAAATTCTCTCTATAGTCATTCAGGGACAGAGAAGATATTGATACTGGTGATGAGAATCAATCAGGGGCAAGTTCTGTTTCCCCAGATGTGAAGATTGAACACCTGAGAGATGCCAAGAAAGAAAGTGTAGAAAGAAAATTTTATTTAAAAGAACCGAGAGAGACTCATCCGCAGAGAAGGGGATCCAGAACTGGTATCCAAAGAAGTGGGGGTGTCCTGCCCCTTTTATACATTTTAGACTTCCTTTGTTCTCATACCCCACTTCTTCCTGTATCTAGCCTACATGAGCAAAAGGTAGGCCAAAGGTGGAGTGATCCTAGGCCAGAAGGGAGCATCTCTGGAGTCATTAATTAACACATTAATCAATACAACTCCCTGCAGGGAGGAACAATTCCCCAGAGATAGGTCACCTTGGCAACAGGTTAGAGGAGGGGAAAGATCTATGGAGATATCAGCATTTTATTTTCTTTCCTTTCCAACCAGCCCCCTTATCCCCAATCAGACCTAATTATTTATTATCTACACTGTCTTTTTGCCCCCCCCAGCCTCAATATTAAACCAAGGCCCCCCAAAATTATTAGAGATGTAAAGAAGTAGGGGGACTTCCCAGCTGAAGGACTATGAATGAGAAAAGCCTTCCTGGCAGAAAGACCTGCACGTGGAAGTTTCCCAACTTGGGAAGGAGATCAGGAGCTTCAAGAAATTAAAAGAAGGTCGGTGTCAAGGGGAGCATAGTGAGCAAGTGAGAGAGAAGCTTAAGAACATGATGAGGACAGAAGATTTGAGAAGAAGACACATAATGAAGAAGCCTGGTGACCCTTGGAGTATAACTGGAATATAATTTGGATTTTCTTCTAGCATAATAGGAAATTGGGGCAATGGTTTTCCTCCTTGACTGCACTGAAATCACCTGGAAACTTCAAAAACTATTGATGGTTATGTCTCATGCACAGAAATTAATAGACAAGAGGTATGGCCCCAGCACTTGGAATTTTTATATCTCCCCAGGAGATAATGCTTATAGGCAACTGGGGCTAAGAACCACTGCATTGGAAGTGGAATGACATTACTTGATTTTGAAAGGTCTATAATACTAACCTTCTACTAATGATAGATTTGGTTATCATGTTTCCTTCCTTCTAGGAAACATGTCCTATCTGAAACTCTTTTGTCATCGATAACATTAGAAGGCTATGAATTTCATTACTGAGAACAACAATGATACCCACAGGAATCAGCCATATCTAGGGTGTTGGCACCTGGATTCTGTCCCAGGTCCTCTCTCTCCCTACATACATTGCCTAAACAATTTCCTCCATTCCCATATATCCACCTGCCTTGAACCTCATTCCTCCCTCTATTCTGTGGCCCAGACCCACACTATCTTGTAGACATCTCCACTCAATCATCATTTAGTCCTTGCAAACCATCTCCTAACTTTCCCAAGCCCACTCTCAACCTTGGGTTTCCTACACCAGGAAATGGTTCCAAATTCAAGATATCTGTGTGGTCCAAACTAAGTCAATCTGGAATAGAAAATATTAAGTAGTTGGTATTCAGTTTGTCATACCAACAGGCATGGGTGAGAGGAGCTTGGCACCCAGCATTCTGTTCTTTCAAGAGGAAATCTAGCTCCATGAACTCAGTGTCTTTACTCTTTCCTCTTGAATTCTTCTCTCCCTCACCATCCTTACCAGGGTCCCACCTCCTCCTTTTCTCCATCTTTAGCTGAAGTTGTCAGTCATTTATTTCCATCACCTGAGGACTCAGTGAAAGCTTCTGATCTGTCCACATGGGACTAAAGGGGAAGGCAGTAGATGAAGGAAAACAGCCATCACTGACCAATGCATTGACTCAAGACCAATGGTCCTCAAGATGTCATCCCCCAGGCCAGGAACATCAGCATCACCTGGGAAATGAGAAATGCAAAATCTTGGCCATAAACCCAGAACTAGTAGGTCACAAAATCTTGGGCTAGAGCCCAGAAATGAGTTTTAATAAGCAGTCTAAGTGATTCTGGTGCATACCAACAGTTCTTTGGAAACCACGGTACCAAACCAAACTGATCACTTCTTAACACAGAGTCTGTGCATTATCACACTATGAGAATCTCTACATCTTCTATATTTTCTCAGCTTGCAAAGTGAAAAGCCTTCTGTTATCTTGATCTAGTCTGTGCTGAACCACAAATGAGTGTCATGATGTAACATGACTGAGATAAAAGATAAACTGGAAGGGGAAAAGTACAACAACATCCTGCTAAACCCCAGGTAATAAGAAATCAAAAAAAGCATGGGAAAAGGCTGTTAAATAAAAGCAAAATTATCCTGGGAAAGGTAACAATATTGTTAAACCCTGACAATCTGGAAGTACCTTCCCTGTAACTAAATATGAAGAAAAAATTATGTGCTTGCTGAACACTAGCACAAATCTCTTAGAAAAAGGCTGTACACATCAGAGCATGCATCTTATGGCAAATATTTGTAATTAAGGTTTTATTTCATTTTATTGTAAAAGTTGTTTAGAAAAAAAAAAAAATATATATATATATATATATATGGTAGAAGCCAAGGATGTTGCTAAACATCCTACTGTCAGGGGCTGCCTTGAACAGGAGCTGAGCACGCCCCCTTAGCCTTGAGTAATGGGGGTGAGGAACTAGCATGTATTTCCCAGCATAATTTTATCTTGTTGTATTTAAAAGATGCCTCACTTACAACAAGTTAGATTGGGGGAAGGTAAGGAAGGTACCAACAGGAACAATAATTCCTAATTGGTTCTTCCAATTCCAAGTGAGGAGACTTACTTATAGGATAAGAATTGACTGACATTTAAATAGACCCAGCCTGGTAAAAGGCCATTAAATCCATGAAGCCACACCCCTTGATTAATTTTGTCCACCATAAAAGCTGCTTACTCTCCGCTAGAGATGACCCAAACCCTCACCTCCCCAGGCCAAATAAAGGCAAAAATATAATTCTAGCAAAGCCATCATTTGTATTCTTGTTTATTTACTTTTTACCATATTTTGTGTGTGTGCACATAGTAGAGATTAAGATCATAATATATATCTATTGATCCTAAGGTATTAACTTTTATATACATACACTTACAAAAGATACATGACTTATTTCCTGTCACTAAATATTTCTCAAAAGCATAATTTTTGATGAAGAAAAGCTATCCCATCTTATGATATACTATAATTTCTTGATTCATTCCTATTATAGGACAGTTAGGTCATTTTCAATTCTTTCACAATCATAAATAATGCAGCAATAGACATCCTTGCACATAAATCTTTGTCTACACTTTTGATTATTTTCCTGGGATAAATTGCTAGAGAATAAATAATTGGGTGAAAGGGAAGAAACATTTTTTAAGCCTTTGGTACTTCTGCCAAAATGCTTTCCAGAAAGTTTATATCTGTTTTTTCCTCTAACAAGGAATGAGGGTTTTACTCTCTCCTGACACAAGAAAACCTGGACTAAAAACAATGAGCTTCACATTGAAACACCAGTGCAGTACTTCCCATCCTGGGAAATTTTGCCCCAGGAGGCAGTTGGCAATGCCTGGAGATATTTTTTCATTGTCACAACTAACAGGACACCATTGGTGTCAAGGTAGAAGCCAGGGACTTGCTAAACATCCTACTGTCGGGGACTGCCCTGAACAGGAGCTGAGGACGATCCCTTAGTCTTGAGTAATGGGGGTGAGACCAAAACAATATACTCTGGCACCAGTATCAATTTCATCCTCTTGCAATTTCCAAACAAAATGAGGACAAATGTAAATACCATGTGGAATTACTGACAAGAAGTCAAAATTATCAAAATTTCAGAACATTTAAAACAAAACAGAATTAACTGAAAACATGATGCTAATATACAAGTAAAGAGCACTACCCCATCCTTTCCATTTCACAATAAAGAACAACTACCTTCCAGGAAAACCTGACTATAGACCACTACATGTATATACATATTTATTGATTCAAATGTTCACTGAGCAACTGCTAGGTTTCTGCTATTATTCCAGACACTAGAGATACAATGAGTCAGTAGCAACATCTCTTAGCTCATGGGGTTTATATATTTTCATGGGAAGACAGAAAACAAAGCAAGAACAAGTGAGGACATAGTTCTCTCAGTAATAATTTATTAGGGAAAAATAAAGCAAAGCACAGACAGAGTTCTAAGAGTAGCTGAAGAATATGATTGTATGGGTATTTGTCCCATCAGGATTTGGGTTTTTACTCTGGTAGGGTTCAGGAGCCATTGAGCAGAGCAGTGACATGTTCTATATATATATTAGTCAGAGTTCTCCAGAGTAACAGGACCAATAGGATATATAATATAGACTTATATGACTTATATGACTAGAAACTGGATAGTCCACAATGGCCATCTGCAGTTGGAGAGCTGGAGGACCCAGTAGCTGCTCAGTCCAAGAAGCTGAAGCCTCAGTATAAGAAGGACCAAAGATGCAGCCCCAGTCCTGAATCAAAAGCCAGGAAACTCTCTAGAAAGTCACTGGTCAAGTACACTTTGGAAGAGTGAAAGAGCTGGAGTCTGACGTCCTCATGTCATCACATCAGCGATCAAAGCACCAGTTCAAGAGCTCGCATCTGCTCCTGCTTCTTCATTCTTCCACCATTTTGTTCCCTCCATGCCCCCATCCTATTGGACTGGGCTGCCCATGATTAGGGTCTTGACCTCAGTCTGCTGTCCCACATGCCAGTCTTTCCTAGAAACACCCTCACTAACACACCCAGAAGCCTTTATTTAATCTGAGACATTTCTTAATCCAATCAAGATGACAATTCAGATTAACCGTCACATGACATATGCTTATAAAAAAAAAAAACCAACTATGCATAACTTGCTGAGGTTTGACTTCTAGAAGTAAAAGGTAGAAACAAGTAACAGAAAACCCAGAATCAAGGCCAGATAGAGATCTATAGGTTATTAAAAAGATCTGGGCTTTTACTCTGAGAGAGAGGAATATTCTCCAGAGAATTTTGAGCAAAAGTATAATATGATCAAACTCAAATATTAAAATTGTGGCTATTGTGTGAAAAACATTCTCTGTAGGAATGAAAGGCAAATTCAGAAATAATAAAGGGAAACAGTCTTTAAATGCTAGCAGGATAATTCTAACTCCTTTCCTCCCATGTTTGTTTTGCTTGTTTTTAGATGGTACAGACAGACAGGTAAGAAAATAACACTGCTTTTCTTTCTCTTGGCATGCAAATATTAGTAAAAAGTCTTTTTTAAAAACCTAAGGCAGTAAATTTCCTGTTTGTTTCACTGGACCACCTAAAGTTTCTTTTGCCTGGGGAGAATTGAGTTTCTTGACCCCAGACTTTAGGGAAGAGTTAAATCTCATAGTCAGAGCTGCTATCAGATTCTAAAGTCTTCCCTAACCATTCTTGGGGATGATTTGTTAGCTTTACTGACTGGAATAATCGATACACAAGGCTTTTATAAAATTTATTTTTAATTGGTAATTATAGTTATACATCAATGTGGAATTCATGGTGATATATTCATACATGCAAATAAATAATACAGTTTGCTCAATTTCATTCCACAGTTGCTCCCCTTCCCCGTCCCCACTTCTCCCCATCTCCTTCCTCTAATCTACAATTCTCCCTGCTATTTATATGAGGCTTTTGAAAGCAGAAAAACCTAGGAAGTGCTCCCAGCTATCACTAGTTCCTTTTTCATGAATCCTTTTCAACAGCATCTAGCCCTGTTCATTAATGTCTGATCCTCATAGGTCACCCAGAAGAAAAGAATTATATTCTCTTCTAGACAAATACCTTGACATGATTCAAAGTTTCGAGTTTTCTGCAATAAGGACAAAAGCCAAATCACAAAAGTCTTCATCAATCTTGATTCAAAGAAGATGGGGACCTATGACCAACCTAAGCATTGCATTCCTCACTGATTCCTTTCAAGGATTAAAAAGATTTTCCTTAGTTGAACAGCCAATTTTGAGAAATAAAAACCAAGTCTTATCTTTTTATTATATTATATACTTTGACTTAGTGGTTATCATTTTTATGAAGACTGAATTCAATTAGTAGTGATTGTAGGACATGCAAGTGGTTATCACAGATTAGGAATAGAGCATGATGGGAGCATCCACAGGAGCACAGCACAGATGAAGGAAAGACCCAACTCTTGAACCAGACAGCAGAGCCAGGCAGGTACTCAAGGAAATGGCCTAAGTTCAGGACAAGTCCCAGATTTGAATGGAGATGATAAGTGTAGGGATGGAGGCTGAGGGAATTGGTACCAATACCCAGGTAGCTACACTGACTTATATACTAGTCAGTCAACATGTAAAGTGGATAGAAAACCTAGTCTTAAGGGAATATATGCCACCCAAGTCTCTTCCCTGGGAGTCTCAGATTCTAGCCTTGATTGTCAATTCACCTTAAAGGAAGTTATGAAAAGAACATTCCACTATACAGTTTTGTTTTTGTTTGTTTGCTTGCTTGCTTGCTGTTTCAGTACCAGGGATTGAACCCAGAGTGTTTTTGATATGCTGTAGTTTCTCAATGAGTTTCCATTGAATCAAAAAGTGTTTGCATGAATGAATAAATGGATGAATCTGGCTAGATGACTTCATTTTATGTAACCAGATGGAAGAGCAGAAGGAACTGTCATATTTCCTTAGCTGGTTCATTACTAAACCTATATACAGAATTATCAGTGTACCTGATTTTGACTTACTGATAAAGGTCAAGGGAGTTGATCTGATTCAGGATCTGGACTTATTGCTCCATTCAGTAAGATCCCATCAGACCAAAACAAACTTTTACTTGATCCATGGGCTTCTTTTACTCCTATCTGAATGTGAATTGATTTTCTATTAATGCTTTCAGAATCACTGATGAAGATTTATAGGGGGGGGGAGTAGAAAATTTAAAACCCATTGGGAAATACACTAATTCAAGAGGAGAGTTCCTGGGTAAGGTGGTGGGATGGGAATACAAAGAAAATAGATTGAAGAAGAAAGAGCCACGGAGTCTACTTTGGGTTACAGCTCTTCAACTCCATTACAAATCAGTCCTGGATCACCTTCTACCACTTTTTTCTGTTCTTCCTTTTAAACTCACACTACTAATTAAGGGCAAGAGGCTACCTGGCCAAGGATGTCTCTAGTCAGAGGATAATTTCAAAAGGCATGTATACGAGTCATTTTTTCATCACTGTGACAAAACACCTGATAAAATCACATAGGAGGAGGAAAGGTTTATTTTGGCTCACAGTTTCAGAGATTTCAGTCCGTGATCAGATGGCTCCGATCATTATGGCAGAACATTATGGCAGAAGGGCATGGCGGAGGAAAGCTGCTTACCTTGTGGCAGCCAGGAAATGGGGGTGGGGGTGATACAAGAGGAAAAAGGGAAGGGACAAGATTATCCTTCAAAGGAATGCCTCCCGTAACCTACTCCCTCTGACTGGGCTCCATCTCCTAAGAGCCCATTCAGTCATGAACCCATCAATCTGGGATTAATTCATTGATGAAATCGAAACTTTATGATCCAATTACTTCACAAAATCCCCACCTCTCAGTATTGCTGCATTGGGAATCAAGCCTTGTGTACATGAGTCTTCGGGAGTACATTCAGATCCAAAGCATAACAGTGTGAATATTCATCTGCTAACTCCTGCTCTTGGTTTTTTTTTTTTTCCCATGTTTTTACTTATCTCTGAGACAACTGGGCCACATGCTATGCCTGAATAAGCCCTA
The DNA here is from genome assembly GCF_021218885.2 of Marmota monax. Taxonomy (NCBI): domain Eukaryota; kingdom Metazoa; phylum Chordata; class Mammalia; order Rodentia; family Sciuridae; genus Marmota; species Marmota monax. The sequence goes on from NW_026695228.1 coordinate 5,852,418, forward strand.
TAACCTACAACCTAATTTTCTTTGCTAATGTGATTGCCCCTACCTGATGAGGCATTTTTATCATCTTACCTTTTTGCAGTCTTAGCTATTCCTCTCTAACACCATAAGATGCATTTTTTTTTTTTTTTTACTTTCTTTGGACCATAGTTGGCCCTTTCCTTAGGGTCTGATCTTAAAAAAAAAAATCTACATAGTCTTCAGTAGCTATTGGCAAGCCATCTACTCTCTGTAAGACTCAGCTTTATAATCTGTGAAACAGAACTGGCACCTGTATCACTACTCTCACAAACTGTGCTAAAATGAAAGATATGGGTGGAAACAGCATGCAAACTGAAAGGAGCTTTGCAATTAAGATGAGGTCTATTACAGGAACCTCTGTGTCTTATTAGCATGGCCAATAAGAAAATTAAAATGTCCTAAAACTGTGAAAATATCATGATCCTGCATCAAAGTAAAAAAAAAAACTTAAAAAAATAAGAGTAATAGTCAAGTATAAGTTGTAAGCGTGACTAAAGTTGGAAAATGACTAATTCATGCTTTATCTTTTTGAAAAATCAGATTCTGTTTTTTCTTTGCATTTTCAGGTTGTTTTGTTTCCTGGCTTTGCTGATTACCTAAGTGCCATGATTATTTAGTGCCGCGTGTTTCATCCCATTTACTAGACATTTCCTTGAAGTCTCTGTCTCAGCACATAGCCAATGCTCAATAAATATTTGCCAAATTAAATTCCTCCTCTTGACACTTTTCAGAAACGTGTCTTCAATGTGAGCAGGAAAGCTTCACAAATAATAGGAAACATAAATGACTCTGAGCAGTCATACCTCAATCACCCAACAGGAAATTATTAAAAGCAAAAATATGTATAATTCAGAACTTAAAAACAAGGAGAAACATTTCTTAAATGAAAGAAGCAGTCCATACCCTCAAAAACGCTGTGGGGTGGGAGAGATTAGAAAATGAGAGTCAGAGGAAGGAGTAACTGAATCACAACTTGGAGGAGTGGAGAGAGAATAGAGAAGCTCTTTGTAACTCAGTATCTTCAAGACTGAAGCAGATCATTGAAAATATTGAGCTATAAGGAATCATAGTTGGATTTAAGGTTAAAACAGATCTTAGGTGATATTTTACCTAAATCACCAAATTAAGCTTTTATCCACATACGGCAAAAGGTCATAGAGTTAGCATACTATGTAGACAGACTCTGCAGGGCTTCATCTCTTGGTTTTCAGGGTTATCCATACTTTCTGTCTACAATGATCCTGGTTCCAAGGGAGAAGGCTATGACTCAGCACTTTTTTAATGACATATTCTATCTTAGAAATCCATGGCATTTTGCTTTCCAGGGGGGTACACATGAAAATTCTTGGTGCCTCAATTTCTCCCTCATTTCTTTTAATTTCCTTTGGCCTCTGGTCCTTCCATCATCAGCACTGTATCTGCCCAACATGGTCCTTTTTTCATTTGTTTGTTTGATGTTGTCCAGGCTTTTAACAAAATGCATTCCCCTGGGGGACTGCAGACTCCAAGGACTCATGCTCATCTGTTAGAAGCTTCCCAGAGCTACTCTGACAAGAATAAATGCATTTGTTTAAAAAATAATGATAAAATAAAATGTGAAACAACTTCCAACCAAAGCTTTACATTAGGGAAAAAAAAACTTATGGCACTTAATTCAATTTTCTATTCAAATATTCTCTTAGATTTTCCACTGGGAGCAGAAATTAGTGAGGGTAGTAGTTACCCAGTAGAGTAGTTTCCATCAGAGAAAAACTGCACTATTTACCAGCTGTGAACCTTGTAGAAGACAATTCACCTTCCCCGGCATTGGTTTCCTCTTCTATAAAATGGGGGGAAATTATGAGAGAACATAGGAAAAACACTGAACCGGATTCTATGCCATTTGAAACTTCCCTGTTCCCTAATGCTGTTTTTCTTTACTTCCCAAACAAGGTACTTGTTCTTGAATTCTTACCTAAAGATCTGTTTCCCATGTAAAGAGAAGCAGACATTAATAAGACATTATTGACAGAAGAAGGCATGATGTTACTCCAAATTCTCTAGGTCTGCCTTTGAGTTTTCCTGTCGGAGTTTACCAAAAGTTCCATTAAGTGTCCCTATTTGTCACAGTACCCGTATACCATTGTAGTGCCCTCTTATCTACAGGACATATATTTCAAAACCCTCTGGAGATGCCTAGAACCCCAAATCCTACATATACCATGGTTTTTCCTGTATATCCTTACCTATGATAAACTTTCACTTTTTCACTTAAAGGAAACACTTTATGGCTTCTCTTTAGTCTATCAGAATTTCCAACATAATGACTCTAATATTAAGTAAAATAAAAGAACACAAGCACTGCAATACCTTGACAATCAATCTTATAACTGAGAGAGGTAGTAAGTACATAATGGGTGGGTAGCACAGACACATGGATACACTGGACAAACGAATGATTTATGTCTTGGGCAGAACAATGCAAGATTACATTATGCTACTCAGAACAGCAAACAGTTTAAAATTTACAAGTAGTTTATTTCTGGAATTTTCCATTAATGTTTTTGGACCACACCTGACCATGAGTAACTGAAACCACCAAAAGCAAAAACATGAATAAGGGGAAACTACTGTAGATAAAAGTAGTAACTTACTTTACTGATCCTATTTTCCATATTTTACTTATTTATTTGTGCTTCATCATGGTACAAAAAGGTCTCAAGGAGGTTTAATTGTATAATATAAGTTGAAATTAAATATGAAATAAATGAACAATATTGTGGGAATTTGCCCTGTAGATACAATCATTTAAGTGCATAGGGCTTTACTTATTCAATAACCATTCAAATTGGATAAAAATAAATGCATGAACTTGTAGGAATTTATCCATAGATATTAGCATGCATATGCATAAGGACATAAACAAAGGATATTTATTTCAACACTGCTCTTAATGGTAAATTATTTAAATCAGGTGGGATATGATTAAACAAATTAAAGCATATCTACAGGATGCATACTTTTTAGCCATTATAAAAATCTCTACAGAAACTCATGTGGAATGATGTCTAAAAAGTAGTCTTTAATTTTTTAAGTGCAAAAAATTATAAAAACTATGCCATTATTTGATTTATAAAAATAAGTATGTATTTATGCATACATGTATGTTGAAACATGTACTGTGGATTCTTTAAGGCATGGATTAATAGACCAAAAAGTCAAGAATAGCAATTATCCCTGAGAAGTGAAACTGGGTGACCAGGGAATAGGGTGTCAGGGCAATTCACTATTGATTATAAATACTTCATTATATTTTAAATTCTGTGCCATATACCTGTTACCTATTCAAACTGATCCAGTCACTCGTTTTAAATTTTTGAAGTGGATGAGGAAAGATCGTGTGCTAGTACATATGTGTGTATCCAGTGGCATTTGCTCTCTGGTTTGGGTTAACCCTACTGCTCCTTAACCAGTCTGAGGGCCTTGATCACTCAGACATTCTAGAGTAGCACACTGGCTCCCTATGTTAGCAATGGTTTGCCAATTGATCTTGGAAAATAAAAAGTCCTTTTTACTCAGGAAGAGCCTTAGTAAGACACTGGCACATCCAAGGATAAAAGATAAACCCCACTGAGTGAAGAGCCTCTCTCTACAGTGCTATTCCTAGGGATGCAATGATTTAGAGCATGATGGGATAGAAATTGCTACATTTCGTTCAATCCACCACTAAGGAGGCCTACTGGATTGTTGGACCTATTTGGATTTGGGAGATAATAAACAGCATGTTTCATTTATCAAATGCCAAAAAAAAAAAAAAAGTAGCTAGTATTTATTAGGACCCAGAGCAAAGGAAGGCTATATGACAAGTCCCAACTATATTTTGGCCTCATGGTATCCAGGGTGCTTTAACAAATAGGAACTTAATGAAACTTTTGGTAAATTCCAACAGGAAAACTAAAGGGTAGACTCACAGAATTTGGAATAATGCAGTGCATTCTTCTGTCAATAAGTATTTTGATTTTCATAAATAGCTTTTGTCTCACTACCATGCCCCGGTGGAGACCAAATATCTAACAATGGGTATCAAGTGTCCATGTGGTCCGATCTACCCATGGCAAACTTCACATCACCTTCTGACCCACCAACCATAAAGTTAGACATACACAGCAGCAAGTGAAAGTAGTTTATCCAAGATTGGGCTCAAGCAGATCCTAAAGGCACAAGTAAGTTACATTAGCTAGACATGGCAGATACTGTTTCTGTGTTGTCATTTATCCCTCAATCCATTCCTACAGCCTCAGGGAAGTTTCCTGTGACCATTTAACTGAGGAAGATAAAGCTCGGGTCTGGTTTACAGATGGTCCAAACAATATTCTGGCACAAGCCAGAGGGAAACATTACTGATTCACCCTCAAGTGTCTGTGAAAAATATTGAGGAACACTTCCCTGGACAAAACTTTAAGTAGCACAACTAATCATCCACTTTGCCTGGACAGAGGCATAGTTAAAGAATGGATCTACACTGATTCTTGGATAATAATGGTCTAGCCACGTAGTACAAAAACAACCCTGGAATCAGGTTGAGCTTTGAAGAAAAGATACTAGCACAAACATTCTGGCAAATATGGCAGAAACAGAATCAGTGATACTTCATATTAGAGGGATGTCAGTGAGGATGGTGGATAAGGACTCTGAAAATCTGCTTCCCCATAAAAGTAATAAAGAACACTGGCAAATTACAAAAAATAACTTACAGATCTCTGGAAATAACCCAAAACATGTAACAAGCCAAATCTATTTTTTTATCTATTAAAAAAAAAGCTGACTGTCAGTAAAAACAGCCACAGGTTTGTGGTATTTTATTGCTGCATTCCCATCCCCCTCTCCTTCCTCCACAGAAGACTTGAAAACCTATGGTCTGTAATCACAATGAAAGCTAGCAGCTTAGTCATCACTGGAAGAAGCAGACAGGCTTGGAGCTCCCCAAAACCAATACTCCAGAGAAGCATCATTATTTGACCTCTGTGGCACTTCCCTGGACACTCTGACCAGCAGGTCTTTGTATGACAGGACTCAGAATTCACTTAGCATGAGCAATCTTTTCCTTGGAGACACTTGTCAAAAACAAGCAGCAGCAATTTGTTTCATGTTACAGCTCTCTGAAATGGCTGTAGCAATGGAGCTTGGTCAACAAGCTAACCAAGAAACTTAGAAGGAAAAGCAAAGTCCACAAAGAGGTTTGCAAAATTCTGATATCATTCTGGTAATCTAGAAGGCCAATCACATGTGTGGGGCTGTGTGCATACCCAGGGTTGCACACACAGCTAGGAAAAAAAAAATACTAAGAAGGCTTGAAGCTCTCACCTCTGGCTTACCTTGAGACTCTTCTCAGGCATGAAGGCTAAGGCAAAGTTGTAAACTGCCTGCCTGAACAGTTAATGCATGTCCAAACATGCAGAGTTCCTCTGCAAAGCCTGCAAAGTATTGAAGGAAGTGTCCATGCAATATTTAGATAACCTCAAAGGCAGCCACATATAACAAAGAATACAGACTTTGCCAAATAAGTTCAGGGAAACCACTAAATAAATAGCACAGGCAACAACAGCCGCAACAAACAGCAACATCTACAAATCATGGGGAGGAAAGGAATCTGATTACAAGACTTGTACACTAAAGTGTCCAGTTTCAACAATAACAACAAAATTACAAAATATGCAGAGAAACAAAAAGTATGATCCTGCATGGGAAAAAAAATCAAGTAAATCAAAAGCTGTCCATGAAGAAACAGACACTCTATTTGCTAGATAATACTACAAATCAGCTTTAAAAAGAACTAAAGGAAATCATATGTAAAGAATTAAAGGAAAGCAGAAGTATGGTGACTTGCCAGAGAATAGAAGCAAAAAATATTGAAAAAATAATCATTAATTCTGGAGTTAGTACATTCAATAAGTGGAACAAACATTTTGCTAGAGAATCTCAATGGCAGATTTTCACTGGCTGAAGAAATAATCAGTTAAGGTAAAGACAGGTCAGTTGAAAGTTGCTAATGTGAGAAACAAAATGGAATGAAGAAAAATGAACAGAACCCAGGGGCCCATAAGAAACCATCAAACATACCAACATATGCACAAGAGGAGTTCCAGAAGGAGAAGAGAAAGAGAAGGGGAAGTAAGAATATAAGAAGAGATAACAGGATCCATTGGTCTTACCATGTTGCCCCTTACCTAAAAGCACCTAACTTAATAGAATGCTAAAATGAGACAATAATAACCTAAGAAAGAAAGAGCACCAACAATTATGGAGCAGCTGCAATGTGCCAAACAGCTATTGGAGTTATGTTATCTCCTGTAATTCTCACAGTCAATGTTCTGAAGCAGGTGATATTTTTCCTACTATGCAAGTAAGAAAACAGAACAGAGAATTTTAATAATAATTTAAATGCACCTAAATAAATTTTGTGTTATTCCTCTTCACATCAAGCTTGGATATTCACAAAATAGATAAAATATAAGCTAATATTTTTTTTACTTTGAAGCAAAACATTTAAAATCATTAATTTACTCAAGTATTCCTCAAATAATACATTCTTATGTGAAATCTTCACATATTCTCATTGTGAAGATTTCATCCCACATCCCTCTTGGGATTTCATCCCAAGTCTCCCTTCCCCTCATAGAAGCAACCTTTGTAATATGTTGGGTGAATATTACTCTGGACTTTTTTTATGTGTTGATAAAAATATACATGGACATAAATATCATACAGGCCTTGGGTTATTATTAAATATATAGTTCTGAAACTCAGTTTTCTTTACTGTGCGTTACTGTTCTTACAAGTTCTTACAGATTTACCATATTCATTATACTGTTATGTACTGTGCCGTGGCATATCATCCATTCCCAAATTAATGGTTGTGCTAGTCTGTTTCCAGTTTCAGTTGTTAATAACAATGCTATAATAAACAATCTAACACATTAGTCATATTTTTTAGGAAAAATACCTAGAAATGGACTTAATGGCTAAAAGATATGTACAATTATTACAGTAGCATATTGCCTTAAAAAATGTATTACACAACTATATTTTTCACTGATATTCATTAGACTGGTAAGAATTTAAAGGATTGAGAACCATCAGCTGATGAAAAAGAAAGAGAGAGACAGAGGAGACCCAGGAGAAGAAAAAGTCCTTTCTCCCTTCTTTCCTTCTTTCTTTCCTCTCTCTCCATTTGCTCCCTCCTTTCATTTTCCTGGTTCCTAGCACCAAGAACTCCTCTTGTGCATATGTTGGTATGTTTGATGGATTCGTATGGGTCTCTGGGTTCTGTTCATTTTTAATTCATTCCCTTTTGTTTCTCACACTAGCTACTAGCATGTTTATCAGGCAGTTTTATTTCTTGACCTTATGAATTGCCTGCTTATTTAATTTTCCACTTCTCAATGGGCTCTCTCTCTCTCTCTCTCTCTCTCTCTCTTATTTATTTATTTATTTTTGTAAATTTCTTTATTCTAGCTTCTAATCCTTTTTTCTATTGTATGTTTCAAGTATTTTCTCCCTATGACTCGCTTTTTAAACTTTATTCTATTTTTTTAAATAGAGAAGTTTTTATGTTTAATGTAATCAAATTTGCCAGTCTTTCCAGGTTTGCATTGGATTTTTGGTTTACATTGGTTTTTTGTTTGCTTACATTGGGCTTTTTAATTCATTTGGAATTATTTTGGTTGTAGTGTAAGCTGGAAATACAACTTAATTTTTTTCCTCAAATGGGTAACAAATATTTCCAATATTATTTATTAAATAATATATTTTCTCTACATATTTGAAACATTTTTATCAGATACTAAATTTTGCTTTATGTATTAGTTTGTTCCTAGATTTTTGTTTTGTTCTATAGAACACTTTTCTGTTTCTGCACACATATCCCATCCCATCCCCAACTTTTCTCTCCCCCAACAGTGCTTAACAAGACCTGAGGCTCATTCTGCTCTCACCTAAACAAAACAGTTCCCCTAAACATCAAACATTGCTCCTTTGTATAGTCCCCTAGGACCAATGGGGGCAGTTTAATTTTTGCCAGAAAAGGCTGTGAAATCTGTAATGATAGTAAATGAAAGTAACTACTCCACACGCCTAACAGTTCTGGACTGACAGTTCCCTCCCTATTAAATTTACTTTTTCATTTTATGTCCAGCCGTGATGCCCAATATAGAGTGCCAGAAGTCAAAAGATCAAATAACAACACAATAATGTTTTGAAAGGTCAGTGTCAGGTCTCCCTCAGTGGCTTCAGCCTTTGTCACCGTCCACTGGAGTAGCTCATTCCAGACTGTCATGGAACCCAACTCCTTCAAGCACCTCTACTTTAAGGAATTACAATGGCTAATTGAATACAAGAAAATAGAAGCAAACCCTCCTCCCCTGAGAAATTATTCTATCTACAATGATATTCCCAGGAGCTAGTATTTAGTCTAATCTTTAGTGTTTTATTTTTTAAAAAAATAGCATAGATTCAGCATCATCTGAGGATGATGCTGGTAGCCCCCCTTCACCCCACACCCCTGCAAAAAATATCCTCTTGGTCTTAGCCTTGATCAAATGCCAGTCTTTTACACCACTGTCCAGAATCATGGTCTGTGACTCTACCTTAGAATGGGCAGTATCATCCACAGAGACGTTAATTAGAGTACTATTTTGGAAGGGAAAAAATGCAGCTAAGTTCACTGTCTTCCTGAAGACTGGCTATGGGGACACTTCTGAACACCAGAACTTATCAAAGGTGACTTATTTTTATATTCTTGCATATTGAAAATATCATCTTTTCCATTCTTTCTCCCCTTCAATCAGTGGCATCCCAGAGATACATTAAAAATGGGTTCCTGGTAAGAATATTACCTCCTCATTTTTTGTAATCAGCCATTTACAGTTCATGTCACAGGTGTCCTGCTATAGAAATGCACAGGCCCATGAAACCTGTTTTCTGGGCAGTTTCACTCTCAAGAAATGAGTATACAAATGAACAACGGCCAGACGATCAATGAATATAGAATTCCAACCCACAACTTCTTCAGCAACCAGTCAAGGAAAGGAAGCCAAACCACAATCTCTACAGCAATCAGTCCGCCATGATCAATCACTTTTAACTTCCCAAAGTTTTTGCCCTGGTTTCCAAATCAGTACCAACCAGAGAAAGCCCAATTACTCCCCCTAAATCGAGCATGTACATGTTCCATTTCCAGTTAACCTGCATCCAGATTCCTTTCTACTCAGAGCTCACCTGAAGCCTTCCTGTTGCTTCACTATAAAGCTTTCCCAGCCCCTGCTTGACTCTGAGTTTCTTCCAAACTCCCCAGAATAAAGAACTCTGTTCTCTTTACGGTGGGTCTCTTTATTTTCAGAACCACATTGCCACAATGGCAGATGCCAGTTTCATCTTTGGTATCTTCATGTCTCTGTTCAGGGAAGGCCCTAAAGTTTGTGTCCAGATTCCTCATGAGATCATACCTCCATTTTATGTTACTGAAGATCCTACCTTTCTGCTTTTTAAAGTTTCAGCCCTTTAACATTTCCTTCAGTCCCAGGCACCTTCTGCATGGATGTGACATGCCTCAGAGTTCTGCATCTATTCCCATCCGAAGCCTCGCGAGGATTTCAGCATTTTAATCTGTTTCTGAAATTGGCCCCTATTGCTTCCTGTTGAGAACACGGTGAATGCTGCTTGCCGGATTGGTGCCCATCTCCTGTTGGCTTTCTGGCCTGGACATTTGTCTTTCTAACTTACTCTAGATGGTGTCTTTGACTGAGTATATGGTACTAAGTCACAGAGTGAACACTTTTTCCAGAGCAGACAATTTTCAAACAAATCTTGTCCATCTTCACCTCCCTGAGTTGTTTAATCCCACTCCAGAGACATCACCTCATCAGATCAATATCCAAGTCAGGACTGACCTCGATTTATTTTTATCTTGCCTGGCTCTTCCGTAGTATGTTTTATTTGCCCCGTGCCTTCCCTCAGGGAGATCCTAATTCCATAAATTTTCCTGGCAGGATCCTTCAGTGCACAGACAATTCCTTCTTCCCCATCTTTTAACTGTGCCATTTTCCAATTCACGACTCAGGGCCTTCAGTATTTTATCCTGGTTTCTCGGGCTTCCTCACTCACATCTGTCCAAATGTAATAGATGGCAGTCTCCATCCTCAAGGGGTGCTTACCCAGTTGTTCTTATTAGGGAATGTCTCTCTGCAATTTTATAGGGATATCCCTCAGTCATTTCCTACATTCAGGAACCCCATGGGAGATTATTCCCATCCCCTCCCCAAGATCAGTTACCCTTTTTAATCTCAGAGCCATGGTCAAGCAATTCCTTCAGAATGCACGAGCAGTTAGATGAACACATTTGTCCTGCCCATTTTCACATATATCTAATCTGGCCTCCAGGATCTTTTTTTCCTTTCATATCTGCCTAGACTGCATATTAAGACTTCCATCATTCTCCTAAAGAAATTTCTGCCTCCTCTCCCTTAATGAGCTGTCTTTATTTTTTTTTCATCTTACATATTTTTTACATTCCTTTATTTGTTCTGATTAGTTATACATGACAGTAGGATGCATTTTGACACATCATACAGAAATGGAGTATAACTTCTGATTCTTCTGGTTGTACATGATGTAGAGTTACACAGGTCATGTAATCATATATGCACATAGGGTAATAATGTCTGATTCATTCTACTATCATTCCTACCCTTATCTCTCCTCCCCTCCCTTCACTCCCCTCTAATTCAAAGTACCTCATCTTCAACTTTGGGGTTCTTTTTGTTGGAGGGGACGATGGGGAAGTACCAGGGAATGAACTCAGGAGCACTCAACTACTGAACCACATCCTCAGCCCTTTATTGTATTTTATTTAGAGACAGGCTCTCACTGAGTTGCTTAGTGCCTTGCTATTGCTGAGGCTGGCTTTGAACCTCCTGCCTCAGCCTCTCAAACTGCTGAGATTATAGGCATGTGCCATTGCGCCCAGCTCATCTTCCACTTTTGAGAGTGAAATCAACATACAATTTAAGTAAATTCAGTTCTTAGTTTCCTGAGCAAAACTAATCAGTAAATGAAGTGTTGTAGACACAGGTCTTTGGAATTTTCTTCAAAGGTACAATAATTGAGTTACTTCTTTTCTTCAAACCAAGAAAACGTCCCATCTCTATTTAATAAAAGCCCCTATCTGAATGTATGGTGGTCAGTGAAACCCATGACCCTTCGTTGTGTGACTCTAAGGCCTAGGTTTCTGAAATCTAAACTGAGATCCAACCTCATGTAATTAACAAAAAAGAGCTTCCCATATGAATTCCTATCTCTGGCCATGCCCCTGAGGTTAGAAAAGAAAACAAAGAGATAGCTCAAGACCACTCTGGCTCTTGCTATGTATCTTCAATTACATGCCAAACTTACAGAGGAGTTTAGTCCAGTTATGCCAGTACTGTCAGCATAGTCCTGGTTCTGTCTAATCTTGGAATTCAGTCTTGACCTGGTCCCTATTCTGGAGCCTTATACCTTGGTTACCATTACACTGTTCACAATGAAGCCCTGGTCCAAACCAGCACTATTACTTTCCCAAACCAGACAGGAGACTTGACTCTACAGATGTCCACTCTGTGTCACCTACCTGTCCCTGCACTGTCTCTGGGCAGGCTCTCTTCTTCAACCTTGCTTGTTCTGGGATCCAGTTCTACCAGGAGGCAGTGTGGTACAATGGTACTGCTAATACTACTGAAATTAAACTATTATTCTATATTATTACTATATGATAGTTACAAAATAAACATTTAAAAAGCAATTGTTGTATGTTAAAATGTTATTAACTGTTATGCAATGTTTTCTGTTTGCAATAAAATGAAAGCTTCATGCGGATAAGATTATCTCTTTCTTTTAGCACTGTATCTCCTGCACCTAGAACAGTGCCTGACACATCACAGATCCTCATTAAGTATTTGTTCAATGAATAATGGTTAAGAACAGAGACTGTAGTTAGATATTGGGCTCAAATCTAGGTACCACTCTTTACTAGCTGTGTGATCCTAGATGCATTTTGTTAACCTTTCAAAGCCTCAGTTTTCCCTTCTGTGAAATGAGGGTGGTGCTATGGGCACAACCAATGAAAGCTCATCTATGTGGGTGAATAGTACACAACCCAGAGTGAGGGCTGAATTAATTCTAACCACTAGTTTTCCAACTGCCTACTAGATGGCTTCTTTTAAATGTCCCAAAAGAGCACTTTAGATTTTATGTGTCCAGAATCATAGTATCTAACTTTTTCATTCATTCTTAGAGCTACAAAGTCAGGGATCCTTTCTACTATCTATTTGCTACCTCTTCTTCATCCACAATCACAGAAAACACCAAGACATTTCATTTCAACCTGTCTTAACAAATTGCCTTTTCTCAGTCCAATTGGCCAAGTCCATTCTCTGCATTTTCCATTATCTGGAGCAGCCTGGCAAAGCCACCTCTTTCCCACACATAGCCTTCATCACATTGGATAGTTGTTGACTTGCTGGTCTGCTCCCCTCCTTAGGTGGCAAGCTCCCTGGAGTCTCCCAGCTTATCTGTTCCCCCTTAAGGAAACTAGCACTCTGCCCTCCTTGGTCATCAACACTCCTCAGAAATAATGCTAAAGAATAAATGTTCTTAGCTGATACTGCAAGAGTATGGCCCAGTTTCCATTCCCAACCCCACTGTCCCAGGTCTATCTTTATTGTTAAAGCTATAAGTCAAAAGTTAGATATCTCCTCTGATTAGCAGTGGTCATGTGACCTAGTTGTGTTCTTCGAAACTGAAGTGGGAGTCTGCTGGCCCTAATCATCCTTTTCTTACTTTTTCCTACTTAAAACAAGGACGAAGCCTTGAGTATAGCATCCATTAGAGGACCATGCTGTGGTGAATTGAGGGTGAAGCCAACACACTAAGGACAGCAGAGTTGACCTGGAAAACATTTGATCCTGGCAGTGTTCAAATTGGAACTGCATGGGGAAAATAATCCTTTATTTCTTTAAGCCTTATATATCCTTTATTTCTTTTTCCTGTTTTTGTAGACATGTTCTTACTCCTATAGGGTATTAGCCAGGATTCTCCAGAGGAATAGAACCAATGGAATATGTTTATGTAGGATTATTAAAAAAGATGTATTAGATTGGCTCATGTGATCAGAAGCTGGATAGTCCCACAATGGCCATCCACAGGCTGGAGAGCCAGAGGAACAAGTAGCTGCTCTGTCCAAGAAACCAGAGCCTCAGAACAAGAGGGACCAGCAATACAGCCCCAGTCCCAGGCTGAAGGCCTATAAAATCCCTGGAGAATTGCTGGTCAGAGTTCACATTGAAAGAGTAAAGGCACTAGAGTCCAATGTCCTTGGGCCATGGCCACAGTGATCACAGCACCTACTCAAGAAGAATGGATTTGCATCTTCCTCTGCTTCCTCCTTCTTCCACCTTTTGTTCCACCTGGGTCCTCAGCCTGTTGGACAGTGCCACCAGGGAGGGTTTCCCCACTCATTTTGCTGTCCCACATGCCAATCATCTCTGGAAACATCCTCAGAGAGACACTTAGATTTTTCTGAATCCTAAGTATCTCAAATCAATCAAGTTGACAATCCAGATTAACCATTACAAACAGGAACAACTATAGAAAGGAGCTCCAATTAGTCTTATCTGTATACCCCATGTTCTTATTGTATTGCATACACTTGCAGCTTGCGTGTTGGGGGAAAAATCTAACTTCATTTGAGCTGTTAGTAATAACTGTACTCTTAGCTATTGTAGTAGGATCCTGTTTTTGATCACTTGGACCGTCTTTGCAGCTGGTACGCCCTCCAAAGGTGCTTAAGTGCTATGCTTCATGGCTTCTCTGAGCAACCTTCACCAGAAAATTGCACTTGACTAAAGAGAGATAGCCAGCCAAGAGATACCTAGAAGCTTATACATCCCAGGAAAGAGAAGGATACTAAATAATAAGAATTTTTAAAAATTAAAAACAAAAAGAAAGCCAGATCCCTTGCCCAAAAGTGAGGCAACTCTGTGGGACCTGGTGTGTTCTAGAGCTTCATGGGTCAGAGCCAAGCTAGACAGACCACAGCCTTGCTCAGCTTATTTCCCCAACAGCTACTCCTGAAGAGCACTCCCTCAAAAAGTCACATACACCCTGATCTCAGTCTCAGGTTGTGCCTTTATGGCCCCCAACTAAGGATCCTCACCTGAGATTGGTCAATTTTAAGAGTATCCTTTCCTAAAAGGAAGAGCAGGCACCCAAACAACACCCCAGTGTGGAATGTTAAGCCATTCATTGCTCTAATGCATGTTGTTGCTGTCTACCAATTAGAAGGCCCCATGGTCTGGTAGTTCTAGCAGAAAACTTGGAGGCAGAAAGTGATTAATTTCTCAAACCATCAAAGTTTAAGTCATCAGGGATTTCAGAACATAGCTAATGGATTTTGAGTTTAAGTTCCATTCTGTGAGCAAACGTGGCAGGAAAATACTTATTTGTTAGATGTATGAGAAAAGGCATCTCTTTGGGTCTTCAAATTTCACTTGTGTAGAACCAAAATACCAAAGGGTAGGGAATATTACAGAAAACTCTCTGAAGTGTGAGTCTGAAGAGAATTTAGTACAAATCTTACCTTTTAATGTTTTTCTAAAAAGGCCACTTTTAATAAGTGTCCCATCAAGAGCAAGTTATTGTGGGAAAAATAAAACTTTGGTTAATAGCATGTGACAAATAGCCCACTTCTTCCAGGATACAGGATGGGGGCCATTTTATATGAATTAAACATAGATGGAAGTAGTGCAAATATTGATTTTTCAAAATGCCAGAAGCTGACCAAGAGAAAAACAGAAAAATAGGGAAGTAGGATTGTAAAGGAAAGGAAATGAGTGAAAGAGATTAAATGAGATTTTTTTAAAAATACCTATATTCTAACTGATCAGAATAGGAACCAGAAAAAATTTTTTGGATGTTATCATGGCTGTTCACCCAGAAAGAGAAATTAGGGGAAGAAGATATTCGAGCACAGGAACTCAAAAGGGAAGAGCACAACATTTGGAACTGGAAAGTTTCCCAGAAGAGTCACTTAGGACCCAAAGGCAATGCTTAGAAAATGCCCCACCACATCCTTGACCTTCCTGTTCTAGCAAACAGAGAATCACCACAAAGTGAAGAGGAGAAGATGTTCATAGACACAGACAGTGGCTCAGGCCACCAAGAAGAGCAGAATATAAGTGAGACATAAACTTTATATTTAAGTTCAGATTCTGTGATTTTTCTGTGTACCTAGGATCTATGAAGCCAAAATAGTTTTTACCCTGAGATTTCTCATTCTCTAGCTAACGTATTTTTTAATTAATTTTTTTAGCTCACATAATATTGTGAGCTAAAAACACAAATTTTGGAATAGACTACCTGGGTCAGATCCAAGTTCTACCACTAATTAATCAGGCAAAGTAAAGTTATCTAACGTCCTGTCATCTGATTCCCTCAACTATAAATGAGCATGTTAGCAATACCCATCTCAGCAGGAGTGTTGGGAGGATAAAGACACAAAATCAAGTGTTAGAATAGAATAGAATCTGGGTCAGTTGGGTGCTGGGTTACATGTCAGGCATTAGCATTGCATGAGATATAATTATACCAGGTAGTAGAAGAAGCACAGAGGGATCAAAGAACTGAGCCTCAGCTCTAGGGTTGGAGCTTTAGGAAGGTAAGACCCTGTATGCATTGTTTTGGGTGTTAATCATGGTTGACCCACAAGCTATCAACTGGTTAGTTCAGTGGGTTCACTGTGCTCATATAATCTAGGCTTTTTCTAACCTGATCTTCTACAGACTGATCTTTTCCAGTCCCCAGGGAGGCAGTATTTGGGAAATAAAGGAACTTTTAAGAGGTAAAGACTAGTTAGATCTCTTTAGGTCATAAAGGGCATGCCCTTGAAAGGGATTGTGGGATCCAAGGCCTCTCCTCAGTATCTCTTCTGCAACCTGGCCATCAGGGAGCAGTTGTGCTCCACCATGCATTCCCACCATGATGTGCTGCTTCATCACAGATCCAAAGCAATGGACTAAAAATCTCCAAAACCGTGAGCCAAAATATACCTTTCCTCTCGAGAAATTGATTATCCCAAGTATTTGTTATAGTGATCATTATGGTTTATATATGAGGTGTCCCCCAAAAGTTCATGTATGAGACAATGTAAGAAAGTTTAGAGGTGACATGATTCAATTATGAGAGTCTTAACCTAATCAGTTTGTTAATACCCTGATAGGGATTAACTGAGTGGTAACTGTAGGTAGGTAGGGTGTGGCTGGAGGGGGTGGGCCACTGGAGGGTGGGCTGTTGGGGTATATATTTTGTCCTTGGGCAGAGGGTTCCCCTCTCACTTCTCTTTCCTAGTGCCATGCTCTCAGCTACTTTCCTCCATCACACACTTCAACTATGATGTTCTGCTTCACCTTGGGCCCAGAGTAATGGAGTTGCCATCTATGGACAGAGATCTCTGAATCCATGAGCCCCCAAAAAGCTTTCCTCCTATAATTGTTCTTATTAGGTCTTCTGGTAACAGCAGCGAAAAGCTGACTAAAACAGTGATGGAAAGCTAACATACTTTCTCTCTCTCTCTCTCTCTCTCTCTCTCTCTCTCTCTCTCTCTCTTCTGGGCCCAATTCCTGTTCATCTTTTTGTATACATACTTATAGTTAATCTAAATAAATCAAAAGCCTGGAAAATTTTCAGAAAAACATCCATTTTCAAGTATGCAACTCATGTTTACTTTTGACCATATTAAGCATCAGGCACTTAGCACTGAGCAAGGCACTTCATGAGCACCAGCTCACTAAATCCTCACATCAACCTTATGATGCCATTAGCTCCATTTCACATTTTAATGTATTTTCTAACTAAAAACAGAAGCACATGGTCATCATAGTAAAACTGGCACTTCTGCTGCTTTCTTCTCGTTAAATTCCCAGTTCAAATGCAGGGATATTTATTCCACTTACTCAGGAGGTGAGATGCATTGGAGGCTACTGTGTGAGAAACCACATCTCTCTCTCTCTGGTACTCACTTCAAATCTCTCAGAGAATCACATCTTGGAGATCCTGAACCTGGGGTCCATTCTACTCTAATCAAGGAAAACATTGTATGATACAAATGTGACCCCAAAAGTCATTCTCTTGTCTAGGGCAATTTAGAGGAGGGAGGAATGATTTTTTAAAAACAAAAAGTATAAATCTCCTAGTTCTGTTCTCAAGATTGCCTCCGGTATAGTATGAGTTCCCTATTGCTGCTATAACAACTTACCCAAAACAGCTTAGGATAGTGTGAATTCATTGTCATACAGTTTGGTACATCAGAGATATAGATGAGATCAGCTGATTTCTCCATTTTGGGTCTCACAAGGCCAAAACCAAAATATTACCCAGGCTGAGTTTTATTTGAAGCCTTTAAGACAGAACCTCCTTTCAAGCTCATTCAGTTTTGTTGGATTCAGTTCTTTGTAGCTGTAAAGCTGAAGTGTTCTTCTCCTTGCTGACTGCCATCTGGGTGCCCACTGGCAGCTCTAAGGCCACCTGACTACTTTTCAGGTTGTCACTCCTCCTTTACTTAATAATGGCACATTGGATTCTTATTCTTCAACTTTCCCAGACTTCTTGCTCCATCTCTTCTGCCTCCAGCTGAAGAAAGTTCTCTGTTTTTCAGGACTCATGGAATTAGATTCAACCCATTCAGATAATCCAGAATAATGTCACTATTGTTAGTGTAGGTAGTTAGCTAGAAATGAATAGGAATGAGAGAAGGGGAGACATGAGAGGGGAATCAACTGATCAGTAATTGATCTGGAGGCACCAGTCTTCTTCCACATCCCAGAAAGAAGCCTAGCACTCTCTTCCATAGCTTGTGGGCACACACCATGTTCCTGAGGTCATGTGTACACTCACAGCTGTTCTGAGCGTCGAAACTGTTAAATGACTTTCTACTGGTTGCACTAGGCCAGAAAGGACAAAACGACACAAGTACCCAGGTGCATAACCATAGCTTCCAACCAGCACAAACTTATTATGACTTCTTCTAAATGGGCAGCGGTTATACAAAGCACTGGATCCAGACAGGTGTGGCCTTCTACCACCCCAAAGTTTCATGCCATTGCAAACTCCCATCTCTATCCCAACAAAAGCCCAAAGCTTAATCATTTCGGTGCAGTATGGCCCCTAGCCAATCTGCCCATCCCTCTCTCTGGGAAGTGTCTCCCTATGTTTGGCCTTTCCTTCACTTACAATAAACCTCATCTAAATGCTCTCTCTGCCTTGCTGTACCTCTATTTCAACACTTTGATAATTGTCCTGATCTTATACATTATACCTAAGGACTGAGAAACAATCACAACACTCCAGAGTTGATCCTCAACTCCTGTTCAACTCTATCTTGGGTCACGAACCTTATTATCTATAAAGTTCTTTTGCCATGTGTGATACTGTGAAGTAAATGTTTGGCCTTCCTCCTGTTTCCTGGCATAAAACCCCTAAAATCCTTGAACTCTTTAAGGTGATAACTGTCTTTATATTTGGTGGTAAGTTGACTGATGGCTGGAGGCTCCTGGGTAGCTTCAGGATGGGGGCTGGTCACCAGAATAACCAAGGCAGGATTAGAGGGTAGAGACTCTCAGCCTTACCCCCAGCCTCTGGAAAGGAAAGGCCTGAGGTATAAGTCAATCATCAACAGCCAATGACATAATCAAGCATGGGTACACAGCAAAGCCTCCATAAAAACCAGAAAGAACAGGACTTGAAGAGCTTCCAGATAGCAGGACACATGAGGTTCCTGCAGGGTGGTGCACCTGAAAAGACCTAGGAGCTCTGAGCAACCTCTCTCATACTTCACCATAGCCCTCTCTTCATCAGGTGTTCATTGCTAATTTTTGTAGTATCTTTCACAATAAGCTAGTAAGTGCAAGTAAGTGTTGCCCTGAGTTCTGTGAGACACACTAGCAAATTAATAAAACTTGAAGAGGGGGTGTTGGAACCCCAAGCTACAGCCAGTCAGAAGCACAGGTAAAACAGCCTGGGGCTTGCAATTGGCATCTAGAGGGAGGACAGTCTAGTGGGACTGAGCCTTCAACATATGAGATTTGATGCTGCCTCCAGGTAAAGAGTGTCATAATTGATTTTAATTAGAGGCCCCAGCTGGTGTCTGATGCAGAATTGATTACTTGCTTAGCATATGAAGAAAAAGCCTCACACATTGGGTCACAAAAGTCTTTTGTGTTGATTGTCACGTAGAGTATAGGATAAGTTGAGTTTGTGGCGGGGGGTTTCCTATATTTTCAGAACATGTAACATGACATATTCACAGGTTCCAGAAATTAACATGTGAACATTGTAAGGGGTCATTTCTGCCTAATTCAACTCATGTAGATCCCCTGAATTTATATACAAATTTTAAAATCAACTTATCAAAAAATTTCCCTAGTGTAATTTTTATTCCTCGTGTAATTTTGATTGGGATATTGCACTGAACCTGCTGACTGACTTCATGAATGCTGACATCTTAATGATACTGAGTTTTCTAATCCATGAACATAATATATCCTTCCATCTTTTAGGCCTTTTTAAATTTCTCTGCAATGTTGTTAACAATATTTCACATTTCTTGTTAGACTTACTAATAAGTATTTAAACTTCCTGGTGCACTTTTTCTTATTTTCTAAAATTGTGTTACTAAGGCATTTACCAACACTTAACATGGTACCTTGTCAAACACTAGGTACTCAGTAAATATTTGTTGAATGAATAAATTAATTGCATTTTATCTGTATTCTTTTTATGGCCCTTGATATTTGGCACCTTTTCTTACAGCTGTTTGTATGAAAGTCTTTTTTCATACAAAGTATGAAAAAGTACTGGGGGTAGGGACATCTCATTTATCTCTTCGGCCAATTGTTTAGCATAGTTTTTGACCCATGAAAGCATGCATGTATGCTATAAATTAGTAAACATCTGCAGTTATTATGAAGTGAACTCCCAAACTCCCTACACTATTTTCATAGAAGTTCCTATCGCACAAGATAGTATTGATGAAGAATTGCAAAAGTTTATCTGAGCTCATGGTTTCAGAGGTTCAGTCCATGATGGACTGACTCCATAGCTCTGGGCCTGAGGAAGAATATCATAGCAGAAGGGCATGGTAAAGGCAAGCAGCTCAGAATATGGCAACCAGGAAGCAGAGAGAGAGAGAGAGCTCTGCTTACCAAGGGAAAAATATAAACCCCCAAGACACATCCCACGTGGCCTATTTCCTCCAGTCACCCTACATACCTACAGTTACCACTCAGTTAATCCATCAGGGGACTAATTGACTGATTAGGTTACAGCTCTCATAATCTAATCACTCCACCTCTGAACATTCCTGCATTGTCTCACACACAAGTTTTTTGGGGAACACATCATATCTAAACCATAACACCACTTCTACATAGAGCACGATATGTATTTTTTGATTTAAGTATTAACCTTATCCTTAGAAGGAAAAGTAGAAAGTGAAAGAGATTTGTTAGGGTAGAAATTCCAGAGAGCACATACCATGTTTGTTTTATTCATGCCTGAATATACAGTATCTTTATATTAAATGAGTGGAGGCTAAATCACAACACAATATCCTGATATATAAAGACAGGAGACATTAATAAAGAGCAAGGAAAGAAACAAAAAGGAAAAAAAAGACTACAGGGTTGGTAAAATCAATCAATTAATTAAATAAAATGAGAATTTACTGTGACTTTTTCCTCTTATGCTAAATATTTAACTTGTTTTTATTGTTGCTTAAAGAAATAAGAATATTCATGCACAGGGTGTATTAGTCCATTTTCTGTTGCTATAACAAAATACTTGAGCTGTGTATTCAATAAAGAAAAGATATTTACTTAGCTCAATACTGGAGGTTCAAGAACATGGCACTAGCTAATGCTTGGCTCTGGTGAAAGCCATATGGCAGATGGCACCATAATAGCAAGAGCAAGAATCATACAATAATGTGATGAGAACCCAGAGCATAGGGAAGGGCCAGGTTTGCTTTTTTCATAGCAATAAAATATCTTAGAAACTAACTAGTGTCCCAGGGGAACTAAACTGATCCCTCCAAGGGCACTGTCCCCAATGAATTATGTTCTACGAGCTATACCTTGTGAATTGATACACTGGGATCAAGCTTCCAACACATTAATCTTTGGGGAATACATTCAAACCATATTCAAACCACCCCTGGTCCCCAACATTCATGTCCCACTGATAAAGCAAAATGCATTCATTCTATTCCCAGGAGTCCCAATGTCTTCATTCATCCCACCATCATTCAAAAGTCCAAAACGAAAGACTCCTTTGAGTCTTGAGGTAACCTCCTTCTAGTTGTGAGCCTGTAAAATAGAAAACAAGTAATCTGCTTTCAAAAGACTTTGGCAAGGGGCTGGGTTGTGGCTCAGTGGTAGAGCACTAGCCTAGCACATGTGAGGCACTGGGTTCGATCCTCAGCACCACATAAAAATAAGTAAATAAAGGTATTGTGTCCATCTATAACTAAAAAATATTTTTAAAAAAGAATACAATAGCAAGACATGGATAACATAAATATTCCTATTCCAAAAGGGAGAAGTAGGGAAACAGAAATAATCATCCCAAAGCAGGACCAAAGCCAACAGGGAAGACATCTAATCTTAAAGCTCCAAGTCCTGCATCCTGGGCACACTATGGGTGGAGGGTGGTCTCCCAAGGTCTCAGGGTGGCTCCCAAAAGCCCTCCCCACAAGCACACATAATTAGTCCCAACCCCAAGGATTTGCTCTCTCAGGAGGTACACAGTCCTGCAGTGAGCAGAACCCCAAGGTGACATTGGGCAGCAAACCCCTGGAGAGTGCCCAGGGCCTGTTGCTTGAAACAATTCTGCCCTTCTAGGCCTCTGGGCTTGTGATGGGAACGGCCTCTTCCTCCTTGTCCTGATAATTAGCAACCAGGTCCTTTTTACTGATCTTTTTAAAAAATGGTCACTTATACAGGCTGCGCCACTCTACACTTTTTCCTCTTACTCAAACAGTCAATTTTTTAAGTCTTTCTGACCTGCCTCATTTTGCCTAACAGTGAGTATCTATAAATCTCACTAAAAATAGCCAGTAATAATGCTTTGCTTCTTAGACATTTGCTAACCAGATATCTTAAGTAATCACTTTCAATTTGGCCTTCCACAAAGCTCTGGAGTATGGGTACAAGCAGGCTCTTTGCAGCAGTGTAACAACAAAAGCCTTTACCCCAGTTTCCAATAGGATTCTTATTTCCATGAGACTAGTTTTCTAGTATCCACACTGAGCCCTCACCAGAATCACACATAATGCTCCACTTATAACAATCTAGATTTTTTTTCCAGTCCATTCTTCCAACCTCTACCCATTATCCACATCCAAAGCCACTCCCACATTTTCAGGTATAGTTATAGTAATGACACTACTTCTCAGTACCAATTTTCTGTATTAATCCATTTTCTATGGCTATAACAAAATACCTGAGGCTAAGTATTTTATCAAGAAAATAAGTTTATTTTCCTCAGTTCTGGAAGTTACCAAAGCATGGCACTAGCTTCTGCACAGCTGTGGTGAAGCCCTCAAAGCAGATGATATCACAATAGTGAGAACAAGAACAATCACATGGCAAGACAGGAAACCAAGGTATGGGGAATAGACAGCCTTGCTCCTTTCATAATAGGCCACCCTTATTGAAACTGTGGATCCATAGAACTACACTGATCCCTTCCAAAAATGGTTCCCCAGTGATCTAATTATCTCCCCACCTTTTGAAAGATTAACCACCTCAAAACCCTTGCCACTCAGGGGACCAAGCTTCCAACATCTTTTAGAGGGGCACACTTAAATCATATCCAAACCATAACATAGAACAAGGCAGATATTTGTGTATTGATTTGGAAAGATACAGCAAAGTACATACAAATGTGTACTGTAGAATCACAGTTTTGTTTTTGCAAAACAACATCCATATGAATTTTTATATTCTGTAAATATATAATTACACAGTCATCAGGACAAAGAGAAAATTAGGAATTCTGAGTCCTATTACATTTTTACACTGTACTGTTGTGACCCTGATTTGGAACCTCTTCTCACAAGGTACAATGTAATTTGGTATGAAATTGATTTTCCCCCTGTCACTCATGGATGTTTATATGGTGAGCCTGTGGCTTGTTGGTTTAGCATTACTTATCTAAAGCCATAATGATGTTAATCTTTGCCAAATCGTTCCACATATGAACATTTATCTTAGGGAAATTACCCCAAAGGTAACTTTGTGCAAAGGGACTATGCACAAAGACAGTCACCATGATCATAATGAATATATTTAATAACCCAGAGCAAGTGGGGATAAAATATTAAAATATTTCTTTTCTTAAAATTTCTGTCTCTCAATTTGAGGATATTTGAAGCAGATACTGTTAGCCTTTTCAGTTACTTCAAAGTATTAAAAATAAATAAGAGTCTCATTTGGGGGTATTAAAATGTTTAATAAAATCTGAATCAAAACTTTAATCTCACTTAATTTAAAACTCTTGGTGTGATCTGAGCTTAGAAGACTGCAATAAAGAGAGGCAGTGGAGGAGGGTACAGGTGACAGCATTATCTATTTTTGTGTTTTATTTCCTTCCTCACTTTCTTGCTCAGGTAAGGGGTAGGGGAAGAGTGGTAAGGAGGATTGAAAAGTCTCCCTTGACTAATGTCAATTTGCAGTCACCACCCTCTGTATGGGACACATACCTAAATACTAGTGTCTTTTTTTTTTCTTTTGATAGGGAACTCCCCAGTTGAGGTTGTCCCACTCCATTGTTCACTTTAAGCACTCCCTTGCTTCTGACTTTCCTCCATGGCACAAGCACACATACCTTTTGGGCAGTGTGTTTGTCAGCTTTTCATAACTACGTCAAAACACCTGAGATATACATCTTATAAGGAAGAAAGGTTTATTTTGGCTCACAATTTCAGAGGTTTCAGTCCATGGCCCCTTGGCCTTGTTGCTTTGCCCTTGTGGTTCATCATGGTGAAAGCACATGACAGGGGAGTCCGTTCATTTCATGGTGGTCAGAAAGAAAAGAGAGAGGAAGAGGCTGAGGTCCTAGCTTCTGCACAGCTCAAGGGCACACCCCAATGACCAAAACTTCTTTTCACTAGGCCCCACCATGCAAATATTCCACTGCCTCCTAATGGTGCCATGGTTGGCAACTAAGCCTTTAACACAGAGACCATTGGAGGACATTCAGGATTCAAATTAGAGCAGGCAGAATGCCTTAAATTCAACACAACTCCAACTATCATCCAGAGACCACCTTGTCCCGCCACAGCTGAAAGTGCCTTCCCAACACTCTAACCTCTGGGGAATAAGATCCTTGCATTTCAGTATTTCTGTATGTGAACACTTGTGTCCTCCAGTATGGATATACTCTCCAGAAGTCCCACTACCACCTTCCACACTGGGGAGTGCAGGACCTGTACCTTCTTCAGTTCTCCTCAAAAGATTATTACTGAAATATACCCTAATCCCTCATGCCTTCCCAGATACAGGCAAAACACAGGTGGATGATGGAATATATGAAGCAGGATTTTTGTTTTGTTTTAAACTCCCTTTATCAAGGGCCACATGGATAATTCAGGACCTCTCTTTAGATACATGGGCACTTAACACTTTTACCCTAGCTGTAGCTCTGAAATAGAAAAGCATTCTGTAACACCAATGAAAATTTATTTCAGGAAAGTCAAACAACTTTCACAATTTTCTCAATGCTGCAATAGAAAGCATAGTTCTGAATGGATAAAAACAACCTTTAAAGTTCTAAATGTACAAAGTTGCTCATGCAAAATACCTATTATAGCTTATGTTATGTGGACTGGTTAATCAAATCAAAATACAAATCTTCTACTACCTAGAGAGTACAATAAAATGAAAATAACTCATTCATAAGATTCTAATTTATAGATCAACTTCACTTACAAAATACTAACCTAAGAATTATAATTCTATCAAGTTACAATTTGAATAAACATACAATCACTTCAACAACAGATGTTAAATTAAAAAGAATTCAAAATAACTGAAGAGGAATGACATTACTGCTCTGGGTTCAGACCTTGTTCACAAGGTGGCTCTCTAGGAGGCTGAATCTGCTCTAGGGCGATTACTTCTTGGCGGTAGGGCTGAAATCCAGCTCTTAGGCAAGAGTCACAAGGAAACTCCCTTGATGAACAGATGTTCCTCAGAGTCAAAGCAGGATACAAGGTCCAGGAAAATCCCTATAGAACTCCACACAGACCTCTTGGAAAGGAAGGAGAGGAAAGAGTTTCTCATTTCATAAAATATGCCCATGGATCCATTCCATGAGCAAGGAAACTTCAACTAGATGATGTGGTTGAAGACTGAAGCCTACATGACTTCACTTCCAGGTACTAAAGATGGATCAGGAGTGCTCTACAACCCAAAGAATTTTCAGGATGTTTTCCACCTGACTCCATTTTTAAGGAGTATTAAAAAGTATTAAAAATTGGGCTGGGGTTGTGGCTCAGTGGTAGAGCACTTGCCTAGCATGTGTGAGGCACTGAGTTCGATCCTCAGCACTACACAAAAATAAATAAAATAAAGGCATTGTGTCCACCTACAACCAAAAATCTTTTTTTAAAAGGTTTTAAAAATACTTATTCCACCCATGTTTATAGTAGTGGTTCTCAAGGCCTGGTTCCTGGATCCTTTCAGGGAGAGGGTCCCAAGACTCTTTCAGGAAACTATGAGGTCCATGAAAATTTTTCATAATAATATTAAGATACTATTTCTTTTTATTTTGTTTCACTGTTGACACTTATATAAGATGAAACAAAAATTATGTTGGGTAATACTTGTGATACTTAAGTATGAATTAAGATAGAAGCACCAAACAGTACTAGTAGTCATATTTTTCTTCACATTGAAATCTCAGGTGATTCATTTTTTTTAAAGCCATCTTCATTTAAGAATGTCCTTGATGGAGCAGAAAAAGACAACTAGTAATTTTATTCAAGTTGGAAATTCTTGACACAAGTTGTTCTAGTATCTTGAACAGGAAAATGGAGGGTTCACATAAAATACTTCTGCTTCATACTGAGGAAAAATGATTCTCTAGAGGGAAAGCACATGGATGATTGAGTTACAAGCTAAAGTAGCCAATTTTTTAAGAAAACTATTTTCACTTGAAAGAAAATCTGACAAACTACAGATTTAGATACTGGCAGATATTTCCATGAAAACAAAGTCTGTTGCTTAACAAAAAACTGAGAGTATTTATTCAAGTGAATATTAGGATTTTGGAAAAAACTGGGGTCTATCTTCATGAGCTTGACAATTTCCCAATACTTAAAGACTTACTGTTTAAACCAGCGGTGTTGTTAACAAATATAATATTTTGATATTTTTTTAATTAAATGTGTCAACATTTGGAAGATTTGAATTACTCAGTGATCCAATATTTTTCAAGTGGCCAAGACATGTTGTTATAAAAGTGCATGATAGACAAGTGAACTTCAATGTAATAGAGTATAAGATGTCATTTTTGATACCATGTCAGATTCCACACTGAAACTATCCTTTAATAAATAATTGTCAAGTCTTGGCAGTAATGAATGCAATCTAAAAAGCATGTTAATATTGCCCTCCCTTTCCAAATACTTATTTGTGTAAGATAGGATTTTCTTCATAAACCTGAACTAAAATGTCAGTCTGTAACATTAAATATAGATGCAGATATAAGAATCCAGATATCTTCTGTTAATCCAGACTTTTAAAAAGTGTGCAAATCTGTGTAACAGCAGTCTTCTTGGTAATGTTGTTGTTGGGGGAAATTTTGGTGACTTTTTTTCATTAAAATTTGTTATTTATTTTAAAATACAAATAATATATAGTAATAAATAAATACAAAGGATTAGATAATTATTATGATAAATACAACAATAGACAATTCTTCTTAAACTTTTTCCATTTAATAACAATATCAGTAGACATAACCCACATAAATGTAAGTCTTTGGGGATCCTTAATAATGTTTAAGACTGTAAAGGGCATTCACCTATAATCCCAGCAGCTTATGAGGCTGAGGCAGGAGGATCACAAGTTCAAGGCCAGTCTCAGCAACTTAGCAAGGCTCTAAGCAACTTAGCCAGACCCTGTCTCAAAATAAAAAAATAAAAAGGACCGAGGATGTGGCTCAGTGGTTAAGCATCCCTGGGTTCAATCCCTAGTACCAAAAAGAGAAGACTCTAAAGGTATCAAAATCTAAGAACAGCTGCTTTAGCATCTTCAACCTTTTATTTTTCTGTTATTTATTTTCTTACTCTTCCCATCATTCAGCCTCTTATGATAGTTGTCTCATGCTTTCCTGAAGATGGATGTACTTATCACTGTCATTTGCATACAGAATGTCTCCCAAAGTCCCATATGCTAAAGCTTTGGTTCCCAAGGAGGCAGCATTGGGAGGTGGGGCCTAATGGGAAGTCCCTAGATTATTGCAGGTGTACCCTCAAAACCACCTGTTTCTCTCTCCCTCTCCTTCTCTGCTTTCTCTGATTCCTGGCTCAGGATGTGAGCACTCACTCCAACACATATTCCTGCCATGACCCAGCACCTTCACCAGAGAGGCCCAAACCAGTGGGTGCCACCCAATCTTGGACTCTAGGAACCATGAGGCAAAAGAAGCCACCTGTGTCAGATATTTCTTTTTAGCAATTCAAAGCTAATACATTCATCCATACCTTTCTTTAATGCTAGCATTAATTCTCCACTTTTTCTAATATAACTTTAAGAGTAAATTGGTTTCTGACATTTGGGCCTTAATGGCTTCTGATTCACTTTCTAGTGACTAGGTATCCTTGTGAGGTGAGCCCTACCAGCTCTCATCCTGGACATTTCGATTTTTCTTTCCTTAATTCTATACTGACAAGTCTATTTTAACCTCAAGAAGGAACTTTTCAGTTTTTTATTATTTGCCTCCAGGCTCAGCGTTTCTGCTAACTTGTTCTCAAGGCTGGCCTTCATCAAAAAGGTCTACGGTGCTTCATAATCTTTTTCAATATTCCTGAGCTCAGAATTTTTACTTTTTCTTTATCTAAGCCAGAAAAAGTTATGCTAAGCTCTTTTTCCCTGGTTTTAAAAGTTGACTTTTGTTCCCACGAAAGCCCAAACGTTTCATCTCCTGGGTTGTGCCACTGAGGGTTGGACCTAGGCTTGCACCTTCAGACTGGCCCTCAGCCCTGCACAGATTTTACCAGGATAACCTCTGATAAAGCTCTATAGCCACTGACAGGCTCTCCATGGCCCCAGGTTGTCAGGTCCCTACTGGCCCAAACAGAATTCAGGGCACCTCACAGAGGACTGTTGAGAATACAAGCCAGGGACCAGCAACAAGAACAGACCAGTAGTAGGAAGGAGACAGGAAGGGCAGGAGGGGAGAAAAATGGACAAAACAGAGTTGCTCCACATTCTCTATATCATGGCACACCAACACATAGCACCAGGGGAAACGGGAGGTTCTTCATGGTCAAGGGTACAAGCCCCATCTGGCAGCTGGTGGTGGGAGGTTGGGGGCCTCAAGTGCCTGCACCTTTCCACATCTGTGAGCCCTTCCAGGCTTCCTGGGCAATAAGAATCTCAGCAGTAAAGGGCTTGTGAGTTCATGCCATGAACCCGGCTCCTTCTTGTCCTACAGTTCTAGAGGCATGATCCTACCTGCAAAGATCCCAGAGATCTCCCTCTACATAGCCCCTCTGATCCCTGTTTATTGTGGTCAGTATGAGAGAATCCATATGGGTATGATTGAGTCGGAGTACAAAGGACCTTACAAGAATTTGCAATAAACTTTATGATAGCAGAGTTGTGTGTTTCTCCCTTTGGTTCTATTCTGCTTCCACTGTTTTGCTGCTCTGTCACTAAATGGGTACACATTATATCTTCCTGATGAACTGACCTTTTCACATCATTATGAAGTAATTCTCTCGCAGTACTTTCTTTAAAAGTCTAGTTTTCTCTATTAATAAAATAAGATCAGCTTTCTTATACTTAATGCTTACCTGGCATCTTTGCCCACCCATCTACCAACCTATTTTTATAAAGTCTGTCTCAAACAAACAGTAAATGTGTGCATTTACTCAAGACTATTTGCCTTCTAGATGGAATGTTTAGTCTACTTTATTTAATGTCATTATTGATACAGTAGAATTTCTCCCTTTTCCTAATTTCCTACCTTCTTCTGAATTAATCAGGACCAAGAACAACTTTGTCTTAATTTTTTATTTCCATTAATATCACCAATTGTATTGAGCATGTAATGAAGTGCTTAAAAAGATAACCTAAGTCATTTGGAGCAAAATTTAGACAGATCAGAAGTAATAATAACAATTTCTTAGTCTATAAAAGATAATACAGAACTGAAGAGGGTGGGTTGGCCTCTTCTTGCCTAAACTTCAAGCAAAACAGAGCTGGTTTAAAATACAGCAGGATGAGTTAGGAGTATGGAAGAAAGAGCCTTTGGACTGTCAATACTGTAAAACGACAGCTAAAGTGAACACAGTAGAAAAGAGGAAAAAACTTAGAGAAAACCAGATGCCTCCAGTCCAGTCCTGCCATGCATTCCTCATTAACTAAAAGCCATGCCCTCAGACACCTCAGAGTGGACCATCTTCATCTCACTATTATTGTGGACCAGGGTTGGTTACCAAGAGAAGCTGTGCCATTTTTACCAAGGAGGCCATTTAAAATCAGATACGGGCAACCATCTGTCTCTAATAATTCAAGTCCCACCCTGCCTGGAGATAAGGGATTGCCCCAGAAGCTCCTTTTAAACCTTATATCTTTGTAGTCCCGGCATTAATAATCTTAAGAAGGGCTTAATAACCAACTTTTTCCTGATCCTGTTCTAGATGCTCACTACCTCGATATATTTTTAGATTGGAAACAGAAGCTTCATTCCTGCAAGGATTCCATTCACTTCTCTCCCCGGCTCCTGGCAGAAATTTTACTATGGCAAATGTCACTGGGGAATATTTCTCAGCCATAGTTGATTATTTCTTCTTTCACTGCCAGGTGTCACTGTGTCTGGAGAGAATCCCCTGAGAAAAGAAGAAGGGAAGCAGTTGGCTGCAGAGGTGAGAAGCAGCCAGAGAAGCTGATATGAGAAATAGATGGGGTGTAGGGGAGAATTCACAGAAGGCAGGATGCAAAGCAAGTATTACAGACTAGAAATAAAGAGACTTCTAAACAATAGTTGTGTGTGTATGTGTTCATGAGTGCATGCAAGTGTTGGGATGCAAAATTCTACATTATCCAGCCAAAACTGTTTGACCACAGCAATTAAAAATATGAATGTGAGCTGAGGATAAAACTCAGTGGTAGAGTGCTTGCCTAGTATGTACAAGGCCTTGGGTTCAATGCTCAGCATAGCTCCCCCATACATTCAATATAGACATGTAATAAATATATTAATATACAACTATTAATATATATTTAATAGAGGCATGTGATAAATATATTTATAAATATATTAATATATTATATAATTATAATATAATTCATTGATAAATGTATATCACTATATATTTATTAATATAGATTATTGTACATATTAATGATACCACTCCAAATCCTTCATAAGAAATCATCTCCAACAGAAGATCATCAGAACAGAAAAAAATTTTTAAGTAAAATTTATATAGACCCATTCAGAATTAATAGCTAGCAACCTAGCTTTTAATACAAACAAACTTGTTTTTACACCTGGATTTCTCCTCTCTCCAATTTGTTGGTGGTCCTTTCTAGGTCATCTTTCCAAGGACTGCCCTTGTTCCCTTTGGAATGTGATTTTAGGCCAGAGGAGACACCAGGGCGGAATTATTGAAAGCCCTGTTTCACATCAGCATTAACAATTCATGGAACTCATCTCTAGTTCCACCTAGGCGTTAGGAAGGACACCTGATGTGCAGCGAGGGCTTGTTCAAAGTGTCTTCTAATCTGCTTTGAAATGCACAGTGGATTGGGGGTCAACGCGAGGTCAATACTGGCCTCTGCCTGGCTGTGCTCTTCTGGTGGAGGAAGCGAAAAGAGAGTACCCACCGCAAACCCAGGACAGCGCTTTCAGGCTGGTGCTGAAGAGTCTTTTGAAATGCAAACCTCTAGAACTAAGAAGTCGGTTGGAAACTTGTTACCTATTCTGGGCCACTGGCTCACCAGGGCGTGGGGCCTGGGTAATCACCAGAAAGTCATTTAGGTTGAGTGGTTTACAAGTGAGATGGACCAAAGGTTAAACTCACACAATTTAAATGCCTAGAAGAGGGGATTTTCAACATGAATCATTAAATATGCTCAATTTGGGGCAGGTATTTCGATTCCACATGAGGAGCAGGTAAGGAAGCCTTCCACTCCTGCAAACTTCATGCAGCTAGAAATATATGCTCTGCAAAGCTGCCCCTGGCCTCTCTCGCACGCCCTTCTTCTGGCTTCTTCCCTGTGAACACTTAGTTTTCCTCGTATTCCTCCTCCAGGCCTGCTTCCTCTTATCACACTTGGTTCCTCACCAGAGACCTGCTATTGTTCTCTCAAGGTGCTCTCCACCCAGAATACTTCCTCCGGCTCTGGATCTGCAAGGTCCGCAAGCAGGTGACCTTGCCTTTGATCTCCACCCAACGCCCAGCTTCAGAGCTCTAGGCCCCGCTGCCTGCTGACCACGCCCCTTGGGCCCCCTCCTCCAATCCCATCCCTCTTCCAGTGTTCCTTTCTCAGGAAAGGCAAATCCATCCACTAGTGCCAAAGTCAGAAAAGCAGGTTTCGGTCTTGACACTTTCTCTCCCTCACCCCACATCTAATCCATCTCCAAATCCTAAACACTTTCCCTTCTCTGTGCTTCCAAAGTCCAGCCCGCCCGAGTCTCTGCGTCCAGAGGGCAGGGACATCAGCCAGGGTCTCCACATCCTCCTTGGCTCCCTCCAGCCCGTTCTCTCTACACGCTGGCCAGGGTGTCTCTCTACAGGGCACAGCTGTGAGGAATTGCTCAATGTATTGTAAAGCTTCTAGGGTAAAGATCACATCTTGATCACGGTCCATAAAACTGCGAAAGACTTGTCTTTGCAGAATCCTGCAGTCTCGTTTCTAGACACCTTCCTGCCTCCCACGCGCGCTCTCCCGGTTCCACTCTGAAAACCACAAAGGTCTTTCATTTCCTCAAACTCTCTCTGCTGTTTGCCACGTCTGGCCTTCAAACAGCGCTGGGTTTTCTCTGCCCCTTCATGATTTCTGTCTGTCCATCTGCTGGACCAGTTTCTTCTCAGCCCCTGTTCTCAGCAGTAAGACTGAGAAATCTTTCTGCCTTCCCAAGCCCAACTCAGACCCCTTCATACCCTTGTTTCAATTGTGTCCCGGATTTTCTATTTTTTAAGACTCTGATACTTTCTCTTTAAATAGCTATGTTACATATTGCCTTCTCTCTTTCACATTGCTATTCCCCGAGTGCCTAGCACTATGACTTGCAGATAAGAGAGGCAATAAAGCTGTCTTGAACGAATGAATGAATGAGGAAAAGAAATCAAGACAAAAATCACTAAAGAAAGGAGAAAGTTCATCTCCAACCAAATTACTCACAACTCACGTGGGTCTGGTTTTGTTGTTGTTTGGCATATTTTAATTTTTGTGAATGTAGTAAATGTTCTCTCTGATACTTAAATTGGAATTAGTAACCAACTGAAACACCAATTTTTTTTTCCACATTAACTGATGTCAAGTGAGGGATCCCTCTATGCTTAGGTAATTTGTTTCACTTTAAGATTTTTCTTTAGAAAATATGACTTTTGAAACCAAATCCTACAATTCAATATATTAACTGTCCTCCCAGCTGTCATTTTAAAATACTATAATCATGACCTTCACATCTTTTTCAAGTAGTTGATAAATGGTCTTCTTAAGCTAGCACCATAAAACCCTATGAAATACCTGCCTCTTTCCCAGTAAGGCAGGAATAACTAATCAATTCGTCCAATAGCCTTTTTCCCCAATCTGCTTATTTTTTTATTCTCTTTGGTTAAAATGTAGCCAGAAATCCACTTTGTCATCTTTCTTTACAGCCAGTGGGGACCAGTGACACATAGCAACAAGGAGGAATGAGGAAAATATTTGTTCAAATTTTTTTAAAAAGCAAGATTAACTAACACATGCTCTATAAACACTGATTACTCCATGACTTCTATCTTTGAATGTGGTTGCAATACCTGGAGCCATGGCCACCATCTTAGGATCACAAAGTAAAAGCACAAAAATAGAGATTGTATGATAAAGACAGAAGAGTTTCTGAACAGGCCTGTTACACCTATCTCAATAATTCTAGTTATGAGAAAAAATTGTGTCTTTATTGCATAAGCCATTATAGTTAGGTTTGTGGGGGATTATGCAGTAAAACATTTTAAATTATGCATTTACTTAGAATAGGACCATTGATGTATATTCCAAGTGTAGTTGATTAAACAGACAATTCTAACTGTAGTGAACTTCAGTACTCAATTCTCTATCTTGTCTGCTGAATTATCATAAAAGACTTTATTTCAAATTCCTTGTTCAAGTCAACGTACACCTAGATTATGAGATTTCCCTCTTTTGACAGTTCAATAAGTTCACCCTAGAAGCACTGCTCTTGGTCTGAAAAATACACAGAGGAGAGACATAGTGTGCGCAGATCCTGTTTTTCTAAGATTGGGTCTGGATTAACATTAAGTCTCTTAAGACCTTGCTCTCCATAAGCTTCATCCTACTCTTTTTTTTTTTTAAGAGAGAGCGAGCGAGAGAGAGAATTTTTTAATATAGAATTTTTAATATTATTTTTTAGTTTTCAGTGGATACAACATCTTTATTTTATTTTTATGTGGTGCTGAGGATCAAACCCAGCGCCCCGCGCATGCCAGATGAGTGCCCTACCGCTTAAGCCACATCCCCAGCCCCATCCTCTGTTTTCCATAATTTCTTTTAGAGAAAATACATACTTTTTCTTTCTGAACATACAAAATTTTTTAAAAAAATAAAAATAAAAACACAGTAAGTCTTCTCTACTGTTTCTCTAAACTCTTGAATGGTTCTTTACTCTGAAAAATTCTTCAGAGGTTCTCTCCAATTTATAGAAGAGTCATAACATCCCCTGGAATTAGGTAGAATATCAGCTGGACTTCTGTACCCTAGAACCAAAATAACAGCTGCCTCCATATGAAAGGTGATTGTTTCTAACCTGACACTTGGACAATAGCAGAGTTCTGTGGGAGCTCTAGTAGGCCCATCCTCCTCTCTCTCTTCATTCTACTGTATTTGTTTGGGGTTTGTTCTTGGTCCAAGATGGAATCCATCATGTCCATATCCAAGCCAGCAAGATGGAGACAGGTGAATGGAAGACACCTTTCCTTTTATAGGCATGACCCCCAAATTGCCATCACTTCTGCCACATTTGCTGGACTAGAACTGAGAAACTGATGTGACTCCATTTTTGAGAAACCAGCCTCTACCTCAGAGGGAAGCCTGTCCAAGGGAGGGGGTGTGACCCTTGTCCTTGGAAAAACCCACAGAGCACTCCTAGGCACATACTCACCCTGCTGAGTTGTTTGTCTGTAAATAACAGGAGAGATCTGCGGCACCATATGTCCCTGACTCAGGCTAGGTGAGGACCCATAGCAACCCCCCTAGCAACCTCCAATCAGCATGAGACAGGGAAAATATGGGGGATGCCAGATGACCCCCCAGTAGTTTATGGTGGTTGATAACATGTTGGGAAGCCATGTAGTTCAGCATGTACACCCCTCGTGGCTTAAACCAATCAGTTCAAAAGAATCCCCCTCTTGTACTAACCAATCACCCCTACCCAATTTGTTCCCGCCAGTGAATGTGCTAATCAATGTTAAAAGTTGTTGTTTGACTTTCCCGCGGTGTGAAATGATTTGCTGTGTGATGTTGTGACACATAGAGTATCCCCCAAAACCTATAAATCCTCACTGAACAAAGGACCGGGACTCACTCCTCAGTACCACTGTGTCGGAAACGGATGTGAGTCCAGGCTCGAGCTTGCAATAAAGACTCTTGTGTGATTGCATTGGATTAGGCTCCTGGAGGTCTATTGGGGTCCCACGAATCTGGCATTACAGAACTTATTCCCATGTTCACCTCCAGTTGCAAGGAAGGCCAGGAAATGTAGCTCCTATCCTGGGAAGCCATGTGCCAAACAAAGCTCAGGGCTTTAGATCAAAGAGAGAAGAGACTGTGAGGGCACATTATCATCTCCATCAGAACATCCACCCCTGAGAGAAATTTTATTTCTTGGGCTGGTGATGTTGTAACAAACAATAGAAAAATTTAAATGAAATAAAGCCGAAGGTCAAAGCCAACTCTTGAGTTAGACAGAGGTCACTGACTTTAGACCAAATATTTTATAAGAAGATTCTTCATAAAAGTGGAACCATCCTCATCCCCTGGGAACTGTTAGCAATGCAAATTCCTAGGCCCAACTTAAACTCACTAAGTCAGAAACTCTGGAAAAAGAACCCAATAACTGTCTCCAGACCATGCTGGCATGTGTTCAAGTGTGAGACCCACCACACCACAGATTACAGCATCTATGGGTTCTTCGGTTTGGAGGGGGGGGCTGCAGGGGGAGATACTGGTGATTGAACTCAGGGGTACACAACCACTGAACCACATCTCCAGCTCTATTTTGTTTTTTATTTAGAGACAGGGTCTCACTGAGTTGCTTAGCCCCTCGCTTTTGCTGAGTCTGGCTATGAACTCACAATCCTCCTGCCTCAGCCTCTGAGCTGCTTGGATTACAGGCATAGGCCACTGCACCCGGCTCATGGGTTTTTAATAAGCGTCTATTAATTCTGCAAAAGACACCAGGTGCCTGAGTAATTCTTGTGCTCGAGTAAACAAAGAGTTGTTCACTTAAAGAGATATTTTGAGGGGGTCAAGATGGCAGAGTAGGGAAGATTACTTTCCAAACTGCTCCATGCGGTGGATCAAGTAAAAAGACAAACAGCTTTTCTTTCAGGGCATTTTAAAAAGAAAGAAAGAAAGAAATCCTATTGGGATTTAATACTGGACACTTAGAACAGCCTAGGGACACAGAAGTTTCAATAAAGTGAAATTTTAAAAGAAAAGAAAGAAAAAAACCTACCACCAGCATCAGCACTTGCTGATGCAAATCTACCAGGCAGGTCAAAGAGAGAGACTGAGAGCCGGCATTTCTGATGGCACCACCATGTATCTTGAATTGGAGAGTACCATGATCAGAGACATTGCCAAGCTGATCCAGCGGTGAGCTGCACTTTGCTTTCCTGTTGTGAGAGGGATGCTGCGCATCTCCCAGGGACCTACTGGGAGCAGGAACAGCTGCCATGTTTTTCCACTGTGCTACGGTGGCCAGCAGGTGTGGGTCCAAACCTAGGGGCACAGAGGGGTGTCCTTCCAGTTGAGTCCAAAAAATCAGACCTGACAGAGATCCAACCCATGACACAGAGTGTGACGAGAAAACCAGGTGAAATTTGGGCATGGAAAGTGTTGCACCCAGGGGAATTCGAGACACTCAGATGTGAGAGATCCTGGGTGTCTCTCACTCTTTGAATCTCACAGTTGGCAGGACTAACTGGGGATGACCTGCACTTGACCTGTCGCGGGTGGAGGGAAGTGAATGTCTGCTTTGAGACTAAGCACAGGAGGCCAAGATACAAGAGCCATGGAAGGCAAAGGCTCAGCCACTAGAGTGTTCCAAGGGAGATTCAAGCAATGCATCTGACCAGTGCAGACTGGAAGACAGACAGACTCTGGAGGAGTGCAGATTTAAAAGCTTCACCAAACATCATTCCACAAGCACCAGGGGTCTGGCTAGATGCAAACCCTGTCTCTAGGAGCTCTGCCTTGTGAGAAACGCCTTCACAGAACTCTACAGCAACTCCTTGCTGTGAGTGAACTAGACAACACCCTCCAAACTGCCCCACCTCACACCTGAACAGCTCCAAAAAAGAAGGAACTGACGGCCCCCGACTATTACTCAGTGTGCAATACATACTTCAAGAAAAAAATGAAAAGAAAGATAATTGGGAACTGACAACTAACATAATATTACAGACAATTTCTGAACCATCAGGAACCTTTTGTCTTTTTTTTTTAACTTTTGTGTGTTGAATGATCCATGGACATTTGAACATATATATATTTGTCTCATTCATCTTATTTCAAGCATTTCTTGAAGGTAGTTATTTTCTTGACTCTGTCTTTGGAGGACCAGGGTTTTTGATTAGTATAATTTGGCTTTGTTTTATATTGCTTTTCTCCTGTCTATTTCCCTTGATTCTCTTCCTCTTTCTTTCTTTCTCAACAGCCAAATTCTATTGTTCTCTCTTTCGCTCTTCCTTTAGCTCTTTCTACTACTCTCTTTCATCTTCCCTCTTAATTATTACTTCTACATCTTCTCTGTATTCTCCTTCTTCCCCTTTTCGAAATAGCAGACCCTATTATAAACATAATATCTCTACTATTGGCAATTGCCTAACACAACAATTCTGTTTATAGTCGCCAATTAACATTGTAGATGACAAAAAAGGAACTGAGAATTTAATGCTAGATATTGATTGCATTGGTTGTTGTTATTATTTGTTTCCCCCTAAAATGTGAGATACTAGAAATCTTCAGAAACACTATAAATTCATAGGGTAGATGCTCCACCACCTCAGATTGTTACTGATAAATGGACAAACAAAAAACATGAAAAAGTAAGGGAACAAACCATCCCAAACAAATCAAAATACCTCATTAACAGTGGAGGAAACATCAGAGAAGAAATTCTCAAAATGAAGGTATCAATCAACCAAATTAAGAACCCAATAGAGAGCATCACCAACAGACTAAACCACTTGGAAGAGAGATATTCAGACAATGAAGACAAAATATATAATCAGAAAAATAAATAATAAACACTGGAAAGCAGTATGAATATTCCTTAGGACACTGGGAATGGAACCATCATTTGACCTAGTTATCCCACTCTTTGGTATAAATATACCTAAAGGACATATTTATATAAAATCAGTATACTCCAGTGATGAAGCCATATCAATGTTTATAGCAGCTCAATTCACAATAGCTAAGCTATGGAACCAACCTAGGTACCCTACTACAGATGAATGGATAAAGAAAATGTGGTATACATACACAATAGAATAATTACTCAGCCATAAAAAAGAATGACTTTATGACAATTGCCAATAAATGGATGGATCTGGGGACTATTATGCTAAGAGAAATAAGCCAATCCCAAAAGACCAAAGGTTCAATGTTCTCTCCAATATGTGGATGCTAACATACAACAAGAAGGAGAGGAATAGAATAGAAGTTCATTGAATTAGACAACGGGAATGAAAGCAAGGGAGAGGAATGGGAATAGGAAAGACAGTGGAATGATTCTGATATAATTTTCCTATGTTCACATATGAATATACCCCAATGAATGTCTACATCATGTACAACCACAAGACTGGGATCCTAATTAGACTAAGATATACTTTATGTTTGTACAAATTAGTCAAATTATATTCTACTGTCATGTATAACTAAAAAGAGAGAAAAATATTTTGATCACAAAATGGGTTCTAAATAAAATATATTTATATCAAAGAGCCTTTAATTCTCCTTAAGAAGGATCCTGAACATTAGCTTTAGCTTTAACCTTTTCAAAGACAACAGTTATGCAAGAGCAGGTTTAAAATCCAGTCAAGGGCAAATCTTCCCCTTATCGTGTTTATTTATCTTCATAAAGACATGGACTGGCTCTCCATCTGAGGCAGTCAGCCTTATGAGCAGCATGTCCCATGGGGACATTCCTCAGAGGAAAGGATGCCAATGACTGCTTCAAGATTGTAGGAGGAGCCAGATGGTGGCACACGCCTATAATCCCAGTGGCTTAAGAGGCTGAGGCAGGAGGATCTCGAGTTCAAAGCCAGTCTCAGCAAAAGCGAGGGGCTAAGCAACTCAGTGAGACCCTGTCTCCAAATAAAATACAAAATAGAGCTGGGGATGTGGCTCAGTGGTCAAGTGCCCCTAAGTTCATCCCTTTTACCCCCCCAAAAAAAAAGATTGGAGGAGGGAGGAGTCTTTGGGTCATCCCTCTACACTTTCTAATACACTCCTTTTCTGGCTCATAGATCTGAGCAATTACTTCTTTACATATTCTTTCCTTTCTCTTCCAATTTTATTACTCATAAGTGGTAATGCATTGTCTTTATAATCAGTCATAGCAAGGCCTCTATATGAATCACCTGGGGATATTGATAAGATGCAGGCTCAGGTTCAGGAGTTTGGGGGAACATACCTGAGATTCTGTATTTCTCATTAGCTCTCAGGTAAGGCCCCTGCTGATCCATAGACCATAACTTAAGTAAGAAGGATTTGTACTATTACAAGATGTTGAATAGAGTAGCTGCTTCAGAATGCCTCCCAATTTAGTTGAAGAATCGTCACTACCCGTGGGGACTGCTCAAATTAAACTTTCAACACCAGACACATTAAAAGAAAGAAGATGCATATTTACTAGGAGCAATGGATAAAGAGGGGAAAAAAGAAGACACAGGCTGCCCATCCCTCCAGCTATTGTCCCACACTTGCTTTCCAGGAAGGACATCTTCAAAGTATAGGTTTTTCCCCTGGGAATCACTAAGATGGGTACCAGGTAGTCAGTCTCTCATGCATACATGATAAACATTTGCTAAACAATCTACATGCCCACGGGTCAATTGAAGTCTCAAAGCATCATACAAATAGGCAGAAAGGTAATGTCATAGTTTCACACCCTGGCTGGGCTTTTTAGCTTCTTGAAGTGCCCGCACCAGCCCTTTACCCATCATATCACTAGCTGGTTCCCAGAACGTTACTTCTGAGGTAGCGTCTCACTCACTGGGTAGCTTAATAGCTTCAAATTGCAGGGAACCAATTTTATTGGGCTCAATTGCATTACCCTGTAATACCTTAGGAGATAATTTTCCTCATGGGGCAGTGGGGCAGGACTCTGAAGATAGTTTGTCCATGGATGTCCCTTGGTCACCCACCTCCTCTCTCTACTTACAGAGCTAGTATTCGGTGTTTCTTCCCTCCACTCGAAATTATTCTTTTGGCCAGGCCTTAATGACAGAAAAACTATTTCTGATTTACTTCACACTGTCAGCGCAAACATTCTCCATGTCTTAACCAAAAGATAAAGTGCCTCTTTACTATTCCTCAAGGCAGGACAAACTTCTAGAAATTCCCCACATACAGTCTGACCCTTTTCTCCTCATTCTCCACAAAGCATCATTAAAAAATGTTAAGAACCCTTCCATTCAAGAGCACTCAAGAAACCATGAAGGCCCTGGGCAAACTGAACATTTTTTTTTTGAAGCCAAAATCAAAAACATGCCTAGAAAATTATAAAGTACGTATGGGGACAAAGGAACAGAAAATTTAATAGACTTGTCCAAAAAAGTTTCAGATATACATACATCTTGGTTGTGGGCAGACAAAAACATCATAGAGGTGATGGAGGGGGTGGGGGTCAGAGAAAGGGTATAGAAAGAGATGCATTTTTTTAAAAAAAGTTCTTCTAATTACACCATTTGGGGTAAGTTAAATTGGTGTTTCTCAACGTGTTTTTCATTAACACCTTTCTAAGGAGTCGTTTTTAGATTTTTTTCCCTTAATCCAATCCCATGAAATTCTAAATGTGCTTATTTTTTAACATTTTTCATTATAGATAGACACAATATCTTTATTTTGTTTATTTTTATGTGATGCTGAGAGTCAAACCCAGTGCCTCACATGTGCAAGGCAAGTGCTCTACCACTGAGCTACAACCCCAGCCCTAATGTGCTTATTTTTAATTGACAGATAAAAAATTGTATATATGTGTGGGGTACAAAGTAATATTTTTACATATCTATACATTGTGAAATAATTAAATTAATCTAGTGAACATATTCATCACTTCATATACCACTTTTTGTGTTAAGAACATTTAAAATGTTATCTTACTAATGTCCAAATATACCATATTAGTATTAAATATAATATTAATGCTATGCAACAGACTTCCAGAACTTATTTCTCTTGTCTAAATGCAAATTTGAACCCTGTGACCATCATCTCCCCATTTTCTCCCCTTTCCTTGTGAAATTTGAGTA
Organism: Marmota monax; assembly: GCF_021218885.2. Lineage (NCBI taxonomy): Eukaryota > Metazoa > Chordata > Mammalia > Rodentia > Sciuridae > Marmota > Marmota monax. The sequence goes on from NW_026695228.1 coordinate 5,893,723, forward strand.
TCTGCTGATGTACAGTATGTATATGTTGTATTTTTTCTCCTATCCCAAATGTGAGTTTGTGCACCCTTGAAAAGGCTGTCATCCCTGTTAAGAATGCATGGGTTGGCAGGGGGGATATAGCTCAGTTGGTAGAGTGCTTGCCTCACATGCACAAAGCCCTGGGTTCGTTCCCCAGAACCACCAAAAAATAAATAATGTATGGGTTGGATACAGCTTAATAACAAACAATCCCCAAAATCTTAGTAAACATTTATAGCAAAGTTGTGTACCCACATTCCCCACATATCATGAGGCAGATGCAAGTGATATTCCCTAGATTGCCTCATCCTATCCCCTCCAGGCTGATACAGCAAGCATCCAATCCAGTGTTACCAGTTGCCAATGGCAAAGGGAAAAGAATGCTCTGGAAGGTCTCACACCTGGAATTAGACAGTCCCTCTCAGAAGAGACCCATGTCACTTTTCAGGTTAGCTCCTTGGCCGGACTTCACCATATGGCCTCCACAACCACAAGGGGCTAGACTATCAATTTTATTATATATCTGGAGAGGGAGAACAGGAGAAAATAGCCAGTAACAGGCATCAAAAACTGAAAACAACCTTGCCTTTGGCCAACCATGCTAATCAGAAAGAATATGCTAGGCTGGGGCTATAGCTCAGTTGGTAGGGTGCTTGCTTTGCATGCACAAGACCCTGGGTTCAATTCCCAGCACCAGAGAGAGAGAGAGAGAGCGCAAGAGCAAGCGAGAGAGAGAATATGCTGCTAGTCATACATGGAGAAACTCTAAGGACCATAAAATGTAAACCTTCCTGGTCAGAGGCTCACCTACGTTCTTGCCAGAGTTAATCATCAGAGACACTTCCCCTTCTTCCACCATCCTATCCAATGTCCAGTCTGCCCATATCTCAACCACATTTTAGCCACCAACTCCACATCCTTCCTGTTCTCACTACCACTTCTACTTCAACTCCCTTATCCAAGATCGAAAACCACCCAAGGGAAGTTAGAAGATGAAGAAGACTCATAGAGAAACTCTGTAAGCACAAAGTGTTCCAACCACATGCCTTGGGAGAAGCAGATGAATAGATACAAATGGCTCAACACACTAGCAAGGGTCGTTGGACCAAATGAAATAAGGTAGGTGCTCAATAAATTCCTGATAGATGAATGAGTGCCTGGCTGGATGAATCAATGAAGGAAAAGCACCAGGTGCAGCCCATTTTTCAAAGTCTTCAATAAACATTTCCCCTTTCTTGGTTGTTTTTCTTATCTCGACCTGGGCCAGTGGTGTTCTCTTTCTTTTCCTGTTGTGTTTCAGCCTCTGCTAATCAACAAGCTCTGTTCCCTGTGGTCCCAGGGTTGGCATGACATCTTGATTTACATTACCTGTGTTTATTACCCTACTTCCTCTTTCCTTCCTCTCTATTTGCAGGCCAGGTCTTGTCACTCAGCCCCTCTCCAAAGTGTTCCACGCCTGATTCAACCCATAACTATCCAGCCGTCATGTTAATCTTCGCCAAAGTCTCCAATGGAAAGGAGCCTATGATATAAACACAGAAAACAATAACACTGATAAACAGAAAGAAAGAAACTTAACGAAATGCCAGATGCATGTACACAAAGCCTCTCGCGTGGGTTCAGCCAAAAGTTTGCTGTTTCTCATTTTAAAATCCACTAATGAAGCAGAGGTGGAGCACCAAGGACTTTTCTTCTTTCTACACCAGGTTATGTGACCAAGCACTCCTGGTACAAAGTGCTGTCACTACTCTTGAAAAGTACAAACTATGAACAAGAACCCATCAGCCAGTTGGTCCATTTTAGGCAGTTCAAATGTCCAAGCAGAGGTTTGTCACAAACCAAAATATCTAGAGTACTTAAAAATAAAAAAAAAATATTATCAAAGACCCTCGTGGGACAGGGTCAGGAGGCAGAGAGAGGATGTGGGAATGGGAGTGAGACTTATATTTTATGTGCAAGGCAGTGAATAAAAATACTTGAGGGAAGAGAGAGGAAGAAGCAGTTCCCAGGCCAGCAGGAGAGTTTCAAGTTAGAAATTTTGGAATCAAAGCTCAGAAGGGGCAAGCAACACAGACCTTCCCTGAGCACAAATCAGCCATTGTTAACATGCCTGATGGCCACCTGGGTTGTCTGTAGCCTGGCACACATCACTCTTTGTGTGTGTTTCAGATAGATCATAGACTTCTGTTTCTATCTCTAATAACCTGATATTCTCAACAAACATTATAATGGAGAGGAGAGAGGAGAAAAAGCACAGAAGGAAAAGGATCTTACTTTACCCTTTCAATGTAGGCAACACGTTCACCATAATGCATATATTTATTATAGAGTACCATTTGGGGCAGACATGGAACAAGGTAGTGGGGATACAGCAGTGAACTCAGTCCCTGATCTCATGAAAGTAACATCGAAAGGAAAAAGAGACAGGAAGCAAGTAAATAAACAAACAAAAAAAAAAAATATTGAGGTGATTTCATGTGACAATACATGCCAGAAAGAAAAACAAAACAAAATGAGGTGGATTTTTCAACGACATGAGAGTTGGCCCTTGCTTTAGTTAGGGTCGTTAGAGAAGCTTCTCTAAGGGAGTGTCACTTGAATTGAGACCTCAATGAAGAGAAAGGGAACAAGCCCAAAAACCCTGGGGTGGGCTGGGGATGTGACTCAAGCAGTAGCACGCTCACCTGGCATGCGTGCGGCCCAGGTTTGATCCTCAGCGCCACATACAAACAAAGATGTTGTGTCCACCGAAAACTAAAAAAAAACATTAAAAAATTCTCTCTCTCTCTCTCTCTCTCTCTCTCTCTCTAAAAAAAAAAAAAAAAAAAAAAAAAAAAAAAAAAAAAAAAAAAAAAAATCCTGGGGTACTAATAAGTTTGAGCCTGGAGAAATAAGGAAGAGAATGAAGAAGCTGGAGTGATGAGCAGCCTTAAGGACCAGGGTAAAGGTTTGAATTTGTAAGCACACATGCTGTGTGGTTGTCACCAGTAAGAGTTAGGGTAAGGCATTGAGCTTGTCTTCCTGGTGTCTATTCAACCCCAGCTCTTCTGTGTAGCAGCTAGGTGAGACTGGGGTCCCACTCCTAGACATATTGGAAAACTTATTCTGTCCTATGACAAGGTTCCTAGAAACAGAGCTCAAAATAACAGTTCATGAGCAAGTGATTTAGGAAGAAAGAGCAGCCAGAAAAAGCCAGGTACAGAGGACAGCAAAGTAGAATAGAGAAGGTAGAGAGATGAAGGAAGGGAGCCATGTCAAACAGAGTCCCACAGACAGGAGCTACAGCCCCCCAGAGGGAACTCTGAAGGACGATTATTTAATTTAACCTCCAAGTGATGCCAAGATGAGGTAAGGAAGTTAGCTTCCCTGGTGTCACTCCTGACAGTCACTGATGAAAGGCTATCGCAGGACAAGTGAGTATCAGAATCCCAGATGTTGTCCTCCAAGAAAGAGCTACAGGTGGTAACCACTGGAATCAAAAACCCACAGAAGTGCATGCATGTACACAGGTGCTTGTGCGCGCGCGCGCAGACACACACGCATTGTTAAATCAGATTCCAGAGCCTCTAGGAGAGCACTGATTTCACCCACTGTGCATCCTGACCAAACTACCTAGTTCCCAACTAGGGTTCTGCCCCTTCTCTCCCTGTGGCCTCAGTTTTCTCATCTATAAAATATAGATGAATCTCATAATTCATTTAAAATCCTTAATACAATGCCTGGCACATAGCAGACATCCAATGAATGCTATTTTTTTATACTTAACCGAGCATTCCAAAATTACTGTGCCAATCTAATATCCCCCCCTTTTTTTTCCTCATATTTATATGAGGTCATAAAAGCTCCAAGGATCTCCATGAGTACAAGAGCTTTATCATAAAATCAGTTGGCAAGCTAGAGGATGGTCCTTGAAACCTTCAAAGAGAAACAAAACTGCATTCCCACCTAATTATACCTCCAGGCATTCTTAAGAGTCACTCTTCCCCCTGGAAAGGACTAGGAATCTTCTTAATAATAACCCTGGAATGTCATCAGCTGTCATAAATAGGTTTAGAAATCACAAATGTCAAAAAAACTTCAATCAATTTCTTCATATTTGAATGTATTATGGGATAATAGACTTGAGGCTGCTCCATGGATTCTTGGATCTATTTGACTGCTTTCAGAGTCATTGTACTTCAAATGCCCTCCCACTTCCTAATCACTCAGGTGCATGTTCCCTTGGGCAGAATTCTTTCTTAATCTTGATTAAAAGACCCAATGTCAAAGAATCTCTGTTTAGCACTCAACGAACTTTGAACATTTAATCGTGTCTGCACGTCTTTGATCAGGATCAAGTGCAGCACCTACTGTTCTGAGCTGTTTCCAGATTGGCACGTTTCCTTCCGTCCATTAGAATGGACCTACTGCAAATGAGGAGGACTTGACCTCAAGCAGGGGAATGAGAAAACAAACTCAAAACAAGCATGAGGTCCCACATAGAGCTAGATGCCACTCAGCTCAGGGTCCCCTTAGACTGGAGAGTAATACATTCTACCCCTTAAAGTCATCACCATCTATTTAGATGGAATTTAAGGGGACTTGATTGATAAAGACTGTGAAATGGAGCTGGCTTCGACTCCTAGACAAAGATGAAGTATACGCCATGGTTTTCTCCCTCTCCTTGTCAAACCTCACTGAAATTTCAGGAAAGGAATGAAAAATAAATGTGTTAATCCAAATGGACAGAGCAAAAGAAGAGATAGCAAAAGGTTAGAGCTAGAGGTAAGACTGAAAACACAGCAAATAAGTACATAACCACCTACTGAACTCTAGGGATTGAACCCACCTTCCTCCATTTGCCCTAGAATGACAGAAGCCAGCCAAAGTACTGCCCCTTCATTCCACACCAGCAGGGAGGCTGGATTCTTCTCTGGAAAAGCTAAAAAGTACAGATATAAGATCTTTAGAGACATGTGGTCTACTCAAGAAAAATACCTCCCCCACAGCTTACTAGATTGCCATCCACATCTGAAGCCCACCAGTGGACAAGTCGCTCACACTTCTTGCACGCATGCATACACAAACAGATTCCAGTCTGCTTTCTAGGAACTCTCTTTCAAAAACCAAAACCTAAACCAGATGCAGAGGTGCATGCCTGTAATCCCAGCCACTAAGGAGTCTAAGGCAGAAGGATGGGAGGTTCAAGACAAGTCTGGGCAACCTAGCAAGACCTTGTCTCAAAAGGAAAAATAAAAAGGGTTGGGGATGTAGCTCAGTGGTAGAGCATCCCTGGGTTCAATCCCCAATACCAAAAACAAACCAACCAACCAACCCTAAAGATTGCCAGTTATGAGAGCAAGATTCTGGCATGAAATACACCTGAAGAAATAGAAAAGCAGTATCTAAAGAAGCAGAGATGAAAAACAGAAGTTTGAAAAATCTGTAGTATGTATCTTCATGAAATATCTAAGAGAAGATAATTCCATTTGTGAAATAAGAATGAGATGCTACCGTAGAAGCACAAATCAAAGAACAATATACAGCAATAATTTAAAATATTACTGACATTAAAACTTCGATGGAAGAAAAAGTGTCTTAAAATGAAGATTTGAAAAGTAAATTGGATCTTATTCAATAAAAAGTTGACCATTCTTTTCTGTGGTACTTAGAGTTAGGAGTTGGGTTTATGCATTATTTTCATTCACATGTTAATTCCTTTATTCTTTTTATCATCTTAATTATTCAGTGAAATTTATAAATGAGGTTTGAAAGACAAGGTGAAGACTTATTTTGATTTGTGTGGAGAAGGATACACAGTTTTACAGTGGAAGAGGGGGAAAAACAAGTTTACAGGTGAGTTTGTAGTCATTTTCTTTTGGAGTTCTCTGGGATACCCCCCATAAATTCTAGAGTCAGTTCTACTCTTTTGTATGAAGTTTGGAGATTATTGTGTAAATACTGGAAAAGCGGTCATATCCAAACTATGTAATTTATATTCTGTCAAATAATACAAATTTATATTCTGTGACACTAATCACAGTTCTTAATAACAAGAACAATTCAAAGAAGTCTCCTAGTCAGCCGGACACGGTGGCACACACCTGTAATCCTAGCCACTCGCAAGGCTGAGGCAGGAGGATCCAGAGTTCAAAGCCAGCCTCAGCAAATTAGCAAGGCCCTAACCAACTCAGGGAGACCATGTCTCTAAATAAAATATTAAAAAGGACTGCGAATATGGGTCAGTGGTTAAGTTCCCATCAGTTCAATCCCTGATACAGAAAAAAAAAGAAAAAACTCTCCTAGTCAAAGCTCTTATACCTGAATTATTTTTATTTTCTTGTAATTTTCCCCATTTTACTCTGTATTAGTTTCTTAAAACTGTTTATCACTTGGTGATATTTTTTAATTTGTTAATTTATTCACTTATTCATTCATATACATGTATTTATTTGTTTATTGTTTCTTTCCCTAATTAGGTTTTTGACACATGTACAAAAATTTTTGCTGGAAAGGCAAGATAACAAATTTGAAGAACTTACCCAGAAAATACAGTAGAACACCCAAAAAGTAGAACAATTTTTCAAAGACACTGTAAACGAGAGGGAAAAGAAAAGAAAATTAGGTGATCAGTTCACACAATCAAATACCTAATTAATATGAATTTCAGAAAGACCAGAGAAAATAAAACTATCACATTTTTGGTAAAAGAAGAGCTCATAACTGAAGACATAAGTGTTTTTAGCTTTATAATAAGAGACTCAACCATAGGCATGTCATCCTGAAAAAAATCAGAAGATCTAGGATAAATGAAAACTCTAAAGGCTTTCATAGAAAGAAAATATGTCAGACAGTAATGTTGGGAACAAAAATGTCAACTAGATGTTGAAAGAGCCTGAAGCAATGCCTTCAAATTTCTGAGAGTTATTTATCTAGAATTCTATCGTAAGTCTAACCATCAGTCAAGTACAGAAAGAAAATAAAGTCATATGCAAACATGAAAAAGTTCAAATAAATAAACCTCTGTGCACCCTTTTTACAGGAAGCTACTAAGGAATATCCTTCAATAAAAGAATGAGAAAGAAGTAAAATCCAGAAATGTGCAACAGAAGAGAAAAATAAGGGAAATTTACAAATAGATGGTGAATTGAAGACCAGGGAGACAGCAGGATGGAAACCTAGCCAGCAAGCATTTCAAATGGAAGCAGGAAGATAAAAGGGAGAAAAGGCTTTGGAACAGAAAAATTATGTGACACGTTAATCATTTGAAAAAAAGAGTCAATATCTTTCACAGATCAATAAGAGCATTTGGAAAAAATGATAACAAAAGATAATCAAAAGTAAAACAGAAGCAACAATTAACAAGAAACATAAAACCACATTAAATGCAATCATAAAATATAATTATTTCAGCATTAAATGATATTTGTAGATTGGAAAAACAAGCAGTGATGGTGGATTGAAACAAAATTTTGATAGATTGGGAAGATATTAGACAGGGAATGTAGAGAGAAGAATTACAGAGAGGCATACAAAACAGTGAAATTCTCTGCTACATAGCAAGAAATCAAGAATTAGTGTTAAGTAATAACATGAGAATATGATTTATTCCATACTCATGTGAATGCTGAAAAAGTCAATCTCATAGAAAGAGAGAGTAAGATAGTAATAATCAGAGGCCAGGATGATTGGGGGAACAGGAATTCATAACCACTAAGAGAGATAACTGCAGTCAATATACATTGAAAAATGTATTTACGTTGAAAAATATAAAAAGAGTGAATGTTATGTGCTCTCACCCTAAAATTTTAATTATGTAAGGCAATGTTTTTGTTAATTAACTAGATTTAACCACTAAATCATTTAGTGGTTAAATTTTTTTTAACCATTTGAACAAGATATTAACCCTTCTATTTTATATTGTGTATGATTAAAAACATACAATGTTGTCATCAATTTTTTAAAAATACATTTGAAAAAAATATATATCATTTGAAATGGGAAAATATATAACAGAAGAAATTTCTGAAATAGCTGAATGTGATTTCTAGGGCTAAAGATAGGAAATGAATAAAGAAGGAAAAGAGAGCCCCTTCTTTGTACCAAGTATTTTAGTACTGTTTGGTTGGTTTTTTGAATGTAGGCATAAAATTTTCATAAAAATGAGTTTAGTTTACAACATGAGGAGGGCAGAAGAAAATTAATTGGCTCCTGTGACCTATTCTCTACCAACAAATTCTCACAGGTATAAAATTGTTCTTGTTGAGGCAGTACCAATTCAAGAGACTCTCTAAGGAAACCATAACCTAGTCAAACACACTTTTAAACACTCAGCCAGTTTGGAACCAAAAATCAATAACATATTCAGATCACTGGAAAACAAAGATTCAAATGAATAAAATATTAAGTTTACTTTAGGCTCTAGCCAAAAAAAAAAAAATTCATATTGGCCTTTCAGTTTTAACCCTCTTTGATCATTTTAGTACACACACACACACACACACACACACACACTGCTCTTTATTCAAACCTCCCAAAGATGTGTATTCTCAATTTTTTTATTTTACTTTTGGTCATTTTGACTCAGAATAAACATTGTTACACAGATGTTGGCCTTTTTCTTTGAAGATAAGGTTGTCAAATAAAATAATAAAATGTCCAAGGAGATCTGAATTTCAGATTAACAACAAATAATTTTTTTAGTATAAGTGGGTCTCAAATATTATATGGATATGCTTATGCTAAAAATTACTCATTGTCTATCTGCCATTCAATTTAGCTGGAATTGCTGTGCTTTTACTCACTAAATGACTACCATGTTAAGGGTTGTGTCTGTCTGCAATCATCTACTTCTGAGTCAGAGCTGAGGCTGTGTTTTTCCCCACAGCCTTCCTCTCTGCCATTCTTGGCTTCTCCTTGCACCATAATTTTATTAAGGGAGTCCTAGGCCAGAGGCCTGGCTTCAGGGTCCCAACAAACCAAGTTCAACTACTCACCCCAAAACCAAACAGAGAAGGAAATGGTGAAAAGCAGGACAAGAACTTTAATCAGTACAGCCGGACTGGGAAGGCAAAGGGAGATCCAGAATCTCAGCTGACTTCAGGGTACTGACAGAAGATTTGAGTTTAAATAGTGGAAGACCTAGAGTGGGAGCCGAGGTCTGCATAATTAAGCAGGCCAGCTTGACCATTCCCTCCGTTCTGGTGCTGTGAGGTGGCTCACAAGTTCTTATCCTTGAGAGGGCAATATTCACCTCTGCTCAGGATGTTCATCTATCAGACCTGTGATCCTGGAAAGGGACAACTCAGTTCCCACAAGACAATTGCTCCTGCTTAGTGGGGCTAGTCTTGCCATTGGAGTGATGTGCCTGCCTCCCACTTTTCCTAGAAGGTGAAGGAAGACTTCTAGGTGGCACTCCAGGAGTCTGAAACAGGGTACTACAAAAGCTGGCAGTCCTGTTAGTCTGTCCCTCTGTCTTGAGGTCTCAAAGGGGGATGAGATAGGCTAGGTAAATTTAGGATCAATAATCCTAGTATTACCATCTTTTAGATGAACACTCAAATGATAGATGTGTCTACATACAGAGCTGAGCAGGAATGTGAAGACAAAACAAAATGAGGGCAGAGATACCAAGCATTATCCTGCGTTTAGTTACCTGTAGGGCATCTGCAGACCTAAGAGTCCAAGCTTTCAGCAAATGCGGCTTCTCTGAGCCCTCAATATAATTCCTGCTACCAATGCTGTTTCCCACTTGCCACCTGCCACTAATCCAGAGTCTGTTCCATTGTAAGATTTGGAGACACTTAACACAGAATACTAAATGTGAGTTAGAATAAAAGAGAAAAAATCCTTTACTTGGAGTCACCCCATAGAAAACTTCAGTTCCTGGCTCACTTCCTTCTTTTGTGGTCAGCTATTGTCACATCCTCTTCTGTGTGATGAAATCAATCTCATTAGTCCTCCCCTTTCACAAGTCAAATTCCTACCCTTCCCCACAAGAGGACTTTGTCAAGGTTAAGAATCCCTGGCAGTGCCAGGTATGGCAGTACACACTTGTAATTCCAGCAATTGGGAGGCTGAGGCAGGAGGATCACAAGTTCAAGACCAACCTCAGCAATTTAGTGAAACTCCAAACCACTTAGTAAGACCCTGTCCAAAATAAAAAAATAAAAATAAAAAGGGATGAGGATGTGGCTCAGTGATTAAGGGCTCCTAAATTTAATTGCTGATACCAAAAAAAAAAAAAAAAATCCCCACAGTAATGGAAATATTCTCTTTCTTGATTATAGTATAAATACAGGGGTGCAAACATTTGTTAAGATTCACGAATTGTATGCATGGAATGGGTGCATTTAATACTATATAAATGATACTTCAATAACATGGGTATTAAAAAAAAGACTCCCTAGCAGTACTTTTAGTAAAGCATGAGTTAATCATTCTGAGAATCAAAAATAGCACCACAGGGATTTCAATAGCACAGTGCAGCCCAGAATTTTGCATGTGGATTTCTTCGTACTCTGGCCACCAGTGTGAAGTGGAAATATACTTCCATTTATTTCTTATGGGTATTATTTCTAGCTCCCTGTGGGTACTTTTGAATAAAAACACATACCTTAGAAATAGTACAATAGAGTTCACCTAAATACTTTACAGAAAGTAATACTATTTAATGACAATCTCTTTGTGTCACCTAAAGATGTGCCGGACATAGCTTGATAGAACAATTCAGTCCAGACCAAATCATTGGCCTCTCTCTGTGAATGTTCTTGCACACGAGGGAGGCAATATTTAAAATGGAATTATTAAACAAGAAGTTCCTCTGAACCGTTCGTTACAGGTGGGCACTGGAGGTGGAGTTGAGGACATGTTTAATGTTTGTGAGAGTCCTGGCTCCCACCATTTTCCACCCAACAAAGGGAAAATTCCATTTTCAGTTCAAACCCCAATCAGGAAGTGATTCTTCCTAAAAAACAGGGAACAGTTCGAAAGCTCCTCCCTGCTGCACACCCCAGAAAACACAAACTGGACAGAAGGCTTCGTTCAGACAGAAGGACGGGAAGAGCCCGTACTCCGCCCAAGAAAAGCCATTTCAGGGTTAGGAATGATTCAGGGCCAGGCATTTAGCTGATGACATAAGAGGAAAGCGAACCTCTTAAGCAAAGAGTGGATACTTAAAGGGAGCCTTCTGAAGTCACGTACACAAACTCTAGCTACTTTCCATGAACTTGAATAAATAAATAAATGCTTTGATACTAGACAGAAAGAAAAAAAGAAGAAATAAAGTCATCTAATACCAAACCAAAACAGAGCAGAGGGACCCCAGAAAACAGACTCAAAAAAAAGAAAGAAAAGAGAATGGTAATCAGCAGATTACCAATAGCAAAGGTGATGACTATTTTCAGCACTAGCAGAGTGTCCAGAGCTTCCTTATGACAGATTGAATCCTTATGACAGGGCTATGCGCTAGTGTTATTATTAGTGCCACTTGGCACCTAATCAAACTAAGGCATGGAGACTCAAGCAACTTGCACGAAGTCACATTGTGCGTGCAAAGCAGGGTACAGGTCTGAATCCATCTCCATCTGGTCATAAATTCTGAACGCTTGAACACTGCACTCTTGTCCTTGCCACTTCAAGTGTGTTCCACAGGCCAACAGCACCAAGAGCATCACTCTGGTGCTTATTAAGTCGCAGTCTCAGGTGGCACCCCCAAACCTACTGAATCAGAATCTGCATTTTGACAAGACCCCCCCCCCGCCAGGTGATTCTCTGCATATTGAAGTGTGAAAGGTACAGCCCTAGCACCATTCAGAAGGCAGATAAATTTCTTAATCTTCTCTGGTTAAGATTTCTCACCAGTTCCTTCATCAAAGTAGACTTGAAATTTACATCAAAATCTATTGTATAGAATTCGTAATTATTTTAAATAAAGTCTGCTTTTTATTTTAAGCACATACTGTTTAGTTAGGTTTTTGAGGTCAGGAACCATGCATCCCCAAGTTACTTTGTAGCTATGCTTATAAAATTTTTTCACTAAGTACACCTAACAGCTAAACCCATCACTCCAGAGGTTCTGGGAACCATAAACTTCCTTTTCTCTGCTTCTTTCTTTTTCTTTCCTTTTTTTTTTTTTTTTTGGTAAAGTATTGAAGTGCAGTTTTCATGCTGTAAGATTCACCCATCAAATTTACAATTCAATGATTTTCAATAAATTTACTGAGTTGTGCAGTCATCACCATAATCCAGTTTTAGAACATTTCCGTCATCCCAATACGAGCCTTCATGCCTATTTACAATTAACTTCCACTTCCACCACCAACCTCAAGCAGCCACTAAGTTGTTTCTGTTCCTATAGATTTACCGACTCTGAACATTGTACATAATTAGATGCATATAATATGTGGTCTTTCTTCATCTGGCTTTTTTCCCTGAGTGTAATCTTTTTGAGGTTTAGGCATATCATCTCATATATCAGTACTTAATTCTTCTTACTTCTGGGTTGTTCTCCATTGCATGGAGCCACAGAACTTTTCAATTTTTAGTAAATTGGAAAAAAAAAATATTTAAAGCCTCCATACTTACTTTTGAGATTCATTCAAGTGTTCTACACATCTGTATGGACATTACTATAAAAATGCTTTAAATAACATATTAGTTTCCTCAAAATTATTTAAAATTAAAACTGTTGCTCCAGCTCACCTGAGACTCTATCAGTGTTAAGAAATATATCCTTGGGGAATGGACATTAATTTTATAGAAAAGCTGAGGTTATTGACTTTATTTATTTATTTATTTATTTATTGAGATACTGGGGATTGAACTCAGGGGCACTTGACCACTGAGCCACATCCCCAGCTCTGTTTTGTATTTTATTTAGAGATGGGGTCTCACTGATTGCTTAGCACCTTGATTTTGCTTTGAACTCGAGATCCTCCTATCTCAGCCTCCCAAGCCACTGGGATTACAGAGTGTGCCACCATTCCCAGCTAAGTTATTGACTCTTGAGCTTTTGCCTGAACTGCCAATCATAGGTCCAAGTAGTTGTAGCCAGGTTAACTGAGTCACATGGGGTTAAGAGAGGCAACTTTAGGCACTTAGAACAGCCCCTGGTAGTTTCCCTAAGCAGGCCATAGAGTTTCACAATTCTTTAATTCCTGTATTTAGAGTTCTCATTTCAAAATCTTCAGTCATTCCCAAACTAATCCCCTAATATGCTTCCAGCCCCCAAATAAGATACCTATCAGGTACTGGTATAAGGGAATAGCAGAATTAGGTGGACCATCATAATAACTCTAGTCAAGATTCTGAGGACTGTGTCTTTGGGGGAAAAAGTAACGTTTCTCCTTAAAAATAAACGTTTGTTTTTTTGTTTCTGTTTTTGTTTGAGACAGGGTCTCACTAAGTTGCCCAGGTTGGCCTCAAATTTCTGATCCTCCTACCTCAGCCTCCCAAGTTGTTGAGATTATAGGCATGTGTCACTGCACCTGGCATGCATGCACGCATACACACACACACACACACACACACAGCTTTAATAAAGAATTTCTGCTTACCGAATAAGTGGCTATCCTCAACCCTAAGCTTCCAAAAGCTTACCTTTAAAGGGAAGCCCTTCTTTGCATGTTTTAAAGCTCATTTTGTTGACTTGGTCAACCTGGGAATAGCCCCCATGGGATGGTAATTGATTCTACAGATGATCAGCCCAAGGTCTGCAGCTGACATTCTATTAAAAGCACCAGCCAGTGCAAAGATCTTGGTTTCTAATGCCACTTTGAAGTGAAAGAAATACAGGCTCCTGCTGGATGTATTGGCACTTGCCTGTAATCCCAGTGACTGAAGAGGCTAAGGCAGGAGGATTGCAAGTTCAAGGCCAGCCTCAGCAACTTAGTGAGCCTCTAAGTAATTTAGCTACCCTGTATCATAATATAAAATAAAAAGGGAAGGGATATAGCTCAATGGTTTAGTTAAGTAGCCCTGGGTTCAATCTCTGGTACAAACAAATCCTTGAAACCAAGTTCACCAAAAAGAAACTGTCACAGAAAGCTAAGGAGACACAGAGGTAAATGTAATGTGGAATCTTGGAAGGGATCCTGCAAGAGAAAAAGAACATTAGAGAAAAAAAATCAATGAAATCTAAATAAAGTATGGAGTTGAGTTAATAGTAATACCACTATTGTTTCCTTACTTGTGAAAGCAGTATAGCAATGTAAGATGTTAACCTTAGGGGACACAGGACATGGGATATATGGATTCTCCCCTTACTATCTTTCTAACTTTTCCATTAATCTATGCTATTTTAAAACACACAGATTGATTTTAAAAATATCAATTTATAATCAAAGAGTTATTTCAGAAATTTCTCTATACAAATATATGCATTAAATTAGCCTAGCTATAGGCAATCAATGGTTATATAAATAGGGACCTTTTTCATTCTTTTTAAGGAGGCATTCACTGCCTAGATTGTTGCCATCCATAGTCAAATGCCCTGAGTTACATAATTAAGACTCAGTCCCCTGTCCACAGCCCCAGTTCAAATATCCAAAGCCTATAACCATCTCCTGGAAGATTCAAATGCATGTACAGTAATTTATAGACAGTAGAGGTGTGTATAGCAGTTGCTTATTATTATAATGGTTCAAACATCCATCACAGACTTATTTTCAAGAAGGCTGATATTTTTGAATTTGGCCTTTTGACTGTCCCTGGTAATTTGTACCTGGATGGACATATGTTATAAATCACAAAAGGAAAAAAAGTCCACTAATACATAAGCTCGTCATTCCTACATACCCAGAGCAGTGCTTGAGATTGTACACAATAAGCTGAAGCTAATCGTGTATGGGGTGGGGGGGAGTTAGAGAGAGAGGGTGGGATGATGTAGAGATGATAAATCATGTCAAACCCCTACCTCAAACTCCAAAAGCAGGAACATGAGCCCAGGACAGGAATTCAGGTTTGCCCTTGCAGTTATTTTTCCATCCATCTTTCATTCTTTCTTTTAACATGTATTGGACTGACAGTGAACCTGGTAACCCTGGACCATTGCCAGGTGATCCCTAAATAACTAGAAAAAAAAAGAAAAAAAATGAACCAAGAATGAAATAAATCACCCCAGAACTACCTGGATACAATAGTCCAAAGTTCTTTACACCACCCAACAGTATCTGGCGTACAGTAGGTGTTTAATGGATATTTGTTGAATGAATGAGTGGACACATTAAGGCTTTCCTTAGATACCAATCTGAAGAACTGATGTAGAAGGTTTCATCCAATGCAAGCTGGAAAACTAAGGAACTATCCCGAGGTCCATTTCCTGTGGGTCCAAGGAGGAAATGGTTATTTTTTTTATGATTTTCCTTTATGACCAGTGACTTTGCCCCACATAAACTCAACCACCAGAGAAACAAGTAAAATGATGATTTCTAAGCTGACTGAAGAAATAGCCTTTGGGATGACAACACCCAAGAGGAGACTGCTGAGCTTCTTTAACAAACACACTTATCCTGAGGCCCCTGTGAGATAAAGTGATGGATTGAACAGGGAAGATACCTGGTCTCAAGCCACATGCCAAATGGAGTTCTTACTACAACATCGCTCCTACATTTCCCAGGTTTCTCTCTGATCTTCAAATTAGCTAGCCACTATGGGAACATCCCTAATGTAAACTGAATGAACAAATATTTAAAAGCAGAGCCATCAAAAGGGCATTTGGGAGGAAGTACTGGATTAGGAGGCAAGAGATGACTGTTCTGACACCAGTTGCACCTTAGCACTTCACAGAACTTCAGCAACAGGGAGGTTGACCAATTCTCTGTGGCTCTGTGTCTTTTCCTTAAAAAGAGGGCAGTGTGAAGAGTTGAACTATATTCCCTCTGAGGATCTAAAATCTCCTAATTCTAATGGGATCACTCTAGGAATAATAGTAATATGATTATAATAGTTGCTATCCATAAACTGTTCTATGCCCTTTCTAGATATTGTCTCATTAAATCCTCACAACCATTGTATTAGGTAGGTTTTATTATTCCTGCTTTCAGTTGAGAAAGCTGAAACACAGGGAGTTATATGTATAGGCAGTCCTCATTGTACATGATGCCATTGTAGGGTAGGCTCAACAGGGCTATCGTTAGGCTCCTTGCCACGACTCTGGCCAGCTATGTGTTAGTATGTAGTCAAGGTCATAAACACTCTGAGTCAGTATATGTACTCAAGGCAATTATCTGCTTATGCATGCACTCCCTTGTGCAACCTGTAGGCAATGTGCCTGCACATAAAAAAAGGCCAATGGTAAAACGGGGCTGGGGTGGGGGGCTGCTGCCACTTCCAAATAAAGTTTGCCTACTCTCCCAAACTGTGCCTTACATACTCTTCCACCTACTGGGATCCTGAATCTGTTTCCCAGGAGCTGAACCTCAGCAGGACACCATTTAACTGAAACTTGCACATACTGAGATCACACAAAGCAAGGACTGCTCTGCACACATTCCTGTTATCACAGTCTTGAAAGATGCTCACTGGATAGGAACTCATGCAATTCAACTTCAGAGTCCGAGTGCTTAGCTTCCACCTGCTCCAAAGCTTCTCAACAGATGCTTCCCAGACCACAAACATCAGTAGCATCTGTCAATTTGATAGAAAGGCAACTTTTCAGAGCCTCGTCTAGACCAACAGAATGGGAAAGCTGGGGTCTGCAGCCCAGCCATCTGCTTGAACAGACCTTTGGATGATTGTGATGCGGGCCAAGCTTGAGAGCCGTGGCTCCCTGAGATCCTGTTCCATAGTCCCGATAGGTGTGATGGTGGAAATCAGGAATCAGAGAGTTGGGGCATCCTTAAAGACCATCTACTCTAATTATTCCTTGAGCTGAGACAAAAATCTTAAAAAGAAAACCTGCAAAAGTAGGTCAGCTTTGCAGCCTGCATACCTTTAGAAACTGTACCTTTTTCTTTTAACCATAGAACTTCAGTGAATAAAGAAAAGAAAAAACACTCCATCTTCACCTTTAAAAATATTACCCATTTCTCTCAGGTCAAGGTGTCTTCAGGAAGAATCCCTGAGTTGCAAAGTGCTAGGCAGGTATCTAGCTGCATGACTCCAGAGGGAGGCCAGAGGGAGGGGTCCAGCTGGAAACCCTGATGGACACTTCAAAATCTTTGCCTCTGGTGGTCAGTCTCCTCTTCCTAGACCCATGGCCTCACATTCTGAAAGTGGTAGCAAGCATCTGACAACCCTCTTCTTTCTCTTTAGGACAAATACTCTTGATTCTGTGGCCTTTTTCTAAGGGCGACACCAGATTGTCAGCTTACTTTCTTAAATTAAAAAAAAAAATACTCCAAGCTAAAATATTCAAATTGCTGAACCAATGGTATCATGGGAGACCATTATAAAATCCTCTCCGAGTAAAGTCTGCATGCCTCAAAGAGCAAAAAATTAATATACTGTCATTACACAGTTGAGAGGGGAAATTAATTTATACAGAAACCCTTTCTAAGGCATGTTCAGACTGCCCGGATACTGCTCCAAATGGGAGCATTATCTGCCTTCCCAAAATAATACACCATATGCCCTAATCTGGCAGACACGAAGATAATTATATGACTCTGGCAGAGCCAATATGCTCGCTAATAAATGGAAAAATGAGAACAATGCACATCAAAGTTAAGTTCAATGGTTATTCAGAATTGTGGTAGGGAAGCTACCTGCTACAATTAAACATGGTGACAAGCAGAAAATGGAACTCTTGCATAGAATTAAAGAGCCAAAGCTGCTGCGAGGAGACCCATTTATATCAAGGAATATTAACATGATAAAGGAAGTTGGTGGGCATGGGAGGCAGTCTTAGAGGATTTCAAGCCATCAGGTAATTCCCTTTCTAATAATCCACCCTCACAGGGACTCAATGGGGGCTCTTAATAACACTAAACCTCGAAATGCCAGATTCCACACAATTACCTTCACTTTTAAGCAAAGAAAACGAAAGGCAAAATGTGGTCTGGAAGTTGGATTTGCATCAACACTCTTCTGCTTCTGATGTTGGCCATCAATGTATTCTTCAGATTTGTCTCTTTTTTAGGTGAATGATTTTTTTTCTTCATTGTTTTCTTGCAAAGCTATCAGGAATTCTAGTTTCTAAGTTCCTAGGTCTTGGCATACCTCAAAGTGCTAAGTGACTGGGAATCACCAAGTCTGACTCCATGTGACTACAAAAGATGTGAAGTCCAAATAAAACTTACATTTATTTTGCCTTAAAAAATAACAAATTTTTGACAGGAAAAAAAAAATTCCTGCAATTTTTTTCTTTATTTCTCCCCATTGGTAAGTCCTCCATCCCAGCCCCAGCAAGCCTTCTATCTTTAGAAAAGAAGAATGAATACCATCTTAGTGGGGTAATAAATATAGGTGTGGGGAACCTAAATTAAAAGCACTCATCTTCCAATGTGCTAAGTTAAGAACTATCCAGAATCCTGAGACATCCCCGGCATAAGATGTGCGGACATGGCAAGCCCTGTATGAGGGGCTTCAGCTTAGAAGCCCCTCTTGTGCACCACCAGGAAAAATCAATCATTGGGAACATGAACCCTTAGAGAAAGCGTTCCTCCCAGACTGCTAACAAATAAGGTCCCACGAGTCACTCTTGCCAATTAAATTCCAGGAGAAAGACAGTGACAGATGTGGGGGTGCCGGTGGATTTGAGCTCTGTCAGTACAAATATCTTCACAAGGGAGCTTGCATTGTAGAGAAGAAAGCAGCAGCGATGAAATATTTACATATTTATAAATATCTAGGCATTAACAAGCTTGCCAGATTTCGTTCCATGCATTCTGACTAGTGGTCCCAGGAAAGAGAGCAGAGACATGGCCCTCCATCAAGAGAGCATCACAGATCTAGGACATCAGGGAGAGTCTGACCAGGCTCTCAACTCCTGGAGGGTACCCATCATTGTCATTGGTTCAAGTATGACCTTTGACAATCACAGAAGAGATTATTACAAGTCCCAACACTTATCTAATACCTCATCCTAAAGCATTTTCCATTCTACTCCCAAGAGATGATCCTGGGAGGGGGAAACACACAGACAGACAAAAAAAAAAAAAAAAAAAAAAAAACCTCACCTTTATTTTCTACTAGGGAAATTCTTTATTCTTAGAAACCTTAGACTTAGCTCTAAAAGTCCTGTAGGAAAGAAAGCTGCTAATCATTGCTTAACCCAACATTTTCCCATACTTCTTAGGCCATAAAAATCCTTGAATATGTCCTTCCTATCCCACCCTCCCCTCCCCTCCCCTCCCATCACCTCTCTCTATTGTGGCTGTATAACCAATGTGATCCTGCAATCTGTACACGTGGAAAAATAAGAATTCATACCCCATTTGAATCAAATGTATGATATGTCAAGATCATTGTAATGTTTTGGGCAACTAATAAAAAAAAGAAATAAATAAAAATCCTTGAATAAAAGGATTATCTACACCCTGTGTAGTACAAATTATCCTTCATCACATTACATAAAAGTGAAATATAATTAGGAAAATAATGCTTATTTGGTATTTTAGTGTTGAATTAAATAGTAGTGCATTCCCTTTCCTGTATAGAAGGAAGATAATTTCCTTTAGACCAAAAAAAAAAAAAAAAAGAACTGGATTGGAGTGCCTATGAGGTTCTGTTTGATTTTTTATTTGTTCTTTATAGATATACATGGCAGTAGAGTGTATTTTGACTTATTATACATACATGGAGTATAATTTGTCCTAATTAGGATCCCATTCTTGTGGTTGTACATGATGTGGAGTTTTACTGGTGTATGTATATTCATATATAAACATAGAAAAGTTATGTCTGATTCATTGATTTAAATCTCCTTTTTTATTTATTTACTGTTCTTGTGCCAAGAGGCCAAGATCAGACTTGCTTTTCTGTAAAGACAAACAAACAAAGCATAATACACCTTTAGGTCATTCTCTGCTGCTTGAGAACAACTATAGAAGGAGTGTGGACAGTTCTGGGGTGGACAGGGAGCTAGGAGTACTCAAAAGTGATTGTGACTGCTTCCTGGTCCCTAGTCTTCTTGCCAGGTTTGGAGTAAAACACCTAACTTTTTTATAAAGCAGGGCTGCTGAGTGGCTTCCTGAATTCATTTCTATGTAGAGCAAATTCTGAATGTGAATTTTTTACCCAAGGCAGCAGGGTAATAGTAGCCCTGCCCACCTTCTCACTGGCCTCCAGAATGCAGGGCAGATGCAAAGCTCTGGTCTTTAAGTGTCTTGTCCACATACACCCAGTGCTCTCTGTGACGAGGAGACACAGCTCAGCATCCTTCCCAACAATTTCCCCTTTCCCTGAAGCCACAAATCTTCAAATTTGGCTTCATATCGGAATAACCTAGAAATCTCTGAAAAGTGGTCCCCACACCCCAGCATTCTGCTTTACTTGTTCTGGGGTAGATCTGGGAACCAGAATTTTTTAAATCTCAGATGATTCTAATGAGCTGCAAAGGTTAGGACCCACTGACCTAAAAACATACATATTCTAGCCCATCAGACTTTGACAAGAGTTCACTTCAAATCCACAACTAGTCTTGACTCAAGGTAGGGGATCCCATGATGAGTCTGCATATGGGAGCTATAGAAATCTCATCAGCCCCACACAAGAAAATGCAAGGCTCTGAAGGTGCACAATTTAGAGTGTGCTTAGCATATGTAAGGTCCTGGGCTCCACCCCCAGCACTAAGCAAACAATCAAATACAGGTCTTCATCCTTTGTTTTGAACCCCAACAGGCTTTGAACACTGAATGTTTTTCCAACCTCAGTGGCAATACACCCTGACCTGACTTGAACTCACTTGGTGTAAGACCCTGCTATTTATGGTCTTTATTCATCCCACTTAGTGTGAATATTCATGCATTTTGTCAGGAAAATATTAATGTGTTTAATTACAGAGTCCTTTCCCAGACCCTGCTGGAGTTGATACATAATGCAGGGTGAGTATACCTTTCCATGATCTGAAAATTTATGAATTCAGAAAGAAATGTGTGGCTGGAGGGTTTAGGCTGAGATAGTATGATCTTACAGAAGGAACTTGTTGTACTGCTCCTTGGATATAAAGACCAAAGAGAAGAAAGGTTAGAATAAAGTAAAATGACCAAACAATGGCCCTTGTGTGCTTAGATAAAAGTGCTTCATCTGAGAGGATTAATTAGAGAAAAGGAGCATCTCTGGGTAAACAGCCCTTCACCAGGGCTCACAGTTTGACAAGCAAATCACAGGCTGAATTTTTACCTTCACTCATCTCCCTTAGATTCTTTCTTGCAGTGCACAAACTACACTACCATACAGATTGTCTTACCAAACAATTTTTATAGCAGCTGGTAAATTTTATAGCAAAGCTCTTTCTAAGAACTTGGATGTCTAAAATTCAACTTTTAATTGTTTCTGTTAATAAAAATGAAAATGTTTCTGCCTTCCAAATCTTTAGCAGTCTGCACACAAAAGCTTTGGGGTGAAAAATATAAAATGACTTGCATGGGACAGCCTGCCTGGGGCAGCATGCTCAGAATAACATGTGCAGGGTGCTATGTCTGCAGGGATGGCGACTGGGGGAGGGTTAGAGTTCAAAGATGGGGCACTGGACTTTCCATAAACTGGCAAGCAGTGTACAAGCTAATTTTATCTAACTATCAAGGAACAGTTTCTAGTGTGACCCTAGCCAATGTTTGAGCTTCAATAACATTTAACTGAACATTTATTATACTAAATATAGTACGCACTATCTGTGGTAGACCTCCAATTCAAGGAGAGAGGAGGAAGCTAAGAGAGGCTACGTCATTTTCCCAGTAAGAGTCAAAACAAAGCCTGGTATTCAATCCAAATATTTCTGATGCCAAAGCCAACGCTTATAACCACTGCTCTGTCCCTACCCTAAGCAGCTATAAGAGCACTCAGTGTTCAAAAGTCATGCCAGAAAAAGCAAAAAACGGTGCCCACCCAGGCTTTTGCCTGTGTGAGGACATTGTTAAAGCTATGCCTTAGCACATGAAACCATAACAAGCACCCTACCAGACTAACACTATGTCAAGCACTTGACTACATTCTGTGTGTTTGTCTCCTTATTCACATTTATGTAAACTGTACAATGCAAATGCACTCTCAAATTCAGCTATAATTTGAGGAGACATGTATTGGTTTGTGCATTTCATTTGTAGGACCCATTAAAGAGAACCTCACCAATAGTTAGAACCCCAAAATCACACTCTTCGTGTACTAGGCGAAACTGAAAATATTCACAGCAAGGATGTTTTTCATTAAAGGCACTTTCATAAGTATGTAACAGACTCAGGAAATTCAACCAATCAAGATGCCGCAATACCTTGAGCTATGACCAGTCACACTCGAAATTGTTTCCCTTAAACACCCATCAAACTCAGCTACCAAACTGCACTAATGATTGATACAGCACTTAATAAGCTATATAGATAAATAAAAAATATAAATTTCCTGCTCTTAGTGACAGTGGCAGACATGGCTGATTATCAACAGCTAATTATGCATCAAAATGTTATCCTCCCCAGAGAGGATTCTAAGGTGCTACTTATGTTCTGTTTCTAGGTCTGGATGCTGATCATACTGGTGTGTTTAGTTTGTAAAAATGCATCAGGCTATACATTAACAATATATGCACTCTTCTGATTGTTTGCTATATGTCAATTAAAAGTTTAAAAAAAAAAACAGGGGCTGGGGCTGTAGCTCACTGGCAGAGCGCTTGCCTAGCATGCGTGACGCACTGGGTTCTATCCTTAGCACCGCATAAAAAAACTAAACAAATAAATGCATGCTTTCCATCTACAACTATAAAAAAAAATTAAAGAAAAAAAGTTTAAAAAAACAGTTATCAAATTGAAAAAAAAAAGAAAGAAAGAAACAATCACCCAGTCTACACAACATAGGAAAATAAAAAGAACAAACTAAGAAAAAAAAAGTGTGTCTCTTTCCAGGTATGCAGTTGTCTCTTGCAGCAGCTGCCCAGGCAGGAAATACATTTCCCAGGACCACCTGCTCCCAAATGGAACCATGTGACTAGTTCTCACCAGTGGAACGTGAACAGCAGTGAAGGTAGGCAGGGATGTGAACAGTCACAGTAGCTGAGGCACCAAGTACTTTCTTCTACCCTCTCTTCCCATCTGCCCATTGAAAAAAGGATTCCATCACTCTAGAGAATGACAGAGCAACAATATGGAAGGCGGTGGAGTATGCCTGCCATCCCAACAACTCAGGAGGCTGAGGAGGGAGGATCGCAAGTTCAAAGCCAGCCTCAGCAACTCAGTGAGACCCTGTCTCAAAATAAAGCATATAAAGGGCTGGGGATGTGGCTCAGTGGTTAAGCGCCCCTGGGTTCAATCCCTTGTACCAAAAAAGAAAAAAAAATGGTGGAAAACTTGTCATTGTCCAGGAACAATCACTTTGGACTTTTTGTGAACTAGAAATAAAATTCTGTTGTGTTAAGCCACCACATTTTTGGAGTGCCCTTGGTAAGAAGCTAGCATTACCCTAACTTATGCATTCACCCACAATCTCTTCATTCTGCCTTGCTGGCTAGTTGAATCCTGCTTGACAATGTGTCCATTTAAAAATACTCTCATCTGTTGACACTCCCTTATAATAAGATGTGGCCATATGACTCAGTCCTGGTCAATGAGACATAATTACAATTTTCTCTGACCCCTAGAAAAATTCTTTAAAAGATCCAGCTTATCCTGTTTGGAGCACAGACATGCTACATGGAGGTATACTAGGCATTTTGCAACCACCACAGCATACTACCATAGCTATCAAGTCCTGTATGAAAGCCACTCAGTCAAGAAATAGAACATTGCCATCACCCCAGAAATCCTTTATGTTTCCTTTTCTGATCACAGTCTCTTCTCTCCCCCTATCAATAAGGACTACTCTGCTAGTCTCTCTTATTTAAATATTCCATAAACCCATTTACATACACATTCAACATGAATATGCACATTCCTTTCCCAAATGACTTCTGTATATAAAGGAAAGAGAGTCCCAGTGTATTCATGGAATTGACACCATGGTATTCTCAGATCTGCAAAATGTCCTCTAATAGTGTCACTCATCTTCTTGAGAAAGAATATCAAGACCTACCTATCCAAGAGGCTCCCTTTTCTGCCTCAATCTCTCCCTATTCTGCCTCCTCTTTGTCCTTTAAATTTCTGTAAAGGGTCAGGCTTTCTCCATCTTCTTCCCAATTTCATCTTTGAGACCAAGTGGGGATAATATTTCTTTCTTTACTAAAGAGAAACTCAGGGTTGGGGTCCGAGCATAGCTCAGTGATAAAACATTTGTCTAATATTCACATAGCTTTGGATTCAATCCTCAGTACCAAAAAAGATAAAAATAAATAAGAGAAACTCTAAGAAGACTGGTTTTTGCCATGCTCAAAAAAAAAATGAAATTTAGAAAACTCTCCCTTCTCAGCAATGCCTAACGCTTGAACTGTCTCTTGCTAAAGAAATCAAGAACCTAAATTTTCCTGCCTGAATCACGAAGCCTCCAGGCTGGTAGGTCAAGGAGAACTTAGTAGCTTAAAATAACCAATTATTCTACTCATGGGTTTGCAGGTCAGCTGGGAAGTTTCTTTTGATCTCAGCTAAGCTCACTCATGCATCTGCAGTCCAGCTGTGGAATGGTTAGTTGGCTCTGCTGATTTTAGCTTGACTCTCTCATATGCCCAGAGGCCATATGAATATCAACTCCTCTACAAAGGCCTCAGCTGCTCCATATGTCTCATTTATTGGTAGGTAGCCTGGCCATGTTTTTAGGGAAATCACAGAGGAATGAGGAGAAAGTAGAAATGCACAAAGGCTTCCCCAAATCTCTGCTTACAGCAAGTCTGCTAATATCTTGTAGACCCATGAAAGTCACAGCAATCTCAGATTTAAATGACAGGTAAATAGCTTCTCTTTAGTAAAATCAAAAGACAAAGGGCATAAGTTCAGAGAGGGTAAAAGAATAAGCGCCATTAACACACATCACATTCTGCCATATCCACTAATCTCATCTCTCATTGGTTTAGAACAGTGTCCCAGATTGTCCCACAAGCTTGGGCCAAGAGAAAGCCTTCAGGAGAACCGATGCAGAGTAGCATGGTATCCACAATTAACTGGAGCACTGAGAGGATATGAGTGGGACTCAGCAGTCTATCTGCAGTTTGGTAGATGGCCCATGATGGAACCAACCCATTAGATTGTCACTCAGGAATCAGTACCAGAGGTCTGTTTGGTTATGGTAGAAAGAAAAATAAACCAATTAGCAAGATGGTCTAGGTCTAGGTGCAAGGTACAATATGTAGTATGTGCATTTTATGATGAACCCCCTTGTCTTGGAAATACCTAAATGAATCTCTGTGTGTATATTGTGACAAAAAAATGGGTCAAATTCTTCATCTCTCCCAATATCTATGCCTGCAATGTGACTTTGTAGTTGCTCTAATCGAACATCCACTTCCATACCTTTGAATCTGTGCTGACCTTTGACCATAGATGCAAAAGAAGTGACAGTGGACCAGCTCCAAGTCTAAGTCTTGAGACATATACAGTTCTCTGCTACTCTGTGAATCCTCTCACCAGCATCACAATAACAAACCTGCTAGAGAATGAGAGAAACAGTGCGGAAGAAAGAAATCATTCCAGCTAGACCAGCCCTATTAGGCCCTCTAACCTCAGCAGACCCCAGGCTCATAAGATAATCTGTCAAGGTCAACGAGTGGTCCACCACAAACCTATGGGGGAGATCTACCAGCCAATTTATAGACTCTTTTATACTTTCCCATATAAATATGGTAGACTAGATGGATTGATTTTCAAATACTGAGCAAATCTCATTTTTTTTATATTGCATATTGGATTCAATTTGTTGATATTTTGTTGAAGATTTTTGTATCATCGTTGTTCTGTGTTTTCTTATACTCTGGTTTTTTAATCAAAGTTATGCTAGCTCCATAATATGAATTTGGAAGTGTTCTTTCCTTGTCTATTTGAAAGAAGAGATTTTGCAGAAGTAGTGTTAGTTCTTCATTAAATGTTTGACAGAATTCACCAGTAAAGTTTTCAGGGCCTAGGGTTTTGATGTTTGTTTGGTTTTTTTTAATTTGTTTATTTTAAGGTTTCTAAAAATAAATTCAATCTATTTAATAGATACAGAACTAATCCGATTATTTGTTTCATCTTGAATGAGTGTTGCTAATTCTTTTTCTTTCAAGAAATTGGTTTGGGAACTTCAGGATCCAAGGGCCTAAACATGGATGCCTGAGGTATTCCGGATCCTGGAGCCTAAACATGGATGCCTGAGGCACTTCTGGATCCCAGAGCCTAAACATGGATGCCTGAGGAATTTCCGGATCCAGGGGCTTAAACATGGGCGTGCACCTGAGGAACTTCCGGATGCTACGGCCTAAACATGGAGGACTAAGGAACTTCCGGACCCAGGGGCTTAAACATGAACGTGTACACAATGAAATTCCTGATCCTAGGGTTTAAACATGGACATGCGCCTGAGGAACTTCCGGATCCGGGGGCCTAAACATGGACGCCTGAGGCACTTCTGGATCCCAGAGCCTAAACATGGACGCCTGAGGAACTTCCGGATCCTAGAGTCTCAACATGGACGTGCACCAAAGCAACTTCCGGATCCAGGGGCCTAAACATGGACGTGAGTGTGCCTGAGGAACTTCCAGATGCTACGGCCTAAACATGGAGGACTGAGGAACTTCCGGATCCGAGAGCCCAAAGATGGACGCGCACCCAAGGAACTTCCGGATCCAGGGGCCTAAACATGGACGTACACCTGAGGAACCTCCGGATCCGTGGGCCTAAATATGGATGCCTGAGAAACTTCCGGTCCTAGAGCCTAAACATGGACGTGCACCTGATGCACTTCCAGATGTTAAGGACTAAACATGGATGTGTGCCCAAAGAACTTCCGGATCCAAGCGCCTAAACATGGACATGCACCTTTGGAACAGATTCTTCAAATGCTCCTGTAAACTTAAAAGCTAAAAAAGTTGATTTTAGTAAAGTATTGTCCATCAGAGGTTCTCTCTCTCTCTCTCTCTCTCTCTCTCTCTCTCTCTCTCTCTCTCTCTCTCTGTCTCCCACCCCCCCACCACAAAGGGGTGGAGGGAGACAGGAGAGTGAGTGTTTAAATTTAGTGAAGGAGAAGGAACAAGTTCTAGTTATTTTGTGGAAGAGGGGTTATGATAATTCCCAATAATTTCTTATGTATTTTGTAAAGAACTAGAAGAGTTCAAATTTTCCAACAAAATAAATAATAAATATATGAGGCAATGAAAATTACCCTGATTTGATCAAAACCCATTGTGTAATGTATTAAATTATCATTCTGTATCCCCCCCCAAAAAAAGAAAAAGAAATTGGTTCATGTCATCCACATTGTTAAATTTAGGTGTTATTTTTCTTATTATTTTAAGAGTTATTTTTCTTATTCTTCTCTTAAAGTTTACAGTCTACAGTAATACCTCTA
Organism: Marmota monax; assembly: GCF_021218885.2. Classification (NCBI taxonomy): domain Eukaryota; kingdom Metazoa; phylum Chordata; class Mammalia; order Rodentia; family Sciuridae; genus Marmota; species Marmota monax. The sequence goes on from NW_026695228.1 coordinate 5,921,272, forward strand.
TTTCATTCTTAATACTGGTAATTTGTGTCTCTTTCCTCCCTCTCTCTCTTTCTCTCTCTCTCTCTCTCCCACCCCCCACCACCACCACCTCTCCTTCTCTCTCTGGAGAGTATGGATAGAGGTACAAATTTTCTTGATCTTATAAGAAAGATAACTTTTTACTTCATTGTTCAGTTTCTATTTATCTGCTCTCCATTACATTGATTTCTACTTTTTAAATTTTTAGTATTTTCTCCCTTCAATTTTCTTTGAGTTTATTTTGCTCTTCTTTTACCAGTTACATAATTGGAACCTTAGATTATGGATTTGAGCTCTTTCTTCTTTTTTAATATGTACACTTAATGCACAAATATTTGTTGAAACTCTGCTTAGCTGCATCCCATAAATTTTTACATTTTTTATTTTCATTCATTTAAAAATATTCTCCAATTAATCTCAAGATTTACTCTTTGATTCATAGATTATTTGAAAGTGTGTGCTTCATTTTCCAATACTAAGTGATTTTCCAGATATCTTTGTTGACTTCTGGTTTGTTTCCTGTATGGTCAGAGTAGATTCTTTGAATTATTCCAGTTATTGTCAATCTGTTAAGGATTATTTTATGATTCAGGATATGCTCTATCATTGTAAATGCTCAAGTGACTTAAAAAGAATGAGTATTCTGCTATTGTTGGGTAAGGTATGTAGTGAATGTCTGTCTATTAGGTCAAGTTGGTTGATAATATTGTTCAGATCTTCTATGCACTTGCTAATTTACTACCTACTTCTTTTGAAGTATTAATGAATTAGGAGTGTTGAAGTTGCCAATAATAATTGAGTTTGTCTATTTCTCCTTTCAGTTCTATTCCCTTGTGCTTCATATGGATTTGTCTATTTCTCCTCGTAATTTTTTCAGTTCTTCCCTCGTTTATTTTGAACTCTGCTATTAGGCACATACACATTAAGAATTGTTGTTTCTTCTTGAAGAACTGGCCTCTTCTTCATTATATAAAGACTTTCTTCATTTCTTACTATTTTTTCTTGCTCTGAATCTGCTTTTTCTGAAATAAAAAGTTTAATACTACAGCTTTCTTTTTATTAGTGTTAACATGGCTTATCTTTCTCCATCTCTCTGTTGCTAATCTGTCTGTATCTTAATATTTAAAATGGATTTCTTATAAGATAATAACTAGTTGACTCTTATTTCTTATCCACTCTGACAGTCTCTATCATTTAATTAGGTATTTAGATCATTCACATTTAAAGTGATTTGGACATATTTAGATTAATATCTACCATATTTGTATCTGTTTTCTTTTTTTTAAAAGGAAGGAATTTTTTAAATACCTTTATTTTATTATTCATTTGTATGTGGTGCTGAGGATCGAATCCAGGGCCTCACATGTGCTAGGCAAGCGCGCTACCGCTGAGCTATCGCCCCAGCCCCTGTAACTGTTTTCTATCTGTTGCCTTTGTGTCTTTTTCTCTCTTTGTGCCTTCTCTGTTTTTAATCGGACATCATGTCAGATAGTTTTTGCCACGGTGAAAAATAATTTAGAAAACAACTTACAGGAAAAAAAGATTAATTTTGGTTCATGGTTTTAGATTTAATTCTCAGTTCATTTGTCTGCTGGCTCTATTACATTGGGCCTAAGGTGAGGCAGAACATTATGGTAGAAAGGCATGGGAGAGGTATGCTGGCTGCTCAGCTCATGGCAGCCAGAAAGCAGACAGAAGAAAGAGCTGGAAATAAAAAAATACCCTTCCAGGGCGTTCCCCCCAGTGACCTACTTCCTCCAGTCATGTCCCACAGCCTATGGTTTCCACCACCTCTCAGAACTCCATTCAGCTATCAGTGGATTAGTTCATTAAAGAGGTCAGAGCCCTCATGATCCAATCACTTCCCAAAGTCCCACCTCTGAATATTGTTGCATAGAGAACCAAGCCTTCCACACATGAGCCTTTGAAGGACATTCAGATCCAAACCGTAACAGTGATTTTATATCATTCCTTTTTCTCTTCTTTCTTAACATATCAATTATATTTCCTTTTAAAAATTTAGTGGTCGCACTAGTTTGTAATGTACATTCACAACTAATTGACATTTACTTTCAAATAACACCATACTACTTCAGATAGAAGAATATCCTATAACAGAGTATTACCAATTCCTCTTTCCCATCCTTTATTATACTGTTACAATTTATGTCATTTATTTGTAAGCTATATCATCCAACATATTATTTTGAACACACTATCTGTTAGATCAATTAAAAATAAGAAAATATTTTATATTACCTTTGCAATTCTTTTTCTCTAGCACTCTTCCTTTCCAGTAGCTAAATCCAAGTTTCTAACCTACATAATGTCTTTCTCTCTGAAGATATTCTCTTAACATTTCTAACAAGGCAGATCTACTGGCAAAAACAACAAAACAAAACAAAAAAAATCCCTCAATTTTTGTTTGTCTAAAAATGTCTCATTTGTACTTCATTTTTGAAGAACAATTTTGCTGGCTACAGAATCCTACTTGAATGGCTTTTTTCCTACAACACTCTAAAAATTTCACTCTACTCTCTTTTTGCTTGCATTATTTCTAAAGACTAGTAGGATGTAATTCTTATGCTTGTTTCTCTGTAAGTACGGTGATTTTCTTCCTCTGATCTCAAAAAGATTTTGTCTTTGATTTTTTCATACTTTGAATATGATATGTGTCAGTATAAATTTTTTTAAAAAAATATTTATCCTGCCTGATCTTCTCTAACATTCCTAGATTCGTGTTTCAGTATCTATCGTTAATTTTGAACATTTTGTAACCCTTGTTAGTTCAAATCTTTCACTTACTCTTTTTTGTCCTTCTGGTACTCCCATTATGGGTACGTTATGCTTTTATTATTGTCCCACAATTATTAAATATTTTGTTCCAGTTTCTCATTATGGTTTCTCTTTGCTTTTCAGTTCAAGAAGTTTCTAAAGACCCTATCTTCAAGTCTACTGATCCTTTCCACAGCCGTGTCCAGTTTACTAATGAGCCCACCAAAGCCATTTCTTATTTCCATTACCGTGGTATTTTTTTTTTATATCTAGCATTTTATTTTGATGCTTCCTTAGAGTTCCCAGTGCTCTGCTTGCATTATCCATCTGTTCTTGCATGTTATCCACTTTCTTCAATAGTGCCCTTAGCATATTAATGGTAATTACTTTAAATTCCTGGTGTGATCAATTCCAAAATTTCTGCTATATTGGAATCTAGTTCTGATGTTTGCTTCTCTTCAGACTATGTCTTTTGCTGGGAGCAGCTTCCTAACTTTCAGGCAATACTCTATCTTCCTTATGTTGCCTCTCCAGCCATTTAAAGACTTTTGCAAAAAAATTCCCTGCATTCAACCCCCCTCTATTTGGATTATCTAAGAAGATTTCTATTTTTATTAGACACTGTCTAGGGGGATAGATGGAATAGGGTCCTCATATGTGGTCTCTGGGATGTCATACACAAACAAGTAGCCACAAGAGTCCTCATTTATGCAATTGGAGCAGAATGCAATCAGAAATGTGTGCCTTGAGGAACAGCAAAGGGACAAAGTTTATCACCTCCATACAAATGAGAAAGGAAACAAGCTTCAATTCATGAATCTGCTTGTTCTCTTATCCTGAGTTTAACAGTGCTATTTAGTCTTAACATGATAGACAAGTCATTAAAATTAAATATGGGCCCTGTATCATATACTCTGGTGAGGAAACTCTTGCCATCACTACTGTCCCCAGGCAATAATCATGCAGTTTATATTGCTACATCCAAGCCAGAATAATATCTCTTAGCCTTAAAATTCAAATTGAAAAAGAAATTATAAAAATTAAAAGAAAAAAATAACTCAACTTTCTTCAATAGATGAATGGAAAAGCTGTACTACATCTATATAATGGAACATTATTCAGTGCTAAAAAGAAATGAACTATCAAGTTACAAAAAGACATGGATGAGCCCTAAACGCATATTATTACAAAAAGAGAAGCCAATTTGAAAAAGCTAAGGACTGTATAATTGCAACTATTTTACATTCTGGCAAAACTGTAGAGACCATGAAAAAAACAGTGGTTGCCAGGAGTCTGATGAGGGAGGAGAGGGAGGACTAGGTGAAGCACAGAGAATTTTTAGGACAGTGAAAATATTCTGTATGATACCATAATATTGGATATATATATCACTATACATTTGTCACAATCTATGGGATGTATAACACCAAGAGTGAACTGTGGACTTTGGGTTATGATGATGCATCAATATTAGTTCATTGATTGTAACAAATACACTCTAAGTGAGAAGGTTGTGTCAGATTGGATAGGGGAATTCTTTATACTATCTTCTCAATTCTGCTGCGAACCTAAAACTACTATAAAAAGTCTATTTGAAAAAAAAAAGTCTATTTGAAAAAAAATAATTGTCACACTTAAAAGGATATTGTGCAAAAGATGCTCAATTTAAGGATATAGTCACTGGTTTATTAATCCACATAACAAGAGGAGAACTCATGTTTTCTCACAAATTTCATCCTTACATGCATCTCCATGGGAGCCAAAATGTTAAGACATTATTATATCAGAAATAAAAAAAAAATTGGTTAAATTACCTAGCACGAAGGACTATTCCTTAGGCAAGGTTTTAAATCTTCTGTTTTGTAGAAATTAATCCTTCCACAAACATCACAGAAGCTGCAAGCTTATCTACATATTTATACAAAGAGCAGGAGAAAAAGAAACACAGAATAACACACACATACCATCTTAGAATGCAGTTTCTTACAAACACAATCACAATTGCTTCTTCATGCTAAATCAAGATTGCAGGGACATTCCGAAGTGAAATTAAATGAGGGAAGGATAATGCTTCTACTAATGCTTGAATAAGTTTATTTGTGCCAGTCTGAAAAAGTACATTAGGTCCCAAAGAGAGAAATAATAGTATAGCTTAATGACAGTATATTTAATTGTTTGTTGCAAGAAAAAATGAATTATTTTAATGCTATGAAATGACATTTGATAAATATTGCTTATGCCAATAAACAAATAATTATTTTTAGATTTGACTTTATTCCAACTGTGCTTAGTCCATGCTTTTGTCATGGTTAACAGAGCTGGACTCTGAATAAGCAAAGAAAGAAATTTCAAGAATAAACTGCTAACCATCCTTTGCTCCCTCTGGAGGATGGGAGAACCAGGCTTGAGACCAGCTCCTTGGATCAGAAGTCTCCAAACCCACACTGAACAACTAGTTTGATGGTGAAACCATTGCCACCATCACCTCTGTGTCCATGCCCGTAATTCAACCTTAACATTCAAAAGAGAAAGAGAAAGGCTTATTTTAAGGAACAGGTTCACATGGTTGTGGAGGCTTGGTAACTCCAAAATCTGATGGCAGAGACCAGCAGGAAGGAGTTGCAGTTGGATTCCAAAGGCCATATCCTGGAAAAATTCCCTCTTGGCTCTGGATAGGTCAGCTTTTTGTTTCATTTATGCCTCTGACTAATTGGATGAGATCCCCCACATTGTAGAGGTGATAAGCTTTCCTCAAAGTTCAACAATTTAAATATTAATCTAATCCAAAAACACTCTCATAGAAACATCCAGAATAATGTTTCACTATATATCTGGATACCATGCCCCGTGATACAAAATTAACCATTGCATCATTCCAATCCTATCCTGAGGTCACATTTTGGTAAAGACATGTCTGATAGAGTGAATCAGTGAGGATACAGGCAGGAAAGAGATGGCATACTCAGAAGGATAAATGGAGAAAGTATGGTAAACACAACAACTAACAGCAGAAGGAAGCCACTACAACATCTAGACCTGAAGGACTAAGGGAAAGGAGCTTTTCCTGGCACCTGGTGAGATCTTTCCTTCATGAGCTGGGGTCATAGGTGTAGAAATGTAGCAACAGTCAGAATGCATGCTGATATAGAAAGGACCTGGGGCATTTATGTCCCCACCCTTCTATCCTCCTACTCTCCAACCTGTCTCCATTGCTTCCCATTGACTAAACCCAGCCAGAACCAAGAAGCAAGGAAACCTGATGATGTAGTCCTTCCAGGGCAGCCTATTGGGGAACAAAGTAAATAGAAAAGGGTAGATAGTGGATCCTGGTGGATAAATACAAGAAACCTATGTCCAGAGCCTGGGTCACAGTCCTGAGCACCAGCTCTAAGATCAGGAAGGTGAGCTCTGCCGCTTACCTTCAGGAAGCAGGATTAAAAAGGAGGAAAATTTCCAAAATAGAAAAAGGTGTTCTAGGGATGCTGGGTGGCTACAAATATGACAATTGTCCTCTTTACACTCCATCAATTGGGAACATCCCCCCAAATCATAGACATCCTTGAAACATAGCCACTACCATGGTATACATCTCTCCAATCTTAGAAAACTGAAAATGAGGACACTTCTCCTTGAATTTTCATCCAGCACAACAGGTTTTCCCAAGAATGAGACTGGACATTTCCTAATATCATCTGAGAGAAAGAAACAAGAAACAAATAAACATGCTTGCACATAATTCAAAACTTCATTTCAGGAAGGACATCCTGAATGTATAATTTATTACCCAAATTTCCAATTTAGTCTTACAAATACTCCAAGTCAGAAGACCTTGCCCCAATTCAAGGAGACTCAGAATGGACAAACAAAAGCCTCCTGCTAGCTTTGTGGCTGCTGGCATGATAAGTCACCAGTCTGCAGTTTAGGGGCAATAGAAACTCTCATCACCCTTTCTCCAGATGTTTTCTAAAAATCTCCCCACACACACACACAGACACACACACACACACACACACACACACACCGATGGAAATATGATACTAAGGTCAAAAGCTTTTATCTCATTTGCCATTGTTGTAAAAATTCACTGAGGTCAGGAGTTGCAACTGGTGGCCTATGGGTCAAATTTGTCCTATAAAGGTGTATTATTGTGTGGTATTAACCTCTACTTCCCTAAAAAAATTTGGGGTTTGTTATCAACATTTAAAAACCAGGAGACTCAAAAACAAAATCCAGATTTCCAACTTCTCCCCCCAAATCAGGGTTCTCTCAGAAAACAGGACCCGTATTCCAGCACAGTAACACTCAACAGGAGCTGAGAAATATCTGACTCCTTTGGATAGGGTGTGTGTTCTCCAGGCCACCATTTTTATCTCCTAGAAACTGAGGCTGACCATGAGTGATTACCATCATTCTTGAGGTTTTGTTTTTCTTAAGTTAGAGAGAAAAATATTTTTCACACATACCTCTATTGACATGTGAGGAAATGAAAGCTAGACTCAGAGAACTACATGTTTCAAGGAAAAGAGAAGGGTGCATATTTTTGAACTGGTATAATTCAGTCTGGCTTGCTCATTTATTCTTTCTGCATATGCCAGAGTGGCATTTGGGATTGTGATACCTTGTGTAGCTCTTAACAACTTCTTTAGAAACACTCTTGCCTCTCAGTTCCTTGACTTGTTTCTCAAACCCTGAACATGAAGGATATTTTTCATATCCAAAATTCCAAAAGTCACCTTTGAAAATGAAGATGTCTTATTTCTTGTTTATTTAATTATTCCATATTCATTCAATAAACAATTATTGAAATTTTAGGGGCAAGGTATTTCACTCAATACCAGAGATATTTCAATGGGAAAGACCAACATGATCCTGGCTCTCTTGGAACCACCACTCTCTGTCCAACTATTCTCTAGAAAGTAACTGGAATATATTATGATGTGAACACTTCATTTTTTTAGTGAGTGACTACATAGCTTTTTTTTCTGAGCCAGCATACTGACCTGGAAAAGAGTCTTTGCATATAGTAATTGGGTTGTTTTCTATGAGAAGAAATCAGACGAAGAGGAGAAAAGAAAAAAATTATTTTTATTAACTAGCTCCCAAATGTTTTCACTAGATCAGTCAGGTTAGGCTGTTGTGCTGCAATAACAAATGACCCCAAGCTTCACTGGAATGTTTTGTTCAAGCTACAAATCCATCACATAGATTAGCTATGGTACTAAGTCAGCTTCACCCTGGAACTCAGGCTGATGAAGCCAACTATCCATGACCTGGCTGGTTTGTAGGAAAGAGCCATAGTGGAACCACACAAGAGCTCTCAGATCTTCTACTCAGAGGTCTTGTATTTCATTTTCATTCATACGTTTTTGGACAAAGCAACTCACATGGCCATGCTTGAGTTCAGCTTGGCAGGGACAGGTAACCCTGCAATAAGATGGGTCACAGGAAGGGTTTTTTAAGGAAAAACAATTGATACTTTGAATAATGATACTATTGACCACAAATAGCAATACAATCTAAGTCACTGGATCCTGGGAGGCCTCTTGTCCTGAAAACCAAAATAAAAATAGAACTTGGGTATAAAAATCATACCTGCCAGCAACTGATACTTTCCAGAAAAAAAGGCCACATCACACAACAAAGGAAGAAAATGGAAATCCCACAGTCTTATGTTGCTTTGTTCTTCACTGAAACAGTCCCAGCCACAAAGCAGATGGGAACTTACACCTACGTATCACCTCCCTTCTGAGGTGAAGTCCCCAGTCTGCTCATCATAGCAAAACGAAGCCTAGAAAATTGTTTGGAGGGGCATATAACTTCCTGACTTAATTGATTGATGAATAATAACTTCTAAAATTAGCTCTGCATTTCATTACATGGTGTCTGAAATGAAATATCCTGAGTTTACATGAAATCTTGGGAAATAAAAATGCTAAACACCCCTCATCCCATTTCACTCCTAGATTTTCTTCCAGGCTCTATACTGTGGGAGGGGTGGAGGCAGCTCATTTCCATTCATGCAGCCGCCATCTTTAGAGTACCCACGGGTTTACAATCTTAGCCATCCAGAAAGCCAACATTCTCTGTTCAGTCCTTTGGAGATAAAGATTGGGTGCTGACAACTACAATTGCTCCTCACCAAGCTAACTCTTGCTTTTTATCCCCCCACATTTACCAGTAGAAATTGTAAAATACTGGTGGCAGAAGGCAGCTGCTTGATTTCCTAAAGATCTGGGACAAGAACCAGAGGACAGTAAATAAACAAATGCCTTGCGAGAAGGAAAGGAATCCTCTTCTCCCCCAGACTGAAAGGCACTTGGCCTCAACAGGGGTGAGGGCAGTGAAGGAATCCCGAGGCTTTTACAGCAATTAGCCATGTCTGCAGGCAGAGTTGCAGTTTATTTTCATTAGTTTGCTTTCAGCCCCAAAGAGACATAAATTGAAGTTCCCCAAATTATTCCACTACAGATCACTAAATGTTAATTCCATGAGAAAACATGATTAAAAATAGAAATACTGTTATTACAGCTCTGAGACCCTTTCCTTAAGATCCAAATGTAGGAGGTCAAATGTGCTTTCCCAAATTTAAGCTTCTGAGTCCGCATTACCACTTCCTTTGCCACTGATTTCTAACCTCGGCAAATATTGCACAAGCATTCCTAGGCTGCAGAATATCATTAGATGCAGAATTCACTTACCTCCCAGGCAACAAAGAACTTGCTTCATGTCCAACTCTGGGCAGAAGTACCTATGGGATTGGCTGGTCCAACAAATAACATCCCAGGTGGTCTTGAAGAAAAATGCCTTCCATAAAACATGAAAAGATTTGCATTTTCATTAGCTTGTGTTTATTAGCAAAGAAACCTGGAAGACCCCTGATAGACCAGCATGGGGTAAAGCAGAAAATTTTTTCTTAAAGCCAGGCTGCAAAAATGGTTTCATACAATGCAAAAATCATCACCTTCTGAGGTGCAAGTGTAACAATCAAAAAGAGAAGAATGGTTAGGTCCATAGTCCACACATGATTGAGCAGTAAATTACTAGGTTACTTGCTAGAAATAGAGACACAAACAAGATGGAATTCCCACGCCTCATGGAGCTGATAGTCAAAGAGGAAAGGTAAGAATGAATTTGGAATTCCAATGAACGTTGTGAAAGAGAAGGTACAGGGAACCGTGGATTGCAGAACAGAGACATTTAATTTGGAGGAGTCAGAAAAGGCTTCCTTGACAAAGTGGCTTGGAAGATGAGACCTAAAAGATTTGTTGCCGATTAGTTAGAACCCATGGCAGCTCATATTGCTGCCCACGGAGTTCTCACTGTTGTCATCTAAGAAGCTCCCACGAGGCAGGACGCATCACAGCCATCAGAGCTCAACAGCAAACCACCCACCTCGCTCCATTAGGAAGACAATAAGATAAATAAGTGGAGAAATAAACTGAGAAGTGCTTTCAATTCAAGAAAATCTACTTGGAAAAAAAACAAAGTTTACTAGCTAGGTCATCCCAGAAATTAACAAGTTTGGATTCTATAAGTAGGTAGCCACAAACCCCCTGCCCAAATCACGATAACTACACCTTCTCACCATTAAGAATAGCACTTTGCTTTTTCGATAGTCTTTCAAAGATAATAAGCTCTGGAAGTGCAGCTTTATAAATGAAATAAGCAGGAGGAACTTCTTGTCAATCTTCTGACAAATGTATTTGAAAACTTTCCTCCTAAACTGTTGCAAAAAGAAAAATAACAGCATGTGTTATCAACAGTCAATATCATTCTTAAATCTAAGGATAAAATGTACGTTGCTTTTCTAAAATGTCATGCTTTAGTCAGAACCAGAGTATTTGATCTCATCGTTCTCATAGCAGCAATAAGCATCCTCCCAGTTGAACCAGCAAGAATCTAGCCAGCAAGCAGATACATGCAGTTTGATCTGAATGACAGGGCTGGATATGGAACCCTCTTAGATAATTGATTAATACATAGGTATTCATGTTTTGTCTTTTGAAGATGTGTGATCATAACAAATAAAAATGTTCTTTGATGTAATTTCCATACAAAGGATGCCAGTTCCCTCTGGGCATTATTTTAATTGTATGTGTTATCTTCATTAACCACATAAAGAGAACGAGTGATCGGGGACTGTAAGAAACCCTGACTCTAGGCCCAAAGTGTGTCCACCTCAGAGTTACCATCATAAGGTAACTTTTACCACTTTTTTCTTTTACTTCTTTTACTTCTTTTACCACTTTTTTTCATTCCTTTGCCAAAGCAAATTAAACCCAGTTCCCTCTGCTAACCTAGAAGGCACTCTGTAGATCAAACCCACCTTAGTTGGAGCAACTTTCTTTACAGCCAAGACCAACCTAAGACTTAAGGAGCCCTGGCTCTGGAAAGCACTCACTCCATACCCAGAGATTCTTTTATTAGGGAAAAAGGGGCCACAGGGGCGCTTTGCTCCTGGTGCTCTGAGGTATGTGTTACAGGCAGAAAGACTTCAGATGAAATTGTTTCTGCCCTTTCTTTGAAATAAATGTAACTTTAACTCCGAGTTTGGGGATGTACAAGTCTCTAAAGGAACCCCCGGGTAATGTCATATGGCGCAATACATTTGCTGGGTGAGAATAAAAGTCTGTGAGCTACATCTTACTCTTCTCAGGAAGAAATCTCTTGAGAAGATTATAGCAAAGCAATAGGATTTTTATTTTAGTTTGTTTTCTCTTTTAAAATAAAGCAACTCCGAGAACATTTCCCTTCCTGATCTTTTTGTCATTGAGAAAGTTGCATTGTGCCTTATTTTTAATGTGACTTGAGCAATTATGTCTGCCATCCATGTGTTGCAGGGATGGTTCCAATGTTCCCACTGGGGCTAACACTCATTAAATGAATAAAATATACTTTATTTCCTCCAAATAGTCATAAGGCATTTTTAAATTGATTTCTCAATTATGAAACAGTGGCATCAAGTAAAACACAAAGAGCTTTCAGCATATACGTTATTTTTCAGCATTCTGTCATCGGTGGTAGATTCAGTCCTTTTTTCCAAAAACATGTGCCAGCACATCCATTGGGTGATTTATTGCATTCCTTTCTTAAATTTTCTATACCTCCTGACCTCCAACACCAGAAAAAAAAATTCCTAAAAAATCAGATATAAATATTAGCTGACAGGTCGTCAACTTTCTAAATGTTGGTAAAAGAAACAAAAGACCACAGGCTGATTATTGGTTTAACTATCAAAAGAAGCAGGGACATACAAAATGACCTCAATCTATCTAAAGGATTACCTTTTGTCTACCTTGTCTCAGGCCTATTCGAAATCATTCGGGCCCAGATTCTATTTGGAATATTTACAAGTCGCTTCTGTTCATGTAATTCCCTTGGACTTGACTAATGGCCTCCATTTTCCTCCCCTTGGCTGTCTTTCTCCATTCTCTTAGAGGTTTAAGGAGGGACATGACTCAACTACTCAGAAGCTTCTACATGGCTATAAAAAGAAAAATCTCTTACATTTTCGTGTATGGTGTTTTACTTTACATGTTCAAATCTCTCAGATTTATCATTATGTTCCTAATTACCCATGATTTCAAAATAGATGTGGTTTTCTTTTCTGATCTTAAATATCTTTAGTGTTCTTATTATTTTATTAACCAGTCTCACATGGACAGCCACAATGTGGCCAGGTAAGATTTTTTTAACATCCAAGAAATAGCATTCTTCCTACTATTTTCTCTTCCCAAACAAAATTCCAGTTTAATACAGCCCAAATAATAAATCTGTTTCCTTCTTTTTCCTCTCTTTAAAACATAGGGAAATTGTCTCCAAGAAAGGGACATGGGGATCTGGGACACCAAGAAGGGGGTGAAACTTAAAACAAACAAACAAAAAACCTCCACAGCTTAAAACAACACAAACTTATTATCTCACAATCAGTCTTGCTTGTGGCTTGACTGGTTTCTCTGCTTCTGGGTTTCAGAGGCTAAAACGAAGTATCATCAGGGCGTGTTTCTTGCTGGAGAAGAATCTGTTTTGAAGCCCATTTGGGTTGTTGTCTGAATCTAAATCCTTATGACTAAAGTTTCCATTTCCTTGCTGGCTGTCAGTTGTGGGCTGAGTGTCTGAGGTAGCCTGCAATCCTGTAGCAGCAGCCTCTCACCCCTGGAAGAGGTGCCTTCTCTTCTACTGCATCTCTTGGACTCTGACCTGACAAATTCCCTTGTTTGTAAAGTGCTCGCTATTTTTTTTTTTTACATTGGGCCCACCTAGATAATCTCAGGAAAGCTCCCTATCTCGAAGACTATAACTTTAATTCCATCTGAAAGTCTCTTTTGCTACAAAATATATTTACAGGATCTAGTGATTAGGGATGTAGACACCTTTGAGAAAGGGCATTATTTGATCTGCCTCATCACTGTGAATATTTTTTAATATTTTGAATTTCTACTATGGATATGTATTACTTCTTCAAAAAATTAATTAAAATAGTAGAAGAGGACATATGAACAACAATATATGCTATGGTTTGGATAAGTGTTCCCCAAAGCCTTGGTCTCCAGCTTGGCACCATGGGAAGGTAGGGCCTAGTGGGAAGCAGGGCCCAGTGAGAGGAAATTAGGTCGTTGGGTGGTGTGCCTTCAGAGGTAATTATGGGCCCTAGTCTCTTACTGTTATGTTTTGCTTCCCAGCTACCATGAGTTGGGCAGCTCCCTCCACCATAATGTACTGCCTCACCATAGACTTAAAAGCAGTGGGGCAACTGTAAGCCAAGATCAGCTTCCTCTTTTTAAGTTGATTATCTCAGCTGTTTTGTTACAGTAATAGAGAGCTGACTAATACAATATGGAAATATTTATGGAAGTTGTATCCTTTTTTAAGCACTTACCAAGTACCAGGTTCTGGATAGGTATTACTAATTTAATCACTGCAACTGCATTATCTAGATTTTTACAAATGAGGAATCCAAGACCCAAATGAGTTAAGTGTTTGCCCAAGATCCACAGATAGTGTGTGGTACTCTGCCACACCCAGAAGTATCTGGCACCACTAGAACTACTTCTAACCACTCCTCAGTACTGGCTGGTAAGTCCCCAGTCTGTGGGAACACCTGCTCTCATTCCTCCTTTGTCTCTCCCTCCTATGCCATCTCTCTAGTGGAATCAACAGAAGTTTTGGTGTAGTTTGTTATGCAGTGATATTATGCAAATAACTGATGTTTGATGCAGGAAGAAACCCAGCAAGGGCAAGATTTCAAGCAAAATTATACAGAGGGTATCTCTAGCTGGTTCTCATTGAGAAAACCTAAATTATGTCTCAGAGTTACCCTGATTTAGAATAAGGCTTTCATCTTCCTATTCACTGGATAAAAGCCCTGCTGGGGTTGGACTTTCCCAGACTCTTCTGGCTTTCTTTGTTTTTTTTTTTTAATTTTTTTTATTGGTTGTTCAAAACATTATAAAGCTCTTGACATATCATATTTCATACATTAGATTCAAGTTAGTTATGAACTCCCAATTTTACCCCAAATACAGATTGCAGAATCACATCGGTTACACATCCACATTTTTACATAATGCCCTATTAGTAACTGTTGTATTCTGCTACCTTTCCTATCCTCTACCATCCCCCCTCCCTCCCCTCCCATCTTCTCTCTCTACCCCATCCACTGTAATTCATATCTCTCCTTGTTTATTTTCCCATTCCCCTCACAACCTCTTATATGTAATTTTGTATAACAATGAGGGTCTCCCTCCATTACCATGCAATTTCCCTTTTCTCTCCCTTTCCATCCCACCTCATGTATCTGTTTAATGTTAATCTTTTCTTCCTGCTCTTCCTCCCTGCTCTGTTCTTAGTTGCTCTCATTATATCAAAGAAGACATTTGGCATTTGTTTTTTAGGGATTGGCTAGCTTCACTAAGCATAATCTGCTCTAGTGCCATCCATTTCCCTGCAAATTCTATGATTTTGTCATTTTTTAGTGCTGCGTAATACTCCATGGTGTATAAATGCCACATTTTTTTTATCCATTCATCTATTGAAGGGCATCTGGGTTGGTTCCACAGTCTAGCAATTGTGAATTGTGCTGCTATGAACATCGATGTAGCAGTATCCCTGTAGTACGCTCTTTTAAGGTCTTCAGGGAAAAGTCCAAGAAGGGCAATAGCTGGGTCAAATGGTGGTTCCATTCCCAGCTTTCCCAGGAATCTCCATACTGCTTTCCATATTGGCTGCACCAATTTGCAGTCCCACCAGCAATGTACAAGAGTACCCTTTTCCCCACATCCTCTCCAGCACTTGTTGTTGTTTGACTTCATAATGGCTGCCAATCTTACTGGAGTGAGATGGTATCTTAGGGTGGTTTTGATTTGCATTTCTCTGACTGCTAGAGATGGTGAGCATTTTTTCATGTACTTGTTGATTGATTGTATGTCCTCCTCTGAGAAGTGTCTGTTCAGGTCTTTGGCCCATTTGTTGATTGGGTTATTTGTTTTCTTATTGTTTAATTTTTTGAGTTCTTTGTATACTCTGGATATTAGGGCTCTATCTGAAGTGTGAGGAGTAAAAATTTGTTCCCATGATGTAGGCTCCCTATTTACCTCTTATTATTGTTTCTCTCTCTTCTGGCTTTCTAAAGAGGCTGGGCAGGATCAAGCACCCCTCAAAGTACAGCTAGCCTAGAGCATCATATCACAGCATGTGGCAGGAACTCTTGCCTGATATTATTTATCAATGTTTAACAGAATATACAACCCACGTCCCCCACCCAAAGTGCAAGTATCTTAGGCACAAAGATTAACTTTGATCAATTAAAAGGAATCAGGAATTTATTCAACAATAACAAATAATGCAAGAAATCTCTATAGTTAGGAGAAGAGGTAGGTACCGTTTCTTTTCTGCAAGATACAAAAGATAAGCCCTGAAAAATAATGCAGGTGGAAGATGCTTGTGTAGCAAAGCACAGGAAAGCAGCCTTGTGACAACGCTGAACATTTCCTGCTGTTCAGAGAAGCATGAAGTGGGGAGATGCTAAACCGTTGGCAGGTGTGTTTGACATTAGTGTTGGCACACCCAACTTCCTAATTTCTGACCCAATGGAAGAAATGCTTCTGGTCTATCATTGGGTTTAATTAGAATACAAATATAATCTATTTCTTTAAAAAGGAGAAATTGGTTAGAATTCCATTATTATTTCTATGGGGAAAATTAGTTTTCAACAGTGTTTTAGAAAAATCTGTGTTGGCAGTTTTGGGAGGAAGATCTCATTTTCTAAATGCAAATTTTGGCTACCCCTGTCTCTTCCTTCTACTTCATTACTTTTAAAAAGCCAGAAACAGTTTTTATTTTATTTTTTTACTCATAACATAAAGCAGTAAGTTTTACAATATTCTTTCCTAGGATCAGCTTACATGGAAAAATGATTCTTCCCTTAGTATGTAATTTTCAGCTTGCAGATGTGCAGAATGAATGAGCTTTAAATGCTCATTCATTAAGAGCTGATCTATTCCATTGCTCTAATACTTAACACCCTGGACTCTGCTGACACTGGAGGCACTGTCTTTGGGGTTTTTCAGGGTGGGGTGATAGCCTTTGACAGTGCCATAAAAAGCTTAACTGGTGGGGCTAAGCTAGGTACTCTGGGTAAATGTTGCTTCAAAATAGCTAGTGGTAACAGAGCCAAATTAGCCAAGGAATCAACATCCCTCAGATGGCTGTCTCAGAATTATCATTGCTTGTAGCTATTGGGAGAAAACTCTCTGGCCAAGTCAGGCATCTGATGATGCAAAGGAACAGAATAATACACTTTTGCTTGTTTTAATTGTTTCCCTTCCATGAGTTCCAGCCTGCAGGACACAATTGTCTCCATGTTAACTACCCTTCCAACACCTGGACATCGTTACCTCCATGTAGATAACTTATCTGGCAATAATGAAATTTTAATGGGAGATGACTGTACCCCAGGGATTTCCAAGTATGAGCTGATGGAGAGAGGTCTCCTGGGTCACAGACACAGTCACTGCTCCCTAAGACCTAACTGTGCCTGCTCATTGCTGGGGGTGATTGGGATTTGCAAGTTGGTGAGAGCTGGAGGTTTAATGGCTGAAATAGAGTTTCTCAGATAATTGCTGGAAATGGGCCAATTCCTTTGCTGGACTGTGCTCCATGTGGCAGTTTATATTCTCTGTGACTAAAACCAGATCCCCAAAACACAGAAGAGCTTCTTAAAGAGAACAGGCATTTGTCTTCTGACACGCAAAACATGAGAGGAGAGGGTGGGCTCCCAGCCTTGGGACTAGATGCTAAAGAAAACTGAATCCAAGCAAAGATGGTTCTCTCCTTGGAAGCTGTTTCAAAGGACTTCCTAGTTTTCTCTTCCCCTCAATCTTCTCTTTGATAATTGCACAGTTTTCTCCTTGTAAATTTCCATGTCCTTCATGATTTTTTTCTGCATAAGAAATATATCTGCTCCTCATGATAGGTAGGCCAGGAACTGATCAAAACAGTATTTCAGAAAAGCTATTAAAACCTGTGCTCCCAAACCAAGACCCCAGATACATTTATTTGTACCACGCTAGAGTTGAAAATATTTTTCAATGATATGTTGAAAGAGTTTTTGGAAAAAAAAATATGCCACTCAAGACTGGTGGTGGGGCCTGGGAAAAGGTACTCCTATGCCCTCCCTGTAACCTGTTCCAGAAAGCCATTTAGCAATGTTGATCGATGGCCTTTAAAATATACATGTCCTTTGACCCAGTACTTCTTCTAGGACTCAAGGTTTT
This sequence comes from Marmota monax, assembly GCF_021218885.2. Taxonomy (NCBI): domain Eukaryota; kingdom Metazoa; phylum Chordata; class Mammalia; order Rodentia; family Sciuridae; genus Marmota; species Marmota monax. The sequence continues at coordinate 5,938,839 of NW_026695228.1, forward strand.
AGAAGATAATCAAGGATGTAAACAAATGATTAGCTTCTCTGATGTCTGCTGCTGCTACCTGCCTAGCAGGAACTGGGCAAGTGTTCGATTTTGGAGGACAAGGATAGGTGTACCCAGGAACAATGAGGAAGGAGATGTTAACAGTGGTTGTCTTCATATGGTGGAATTACAATTTTATTTTGATTATCTGTATTTTCAAATTTTTCTTCAATGAATATGTTTCTCATTTTAAAATATTTTCAAAAGCCTTCTTTGAATAATAAAAGTGTTTTGTTGCAAAAAAATTATCTACTGACATGAAAAAACATGCACAAAAAATAATGAATGCAAATAAAAGGGTATTAAACTATATATAGTATGACTCCAGTTTTTAAAAAAGAGAAACCAACAGATTGTGTTCTCTCTCTCTCTCTCTCTCTCTCTCTCTCTCTCTCTCTCTCTCTCTCACACACACACACACACCTGGAAGCACATGTACCATGCTCTCATTTTGTGGAAAAATAATGACAACTTAATTTCTTCTCTTCGCTCATGTGTATAATTTATCATTTTTCTTCAATAAACATGCATTACTTGTATAATTGAAAAATAGAGCTTAATTTCACATCCACTAGATAGGGCACATTAAGTGTATCTGTGAAGGGGGATCGTCAGGTGGCTCTCTTCTCAGTCCCCCACCGGCTTTTGCTCAGCATGTGCTGATGTGCACTGGGGACTCCCTTTTTATCTTAAGAAAAATGCAGCCTTTTATTAGAAAGGTGGTCTGGGGTCTCAGAGAGCCATGAGACAGCTACTCAGGGAAGATCTTTAGGATAATGTGTGCATCTGGCACTTACAAGTTGCAGGAAGAGGAGGATGTTTTGCCTGTCATCTCTAAAAACTCTACTCTTGCCCTGGTCCAGCCCACTGGCCCTAGGGGTGACCTCCAGCTCTCTCCATATGGGATGTACAGATGTAAAACAGCATGTAGGGATGCTAATCAACCAGAAACCTTCTCCTAGGTTCTCACAAAACATGCTACATTTATAGTTGCCTCCCAATTATTTTACTTGCTTATTTTTCTCCTGGTCAGGAACTGAGATGAGGAATGGTGGGACAGGTCATCTCTTCCATGATGTTTGGGTTTCTCAGAATGACTGAAATGATGAGGAGGCTGGGTAGGCTGACTTGACTGGTGTTATTGTCTGGGGCTAGATGCTTCAATTTTTGGCTCCACTTGACCTTTCCATGGTTCTAGCTTAAACTTCACAGCCCAATGGTCTTGGGATGGTTGGGTTTTTTTACATGGCACTTGGTTATCACTAGGGACAAAAAGATACTGCTAGGCCTTTTTAAAAACAGGTGTAGAATTGGTCCAGCTCACTTCTGCCATTTCTACTGTCAAGGCAAGTTATAAGAGCAGTTCTACTGGGTGAGGAAATGGACCCACCCTGGTGAGTGAAGTGTGCAAACAGGCGGGAGGAAGAAGGGAGGCAGTCACCTATGGGAACCAGCTATTACACTCCCCTCCCAGCTATCACACTTACTCCCTTATAGCACTTTCTAAGTGAAATTATTTGCACATAAGTCCTATTTCTGGGTCTGCCTTTAAGGAAACTGCCCCAAAGACACATTGTTCCAATCCAAAGCTTTCCAGCCTCTTCTTCCAGGGAGGTTTGTTGCTAGAACAGGCCAAAGCCAAGTCTCCATCCTGACACTTACAAAACCCCAAGAGCAAACATTATAGCTGTAAGTTAATGATCTCAATTTGGGCTTCTCATTACAAGTCCTTGGGCACTTAAAAAAACAAACAAACAAACAGCCGCCATGTTTGAGTCATGCCCTACAGAGCCTGAATTAATTGGGCTGGAATGAGATCCATCCATGGGTAGTTTGGGTATTTACTTTTTTGTTTCCTCCATAACTCTAATGTGCAGCCCTAGTTAAGAACCACTATCCTAAAGCAGTTCAAACTATGAAGAATGTATGTGGAGGAGGAAAAGGAAGGAAGATGCCATGGCATCCTGTGATGAAGAAAAATACATAACCCTTGACCAAGTCACCTCTTGCTCTGGTAACAAAATCTTGTCGCTGCCATTAAGTAAACTGAGTTGCAAATCTGGTTTTCAAATCCAGTTGCTCTATTTTCAAGTCTAAGAATGTGGTGCGTTCTTACTCAAGTCTCAACTAAAGAAAAACAGAAGAAGTCACATATCTATAATCTCCTAATTTAGACAAACAAATTCCAGGCACCATGTGCCCTTTGCCTTATGGGATACAGCATATTGAATGTGATTCCTAAATCCCACAAGCATTTTATAGGCATGGTTATACCTAGCTTTTTCACAAGCAACACAGAACATATCAGCACCTGAATTAAGAAAAAAAAAAATGCCTTCCAGAGCCATTTATTAAGCTTGGCGGGTGAAATCTGCCTGTTCAAGTTCCATCAGCTAGAAAGATATTTCACAGCATAAAGAACCAGTGAACACTGGCTCATTCCACTACCAATAGGGCAACATTTCCCCTTTTTCTTCTTGCTGAGTCCATAAATCTCTAAATGATACAGAGGAGACAGCATTCTAACTTCCTGTTATGATATATTCTTGGGAAACTTTATCCTTAGTCCTTATTCTCAATTTGGTTCCTATAATCACTGGCTTTTATTCTATAAAACTATGTTTTGTAATTAGTAAGATAGAGATCGCTGTAATGCAAAATATGTGCTAACACAGAAGTAGATTCTGCTCTCCCAAGCATGGATGCCAAGTGCAGAAAAGATAACCTGCAAAAACAGTGTGAGGGAATCTTAATCTCATCCCCAAAATAACAGCCTCCTTTTTCATGGGTAGCAGCAATCTTGAAATACCACATTTCAATATTGCTCACCCCCAATCCCAGCCCAGGAATTATAACATCTCTGAAATAAAGATATGTCTGATAATTGCCATGCTTTAATTGGCAGTACTTTTCCTTTCATAGTGGTAAATAAAATAATGTTGCACCTTAAAAACTGAAAATGTCTCAGTTTACATAAAATATGGCAATCCACACCAATCCACCCAAACAGAGAACAGAATTGATTTCAGATGGAAATGCAGATATGTGAAGAATAAAGAGAAAAACTGAATTTTCTCTCTGATGAACTTCTTTGTGGATCCCATTGGGAGCAAACAGATATACCCAAAGCTTGGAGTGTTATTTACAGGTCTGAATGTATTCTATCTCTCATCTATTACAACTTCAGGCAACTGACCACATCTAGGATGGGCTCTGAAACAGACTACATTGGAAGTATCAGTTTGGGGTCAAAAATATTTCAATTACCCTGTTGGCATTTAATTGTGTTTCTATGACACACTTATCTGTTTCAAAAAAAATGCCTTTGGGGTTTTAATACCAATAAAGACTCCAAGATAGGAATGTAATAATTCTCAAACTTTAGTGAGAATAATATTTGGTGTTTGTCAAGCACATTAATTTTACCACAGATCTTTCAACTCAGAAATTCTGAGGGTGGGTGGGAGATTAATTAATTCTACAGCCGATTCAGGTGCATACCATGCTGAATGGCACTGCAATGGTAGTTTTAGGGTACTACTCCAACATGGCATACATACTGGCACATCAGTGGTGACATTTCCTAAGCCCAGCGTCTTGTGCGGAGCTGATCCCCAAATGTCCTGCTTACCCTGACCACAGGGCCTATCTCAAACCTCTATCTCCTTTCTTACCACCTCTGTTTATCTGATGATCTGTTTTCTACCCTCCATGTGAAAAATGTTCTACAGATGCTTGTTCAATGAATAAAGGAACCGAGGCATTCAGGGGTTTACTTAAAATAGTGATGGGCCAAGAACATTTGGATTGAGAAACATTGATGGATTTGCAAAATAATATTTGTTTTCACAGCCACACAGGGACAGTCTTTTTCACTAGATGTGGAATTATGATCAAGCTCCTCACTCAATGCCTGCTCCCTCCCCCCAGTACTATTTACTAGACACTACAAACTGTATGTGCTAGGCTGACTAATGCCTTCCATTCAGGCTACAATAACTAGATGTCTATAGACAACAGAAATTTATTTATAACACTTCTGGAGACTGGGAAATCCAAAATGAAATTGTTCTACCGATTGAGTGTTTGGTGAGGCCCTGCTTCCTGATTCATAGTAGGTCATCTTTTTTGCTGTGTCCTCTCATGGCAGAAGGGCAAATAAGCTCCCTGGGGCTGTTTTTATAAAATGTACTAATCCAATTCCTGAGGTCTTCACCCTCATGACCTAATCACATTCCAAAGGCCCCACCTCCTAGACTATCATATTAGAGACTAGGTTTTAGCACTTGAGTTTTAGAAGACACATTCAGTCCATAGCAGATGCCCAGGCCCTAATCCCTGGAACTTGTGAATGTGCTTACATGATAAAAGGGACTTTGTGACTAAATTAAAGGTCTTGAGATGGGGTGATTAGCTCTGATTATCCAGGTGAGTCCTGTAAATCCAGGGATCCTTCTAAGAGGGAAGCAGAAGGACCCAGCTCAGAGAGAAGATGTAAGTATGGAAACATAGATCAGATCAGAGAGAAATGCTATACTGCCGACTCTGAGAATGGAAGAAAAAAACCAAGAATAAAGGAATATAGGAACCCGCCAGCAATCAGAAAAAGGCAGGAAAGGGATTCTCCCTGAAGCCTCCAGAAGGAAAAAAATCCTGCTACCACCTTGTATTTAGACCAACACTGCCCACCCAGAATAGTAAGATCACAAATTCACATTGTTTTAAGTCATAAATTTATAATTTTTACATAAACAATAGAAAATGAATATAGTGGGGATTTAAGTTATCTTTTCATGATAGAGTTTAAAATTCTCTGAATAAATATGGGCCTCTGGGAGACCCAGGGGAGCCCTACCTCTCAAGGAGCCTGAGACACCTGACGCTGAGTTTTTCTAGTTCTGGAAAACAGATGGGATTAACCAACTGTGACTTTGATTCTTAAGCAACAAATGCCAAGGTCTCCCGGCCCCTCCCTGGAGATCTGCAGCATTTTGCAACCAAGCAGGAGTACCCACAAGGTCTGCGCGTCTCCGGTTCAAACCTGCTTGCCTTTGAAATTGTGCTTGCTCACACCTGGGTCTGTATACATTTCTATTAGAACTTAGAGGAAAACTTATCCATCCGTGCCTCAAAGAGATAAAAGGAGGAATAAACCCTTAACTTCTGACCTCGGTGAAACAATAAAAGGAACTAAACAGCTCCAGGCCTGGAAGTTTCTTAGGTGTCCTTGAAGGGACACTTTCCATCCTGCAGGAAGTACCCTCTGCGATGCCGTTTGTTGCACCTGTCTTTTGCTCTTTCTCCCTTCTTCCACACACCTACCCCTATAGATTTATCCTAAAGTGATTCTGAAGCTTTTGGAGTCTTCTGATCTTGACCGTCAAGAAAAGGATGTGAATTGGGATAAAAGTGCCAGATGCTATCTGCTTTCTCTCTGCAGTACACTTCTAGACTCTTTACACCATCAGAACAGAAGGCCTGCAGACCACCTTTTCCAGATTTGCCTTCCACCTAGCTCCTAATCAGATGCTACCAAAAGAGAAGCACTGGCAAGAGTCTGGAAAATGAGAGAGAAGAAGAAGTCTTTTTCTATAGATGTGGTGGTACTCCTTGCAGAGGAGCAACAAGAGGGCAGGAGAAGCAGCCAAGCAATGGTAGTACAGGCTTTGAGGTTCCTGCCAACTGTGCCAGGTTGGTTCTGACTGCACCACTCTGTGACCCTGAATAATGCCTTTTTCTCTTTGCCCCCTGTGGTTACTGAGTTTGGGAAAACTTACCTTCCACCTTTTTCTCCTCTAGCTCTAACACCTATGACAACCAACTGCCTATTTGAAAACTAGAGTAGTTTCTATTTCCTGGTTAGATGCAGAGTGTTATGACTTCATCTTTCACTTGCATTAGCAACAAAGGGCAAGTGAATCCCTTTTCTTACTATCAATAACTTGCTTCCAATACCTTTTCATTGGAATCAAAAGAATCAAAGCAGGGTCCTACCCAGATGGTGGGGGTCACTTGAGTGACTTGGGAAACCAGGTTGCAAGCCCATGTTCTTTCTTAGATACTCATAGTCTTAGGTCCAGTTTCTCCAGGCATACTCCATGCTGTAGTGATTCATGCATTAGTAACTTATTGTCGGAGTGCTTTTAAGAGAAACCTGTTAAACAGTGGGATAAACAGGGCAGTAGAAGGCCAAGCAGGGCTGAGATGCAGGTGAGGTGTCACATAGAAGGTAGCTCCAGCCTGACTGTTCCACAATAACCCAGGCCTAGTATATGAGAGTTGACCAAGGTACTGTGAGACTGAAGAGAGGCAGACACATCCAGGATTGCACAGAGTGCAATTTATTAGAGGACTCACTGACAAAGCATGGTCCTGAGTCACAGTAAGACCAGTTAGATCCCTGCAGTTTGGGTTGGAAAAAATAGGACAAGTGTGTGGATTAAGACGAAAGTGACTTTATCCTGGCTGGAATGTACCTAGCTTATCTTAAGCTAATATCAAAGAGTCAGACACATGCCTGGAGCCAGGGTCTACTTGTAAAGCTTCACATACCACTCTAATGGTTTTGTTTATTGTAGTGTTCTGGGAAACTGGGCAGAGAAAACTACTGTGGGGCAATCATGGCAGTTACAACCCAAGATGGCTGCTGTCCTGACAAACAGAGTCCACATACTGATCCCCAGGGAAGCACTGGCAATACAGACTGTGCCTCAGAGCTTTCCTGTTGATTGCACCAGTGAGTCATTGTCCAAGGGCTGCCTTAAGGGCTCATCATCTCCCACCCAATTTTGACTAGCTCTAGTAGCCTGACAGCAAGTCTGGAAAAGGGTTGCAGGTATGAATCTCAAGAAACAAAAATACACTGAAGCCAGAAAGGGGCACAGAAAAAAAAATGGTGAAAGGTACCAAAGGAGTTCTGGCGGGGACACTGACAGGTAACTATATCCCTGTTCCCCACTGCAACGAAGTTACATTAATTCGAAGCTCACTTTTTCCTTCCTTCATTCACTCAGAATGAGACCCTACTCTCTGACACAGTGCCCTAAGGCAGAGCCCTGGGTTGGAGGTGTGGTGCCCAGACTCTCAGATCTGGGGAAAAGGTGGAGAATGCAGACTCCTAAACAAAAACTATTATAGCACCGTGGGACAAGCTCTGTGATAGAGGAATGGGAATGGAGGGTCCATAAAGCCCCAGGAATACTTATAAGAATCACATGAATCAGAATTTGACAAATGAAAGCTGGAGTTTACCTTTGCAGTTTGTAAAGAGAGAGGGAGGCTTCCAAGAAAATAAATATTGTAAACCATTTCAATAAAGAAGGTCTCACCACTCCATACTCACCCAAATACCAAAACGGAAGCTTCTTTTCCCATGTGGCTCCTCTGGGTATCAAGAAGGCAAGTTCTCCTTCAAGCAGCTTAGGAATAGTGTATTCAGTAGCCAGGGCTTTAGTCAGGGAAGCAGAGCCACTGTGGAAGCATGGGACAAGGAACGTATGAGAAGAATTAGACTTTACACAATTAAGGAAGTTGCTGGGAGGAAAGATCCCAAAGAAAGTTAGAGGGTCAGAGAAAAACTACCAACCCCTGGAAGCCCCAGACCAGTGGTCAAGTTAGAACTTCCAGGGAGGTCTCCAGCTGCTGAAGTAGGGCTAGGAAGGAGGATTGAGGGAGTAGCTGCTCCACTATGGAACCACCCCCTTGGGATCTGCTACTGGGCATCTGGAAGTTGTCCTGAGATAAAAGTGGGCTTGCTGGTCAGAGGCCAGCAGCTGGGAGGAAGACCTAGCCACAGAGTTAGACGAGAATGAGTCAAGTCAGGAACAATGTACTGACTGTAAAAATCCTTTAGAAAAGCAGATGCTTCACTTCTGCCTCCAAAATTTCATGGAAGTTCTCTTTTCGGCCAATCTAACCTAGAACCATAGAGGGAAGGAGATTCTGGGAAACTAGTTCCCAGATTAATCAAGTTGATAGATAATAGAACAATCCAGCACACCTAGTTCTGGCTTTCTTATAAAGTCCCAGACTATAGGGGAACTCCTTTGGCTAGAAGATTCAGAGTAACTGACAATGAAAGGGCTAGGAGCATTAGAAACAGCCGTTGACATGATCCTATGTTGGGCCTCCATGATGCCTTCAACCCAGTGGCAGTGGGTTGTCTGCATCAACTGCAGACAGAGGATGAACTTCAGTGCAGCAGCCTGAGGTTGGCCCTGGAAGGTGCTGGCTGGCTCTACACCTCTCCATGTGGACTTAGAGGCTATGTAGTATTGCCTCCATGAGCATGGTCCCTGAAGTCAAACTTTCTGGATTTAACTTATAGGTCCACCATTTATCAGCATGTTACCTTGACCAAGTGACTTACCCTCTCTGCTTCAATTCCTCATTTATAAAATAGGAATAGTGTTCATATCTGTTTTCTATAACTACTGAGAGAATCGATGGAGTTCATATGTGTCACACACTTATAACAGAGCCTGTTTTAAGCATATTTTTCTTTCTTTTGCAGTGCTGGGGACTGACCTCAAGGCTTTGCATATGCTGCCTGGGGACACCAATATTCCTTGAGGCAATGTAAATGCCATGCCTGATTAGGGAAAGGGTGTGAGTCAGAAAGAAAACAAAGAGCAAAGATTATTTTATAAGTGTAGTCTAGAACTCGTCTAACAAGGTATCAAGTAGACACACATGAGAACTTGTATTTAAATTGAAATTAGTTAAAATTAAATAAAATTAGATTTTTGGACACTCAGTTGTATCAGCCACATATGGCCTGACATCTACTATATTGGATAGCTGAAACAGAAAATGTGCACTATTCCAGAAAGTTTTATTAGATGTTACTGGTCTGGAATTTCAAGAGGATTGCTTAACCTACTTACCATCCAGGCTGTTTTTGAAGACTGAAATTAATATATATGAATAGCATTCATTAAACATCAATGATTATAAATCATCTTTATTTAATGATTATATATTTTCTTATCTCTACTATTCAGGCATTAACCTATAGGATTTGGCAACACTTTGAAACAAATGAACAGTCCTATGAAGGAAAACAGTAAAAGTGCTCAACCGATATTTTCAAAATGTTCTTATTCCTACCTGTCACTCTTTCAGAATGGCCTTTCCAAAATCTGTGAGTTTTCTCATGCCTCATATGTACTCTCCCATGGCAATCTTTAAAGAAACTTTCTAATAAGGAAAAGTGATTATAGAAAGGCTAACACCAAGGAGAAGGTATTTCGATTCCGCTCACTTCTATGAATAGCTGGGGAGTTTCACCAACAACTATTTGCCTAAGTAATGGGCGCAAACTGCCATAAGGAAAGTTTCAAGGTGGTAGGTTTCATTTGAAGATCTCAGCAAGAATATAAATGTGTCCTCCGGAGACATATAAATAGCCTAGAGCTCCTTGTGTTCAGTCTCCAGGAAATTACTGGCACATTCTAGTGATCTGGTATGCGAATCATCATGATCAGAATTGTCCCTCCAAAAACACTTAGATACATTGCTGGTGGGAATGTATATTTGGCACTTCTTTGGGGGACAATCTGGAAATATCTGTCAACACTCTACTTATACTCAGAAATGTGCTAAGTGTTGTATAATAAAGAATTTAGTCTTTGTTCCAAGTTCCTGGCACAAGGCTTCTAAATACTTGGAGTGTCTTTTTTATTCATGGTGGGTCCCTGGGACTACATCTGAGTTTGCAAGTGAGGTGACTCCTGGTGGACTCCAAAATAGATTCAGGATGGACTCTGGCCATGCCAGAAAGATCAACCTCTATGATTTGAGGGTTGGAATTGGGCCACCTGACACAAGCTCCGTCTCTCAAGCTATAGGGAGGGAAGAGGCAGAAGAGATTGAGTTCAATCACACAGCCAATGATTCAATCAAGCATGCCTCATAACAAAATCTAAATAACACCCCTATAATCACTTGCATGGAAGGCTGAAGCAGGAATATCAAAAGTTTGAGGACAGCCTCAGAAACTTAGTGAGATCCTGTCTCAAAATAAAAAATAAAAGAATCTAGGGACGTAGCTCGGTGGTAAAGCACACCTGAGTTCAATTCCCAGTACCAAAAAAAAAAAAAAAAAGCCTAAATAAAAACTGGATACCTTAAGCTCCAGTGGGTTTCCTGAACACGTTGATGTGCCAGGAGAGTGGTGTATCCTAAAGCCATAGGGAGAGGACACAGAAGCTCCATATTTAGAGGGTTGGGAATGTAGTTCAGTGGTAGAGCTTGCCTAGCATATTTGAAGCTCTGGGTTCAATTCCCAGTATTGCAAAAAAAAAAACAAAAAAAAAACAAAAAGAGGAGGCAATGAAGAAAGAAGAAGATAGGGGAAGGGGAACAGGAGGAACACCTCTACCTTCAGGGTCCCCACTTGCCAAACCTTGCGAATATGCATGTGCATGGACTGGTTCTGCCTTGTATCTCTCATACTAAAACTGTAATCATACATGCAGCTTTCCTGACTTCTCTCAGTCATTCTAGCTAATGCATTATCAAATCTGAGGGATTGAGGAACTCCCAGATTTTCAGAAGTACAGTTGTCCTAGGGATCCTTGAACTTGTAGCTGGCATCTGGAGTGAGGGCAATCTTGCTGAGGAATGTATCCTTCCTCTGTGGAATTTGTACTAACAATGGGTGGTTAGTGTCAGAATGCCATGGAATCAGTATTCCAAGATTTAACAATTAGCTCTCCAGGAGGGAGGAGCAAAGCATTAGTCTGGTGTTTGTGGGTTTCCATAGCGTAAATATTCTCACTGTAGCCAGTTTAACTTACCTGTTGTGACGTCATCAATGATGGGATTAGGAAGAGAAGCAGAGATGGGCAACTCCAGAGCCTGTGCAAGTTCATTGGAGCTCACCATTGTTTACACCTTTGACCAAGCAATCCGACTCCTTAAAATGTATCCAACAGATCTCCTGGCACAATGTCCCCTGCTCAGATGTGCACAAGGATGTTCATTGCCGCGTTATTTGTTTTCATAAAAAATTAAGAACAAGCTACAGGCCTATCAATAAGCTTAAACAAATCAGAGCAAATAAAATGAAGTGCTTTGCAGGCTTTAGAAAGAATAAGACAAAACAATCCTGATGAGGAATTCCTCGCAAGCTATATCACCAAGGGAAAAAAAGGGAACTGTCTGCAGCCTGCCACCATTTGTTATAACATAAAGTGGGATATGTATTCGTGTGTGTGTGTGTGTGTTGAAAAGTAATATAAAAAGGCTAGTAAGAAAGGTGACTTCTGGGAAGGAGAATTTGATGATTCAAGTGAGAGGATGAGAGAGACACATTTTTAAAGCATATATTTCTTTTTGCACCATTTGAATTTCTTATGGTGTCTACTTAGAGACTTAGAGCAATAGGCGATGATGGAGAGAAAGTATGGTAACAGGAATGACAGGCTGAATAAATAAATGAACAAGGACGCCCTGTGAACAAGATGACCCCAGCTCCTTTATCATGGTTAATGCCTTACCCACACACCTCTGCACACAGCTCTGTTCTAAGACCTGTTTCAGGAAGAGGGTGACAAGAGTTCAAAGAGAAAGAGCAGAGCCTTTCTCTAACATTATGGTCAAACACCAAGATACCTGTAGGAGCCACACGGGCGCCACGAGTGCAGGAAATTGTCCAGGTAAAGCCCACACTGTCCCTAAGGCCCCCGCCATAGATGAAAGCTATAGCTCAGCTTCAGCAGGCTTGGTCTGCAGAAACGCAAGCCTGGTGTTGCCAGATCTTTCCATTTTTCAAAAGAATCCATAAATCCAAAATAGTACATGGATTTCTTCCCCCTTTATAAAGTGAATGACTAGTACAAAGACATAATATGGGCCAAATAAAACCTATCAGAGCTTCATGACTTTAGAGAGGAGAGCTGTATTTCTAGCACAGAAATACAACAATTTACTTTGCGTTGAGTTTAGATGAGTAGCAATATCAAGATCTGCATTCTAAGGAAAGAGATTTTTATCATTTCCCCCCATTTCCAAGACAATTAAATGTAATAGTGGTATTTGTAAGGTCAATTAAGTCTGAAGCCTATTCCTAGCAGTTCACAGATTTCAAATGCTGTGAAAAGTCTCTCAGGGACATACAAAAGTGAGGGATGGGAGGAGTTTGCAGACAAAGAGAATCAAAGGTGGTAGCAAGACAGACACAGGGAGGGAGACAGAGGGGAACCTGTCAGGGACAAGTGAAGGACAGGACTCCAGTACAGAGCCGCCTCAGGACAGGAAAGAGGCCAAAGACAGGAAGCTCAATCACTCTACAAGTGGTTTTTTCAGTGGTATTTCTTGTTTATTGATCTGCCTTTCGGAATCCCCTGTGTTTCCACTCTAGTTTGATTAGAATCGTCTAAGTCCATCAATATCAGCATTGTGACTAATTTGTCCCTACTGACTCAGATGCTCCCAGCACCCGGTTGGCTGAAAGTGTGCTGACTTCTTGTTGCTCTAGCTTTTTTAGAATCTCAGTTGTAAGCATGACCACGCTTCTATGGAAGCTCACGCCTGTAAGCAAGCATTAAACAAGCCCAGATGGAAGTGAGATTAATGGTGGTGCCTGTGTTAGTATAAAGGAAGAGAAAGAAGTGGCATTAAGAATAATGATGATGATGGTGGCAGCTACCATTCTGAGCATTTATTATGAGCCAAGGTGCTTTATGAGAGAGAATGAGAAGTTTCAGACTATTACCGCACCTAGATTCAAGTCCAGCATCTCTGAGGAATGTATATCCCTGAGTTGGGCACATGTATAGCTTCTCAGAGTTCAAAAGCATATAGCTAAATGAAAAACTTAAATATTTCCAATATACCAAAACAACAGAATAATAATAGAAAATAACTAACTGCAGTTGACTTTTTTTTTTTTTTTTTGGACAAACAGGGAGAACAACTGGTCCAGAAGCCAGAAGAGACTGGCAGGAATTCCCATCTTTGGCAATGAAATGGTGTCCTTGATCAGCCAATCTGGCTGCCCCTGCTTCTGCTGCTAACAGAAAGGACTCCACGTAGCAAGGTTATATCCTGTTTCCTCTTATAAGCGCCAACTTGGACCAAACTTTGTTCCTTTCTTTCAGGACTTTACTGAAGGCTGCAAGAATAAGCCAACACACTCCCACATGGTGACATTTTTCTACCTGAGTCAAGGCTGAACTCACTTCCATATTATTGTCTTCTATGTACAGAGCAGGAAGCTAAGACTCAGAGAGATTAAATAACTAACCCAATCAACAAGAAGCAGCTCACAGGCATGAATGAGTTTATCCTACTTCAAAATTATTCTTCTTTCTTTTTACTTCATCTGTTATTACTTGCTCATGTCTAACTACAGAAGTAAGTACATAAGCATGATGAGAAAATTGGAAGACTCAGAAATGCATTTTGCATTTCCAGCCTCACTCTTTCCCTTTTATTATTATGTGCATATAAAAACACAAGCAGTATTTCATCAGGATTGGTCCTAACATGTTCTTTCTACTTCTCTACAAAGGTATAGTTCTCACCCTCAAGGCAGGAAAAATAGCCCTGAGAATTTCAGATGGCCAGCAATTTTTTTTTCCTTAGTGAAAGCAACCCCAGAATGACTCTAGGTAGGCTCCTATTATACTGTGTTAGTTTTCAGATAGCCCCTTATAATTTAATAATAGAGGTACTAGATTAATTGAGATGTATAAAACATTTCTATTTTGTGCCTGATTTCAGAGTGCTAGAGTGTAACAGATACCAAGGTTACAAGTAAGTACAATCCTGGACACCAAGAGAAATAAAATAAAGTAATAATATGCATCCATTCATTCATCATTCAACAAATAAATTTGAGCACCTTTAATCTGCCAGGAGCTGAGGATATCAAGTAAATCAAATAGACAAACTTCCTGTCCTCAAGGAACTTATACTACCCTAAGGAGAAAGTGACAATGAATTGAGGAAACAGCAGGTTGTAAAAAAAAGTACTATTTTAAAAATAAGTTAGTATAAAGCAAAGGGAAGTGCTAAGGAAGGAGATTGATATTTTATACAATGTATTAGGTAACTCTGGCTGTCATAACAACAAACATCTGTTTTCTTACAGTTCTGGAGGCTAGATGTCCAAGAGTCAGATCCCAGCCAAAACAGTTTCAAATGAGGGCTCTCTTCCTGACTTGCAGATGACTGAGTTCTTACTATATCCTCATGAGGACTTCCTTTAATGTGTTTTTCATGGAAAGAGAGCAAAAGAGAAAGAGAGAGAATATACTTTCTGGAGTCTCTTCATATAAGGACACTAATCCCCTTGGATTAGGACCCCACCTTTCTGACCTCATTTGACTTTAATCATGTTCTTACTCTAAATACAACCACTCTGGGTGTAAAGACTTTAGCATATGAATTTTGGAGAGACATATGCATTCAATCTGTAACATATATATCTTGTCAGAGATGCCTTCTCTGACTATTCTAAATGTTATGCATCAAGAAATGCATATGATAATACACAAAGTGACATTGAGAGACCCAAAAGAAATAAGCAGTAAACTACGCATGTATGAGGATAAAGACTTTCAGGTAGAAGGAACAGCAAGTGCCTGGGCCATAAAAGTAGAGCATGTGTGGCATGTTCAAGGAATAGCAAGGAACATAGCAGGTCACAAACAGATGAGCCAGAGCAAGAAGAGGAGACAGGTCAGAGAGGAAATGGGGTCTTCGTGTCTGCAACCCATCCACAGTGATGTGCAGAGACATCTACTTAGGAATAGTATCAAATATTCTAATTAGCTGTGAATCCCTTATTGTCAGGTTCTATCATCCCACTCAGTAATCTCAACAACTCTGGCACTTCAAAATTTTATTAATATTTCTAATATAGAACTCTCCCCTGAACATTGGTATCTTATACCAAAGGGTCTCAGTATGTTACATATCAAGGACTGGGGGTCTGTCTCAGTGGAGAGCACTTGCTTAGCACATGTGAGGGTCCTAGGGTTCCATCCCCAGCACCACAAATAAATAAATAATGTGGAATAGTTAACACCTCCCCCAGAATATCTAATAGATATCCCAAAGTTAATTATGTCTGAAATGAGACTCCTGGTCCCACCTCACTCCTTACAATCTTCCCCATCAAATTCATTCTTTCAGATACTCAAGCCAAAAACCTTAGAGTCATCCTTTACCCTTCTCTTTTATCTTCCATATTCCCATCAAGATTTTTTAAAATGTGCACAGCCCTTCACCACCTCCATCTCCATTGCTGTTCTCCAAGCCACTGTATCCTCTGGTTAGGATTATGGGGTAAGCATTCAAACCAGTTTCCCTGATTCCACTCTTTATAGTCTATTCTCAGCAGCCATTCAGAGATTTGACCATATGCATCTGAGCATGCCATTTCTCTGCCCCAATCTCCCAGGGTGTTCTTATCTTACACAATGTAAAACCAAAATCTCTGTACAGTGAGATTTCTTGGGATCTTGCCCAATTATCTTTCCAACCCCATCTCCATTTCTAGTCACTCAGCTTCTGCCACAGTAGCCTCCCTGCCATTCCGGGAACTCAGGACTCAGAGCATGTACTCTTGCTTTTTTCCTTTATGGTAATATTTTTGCTTCAGATATATCCAGGGTTCACTCCATTACCTTCCTATAATTTATTCATGTTACCTTCTTCACAAAATCATCCTTCACTTTCCTATTAAAAATTTGCGGACCCTTCCAGAATCCTTTAGCCTTTCCTTGCCTTTAAAAAAAAAAATACAGATCTGTTATCCTTATCTGTCATGCTAAACATTGTGATCATTGTGTATCTGTTTCACTTATTTATTTTGTTTGTCTCCTTCCACTTGAATGCAAGCTCCCTGCTAGTAAAGGTGGTAGTTTGTTTTGGCTGGGTCCTAGAACAGTACCTAATACATCACACACACCTAACATATGCTTGCTAGAGACTCAGTAAACCCCTTAAAGGGGGTGTGCGACTCTCCAGGACATGACCAAATGATGAAAGATGGTGGCTAAAACTGCTGTGAAATAACATAATGAGAAGAACTTGAGATGCCCTGGAGAGAATAGAAAAGAAAAATAAAGGCAGGGTGTATAGAGAAGGGTCCAGCATGGGTAGGGGCTGCCTGAAAGGAGAAAGTTCTCTCTCAGGAAGGACCCCAAAGATTGGAGAAACCTAGAGTTATTTAACAAAATTTTTAATTAGTTTCCTATGAGACATGCAGTATATAATCCAATCCTCCATCTCCACCACAAAATGCTCATACCAACCCTTCCTTACTTGTGAGTGCTTTGGGGGTGGGAAAGTGAAACAATCAATTTCTGCATCCTGGATGGCAGAGAGTCAACATGCTCAGATGCAGAAGTCAAAGGCCAAGAGCACAGCGGATATCTAAGCTGCACAATCAGGTTTTAACCTCACTGTGTGTTTCCTTGGCTGGCTTCTGTTGAATAGAATGGTGATGCTCACAAGGACCAGGGATTTTAATTAATCAGACACTGTTCGCTGTGGCTTTGCTCCAATTCATCTTAGGGCAGCTGCTTTCCTACACATTCTTCGATTCATACTTATAATTATTATCAAATAACCACCACACACATACACAGTGTGCCAGACAGTATATCCTGGACGTGATCTCTGAACCAGTTTCATTTCCACTATTTTAATCATGCAATCCCCAGATCTTACTCCATCTTTTTTCTAATAAGCTTGGCTTATTTAAAGCAGGTAGCTGTTCAGATTTGTTTCTCCACAATGTTTTGCTGAAGCTGCTCTTTGCAAGTGCTGCAGGCAGAGAAATTTCTTTGAGGAACAACGAAAGTGGCCGTTTCCACTAGAGAAGTACCAGAAAATTAAAATATGGAGATAAGAATCACATTGTGTATTGTTCACATAAAATCTCATTCAGATAGTACATACGATGATAGTCAAACCTATTCACAAAGAGAGAAAAAATTTTGTAGAATAAAAAAACCTCATTCAAAAAATTATATTTCTTATCTGTATCCTATCTGGTTAACATTTATCTATCTGTATTTTGATCCCATTATATCTTATTAAGTATTAACAGTGTGTTATAGGCTAAAAGGGCCACAAGGTCACTTTTCCTTCTGGATTTTCTTATTTGGAGGTTCTATTTACCCTGACATCCCAGCTTAGGAGGAATCCCTTTCCCACCCATCCAGGTTGACAAGTCACTGAACACGTCATCCTAAAATGGTTGTGGTTTCTGGAGGATTTTGTCATTTTTCCACATTTTTTACAAGTAAAAAGGCACAAACATAATCTTTCCCCAAATCTCTTAGATTTTTAAACTCAGTTTCATTGAATTCAGATATCACAAGTGATTAAAAAAATGCTTTTGTTCCAATGTGGGGTGGACAAGAACGGCGACTGGCAATGGCATCTATTAAGGAGAATTTAATAACATTCTTTGAAAACAGAGCAACAGAGTGCTGCTAAGTACATGATGGGACATGAGCCTTCCCAGGTGCCATACACTCTATGCCATAGCCTGTCACATCCTCAAGTCCAAGGTTTGAAACACATAAACACATTTATTGGTGCAGGGATGAACTATCAGGCCAAGAGAACAGAAAGATAGCTAAAAGATATTTTTCGCAGGCTTACAGTGACACTTGATGTATGACAGAGGTGGGCCAAAGAAAAACAGTCATTGACTAGATAGTGCCAGGACACTTGATTGTCAATATGGGAAACTTGAAACTGATTACCTACCTTACAACACATACAGCAAATTTCTGATGGGTTTAGGATTCAAATATTAAGCTCAAAACTTGCAAACTGTTAGAATGAAATAGTAGAAAATAGCTTTGTGACCTGAGGGACTGGGTGGAGAAAGGTTTCTTAAACTAAGCACAAAAAGTACAAAGCTCACAGGATGAGAATTAGTGGTAAGTTACATTTCTACAATTATGAGCTTATATTCATCAAATAGGCAATCAACAAACTGGAATTAATATTTGCAAATGAAGTAAGAAAATGTTGGTATTCTAAAAATATAAAGAGTCCCTATAATTGGTTGCAAAAGCAAACAAACAGCACAATATTTAGGTGGGTAAAATATATGAACAAGTACATATAGCCAATAGACACATGTCATAGATAATAATTTTTTTAATTCTCCTGGTTAGTTATCAGAAAAATGCCAAATATCATAATGAGAGAACACTGCCTCTCCATTGGATTAGGAAATAATTAAAAAGTCTAACTCTGAATGATACAGACCATGTAGAATAATACTGCTAATAAGAGAAAACAATTTGGTACTACCTGGCTGCTGATGTACATACTTATATGTAACTCATTTTTTTTCCTTTGGTGGTACTGGGGATTGAACCCAGGGCCTTATGCATGCAATGCAAGCACCTTACCAAATGAGCTATACCCCCCAGCCCTATGTATAGCTCAATTTTACTCCTAGGTATAGATCCTAGAAGAATTTCTAAAAATAGTCTAAACTATAATAGCACTTGGTAGTTGATGAAAACACTAGTGTTTACGCAGTATACAAACATGCTTAACTCTACTTTTTGTGTGTGTGTGTGTCATACTGGGGATTGAACTCTGGGGTGTTCTACCATTGAGCTACACCCCTGTCCCTTTTTATTTTTTTATTTTGAGACAAAATTGCACTAAGTTGCCCAGGCTAGCCTCAAATTTGTGATCCTCCTGCCCCACCTCTTGAGTAGTTGGAATTACAGGCATGCTCCACCACACCCAGCTTCTTCTGCTTTTCTTAGTTATCTTCTCAAGGTCACACAATTGTTGAGTGGCCTTGATACCTCCCGAATTAAAGTCTCCTTTTCCCAGGAACAGCTCCATCTTTTGTCTGGGCATCTGCTCTCCTCAGTGTTATGGACTATGGATGAAACCCCAACAACAGTCAGTCAAAGTGCTAGTGATTTGGGCAGGGAGATAAGTTGGGAGCTTGTATTGTCCAATCAGAGTAAGTCACAGGACTGCCCTTTCATTCTCCTCTAGAGCCTGGGAGGAGATGAGACCGGAATGCTGTGAGTCACCAAGTAAAGTCTGAGAACTAAGCTGACAAAGCAGAAGGTACAGTTGAATGGTGGAAAGTCTCAATGACATAATTTATAGTTCTGAGTAGGGCTAGGTCTACCCCTAAACATCTACACTGCTTGAACAATAAACTCCACTTTTGCTTACGTGGTTTTCAGTTTTCCTTTCCACTGCTCACTACCCAGGGAATTCTGGATGATACAAAGACCAGGCCAAAATCATAGCCTAGGTGTCCCGATGTCCATCTTCTCTTCATAGAACTATCTAAAGTAAGTTGTGGCTCCAAAATCAACGTGAAAAAAATATAATTTTTCTTTAGTATGTTTTCCCCATCCTATTGTACAGAAATATATTTCTGTCCCTTATATCTATAAGGGATATAAGTTCTAATTCATAGTTCGTAAGTATCTAGTTCCCCTTCCTTACCCAACTCAAGGTCAACAACTTGGTGCCCAAAGTAGTTTCTTTGTCAAAATTCCCCTCAACATGGTCAAGGACAACAATCTATAATAATAAGTAAGTTCATCCAAACCACCACTTGTGTTTAAAAGTGATCAACGTGAGCATATATGTTAAATTATTATCACTAAAGAGATTAAGACCATTTGATTAATGTCATGAATGAAGTGTGGTGACACTGTGGTGAATAAAATGCCCAACAAAAGAGAGTCCTAAACAACATTCCCTCTCCACAGGAGAGTGGGAGCTTGTCAGAGCTGTCACCAGGATGTTCTTGTCTTCTGACAGGCTGACTACGCTCAGAGAGAGTACCCACCCCGCCAGGTGGACTCACTGAGCTGGAACAGAGGGGCGGTAGTCGCAAGATCGTGATTCTCAGACAGCGTCTGACAAGTGTGAATGTGTGCCTGAGGAACTGGATATTTGAAAACAGGACTTTCCAGGAATCCCAGAATAGTGATCACCATTATCGATCATTAGAGCCATTCTCAGTAAGAACCCGTAGGTCAGGATATCAAAGGATGCATGTGAGATATCAACACGGTTGCCAAAGCTGCAAAGCCTTCTAGGTTCTCAAAGTCATCCGCTGCTGTTTGGTACCCTTATCCCACCCCTCAGTCCCCAGCAGCCCAATTCCTTCCTCTGTGAAAGCCCCACAATGCATCACCGAATTAGCACATACTCTGGTGAAAGACTCCAAAATTCAGCCTTCTCTTTTTTTTTTTTTTTTTTTAATCTCATTCATTGAACACCCCATTCCTAAACCAGACATGGTAGCACATGCCTAAAATCCCGCTACTCAGGAGACCAAGGCTGGAGGACCACAAGTTTGAGGCCTTGGAGAGTTAGCAATACCCTGTCTCAAAATAAAATATAAAAAGGGTTAGGGGTGTAACCTAACATCAGTGGTAGAGCACCTCTAGGTTCAATCCAAAGGAAGGAAGAAGGAAGGAAGGAAGGAAGGAAGGAAGGAAGGAAGGAAGGAAGGAAGGAAGGAAGGAAGGAAGGAAGTCCTCTCCTTTATAGAACAATGAGCATTTAAGCCATGCAATAGTAACTTAGAAGACAAGCTATACATCTTATAAGTTAATTAAGTGGGGCAAGTTAATTAACATTCCTAAACATCAGTTTCCTCATCTGAACGATGGAAATAATAACAGTCTGTAATTCATAGAGCTGTTCAGAGAATTCAGTGAAATAAAGACTAATGTAGCTTATCCAATGGAGGGCCTAGAGGAAGAACCAAAATAACACCAGCAATTATTATTATTGCTACTTCTAATAACATTAGCAATAAAGATAAAGAAGATCAAGAGGTTTAACATAACTGTGGAAATTTGTCTATTTTTTAAAAGAAACTTAATTGTCAGTTGGCAATTTTAGGGAAGTATACACATTCATGATTTGCATTTTGATTCCACGATTTTTGCCCAGGGGGCTTTTGTAAAGCAGATTATGTATCTCTTACTGTAGTAAATTTCAATATTCTTTTTTTCACAGGAATACATCAACTCTTAATTAAGAAACATTTTATATGAAGCATTTAACCAACACAAGCAATGCAAAATAATGCCCTCGCCCAGAGATCTGATACTAGCAATATAAAAGAAGACCTCCACTGCCCCCCATTTTTCTTTAGCTATTTATTTTATGAATAAATTTACTTTTCTTTAAAGGTCACTTTGTTGTTTTAGAACACTTTACAGAAAGCACACAATGGATATTTCAAGCAATATCTCCTAAGATTTTATCCATTGCATTATCACAGTTCTCCCAGAGGGGGAAAAAAAAAACCAACTCAAGATGTTGACTAAGTAATGTGATTTGCCTGAAAATACAAGTGTTATAAAAAATCAAAACAATAAGAAAAGCATTTTATATATCTTTTCCCCTGGGTAAGAAATAATAGTTTATTACAATTGATGTTTATTGAGTGTTTACTATATGCTTGGCAATACACACTATTTAAGGTTTTATATAAATCATCTCATTGAGTCATGACAATTATTTTATGAGGCAAGTTAGCTCTTATTCTCATTTTACAAAAAAAAGAACATTAAGGCTTAGTAACTGAGCAAAAGTCACATAACCAACAAGCATGTATTATTCTCCTCTCCAATCTAAACGAGTTGATTAGACTAGCTAGATCCGAACATTTGGCCTGGACACATGTTGTCATGACACCTCTGAAAAAGAAATTTGGGGAATGTAAATTAGCATATTTCTGAAGCCAATTCCTATAACTTCTCTAGATTCTACCCCTCTTAGTCTTCAGAATTCCCATCCTGAAGTTCCCTAGGATGGGAACCTAAGAATTTCCTAATTCTAAAGCAGATTAGTCATGAAAAAGTCAGATACATTACAAGTTATCAACCCAGGACATACACTATTTTCTTCCTTCCTCCCTACAATTCTCTGAGATGGGTATTGCTCCCACTTTACAAATGAGGAAATAAGGTTCTGAAAGATTAAGTTACAAGATCCCAGCTGTTTTTAATCCCAAAGGGATATTCTTTTGGTCCACAGAATAGAATCAAAATATTTGATCCAACATTTAAAAATTAGGGAATTACATGATAAAAAGCAAATTGTATCCTAAAAATCTAGACTTCTGTATTCTCTTGAAAATTGCAAGTATCTGGAAATATTACCCATATTCCTTCATGACAATTAACAGCTAAAGTTGAGAAATAGTTGCCCAAGCCCATTTTTTCTGACCTTCACTGTCCCCATTAACCAGCATCACACATTTCATTTTAGTATAGAGTCTTTCTGTGAGTTCTCACCTCTCTTGAGAACAGGCAGACTATTATGGCCAGTTGTGGGCCAGTCCCCAAAACGCCCAACCATGTAAGCACTCCGACACTGTCACCATCTTCAAAAGATGCTCAAATTCCAGAACAGCCACAAGGAATGATAAGGAGCTAGGATGCTAGAGGATGAATGCATCTTCTCAGTTTATGGGAAACACTGCTTGCCACAGGACATCTTTTTAAAATTCATTTTAATTAATTGTTTTGTATGAACATCTGGACTGCTAGCAGACTTTGAAGTGTTGCCATATGACATTCCTAGGAGCAATTTTAACAGAAGTCTTAGAAACATCACATAGCATCCGTTTCCCACCTCCTTTTAGTAGTAGTAAATCTCCAGTTTGGGCTACACATACAGTCTCTTGAGATTAAAAACTACATTTCCCAGACTGCCTTGCAGCTAAATGGGGCAACATGATTGACTTCAGAACAATGGAATATGGATGAACAAGGCCATTTACAACTTTTGAGACTCCTGAAAGATCTACCTGTGTACTATTTTTCTCTTACCCTAGACTAGACAACCAATATAGAAGTGAGCCAACATCAGGCATGTGGACACTGGAGGAGGTTACAGAACAATGAGATGGAAGTGACCAGGTTTTCTGCTTTACAGAAGACAGCCATCCTGCCAGCTCAAATCAACTGATCCTGGACTCTTTATTGGGAGTTAAAAATTTTTTATTTACTAAACCACTATAGTTTTTTTTAATATTTATTTTTTAGGTGTAGATGGACATAACACAATGCCTTTATTTTTATGTGGTGCTGAGGATCGAACCCAGGTCCCGCCCATGCTAGACAAGCAATCTACCACTGAGCCACAATCCCAGCCTACCACTATAGTTTTTTATACCTTTGCTACAGCAGCCTTCTTCTCCTTCTCCATGCCTACTCTATTCTCAGTTATCCTGTTTCTCCCTAGATTTCAGAGGATGAGTTATTCCTTACATTGCTGCATAAAGTAGAGCCTTGAATCCTGACACCTTGCTTTTTGGGAGCTTCTTGGGACCTTGGGCAAGTTACTTACCTTCTCTAAATATGATTTGCAAAATCATAGTTGTAATGGTTTGTCAAAAGGATTAAATAAAGCTAAACAACAGTCCCTGCCATTTCAAAAGCACTAAATAAATGTCAGTATCAGTCTTTTTCTTTCCTGATTCAAATCAAATCATTCCATCAGTGCTCTGCAATTTTCCCTCTGCTCTGCAACCTCCAGGTTGCCATCAGTTACCCACCTTTTTTCCATACCATTAATCTTCCCATCTTTATTGTTTTTTTTTAATATTGACTTATAAGCAGATTGAAGTCTCACCCACCCTAAAATTAAGAAAAAGAACTCTGTCAAACCAATAACTTCCATCCTTTCTCCTCCTCACAACCAAAAGTGCACAAAGAAATTCATCCTCAACCACTCTCATCCCCTTACCCTCCACAGGTGAACCAGGGCTTATTCATTCTACTTTATGGAGAAATTAAGCCTTCCCTCTCCTCTTTATGTCCACTTATACAATCTTGCTCCAAGACATCATGTTTTCTCACCTTGGCTGCTACAATTTCATCCTTATTAAAATCCAAGCACACTACAGTAATGCAGCCATGACAATGTTTATAGCAGTTCAATTCACAATAGCTAAACTATAGAACAAACCTAGGTGTCCTTCAATAGGTGAATGGATAAAGAAAATGTTATATATATATATATATATATATATATATATATATATTTATAATATATATATATATTTATAATATATATATATATTTATTTATTTATTTATTTTTCCCCCAATGGAATATTACTCAACTTTTAAAAAGAGTGAAATCATGGCATTTGCCAGTAAATGGATAGAGTTGGAGAATATCATGCTAATTGAAATAAGCCAATCCCAAAAAACCAAAAACCAAATGTTTTCTCTAATATAAGGATGCTAATTCACAATAAGGTGAGGGGCACTAGAGAAGAATAGTGTTACCTTAGATTAGGTAAAGGAAAGTGATGGGAGGGAAAGGGAGGGGGTGTGGGGATAGGAAAGATAGTAGAACAAAACAGATATTTTAACTTCTTTCCAACCTGTTTTTCAAGTGTATGCTTAAACCCATTACTCCCCACTGAAATCTGTGAATAGCATTCCCATTGCCCTTAAGAGAGAATCGAAGCTTCTATAATAAGGGTCTCAAAGGCCCCAGATGACTGAGCTAAAGTGTCACCTCCAGGTACACTCTTTAGGCAGTCAGGTAGGCTGTCACTGAGTTGGGCAAGACCGTTTTTCCCATCCTGGATTATAGTTCCTAAAGGCCTTATACTCTGAATTCCTTACTACTTGGTAGACCAGAAGGCTGAATAGAGGAGGCTGTTGATTTGGGTTTTAAATACTGTCTCTGCCACTTCTTGGTGTTACCTCTGGCAAAGGACTTAACTTCCCTAAGAAATGGGGATAGTATTATTACTCACCTCAGGTTTGTTTTGACTATTAAATCAGGTAATGTACATAAAATCTTTAGGTGAGTGTCTTGCAGGTAGTAAATGCTCAGTAGTTACTATGATTATTGCAGTTCTCCTTGCCAGTATTTTAGTTTGCTATCACCCAGAAGAAGCATGGAACAACTCCCTAACTCCCAGCACTACCAGAGGAACAACTCCCTAACTCCCAGCACTACTATCAAGGGCAGTACTCAGCATTAAATCACAAATTGTACATCTCTAATGATAATCTACCATGGACACAAAATGAGGCCTAACCTTTCTCCTAAACTCCTAAACAGCTTAAAAGAGAGATTACGCCTCATTTTGTATTGACAGTATAGATACTAAGTACTGTCCAGAGAATTTTGGAAGAGATTAAGGAGTGGCCATGTCCTCCTGGTATATGAACAGTCAAATTTTAGCATCCTCGAGTCCAGTCATCAGTTCTGAATCCCTTTCTACCATTTTTCCCTGTTAAATCATATGCAAGTTGACCCTGGATTTCAGAATTCTCTCCTGAAATTTCAATAATAGAAGTCCCTCATGTATATCTCCCAAGGCCCAGCTGCATTGTGGTCTAGTCATGCATTAATTAAAATGACAAGCCAGCAACCAAAAAGTAATTTTTTTAATTAGCATTTTTACTACAGTTTCTTAGATTAGAAAAATAAAATAGAGGGAGAACAGAATAACTTAAAAATTTCCTTTCCCTTTTCATTTATTTTCAATTATTCCCAAGCTCTGTAGCTGTCCCAAAGTCTCTCGGTCTCTTTTCTAAAGCTAGCCACATAAACAAACACACACACACACACACACACACAGCTCATCAGAGATATGCCTGAGCCAACATGCACCAGCTTGAAAGAGCTGATTGTTAAATTCCCAGGAATTTTTTCAAACGGATATTAAACATAGCCATTATTAAAAATTAAATGATTTAAACTTGCAACGAAATAAATTATAAACAGATGTAATAAATATAAAATACTAGGGGAAAAAGAAATGAACATGCAAATAACATTGATGAATCTCAAAATAATTATGTGGAAGTTAGACAAAAGAAGAATATACATTGCATGATTCCATTTATAAAAACCTATAGAAAACTAATCTATAATGATGGAAAGGGAAAAAAAGCAGATCAGTAGTTGCCTGAGAAGGAAGAGGAAAGAAGAGGTGAAAGAGAGAAATGAAGCAAGAGAAAATTTGGGGAACAGATGGAAATGCTCATAACCTTGATTGCAGTGATGAGTTCACAGACGTGTACATACACAAAAATCCATGAAATTGTACACTTACATATGATTGACTTACTGTATATTGATACTACCTCAATAATACTGTTAGGTAAACACTAAGAATCCATCACCTGCTAGTTATTTTATAATATATATTATCTTATTATATTTTACTACAATTTAATGTATCCTCTAGAAGTTTCCTTACACCTATTGTACCTGTCTGGTAGAAACTGCACAAGGGTAACTGCATCTCATGGAGTTGGCATCTCTTCCCAACTCCATGGCCAGTGACATCAGGGTAAAATTGGCAAGAGTAGAAGTAATTAGACTATGGAAATTAGCAGACACTCCAAACCAGGGATTGGTTTATGGTTCTGTTGATGGTCTAGACTTAAGAAAGTCATGGGGAAAATGCTGATAATTCAGATTAAACTTTAAAGTGTGTCATGCCTACAGCCGTTACATCATAAACCTCATCAAATATTAAGAAGACTTCCTTTCAGCATTCAACAACTATTATCTCTCATTCAGCAAAGAAGTCACTTGCTCATGTCATTGGAGAATGTGTAACGTTCCAACATATTCTTTGTTGTTTCACTTTCTTACATCTAACTCGTTAACATAAATGAAAATATTAACTAATGCTTATGTTAGAACTATATCCATCAACAATAGATTGGCTATGGATACAAGAGTGTAGCAAAAATCAATATAAACATTCTGTGAGAATCAATTGATTGCATAGAATTTAAAATAAAGAACATTGCAGATTTTATTAGTATCTATAAATTATGTGCTTCACAAATAAAATTTGTAATAAACTTACATGTATATATTCACAAACTCTCAGTTTGTTATTACTGCTTATTATTTTCCAAAAAGTAATTATTAAATATTTATCACCACTGTGTCACAATCTATGTCATTTGTGATGCTGTTTGCTGGATAACCATTGCATTTCTTGGTGTATCCTGTCCTTTCTTCACCTTGAGTCTTTATTATGTGGCTCTCTGGTTGAGAATTCTGTTGTTGTTTTTCTTTTAATTCATATTCCCCTATACCAAACTCTGTGTAAGAAAAGAAGATGCTGGACTGACCAAATACTTATGCAAGATTCCCGCCTCCTTAGTAAGAGAGGAAGACGCAACCACTTCGGTAGAATGCACTGACTTCTCTTTTATTTCTGCACCGTGCATATTTCTGGCATCGTGCTTTAGAGCTGACGAGGCGCTCACACACAACTCCGCTTGCTATAATACAGCTGGCTGCACTCACTTCCACATCTCCTGTCAAGCGGTCTCACTGGGGTCTTGTAAAGCCACCATGCATTTGCTAAAAGCATCTAAAAGAGAAGCAAAGGTTCTTTGCATAACATCCACTGAGCTAGCTCCAAGGTGACAAGTACCTCCTTGAATTCAAGGACCCAGAAAAGCCTTGGGTCTACCAGATTTTCTGGCCATGACATCATTATCAACACTCTGATTACTGAGACGGAAGCATTTCATAAGCTTTCTTACAAGGCCTGGACAGACACAACCACCAGAGCTCTCATTTGTTGAGGTGGTCAAAATGTAGGTGGACTTTTCTCCTGTGTTTTGAATCTTGTTAACATCACCATAAATTGTTAGCACGACTGTATAAATAATTAGGGGAATTTACTCACATATAGCATATCAAAAGAGAAAAATCCTATGTTAATCTGATTTGTTCCTATGCACCCTTAAGCACATTCATTCCTGTTCTAGAACCTGCCACCCTCACTCCCACGATCTTCTGGTTTCCTCACCTCCCTCCTCAACCACAGCTGTTCTGCCCCTACCAGCCAGCCAGAACAGCTGCTCCTGAACTCACATGCTCTGCACAAGCATGAGCCCCTTCTGCCCCCAACAGACCCCAAAGGACCACGGCACCCTCAGGCCTTGGTTGTATCATCACAAACACACCCCACTTCTCCAGAAAGTCCAACATTTTCATCTCTTCATCCCTTTGTTCAAACTGTTTCCTCTACTTGGAATGTTCTTCCCCATTGCAATGCTACTTGTCCTTCAAACTCTAGAGAATGACACTTCCTCTGAAAGCCAGAGGGAATTAAGGAGCCCCATTCCCTACTCTTTCATGCTGCTCTCTGAGTCTCTATGTCCAGCACCTCTCATGTGGTGGCCCATGCCCACTCCACCAGCTGAGAGCTTCTCAAAGGGTAAACTCATGTTAAACTGCATAGCTGTGCTTCTGGAATGATGCCTGGCTCGTTCACAGAATAAACAAGTACCTTGTGCTGCAATCAGTTTCCATATCAATTTTACAAAGTTACTATGCAATTAAAATGTGTCCGATCAGTAGGTAAGTGCTATGGAGCATATAAAATAATTGGGCCCAGTCTTTGGCTTCAAGAAGACTGCAGGTGATGGAGTGGGGCTGGAGAGGTGCTCAGGCCTAGGGTAAGGTGAGGCAAGTGAGCAACTTCCCTTCGGTGCAAATTGTAAGGGAATGCTGAAAAAACTCAGTAATTAAGATAAATAATGTGTGGTTTGTTGTTTATTTGTTTTTTGGGGGGGTGTTTGTTTGTTTTTTACAGTTCTAGGGATGCAACCAAGGGTTTTGTGCATAGAAGGCAAGCACTGTATGACTGAGCTATATCCCCAGCCCATAAATGAAGTTTTAATGAAATAATTTTTAAATTAGAATTCATGCAAAAAAAAATCTATGAAGTCTTGAAACAAAACCTTTGAAGTTCTAAAATAAATCCAATTACCACCACGATTTTAGAGACATGAAGAGCATACAGCTCCTTTGCAGAGATGTTTCTTGGAGATCATCATCCCAGGCAAGAAAACTTGCCTGAATGTCCCCCATGTTCCAAGATAGTAATGGAAGTCTCATCTGTGTCTTCTCATAGAAACCAAGTTGTATACTTATAAGGCGTTATGTATTTGCCTGTTAACTCATGTGTCTCAGCATTGCAGGAACCTGCAGTCAGGACTTAGGAATTATTTTTGTTATCCAGCTAAAGGAAGGGAAATATCTGTCTCCCAGGGTTGCTGTGTACAGTGAGATACGTTGTATGCTTCACAGCTTTAAGGAGGTGCATGCCACCTCTACGTGAATGGCAGTCCCAGAAACCACATAAGGAAATCTTATCCCATCTCTAAATTGTCATTCCTTGATAGAAAGCACCCTGTCTTCGTCATCGCAGGTCCACATGCAGTATCCAGCACAGTGCCCAGCACCCTGTAGGTGCAGCTGGCCATTAAGGAAACAAATGCATACACTTTTCACAGAACTGTGATCGTCAGCAGTTTACTCTAGTTCATGTAGAGTTAGAACTCTGGTGAATAATAAAAAATAATGTCCTTTTGTCCAGCAAGCATTTATTCATTTGACAAAATCTACTGAAATAACTACTTACATGCCAAGCACAGGTACTGCCTTGGAAACTGAGGATACAGTGGAGAGCAAAATAAAGAGCCTGCCCTCGGGGAGTTTACATTCTAGTAAAGAAAAGATGACAACAAATAAACAAATCAGGTGTGATGGTGAAGCCTGTGATCCCAGCAACTCCAAAGCCTGAGGCAGGAAGATCACAAGTTTGAAGTCAGCATAGGCAACTTTGCAAGATTCTGTCTCAAAAAATAAAAGGACTGGGGGTGTAACTCAGTGGTAAAGTGCCCCTGTGTTCAATCCCTAATATTGAGAGGGGGGCGAAAAGTAAGTGAATAAGATGTCAGATAGTAGGAAGTAAATGAAGAAAATTAATGCCAACTTAGGAGATACAGGGATATGGGGAACAATTTTAGGTAAGATAGTGCTATGGTCTGAATATCTGTATCCCATCCAAATTCATATGTTGAAATTTAATCTCCATGTGATAGTTTTAAGAGGCTGGGACTTGGGCTGGGGTTGTGGCTGAGCGGCAAAGAGCTTGCCTACTTGTTTTTGGATCTCTATGAGTAATAAACTCGGTGGTTTTCAAATTACCCTATCTTTGTGTTACAAATGTACAAATATGTCAAAATAAATCCCACTATTATGTGTAATTATAATGTACCAATAAAAATTTTTAAACAAATTACGTAACCTAAGGTATTTTTGTTACAGCAGCCTAAACAGACTAAGACAGATGATTAGGGCTAACTGCCATGAGGAAGCAGACTCCAATAGAGGAAGTGAGGAAGAGAGATGTGTTCTGAATGAAGAGAGTCTCATCAAAACTGGGCAGAGCAGCTAGACAGCTCAGGGGGAGAATGATCTTGGTGTGTCTCAGAAGCATAGGCAGGCCTGCAGGCAGGACTGGGGTGTGATAGAAGAAAAATTCCTAAAGTTTCTTGCATTCCAGCCATCTCTTTCTAGGTGCCATGGAGACCAAGGCAGTTAATAATCTTCTTCTTTATGTTTTTTTTTTTTTGTACAAAAAAATGTATTGCTTACCTCAGGCTACCCGTTTACAAGACCATTCAGACTTCTCCCTTCCTTTCTTCTTTTTTTAATCATCTTTATTATCTAAAATCATCTTTTTTGATCTGAACTCCTGAATATTTAGAAAACATTCTCATTTCTCCAGGCAGGGCAAGTATTTTTTTAAAAAAGGAAAATCATGGTGGAGGGGATTGCTTCTTCTAGGCCCTCTCCCATCAGATAAATCAGATTTTTGCTACTTAAAATTTCAAAAGTGGTCTTTTCTTAACCTTGCCCCCTATCTGAAAAACTATGTGTTGGTTGTTGGTGAAATGAACAAAAAGCAAGATGAGCATGTGCAAAAAGCAAACAAGAGTTTCAATATGAAAAAATAAAAAGACTTAAAAATTTTTATGGCTTTGCTTCCCAAGGCGTGGAATGTGACAAAGATAGTTTACTTCGCTTTTCATAAGGAGATCCTGATTAAATAGCAATACTTTTTTTTGTTTGTTTGTTTTTATTCATTCTAATTAGTTATGTATGACAGCAGAATCCAATTCAATTCATATTACGCAAATGGAGCACAATGTTTTCATGTCTCTAGTTGTACACAAAGTAAAGTCACACCATTTGTGTCTTCATACATGTACTTAGGGCAGTGATGTCCATCTCATTCCACAGTTTACTTACCCCCATAGCCCTTCCCATCCCCTCCCTCCCCTTTGCCCTATCTAAAGTTTGTCTATTCCTACCCCCCATCCCCATTATGAATCAGCATCCTTATATCAGAGAAAACATTTGGCATTTGGTTTTGGGGGATTGGCTTACTTCACTTAGCATTATATTCTCCAACGCCATCCATTTACCTGCAAATGCCATGATTTTGTTCTCTTTTAATGCTGAATAATATTTCATTGTGCACATTTTCTTTATCCTACTTTCCATCTTAACAAGGGTTCTGTGTGTGTGTTTGTGTGTGTGTGTGGTTTCGCAAGCCAGGTTTGACCAAAGCATTTCTTCTCTTTTCCCAGAAGGTATCAGTGGACACCGTATTATTATATTGAAGGCTGTATCATTGTCTAGAAAATAACTTCTGAACATTTTTTCCCACCATAGAATCCCAAGCAGTCTGGTAATGTGAAATAGTTTATGAGCAGATGAATTACATTTGGAATATTCTTTCTCTGCAGGGACCAAGTCATAACAACGGAAAAACGCAAATTTCGTTTGCTCCTCATGCTATGATTTCTCTGTCCCCCACACTACATTCTCACAAAATGATTGCTTAACTGCCAGGTTGAAAAAATAGCCCCATTCAAAGCAGAGTCTCTGGAAGTATCAAGGATAAAGTATGCTCAATAACCTTGCAAACAATGGTTAAAATACTAATTAGTCTTTTATAGAACCTTGATAAGAGGTGATAAAACTATGAACACTCCTCTCTCTTTCCCAGCCTAGTCCATGTAAATAGCAAAATTTCATGTGTAATTTAGGTTTGGGAGGTAGGGGAGAAAAGAACTGTTTGAAAAAGCTCCTTTGATATCCTGGTGATTCTCCTGATGTCTTTTTCTCCTCCTCCTTCTTTTTATTATTGTGCTGTTGGTGGCTATATTTCTATTTACCTTCTTTTCCCCCATTTATTACATATTAGTTATTTATCATCATCCTTACCCCTTCAAAATTTGAAGAGGTATTATTTCTTTCCCTCTCATTCCTCTGTTTCACTATGTTCCTCAATATCTCCTCTCTCTTATTAATTCTTCTCTCAGGACTCATCACAATATAGAATTCAAGTTTATTTTAAAATAGCTATTGTATCTCTGAAATTAAGTTTGTATTCCCCATTCTTCACTGTGCAATTTGGAGGAGGAGAAAAGAAATAACATTTTAAAACATTTTAGTGCCAGGCATCATACAAGGTGCATAAATTCATTTAATCATTTTAACAACACGTGGTAGATGAGATAGTCTTCATAAACATCCACCCTCTCCCCTCACTTTCATGGGAAAGTCTACTTCCCACTTCCAGAATGTTGGATTTGCTCACATGCCTTGCTTTGGCTACAAACTGGGCCCATGTACTTCTCCACCTGACTTTGCTCTCAATCGTGTGTCATGTTGTGGCCAATGGGATGTTAATAGATACAATGTGATAAAAGCAGGGACTTGAATCACCCTTTAAAATTGAGCTTGCCTTCTTGCATTTCTGTCAGTGCTATGTAAAAACATTCTCAGACAGTATGGATCTATTTAGAGCATGAGGTTCTCAAAGAAAAAAGCTACTTACCTCACTGAAGGTTAGCCAGTCTTGCAACTGGCCACAGATGGCTTAAATAAAGGCTTATTGTCTTATGCCATTGAGATTTTGTGACTTGTATCACACAGCAATAGCTAACCAACACACAGAGCTAAACAGCATTATCCCTTTTTAAACAAAATGGAGAATGAGAGTAAGAAACAAGCCTGCATGCACACAGCTAGAATGCTATGAACTCAGGCTCCACACCAAAATTCGATCTGAAATTCAGTGCTCTTTTGCCTGCAGAATACCATACCTCCTCTTTAAATGGTACATTCTTCTTTTTATAAAACCATCAAAATAAATTTGGTTTTCTCTTCCCTGTGTCTCTTGCTTGGTTTTTGTTGAGGTTAGTGACATGTTTGAGGAAGTGTATTCTTTCCTCTGTCCAGAAAGTGTACCTCCCCAAATTATGTCTTTCTTTTATTCTGTGGCTCTCCATGTTACTTATGGATAATAGGATTAAAAAAACAAATAACTGATTATTCTCAAAATGTAATATGTATGTGAATTATATATATATATATATATATATATATATATATATATATATATATATATATATATATCACATATAATAATTTTTTTTAAGTTCAAAATTTAAAGAGCAAATTCTGGGTGCAAGTATATCATGGACAATCATTTCCTCTTCTACTCCAAC
The DNA here is from genome assembly GCF_021218885.2 of Marmota monax. Lineage (NCBI taxonomy): Eukaryota > Metazoa > Chordata > Mammalia > Rodentia > Sciuridae > Marmota > Marmota monax. Next base: position 5,972,251 of record NW_026695228.1, read on the forward strand.
TTAGAGGTGGGGTATGTGATAAGCCTGCAGTATTCTGCATGGTGGACCCTGATAACACAGCTCTAAGAGCTTGGAAGAAACTGGTAGTGTTACTGCTGAGTCACTTGTCATTATTTTTCAGAACTGATAGTACTAAAGACAAATACCTGAAAAAAAAATAACAAATACAATGCCCATTATTTTTTAAAGGCCAGAAGACCCGTGCCACCCCACCACCTCCAAGCTATTAGAGATTCATCAGTCTAACTTCAATATCTGCAAAGATACCCCAGCAAATAGTCATTTTGAAATGATGCTCTGTACAACTCAATTGCCAGCCGAAAGGGTACCCACTTTGCTAGTTTAGCTCTCAATGATAGATCATTAAATGTCACCAGTGGTGGTTGTAACATTGTAAATCTATCTTTGGGATTCAGTTCACTTTCTCATCCTAGGCACTATTGGCATCTGGGTCCAGAAATCCTTTGTTATAGGAGATGCCTATGTAGCTCAGGTTGCTTAGCAGAAGAGCCTGCCTTCAGTATCCTCAGGGAATTGGTTTTAAGCTCACCATACTGAAATCTGCAAATGCTCAAGTCCCTTATTTAACATGACATAGTATTTACATATAATCTACACACATCCTCCTATAAGCTTTAAATTGTCTCAATATTACTTAGAATATCTAATCTAATACAATATAAATAGTTGTTTTACTGTATTGTTCAGAGATTATTAATAACAAAAAACTAGTCAGTACATGTTCAGTACACATGCAACTTTGTTTTTCAAATATTTTCAGTCTGCAGATACAGAGGGCCATCTGTATACCCTGGCCTCAACTGATGAGATGCCAATGTTTCTAGACATCACTGAATGCCCTGTGGGGGTCAAAATTACCCACAATTGAGAATGTCTGGCCCCAGCATCAAAAGAGAGAGAGGGAATGAATCAATCACTAGAGCACATAAACACTCACTCTAATTGCACTTTTTCATATGCTAAACTGTACTGAAACCTGCTTTCTTACCAGCCTACGAGTATGTATTCAGCAGCTCTTGCCTCCACAGATATTATGTAATATGGGTCCTCCTCCAAGTCCCAAAGCTTCACCCTGCCCCTTGGACATCAGTCAGGGTGGCCCATGTTTGTTTTTGAATAAGGCTTCGGCTACCCACCACTTGCCATTTTTTGCTCCCCTGTTCCAGCCTCTCTCTGGGAAACCATTGGAGGATGCCTCCCCACATCAATGCCACCAGGCAGGGCCTATCAGGACATCTGTGCTGCCTCCAGGAGCATCAAAGATGCCATCCTCCACACTGGCACAACCTGCCCTCCAGTTTTTACTCCACCAGAGTCATCCTGGGCTCCCTACAGAGAGCCTCTGTGTGCCGTGCTGCATCTGTAGGGCATCAAAAGAATACTATTAGTACCTTGCCATCCCCCATCCCCCTCCTTCTCACAGAGTCTATCAGAAAAGGAATCCTCTGGGCCCAGTGGCTCTTAAACCATTAGGTCAGAACTTCTGAAATAGAGAGTCACCTGGTGAGCCTGAGAAAATGCGGATTCTGATTCAGCAGATCTAAAGTGGAGCCTTATTTTCCACATTTCTCACAGGCTCCTGGTGAGGCTGGCCTTGAACTTTAAGCAGCAAGGTTTTAATAGATGTCAGAATCACTGACAAAGATACTACCAGAGAGGCTGACACAGAGGGTTTATCGGAAACCAGGGATCTGTTTCCAACAACCTTCCTCAAGTAGTTCAGAGTCCACAGGGTAAGAAATACATTCCCTAGGGTTGGGCCTAATCCAGAGAGCTATAAAGCTGGTGCCACCCTCAGGTCATCAGGCACACCCAAATAAGCCCAAACTCCTAACCACTAACCCAGGTCTGTTACCTGCCATAGCCCTAGCAGATTGAAAAGAAAGCTTGGTAATTGTTCCAGGCTGGGTCACGGGATAATTTTAAGTGAGGCACAATTGTCAATCCACAGAAAATATACACAATTTCCTGAAAGTGTAGAATTAGAAAATCCTGTGCTTTGTGGACCTTGGGCTACAGCAGGAACCCTTTCCAGTGTTTTGGAGATTCAAGTTAAAATACATCTTTTGGGTATTTATGGCAAGGAAGAGGGCTTGGGGAGAACTCTCTTAAGTTGAAATCCACAGAGACCTCACTCTGTGTATTCATCAAGGGAATTCCCTCTCTTAGCCACCCTATTCCCCAGGGGCCACACTTTCCCATCAATTACTTCCTCAAAACAGATGTGAGACATAAAGCAGAAACAGAAAAGTTCCAGCAGAAGAGAGAGAAAGAAAAAGAGAGACTCTAAGGTTCAAGAGAAGAGCAGAATGGTTTTCTGATGCATTGACTTAATCATAAATAACTTGACAAAATTGACAATAAAGTCAACATGACTCCAAGTCCATGTAAGGAGCAGAAATTGAACTCCCACTGTGTACGAGGCACTCTGTGTGCATCACCTCCTGGAACCCTTGCAAAGACAGTCTTTAATGAAGACATGGAGCTCAAAGGATCTGACTGCACGAGAGAAGGAATAGGAGTTCCTGACCCAAAGGGGCTACCCTATCAGCCCTCTGCTGCTCACACTGGAACCTCCATCAGATTTAAGCCACTGCTGTTGTGGGTCTCTCTCTGATAGTAGCTGGAACCTATAACTTAACTAATATAACTGTATCCTATATCCAAAATGACTAGTGTAAATATAGCACTTAAGCACCATAATTTAGGAGATTTCATACCATTTGTCTAGGGCTGCTTTCCCTTGATACTATTTTTGATCATGAATAAAACAATCAGTGCCCACTGCTTTGACCTCTGGTGCTTCTGTAAGCTCACCTCCATTCCCCCATTATCTGCTATCACCAATAATGGCATCTATCAAGCTCTTTAGTACATACAACATGAGAAGAAATGTCCTGATAGATCTGGTGGAATCAGGCTAAATCTACCCAGGAAGAAAATGTTACTTTCAATCTTCATAATAGACTTTGAAGAAACCTACCATATTACTATCTTTCTTTGTGAAAACTTATGTTGCAAGGGATGAACTACTAAGCCAAAGCAGATCAATAAATATGCCAGTGTGGTTCAACTTAATTCCAGGTTTCTCCAGTCTAACTTTAAAATAGATATCCATTTCACTGCACATTGTTTTTATAAGAGGAAGCGGTCAAGATTTTACATTTTAGGTTATGATCTAATTCTCTTATTTTTTTAAAAAAAGAAATATGAATACAGTGACAATATAGCCTAGCTCTTCCAAGAATGACCCAATTTCAAATGTCTTTCAATTTTCATTTTTTAGGTCCCAGTCTATAATTCAGCCCTGTGTCCAAGAATGCATTCTATTCTTCCCATTTAAAATAATAAAATATGGACTCCCCCAATAGGAAAATTTGTTATCTTGCCCTTATTCTGAAATGGATATGATTTAGATAAAATAAAACCTTCCCAAATCTATGCTTATTCCTAATTCCACCTTTCCATCCCATTTCTAAGGATTCTGATTAATTTCCTTAGGTAACATTTCTTTTATTTATCTGAATAGTATTACTATAATATAATAATTATTATAATTACTGAGTTTTTATTTGATTACCTATATACATGTGTGTGCATTTCTCTCTTTGCCTAGACCATGAACTCTTTGAACATAGGGATCCATGGCATTCACTTTTGTATCCATATGGCTAATGCATAAGGCTGGCACACAATGTATGTTCAATAATTTTATGTTTTAAGTCAACGAAAATAAATAAATATGGTTTTGCTCATAGGTGATTACAGAAGTGGAATCTCTGGGCACTATAGAGAAAGTTGGGTCTGTTTAAGATGTGTCACCTAGGCAACACAAGTGGCTTGCAGGGGTTGGGAGAGGAAAAAGAATCTGCTAATGGGGGAGATGAAAAGGAGCCAACAACAAATGTTACCTTCTTCCAATTCTGTCTAAAGCTCATCTTGTCTGCAACAGTCACAGAGAACTAAATGTAACAGCTAGAAGTGAGGTCAAGGGCCAGGGGCAGACTTGGTTAAATTAGAAATAAATTCTGAAGTTGAAGAATGGAGAATAAATGCTCTACTGCTACACTCCAAGAATATCCCCAAGAAAAATAAATTCCATTAATTTAAAAAACCAGAAACACGATTCCAAAGAAATATTGTCTCCTTGCTCTATAAAAAGCTAATTGCTAGACACTATTAATGGTCAGCCGTGTGTGATGTGATCATGGTTTGCCGTTCTTTTCAGATCATGTGTTTACTTGGTGCTTACATTGGGGAAATTAAGTCTTTAAATGGAATATTTGACAAATTAGACAAAATTTCAGGAGTACTCAAATAGCCTCATTTTAAAGTTTTATTTTAGCTAGCAGAGGGGATGCAGGGGAAGGGAAAATATCTTCAAGTAATATGAGCCAGAGTTTGAATCTGGGCCCTCAAACTATAGTCACTTCCTGTGACACTCACATCCAGGGGTCTGAACTCATCTGCCAAGCAGCCAAAACTCACCCCCCCAAAGTTAGATTTCTCCCAAATCCAAAAGAGATCTACAGTGTGCACATTTCTTGACTTATTTGCAAAATCCGGATGCTTCATCCCCCAAGTTCTGATTTTTGATCTGTGATTTTATTTTTGCCTCAGTTGATAAAAGATAGTACATCCTTTCTTGGCATTCTGCACCCCCAACTTAGTCACCAGAAGCAGATGGCTATGAACATGTGACCAAACTTATTTTTTAATGATTTTTTTTACTAAGCCAATATATCAATACATAAAAGCAGGCAGTCTGGGATCCTAAAATAATAAGCACTACAAAAACCTCCTATGTTTAAAGAGAAAACTTTTCCCCCATGCACTCTCCCCACCTCGAAGGGCTCAGCCACTTCACATAGGCTGTAAAAGTTCCCCTTCCTTTGTTCACACTGTTCATTAACTCAGGGCATAACTGTTTCTGATTCTGCCCTCACATAAACAACCTGCACTTCACACTGGCAGTTTGATGTGCACAGATTATAGATTAGGGCTTTGCGACTCAATGCGTAGTCACTACTCTTCTCTATTCCTTTAAAGTAACTACTATCCGCTACTTGTGATTATCCAAGCTCTTCTTGATGCTGCTACGCACTCAGCTTAATTAAGTCCTTTGTTGATATAAATAAGATTTTGGTTTAACTGAGCTCAGCAAAAGGAAAAGTGTATTCGTGTGTGTTAATGATCTTCAGTTGCAAATAACAGAAAGACAATTGGACCAACTCAAACTCACCAAACAGGAGATTTTATTGTGATGCTATATAGAGACCCAAAGTCCCAGAGGATGTCGAGGTTGAAAGATGCACGACCTTAAGATGAACCTGAGAATGGCAAAGGTAGGAGGAAGCCTTCAGCAAAGGTGTCTTCTGCAGTTCCACCCCACAAACCAGGTTCTGCTTCTGAGGACCTGCAGGTTCACCCAAGAGACAGGCTCTCCTTTCAGGCTCAATCCCAGATGTCCACAGGATGGCCTAGCTTGGATCTATCTGAAATACAGATCTGGTCCAGGTGGCCAGAACCAGAGATACAATCACACAGAATAACCACAATGGCTAGAGAACCAGGTTTGGGGGTGAAAAGTCATTCTTGTGAAAGTAGGGAGTCATGGTCTCCCTGGCCAATCAGACACTTCCAAAAGATTCCACCAGAAAACACAATCTTTAAAAAAGAAAAATCTAAACACTCAGTGATCTCATAGAAAGGGGAATGTAGCAATAAGTTTAACAATTTGGGTAAAAAATGAGGAAGGCTGTAAACAGGTATTTCCCATCATTCTAAAAGGGAATGGCCACCCTTTCCAACTTATCATAGGAGAAATAATGGGAATTTTAGGTAGCTTTTTTGTTTCTCTTAAATCTTATTTTCATCATGTAAATGGATTTGCTATTTAGTTCAAAATATTATTTTCCATTGTCAAATCCACATTTCAGTGGAAGTTCTATAACCCATTTAAAGCCCAGTAAGATGATACTTGTGAAAGTATATTGTAGAATTTTTTTAAAAATTTTCTTCATATGTCAAAAGACTAAAGAATGGTCACTGTACCTTGGTTATAAATATAATCAAGATAAGTACTTTTGAAATTTTTCTCCCCAGTAGTTCATTTGTTTCCTATACCTTTTTCCTCTCCAAGCAACTCAGCAGATCTAACTAAGCTTGTTGCCTCACGGAAGGGATAAGCCCTGATGGAAAACTGAAATGACACATTTTCTGGCATGAGTTTCCAAAATCCTAGGCATGTTGAGGGACAAGGAGATGGTACATGAATACCATCTTCAGCATAGACAGAAATATGGTAGAAAAACTCCATGGTTGAGATTAAGGGAAAGGGGAGAAAGATCATTGAGCAGACAACTGTTTTCCTTAGAATTGGACAATTATTATCTAGAAGAGCAGGAGAAATCTAGAGAACAAATTGACTTGCTTTCCAAATGTATCTGGAAAATAGCAAATTCTGTAGATGACAACCTTGTACTTTTCCTTTTTTTGTATCTGGGGTTGAACTCAGGGGCACTCAACCACTGAGCCACATCCCCAGCCCTATTTTATATTTTATTTAGAGACAGGGTCTCACTGAGTTGCTTAGCACCTCGCCATTGCTGAGGCTGGCTTTGAACTCATGATTCTCCTGATCTCAGCCTCCCAAGCTGCTGGGATTACAGGCATGTGCCACCGCACCTGGCAACCTTGTATCTTTTTCCTAATTAAAGCCCCCAGTAGGTACTAAAGCCTCAGATAGATTTGAAGGACCAGGGGCTAGGTACCTGATCTCTACTTCTCAAGTGAATGGAACTCCCTGGGACCTACACAATAATAAGAGGTGACCTTGTCCTTGGCAGAGACCACGGGAGAGTCCTGGACACCTAAGCAGGTGGAACTTTGGTAATCCATGCCCTTAGAGAACCGCCAGAGTGCTGAAGCAGTTGAATGTTCCTGGAACACTATGCATAGCAAGCCATAGAAGTGACATCTCAGTGGTCATTTGCATGGATTGAATTCTGAGAAAAAAGAACGGTGAACATTTCAGTAGATGTCTGTGCAGATAAATGACTTAAAGATCAGAGGCTTCCCAGACGTGTTTTGATAATACATAAGCCCCCAGGGCTTAGATACAATCTTGAAAGAGCTGGAGACAGATCATTCTGGATTAAATGAGGTTAAGTTTCAACCACTCAGCCAATTGGGGGCTCAAAGTAGAATTAAGCTGCATTATAGAAAAATAAAGTTATATGTCATGCACACTTGAATTTCTGGACTGAGATATGCATACTTTAAATAAATATATAGGAAAACAAGAAAAACACAAGGAAAAATTTCAACAGATTTTCTTGAAGGTCATTCAATGTCACTCAGTTTTGTGGTAGATTTTCTTATTTTCCAGTAAAAATTCACTCTCTTTGCCCCACTTTTACTTCTTTTGCTCTATTTATGTGGGGCATCACTAATAGAATATTGTGAGACAAGATATGAGAGAAAATATAAACATTTTAAAATATCCTTGCACATGTTTGGCTTGATTTCCTTATGTTTGGGCCTTCAACATAAGAAGACCATGCCCTAGATAGTCCTTCTCCCAGAATGAGAAGATACACAGAGCAGACCAGAATCGAACTGTTATGCTCGAATTCAGGACCTCCAAAAGACCACCAGAGACCAATATCGATGTAAGCAGCAAAAAGGTGTTTATTATGAGCTAGCTGGGTCCTCTGCACGCACACAGCAACTGGTGACGCTGAGAGGCCCCAAGCCCAGGGTTTGCAGCAGTTTTATACACTCTTTGGGGAAGGCAGGGACTTCACATACATCATAGCATCTCTTAGCAAATCATTACACACCGCGGGAAAAATCACAAAATAACTCTAAAACATGATTAGCACATTCACTGGCGGGAACAAGTTGGATAGAGGTGATTGGTTACTACAAGAGGGGGATTTGTTTGAACTGATTGGTTTAAGCCACGAGCGGTGTACGTGCTGAACTACATGGTTTCCCAACTTGTTATCAACACCATAAACTACTGAGAGGGTCATCTGGCATCTCAGGTATTTACTTTGTCTCATGATGATTGGTGGTTGCTAGGGGGTTGCTATGGGTCCTCATCTAGCCTGACTGAGTCAGGGACACCTGGCTCCGAAGATCTCTCCTGTTATTTGTAGATAAACAACTCAGCAGAGTGGGTATGTCCTAGGAGTGCTCTGTGGGTCTTTCCAAGGACAAGAGTCATGTTCCCTTCTTTGGACAGGCTTTGCTCTGCGGTAGAGAGGCTGGTTTCTCAGAACCCATAACCCAAGACAGAGTTATCCTTGCTGACCCCCATCTATGAAAGAGAAATAAATTTTTGTTGTAAGTCACTGAGACTTCAGATTTTTATGTAGCTTTTTAATAACTAGTTAAGCTGAGTGCTGTTGTGCACACCTATAATGACAGAAACTCAAGAGGCTGAGGCAGAAGGATCTCAAATTCAAATTCAAAGCTGAGTTGATGAGGCCCTCAGCAACTTAGTGAGACCCTGTCTCAGAAAATAAAATTGGGTTGGGGATGTGGCTCAGTGGCTAAGCAACCCTGGGTTCAATTCTCCATACAAAATAATAATAATAACAATAATAATAATAATAATTAGCTAATACGTACACAGAACATCAGAACCTGTTCTGATGATGCAAATCTTAAGAGCTTATGTGCTCAGAAGTAGTTATCCACTGATTCCTTCTTCAACCTTCTGCCAGAATGGTGAGTCAAGTGAATATCAATGGTTTGTTCTACCCGAAGCTTCTCTCTATTCCTCAGGAAAATGAACCTTCTTTCTCTTCGAGACTGTTCTTAATCTTCTTTGAAAATTATGTAATTTTTACTGAAGACTGACTAGCACAGAACACAGTCCTCTGGCCACACTGATTAGTCTAGTGAAGGTTATGTGTCCTAAACAGCTTTTCTCCAGGCTGCTGCTGCTGCTGCTGATTTTTAGTGTTAGGGCTTCGGAGGGCCATGAACCCCTCTCTCCACATGGACAATGCCTGTTGACACAAGGAAAGAACAAAGCAAACAGAGGAAAATAGAGAAACAAAATAAACAGAAATTTTGGGGTGGGTTCTATTCTTGCTACTCATTCTGCCTAACCATGTTCCTAATGGATTTTTTTCCCTTGAAACCAAGAAGCTTGACAAATAATTTTCTGCTTTTGCTTCTACTTTTTTGGTCACTGTCAACCGACACTTCATCTTCCCATCACATTTTCATGCATCTCTTTATAACCCCTCTGCTTTTACATTGTCCTCCTCTCGCCGTATGTCCATGTAGGTCTCATATTCCAACCTCCTGAGAGAAGCCAGCCATGAACCAGGATAGATCCTGACCGTCTCAGGGACTGCTTGACTTTGACTATCTTTGAACCTGATACCCATCACTACTCCAAGCAGGCACGGCCTGGAAAGGTGGGATACTGTGGTGACAATCATGTCTTGTGTGAACTCTGCAGAAAGGGATTATGTGCTTGAAAGGCACTCTGACATTTCTCAGAAAGGACCAGTAACCATCTTTCTTGGCCTCTCCTCTTCAAATTACTGTTCTTAATAATCCACATTATTATTTCCAGTTCATTTGTACAGACACAGGTTGGGGGCACTGGTTGAAAATGGAAGCCAAAACGGGTTTCTATTTAGAAGATAATATAGAATGGGGAACTTTTGGTAAAATAATTGGTCTGTATGTTCCAACAGTGCAGCTAAGAGGAGGTTCTTTTTAACTTCCACCTCTTCCACGTCTCTAAGATCTTCTTGCTACCCTTCACTGCTTTCTGATTGAAATGAATTCTCTAATAATTCTCACTTCTAATATCTTCTCCCAAATAGAAGGTTGGAGATCAGATCATTCATTCATTTATTTAACTAATATTATTTTTTTATGTATGCATGTTTATTCCTTTGTAAAGCACAATTCACTGTTTTTTAACTATTTCCAGATTTGCTAATGATTATTTAATCAATCATATCTTTTTTCTAAATTTTGTATTGAAAAATGCCAAACTCACACAAGAGTTGCAAAAATAATCAAGTGAACAACTATCTCCTCTTAACTTGAATTCATCAATTAAGGTTTTTTTTTAAATTTATCATTTATTTGGACACAATATCTTTATTTTATTTATTTATTTTTATGTGGTGCTGAGGATTGAACCCAGGGTCTCACACATGCTAAGGTGAGCAGTTCTACCGCTGATCCACAACCCCAGCCCACATCAACAATTAAGTTTTTATTGATTGAATGCTACTTCACTGTGTCAGGTTGATACTTAACAAGATACAAAGAAAGTCAGGCAAACCAGTTAAATGTCCCACACAAAAATGAAAAATGACCTTGAGGAGGTCAAAGTCTAGTCCAGGGACAAGAAAGAAAGAAAGAAGAAAGAAAGAAAGAAAGAAAGAAAGAAAGAAAGAAAGAAAGAAAGAAAGAAAGAAAGAAAGAAAGAAAGAAAGAAAGAAAGAGAGAGAGAGAGAGAAAGAGAGAGAGAGAGAGAAAGAGAAAGAGAAAGAAGGAGAGGAGGAGAGAGAGAGAAAAGGAGAGAGGGAGAAAGGGAGAAAGAGAGAGAGAATGGAAGGGAGGGAGGGATGGAAGAAAGAAAGAGGGAGGGAGGAAAGGAATGAAGGGAGAGAGACAGAGGAGAAGGGGAATGAGAGGGAGAGAGAAAGAACAACTGATAGCAGACTGAACTGAGATTCTCTGATTCAATAGATCTGCAGTGGAGCTCAGAGAACCAAATTGCTAATAAATCCAGCAGGTGACCTTACTATAAAGTCAAGGTTGAGGTTGCTGATCCCACAGAAGAGAGAAAGAATGAAGAAAGAGGAGCAAAATGACAGGTGGAATTAAAGATATGCAAACATGTTTTCACCTATTTGTGAAAAGAACAGCATTGAAAAATTCACATGAGATCCAACGGAATTTCTCAAATGGAGCTGTATATGAGGGTGTGGCAGCTATTTTTAGGTGTGGATCCAGAAACCTCCTCTTGTGGTGAGTGTAATAACAGGTGAGCACTGGGTACACAAACTCCTAGAGCTCTTGAAAATTTCTAGGCCAAAATCGGAGACACCTTCTCATTTGTAGATAGGAGTTAATATTTTCCCCTGGCCATTGCACAGGGTTGTGGTATAAATCAAAGAAAAGGAAGCTTGAGAATGTCCTTTGTTGTCTGGCAAGTGATTTATACACAGAGAATAATTATTCTCACCCCCAGTCATTGACTCCATTTTCACATTCACACCATCCACACGTGTCTGGGTGCTCCTTCCCCCCAGCAGCCTTGTCACAGAATGTGTGAAAAGCACAGAGTACATGCAAAGATTTTATTAACCTCACTTTGGACGGTGCTGGCGACTAATACTCATGTAATAAACTTTTATTGGCTAATTAATTGATAGACTTTTTCCAATTAAATTAATCTCTCTGAAGATGAAATGGAGTTGTTTGACATATTTCTGGTCTTAGACCATTTCCCCTACTAAATATATGATCGCACAATAACAAGAAGATATTGATTCTTTCTCAAAGAAGACATAAAAACGCTCTGGGCTACACAACGTGGGGCGAGTTACCTGAGATTTCTTTATTTCATACACAGAGGAGGCAGAGCTCCTCGTAAACCATTAATTTGTGCATTGTATCATCCTCCTTGTTTCATTTGCTAGTTCAAGTCCTTCAATGTGAGCAGAATCATCAGCTTCTTCTCTTGAACTGGGCAAGCTATTTCTGGTGACAGCTGCTGCTGCCATCTTGCCCCACAGCATTTCAAAGTAAACCTGTCATCAAGAAACCTGTGTGGGACACTTAACTGGTTTGCCTGACTTTCTTTGTTTCTAGTTAAGTATCCTCAGAAGGAGTGGGGACACACATTGGAAGCCTGCTGTGTGTAATTAAGAGATAATTGTAGTTGTCTCTACATTTCTTGCTGCTCTACCATTAGCTTATTTGCAAGCGATGGCTAAGTGTGGTTGGGATGACAATTTCAAAAAAATGAATAAAGAATACATTTTGAAGGATAAAATGTGTGATAATTTGAAAGAGTACTTTACCTTGTTTGGCTAAGATATGCTAGATTTTTAGCTTCATGCTTTAAAATGAAGTCTCCTTGCTTGTATTTCAGGAGTGATGGTCACATATTTTGTCCTACTGTGCACAGCCTTGAAGATTCTTTTTATATCATAATTTTTCTTCCTAGGAGATATATAATAAGATCTTTGGACAACTGAATATGATTAAATGAATTCTAAGACAGTGAATGATGATTCCCAATGAATTTTGGAGCAAGCCTATTCAATTTCATTAACATTAAGTAGATGGAGAAATTGTCTGGTATTATCCCGGGTGTGAGTTTTCACTACTCTACTACATGATAAATGCTAGTGAGTTATTTATGGGGGAAAAATCCTAAAAAAAAAAATGAAAACATTATTCATCTCACTGAGTAGTGGATGGATGATAAATCAAAGAATAAAGGCCAAAATTTTAAAGTGAAATAATGCACATAATTCCTGTGTCATTATTATTTTCTCCATTGAACTTTGTGCTATTTATGTTGGATTGAGCTCTTTCTGGTAAGATCTATAAGGGTCTTTAGCCAGTTATATATAATGGTAAGACTGCATGTGTAAATATATATGTCTGATGTAAATTTGGCCAAACTAGGTTCTTGCCTGATGGAATTGTCTGGATTTGTTATGATTCCTTCACAAGACCCTGTGAAGAAATTCAGTTTGCGTTTAACACAACCATATAAATTTATCATCGCCTTGTAGTGCTAATTTCAGTAAGCTATTCTAATTTTTTTAGCTTTTAGAGATGATTAAAAAGGGGCCAACATCTCTTACCTTTAAAGGATGAAAAGGCAGGAGCTTATTTTTGCTCTTCGGTAATAATTATACCCTTCAGTAGGGTAATGGCTACTATAAATAGTATAATTTAGAATTATCAGGATTATCAAATATTTATGGAGTCCTTCTTCACACCATGCATGGATTGTTGGGATTTATAGGGTTGATTAGAAAGAGCCAGTGTCCTCAATAGTTTATAATCTAAAGACAAAGATGATTCAAAAGAACATAAAAGATACTCTCCTCTTGAAGCTTAAAATGGCATGATGTACTCTTTCTGCATTTCTCACTTCTCTTTGTCCTTCTAGAGTTTCCTATTCTAAATGAGCTCTTCCAAAAGCCAATCCCTGAGACAAGAATTTGGATGGAAGTGGTTTAGTTGGGAGCCGATCACAGGAAGCAAGTGTGAGAGAAGGTGGTGAAACAGGGAGGGAATTAGCAACAGGACTCCGTCTTACTGGGGACCCGCTGAGCAATTTTAGGGAACACATCTCAGAAGGGTCGGGAAATGTGGGTATTACTCCTTCAACTCCTGACCATAGTGATTGACATTTACTATTGGGATGTAAAATTCCAGGCACTGCTAAACATCCTCCTCACAGAGGCCCAGCACAATCCCACAGCCAGGGAAAGTCTTCAGCAGAGAGACACCAGAGGGAGGTTTTGCAAATACTGAAGCTGCAGGCCACCTGAAGATGGGTGGCGATGGGTGGGTAGAAGGATCAATAGGGCATTCGCAGCTTCTACTACATCTCCTTTACCATTTGGCTAAAATATAGTCCTAGCCAAAAGCGATCATCAGAATACTTATCATTCAAACCATTTTTACCACTATTTAAAGATCCCACATACTTCACTTATACTAAAAATTATGTAGTCTCTAATTCAGTCTTGAATAACCCATCCTGATTTATATAGCCCAAAAATTAGCACCCATGTCTGGATCATTTTTTTATCACAAGTGTGATACATTGGTATTTTTTTCCTTGTCATCATTTTTTTTTTCCTTCTAGAGCAATGGGTACCTAAGAAAAGAAATTATCCATCTTATGTAATAAGACAATTGTCTCAAAACAATCAAAGCGACATCTGTGGCTAACTAAAATATTATATACTTTAGTGTATATTATATAATTGCCTATGTATTGCAGGTTGAATATGGTATTTCTGAGATTCTGCTTATGCCAAACAGATTTAATAAAATTCAATTTAACATGACTGAATTGAATGAAACTTATTTTTAGTGATTGGCTTCATGACAGGAAATAGCCAGTTTGAAGATTTCTCCTAGTTTCTTAAAAGGTTGTGGGAGTGACCTAATACATAAATGGAAACAAACAAAAAGATACATAAATTAAATGAGCAGAGGCAAGTCAGGACCAGAGTGAATCCAGAGAATAGAAACAATCATCTCATTCTTTTTAAAATGGGACAGGGCAAAAACACTCACACAAAAAAATACATAAATACAAATACAGTGGTCTTTTCTAGAAACCTGTAAGGATAAGACCATTAGAGTCAGGGCATATGAGAGAGGCAGAAGAGAAAATAGGCAAAGAGGAGTTGTATGGTTTTTTTCATTAGGGTCTGGCAAGAAACACAGGCTCACTGAAACTGAGAGATCTAAGGCAAGATTAATAGATGGATGAGTTGTACCAGCGTGAGCAGGATTAGGGAAACTGCAATGGACTATGTAGTATTCAAGGTTAGTAACACCAAGAGGGTGTTCAGATGCTAAAAAGGGCAAGAGTGTCTGAGAGAAGTTACCATAAATCAGATAGGACTGTGAGGAGAATATCACCTGGCAGGAGATGGGCCAGTGTGTCAGCACTGAGGTGTCAAGGGAATAGATATCCTAGGCTCACCTTCCAGCACTCACCATTGGACAAGCCCAACCAAAGGCCAGAGGGAAGGGACCACGTGAATGTAACCCATGCAGGTCAGCCCCTGGAGCTGAAGGCATGGCAGAGTGTAACCTGGGGGGTAAGGGGAGGGGTGATATCAGCAACATGGTGAGATGGGAAGTTCCTGACTCTTCACCATGGGCACACCATATGAACATCTAGTCAATCAGAGACTGGTTGAGGGATTCCTACCCAACAGAAACTGAAAATATCCTCATCAAATGGACAAGGACATCAGAGGCACACTTAGGCACTGCCTCTGCTCAGGCACTGCTCCATAAAATCAGGCAAGGAATCTCCAACACTCCCCCTTCTCATTGTAGAGAGGAAAGTTTGGACCTCACACATTATGCCCTAACTCTGAAGTTTCCTATGGTTTGGCTCTGATCCCATTAAGTTTTCAATTCTGCAAATATTTCAATGAAATTAATACAGGTGCATTAAAATAGGTTGGGAATAGTAATCTAGAGTTTATCCAGCCTTTATTATCATTAAGAACAAAAATAGGTTGTCCTACAAATAGGACACTGAGACAGTATTGTCTCTTTTCCATATATATGAGCCATCCTATAAATAGGTCATCAGTCAAATATGGTATCTGGGATGCTGGGGCAAAATGGATTAATTCATCAATTCCTGGGGCCCAGGAGATTAGACACATGTGAATCTCTCTAAACACCAGAAGGCAAAAGGATATATCCAGTACCATATCCTGAGGAAAAACTTGCTTAATTCTTCTGTAAATTAGGGGTGAGAGACCATCATCTCCTGAGCATTCCTGCTCTTCCTCCTTTGTACTAAAGCCAGTGTAAAAGAAGGCAGATAGAAGTCTGCCATCTCATGCTCAGTAAGGTGTCCCCCAATGTCGACTGCAAGAGACAGGATACTCAGTCACCACAATGACAGAGAGTCTGAAGTGTCAGGACCCCATTTATAATCCTAAAGAGGATGTGTAACTCCCTGTGTTCTGATAATTTGTGACACACTCAGAAGGAAGAGTCCCCATAATCATAAATTAGTAGATTCCCCACTGCCATACCTGGACATTTGTAGGATGTGACCTTGAGTTTCGGATGCTTTAGGAGTCTCCATGGTGCTCCCAAGCTTAATTGCATTAAGCCGGTAACAACTGTTTATGATGC
Source organism: Marmota monax (assembly GCF_021218885.2). Taxonomy (NCBI): domain Eukaryota; kingdom Metazoa; phylum Chordata; class Mammalia; order Rodentia; family Sciuridae; genus Marmota; species Marmota monax. The sequence goes on from NW_026695228.1 coordinate 5,988,193, forward strand.
CCAGGGGGATAGGAATGTTCTGTAATGTGGCTCTGCCTCAGGTTAAACAAATGTAATCCAAAAGCACAGACGTGGAAGACATCCAGAGCTCTGCCATTCCTGGAGCTTTGGACTCATAGCTGCCTGCAGCCAGTCACGGGAACTTGGGCAACAGTTGACTCAGATGGGTGCTCCCCATCTGTGATGGCTTGCAGAAACTTTTCTCTCAGTGGCTTGAAATCCTGTATGTAGGTGTACAGGGAGGCAGCAGGTAATGTTGAGCCTCAGAGAGCCGATGAAACTCAGCCTATGACAGCAAAATTCCCCTTGCTGGAGAGGAACTGTCAGAAAAGAAATTGAGCACTCCTTTCCCCTATACCATATGGTGCTGCAGTATAATTGAAATTCAAAAGGCCAACTTTCATAGCATGAGAGTTGCCATTGGTAGACACTCGTAATCACTTTACGGATATGAGTAAGTACAAAGAAGCATAATAATTTAGTTAAAATCCATGCTTTCAGAATCTGATGGAAAAACCTCCAAACCTAATGTTTTGTGTCTTTTGCTTCAAAGGAAAAAAAGTAGGGAAAAAAAAAAGATGGGGAGGTAACATCCTAGGCAAATTGATACTATTAGCAAAGTTACTTAAAAAAAAGAAGAAGAAGAAGAAGCTATTCTGCTGACCAATTATTTGGAACCCTTTTAAATGAAGCCTATTATGGCAGGATTCTCAGATCAACAGAAAGAAATCCATTAGGCTCTAATTCCCACAGATACTGTTAATGTTAATAAAAGTCATAATTGAGAAAGAGGAGGTGGATATGGAGCCAAGCTATTTTGACAAAAGAGGTTTTACTGAACAGCACAAGAATTCCAAGAAGCATTTGCTGAAGATCAATAAACATACCTAGAATAGGTAGGATGAGAATTCTGGCATATGAGTCTTAGTGGAGATTTTACAAAACACACTGTTTAAATTTCTGTCGAATCTAAAAGGGCATGTTCTAAGAAACACACGCAGTTCCCTCTCCTTTTGACTGAAAGGAAATGGAGTATGAAGATGCTCCATGACTTAACTCTTAGGAGATTGAAGGGAGGACTCAGTTGCTATTCTGAGCAAATGTAAACTTAAAAGAACAAAGAAACAAAGATGATTTTATGTTCTCTACTGAGAGAATCCTCCTTTCTGTGCCCTTCAGAAAGGTGATGGTGGAAGGAAGAAAGAAATGAATTAGCTTAAGGAGCAGAGATAGTTTAGCTTAGCTTGATCCAGAGGTTCAAAGATATCATTAGGGAAAGTTGGGTTTTTTTGGTTTTTGTGATTGTTGTTTTGTTATCTTTCAATTCTGCTCATTCAAGATGGGCTTTCTTGTCAGTCAGTCTCTCCTTTTGTGGATGTACAGCACAGAAAAATCATGGTCCTCCTACAGCTGTTTCTTCTTTGTTTCTTTGTGCTAAACCCTTAAAAAGTAATGGGCAATTTGCAATTTCCAGAAAGTATCCTTGAAAGGCTTTCTTCATCCCTTCCTACTTCCTGCTGCCTAGAAGCTCAAGGGGCCACCCTGGATCACCAGGTAGAACCAGGTATCACAGATGCCAAGCAAGAAAGGAAGAAGGTCTCCTTGGTGACTTTGAAGCATCATGGAGCCCTGGATCACTTACCACCAGCCTTCATTTATGTGTGACAGGGGAAAAGATATTTTTCTATATTATATAAATTATTGTAATTTTGGAGTTTCCTGTCTCATAGAAAAACTTAATCTCAATACACATAGCAGATTGCTCACCACAGCCCCCTCTTGTGACCCTTTATGAGGTCAAAGTCCTACAGGGACAGTAGCCCTGACAGAGCCTCATTTAAACAACACAATGACTCCTACTGGGTCATGAGTCAATCCTTGACCGATGGCCATGGTCGTGCACCTACCACTAAACCTGGAATGTTTTTCTTTCCACCTGAATTGCATGGACTGAGAGCTGGAAGATTTTGCAGAGGGAAAATAATATGCACTACACTTTCTGAGCCTGAGTTTTCCCCAAATTTTCTGATTTCTATCAAAGATGTGATTATTCTTTTCATAACCCTTTATATGTACTCTGCTATTTCTTTGTATGTCATCCTGTTACCTTATAGTCCCTTGAGCTTGATGTGGTCTCTCCTCCAATACCTCTCAAAACAATGACAAAAAAAAAAGATGCAGGAGAAACATTACAGTTCCATAATGTAATGTCTGTGAGGAGGGAAATAATCAATCAGTACTCTTCAAAACTGTCAAGGTCATGAAAGACAATAAAGACTGAGTAATTGTCACAGATTAGAGGAAACGAAGGAGACATGAGAACATGGAGGACAGAGTCTACAGTAACCAACCACGGTCCCCAACCCCTGGTATTCGCTTTCCTCTGCAACCCCTCCCCTTGACCTGCTTCTAACCAACACAACAGGGCAAAGGTGGTGGGATGTTATTTCTGTGATTATCTTGCACTGTGTAAATCTCCATACTGTCAACAGACTTGCTCACACTGTCTCTCCGCCTGGATGACTTTGAAGAAGTGACCCACAGAGTAAGGAGCTGAGATTAGCCATTAGAGATTACAGTAGCCTTCAGCCAACTCCAGAAAAGAAGCCAGAGTCCTCATTCTTACAACCTCAAGGTAAATAATTCTGCAGTGCCTGAGAGAGCTTGGGAAGTTGATTCTCTCCAGTTGAGCCTCCAGATGAAACTGCAGCCCATCTGCCACCTCCACTGCAGCCTCATAAGACCCTAAGCCAAAGATTCCTGTTAACACTGTGTCTGGAATTCTAACCCACAGGAACTGTGAGATAGTGTGTGTTGTTGTAAGAGGCTAAGTTTGTGGCAATTTGTAAAAATTTGTAATGAAATGTTCATCAAAACAGAAAACTATGGACAATTTGACACCACATCTACAGGTCTGATGCCTTGTTTTCTTTCCTTCCCTTTGTGCAAACTATCTGCTCCTGCCAACACTTGAGCAGAATTGTTTCCTTTGGAACCCAAACTTATTATTTTAATCAATCATATGATTTTGCACAGCTATTGATAGTCACAGTGTTGTCCCATGACCATTTGAAAATAATTCTCACATAAAAAAACATTCCCCTCAATCTCCCTAGAAATCTCTCCTGTTTCTATTTTTCCAACAGCTTCTACCCACAGTACCTCATTTTTTCTTTGCCCTCCACACCTCCTTTTTATCCCCTTACCCTGTCTTTCCTTATTTGACTTAGAATTTCTAAGGAAAGTTGAACAGGAATCACCTGCAAGGGACAGACAAGGAGTCTGGTGTTTTTAATATTTTACTTAACACTCTGAACAGATACACATATACCATCCCACCTCTTTAAAACTTTAGTTGTGCAATGCTTGTCCATCCAGAATTTATCACTTCCTTCCACTCAAATATCCCCAAGAGCCTCTTAGCTCAAGGTAAAATGTGCCAAAGAAGTTGTACCTTTTTGACCTCAAGAGGGATTTGTAACTCCAAAGTACATTTGTAGCTACTTTTAAAAATATAGATCAGGTGTGATCTATACTAGGCAAAGGAAATAGAAACAGAGGTCCAGAAAGTTAAAGAGCAGAGTTCATTTTATACACTACTGTTTGGAAAACAAATTGCTCAAAAAAAAAACCTGGACCCTAAACAAAATGAGAATAATAAATGAACCAATAGACTTGGTGAAAATATACTTTATCTGGTTGAGAGGGGCATAAATATTAATTAAATAAATACCTTATTTCAATCCTGCTCTATCAAGTTAAAAGCTTCTTAATATTCTTGAACTCTCAGGACAATTTCTTACTAATTACCCTAGGAATTATGAATTCCTCTATAGATCTTAATGTGTATAATATTTGGTGAATGCTTCCCATATAATCTATACCTACATACTCTGCCTTGAAGATGCTTAACTATTTCTGAAATTGTAAAACCTTCTTTTGAAGAAGAATAAGACGTCTCCTACTAGCAAATCAGAGATGCAAAACAATAATTGTATGCAGAGTATAACATAAGTACCCTGTTTTTTAAAGGAAATAGGAGAAATAAAAGAGAACAAAACAAAGGACTTTAGTATGCTCCTAGAAGTTAATATTAACCCTTCGTTATTTTTGTTAAATAAAGTACAGAGAAATAGATTTGATTTTCTTATTTCCAAACTACTTACTTTCCAAAAGTAAATTTTAAAGTGCACTCAGAGTTTGATGGGTTTTCTTATGTATGTAGCACAGGAAGAGTGTGGACACCTGGATTTAATGAGTGCTTTCAATTTAGAGCAATAAAAACTTGAAATTCAAGCAGGAATACATTTGATTTTATAGTTGATGTTTTGAGTGTGCTGGCATATCTAAACAAGATTTTATTCTCACAAATATTTGGTGGGGTTCTTGGTGTCAAAATGAAAGGGAGCCAGGTTATCAGGCTATATGTGTCCAGTGGTTGCTGGCAGATGGGAGATGCTATCCATGTCGGTCAAAGTGCTGGCAGATTGTTTTTTGCCCCAAACTCCTAGAGGAGGGGAGGGAGAGAAGAAGTGTTGGTGCTCATTAATCCTGCCCAGAGCCACAATTCCCCCAGAGAGTGTTTGGAAAAGAAGGAACAAGAGTGCAACATAATCCGGCTTCTTGGAATGTTTTCAAGCCTCAATATTAAGAAGAGATTGAACATATTGTGTATGTGTGTGTGTGCATGTGTGCATAAATGCTCACACACACGTACCTGTGAAATAACAGTAGATTAAATAAAATCTAAATTTTTAGTCTTGGTTTTACTTCTTGATTCATATAAGACCATGTCTCCATATATATTGCATATGTACATGACCCACAAGGAAGGATTGAATGTCATGGTGTGCTTGTCAAACACTTGGCGCTTTACACATTGTACCTTGCACAAAAACGCACCCACAAACACATACAGATGTGTTCATGCACACACTGTGCGTGTACACACACATACACATACACACAATTTTTTTGTTGATGATTTTTACCAGTAAAGACCAAACTGCTAAACTACTTTCACTGAACATGACCTTTGAGATGTTTTTCCTATAGTAGCTTGAGGTTTGCACTGTGATTCCCTCTTATGTGGTTGCCTTTGTGACCAACACACACGTTTCCAAGTATTCTGGCTGAAATTACATTTTGCAGCTGGAGAACAGTTTTTCTCAGTGAAACGCTAAGTGGTTCTACAATAATCGTTACAAGATTTATTGAACATTCATGGTATTAAGCACTGTCCTGTGCTTTATTTCTGTGAACTCATTTAATCCCGATAGCCCTGTGATATAGACACTATTATTAATATCATTATTATTCCCTTAAACAGATAACAAAACGGAGACATAGAAATGTTGAATGACTCACCCAAGGGCAGGCGATAAATACAAAGAGTGAGGATACAAACTCAGGGAGTCTGGCTCTAAGAGTCGTGCTCTCAATCACTACCCTATCTCTACTATTATATTGTATTCTACAGAATCGGGAAATCTTTAACAACTGGTACTTCAGAACAGTGAAATAAAAAGTAGCTAGTCAAAATTTGGGTCTAATGGACAGAATCCCCATTCTGTAGTCAGAAAAACCCAGGATTGCCTTAGCTATGTGACTTTGCCACTTAATGGACCTCCAAGAGCACCCCTACACTTTGGGAGGCCCTGGTACAGATGAGGACATGGGATAGTCTGGTCACTGGGCTGTAAGTGGAAGGGAAACAGGCCACCTCTGAGCCGAAATATATACAGAACAACGGATCATTCTTTGGTTTTCTCTCATCTGGCATGATGATTAAGGAAGCCCCCTGGTCCACAAAGAGTAGCCTTGGGATGTTAAAACCTCAGACAGCCCAGGTCCCCATGAAACCAAGTCCCTCATAAGCTCACTTGAATGTGAACCAGGAGTGAGAAACAAACCTTTGTTGTGTTAAGCCATTGGGAAATTAGACTAATTTGTTTCTGATATTATCTAATTAATACAGATGACATGTTTCACTGGGTTTTCTGTATATTCGTAGAAAAGTTATTTGACCTCTGTGAACCTGATTTTCTCATGTTGGAGGTTTGGATACTAATACTTTCCTGGCAGAGTTGACATGGGGATTATTAAATAGGAGCTTTTGGTGTTGTTTGAAATTAGAAAATGCTCCATAAATGGTAGCTCTTGCAATTATTCAGCATTACACTATACAAAGTAGAACAGCTGAAGTGTCATAGTGTATAAAGAATGTGAGGGACATTTCTCAGAATGGCTTATTATTAGTTTCCTATAAAACACAACTACAAAACAGCTGAAGAGTATCTCCAGTGCAACACTTAAACAAGACTATAATATGCTATTACTTTATAAATATCTTTTGTTTGGCATCTAGCATCCACACTCCTGTCTTTTGCTAACTGTAGCTCAAATTCCCACGGGAAACCTTCTTTTCCTGTATTCTCAACATGCCCCAGGTGGGACTCCATTCAAATTCTAGAATGGAGTATGTGACCTGAGACTAGGTCAAATATTACAGTTCTTTTTTCCGGGACATAGTGATTGATTGGTTCAAGAATGAACATATTGTCTGCTTGGAGCAAATAAAATGTAATGAGGGAGACAGGTATGGTGGTATCCATCTGCAACCCAAGCTACTGGGAAGGCTGGGGCAGAAGGATCAAAAGTTTGAAGCCAGCCTGGGCAACTTTGTAAGACCCTGTCTCAAAATAAAAATTTAAAAAGGCTGGGGGTATAGCTCAGTGGAAGAGCACCTGGGATTCATCTCTAGTATCAGAAAATAATTATAGTAATTATATGAAGATGCTGGGAATTCTGTAAAATAAAAAGACTGTATCATTCTTTCTTACTTGCACATGAGATGTTGAAAGAGCTGGAAATGTGCTAGCCACATGGAACTAACTGCCTGTCTGGAAATGGAGTCGGCCTGGAGGTGAATGCTACCAAATAGATGGCTGTGATGGAAAATGAGGTTTGGTGACATTGTATGAACCCTGGTCAAGCTGCCTCTGAAACTAAATCAAACATTGGGATTTTCACTCTAGTGAACTAGAAAAATTCTTTTTTTTTTTTTTCTTAATCCAGTGTTAAACAAGATTTGGGTCGGAAGGGAAGTTTGGGTAGATCAAAAGCAAAGTGCTCAATTCTGGCTAGATGGGGGTAAGATTTATATCACAGGAATTTATATGAGATTCCTTCCCATTCCTGGAGTTCTATAACACATTTTCTCTGTCATTTGTTCTGGAGTCCTCATTGGCCTCTTTAGTTTTTTACCTCCAAAGTCTACATTCTTGGATTCACATCTAACAGATGAGTCCATGATTACATAAATGAAATCGGGCTTACATGCCTAAACACTGAAACTCCTCATATAATTTAAAATTTTCTGAAATGGCAAGTTCACAACAGGAATGTTTCTTTTTCTCTCATTAAAAAAAAGACTTCAATATAAGTATAGTAGGTATTCTTATGAAGAGACATGTGTTTTGCTCAAGAAATACAGAACTTTTAATTAATAACATGTGTTTCCTTACCTTAGAGAATGTATACAGCATATTGAAATTTATTCTCACTTTTCGCTCATAAATTTATTGTGTGGAATTTCATAAACTACATTTTACAAATTATATTGTAATAACCAGGGACCACAAGTGCTATTTCTCATAGATTGGACTGTTTTCAATTTATCATTCTCCTGCAATAGGATTATAATATACCCGTGTTTTTTGCCATGAGTCTTTACAATGATTCCCAGGTGTGCTAGTCAGTATTCCATTACTGTGACAAAATACCTGAGATAAACAACTTGAAAGGAAGAAAGATTTATTTTGGTTCATGGTTTCAGAAGTTTCAGTTCATGGTTTTTGGCCCCATCACTTTGGGCCTGGGGTAAGGCTGAATATCATGGCACATGACATGGTGAAACAAAAGCTGCCCACCTTAGCATGGCAGGGAATTGAACAGAGAGAGAAGAAGGGGTCAAGGTCCCAATAGACCCTTCAAGGGCACATATCAATGACCTAATTCCTCCAACTACGCCCCCATCTCCTAAAGTTTTTGCCACCTTCCAAGCCACAAAGGTGTCAGAGCCATGAGGAAGAACTGGAGACCATGCCTTGAACACATGGCTTTTGGGGGACATTTAAGATCCAAACCATAGCACCAGGGTTCCTAAGATTTAGTTCATAAGGGTTAACCTACATCACTATAGGGAAAAATATTATGATTGTGGTCGGCAAACTCACGTAAAGTACATATATAAGAATAAAACATGGGGCTGGGGCTGGGGCTCAGGGGTAGAACACTTGCCTATGGGGCACTGGGTTAGATCCATAGCACCACATTACAAAATAAATAAATAAATAAATAATAAAGTTATTTTTTTAAAAAAAGAAAGTATTAAGAAAGAAGAACAAAACATAATGTTTATGTTAAACACCCATGGATTTCAGAATATAGGTAAAATAAAAATTCAAAGAATTCTGGGTATTCTTTTCACATTTCTTGCCTTTCTTAGATAAATGAGATGTACGTGTCAATAAGTTTCTCAGACTTATTCTGATTGTGTAACTTTTACGATTGTGTAATTTCAAAAACTTCTGTGAATATGATAGAGTAGGCAAAGGCACATAAAAGAGAAAGTATTGATCACCCAGGCTGTGCTCAGTCTACTCAGGCTGCCGTAACAGAATACCACTAACTGAATGGTTTACACAACAGAAATTTATTTTCCCACAGTTCTTTGAAAATGAAAATTCAAGATCAAGGTATCAACAGACCAGTTCCTGGTGAGGCCTTCCTCCTCAAGTTCCGGATGGCTGCCTTCTTGCTATGACTTCCCATGCCCTTTCCTTGGTGCATGTGGATGGAGGGAGATGGAGAGGGGGAAAGAGAGACACAGACAGACAAATAGAGGGAGAAAGGGACAGGGGCAGGGAGATCTGGTGTCTCTTCTTTTCCTTATAAGGATGCTAGTCCTATCAGGTTGGGGTTTACCCTATGACCTATGATCTCATAGAACCTAATCACTTCCTTAAAGGCCTATCTTCAAATATACTCATGGTGGGATTAGGACCTCAAATATGAATTATGGTTGGTTAATTCAATCCATAACAATAGTAAAGTAAAAAGACAATTGAGTGGAAGGAACACAAATTCTGGCAAGGATTAGAATTAGACCCTGTTATCTACTAAGGTATCTCTAAAGTCTTCTTTCCCATAGAATAATAATGCAGAAGGAAATCAGATTTGCATTGACTATGCTTCATCCTTTTGCTAGTAGGCCAATTCTTGCATTTGAATGTGAGAACTTGGCCAAAAGTTTCAAATCAGCCTTTACGGAGAGAGGTGACCATTTCTCCACACAGCCAAGCATGGAAATGAAAATCTGCACTATATGTTGCATATGGCAGAACTTCAGCCCCATGCAATTCCTGATTTTCACTTAGGATAAAAGCAGCATCCAGATTCAAGTATATGCTTAGATTAACCTACAGTAAGGACAACAATCCTTGCCCTACCTCATGGAACAAGTATGAAATGTTGAATCTTCTCAGCATTTCACCAAACATGCACTATCACTGTATCTGGAACAAAACTGCTGAGCTACCTGCTCTGTCTCTCCCTTCTCCCCACACTTTCACCTTTAGCTTCGCAGATTTACTGGGCTGCTGCTCTGCACTCAAGTCTTTTTTTCCAGTAGGGATGTAGAAGTACTCAAATTATAATTTTGCAGTCACACAACTGGGAGGCTGCAGTTAGCTTAAGTGAAATGCTGTAGACAGAGACAATACGTAGTCATAAACACCTGGAAATTTGCTTCAAGTTGATAGCAAACATTTTTGAAAACAACTGAACTTTCACATTGCAAACATAGCATCAACAGAAACTTCCTTTTATAGAAGAGAACTTTTGAGAAGCCTTCGCTGTTATGAAACCTCAAGTGAGTTTCCTAGATTTTTAAAGCTTCAATTTCCTTAACAGTAAAGTGAAGAGGATAATATTAATTTTTAAAGTGGTGGTTCTCAAACTTTGACATGAGCTTGAAAAAAATTACCTGGAATACTTATTGAAAATACAAGCTAGTAGGACACACTCCAGATATACTAGGTAAGTGGCTAGTATTTTTAATAAGCACCTGAGACGTAATGATGTTGTTATGATTGTGGTCTTATTTTGAGAAGTATTGTAAAAAAATAAAAACCAAGAAAATACCAACATTCATTTCATTTTCATATGTGAACACTAATTACTATTTAGAACACTCATGCATGCAAAAATCCAAATCTGAGAGATCAAGAGATGGTGACTACTTTCAAGACAAGTAACATCAACAGCAACAACAAAAATCAAAAGTAATCAAGCATCTAGGTGCAAACAAACAAAAACAAAATCAAATTGCCTGTACTGGAACAGACTATGCAAGGTACAGGCTGGTTACTCTGTTATTCTAAGCTTCAGCATGAAAACAGAGCCACAGCCCCTCCTGGACATTTATTATACATATGACCATGCATCATCACTACCCTAACCTCAGTTGACTGGGCCAAAGGACCATACCTGGTCTAAAGGGCAAGGTGTCAGTAGCCTATGGAGAATGTGGCCTTTTACAATAGCCCACTAGTAGCATCTTATAGTGGAGGGTAACTTATATAAGCATCTTATAGTGAAGGGTAACTTCCAATTAGATCCTCTCTTTGGGATCACCAATCTGAGCCCTATTTGAATCTGAGAAGAGTGCAGAAGTAGTGTACTACCCACATGAAGGTCCTCAGATCCCTCTTTATCATTTGTACCCTTCCCTGAGGGCTTTTCCTTCCAATAACCAGAGAGCTGGTAGTACCTAAAAGCTCATGCATTCCCAACCACTAATCAGTGACAGACCTGTACAGGAGTAAGAATCTCTCAGCAGCTAGCCTCCAATTTCCACACCTGCAGCAGAATTTACACTGCGACACTCCCTCATGGAGATTAGGCTAAATGATCCTCCCTGGTCTTTTCCTGAGATTGCTTCTTTGCTTGGCTGCTTACCTTCCATGACCTTCTCACTCCCTTTCTGATTTTTTTTCTGAGGGTACTTTCTTAAAAAATCATCTTAATAAATCCTCAAAAATCTCAACTTGAGATTCGCCCCCCCCGCCCCCCCCCCCCCGGGAAAACTAATCTAAGACAGATGTACAAAGTTTTCATGAGACATAGATATTCAAGAGAAGGCAGGCAGTAATCAGAAGCCACAGAGCTGTCACAGCCATGAAGAGGCATGAGTAAATAGCCTAGGAGAAGAAGGAATGAGGTAAGGTGAAGGCAGGAGAGAAAAGAGGTGATCATCACAGGCGCCAGCACAGAACAGTAGTGTCAGCATCTGGACTGGGCCTGGTACGGGGAGCTACCCTGTGCAGGCAGGATGACAGGTCATGCTGTGGGCCTACTGGAGTTGTGTTGAGCCACCAGAGCTGCTGTGTCCTAAAATAACTTCCTGTTTTCTACAAGATCTGGCTGTGCAACTGCAGAGTTATCTTCCTGTCTCTCTACTCCTCTGTGCATCCTTTCAATAAACTCCATTACCCTCTTACCCAGATACAACTCTTCTTTGAAAACAGAAACAGCGGAAGAATCCCACACAATCAGAATTGGAATTAACGTCCCAATCATAAATGCATTTAGACGCCTTGATGCCTTAGATGTTTAGAATTTTTTATAATTAATATGTCCCTTCAGTTCCTTTTGTTTTTATTATCCAAATTATAATGTGGTTTTCTATTTTATAACTTCTAGTTAATGTAGCCTCCATTTTTCATTGTGTCACTAATTTAATAACAAACAAAATCCCTTCTAATTCTTTAGTAAATTAATTTGTTCTGTATAATTATTAAGTGGAATACATTTCTTCAGTATAATATTTATTGTACCTCAATTTAAAATTAAACATTTGAGATATCAACAATTTATAATAAAAAGGAAGTAGGGAGATGTTTTTAAGCATATAATCCCAAAGCACAATATCTATTAAATTTTCTTGTTAAGCCAGAGAGTCCTTAATTCAGTTTTCCTGTTTTCTTGACACCTGTGGGGGAAAATCATATTCTACAAACTTCCGCTCTGAACTTCACTCTGACTCATTTTATGATTCGCCCACATTAGAATATAATTTCATCAATTTTCTTACAAATATAATGCAGTTACTGATTCTAGGATTGCTTGGATCAACATGAAGAACAAAAATATGTACAAGGATAGGTGATGGTGCTGCATCTGAAGCATTATAATTATAGATGATATGCATGGAAAGAAAACATTATTTACAAAAGTAACCTATTTATTCATCTGCTTCCCGTAAAACACTCAGGATAGGACAGTTTAGCTCCACATCAGGAAGGCACAAAACTTCATAACATTACAGCAAAATGAAACAATCATGTGTCTGTCAAGGGAGGTATTCTCTAACAATTACTTTATTTTCAGGAAATTTTTATTTGAATTTCTTAATGCACCATAAAAAAGAATCCCTTCATTACTTCAAAGGTACTTTCATGAAGTACATGATCTAGAGTAGATAATCTAAGGGATATGCTAAATTGAACAGGAGAGAGTTGTGTGGTTTTTTGGGTTTTTTTTAAGAACAGATTTGCATGAATTTAATATAGATGACCTCATTTTCTGAGCAACCAGCAAACAAAACTACAATATTAATGGTTTCCACAACATGGAAGCATACTATTCCAGTAATTATGCTTAAGAAGGTACAATTGGTGATGATAATTCTGCTTCACTGAGGAGTGAAAAACTGCCTTCAATGTTAAATAAGTACCCTCAGCCTCACTCATAAAGGAAATGCAAATCAAAACTGCCATTGTGCACCTCCCTTGTTGGAAAAAGTCAACAGTTTAACACACTCCCTTGGTGAGCCCTGGGAAACAGTCTCCTCACATCCTGTAGAGATGCAGGTGTTATAATCTCATGGCAGAGAATTTCCCTGTTGAAATTACAAACCGATAGCCTTATACCAAATATCACTTATGGTAATTTCTCCAACCAGCACACTTGTAGTTGGGCAAAATCACTCTGTTTCCGTGTATTCATCATAGCCTTATTTGTAATAGCATAAAGTTGAAAACAGCCTAGCGTTTACCAGTGGGTGGTTGAATTAATTGTGGTCTATCCTCTGCAATACTATGAAGTTATAAAAAGGAATGAAAAAGTTCTCCATGAGTTGATGTGGAAAGATCTTAAAGACAAATGTTTAGGGAAACAAAAAAATCAAGATGGAGAGAAGTTTATAGAGCATGGAAGAAGAATTGAAAAATAAGAAAATAGGTTCATTATGTTTTAAGGATAGAAAGGGGGGAAATGAAAATGATTACCAGTAAAGATGAAAACAAAGAAGGATTTGGCAGTCAGGAGACAGGATGGGAGTCAGTCTTCACCACGAATGTATTACCTCACATAGAATTAAGTAAAATAAATAAAATTAAATAAAATAATAAAATCATTTATTAACTAAAGACTGCAAAAACTTACCTCTCAAGTTTGCATCACTTCAGGGATGAGAAATATTCCAGTTCAGGGTTGGCAACTACAGGCTTTAGGCTAAACCTGGCTTACTGCCTGTTTCAGTAGTTTTACTGGAACACAACCAAACCATTAGTGTAGGTATTGTCTACTGCTGCTTTTGCACAGTGGCAAAGCTGAGTGGTTGAACCATAGAGCCAACGAAGCCTAAATATTTACTGTTGGGCCCTTTACAGAAACACTTGGCCAACCTCTGCTCTAGGTTGACGTCAGGTCTGAATAAAGTCACCAGTGAAAAAAGAAAGCTGTTCACACCCACCTCCACCCCCACCCCCACACCTCTTAAAATATTTATTTTACACATTCTTCAAATTTTTGATTCTTAGTGCCAATTCTATCTCATAAACTCACTATAGTATAAATAACTACATTCAGCTGACCCTCTTTTTGACCAGAAGGTAAGTGAAGAATTCTCTTTCCCTCCCTATCATCAAGTCTTTTCTTCCTTTCTGGATCAAGTTTGACTTTAACTTGTGTTCCAGTGTGGCTTAAACCAATATGTGTGTTTCTCATCTTGTTGGCAAAGGCACCTGGTCAGAAATTGGCCTGTGATCTAAGTCATGCCAAGCAGAGCCATTGGAAACCACTGGAACCCAATCTCAGGATTTTTCTTTGGTTAATATTTCAGGAAGGCTAGGCACTCCTGGAGAAGTAAAGCTATAGTTTATCTGTCTTATAATGTCATGGGAAATGGTGGTGCCTGAAATGCTGATGTGATATTTGGAGCTGCAGCAGCTATCTTACAATAGGGAGGCAACAGTCCAAAGAATGAAAATCAATATCGTAGTGAGGTTCACTGAGTTCATTCGGGAAAACAGTTACTCTAGGTACTTCAGGAATAAAGGATTTAATATAAAAATGATTACTTACACGAATGAAGACCATGGGGAAAAAAGATTAGAGAAGTTGCCGTCTGAAATTCAGAGTCAGGAAAAGAGACTTTGAAAACTTCAGCCTCAAGGACTGAAGGAGATCTCGAAAGCTCTCTTGAAAACTGCCACAATTCTCGATCATTTCCAAAAGCTTGTACAAACTATCTTAGTCTACAACTATGTAGTTGGTTCTCACATCAGCCAAAAAGATTCTATGCAGCTTATATTTGCTCTTTCTTCCTCTTACATCTTTTCTGTTTTCCAAATATTATCTGGGTTCCTCTTATTGATAAATTGCAATGTAGAACAATGCAGAGAAGAGGATCTGGGAAAGGTAGTTCCCAGTTTTTCCCTCCAACACACAGGAGACTCTAGAAAGGGCTAAAGATGAGTTGTTGATAGACTATCTAGAATAATCTAGTGTAAAGATAGAAAAGCTTCAAGACATTGCTGAGCAACTAAACCAATACCAGCAACCATCTTTTTGGGGTTTTCATATTGTGGGAGAAAATATACCCCTATTTATTTAAGCCACTATCCTTTGAGTCTTCTATTAATTTTAGCCAAATGTGTGACTAATTGATACACCTTCCTTCTTTGGAAACTGTAAGATACTGGGCATAGAAATGTGAACTTTCTGAGTACAAAAAAAAGGAAAAATCAGTTTGCTTTTATAACATGAAATCTAAAACTGAATTGTGTCATTGTTTTGATGGTTAAAAAAATAAAGATCTCATGTGGCAATGTATTTCAACTGTAGATAACTGGCTCATGCCCAAGTATCCTTTACATTGCTTCTTTTTCTTTTTTTTTTTTTTTTTGAAGGTCTGATCTTATTTATTTGTTACTGATAAAAATTCTTATTTTTGACTGGACTCAGACTTAGAAGTAGAAGCTCTCAGAGAAGACAGCCTACGTCTCTTGGCAATCTGTTCCTGGCGTTTTTCTTTGGCTTCTTTCATTCTCTTGGCCAAAAGTTTGGCATATTCTGCAGCCTCTTCTTTATTCTTCTTAGTACGCTGTTTCTTCAGAGCAATATGCCGGCGCTTGTGTTGCAGGACACGTGGAGTAACAAGACGCTGAATCTTTGGTGCTTTGGTCCTGGGTTTTTTACCTTCCTTGTTTAAGGGTTTTCTGACAACATATTGGCGGACATCATCTTCCTTAGAGAGATTGAAAAGTTTGCGGATTCTACTAGCTCTTTTGGGTCCCAGTCTTCGAGGTACAGTAGTATCAGTAAGTCCAGGAATATCCTTCTCTCCTTTTTTTACAATAACCAAGTTGAGAACGCTCAGATTGGCATCCACAATGCAACCTCGAACAGATTTGTGCTTTTTCTCTCCAGTTCGCCTGGGTCTATAACATGAGTGCCCCTTACTCAGTAGTAGGCGAACACGGCCATGGGTCAAGATACCCTGCTTCATGGGGAAACCTTGTTTGTCATTCCCACCACTGATTCGGACCACATAACCCTTCCATTCTTCACCCAGAGCATCCGCAGCAACTTCTGTGGCCATACGCTTCTCATAAAAAGTACGAAGTTTGCGTTCATCGTCCACTTCAATGAGTTTCTGACAGCCAGTGGCTGGGAAGGAGATATTCAGTTTCATCTTGGAGCAGCTGATCGCCCACAAGGCGCCACGAAAAAGAGCTACATTGCTTCTAATATACTGTTCCCACCCCCCAGATTTCACTTGTCAAAATTCTACCTATTCTTTAGTGATAAGCCAATCACTGTATGAAAACATCCTTGCTAAGTGCCCAGACACAGCTCTTAATCCTTCTGTCTGTGATCATGGTACAGAACATCCTTTGCTTCACATTGGATTTTAATCTAGATCAGATCATAATAATCACTGTATTTCTCTACCACAAGGGTCAACAACTGGCCTGCAGGAGTGGCTGTATTTGTTGGAGAATAGCCACGCCCATTCCCTTGCATATTATCTATGGCTACTTTCATACTAAAATGGTGGAGTTGAGTAGAAGACTAACACAGTAGGACCCACAAAGCTGACAATATTTACTGTGCTGTATGGCCCTTCACAGAAAAAGTTGCAAATGCAAATTTTATTGTATTATAAATTAGAGGGTATTGTTTGCTTTCATATTCCCTACAGGAATAGATGTTGCCTTCATCTCTTTCCCACCCAGAATTCTCCATTACATTTTTAGCAATTCTCCCCATGGGAAGTTGGGAATGCATCAATTTGACAAAAAGATTAACTTTACTAGTCACCTTATTAATTTTGTATGTTCCAAATAAAATACAAATATGCTATCATAGTGGATACCAACAATGACCTCATAGACTTGCAGAACTAGGTGGAGCTTAAGGTCAAGCAGCTCTATTTATTTTACAGAAGTAGTCAGGAAGCTTCAGTGACTGCCCAAAGTCGCTTGACTTAGTAGCAAGACCTCCTCTAGTACACAACTCTCAACTACCTGGCCATAGGAAAGGGCTTCCAGTTCTGAGAACTGAGTTTAAAGTGCCAAGTTTATTCTCATGCAGTGTTTTCCAAAATGTGTTCTGAGCACTAGATGTTTCACCTTCTGTTAACTAGCATTATGAGGAAAAGGGATCAGAGAGTCAAACATATTTGGGCTATGCTGGGAAAAATCAAACTATTGTAGGATTTTTCAGAAGCATTCAGTATTGATATGTTTACCATAAAATTATTTTCCATTTTTCTTCATTAATACTTAAAACCTTAAAAACTATATATACTGTTCTATATATTATTAATGGAGTATTAATGCATACATTAATGGGGTACCATGTGATGTTTCAAAAACATGTGTACTTCTCATTATCATTAGTGCGTACATTGTATAATGTTTAAATCAGGTTAAACATATCTCCTCAAACATTTGTCATTTCTTTATGGTGAAAATATTTAAAATCCCTCCTTCTGGCTTTTAAAAATACGCACTATACAATTGTCATCTATAGTCACCCTATTGTGCCATAGCATATCAGAACTTCTTACTCCTATGTAACTATAACTTATTACCTAATGACTTTCCCCATCTCTTTCTCCCCAACCCTGCTACTCTCTCTGGCCTCTAGTAACCCATCCTTCTCTCACCTTCTATGAGATCAACATTTTGATATTCCACATGAGGGAGATCTTATAGTACTTGTCTTTCTGTGCCTGACTCAATTCCCTTAGTGTGATGATCTTCAATTTCATCCATGTTTTGCAAATGACAGAATTTCATTCTTTTTTAATGGTGGAATAGTATTCAAAGGTGTATATGGACCACATTTTCTTTATCCATTCAGCAGTTGGAGACTTAGGTTGTTTCCATATTTTGGCTATTGTGAATAGTCCTGGAATGAACATGGGAGTGAAGATGTATTCCTGACATACTGATTTCATTCCTTTGGATATGAAGTAGTAGAATTGCTGGATCATATGGTAGTTCTATTTTTAATTTTTTGAGGAACCTCCATACTATTTTCCATAATGGCTCTACTAATTTACATTCCCACAACAGTGTGGAAGCTTTCCATTTTCTCCACATTCTTGCCAGTATGTGTAAGTTTTAGTCTTCTTGACCAGATAGATAGCCATTCTCACTGGGGTGAAGTGATCTCTCCGATGGTTTTGACTTGAATTATCCTGATGATTAATGATGTTGAACACTTTTTCTTCTCATATACCTGTTGAACATTTATATGCCTTTTCTTGAGAAATTTCTATTTAAATTCCTTGCCCATTTTTAAATAAAGTTATTTGATCATGAATTTCTAAGGGTGAAATAAAGCATGTAATTTGACTGGTAAGAAATTCCCTCCTCTGGTATCTTGTGGAATGAGTGTTCCTTAGGGCATTGAGTAAGTAGGTGATAATTGGCATGCTTCTTGTCATCCTTGCAGGTTATTAAGTATATTCTCAGGAAAATTATAAGAGAACAGTTGCTGATAACCTTGATATTCTTTACTCCCACTCTATTAGTTATCTATAGCTGTGTAACAAATACCCCAAAGTAGAGGCTTAGAACAATAAATACTTATTATTTCAAAGTTTCTTGGGGTCAGGAATCTTGGTGTATCTTATCAAAGTCCTCTGACTCAGGGTGTCTCTCTATAGTCAAGGTGCCATCTGGAGCTGCAGTCATCTCACAGTTGGACTATAGGAGATCTTCCAAACTCACTCTTGTGGCTGTTGTCAGGGCTCAGCTTCTTGTGGGTTGCTGGACAGAGACAGAGTTTCTTGCCACATGAGACCTCTTTATAGGGCTATTCACAATATGTTGTTTTTTTCTAGAGGGTAGTGGGTAGGTGCAGAGAGGCAGACAGAGGAGGGCAGAAATAGAGACAGAGAAGGAGAAGGAGAAAAGAAAAAGGAGAGGAGAGGCAAGTTTTATATAATCTAACCTAATTTCCAATGTGCATTCCCTTCACTTTTGCCACATTTTTTTTTAACCAGGAAGTCCAGCCCAGACATAAGATGAAGTTATTGCATAGGGGATGAATTCCAGGTGGTAAGGACCATGGAGAGCCATTTAAAAATTACCTATCACACTCATATTTCAAGGTTTCCTTCCCACCTTATATGTCCACTGATCTATGCAGCAGGCATTTCAGTCATTTTGAAGTACTATTTTATTTGAGGCAAGCACTTTCCACCTTAAGAAAAAACAAAGAAGTATTCAGATGGGTTCAGGCATGGAGGATTATTTTAAGGATATCCAGGGAGGTCAGTCTTCATAGCCCATCTGCCATTGTTCTGGATATGGTAGTAATCCCAATAATACTGTTAATAACCAGCACATAAGAGAATGCTTCCTTTGTATCAGGTGCTCTAAGTTCTTTTCATGTATTGATTCATTTATTCCTTAATACAATCTTAAGGGGAAGATATACTCCTTATCCATAGTGTAGAAATGAAGATACCCAGGCACAGAGAAATGAAGTGGCTTGCTAAAGGCCATGTAACTCAGAAGAATGGAGTCACTCAACTCCACTAAAATTGATCTCATTAAAGAAACTGGTGAACTCCTGGTTGCCAAAAGAAAGGCACCCTTTTCAGCTGTGTGACACTGCACCTCTCAGAACCCTCTATTGCTGCTGATCTCATTTCATATCTGCTGTGTGTGTGTGTGTGTGTGTGTGTGTGTGTGTGAGAGAGAGAGAGAGAGAGAGAGAGAGAGAGAGAGAAATAGAGAGATTCTTTCTTTTTTTCCCTCTGGTTACTTCATCTTGAGCTTTCTGTAGTCATATCTAGTTTATTAATTTGGGAATTCTGTAGGGCTCTATCCTCAATCCTTCTCTAATTTCTCTGATGCCAGTAAAATTTCATCCATGGCCATTAAGTTCTAAATCTTTATTCCCCGCCCCCCCCCGAAAAAAATGACCTGATAATCCTTTCTTCACATCTGCTCCTTGTCTTGAACTCTCCATTTCTGAGATACCACTTTCCACTCTATTGACCAACCCAGGAACTCCAGATTCATTCTAACCCCAACTTCCTTTATCTTGTCCATACCATTAACATCTGAATTCTTCCTTCTTGATGCCTCTCCTATTAGTAGTCCTCTCCTCTCTGGCCCTACCATCCCAGCTTTGGCATCTAATTTTCCTGCCTAACCTTCTAAAAATGTCTTCTAACTGATCTCCCTGCATCTATTCTCACCCTTTCCAATATATCCTGTATACTGCTGTTAGAATTTTTTCTTTCATCAACCATGACTGATCATGTTATTGTTCAAAATGTTTCAATGGTTCCCAGCTGCTTACAGATTAATATCTAACCAGGCAGACAAGTCCTTGATAATCTGGTTCTTATCTCCCTTACAGTTTCATCTCCCAATGCACCCTTGTTAATACTGAATTTTGCATATTAATTTTAAAACTTGTTCCTGTTTAGAAGTCTAGCATTCTTCTTCCTGATATATCTTGTAAACTTCTGCTTGTCCTTCAAGTTTTAGCTTAAATACTGCCTCTTCCCAGAAGTACCCAAATAGAACTGGGCCTCTTGATGTCACATCACCCTACTCAACATGCTTCAATCTTAGTGTTTGACTGACTCTCTAGAGATATGTACTCTGGAAGGACCTAGGCATCTAGTAAGATCAGAAGCTCAAGTACATAGAAGCAAACACACTGAAGCTTCCTGCACAAACTGGAAACCATTTTTCTGTGTAGATAGGCTGGGAATTAAGAATTCACAATGTTGCAACTTATTTCTAAGGGTTCCTTCATGATCTTACAGTTATATATTCCTCACAAAAATAATCTCTGAAGTCTTAGGTAGAGTGAGATTTCTTTTGGGTCTCTCCAAAGTGCTTTTCACACTGTAGCCTCAGTAGTCTTTAAAAACACACAGCTAATCAACTCTTTCACTTCATCTCAAACACATCACACCCAGCTGAAAGCCCTTTATGCCTTCCTAATATTTTCAGGTTTAAATTAAGCAAATAAAATAAAACAAAACTCCACTTCTTAACATGACCTGCCCTATCTGGTCCCACTGTCTGTTTTGCAACGATATTATCCTTTCTCTGGGTTCCTTGGACTTGCCTTCCTTGCCCCATAAAGGGCCTTTGTATGTGCTTCTCTGTCTGAATCTCTCCATTCTTCTTCCCCTGGTCCATTCTCTTCACCCTAAGTGTTGTTTCCTCTGGGTAGTTTCCCACCCTTGTGTAGATCAAACCACCCATGTAAGGGTCCTCTAGAGTGTTTGTCACATTGCATTCTGGTACTTAATACTGATAATTCAGTTGGTATCCATTTCCTAGGGCCAGCTGGTGAGCTCTATAAGGGCTGGAATCATGTCTCTTACGTTCCTGCTGCATCCCAGTGCCTGCACAGTGATTAGCATAAAGGAGGAGCTCAGTAATTATTTGCTCAATGAATGAGTGAATGAATATTAAGAATAAAAGGGTTTTCATATTGCTTTTATCTTTACCACTACTCAGCATTTGCATGTATGCCTGTTAATAATTTTCTGCAGTGTCTTCAGATAAGCTATCTCAATTTCAACAACTGACTTTAAGTGTAGGAAAGGCAATCTATGCAGGCTCCTTGTTCAGCAAAACATGCTAATAAGCAATAATTTAGAACTTGAACCAAGACTTGTCACTTTTTAGAACAAGCTTCTGGCCATTAAAAAACCAACAAAGGAAGCAAAAGAAGATCATGTAGAACTCACCAGGGAATGTCTACACATAAAACAATAAAACAGAAATATTCAAACAAGTTAAAATAAAAACAAAATAAATTTCATTTTAGGCCAATGGAGCTTTAGTTCATGGAACATGGATAAAAAACATACTCTAAATGCTGTAATTTTAGCATGTACTGTGTGGGCTCTGAGGAAGAACATGTTACTTTTCTCTGTACAATGGGATTGGTTAATATTCTATCATAATTCTCATCAAAATGTAGATGTCAATAAATAAATGTTGGCTAGTAAATTGGTGATTAGAAAGCCTATTTCTAGGAAACTTTTCGCTCTAAATATGACTATTTTGTATGCAAACGAGAATACTTAAATCACTTAGCAGGTTAAAAGGGTAGCTACATCCATTAGTTTCAAAGAGACACCTCAAACTAGACACATTTTAAAAAAATTTATCTAACATTTTGACAAGACCAACTAAACACAATTTGTATTTTAAAAATTCACATAATTTAAGAAAATAATTAAGTGCTTTAAAGTTACTGGTAAAATACACCCTTTTAAATTCAGGTGTTACATACCTAATAAAATGGACAATTAACTGCGAATGTACGTGAAAAGTTAATCGAGCAATGATTATACATCAAGCTCTGCGCCTTTCGTGGGGCTTATAAATCTGAGCAATTCTAGTTTCTCAGCTGGTCCACTTAAATTCATTTTATCCTGAGTTTACTACTCACTAATAGTTTATTTAGGGGGGGTGAGGGAGGAGGTGTGAGGAAAGTAAAGGGAGGTGTAAAAATACAACCTAGATGTTCAAATGTTCGTGTACAGGGATTTTCATTCCGTTATTTACTAAAGTAAGACTTGGTAACAGTTGATAGTCTAGGGAAAGTTTCAGTCTTTTGATGGAATGTGTACAGTTAGCAATGAATTCCTGCATTTGCCCATGTTTTCTCTGAACAGACTTTACTTTTGCTATTAGCAAATATAAGAAATGGAAAAGGGAGAAAGAAGGTAGTGTTTAGCCTGCCCCGCTAGGTCTTTCTGGAGCTAGGTGAGCGTTTGCCGGCTTCAAGTTGTCCGCGCCGGTAAACCGGTCCTCTCTGGGATCCTAGCTCCCATGTGACGCTCACGGGGGGCTAAACATGTGGCGCAATTGGCGCGGCAGTGTCATTACAGCAGCGGGATCACCACCTGCGCCAGGTGCGGGGCAACTGGGCAGTTGAGCGCGGCGGCCAGAACCACGCGCCCAGGGCTGGTGCAGCGCGCCTGCGCGCTGTCACGTGGTGGGCGCTCCGCACAGAGCGGGTTAAAAGTCACGACCGCGGAGAGCCTGTGAGCGCCCTATCGGTCAGCGCTCTTGTTTCCCTTTAACCGGGCTTGGCGGGGGCTGCTCGGCTGTGCTTGACCACCTCCTGATCCGTAGGCCAGGCTTAGCTCTGTGAAGCGAGCAGAGCCGCCTAGCGCCTTTCCTCGTAGACCGCACACGCGCACGAAACCGCGTCTTTCAACTGACAATGAAGCCGTAGCCGCGCAGCTCTGCTGCTTGGGGCGAATGGGCGCGAGGCCGCGAGGGGGAGGGGAGGGGGAGGAGGAGGACCGTTGGGCCAAACCCCGCCTCAGCACTCACCCCTATTGGTGGGTGCCACGGTTCTGGGCCCGCCCCCTAACGGACCTGTCGCTTTGTGACAGGCGGAGGGGCCAGTTCCTGTTGGGTCGGGGGCGGAGCCAGAGGTTGCCTGAGCTCCGCCTGGACTCGGGGGGCTCCTCCTCCTGCTCTTCTCCGCTGGGCGGGCGGCGGGTGTGAGAGAGAATGTCATTGCTTCTCCGAGCTGTGGTGCCGCCTCCGTCTGCTCCTTCTTCTCTGGCACCCTCGTCCCGTCTGCTTTTGCCGCCGCCGCATCTGCACTGGGGATACGGATGGCTAGTGGGGCGCAGGGGCCATCTGGGTTGAGAGAGCGGCGGTCGCGGCCGCTGCTGAGGCGGAGACTCCCCGCCGCCGCCTCCACCCCCCCGTCCCCCGGCCTCGCGGCGCTGAGGGCGGGAGCTCACTGAGCTCTTCCCTCCTCCTCCCTTTTCTTCCTCCTCCTCCTCCTCTTCTCCCTCCTCCTCCTCCTCCGGGTCCCCGCCCAGCACCCCTCGCACCAGGCGGCGGCGGCCGCGGCCGCGGAGGAGAGCAAGACCCGCCGCCGGGGCACAACATGGCGGAGCCCTCGGCCCCGGAGAGCAAGCACAAGTCGTCGCTCAACTCGTCCCCTTGGAGCGGTCTCATGGCCCTGGGGAACAGCCGGCAGGGCCACCACGGGTCCGGGGCCCAGAGCGCGTCCAAGGCGGCGGGCGGCGCGGCGGCGCCGAAATCGGCCCCCGCGGGGCTGTCCGGGGGGCTGTCGCAGCCGGCCGGCTGGCAGTCGTTGCTCTCCTTCACCATCCTCTTCCTGGCCTGGCTTGCCGGCTTCAGCTCGCGGCTCTTCGCGGTCATCCGCTTTGAGAGCATCATCCACGAGTTCGACCCGTGGTAAGTACCCCGCTGCCCCTCCCCCGCCCTCGGCCGGGGGACTCGGGACGGCGCCTCAGCCTGCCGCGACTCTCTGGGTCTTGGCCCCGCTCGCGTCCCGGCCGCGGCGGGCGTCGGTCCCGGAGCTGCGGGCGAAGTTTACCCCGAGCAGCCTGAGGCGGGGCGTCGGGGTCCCGAAGCGGAAGCCTGACCCTCGGCAGGGCCAGTGCGACCAAAGCCGCGAGGGTGGGCGCAGCCGCTCTGGGCGCAGAGTTCCGACCCGCTGCGCCGGGAGTCAGTGGGTCTCCTCCGCGGACTCGGGGCTGTCTCCTAGCGCTCCCCGCGCTCCCCGCCCGAAGCTCGCGTGCTCTTTCATTTTTTTGAGGGCGCGTTTTTTTTGCTGGTTGGGATGGGATCGGCCCGGGGTTGCCCTGTTAACGCTGGAGGTGAGTCTAGATGTGCCAGAACCCCGTCTGCTCAGCCTTGCAGTTTTATGCTTTCCTCCTCCTCCTCCTTTTTTTTTTTTTTTTTTTTTTTTTTGGCTCTCATAAGAGAAGGGAAAAGGAGAATGGAGTGTTGTAGGAAAGGAAATAATATCCCTGAAAGTGATCTGAAAGCCAGCGACTCTCATTTATTCAGCATTAAGTATTTTCAGGAGTGGCCTTTTTTCAAGGCCCTATTAAGTGCGCTCAGCACCTCACTGTTCCACAATCATCTCGGGTTGCTTTTTAGAGCAAGATCATTATTCTGTTAGCCAAACTGTCACCTTCAGTGTGTTATGCACAGTTTCCGAAAGCATTGCATTAGTTCCTTTATCGGTGTCTGCAGGAAGGTTTGTGGATAAGAGAACAAATAGTACCACAGAATAGAAGCCCTAGATTGTAGTGCCGAAGTTGCACGTAGTGTAAGGGACTACCCCAGTGTTTTAGGAAATTACTCGACTCTTAACTCACAGACCAGTGTACTAAATTAGATAATGTTATCTAGGCAGGAAGATTGCTTTAACTTTTTCCCAATTTGCCAACCTGAGTTAAGTTTTTCCACCTGAGACTTGTCTTTTAAGCTAATTTAATTCATCTTGTTGCCCTATCAGCCTTGATTTAATCTTTTTAATTAGATCTTATTAAACTTAAGAATGTTTTATCATTTGAAATACGTAGATAATCTTGTTGAATCACTAAATATAGATTTAAGTCTTCTGGGGGCTAACTTATATTAAGATTGGATATGGGTTCTGCTTTTATGAAGAGAGCAATTCATACTACAACATATATTGACTATTAGAGGGGCCCACTCATGGAGAATTCAATGTAGATAAACAGTTAATTACTTTGTCATTCTGTGAGACATTTTTAATCCCATTTTAGAGGTTTTATTTTAACTCTAGTTTTCTTTTTTTACAACCTTTTTGTTATTTGAAATCACAGAAGGAATATATTGGTATGGATTATTTATGAGCCTAAGAATGTCCGCAAAACCTCACTAACTAGACACAGCATACTTCGGTAGTCTTAGCTTTGAAACACTTACGCAAATTAGATAAAATGAAATTAGAACCAGAAAATGAAAACTTCTGGTATTACTGAACAATTTGAAAAGAGAAAGTTATGTCTTTTCAGATTAAAGCAGAAGTGCATGGTTGATCAAACATGTTGGCTAACAAAAGTTGTAACTAGTATTTCCAGAGAGTAATTTTTAAATATTTTCAGAGTAACATTTTTACAAGGAAGCCTGAGAACTATTTAAGAGGAACTCTGAAGCTGAAATTGTTTTGCAGACAGATTTCACAACTGAATGATGAGATGATTTTTATCATTTTTTTCCTTATTTTGCAGGAAGATTAGAAATCTATACCATCAGCCAAAGTTTACTACTAAAATTGAATTATGTAATCATGGATAGCCTTATTAGATTACTTTACAAAGTGCTTAAATACTACTTTAGAAAAAAAAAGGAATAAGGATTAAAAGTTGCTGTCTTTCTCTTGTTTCAAGAATGTTTTCAAGGCATAATCCTTTTTCATTAACATAAAAACCTGTATTGCTTGTATTTTTTTCTATGTATTTTCTTATTCATCTTTTAGTAAGTGGTTAGTTCATATCCACTAATCAAAAAGTACATACATCTTTTCAGTCTTAAAGACCTGCTTAATTTAGGTATTCTGCTTACTAAGAGAATTTTAGTATTCATGTTTATTATATTCTTGATGAAATGTTTATGCTTATAATGTTAGATCATTCTTATTAGTGGTAAACCAATATATGTAGTAATTGAATTGTCTCTATACTTTTTGTGAATGAAAATTTGTTTGTCAGTATGACTCACCTATAATGGCTAATTCAGGTGTCTTAATGAGAGAACCAGGTTTCCAATAAAAATTAAAAAAAAAACCCTAAAACCCTTGTCTGCCCACTTTGATTTTTCTTTTCATATCTTTTGAAGATCTCAAATAGGCATGTTATTCTTTATTTTGTCTCATTTTTGTCATCATTCTTGTTGGGGAGAAAATGCAAAGAGGGGATTGTATAGATTACCTGTTTGGATTTTAAAGCAGCTTTTCTCTAAAGCTACTAATAACCCCAACATTTTAACAGGTCTTCAGTCTAACCACTCTAGTGACCACTCTAGTGTTATATTACTAGCTTGGAGTTGCTTGTCATATAGCAATGGCATGAACTTTTCATAATATTTAAATGTTCCTTTGAGAATGTATATGTAAACCAATTTATTTTGGCCTGCCCACATCTTCCTCAACCCCTTTTTCCAAGTCTGGTTTCATTTCTGAAGTCTTTAGTGAACTTATTCTCTGCAAGTTGTTTCTATAAATTTTACAGTAGTACTTAAATTTTGTGAAACTCAAGAGTTAGCTACCAAAAGTGACTTGTTGACACAGTTATACTTGTTTTTTAACTTTGTCACCCAAGTTATTTTATAAATCTTAAATAATGCATACTTATTGAATTAAAGTACATTGCATTTTTCTAGAACTTGGCAACATTTTTGGTTACAATTTCCTCCCCTCTTCAGTAATTTTGCTTCCTTCTCAGTTGGTCATGAGGAATCAGTTTGAGATTATGTTGTCTTCAGGTACCATAAATTTGGTTGATGAACTAATTTAAATAGCACCTAACTATCTTCTTTTTATCTGGAGCAAATTGTTTTTTATTATTGACAATTCAGGTTTAGTTTCTGCATATTTTTATTGTAACTATTCATGCTTGTACATTAAATACCTAGATCCTTTCCCACAGTCGTTATCTTGTTAAACTGTGGTAGCTTTTTCCACAGAAGCAATGTAAAAACTCCCTGTGTCAGGAAAGCTACCCTGTTCTTTATCTTTACAGGTTATATAGTGGGTTCTCCAGAGAGAAAGAGAATTCTCTGAACCTTAGCTTTTTGTCTGTAATAATTAAAAAGGCAGCAGATACCTTTTACAAGGCTCAAAGTTTTAGTTAAGAGTCAAAAGTTGGAATGTAAAGTTTCCATAGAAACTATGTAGAAATAGGTTAATTGGTACAAACATGTTTTCAAAGAAGTGATAAGCCTTGGAACATAAGTTGTTTGTAAATTGGGGACTACTTCCTGTACTTTGAGGTCTCCATGTTTTTCTTCACTTTGCAGATGACAATAAGATGCTATTGACCTTATTTCTGAAGAAGACAAAATGGGTAACAAAACAAGTTTTAGAAAAACGCCCCCAAATCTTAAAAAGTAATTTTGACTGTGGGATCATTAGCAACAGCAGTCCAGCTGCACTTCAAAACAGGTATATTGTCACTGATTTCATTGTAATTTAAAATATTTTCAGGCCTTGAGCTTCTGAGAACAAAGTTGCAAGTATGCATAGTGGGGAGAAGGGGAGGTGCCTTGAGTTGTTGAAATAGATGATGAGATTGGACCTTCTGCTTTCAAAAATGTTACTCCCATAAGTAGTAATCATGGATTTCATGAGGCATATAATAGGTCCTGGGGTAGTTAGGATCTATCATCAAAGACCTTCAAACCTTTTTTTAGGGTTTTTATATCTTGAGGGCTAACTTGGGTAGGACTGCAAGCTCCTTATTGCCATGAGTAGTATACATAAAGACATAAGCATTAGAAACTCAAAAGTAAGAATTTCTGTTACTGGCTCTGACCTAGTTTTTATGAATATGGGGATAACTTAGCAGCCTGATCTCCAGTTTTTGTATTCTCAAAAAGCATTATGTGTATAGGAAAATGTTAAAATTTCTCTATTGTAATATCTTAGTATTCATTAGTACACATATACTCTCAAAGAAAGATTGGAAAGGTTAATATTTCTGAATGACCAAATCACATTTTTTTCAGTTTGTTTACTTTGAAAACAGTGATTTTAGGGCTCCATAAGACTGCTGTTAACTTGAATTACAAAACCACCACAATTCAACAAACAGACTTATTTATTGCCAAATGATTGTATTATGAAAATTTTCAGACATACAGGAAAATGGAAAGATACACACCACCTAGATTCTTCAGTTAATATTTTACTTTGTTTTATTATTTCTGTTCATTGCTACTTTTAAATACTGCTTAAAGACTAGTCATGTATTGTTTACTTTGATATGAGGAATGTTATCCTTGTTCCTCAACTCCATGATGAAAATCTCTTATTTCTGGATAGCATTTGTTTTCTGTAACACTTAACCATACACGTGTATAAATATTGTTTCTATCCCTACTATCATCCATCCAGGTTTTGGTTAGTAACTTGAAGTTCAATATATATAGTCCAGGACCTGCAAATGTACTGTGTGAAACAAATTTGTATTACTGAAAGGAGAAAGAATATAAATGATTAACTTACTATTTTGTCTTCACCCCTCTGCTTTACTTGAATCTGATGGGTGATTTTTGGTTTTAAAATCACTTTTCTGAGAATTGTCCTCACCTTACTATACTTCTCTGACTATGAATAATTTCCAAGGATTCAAATATTGATGGAAATGGCTATGTAGGAGGAGCTGGGGAGGTGGTCTTAGGTGGAGGTAAGTGTTGGGACAGGTAGGAACAGTTGCTCTAGAGATTCCCATATTTTAGATAAATGTAGGTTAATTGGCATTTATAGGCTTGGTACTAGAAATGCCTAGCCACTATTAGAATTTTATGCCTTAGGAAAAATGTTTTCATATTGTCAAATGAAAGAGGTAAACATATTTTGGAATACAACTTGTGCATAAATTGTATGAATGCTTTTTATGTTGTCCAAGTTTGCTGTTTGTAGATAAATAAATCTGAAGGATTATGATTGTTACACTAATTAAATTGACCATATCACCTATAACCATTTTTTTCTTTCTGTGGAACTGGGTGTTGTAGGATAACTTAACTGTATGTTCTGAATGGTAGATCAAAGTTTTTATAGTGTTTTACAATTTGTATCTTAGAATTGAGGAGATGAGGGGGGACAGCTTTTATTTCCATAGACGAAGTATATTTTAGTTCAGTATTCTCCACAAGGAATGAAAAGAACAGGTCTGCCTGACTCCAAAGTGTGTGTTCTTTTTTACTGTACTCTTTGCCTCCAGGGCAGGCTTAAATGAAAATGTCCTCCATTTAATTTATGTTTTTCAATCAGTTTCTCTAATTTAATTCTTAACATACTGGCCTATCAAAATGCCCAGTCTTTCCTCTAGCTAACTAAGCTCACTAGTCGAATGATGGTTAATTATTTTGATTGTTTTAATATAGGGGAGAAAGGAGAGTTAATGATATTTCAAGTTATTTAACTGGAATGACCAGAAAATTTTCAGAAACAGGAGTTTTAAGGGAGTAGCTGGATTATAGGAATAGATGATTGAATCCAGTTGAATGTTGTTTTTGTTTAGATTTATTTTGTCTGTGAAAGTTCATAGTAATGAGATTGGAGGTATTAAGCCAGTCTAGCTAGCTAAAGGGATTATGAAGCAAATAATTGAACTTTCAGAGAAGACTCAGAATTCAATATCTTAATGGGTTTTTGGAGTATTTGTCAGCCACCTCTCTTTTTGCTTTCTGGAAAAGAAGCTGAAGAACAGAGGGATGAAATACTGAAGATTTAATACTGTTATAGCTTGGCTAGATTGTTTTTCATTTTCTTTGGCCTTCTGCATTAGAGTGTTTTTGAGAGGTTATTTGAAAATTGTTACTTGAGCAGGTGAAGGGAGGTTACTTTCTGTTACCATTCACTTTGCATTGACAGTTGGAAATGTTGACAATTCAAGTTTAGATATGGGAACAAATGGAACTTTTGTGTGAAATTTACTAATTTGGAATTGGTGATAGGAAAAACCATGTACCTGATTGTTTGTTGCTGGCCAGATTTGCCTTAAGAACATCAAACCAATTAACCAAATGAAGTTGGAGGAAAGGATCATGACTAGAAACTGACTTGTTAAATTATTACACCATCTTACTTGAGCAATCAACAGTAAAAATAATAAGAGTATGACAGCATTCTTATAGTCTTTGAAGTAGTCTTTGAAAATAAGTCTTAAATGTTTATATAAATGAACAAAGAAATGTGTTCTGCAAAACCTTTTATTATAGATGAAAAGGTGATTTCAGTCTTTAAAACATTTTTTTAAAATGTGGAACTATTACACATGTTGAAAAAGTATAAATCTAATATATAGTAGAAATGAACCCCACTTGACCTTTACCCAGATCAAGATCATTGCTACTCAGTGGCCCTGATGTATGCCTTCCCAATCCCCCACCTGCCAACTTTTATAGTGATTAATAAATCCTTTTTTTTTCTCATAAGTGATGAAACTTTGTGTATTGCTAAATAACATAGTTTAGTTTTGCCTATTTTTAGACTTTAGATAAATGTGGCTTTGGTGTTTCATTCTTTTTGCCCAGCATTGTTTTTGGTCAAAGAGTAGTCAAGAATATGTGGCTAAGAATTTGACTAAGCATTTTATCCACCTCAGGAGATTGTCTGCTCTTTTATAGCAGGAAGTGCTTATAAGAAAGGAAAGGGGAAGACTATACCTCTTCACTTAAGATTAAAAAATTTATCAAAGCTTAACTCTTAAGATGGAGACAACTTTGTCCCTAGATAAGCTTGACAACTATTTTTAAGGTATTACCTGACCAGAGAGAGTCAGTCTTTCAATAGATACTAAGAATGCAAGGATGAGGGAATTGAAGGTGGAGACTGTGCTTTCAAGAGACATGATAATATGAATGCACAATTACTAGTTTTAAAGCTGTGGTTTTTAATGGACATGGCAGCTCATACTTGTAGTCCTAGCTACTCAGGAGGCTGCAGTAACACATTCACTTGAACCTATGAGTTCAAGACCAGCCTGGACAGCATTGGGAGAGCTCATCTCAAAAACAAAAACTATGGCTTTTATCAGCTATTGCTTATATTGAAGTATATGTGTGTATTAAAATTGAGAGTAATTGATCGGTAATTTTTGAAATAAGGAAACTGAATACTGGAAAAGAATCTGAACTGAAGGAATTTAGGAGAACCCAAAGAACACGAGCTACTTGATGTGCTGGTATTTTTGTAGAGGATTGTTGATCCTGTTTTGTGTTTGTGATATTTGTTTATGTTGATATGGAATCTCAAATATTGTGTTTCTCGTATTGCTTTCCATGTTGCTTCCTTATGCTATTTCATGGCTACCAATTTTATTCTTCTCCATTTCATTTCCTTTATTGATTTAGTAAAAGGTATGATATTATGAAGATTCCTTCAAAAACTATCCTCAAAGGATAAAAAATTTAGTTCAAAGAACAATAAAAGGCTATCATTGGTCTCTATGTAGGAACTTGAAATCTGCTGGGATATGAGAATTTTTTTTGTGTGTTAGCAAATGTTTTAGGACATTGGAAACCTGATTCCTACAAGGTTTTCTTTTAATTAGCAGTTCTTCAATGAAACAAATATGAAAGCTTTCTAATACATTTCTATTTACTGGTCAATCATTTAGATCAAATTTGATGGTATTTTTCTATTGTGCATAAATGTAACCCTTGCTACTTGTGGATAGTTTATTTTTTGAACAAATAATGAGCTTTTATCATAGTTAATTCATTGTTAACTGAAGAAAAGTTTTAATCTAGGACTGCCTTTCTTCAAACTCTCAATGTAGTCAGCCAGGGTTTCTATAGAATTCAAACTTAAAATTTAAACCAAGTATCATAAGGGAGATGTACAACAGACTGGGGATGTAATTTTAGTGGTGGAGTATTTGCCTAGAATGTATGAAGCCCTGGGTTTACTCCTAAGCACTGCAAAAAAAAAAAAAAGATATATGTCCCTTCACCACAAAATCCCCTGTAGTACTTGCTGTGATATAATATAAATGCCTTATATTAGGTAGGCTGTATTTGGATAATGGTCCAACTTAATGATGTAAGCTATTTTTAACACCCCTAGTATTTCTCTTATATGAATTCCTCAAGCGGATATACTTTTCTGAAATAAATTAACTCTTAAGAAACATGGTAAGCATTGTTCTTTGAGGAATATCAATTTGATAATACCTTATTGGCCTTATGTGAGGAGGTAATTAGGTACAGGGGTTATTAAAACAAAATTATAAAACAAAATTACTTTGGTTAAATTTTACTTATTAATTTAATTGAATAGACTGGAGTTCTTTGGAAGACTTTTAACACCTGTAAAGTAAAAGCACTCAAGGAGACCAAGTCATAAATGACTTGGTTATTTGTTTGCCTGAATTGGTTAAGATACTGTTATGGTGATTTGAATTTTGATGCTCATTTTCCCTTGTAGTGAATAATAATAGTTTATTGTTACTGTTGCTATAACTTATTGTAATTCCTATTATAGACAAATGATTCTTTAAAGCAAGAAAGGTAATCTTCCTGCAGTATCTTACACAGTATCAGGAACTTAATGAGTGCTCATTAAATACCAAGAACAGACCCTTTCTCTTTAATAATCATATATGATTTGTTTTGGTCATCATGGTACTAGGTACAGTGAATCTTTTGTGTAATAATTAGCTCAATCTTGAATTTGACTGCTATGGCAGTAAATCATGTACAGTAACCATTATAGTCTTGCTCTTTTTTTTGTAATCCCACTTTCAATAAAATTGTTTTAATCTTATAGAAGAAGAAAGTTGAGGAAGAAAGGAGATAATAGTGTTTACAGAAGAAACGATTTATGTGTCATTGATTGCCATTAGCTGTTGGGAGGCGAATAGCTAGATGGATGGGTTAGGAAAATCTTTGTGGAAGATTTTAGTTTCATGAGTATTTCCTCAAAATTCAAATAACATGAGTTCTATCTCATGTTTTAACTAACTAGTTAGGGAACACTGAATTAGACAATAAGGATGAGTTAATATCAAAAAAACCATATGAATTATGATAGTTTCATTGTTAATTTTGAGATGGTAAATGGAAGGAGATACCAATAAAAATTAAATTTGTAAACTGACATTTTAGGAATAACAAGAATTGAATTTATTGTTGTATACATTGATAGTAGTTATAGGCAATTAATATGCAAATACAGCGATACTTTAGGAAGCCATCATAGCTCTGACTGGTCTCATTTAAACTTTAACATGAGGTTAAACAATGCTAAATAAAAACACTCTTTAGAAATGAAATAAGTTGCTTGTCTCCATTAAAGTGTCTTTGCAATGAAAATAGCTTTGTCTATGTCTAATTACTGGAAACATCATTGAATATAGTAGATCTTTTATGTTAATAAACCAAGGGTCTTTATCTCTTTTACTATGAATTGAACTCTAGAAAAATAACAGGTCAGCTCTTTAATTATAGTATAATTTCATATAATAATAGCAGTATTATCCTGTGAGTCCTAAAACTGATGGACTATACTGATCTCACAAGATGTTTTTACTTAGCAATAATATCTGATGTGGGGGAAAAAAAATCTTTATCAGTGTGCTTTCTTTAAAAAAATCTATTATATTGAGTAGTATTTGTTGAATGCATTGATACTTGAAACATGTTATATGTTCTTAGTTTTCAATATTTAATAACTTTGCTCTGTGGACATTTAGTTTCAATCCCCAAATCATTTTTACTCTAAATCAGAGCGAAAGAAGGCTTTTATTTTTATTTTATTATGCTACACAGCTATCTGGCATTTAAAGATGGAACAAGATAATGAAACTATGTGAGATAGATGAAATAGATCTTAAAACTGTGTAAAGGCCAGTCTTGTAGAAAAAATGAGCATGAGGAACAACTAAAATCTTTTAAAATAAAGATATTTTTTAAAGGTTATTAAATGAGCCAGTCACTTTATTAAAAGGCAGATCTCCCATTTAAGATAGTTTAATTATTAAAATAATTATATTTAAATAGCATCCTGTATAAATAGCCTTTATACAAAAAGTTTTCCTTTTGAAATAAAATAAAAATCATTATGTTTAGAAAGAATTTGTATAATTTAAGTAATGTTGGATATAAGTAATAACGTATCTTTTTATAAATTAAAGTATTTTAAAGTAAAGTTTGCATATGAAGTCAAATGTGTACACTTAACTACATTAAATTGTGAAGATTAAGGATAGCTGATTCTAGATGATGTGCCTAGAATGATGGAGCTGGAACCCTTATATTTAGCCCCAAGTTTTTTTAGTCTTCTCTGACATCCTTCTTCCTCAGTTTTTTGCTTCTAAATTATTCATTTGGATTAGCTAGTCAGTATCTGCCAAAACATTCCCTACCCTTTTGTTTTATTTTTTGTATGTTCTATTTTTTTATTAGTTGCACATGACATATCATACATTTGAATCAAATGGGGTATACTTTCTCATTTTTCCAGGTGTACAGGTTGCAGAATCACATTGGTTATACAGACACATATATACATAACAGCAATACTAGTGTCTATTTTATTCTGCTGCCCTTCCTATCCCCCCTTCCCCTCCCTTCACCTCCCATCACTTACCTCTACCCAATCTAATGTGACACATTTCTTTTTTTTCCCCCCCTCACATCATCATACATGTATTTTGTATAAAGATGAGGGTCTCCTTCCATCTTCCGTGCAATTCCCCTTCTCCCTCCCATTCCCTCCCACCTCTCTTCCCTATTTAGTGGTAATCTTCTCATGCTCTTCTTCTCTACCCCATTTTGAGTCACCCCCCTTTATATCAGAGAAGACATTCTGCATTTGTTTTTTAGGGATTGTCTAACTTCACTCCCTTTTGTTTTAAATAGACTGGTTACTATCAATGCTATATCTGAGAGTATGTTGAAATTGTCAAGAGTAGAATGGTTTTACCAGATTTGAGATTTTCTTGCCTGCCCCTACTTCCAAACTTTATCATGGGAATTAAGATTCTTAAGTATTGTGACCCAAATATTTTTTTCAGTATTATTTAGAATCTAGAAATTCATGGTTTAATATTTAAATGTTTGCCTTTTGTACTTAAAAAAAAAATTGTAGGCATGCATTGAGTACTGTTGAGTTGCTTTAAAGCTGAAAATGTCACAGAACAATTCTGATCTCCAAAATGCAGAGCTTTGAATAAAATGAAACAATTTTCTCTCATGTCTGAACAAACACAAGAAGATATAAATAAATTTGTAGACACTTTTCCCAATCCTCAATTAGGAAGATTTGGTTTGTAGTTTTCAATTATTGCAGTTCTATATATGAAGACACCTCAGTATAGCTTGCCTAGTGTAAAGCAGTGCTTCAGGCAGCATGACTTATTTTTATATCACTTCAAATTTCTTGGATCTAAGATTCATAGGCAGAAGTGGAAGTGATAATAGTATTTCTATTCATTGGAAAGATTCTTGACATGTGGAATACAGAGCAAGGATATTTTCTGTCAGCGGTTCTAGCCATTGCATGACCAAGGCTTTCATTCATTTTTATTTTTCCTGCCCCAGATTCTTTCATTTTTAGGTCATAAAGAATTAAGTTACCCTCTTCAAGAAGTAACCAAGTATAATGTGTTTGCTATAATAACCACTTTGATTATTATATCATATAATGTTACTCCGATAAAGTACCAATGTCAAGTAATTTGGCTAAAAATGTAAAGTGACATTCCACCACTTTGAGCAGTCTTTGCAAAACAGAGGGAAAAAATAAATCTGTTTAAAATTCAATAAACTGGGGGTAGAGGTGTGTGTAGTTTAGCAGTAGAGTGCCGTCTCATTAGCACATGTGAGGCCCTGGGTTCAATTCTTAGCTCCTCTTCCCTCATTAATGAATATATCTGTAATTCTCAAACAGGTTTTAAGATAAACATGCTAACCCCTGTGGAATAATGAATGTTATTATTTTATAGAAATTGGTAGTTTCTTTTAAAATGTTACGGATATTGAAGCTTTCATATAGTTCAATATTTCTAATTACCTCTCCCTAACACCTTTAAAAAAGGACAAAATTGATTTACTCCTTTTTGTTATTTTCTTTTTTCACTCTTTTTCTTGCTGATATTTTCTGTTTGAAAAAGGAGCAATGTCTAAGGGATTTAAACTAGCTAAGTTGGATAGCTTTTGGTTTCTGTGGAGTAAGGAATAAACTTCATGTGAGAAGAAAACTTAAAATTCCACTATTGTCATGTATGTAAGAAATAAGAAAAAATTATTTTTAGTGTTTGCCAAAATGAACTCTGCAGACCACATATCCTAGAACTTGCAGTTCAAAATTTAAATTTGGAAAAAATTTCTTGCCACATCCTTTTATATTGATTTCCAATGGGCATTTACATATTAGAGCTAAGATACTCATCAATAAACTGTTAATTTCAGTATAATATTTAGTATTTAATTTAGGAATCTTCATACTAGCTTTATTTACTTAAATTGGTATTTGTCTTAATCTGTTTTTTTGCTATTACAGAATAGTGAGAATGGGTAATTTATAAAGAAAAGGATATTTATTTCCTACATCTCTGGAGACAGGGAAGTCCGTGGTCAAGCAACCTGTATCTGGTGAAAGCCTTCTTGCTGCATTGTTATGGTGGAAGGTAGAAGGGCAAGAGAGCACACATGTGACAAAATGTACATCTTGCACATCTACCCACATATGCACACGATTGGTCTTGGTTTTATAACCAATCTACTTCCCTAATGATGACATTAATCCATTCATGAGAGCAGACCCTTCAGGACTAAACACACCTGTTAACACTGTTGCATTGAGGATTCAGTTTTTAACCCATGGATTTCCGGGACACATTTAAAACAACAGTAATCCATGCAATTCAGCTTGAGAAAGACCAATCTAGCTACTTTATTTGAAGCCTTATAATGTTAGGTGACTTTTCCAAAGTCATAGAGCTACAATTAGGACTTACAGCCTTGCAAATTTTAAATCTTTTTATTCTTTTGTTTGAATTATTGCGTTATGAATGTGAACGTTATGCATATTGTAATCAGCATTTTTTTCAAAAGAGTATCTGTTCATTTATAACATCCCTCTTGACTTGTCTTGGTGATTATTATGACACTTCAATATTCAGTAGTTTTTCAGCTTATAAGTATTCCTTCCCTTACATCTTGAAAACCAAAAATGTCCAGAGAAGGCCTGTGTATGCCTCACTTTTTTTTCCAAGTGATCACTTTATTTTGGGTTATCTTTTGTTCTTTCCACCCAGAGTAATCCCTACAGTATTGCTCATTTTGCTTTTGATTTTATTAGTTGGCCAAACCACTTTGATTATTTTATCATAGTAAATTGTATGTCAAGATATTATTACTAGGACTAGGACTGTTCCTCAGTGGAAGAGTGCTTGCCTAGCATGTGTGAGGCACTAGGTTTGATTCTCAGCACCACATATAAACAAACAAACAAATAGATAAGTCCAATGTGTGAGGCACTAGGTTTGATTCTCAGAGTCACATATAAATAAATAAATAAAAAAGTCCATCAACAACTAAAAATAAAAATTTTAAAAGATATTATTACTATAGATTATGCATATTAATTATAAATCTTACAGTATGTGTGTCCTGATTTACATATAATGTGTATATACAAAAATATAACATAATATACATATTATAATAAGAATATAATGCAAACTGTAACATAATGTGATCTGATTATTAGTGGGAAATCCTATTTACATGGTATATTATACTGCATAATTATGTTGAAAAAGATAATGTAGCAACAAATGAATGTAAATACAACATAATTATATGTAATATTTGTTGATTTTTTTTCCTATTTGAATGTGTGCCTGACAGATATATAACATACATTTAATATTATTGTTTTTTTGTATATTATGTAATATAGAAAGAAAAAAACACATGTTTGACTCTTTTGTCTAGATTTTTAAACTTTTAGCCAGTACTGGACTTAGCTGAATAATCATTGGATAGTTTTAGTTGATCAAGTATGCTATTTTATATCTAAGTTGGAATTTTTTCAGATATTTTTAGTTGCATCAAAATGGTATATCAGCCTCTTTTTTGGTGTAATTCTTTTGTTGCCAACTTCTTGTTTGTTCCATTTTCCGATTAGTTTATTAAATATCTTTTATAAAGCGGAACAAACCTTTTTTCAAATGGATACTGATGAAAATTGGTAGTTGTCAATGCCAGTTAAAGTAGAAGTTAAAAGAATTCTGTTTTTGGATAAAATTTGCTGGAAAGAAGTTTTATTCTGTGTGTTCTAATGTCTTTTTGATTTGACATATGTTTAACTTTAAGTGGGAAAATACAGAGTAGCTTTAAATAGTCTATAAGACATTTTCAACCTTTCCTATTTTGCTCAAAAGTAGAGAAACAACTACTTTGTTTATCTGGTAAGTACAGCATGCTCTCTGCTTGTAAAGAGTCCTGTTGGTTACAAGAGTATAGGTTAGTAAGAGTAGTCTTAAGACAATTGCTTATACATAAATGAGTACATTTATAGATGGTGTGGTAGTGGCCGTCTGTATATTTGTAGGTCTTTTCCGTCCTAGAGTTGACCTAGTAAAAGTGATTTAGAAAAGTTCTTTTTCACATATCAGTAATTCCTTGAAATTTGTATTGCTTTTCTGTTATTTAAATATTTACATGAATCTCTGTAATGATACTAGGCTTGAACATATCCTCATGTGAATTTCCATATTTTAAGTGTTAAAATTAGCTTTGTGTTTAATGTTACCTAGACAGTGTTCACGTGTATCCCTTGGTGAGATTAGATTTCTATTGTTTTAGTAGTCCTAGTAAAGAAGGTTATTTCCCCCCTCTGTGTACTTAATAATATAGCTGGCTAGCTTGGCTTGCTTATATTTTTGATCCTGCCACTAGATGGCAGGAATAATAAAAGGTGGATTGAAATGCCAACTCTAGCTGTTGGCCTTAGCAACTTTGTACTTTACCTTGGTTAATGCTGAGTTTGGGTATGCATGAAGTCTTTCAATTTGTAGGACTTGCTGTGTGAAAAGATCTGGTACCTTTGTATAGCTCGTGAAGGTCTAATATCAGGGTAAAGGAGAAGGAAGAGAAAACCTTTAATCCTTGAGGTAATCATTGATATTCTATCACTTTGATTTTCACTCTTTTATTGAATTATATCCTTTGTTGTATATACTTCTTTAATTTTCTGATTGTTTTGCTATATTGACATCCATAATTGGTCATTTCTTTTGGTACCTCTAGTTGTTTGCCCGCTTACTAGTTTGAATACATTTTAACCTGGACAATTTTAGTAGTTACATGGGTAAAAACTTAGCTACACTTTACAAACAAATTCTTTAAGAGTGTCTATGTAATTCTTTTTATAAGACGTATTATTTTCCACAAGAGCCTGTTTGATGATTAGCCTTTAAAGAATAGAAAGGAGTCTGGGGGCAATAGAGCACGCCTGTAATCCCAGTGGCCCAGGAGGTTGAGACAAAGCCAGCCTTAGTAAAAGTGAGACACCAAGCAACTCGGTGAGACCCTGTCTGTAAATAAAAATACAAAAAAGGGGTAGGATTGTGACTCAGTTGTTAAATGCCCATGAGGTCAATCCCCAGTACTCGGTACCCGCCCCCCTCAAAAAAAAAAAAAAAAAAACAAACAAACAAAAAAAAAAAACAGAGAGGTGGACAGAGTGTTGGGATACAGCTTCTATGATTATGTGACATTATTTTCATAAGACTTTGTAAAATAAGCAGCTATATTGGCAGGGAGTTATAGACAGTTTCTGTGATGTTCCAGCCAAAGTCATCAGGAGATTGTTGGACCCTCAGTCCTATACCCTTAAGGAAATCAATTCTGCCAGTAACCTAAGTAGACTTGGAAGTCTTAGCCTCCAGATGAGAACCCAACACTGTCGACACCTTGATTACAGCCTTATGAGACCCTAAGCAGACAATCTAGGTAAACTGTGCCTGGACCAATGAAACTATGATATGTTGTTTTAAACCACTAAGTTTGTGGTAATTTGT
Organism: Marmota monax; assembly: GCF_021218885.2. NCBI lineage: Eukaryota > Metazoa > Chordata > Mammalia > Rodentia > Sciuridae > Marmota > Marmota monax. Next base: position 6,028,616 of record NW_026695228.1, read on the forward strand.
TATGTAAATTAACAAACCTTTCTTCCTGTCTTTGAGTGTTACTTCCTGACTTCTCTCCATCTCATGTTATCAAGAAATATTTATCAAGTACCTCTTAGGTGGCAGGTACTATGGCTACAATGGTGTGAACCCAAATAGATGTGAATTCTAATCCAGAAGGGAAAACAGACTTGTAACAAGAATGACAAATGCTGTGAAAGTCATGAGATACAAAGAGGGCATATAATAGGATTTTCAGAATTTATTCAACTTTTAAAAACTTATGCTTTCCACACTGCTTTCTGTGATGGTTAATTTTGATTGTCAATTTGACTGGATTGAAGAATATCTAGAAAATTGATACTGAGAAGTGGGGTTATTGTTGTGACTGACTGTGGTTCAGAAGCCTTTGGAATTGGCTCATGGGAATAGTTTGGAAAAGTTTAGGTGTGGAATACAGAAAGCAATAAGCAGAGCTTAAGAGTGGTTCTGATGTGGGCACAAGAGACTGATAAAAATGCAGACAGTAAAGGCCAGACTGAAGATGTTTCAGATGGAAAGGAGGACTGTGTTGGAAACTGTACAAAAGCTATCCTTGTTAAACCAAGGGCACAGAATTTGGATACATTTTGTCCATTCCATGATACTTTGTGGGAGGCTGAGTTTAAAGGTGATTGACTAGTTTATCTGGTGAATATAATTTCAAAGGCAACCCAGTATTCAGGCAGTGGCATGGATATTTCTGTCTGCTTTTTTTTTTTTTTTTTTTTTTTTTTTTGCCAGGTTTACAGCAAGAATCAGGAGTACAGATGAGAAGAGTGGAATGATTTGGAAAATTTGCAGTTTGGTCAAAAAGAAGAATGTGTAAAGATGCAGCCAAGGAGGGTGCCCTTGCTAAAGAAATTAGAGCTGTTCAGAAACCACATTTGCATAGTGACTGTAGGAAGGATGCCTGGAGGGAATCAGAAACCTGCAAGTCCATAGCTATCACTGGCTGAAGGGTTGAGTCTGTGTATGTTTCTGGGTCTTGAACTTAGTGGAGTGCTGTACCACTGAGTTTCATCCCTAGCCCTTTTTATTTTGAGCCAGTCTCACTAAGTTACCCAGGTTGGTCTGGAACTTTTGATTCACCTTTTTAAAGAAAGTCACCCCCAAAAGCCCTTCCCACCCTACACTGCCTAAGCCAACAAGGCAAAATATTCAAGGCAGCTGTGGCCAGATTAGGCCCAGACCTTGATATCATCTGCATCCATGTGATGCTGGTTTTTCAGGATGTAGAATGCAATTTACAGGAATTCCACTAATCTCCCAGGAAAGCCCAGGAGGAAAGGCCGTGTGTTGCAGATTCAGAGTACCTTGCAAGTAGTCCATGACAGGAGGATGTGTGGAGTTGTGAAAGGAAAGCTGAAGCTGCAGTGGAGAGAGACCCCAAGAAGGTAGAGGTGCCGGAAATATGGTCCATCTGCCAAGGGACGCTATACTAATAGTTGAGATTGACTTGGGTCTTGAGACTTTGTACTTGGACCTTCAAGCAGTACTATAACAGTTAAGACTTTAGGGACCCTTGGGAAAGGGCTGAGTGCATTTTGCATTGTGAGTTATCTCCCACCCCCACACTGGCAGAATGTTGTAATTTGGATTTTAGTGTTCCCTAAAGGCCCATGTGTTAAACACTCAGTCCCTGTCTTGGTGCTATTAAGACATAATGGAAATTTAAGAGAGATGGGGCCTAGTGGAAGGTCTTCCAGTTGTTGGGCACATGCCCTTGAGAGAAATGGTGGGATTTTGCCCCTTTCTCTTTCTTGCTTTGGTGCCATGAGGTAAGTAGGTTTGCTATGCCACATGTTACCACCATGATGTGCTCCTCCTTACCCCTCAGCAGAGGCCTAAAAAAATAGGTCTCACCAATCACAGACTGAAACCATCAGCCTCCTCTTTGTAAGTTGATTATCTTAGGTGTTTTGTTATAGTAACAAAGAGCTAACCACTTTTTCCCCTTTTAAAGCATATTCCTGCAATCACAAAAACTTGCTAAAGCTTTATAGTAGTAACATTATGAAAATAATGATACATGTGCATTCTTTAGCCCTTGTATCTGCTCTTTCCCTGCCTTTTTTGCTCAATAATTTATCCAGGTTTAAGTTAAATTTCAGTTGTAGAAGCCTTCCATATGGTAAGCTTTCTATGGCCTGGTCTACCCTGCTTACTAGTATCTTCAACACCCAGTGTAATATATAAGGATAAACAAAATATATAAGGATAAATAAAATCTGATATGATGGAATTGGAGTTCCTATACATTTTTGAAGGGAGTGTAAATAGTATTTATTTTGGAAAATGATTTAATATTTTTGTAAATACATGCCTATTCCATAACCTAGGAATGGAATTGGCCACAAAGTATTCACACACACACCCCCCACACCCCTAATGAAAACACATGTCCTTAAAAAGACCTTTACAAGAGTATTCATTCATATTTTGTAAGAATGTATAGCCTCCTATTATTGTCTTAACTGGAAACAACTCAAAAACCCTTCAGTAAAACTATGGATTATAGTAATAGTAAAAGGAATAAACCTCAAAAACATGTTAAGTAAAAGAAGCCAGATTCACACATATAAAAAGTAGGATTTGGACTTCAAAACATGGAAAAAAAACTGCAAATGAACAAAATAAATATATGAACAAATATTAATATGTGAAAAAAGTCAGTGTTTGAAAAAGGGAAGTGACTGGAAAGGTAAGGTGTATGTGGAGACTTTCTGGGTTGATGTTTTCAGGTGATGAGAGTGATATTATGTATACAGTTGTCAACTCATTAAATCAATATGTAAGGTCTGTTTATTTTAATGCATGTAAATTATACTTCAGATTCTTTTAAATGAGAAAGTATGAGTGAGTCATGTGTCCTTAGTACCTCATGTGTTCTGTTCTTTGCTTGATTGTATTTGCTTGTTTGTTCCTGCTACAGGATTATCAGATATTGTCAGCTCTGTGAAGTTGGGTACCAAGTTTGCCTTTGTTTCTTAATTAGAAATGTGTACTTATATGCAGAATGCCCAGGCTTATTAGTTCTGAGGTTGAAAAGTATTTGAGAATATAATTTATTCATAGCTTGATATCTATATTTTATGATTGCATTTTCAAGAAAAATATTTTCTTTATTACAGAATCTCATATTTGATGTTTTTCTTTATGGAGCTTCTTGATTTTTTTCTGAGAATTCACAAAAGACATGTAGTTAAGTATTGGTAGAGTAGTCCTGTTCCAACCATGATTAGAGATAGAATAAAGTTACATTTATAAACCAAAATTTAAAAACCAAAATTTTCTTAAATGTGATTTATTTCTTAAAACTAAATATTAATCCTAGTTCTTTTAAACTCACTTCCTGCCACCTATTCCTAATTTCTTGAGATATGTAAGAAATGGATCAGATTATTTTACTTTTTGATAGAAAAGTCCTTAAATACCAGAGCAGTTTGAAAAAGAACTAGATGGCTATATAACCATCTAATTTGCCTAATTAGTAAGATCCCTTGGTGGGTTCCCCCCCCAATGGAGATAGTATTAATTTTTATATGATATAGCGGCTAGGTCAAAAACTTGAAAAATAAGTATAGTCAGGATTTTCTAGAAACTAAAAATTGTATAACTATTGATGAAGGTAACTTGGCAGGTTTCTCAGTGCTGGTGAGTCTGATTTTTTTTTCTTTAAATAGATGCCACTGTTTATGACTTATGTTGGGAAGTCTTTTAAAAAACAATTTTGAAATTCTGCAACACTTTTATGCACACTTTTCTGGTAAGAAAATCCATATCTATCAGATTCTCAGAGATCCTCTTCCAGAAGGGTTAAACAGAGGCCTTTAACCTCTGTTTTCTGTGAGATTTTTTTTTTTTTTTTACATTGCCAGCTGCTGGTTGTGCCAACTTTTTAGAAACAACAAAACCTAAAGTTGACAAGACATTATTCCATATTGAACATTTGCCTGTACTAAAAACACTGTCAAAGTATATTTGATAGGTTTGTTGTGTCCCCTTCTTTTCTTCATTGTTTTTTACTCTTTCTGATCTTTTTGGCTGCAGAACTATAACATTTTGCTTCTGTGTTCCAAACCATTCTAGTTAACAGCTGTAAAAATGAAGAAGAAATACTCCCTTTAGCATATCTGATTTTTTAATGGAATCTTTAGTCATAATATACTTGTTCTCAATTATAATATCAATTTTATGGGGAATATGAACTTCTTGGCAAGATGTTAAGGAATGCCAGAATCTGAAACCGTGTGGCGACATGCATATCTTGTCACCTACCTGCTAACCTAATCTGCCTTAACTCTCCTATTTCTAATATTGTCATTATTCTTGGGGTGGTAGATACCCAATTTTAAAAACCCATGAAAGGGAAAAAAATAATATGATTTTTGCAAAAAGTTAGTTACGATAAACTTCATATTTTAAGAAAATTCACAATGTAGACTCACTACATTTTGATACCCATAGTCAGTTTTAGTTTAAGAACATATACCTTTAGCCAGGTGCAGTGGCACATGCCTGTAATCCAAGCGACTGAAAAGACTGAGGCAGGAAGATCAAGTTCAAAGGTATCCTTAGCAACATAGTGAGCCCCTAAGCAATTTAGCCAGAAAAATGTTTCAAAAAAATAAAAAGGGCTAGGGATATGACTCTGTGTAATGGCTCTTAGAATTTGAAATAACATTGGCTTATGGGCTTCAGAGATATATATGTGTGTGTGTGTGTGTGTGTGTGTGTATATATATATATATATATATATAAACTTCGGTAAAACAAATGTTTTTTGTATTAATAATAATTTTAACATTCAAGTCATCTAAAAAATATCCATTGTATGATAACTGTGTGCCAGGTACAGAGTGTGGGATATAAACCGTCTTTGTTGTAATGGAGCTTATTTTGCAAAAAGGGAAACAACAGAACAAAAGGATCAAGATAATGTTAGTAATAAGGCCATGAAAAAATAGAGTAATATGCTAGCTAATATCTGGGTGTACTTAACGAGTATAGTTATGAGGCTACCACTATAGATTTGAAAGTAAAAGAAAGCCTTTTGAGGTGATATTTGAGCTAAAACCAGAATTTTCAAGTTAGGCATGTGAAGATCTGGGTTAAGTGCATTCCTCCAAGTAGAAATAAGCTTAGTATGTTGAAGGAACAAAAATAATGTGCCTGTAGCCAGGATATAGTTTGAAGTGGTTGTGTTAGGATAGGATTAAGTCAGTTACTAAGATTGGTAATTGTGAAAATTAAACCCTTATTGAGATGCTTTTTTCTTTTTTAGCTTTTTATTTTTATTTATTTATTTATTTATTTATTTATTTATTTATTTATTTATTTATTGTGTGTGTGTGTATGTTTTGTTCCTTTGGTTTTGAGATGGGATCTTATTATGTTGCTCAGGTTTGTCTCCACTTCTGGACTCAAGCGATTCTCTTATCAGCCTCCCAAGTAACTAGGAGTAGCTGGTTTACAGACACATGGTACCATGCCTGGCTGCAGAGATTTTTTTTTTCCTTCTAAATAATGCAACAAAAATTCATATGTCTACAGGAGATGTTTTTCATTTCTGTATACAATACTAAGTGGTTTTGTGAGTTATATAGAGAACTGATGAAAGACTTTAGAGACCAGACCATACAGGGACCCACATAGGACCGAGAAAAGGATGTGGAGTATTCTCTGAATGAAAATTTAATTAAGCTAATTGCACTTTTTTGTTTAATTTTAATTTTTTTGTTCAATTCTCAATTGAAACCAGGTTCTTCTCCTGCTAGGCAAGTGCTATACCACCAGCTTCCAGGTACACACTGTTTATTATCCTTTACCTGAGTAATATATTTCTTTGGAAAAATGTTTACTGTACTAGACTGGGAATGTTACATATTTTACACAACTCGTAACTGCACACTAGCACTAAATCAGTAGAGTTGAGGAAAATTTTTGTTAGGTTGGATAATATACAAAATATTCTAGCAGAGCTTTAGCAAATACTTATGAAACTTACTCTATACCAGGCACTGTGCTTGTTGCTGGGGACTGGAAGATTGGTTTTTTCATATTTGCCTAGAGCCTAATCATGTGAGCTTGGTTCCTTACTTTGCTCTTTGCATGACCTCAAGCAAATGACTAAACCTCTCTGTGCTTTTGTTTCACATAATTCTTGAGAAGGAAGGATAATGCCCATCTCAGTAAGTTGTCATGATGATTAAATGAGCTAATACAAATAAAGGTAGTTAAACAGTGCATAATGTATAATAAGCACTCATTGGATATTAAATGTTGGTTTTTGTTTGTATCATTTGCTTAAGGTAAAGGAGATTCCAAGTCTCAAGGACTTTCTAATACATGGCAGAGGCAAATTGAGAGGAACCAGTAAATTAATGCTATTTAGTATATATATATATATGTGTATATATATATATATATGTATGTGTGTGTATATATATATATATATATATATATAATATTATATTTTTAAATGGTTAGTGCAAAGTGCAAAATCCAATTAGGGCTATAAAGGTGGGAGTGCTGACTTCTATCTGAAAAGATAGTTAAGATTTAGGAGTAGGTGTCTTTTGAGTTAGGTTTTGAAAGGTAGGTGTGGGAGGATATAGAAGGAATACTTGCTTTTTAGTAGTAACAAAATGGCTTATCCAATGGTATACAAGTATGGAGAAGCATTAACAGTACATGTTTAGGGAAAACTCAGAAGTTGGGAATATATGGTGAGAAAAAAGTAGGAAGGGGCCACTTCAGGATAGAGCCAGAAAAGGGAGTTTTAAAAACATAAGCACTTTACCTTATAGATTTGGGGAGACAACTGAAGGATTAGAATAGCTAACTAATAGTTCATTTTAGAGAGAAAATTCTGTTTTGTGTAGGATGTATTGGAAGTAAGAATAGAATACTGGAAGCCAGGAAGCCTGTAAAAAGACAAGTGAGCTAGATAGATAAAATAAAAGGCCTTAAATAGGGTGGAGGGAGTTTAAAAGATGATTTCATGGGACAACTGAATCTAAGATGTCTCCCAAAGAGCTGTGATAATGGTAACATTTTAACTAGAATAGAGAGCAGGGTTCATAGTGGAGGGCAAAATTTAAAATGAGTGCAGTTATAAATTACTGTTGAGCATGAGGTGCCTGTGGGCTGTTCAAATATATGGATTTAGAATCTGGAAAGGGAATTGTGTACTTGGGAGTTACATGTGTTAGTTAAAGTTCAGGGAATGGGCACCGGAAGAGAGGAGAGGTTATAGTGAAAAGAAAATGAAGAAGACCAAGTCTTGATGTCAACATATGAGTATAATCCTGAAATATTTGTGAAGTACAATAACATTATATTAGGACTATGCTATTTCTAAAGCATTCAGTAGAACAGAGAAGTCAATATTAGAAAAAAGGGCAGAAGTTAGTTTCAGGCATAGAAAACATAGTACACAAACATTGAGATGCTTGCCTTGGGTGAAGTGTGCCTCATTTGGAATTTTGGTGTTCAGGTGGTGTCCCTTAGGACAGAGCCAAGTTTTTATTTAGTTTATCATAGATCTCTAATATATGTTAAAATATTAGAAGTATAACATTTTTCTGCACTAGATTAATCAGAGATTTTTCTAATAAAGCTGATCATGTTGAAATAGGATTTCTTTAGGAAGGAATGTAAAACTCTGAAATTAGAAAAATAGAGCTTTTTCATGAAGCCAGTATCTTCTTAAAAGACGGGGCTTTTTCTTCTTGAATTTTCATTGTATGGTTTTTGCTACTATGTATGAAGAAACAAAAACTCTTTTATGGAGGACCTAGAGTAATGCTGGAAGTGGAAGAGATTCAAAGAATGAATAGAAGTCATAAGGTGTTGAAGATGGTTTTTACTGGTCAAGCAGTACTTAATAAAAGATTTCCGGCCATGTTTATAATATGTTATCTATTATCAAAGAGTTGAAATCTGAAATGCTAAAATAAGACATGTGTTGGATTTTTTGTTTCTGAAGTAACTGAAGAAAGGGCATTAACTTCAAGGCTTATAAGTTATATCTCAACAAATTTTTAACGTTTTTTTTTGTTGTTGTTGTTTATATGTATTTTAAACATATGCCAGGGGCTGGGGATGTGGCTCAAGCGGTAGCGCGCTCGCTGGCATGCATGGGGCACTGGGTTTGATCTTCAGTACCACATAAAAATAAAATAAAGATGTTGTGTTCACCGAAAACTAAACAATAAATATTTTTTAAAAATGCCAGTGTTTTTCAAATATTTAACTTTTGAACTCTTTTCAAATGAGAGTTTTATATAAAGAGCTCAGTAGATAAACAAATGTGGATTAAGTAAGATGGTATTTGTTACTTCCATTCAAAAGTGTTTATCTATTCTGGTATTCCACTCTTGTCAGAAAAGTAGTTCTAGAGGAGGTCTTTGGAATCCCTAAGGTACTGTGAACAGTCTGAGATCCACTTTTAAAGTTCATAGTACCTAGAAGGTAGTAGAAATGATTACATACCTTGATTGCTGCATTGTTTTTTATAAGAATGTGGATGATGGAATCAAAGTTTCCCAGTTTAGATCCCATCTTGGTCACTTCATTACTGTATGACTTTAGACAAGTATGATAACATATTTGTGCCTTAGGCTAATCATCTAAATAGTATCCTACCTCAGGTTTGTGTGTATGATGACGGAATGAAAAATGTTTTTATTCCAGTGCCTAACAAATATTTAAGAGTATTGATAATGACTGAAAGTAAGTAGTGTTCAAAACACATCTCATTACCACTGTCCCTCTTTTCAACTTTTCTTTTGCTTCATCACACCAATTCTCCTACTTCATGATTTCTGCACTTGCATGTTTGCCTAGCACAGCTCTTTGCCCTCTTTGGCTGCCTCCATCCTTACATATGTCTCATAGTTGATGTAAACTAGATGCCTAACAGAACATGGTATGTATTACTTGCTCAAGGAATTTTTTTAAAGAAATAAATGATTTTTACTTTGTAAAAATGAAAACAAAACAATGCTAGATATCAGCTTAAGCCAGATGTTTTAAATGGTTAGGTATCAAGATCCAGTAGAAGAAAAATACAGAGGTAGCTCTTTGTGCCTTTCCTTCCTTGTTTATACAATAGCCCTCCTTGATAAGCAAGTTAGTACCTAGTGTTTGTTTACCTAGAGAAATAATATAGCATTTGTTGGATAAGCCTTAAAACAACTCAAAATACTGTTTAAACCATTATGTTTTTGAATACAGTATTGTACCAGTCATTCTTTGTCAGAACTCAAGAACCTGTAGAGGCACATGCCATTCTAATGTTGTCAAACAAGACTTTCTGGGAGTCTTTGAAAGGTAGACTGTCAAATTGACACTGTCTTCTATCTACAGGAGACAGTCTGCACCCTCACTTGGAGTCCATGTATCTTTATTTTTAATTCAGGAGGGGGGGAAAAAGATCAAACACAAAAAAACTTTAGCTAACCTGGTTTCTTGACTCAAAGCAATTAGAACCCTGGGGTGATTCAAGGTTTTGCCTAGCCATAAGGGGACTGTGTTGACACATAGTGGTACTTGGTGTGGTATTCCACCCCTCCCCCATCTTCCCTTTTGTCCTCCCTTTTCTCTTCTACCTTTCTTTCTGTTCTTTATCACTAGCATCATTGAGCAAAGTTGCTTTCCTCCCTTTTCTTAATTTTATTTTCCTTTCTGGTTCCGATTGATTTTTTTCTTTGTCTTTCTTGGATTTGTGACTTGTGATCTTGTGAACTGAACATGTATGGATATGGGATGTGTTTGCCTTTAATCACCCCTATATTTAGCCTGCTCTTTCATTGACAGAAGGTTTCCTTTTGTTTCTTTTTTTGATTATTTCCTACTCAATCTGTTTTGTAAAGCCTAACTTCTATACTTCTGAGGTTACTTTTGTGTTCAAAGTATACTTATCTTAGATTATAGAAGAATGTAATATAGAAGTGAAGAGTATCAACTATTAAAGTTGATAAGTCATTTTAATGCTGGTGTTATGAAAAAGCAACACCTCTCACGCATCCCCTCAAAGAGCAAAGCAGAATTGATTCATTTATGTGTATGCATTTGGTAGATCATTTTAGAGAAATAATATTTGAGAAAAAAGACTGAACTGACCCTGATGATACTTAATTTTCTTCAGCACATTTATTTGAGCTAAAAGTTTCATTTAGCTATAAATTAAGAGAAACTTTTATTTCTCAGATTTTCTAGTTCAGGTTCTACTATATGCCATATTATGTTGAAGATTACCTCAGTAGTAGAGTGCTTAGGCATGAGGCCCTGGGATTAAGAACCTGGGGTATATGCTTTAGGTTAATTTTCAGGCTGAGACATATTAAAGGGCATATTATAAATAGATATTTTGCTTCAGTACATTATCATTATTGTGATATTTCTTAGGTGGTTTTTTGAGTGTACATTCAGTATTTCAGTGTGATATAAGATGAACTAAATAAATCTTAATCCAGATGTTTTAAATGGTTAGATATCAAGATCCAGTAGAAGAAAAATACAGAGGTAGCTCTTTGTGCCTTTCCTTCCTTGTTTATAAAATAGCCCTTCTTGATAAGCAAGTTAGTACCTAGTATTTGTTTACCTAGAGAAATAATGTAGCATTTGTTGGATAAGCCTTAAACCAACTCAGAACTGTTTAAACCATGATGTTTTTGAATACAGTATTGTACCAGTCATTCTTCATCAGAACTCAAGAAGTATAACCGTTTTTTGTATAAATGCAATTCTAGTATTTACTAATCTTTTCTTGCTATATTAGGAGACAGGCACTTGGAATTTTCTTGGCTTTTGTAAAGTTTGTTGGGGTGAAAAATAAACTAGAGGCTTTACAAGGATTTAGGGGGGAAAAAGTAGCTTTTAGCAAATTCTGTATTCTTTTGTTTCCTATAAGTAAAAGCAATTATAATACAGTGTATTTTAATATCTAATAAAACAATACATTTTAGAAGACAGTACAGTTTATATATATTTAGCTTCTTTATAAAAGTGAGTCTTATAATAATTCTTTGCAATATGTCTATTTCTCTTCTCAAATTAATCACTTTTTAATTCTTTCATCCCAGGTTCTTACATGTTTACTTCTTTTTGAGAAGTAGTTTAATTATTTATATGCCACTTTCAGAAATGGAAAAACAGTTTATGTGAAACTTATTTTTTCTCTTTGAGTAAGTCTTTCTTTCATACATTATTGGAATTGCAGGTTGGCTTTGCATATATAATAATTATCAACTTTTGTCACATACTTGATAATAAATTCTTTTATTATAGTTAAAATACTTAAAGTTGCTCTGATCACATTAGCAAAAGGAAGGTTATGATAATGTTATTGGACTCTTTTTACTACTATGTTTCTCTTTTTTTAATTTTAGTATTTACTTTGGCTGCTAACTTTTAATGTCATTTTTGAGCCAACTCACCTAGTTTTACTTGGGGAAAACTTATAATTTGTGGGTGGGGGGAGTCTGTGTGTATATGAAATTTCCCATAATAAAAACTTTACACATATGTATGTAGTTTTTATTGTGTTTTGCTTTTTGTGTGCCAAAGATCAAACTCTAGGGCCTTGTGCTTGCTAGGAAAATGCTCTACCATTGAGCTATATCCCTAGCCATGTATATACTTATTAAATTCTATAAGTTTTATATATACATACATGTCTATTAGATATATACATGCACATATCCGGTTTTCTTGGAAAAGTTCAATTGTACAGGAAAGTAGAGCTAATGTTACAGCGACCCTTTATGTATATATCACCCAGCTCCAATGATTATAAATATATGGTCTTATGTATAACACTTTCCCCCAACTATTTAAATAATTTTTAAAAATATGTGACTTGGGGGCTCAAGTGGTAGAGTGCTTGCCTAGCATGGGCGGGACTCGGGTTCGATCCTCATCACCACATAAAAATGAAGGCATTGTGTTGTGTCCATTTACACCTAAAAAATTAATATTAAAAAAAATATGTGATTTGGACATGCCAAAATGAAAAACTACTTTCGTGCACAGTTGCTTTAGTTTTTGAAGAAGGGAATAGAATACAAAAATTTAAGGTTTGTTAATAAGTAAATGTGCCAAGAAGGAATCATACAATAAACATTACTTGGGTGTGGTGATACATGCTTGTAATCCCAGCGATTTGGGAGCCTGAGGTAGAAGGATGGCAAATTCTAGGCCATCCTCAGCAACTTAGCAAGACTCTGTCTCAAAATAGAAAGGGCTGGGGTAGCTCATTGGTAGAGCACTCAAGTGTGAGGCATTGTGTGTTCAATCCCCAGTACTGAAAAATAAACAAAATTAAATAAACATTAATTGAATCTTATGAGGGAAGTGCTGGGAACTATGAGATACCTCCAGAGTACAAAAATCACTAAGAAGATATTCCACTGTGAGGTAAACCTAGAATAGAGGTTCCCACATGATGTTTTGAAAGCACAAATTAACGTGGACTTGCAGAAGCTGGGTAGAATAAAATATTAGAGAAAGCATCTTTATGAATAATTATAAGCTTCAGGTATGAGATGATTGCATGAAATGGGGAGAATAAAATACATGGTTTTGGCAGGTTTCTAGATAGGCAAAACAAAGATCTGAGAAAAAAGACTATGCTAAAATTGCTCAAAAGAGGGTATGATTAAAACATACATTCCATTTTTCATTATTTTCTGTAGTAGAAAAGAGTAGTTGTATGTCTCTTATTTGTTTTGCGTGACTTTTTTTCTTTTCTTTTTTCTTTTTGGTGGTGCTGAGAATTGAACCCAGGGCCTTGTGCATGTTAGGCAAGCACTTTACCAACTGAGCTATATTTCTTATTTAGTTGTAGATGGACACAATATCTTTATTTTGTTTATTTATTTATTTTATGTGGTGCTGAGGATTGAATCCAGTGCCCTCCACATGCTAGGTAAGCGTTCTACCACTGAGCCACAACCCCAGTCTCTCATATTTTTTTTTTTTAATTGGAATTTTAGTGCTACAACTGAGGCATCCTGGAAATTTGCATAAAAAAATAAAAACTATTCTTTTTGTAGTGAGAACTGAATCTATCACAGATTTGTGTTATGTTATAAATCTAGTTTTGGGCACTTCCAGTTTAATATTTATAAACATGATGAAGAATTATTATGTAGTCACTTGATCTTAAACCAGAATTTTTTATGAGATCCAAAGCAAACTTTCATATCATTTAGTTGAAGAATATTATTTAACCCCAAGGAAAACTTAAAAAAAAAATTCTTTTATGCATATCAGTCAAGTTTTGTACAAACTTAAGTCTGAACTTAATTTCTGTTGTCTTTTGAGTTCATGAACATTTTATTTGAAAAAAGATACTACTTTAAAAAGTATCCAGGAACTTACTCCATTTTGGAATTTATGTTGTTTATCTTTGTTAACTAAGTTTTACTTTGAACAAAATTGATATTTATTTGTATTTGTATTCTTGTTTAAATGTGCTTTGTTAACTAAGTTTTACTTTGAACAAAATTGATATTTATTTGTATTTATATTCTTGTTTAAATGCGTATATACACATAAATATACATACACACACATATATATATACATATATTTGTGATTGAAAAAATTGGCAGTTATAAGGGATGTCAAAAGGATAGAATGATGGGGGTGAAATACTACTTCTTATAAGTAGAACATTAAAAACTTGAAGTTTGTGAAATAGTCTAGATATCTCTGTTTTTAAGACACATGGATATTTTTTTCAAATTTTAAATTTAAAAGAATCTGGTGATAAATTACTAGAATTAGTAAACATGCAAGTTGTCTGGTTACACAGTCAATGTAAAAGTATCAACAGATTCCTGTCAACATGTCAAATTAAAAAAAAATAAATCATGCTAGCATTAAGGTGTGATTAATTCTAAGCAAACATGTTCAAGACCTCTAACATGAAATTATATACTTTCTGGAGAGACATAAAGAAGACCTAAAAAGAGAGAGAATCTGACCTAAATCAGTAAAGGAGATAATCTTACGGATTCATGGATTGGATGTATCTACATTATAAAGGTGTTAACTCTCCTTAATTGATTTGTAGAGTAAGTGAAATATCAGTTAAAAATCCTGCCAAATTTTTTGGGTAGAATTTATTTTAAACTTTCTGTGGATATTCAAAGAGACAAAACAAAAAGCACCAAATAAAAATGTTCTACCATATGTCAAGATTTAATTTAAAATTGTAGTAATAAAGATAGCATAATATTGTTGCAAGGACAGAGGTAAATAACATTTGGATGGAATATAGAATCCAGAAGCTGATTCAGACATTAGTAAACCCTAAATAGAGGTGGGACTATAGAAAGATGGAGAAAATAGTTATTTCAATAAATGATGTAGCAAATATAAGGAGGAAAACAATTAAAACTGAATCCCTATTTGCACTACATATAATAATCAATTTCAAGTATATTAAAAACTGAAGAAGAAAAGCTTAAACTATAAATTCTCCAATGGAGAAAGAAATTGGATATCCTGATGATCTTGGGGTTACAAAGGATTTTTCCCCGAAGAAAAATACTAGCTCTGTCATAAAAAGTGATAAATTTAGGCTTATGTCAAGAATTTCTGTTCCTTAAGTACCATTAAAAATGAAAAAAAAAAAAAAAAAGTCCTAGAATGAGGGAAGGTTACAACTCATAAAACTTGACAAAACAGCCCTGGTGATGATGTCTGTAATACCAGCTATTATGGAGGCTGAGGCAGGATGACTGCAAGTTTGAGGCCAGTCTGCAACTTAGACCCTGTCTCAAAATAGAGAGGACTAGGTTGTAGTGCAGTGGTAGTGCTTCCCTGGGTTCAATCCCCAGTACCACAAACAAATAAACCTGACAAAAGAATAGTACTCACAATATATGAAAAGTATTCAAATCAACCAAAAAAAAAAAGTGCAAAGTACTTAAAAAAAAATTTCTTTTTGTAGTTGTAGGTGGATAGAATGCCTTTATTTTATTTATTTTTTATGTGGTGCTGAGGATCAAACCCAGTGCCTCACACATGCTAGCAGGCGCTCTGCCACTGAGCTACAGCCCTATCCTGCAAAATGCTGATCACACTCCTCCCCACCCCAGGATGCATTATGGAAATGCAAATCAAAACTACAATGAAATATCAACATAGTCACTATTGGCAAAATTAAGAAACTTGATAATCCTAAATGTTGATGAGAGATTACTAAACGAATCTTGGGTGAGTATTTATTTATGTATCACCACAGGCAGGTAGTTAACTGTTGACCAGGGCAACTGATTAGTTGAGTGTTGTGTATAGGGTGGGGCATGAGTTTAGGGTACTGAGTTGTAGGTTCAAAAAGAAAATAGGGGACTGGGGTTGTGGCTCAGTAGTAGAGCACTCGCCTCCCACCTCCCATGTGGAGACCCTGGGTTAGATCCTCAGCACCACATAAAAATAAGTAAACAAAATAAAGACATTGTGTCCATGTATAACTTTAAAAAGGGCGGGGGATCACTACTAGCTGAAAAAGCTAAGTGAAATAAGAGTGTATTGCGCTTTATAGTCTTGTCATTTCATTTTCAGGATATAAGATGGGAAAGTCATAGGCTGCTGAAAAGAACATTTATAGAAGTGGGTAGAAAACTGGGCCAGAAAATAATAAAGAAGGAATAGTGACAATTCAAGTAGGAAGAAGTTATCTGAAAATTAAATAGCATGGTTATGTAGGGATCTGTAAGGGAGTTGTGGGAGCCTGAAAAAAAAAATGGGTACCAGGAATGACTTGATCATAAGGATAAACTAGGACTAAACACAAACTACTTTCATTTCTAATTTGCTTTTTGGTGTCCTAGCTAGGTTTTCAATAGAATCATAATGGGTTAGTTAACTTTTTAATTGTAGGCTTGAATCTCAGGAAATGTATAGTTAAATTGGTTATTTAACTTTGGGACCTATTTAATGTTAGCATCTGAGGAAGTGATTGGATCTCATCTCCATTTAAAAGCATTATGGAATCAGTTATTCATTCAGCATTTATTAAGAGGGTTGAACTATGTACTATGCTGGTGTTGGGAGACTCCATGGTACCTCCTCCATAGAGGTATTGAAAACAAGTGTGAAGTTGGTATTCCTGGCAAGCAGTAGGAAGAAAAGAAAAATACACTGAACCTTTTCTGATAGGTACAGGTTCTTTTAGAAATGTGCTGAAGTGTAAAGGGTGCGTTAACCAGACTGAAAGGGTGGCAATAGTGATGTAGGCATAGGGGATTCAGTCTAAAGATTCTGTGAAAGGAGGGGAGGAGGTGATTCTAGAGGACTGAAAGATGGGTGTATGGAAAGTAGGATAGTAGAATGGTATGAGATAAGACTGTATCTTATCTATGTATGAGCTAGAGAAAGTATAGTTTCAACCATTATGTTAAGAAGTCGAGGTTTTTTTCTCTTTAATGTTGAGAGCTAGGTAGACTTTGTATATATAGTTCAAGTTGAGAGTCAGATTATGCTCACTTTTGCATTTTGAAAGGACCTTCCTTCTGTGGCATGGTACACAGATTGGGGAATTAGAAGATTGACAGAATAGATGAAAGGTGACCAGGTAGAAACTATTTCAGTAAAAGACATTAGCTTGGATTGGAGTCCTAGTAACAGAGTAGAAAAATAGTGGACAGATTTACAAAGTATCTAGAAAGTAAAGTGACAGCCTTGTTAGGATTTGTGTATAGGATGTAAAAGAGAAGGAACTCTGAAGGATGACTCCTAAATTTATTTATTTTTTAAGTTAGGCAATAGAGAACATAATGTAGACATAGTGTGTGTATTTGTATTGAAGGTGTATGAGAAGCGTCTGATGGTGACATTAGTTGGATGTTGAGTTTGAGATGCCTTTGTGACATTCAAGGGGGAAAAAAGCACATACGCAGTTAGATAATGCTAGTTTGAACATGAGAAGAAAGGTCTAGGTGGGGAAATGTTAAGTCAGGAGCTAAAGGCCTGGGTGTGACTGATGTCTCTTGGGCAGAGATTTTAGAATGTACAGAAAGCAGAAATGGGCACTGGAGAGGTGGTGGGCAAAAAAAATCAGGAGACTACTATAGTCATAAAAGTCAAAGGAAGAGAGTAATTTGGTAAAGAGGGAGAATTATGTAAAGTCGAAAATGAAAAATACTCCTAGAAAATTTTGATGAAGTTGGGATCACATAGTTCCTGTTTTTAAAAACATGTTGTTAATCACATTTTGGGGTAAGTTTATTAAAATGAATAATTAGGTTGAAAATTTAAAACCTCAATTCTTGCCATTATCCTATAATTAAAATATTTTCACAAGTTTTGGAGGTATTACTTACTCTGTGTGTACTTATTTTCCTGTGGTGATTCTCTTCCTTCTGTAGTTTATTTATTGTTTATGAGCTCATCAGGGATGTTTAGGGGTTTTGTTTGTACTGTTATTTAGGTGTTGGAGTCTGTTTTTGATGATAGTTTTGTGGCTTAAGGATTCCTTATAAATTTAGACTGTACTCTTATGCATATTACAAAGGTTAGGTCTGCTTTTTTGTGGGTCTTTTTTTCCTTCAGAAAAATATGTCACTTCTGTGGTGGTGGATAAATCATTTTCCATCTTCTTTTACTGTATAGACTTTCCGTGGCCCTGTCTTTATAAGCAGAATAAATTCTTTATTCAGAAACAAAGTAGTTTGGATTTCCCATTCTAAGTTTAGCTTAGGTAAATACTTTTTTAGGTGGGAGGGTAACAATCCTAGTATTGTCTTAGTCATTCATGTTACTGACAAAAAAAAATTATTGTTTTATTTAAAATTCTGATTTTAAAAATTCTCTCCAAAATTTTGAATATATTACGGCACTGTCTTATAGCATCTAGTAGTTCTGCTGAGAAAAATATAGTATTAATCTGATGTTGTTATTCCTTTATAGAAAATCACCTTTTCTCTGAAGAAATGATTTTAAAGTACTTTATCCTTAGCATTTTGAAATTATTGGGTTTTGTGATCTCTGTTATAATTCATTCTTTGTAAAAATATTTATTTTTTAGTTGGACACAATATTTTTATTTGATTGATCAAAACCAGGGTCTCACACATGCTAGGCGAGTGCTCTACTGCTGAGCCACAACCCCAGCCCTATAATTCATTCTTTACTTTTGTCCAATAGACTGTTTAACCTAGCTTTGATTTTGTTTATCTCAACAACTTTGCCATTCACAAATCATAAATCTGTTTCATTAATTCTAATAACAGTACCTTCTAAGTACTTCAAATTGTTCACTATGTTATTTGTTGTTCACTCATTTTAGCTACCTTATGATGTGGGTGATATTGTTATCTCTGTTTTACAGATGAAGAAGGTAAGGCACAGAGAGCATAAGTAACTGGTTGGTTCAGTAGAGTCACAGCAAGATAAGCTAAGGTTCAAAATTAGGCAGTGTGACTCTAGAACCTGGACTTCTGACATCCAGGTTATACTTGTATCTCAGTCTACTGTAAAGGTTTTCTTCTTTCTGTTTCCTAAGATGATATTCTTTTTGCTAATTTTGTTCCTTACCTCTCATGGTGCTTATTTTCTCAAATGTTTGATTTTTAGGGTGTGCTCTTATTAGTATTTCATAAGTCTGTCTAAAAGTGCTACAAAATTGGCATGTAGTGATTGTTGTGGAGTTATGTTTTGCTGTTGGGAAAAATGTGTCAAACTGATTGGGGGCATGAGGATTTTCTGTGTATCTTGTGTGTCTAGCATTGTCCTACCTCTTACCTTATTTGACTAAAAGTAATTTCTTTTTAAGGCCATACGTATTCATGTTTTATAGTGCTATTTATTCTTATTTGTTTAGTACTATTATAGTTTTTCTTTTTGTAGTTTTTAGTGGTAAAGATATTTGGCAATTATGTTATATGCTGCTTATTTCATTTTTTAAATATATTTTTTTATTTTTATGTTTTTAATTTAATTTTATTTATATGTGGTGCTGAGAATTGAACCCAGTGCCTCATACATGCTTGGCAGCTCTCTAAGCCCTGTTTATTTTATTTTGATGCTATCTTTGTCTATGGTTTTAATTTTTTGAGAGTCGTGGACTGACTTGTTCCTATAATGAATTCTATTGAGTTACCACTTTTTTCACTCAAATTGTAACCCTCTGTCCTAGGTCAAGGAGTGACCACATATTAACTTGAGCCTTACTAGTTCTGTAGGCATAGTTTCTTGGGGCGGTGTGTGGGGGGGTGCTTTTAGTAATATTAGAGATATAAGTGTATTTCTTTACTTTTTAGGTAATTTATCTATTTGAGTTGGAGAAAAATACTATAAAAATATATATGTATAGCCACAAAATTTAACATAAAGAGCTATTTTTTTCTGTTAATTGGTTTTATAACATTGTTTTTCTCTTTTCTCTCAGGTTTAACTATAGATCAACACATCATCTTGCATCTCATGGGTTCTATGAATTTTTAAATTGGTTTGATGAAAGAGCATGGTATCCACTAGGAAGAATAGTAGGTGGTACTGTAAGTATATTAGTAGTTGTTTTTATTAATTGTAAAATTTTATGGTTACTTATGTAAATTGTTAATTGCTAAAGGGAAAGAGTTTCTTGAAAACTTTGTATAATTTACAACATTTTCTGTGGCTAATTACCCAGTATTTTCATAGATTCTTTTCTTGATAAATTTTCTCCCAACCTGTTTTTGTTTTGGGGTTAGTTCACAGTGGCCACTATTTCTAAATGGTAGAGGCTAGATAGGGATCTACTGTCACAGTGTATCTCAAGTTCAGATTGTTTTATTCTATTCTGTATCTCAAGTTTAGATTGTTTTATTCTATTCCGTAGCAACTTGGTTAATATAATTTAAGAATTTTGAGTATAAGAATTTTAAAGAGAAGGTGAAAGACAAGGCAGCTATTGAGGAAATCTTTGTTTGATTTTTTTTTTTCTTCCCCTTGATCAGTTTCACCAAAGGTTTGTCAGTTTCATTAAGTTTTCTTCTTAATCCAGAGAAACTTTGGCACTGTTGATTATCTGTTATATGTTTATTTTCTGTTAACTTCAATTTTTCTTCCATTTCTTTAAGTTTATTTTAATGTTCTTTTCCTGGTTTTTTGAGATGATCTGCTAAGTAATTTTCAAATTTTCTTTGTGTGAAAAGCTGTACTTTCACACTAATTACTATACTGTATCATGTTCTTCCATAAGTTTTGTTGTTTAGTATTTTCATTATCATTATGTTATTTTTTTTTAACTCTTGGGTTATTTCAAATTGTATTTAACTTCTAAACATAAGAAGATTTCACAGTTATCTTTCTTGATATTTCAAATGTTTTGCTGTTATACAACAAATTGTGTACAATTTGAACCCTTTAAATTGAGAAATTGTTTTGTGGCCTAGGATATATTCACACTTTGCATATGTCCTCTCTATTTAGAAACAACATGTTTTCCATTATAGTAAGGTGTTCTAATTTGGAGCATCTTATCCTGATGTAAATAGAGATGAAGACACACTAAAGTAATTGTGATAGTCTCCATTGTGAATTAGAGAGGTATTAAATGGTAGCGGTGATGGTCAATGTCTATTACCTGTAGTTCTTATGGTGCTAATCTTACAGGCCTGATTGATGGCTATAATTTGTTTCCTTCAATTTTATAACTTTTTATCTTGAATTCATCTTCACTGGAGGCCTGTTGTACTTGTACTTAAGGAGTCCTGGGATTTAGGGCCAACCCTGTAATAATCTTTGTCTTCAGATCATTAGGGGTTTCATCACTGGTTTTAGAACATTTTTAGAGGTTATTTCTCAACTTAAGATTTCTTAAACCTAATGTTATAATAAATTTGGAACCTGCATTCACACGTTTCAGTGAGTTTTTTATTTCTCCTTTAGGACTTAGTTTCTGTTCAAAGCTGTGGAAGAAAGGCAAAGTTCCTTACTGCTTCACTTGTTGGATGAGTAGAATTTGTCTAGTTTAGTTTCATGAACAGGACCTGACTTTGTGCTGAGAATAAGGTCTCTCTGATCCTTCTGTTGGGTGAAAACCCTCTGACCCTAGTTCCTGAGGTCTCTATCAAGTCTGGGTTGTTGGTCCCCCCCACCGCTTCTTTTCCTTCCTTTTATGGGCTACCATAACATTAGTACCTACTTTGAATTTCATCTATATTTTTGATCTCTGGAAAATTGCCTTGTTTTTTAATTGAATGTGGCTTTGTTTGTTTGTTTCTGGGATTTTATTTTTTTGTTTTGGGTCCTTCCATGTAGTACTTTTATGTATTTTAGTCTGTTAGCTGTTGCTCAGTTGGCCATATTATATGGACATATTGAATTATCTTAAGAAGTGTTTTCACATTCATTTCCATTTTCTTACATGATTGCTGACAAAATCATATAGTGGGACCTAGTGTTGAATGTGAAATGAAAGAAAATTTCTGTTTTGTAAGAATGATGATAAATTACTATATTTTTTCTTCCTTCCTTGAGTCCCTTTCTTCTTCCATGCATTAGTTAGGTATTGAGGATCCACTTTGTCCCAGTTATTATTCTTAAAACTGTGGGGAAAATTCTTGCCATTCTGGAACTTATGTTATTGTGAGAGTGGGCACTTAATAGTTGATAAATAGTATGTCAAATGATGACAAGTGTTACAGAGAAAAAGCAAGGGAGTGAGTTGAAGACTATAGGGCAGGGGGATTTGCAATTTCAAATAGTATAGTCAAAATATGGAATTTATAATTTTATCTTTGTAATTTTAGATATGGAAAAAAAGGAGTCTTGGGAGTTAGCTAGGGATGCAGATGTAAATGCACATTTTAATCACCAAGGAAAAGCTAAAAATAAAATTTACCATTGTTTGAATCTTCTTAATGTTTCTCTTTTGGATAAACATGATTTTAACTGTTAACTGGCCATTTCTTATATATTATTTCCCTTCCATTCCTAAATACTTTGACATAAAATCTTCAACCTTTCAGAAATCTCATAAAGTTATCTTTGAATTCACCAACTGGTCCTTCTTTTCTTAGCTAGAATTGTTTGCTTTCCAAATCTTGAGCTTAAAAGGAAGGCAGAGTTATTTATAAATGCTAACTAAACATATCTAAACATATTTTACATACAACTTTGTTTTGTCTCCCTTTTCTCCTTTTCTTATATGCATACAGTATGAACAAAATTGAAGTGTGTTAAAAATCCCAATCTTTAGGATAGGTTAAATTGAAACACTATTTTAGGAGTGAGAGAAAGAATAAGTGGAATCATTAAAAAAAAGTTTACCTGTAGTTTAGCTTTGTTAAAAAATTTTAATTTTAATCATTGTTTCATATTCTTTTTTTAAAAAAATATTTTTTTAGTTGTAATTGACACAATACCTTTATTTTATTTATTTATTTATATGTGGTGCTGAGGATTGAACCCTGGGCCTCGCACATGCTAGGTGAGCGCTCTTGTGCTGAGCCACAACCCCAGTCCTATTTCATATTCTTTTTTATCTAATCAGAAAAGATTTTATTTTGTACTACGTAAAAATGGCAATCTTTTTTGACACTTATTCTCAAATTTACTGTAAACAATTTGTAATATTATAAAGAAGAGAATGAATGTTAACATTTTTATACACCTCATTTTATATGTAATTACATTTCCCATTCTTTTTTCTTCCTAGGTTTATCCAGGGTTAATGATAACAGCTGGCCTTATCCATTGGATTTTAAATACATTGAACATAACAGTTCACATAAGAGATGTATGTGTATTCCTTGCACCAACTTTTAGCGGCCTTACATCTATATCTACTTTCCTGCTTACCAGAGAACTTTGGAACCAAGGAGCAGGACTTTTAGCTGCTTGTTTTATTGCTATTGTACCAGGTTACATATCTCGGTCTGTAGCTGGATCCTTTGATAATGAAGGCATTGCTATTTTTGCACTTCAGTTCACATACTACTTATGGGTAAGTAACACTTAATGATTTGCTACCATTAATGCCTATGACCTTTCCGCTGAAACGCCTGAGATTGTACACTTTTGTGTTTTACTACTTGTAGTTCCATACAAAATCTTTATTATTATTCTTAGTAAATTTAATAATAGGTAACAACTTAAAATATGTCAGGCACTATTTTTTCTACATTATTAGATAAATTTGTGTGTGTGTATATACATTTTTGAATATTTCACAATAATCCTGATATTAATTTAGAGGTGATAATAACAGTTATTCTTTCTTTATAAGTCATACCTCCAAAACAGGGGCTATCACAAAACAACATGTGATGTTTGTGTGTGTTTGGAGGGAGAGAGGTCAGAAATAGAAAAAAGAAAGAAAATAGTTTGGCTTGAAATTTTTAAATTCTGTTTTAGAAACTCGCAGTGTTTATTTTGCTATTGACAAATTATTTAAATTTGGTTAATTTTTTCTGCATATAATATGATGCTGCTTCTTATTGTGTTCAACTCAGAGCTTGAATTTATGTATTATTTTAGCTTTAACTTATGCGTTCTACTTTTTCAGTGATAGACATTGCCCAAAAGCTTTGTGTATCAGTACTTTTTAAATTAAGGATGTTTTAACGAAATGAGGGGATGGCAGCATGTTTTGTTTTTTCCTTCTTTAAAAATTATTTAATGTTACGTAAAATCAGTTGGCTAGTAGATATTTGTGCTCTGGCCTGAAATTCCAGAAGAGAATGTTGTAGTATGATTAATAGAGACGGTGTCTTGATCTTATGTTTTAAAAGAGAAAAAAGAAAAGCACCCCTGGAGATAAATATAATAGCAAGCAGTAGGATGTTGCCAGTGCTGCTGTATTCATCAAAAAATGTTTTTAAAAACTCTTCTCATTTATTATGAGCAGCTGAGAAAAAAATTTTAAATTTGAAATCTGTTTAATACCATTTAATAAACATAATTTTTAATTATAAAAATAATACATATAAGCTGGACGCGATGGCACATGCGTCTTGGGAAGCTGAGTCAGGAGAACCTCAAGTTCAAAGCAAGCCTCAGCAACTGCGAGGCACTAAGCAGCAAGTCAGTGAGACACCATGTCTGTAAGTAAACTACAAAATAGGGCTAGGGATGTGGCTCAGTGGTCAAGTGTCCCTGAGTTCAATCCCTGGTACCAAAAATAATAATACATTTTCTACCTGGTATTATCAAGATGTAAGTTGCAGTAGAATAGGCATGATAAATCTTTTATGTAAATTTTAAAGAATACAAACTATCCTATCTTTGTTTATACCTGTTTATAATGAAAGTACAAAATATGGTATATGTTCTTCATATACCCTACTTTGATTATAGTGTTTTTTTCCTGAATCTGCTTGGGTGATCGAGAAAGCAGAATTAAAGGAGCTTCAACTTATTGTAGTTAAAACTTTTTTTTTTTTTTTTTTTTAAACAGATAATCTGAAGCAAACACAGTATTTTAATTTGAAAGTCTGGATAGCTAGGCTGATATATTCTCTAATGAATTAGGGGGAAAAAATGTCCTGTTTGTGCAAAATTTTAAACAACAGAAAGAAAAAAAAACCCAAGGTAACTATCATTTACATTTGGGCACATTTTTTTAAAAGTTATACTCTTTAGAAATACAAAAATGGCATGTATGC
The DNA here is from genome assembly GCF_021218885.2 of Marmota monax. Classification (NCBI taxonomy): domain Eukaryota; kingdom Metazoa; phylum Chordata; class Mammalia; order Rodentia; family Sciuridae; genus Marmota; species Marmota monax. Next base: position 6,053,248 of record NW_026695228.1, read on the forward strand.
TTATTTTCTTTTAATGTATGCGTCTGAACCATTAAAATTATGTCCTAAACTATTTTCCATATTTTTAAAAATTTTCAAAATTGAGATGAAATTCATATAATATGCTGAGCACTGTGACTGAGCTGTGACTGAGGTAGAAGGATATAAATCCAAAACCAGCTTCAGCAATTTAACAAGGCTCTGAGCAACTTAGTAATATCCTGTCTCAAAATCTTTTTCCTCGAAATAAAAACATATTCTTGAAACTAGCCAGAGCAAGTAGGTAAAAGAAAGAAATTGAAAGGATATGAATAAGAAAAGAAGAGCTCAAACTTGTTTGCTGATAACATGATTCTATACTTAGAAAATGCAAAAATCTCTACCAGAAAATTTCTAGAACTCATAAATGAATTCAGCAAAGTAGCAAGATACAAAATTAACATTGAGAAATCAACTGTGTTCCTGTACTCCAGTGACTAATCAGCTAAAAGAGAAATTAGAAAAACCATTCCATTCACAAGAGACTGGGAATCAATCTAATAAAAGAGGTGAAGGATCTCTACAAGGGAAACTAGAAAACACTAAAGAAAAAAATTGAGGAAGAACTTTAGAAGATGAAAAGATCTCCCATGTTCTTGGATAGGTAGAATTAATATTGTCAGAATGGCCATACTACCCAAAGTGCTATACAGATTTAATGCAATTCCTATCAAAATTCCAATTATGTTCTTCATAGAAATAGAAAAAGTAATCATGAAATTCATTTGGAAAAATAAAAAGTCCAGAATAGCCAAAGTAGTTTTATAGCAAGAAATGCAAAGCAGGAGGCATCACAATACCATATCTTAAGTTATACTACAAGAGTTGTAGTAACAAAAACAGCATGTTATTGACACCAAAACAGGCCAGAAGACCAATGGAATAAAGTAGAAGACACACAGGCAAACCCACATACAGTTACCTCATACTAGACAAAGATATCAAAAAACACACATCGGAGAAAAGATACCCTCTTTAACATGAAAGAAACTTAACTCCCATCTCTCACTCTGCACAAAACTCAAAAGTTGATCAAAGACATAGGAATTAGACCAGAAATCCTGCACATACTAGAAGAAAAGGTAGGCCCAACACTTCAACATATTGGCTCAAAAACTGACTTTCTTAACAAGATTCCTAAAATGCAAGAAGTAAAAATTTAAAAAATCAATAAATGGGAGGGCATCAAACTAAAAAGCTGCTTCACAGCAAAGAAAACAATCAGGTGTGAAGAGAGAGCCAACAGAATGGGAGAAAATCTTTGCCACTTATTCCTCAGATAGTACATTAATACCCAGAATAAACAAAGAACTCAAAATTAAAAAACAAGTAAAACCAGTCAGTAAATGGGCAAAGGAAAGGAATAAAACAGACACTTCTCAAAAGAAGAAATACAAATGGTTAAAAATATATGAAAAAATGTTCAACATCTCTAGCAATTAGAGAAATGCAAATTAAAACTACACCTATATTACATAACTCCAGTCAGAACGGCAGTTATCAAGAATACAAGTCACAATAAACATTGACAAGGATGGGGGAAAAGTTACACCCATACATTGCTGTTGGGACTCCAAATTGGTGCAACCACTCTGGAAAGCAGTAGGGAGATTCCTTTGGAAAACCTGGAATGGAATCATTTGACCTAGTTATCCCACTCATTGGCATATAAACCCAAAGGACTTAAAATCATCATACTATAGTGATGCAACCACATCATTGTTTATAGCAGCACAATTCACAATAGCTAAGCTATGGAACCAACCTAGGTACCCTTCAACAGATAAATGGGTAAAGAAAATGTGGTATATATACACAATGGAGTATTACAGAGCCATTACAAAGAATGACTTTATGATATTTGCCAGTAAATGGATAGATTTGGAGACTATCTGCTAAGTGAAATAAGGCAATCCCCCAAAACCATAGTTTGAATATTTTTGCTGATATGTGAAAGCTAATCCACAATAAGAGGGGTTAGGGGAGAATAGAAGTTCAGTAGCTTAGAGAAAGGGGAATGAAAGGAAGGGAGGAGGGATAGGAAACACAGTGGAATGAATTTGACATAATTTTCTTGTATATGTAGATTAAGAGTTTGAGGTTCATTGGATTTGGAAATCCGGTCACTAAAACATCATGTGATGAAAAATGCTAACCTTTCTTCACTGAATTACCCACCTTGATAGCTTCGTGAGACTATCAATTGGCTATACCTCTGGATCTATTTAGAAACTTTTCTGTTCTGTTGATCTGTATGTATCTATCTTTACTACAGTATACCATGTTGTATTGATTGGTTTATAGAAGCTTCTGGAATCGGATTGCATAAATAATGCAGCTTTGTTCTTTTTCAGAATGATTTTTGGTCCTAATTGCTTCATGTAAATTTTAGAATCACATTATTAACTTCTAATAAAAGCTTTCTGGGATATGATTTTGGAGAGCATTGATTCTGTAGATCAGTTTGGGGAGAATTGTTTTGCTGGTATTCTAATCCATCCATGAATGGGATATTTTATTAGCTCTTATTTGATTTATTTTAGTTTTTGTTTTAATTTTTCTAGCTCATTAGATTAGTAACTGAGATCTCTTCTAATAACATCTAGAGCTGTGAATTTCCCTCTGTACCTCACAGGTTTTTTAAATAGCAAAATAATTTGTGTATCATAAAGTTTACTCTTTAAACTAAACGTACAGTTCAGTGGCTTTTAGTGTATTTACCTTGCATATATTTACATCACTGTTACCAATATTATAGAACATTTTTATCACAGCAAAAGGAGCACCAGTCTACTATTGTTCACTTCTCATTGCTGCATCCCCTCACCCACTAAGAACAAATAATCTACGTTTTGCCTGTATGAATTTGCCTATCCTGGAATTCTATGTACATGGAATCATAATATGTAGCATTTTATATCTGGCTTCTTTCACCTAATGGGATTTTCAAGTTTGATTTATTTTGTATCATACATCAATACTTCATTTCTATTTATGGGTTACAATATTTCATTGTGTGAATTATTGCAATGTGTGTATTTTTCATTTGAAAAAAATTCGGATTATTTTTTCCTATTGGTTATAACAAACAATGCTCTATGAACTTTTATGAACACATTTTGGACAAATGCAGATATTTGTGTACAAGTTTCTGTGTAGAAATTTTATAAATTTTGCTATGCAGTGTTTTCATTGTAGTTTCTTTTTCATTAGTATTTCTTTTTCAATCTTTTTTCTATCTCTTTCCGGGGGTTTAGGGATAGAAAAGGGGTTGGGGATTATATGTCCTAAATATGAGTATAAGCTCTATCACTGAATTACAACCCTGTTCCTAAATTGAAATGTTTTCTAATTTCCCCAGTAACTGATAGTGTCACTAAGGGGACTTGAGTTTTCTACCCTTCTCTAAATCTCTCATGACAACCCATTGTGGTTCCACAGGAAGGAGCTTATGAATGGAAACACCTGTATCTGAATCCACAGTTGGGACATCCTAACATTTGCTTATTTATTTGCCTTGTTACTTTAGTTTTATAAGTTTAAGGAAACTTAAATATTTTGTACATTAGCCATGATTTTTTCCTCATTGTTGGAGTGACAATAACATTCTGTGTTGCAGCTTCATGTGTTCTAAGCACAAGAAGAATTCACCAGATCTTTAGTATTGTGAGCCAAAACACGAGATGGCCTGTGTTTATAGATCTAGAACAATACTTTCCACTAGAACTTTCTGTGATATGAAAATGTTCTCTGTTTACTCCATTTAAGAAGTTATTTAATGGTCATATGCATGTGGCATTTTTTTGGTGTGGATCTTAGGTGTTTGAGTATTGCCTAGGTAAAATAATTTAATTTTATCTTTAAAATGTCCTAAATATTTATTTCTTTTAAAGCAATTAAGAAATGTTAACTTGTTCTGAAACCAAAGGATCTCAGAACTTGTGATAATTATTATGTCAAGTTATTGCTCAACAATACCCTAAACCCAATTAAAAAATGCTTTCCAAAAAGTTCTGTGTAAGCCAATCATTTGGATTCACTTAAATTTTCCTCTGGATTTGTCCATTACGTAAAAGACAAATTATTTGTAAATGGCAGTGGAATGTAGTTTTTATGCTACACCTAGGCTATAGCTAGTTTTGCCCTTTTTTCCAATTTAAATTCTTCTCAAACTTTAAAATTTAATTATAGGTTGTACATTTAATGTTATGTATTTTGAGAATAATAAACCTCATCACCAAGCCCAAGTTTATCCAGATTTTTTTGTTTTCTATAAATTTTATAATTTATATATATAATATAATTTATTATATTTATATATGTAATCCATTTTGAGGTGGGTTTTGTGAAAGGTAAAAATCTGTGTCTAAATTTATTACTTTTATGTATGGATGTCCAGTTATTTCAGCCCCATTTTAAAAAAAAAAATCATCCTTTATAGAATTGCCATTGGTTTTGGTTAAAGACCGATTGATTTTTTTTTTTTTTTTTTTTGTGGGTCTATTTCTAGGCTACATACTGTTCCATTGATCTGTTTGTTTTTCCTACAATATAATGCTGTTTTGATTACTATAGTTTTATAAGTCACAAAGTCAAGTATTATCAGTACTGTGATATTGTTTCTTTTTTTCTTTCTTTTTTGTGGTGCTAGGGATCAAACCCAGGGCCTTGTGCATGGGAGGTGTGATGTTCTTGTTATTCAATATTGTGTTGGCTTTTCTGGGTCCTTTGCCTTTCCATGTAAACTTTTAAATTTTTGGTATTTGTATTTTTAACCAAAACATATTTTACAATATTGAATCTTTCTATTATAAACATGGAATATCCATCTATTTAGATCTTTAATTTCTTTAATCAGAGTTTGCTGGTTTTCTTTATATTTTATATATATTCTGATAGTCATTCCTAAGTATTCATTTTTTATGTGTGCTTATACGTACTGTGCTCAAAATGGTATTTGTTTTTAATTTTCTATTCTGGTTGTTCATTGCTGGTATATTGATGTTTGTGAACTAACCTTGTATCCTAAGTGTAATCACTTAGTAGTTAACAATAGTTTTTTGATTCTTTGGGATTATCTGTGAAGAAGTGTCAACTTGATTTCAGTCTGTATCCCTTTTATTTCCTTTTCTTATCTAAATGCATTTACTAAGACTTCAGTACTATATTGGAAGTGATGAGACAAGACAACCTTGTTTTGTCCCCATCTCAGAGGGAAAACATAATTATGAATTTATATCTAGACTTTTATTGATCTAGATGAATGTACTTAACCTCATTGTACACTGTCTTAATTATTATAGTTTGATAGTACATTTTAAAATTGGGATGTACTATAGATTTTTATGTATTTATAATGTATCCTGTGACTTTGATAAACTTAGGTGTTAAATTTGTTTTATCTTCTAGATTTTAATACATAATAAGATCATGTTATCTGCAGAAAGGTGGGAGGAGTTTATTGCTGCTTTTCCAACATGCATACCTTTACAGTAATTTTTTTTTTCCTTGCCTAATTGTACTGAGTAGGACCTCTTAATACCATGTTGATTAGAAATAAAATGGATATTCTTTCCTTCTGATTTTAAGCAGAAAACATTCAGGCTTTTATCATGAAATATTATATAGCTGTGGGTTTTTGAAAGATGTCCATTGTCATAACTTAACAAAGTGTTCTTCATTTTAGGTTTGAGAGTTTTTATAATGAATGGGTGTTAGATTTTATCAAATGTCTTTTGAGGTGATCACATAGTTTTGTCCTATTTTATATTAATTTATGGTTTATCAGCCTCAACATTATTAATATTTTGAGCCAGGTAATATTTTATTATTTCTTATGCTTGTGTATAGTAGGATATTTAGGAAAAGTAGGATGTTTAGGAGCATTGCCTCTATACAATAAATACCAGCCAGCTGCACACCCATCCTCTCCTCTAGTTGTAACAGCCAGAATGTCTCCAGAGGTTGCCTGATGTTCCCTAGGATTGAAAATTTACCCCCAGTAGGCAGTCACTGCCTTGATTATTTTCAGATGTCAAAACAGTTTTGTACTTCTGAACTAAACTCCATTTATTCAAGATGTATGATCTGGATTTATATTGCCTATATTTTGTTAAGTAATGCTTATATATTGATGAGGGATATTGGCCTGCAGTTTTCTTTTCTTGTAATGTCTTTGGCTTTAGTATCAGAATTATAAAAGACTCCTAAAATAAGTTAGGGTAATGTTTTCTCCTATTTTCTGAGTTTTTATAGGATTGGTATTTGTTCTTTAACATTGAATTCACCATTGGACTTATGAAGACTTTAGTTACTAATTCTATTTTGAAATGACACAGTTCTGGTCTGATTTTTGTCTTCATGAATAATTTGACAATGTGTATCTGCTTTGAAGCTTTTGTTTCATCTGAGTGGTCTAATTTATTGGCAGAAATTATTCATAACAGTCTTATTTTAATTTTTGCACAGTCTGTCTTGATGTCTCTTTTCTTTCTGGTATTGGTAATTTCTATCTTCCCTTGGTTAGTCTGGCTGGCTTCATGTAACTTTTGGTTTCATTGATTTTTTTTTTTTTTCTGTTGTATTGATTTCTTGGTGTTTATGATTTACTTCTACTTTTCATTTGGTTTGGTTTTTTAAAATCTATTTCTATTTTCCTAATATAACCATTAAAATATATATATACTATAATTACTGCTTTTGCTGTCCTCTGTATCTAATATGTTGTGTTTTCATTGTCACATAATTCAAGATATTTCAAATTTATTTTCTTCCTTTGACTTATGTGTTCTTCAGAAGTATGTTAATTTCCAAATATTTGGAGAGTTCCCAGAATATTTTTTTCTTGTTGATTTCTATTTCTATTGTTAAAGAACATATTTTCCAATCCTTTTAAATATATTGAGGCTTGTCTTATGGTTTAGCAAATTATGGCAAATACAGGCAGGCCACCCACTTTTATAAATAAAAGTCTTACTGGAACATAGCCCTGGTCATCACATTATACATTGTTTATGCTTTTTTTCCTATTGCAGTGACAGATTTGAGTTGTCAGAGATATGGCCCCTAAACTTATATGTTTACTGCTTTGTGTGTTCAAGAAAATTGCTGAACCCTCGATTAGCATGAAATCTATCTTTTTTAAAGTTCTGTCAACTGCTGAGAGGTAGTTATTGAAATATTCAACCACAAAAATATTGTCAGTTTTTGTTTCTGTTTTATGAATTTAAGTATCTATATTAGGTCCTTATACACTTGAAATTTTTACATTTTCCTGGTATATTGACCCATCTATTGTAATGAATCCTTTCTTACAGTGAAATAGTTTTGTCTCTAGAAGTATTCCTTGTCTTAAACCTGGTTTGACTGCTACCAAGTTGCTACTCTGATTTATTTCACAGCTTCTCTCATCTCATTCTTTAAATTCAAACTATTTGTGTCTCTGAATTTAAAGGTTTCGTAGACTATGTATAGTTAGATCATGCTTTTTTAAAATTCATCTAGACCATCACTGCCTTTTGATCGGAGCATTTTTAGTTCATTCACATTTAATGTAGTTTTTGTTAAATGATTTGCTTTGCATGAGCCATTTATGGTTTTCTTTTGTGTTAAAATGTATTTTTAACTGTCATTTTAATTACTCTTTTTTTAAGCTTTGTTATTTATACTGGTTGATGTAGAGAACTGAGAACAGTCTGCTTCAGATTAATACAAACATAATTGTGATAAAATAATAGCAGCTCTGCTATAACACAACTTTATTTTTTCCCTCTTCTGTGGTATTATATGAATGCTATTTCTCTAACAGTACAGATTATAATAAAATATTTATATAATTTTTACCAGTAAATTAAGAAGAGAAAAAATGTAGAGTCTTACCTGTTCTTCATGTTTACCATTTCCATTGCCCTCATTTTTTTCTTTTGGGTCTGGTCTGGGTTTACTTTAGTATCAGCCTAAAGGACTTCCCTTTGTATTTCTTGTAGGACAAATCTGCTAATAATAGAATCTGTCAATTTTGTCTTCATTTTTTTCACTTTTTAAAAACTATTGTGAGACACAAATTTTTTGTTTTGACTGTTTTTAAGTATACATTTTAGTGGCAGTATGTACATTCATATTGGGCACTGATCACAATCATCTATCTACAGAATACTCTTTATCTTGAAAAACTGAAACTCTGTAGCCATTTAACAATTATTCCCTCCCACTGCCAGCTCCCAGCAATCACCATTCTACTTTCTGCCTCTCTGACTTTGGCTATTCTAAGTACTTCCTAAAGTGGAATTATACAATATTTTGTCTTATTTAGCTGGCTTATTTCCCTTAGTATAATGTCTTCAAGGTTCATCCATATTGTAACATGTCAGAATTTCTTTTCTAAAGTTGTGATAATATTCCATTATTCGTATATACCACATCTTTAATGCTGATTCACTTGTAGATGGATACTTGGATTGCTTCCATGTTTTAGCTGCATTGACCATGGGTTTACAAATATCTCTTTGAGACCATGCTTTCAGTTCTTTTGAGTGTATACCTTGACATGGAATTGTTGGATTATATGTTAATTGTTTTAAAATTATTGAGAAACGCCATACTGTTTTCCACAATAGCTATACCATTTTACATTCCCACCAAAAAGTATGCAAGGGTTTCAATTTCTCTGCATCCTTGTCAACACTTTTAACTTTGGTTTTATTTCCACAATGATGTTGAGCACCTCTTTTCATGTACTCATTAACCATTTCTGACGTCCTGACATTCCTCTGGGCATGCACAATAACTTTTCAATTTCTAATGTATATTTGGCTGCTTTGAATGTTATAATCTTCAATGTCAGACTTCCAAAAATGGAACAAAATAGAAAATGAAGGAGAAAAAAGTACCAGCCACTTAAATTCCCTGGAAGTCACCTTAGCCCTGGGGAGATTTGCAACAGTGGGAAAAGATACAACATTGGCTGGTATGCCTCTTTGTCTGCACCTCCATGATTTGAAGCCAAAACTAAGTGATCCCCAGTGTTCAGAAGACAGGATTGTTTTTGAATTCTGCAAACTTCAGGCTGCTTCAGGAATAGGTGGTAGCTGCTACTCTGCTAAGAACCGAGAGCGGCCAAAGTTAACCTTTATTTACTGTTCAAGTCTTCCCTGTCTAGAAGGTATAATCCCTCTATCAACTCCAAAGTTCTGAAATAGATTCTGCCAGTGCAATTGGTTATCTAAGTAGGGAGCAGATTTCTGGAATTTCTTATTCTACCATTTTCCCAGAATTCTTGCCTGCCTTCCATTTTGAAGGATAGTTTTATAGGAATATATTTAGGGTTGATACTTTTTCTTTTGACATTCTGAGCGTGTCATTCTGCCTCTATCATCTTTTTTTTTTTTCTGATACGAATTCAGCTAATAATCATGTTGTTACTTCCCCATGCATTTTTTTCTCCTTTTAAGATTTTTCTCCTTACCTGTCAGCACTTCAATTACAGTGTGTCTAGATGTGTTTTCTCATGTGTTTATTGTACTTGTTCGTTTGTTAGATTTCATGGATCTGTAGTTTAGTGTTTACTATAAAATAGGAAAGTTATAATTATTTCTTTAAAATTATTTTCTTCTGTCTCTTTATCACCTCTTGTTTCTATTGACTAGTTTTCATTTTTACTGATTGTTCTGCTATCTCAAAATTGCTATTAAGCCTAGTTAAGGAATTTTTAATTTCTTCATTGTAATTTTCAACTCTAAAATTTCTAGTTGGTTCTTATTTCTCACATATAAGGATTTATATATTTTAATTTCATCATCAAAATTCCCTACCATAATAGATATTTTCCTTAATTTTCTGAATATGATCTCCTTTAGTTCTTTTAAAATATTTATAATAGCTTATTGAAGTTTTTGTCCTCTAAATCCACTGAGGGTTTTTTTTTTTTTTTTGTCCTTCCCACCTCCCTTACTTTCACCCCTTGATATATGCATCATATTTTCCTATTTCTTTGCATGTCTTGTAATTTTTTTGTTGAAGCTGGACATTTTAGGTATATAGTAACTCTGAATTCTTTTCATTTTTCTGAGACATGTTGGTTTGTTTTAGTAATTTACCTGGACTCCAACTGCAGAATCTCTCTCCCAGTCATGTTTTATTGATTTGTTTGCTCAGTTATTTTTATTTCTTATTTTTGTATTTTAACTTGGCTTTCTAAAGATCACCCCATGATCAGAGATTGCATGTCAGACAAAAATTTGGGCAGGTTTTGTGTTTAGACATTTGGGTTTATAAGGCTTCTGCTCTGTGTTGATTAGTCAGATTATGGGGTGATAAAACACAGTTCAGGGGCTGGGATTGTGGCTTAGTGGTAGAGCACTCACCTGTCACCTGTGAGGCCCTAGGTTCGATCTTCAGCACCACATAAAAATAAGATATTGTGTTCAACTACAACTAAAAAGTAAATATTTGGGAAAAAAAAAAATGGTTCAAAGTCCCAGCCAATTCTCAATCCTTCCTTGGCTTTTACTTTTAGCTTCTTTTCTCAAGTTTTCCCTTTGTGTGTAGCTTCTTGGTCAGCGAAGATAGGTAGAAAGCTTAGCTCAGGGTTTTGTTTTTGTTTTTATTTGGCTTTCTCATTTTCAGGATCGTTTTATTGATTTCTGACTAGTCTGTTCTTAACTATTCTCACAACTTTAGACAAGCTAAGTTTCAGATTTCCCCCCATTTGATCCTGTTTTTTCATTTTTACCTCCCCCAATACTGCATCAAGTCTTCCTCCCTGGACAAGAAAGCATTTTATTTTTTTCTGCAATCTCAATCTAATTAAACTACCATTTTTACCAGGCATGCTTTTGGAGCAGGCTCAGGTGAAAAGATCACAGTTCTCTATTTCTCACATTTGTTTGATTTCAAGTACCTGAAATGATTGTTCTCTCCTCTCTCCCATTCTTCCTTCAGTGGGGAATCTCCATCCGTATAACTACAAATGTCTCTTATGTCAATTTTTCTTTGATAAAGTCTCCTTTTTCACCAGCTTTAGAAGAAAAGATTTTCTTTATTAATTTAATAAATTACATTTAATAGCTGAGAACTCAGATAATAAACTTATTCATTGATTTAGGAAGATACTGGCAGAAACCAATTAACTTCTCAATCTACTTGTAACATCCTTTTTTTTTCTTCCCTCTTTTTTTTTCTTTCACTGTTACTCAATTCTGATTTCTCATCATTTTGTTCAATATTTCTTCCAAAATGATGAGGATAAGTTCTAATGTTTGGAATGTCTTTTGAGTGCTGTACACAGGGCATTATGCTTTTGATGGTTTTTGGTTTTTATTTAATTCTCAAAATTTTATAAAGATGGCTAGAGATATAGCTCAGTTGGTAGAGTGCTTGCCTTATATGCACCAGACTCTGGGTTCTAATCCCCAGCACTACCAGAAAAAAAAAAAAAACAAAGAGAGAAAGACAATTTTATAAAAAGATACTTTACTGGTTAAGCCATAGGGGTTCAGAAAGACTAAGTAACTAGATTCAAAATCTATACCCTAAAGTCTTTCCAGTTCCTTTTGAATAGTTTTGCTGATCTGCTTTCACATTTGGGGCTATTTCCTCTTTTGTTCTTCCTGTCTCCCCATGTATGTTCCTTCGGGACTTGCCTCTTTGAAATCTTGACTATTTGCTCAGGTAGATTTTTGTTACTCTCGTTCCTGTTTTTATAGAACTTAGTTTATGCTACCCACCTCTGTTAGCATTTGGTGTATACTGTCTTTCATCAATTCCAAAACATATGCTTTCTGAAATATGGCATACCAATTACTTTTCTACTTACTCCACACCCTACTTCTTCCATTTCTGTACCCGCTACTGGATCCACTGTGGGTAATTTGAATTCTTTCATCTTTCCTGCCTCATTGCTTACAAATATCACTGTCTCAATAAAGCTTTTTGTAGATTTTGTAGTTCCAGCCAGAACTGCTTTCATGCCTTTTACATTCAGAAACTGTAAGGACCACTATGTGCCCTTATTCACTGCATAGTCTCTATGGTGCCTTTGAATGAGGAGCTCACCTTCATGTATTATCTCCACAGTTGGAGCAGGACTTAATAATTTATTTGTCCAACATAATCTACCAAAGTTTTTTTTTTTTTTTTGGTGTGTGTGTGTATGTGTATATTAGTGAGTCCTGAAGAATGTGTTTGATTTACTTTCCCTGAGTCCAATTGGCTTTAGAGAGACTGAGCAAATTCAGGAATAGGAACTTTTTAGTGGTTGTAAAATACATCTTGATTTTCTTGTGATAAATTATAGTAACCTAAATCCAGTCAGGAGAGAGAAACAGGCACAGTATGGTTTTTTAAAAGGGAAATTTATATATAAAAAAGTATAACTGATAAAGAGTAAGACAGAGAAACTATGGTAACCTCTGGCTGAGGGGAAGTACCCAAGGAAGGACAAACATGAAAGGTATAAATAACCCTTTGGACAGGGTATGGTTCCGCCCATTAATAGCAGAATAGTTCAATGGTTTGGACAGGCTGGAACTAATGTGGAGCTATTGAACAGGCAATAGACAACCCTCTAAGTCAGGCAGGTAAGGAATGGGGAATTGGAATATGCATGGGAGCTCTGGTTATCATCAGGTCGTGAATGCTATAGAAAGAATCACCAGATCATGGTTGCCCAGTCACAGAAAGACTGTTCTGAGTTGATGCTGGCATCAGCTCCATTAGATGAGTTCATACCTACACTGCCAACCCCTAGCATACATCTGAAGTGATAGGAGTACCCCTTCTCGTACATACAGTGTTTCTTTAACACTCTGCTGAGAAAGTTTAACATCATAGTCACCTTAAAGGAGTATTTACTTAAGGGAATCTCATTCTTTATCTTGACAGAATGCAATCAAGAGCTGAGAGGCAATAACTGATACACAAATATAAAGGAAAAAATGGACGCTTGCAACTTTCCCTGATAGCAGTTTTCTTCTCTACCTCCAATTTGCTAGGATAAGCCTATCTTTTCTACTCTCAGTTTCTAGGTTGAACTTTGGTTGGTTGGTTTGTTGGCTCTGTTGACACCATTTTCATGTTACTTTTTGTGCCCTTTCCTTGGGATTCCTTTTTGCTTTTTTGCCTACCTCATCTTCTCAGAGTACTGGTATTTCCACTTAGGATTAGACCTGTCTGCATTTCACTAGCACCTGCCATACTGCCTAAAAATTGTATTTTGGTCTATTCTGTCTGTACAATTTTTGGCATTACCACTTTTCCCTTCTGCATTTTATTATACTTTCTTCCCTAATTACATTAAGTGCTATAAATTACATTAAGTGATATAAATTAGAACTGCTCTTCCTTCCTTCTTCTTGCCCTCCCTCCCTTCCATTATATTCTTTTTTGTACTACTTTTCTCCAAAGTTTGGATGTCATCTCTATTTTAATGTAGAGACTCATTTTAAAAGTAAAGAATTTCTGGAAATTATTGTGTTAGGAAGACTTAAATATGAATTTGCCTCTCAGGACAAAAAGATAAACTTAAGAATTACTCATTGTAGAACTCATTCAATTGATTTTTATTTTTATTTTTTTTTATGTTTTTGGATACTCATTTTAAAGAAGACTCTTTGAGAGTCTTCTTTAAGATCTATCACTGGAGTGATAGATCTTGTGTTTCTAAAACTTAAATTCAGTTTTCTGAAGGTGCTAATGCTTAGCTTTTTCAGATGGACAGTTAAACTCATGTTTGAAAATTTCTTCTTTCATTATAAGACACAGATTAATCAACTTTTGGACTTTTTATCACAAATTGCCTTTGTATTTGAAAATTTTTACTTACATATCATAGCACTTTAGTGTTATAATTTTTTTATATTATTGACTATGGTATCAGAAAATTTCTAAGTGTAGTAATGAAAAGTTTTAAAAAATGCTAAGAATTATATGTAAGATGTACGTGATTGCATATTTAAATAAAGACACATAGGTTAAACTGTTAGGTCTAAGTAAATCAACCATATAAAAATTATAGATATACTTAACAAACTTATTCCTTAAGGCCCCGATTTATTGACAGTCATTTTAAGGTTTAAGGTGGAAAAATGTAATTTGTTACTTTTAAGATAATTATTTTTACTGAAAACCATATGACAAAAGGAAAATAGTCTGTTATTTTAAAATGTCTGCTGCCCAGTGGTTAAAGTGCATGTATTTATTTATTTATTTTTAGGTAAAATCTGTAAAAACTGGGTCAGTTTTTTGGACGATGTGCTGCTGTTTATCGTATTTCTATATGGTAAGATTTCATATTTGAAACTATATGAGCTCTAATTTAGAATTTAGAATAATTCCTCCTCATTCTTTTCTAACCCTGGTCTAATTTTTTACATCCTTTCTCCTGAAGTCTTTAAGGATTTTGATTTTGTCTAATGTGTTACCTAACATTGCTACCAATCCTCTTCCCTTGTCCCCAGGACCTTTATAGACTTAATGATCAATGACATTTAGACTTAAAGTTTAAAAATTTTTAAATTGTTTCTAGCTTTTGTTTTTCGGGTTAGATTACAAACTAAAAAAGAACAGGGAAATTTTCCTGTTAAATATTAAGTTTAGACCTATGTTTAGAAGAAATAACTTTTGTTTAACACTCAAATAGTTTTAAATGCCATACTAAAATTATTTTTCCAGTATTTGAATTCACTGAGTAACTGCTTAATGGTAAAATAATCTAAATTTTAACAGTCGTTATGTACTCAACTGAGTAAGTTGACCTAGAGCAGAAAAATAAGAAAAAAATGCTACCCCTAGTAAAGATTAACTAAAAAGATGGAAGGAATGAAAGGAAAGGTTATAAAAACGATGTTCTTTTGGCCTATTCTGTTCTCTTTTCATTCCTTAAAGTAAATGGAAAAAAAATCTTTTTTAAGATGAATTTCTAAGAGACTGAGAATAAATTATTACTAATAAGCATAATATCAAGTATTTTTCAAATATCAAATTTACTCAAAATTGTTTTTGGTTCTTCATTTGTAATGAGTCAAAGTAGATAAGGTAGTATATTGATATGCATCATTTTCAAAATTCTAGAAATTTTCTAGAGTCATTACTAAACAACGGTCACATATCCTAAGTTAGCCTATAAACTACCTACACAGTTTTTAAGTTTCTTTAAAATTGGGGTTCAGTACTACCAATTCATTCTTTGGCTTCTCTTTTTCAACCTGCAGCCTATATAGTAGTCTTGTGCTGAAAGTTAATAATGTTAGCTAATTTTTAAAAATCACTGTATAGAATAAGAATGAACTCTTAAGTTATTTGTGGCCCCGTGAAAGTATTTGAAGCCTGAGGAACATCTTGTGCATTTGTCCTCAGTAATAACAAACCCATATGCTTTGAAATTTATACTTAAACTTTGGAATTAACCAGAAGTCTTTCAGTTGCAACTCGTGTTTATTTAGGGTAATTTTGTATTTTGGTGAAATATAGTATGTGACTAAAGCAGTTATTTATATGTATCAGGCAAACTGATGGCAGTTCCTTAACAAGGGTTTCTGAATATTTGAGACAAGGGAAGAATTATTTTATTGTATATGTTAATATATATCCCCTTTTGGTGACTTTTGGTATCAATTATTCTTAGAGCACATCCAAGAATGTTGATCTTAGCAAGAGCTTATTGCCTATTATTGAATTACTGAAAAATTAATATATTGTGGAGAGTAAACATTTTATTTTTAGAATATTCATTAATTTAGACTAGAATATCCTTAGTTATCCTGCTTTAGAATTCATTTATAGGGGGGGGGAAAATCATACCCAATTAGCACTTTTAAGAATATTAGAGCATGTTCAGATCATCTGCATATCTCTTTCAGTTAAGATGTGAATGCTTACATTTATTGTTCTACTCTCAGTGAGCTTTTTTGCAGTAAATTTATCATCAAAAATAGTTGAAGTAACAGCTGTTTTTTATTCTAAAAATGTATGGTCTGTATTTTAGAACTCCTTGTCTTCATGACAGTCTGTTTATTGCCAATTCACAAATTAAAATATTCTCAACTTTCCTATTAAATCTCATTTAATTTGAACATTTGTCTTCAGTGAATTGAGATAAACATTGGATTTATGGAATCATGTTACTTTAATTTTCAATAAAAATAAGGGTATATGGGTTATTTAAAAGTAATACCACATTTAAGCATCTTTCAAATTGCTGAAAGTCCTAATGTTTTATGTTTGCTCATTATGTTTAGATTGTCTTGATGAATGAAATGTGCCTACTTTTAAAAGTAAAAAATTATCATATCATTTCTTTTCTCATAGGTCTCTGCTTGGGGTGGTTATGTGTTTATCATCAACCTTATTCCACTGCATGTATTTGTGCTGTTACTGATGCAGAGATACAGCAAAAGAGTCTACATAGGTAAGTGATTTTAACTTTGAAATGTATCAGTGTTATTTTCACTGAGTAGACATTTCTGGTTTGGGTCAGTATTATTGATGAAAAGGTGAAAATTGTTTGCTTTTTATGTTGATATGAGGGCCAAGCATTTTGCATAAATGATTTTATCATCAGCTTTAATTTGATGAGGGTTGGCTTATTTCATTTTGTGGAAATTAATCATATTTACTAGCCTTTCCCCCCCGCCCTCTCTTAATTTTGGAGAAGGACATTTTTATTGTGAAAATTATCCACACTTTTTTAACAACATATTCAAATTCATCTTACTCTAAGAAATTGACATCCTCAAAATAGTTTTATAAACTTTTAAAAGCCTTTCTTGTATAATATACAAAAAGACTGAGTCTCTCTGTCTCTGGATAATCTATATTTTCACCACAGGTTTTAAAGTAAATTTTTTGACAAAGATGTTTAGTAAAAAGTGAAATCTCAACCTTAGAGATTATTTTCTGTAATAAAGATGGAGCTTTTAAGGGCTGAATGAATCTGAAACCGTCTTAGTGTTATAACAATGCTGAAAAATAGACATATAAAACTTGGTTAAGTAGGTTCACTTTTTAAAACATAGCAGCTTGGCAGTTCCTCAAAAAATTAACTTAATGTTTATAGCAACATTGATTATTCTTAATAAACTAAAAGTAAAGATAACTCAAATGTCTAGTAACTAATGAATGGATAAATAAAAGGTGGTGTATGTATACAGTGGATTAGTATGCAACCATAAGGAATGAATACTGACACATGCTATAATGTATGTAACTTTGTAGTAGTCATCATGCTGAGTAAAAATGCCAGACACAAGAGGCCACATAGTATAGGATTGTGTTTGTATGAAATGTCCAAAATACGCAGATCAATAGAGAAAGTAGATTTTTGGTTGCCAGGTACTTGGGGTGAGGGACAATGGCCTTTCTTTTTTGAGAGAGAAATATTCTGGAATTATATAGTGGCGATGATTGTGCAGCCCTGTGAATATACTGAAAACTCATAAATGGTAGATGTTTAGAAGGTGAATTTTACAGTAAATGAATTATATCTCAATAAAATTAAAAACAAAAAATTTATAGTATGCTAGTGACATTTACATCTGATTGCAGAATAAAAATCATTGCCAAAATAGATATTAAATTCTTATATACCACAAAGTGTTCTAAATTTTTATATATATATTTAATTTATTTAATCTTCATAATGTCTCTTTGAAGATAGGTACTATTACCATCTTCATTGTACAGATGAAGTACAAAAGGAGACATAATAATTTGCTCTAGATCTTGGAGCTAAGGCCCAAACAGACATTTTGGCTTCAAAGATATTACTATCCACTATAACTATTATATTCAGAGATGCTACTATTCACTATAACTGTGTGCCTCTTATAAAAAGAAACAACCTATATTTCTTTACTCTGAAAACACTGTAAACAGTACTTTTAGTCCAGAAAGAAAAATAATGGATTGAACTATATTCCTCAGATTTTTGGTAGGGCGAAATATAAAGAACAAAAAAAAATTAAAGTTAAATGGTTATAGAGGAGGTATTAAGACAGTTTTAAAAACCTGGGGCCCAGAAAATTTAATTGTCACAGGAATAAAATAGGGAGGCAATCAAGAGAGAAGTTTTCCTGAAGTGCCCAAAAGTCACGAAGCTTAAGGAAATGTTAGAAGTAGTCAGATAAATACAGAGGTCAAATGGAAATATTTTCCACATTAGAGTTTAAAATGGTTAAACTCCCTTTGAATATTAGCAGCAAGATCAAGAACTGGACGACAGTTCTGTATGAGGATTAAAATTGAGGAAAAGGGACTTTGTATGTGGTTACTGGAAATTCTCTAGTCACTTGAGAATACCATGCAATTACTACTAGCACTTCAGTTGGCTCTGAGAATATTTCTTCTCTTTCTTTAGAAGAAAGAAAAATTACATGGTTTTGGGATGTACACGTATATAAAATTAGTTTTGTGAATGTCTTATGGACCCTGCTTGTTTCTTTTATCTCTTACTCTACCCATATAATTATCTAGCAGTATTCTTGGTGATTTCTACTCTGCTTTCATAGGGTTTTCTTTTGAATGAATAGAAAGTGATGGTATTCTCCTTGTATTCTAAATACCAAATTAAATGAGTTTTAAATTAGCTATATAAAATTGTTATTAAAAATTTTCCCTTTTTCTATATTATTCTGCATTAAGCTTAGTATTTTTGATGATATAGGAAAATGGTAGTAAAAAGCAGTCATCAAGTATTACTAGTGACACTTTGCTTCTGTTTTCTAAATTTTCTATAATGAATATGTATTAAATTCATAATATATGATACTTAATTCTTAGTTTGTAGAAATAAGAATTTTACCTCATGGTACAGAAGGGACTACATTAATTAATTTAAACAGTTAATGATTTTGAAATATTTATGGCATCATCTAATTTAAGGTATTGTCTAAATTTTTGGTAGCAAGTTTACTTGAGTAAGAGATTAGCGGAATTATGTTTTTGACATTTAAAATGCATTTTTATGGTGATGTTTGCTGGAAACTGTTTTTAAAAGAGGAAAGTTTATAGACATTCCACAAACTTAGTTCTGTGCAAATTGTGGGATTATATATTTTGGGAATGAAGAAAAGTTTATCCTATTGAATAAATTAAGAGTAAGCAAAATTGCTAAGATTCTCATTTTTATTTAGCAGCTGTAAACAACACCTAATGCTAGGTCAATTTAGGGAAAAAAACTATTTAAAAGATTACATATAAAAATCCTAGGATATAAGAGGTAAAGGCTCTATATATTGTGTAATTTTACTATACTATTTATTTAAGAAATTAAAGTGAGTCCATTAGGCATTTGTTGTTTAATACTGAAATTTTACTAGCCATTATGATAAAAAATGAATAAACAATGATCATACTCTAAGGAGCTTATTATAATGTAATCAGCTTTATAGCCTGTGATCAAAATGGAAATTGGGAGAAGTTTTTAAAATCAGTTTGAATTTTGAGGGAAATTTTGTTAGACTTTCCAGCTAATCATGTCCTTCTAAAAGTTTTGTAGATAAATCTTAATCTTGAGAAGAGAAAATAATAAAGGAACATATTTACAAAGGATTTTTGATGATATGACCATAAAATATGAGATCAATATCATACAGAATAAGCATACATACTTCAAGGTCAAGTTATCAAGATTTAATTTCTGGTCACCTACTGCTAACTTTAGACAGATTACTTAAGTCTTTATATATAATATTCTCATGGGTCAGATAGAGATAAGAATAGTTCCTGCCTCACAGAACATTAAGGATAAATGAGGTGCTTATAATAGCACTATTATTTAAAAGGTGCTGTTTGTTTATGTCTGTTAACATTAAAATTTTGAATGAATAGCCAAAAGAGTTACAAAGGGAGAGGTAAATTTGAAATCTTAGGAGGTAAAACCCTAATATGAGTCTAAAAATTGTCATTCTTTCCAGGCACAGTTGCACACACCTGTCACCCAGCAATTTAGGAGACTGAGACAAGAGGATTGCAAGTTAATAAATAGATAGGACTGAGGAGGTGGCTCAGTGGTAGAGCATCTTTTTTAAGTGAAAATAAGTTCACTGTTAACTGTTTATATATGTATGTGCTGGGGATTGAACCCTGTATCTCACTCAGCCTGTTAAGCAATAGCTCTTCCTGAGCTTAGCAACTAAAACAGCTGGTAATAGAATAGCAGTCTTATCTTTGTTTATAATTTTAAATATAAGGTAATTGAAAAAGTCAAATATTACTACAAGGCTTATAGCAAAATCAGCAGCTCCCTTCCTTACTTTTTGGGGGGACTGGCTCACTTCCTTAAATAGTACCTAACGTTCTTTGGACTCTTATTTCTTGATTTGTTTTTTTTTAAGCTGTCACCTATCTCATGTTACCCTTGACTTTTAAGATTTAGCTACTCCATTAGTTATTTCTATCTATCTCTATCTCTTTCACACATACCTGTAATACTCTTTCCTACCTCTCTGCTCTGAATGTATTTATATTATAGCCTTTAAAGATATGATGTTTGCAGTTTTTAGGAAAAATAAATCTGATCTGTTTTAAAAGGTAAAAATATTACAGAATCTTCTTTTTAAAAATACATAGAACTTTATTGACATGGCCTGTTTCAGGGTCTTGAGAAGTCTCTATTTTGAGAGGAGGGGTAGGAGTATTGTGAAATAACAAAGACTAGCACCAGCGTACTGAGATAGGAATGTAGTTTAATTTATGAAATAGAAGAGAAGTAGCATCTCTAGTCTCGCATGTAACCTGTACTGCTTACCAGAGTAATTTAACCTAAGAGATTAGAGCTACCTGCCTTGTACAATCAATAAATGAGGATCAAAAAATCAGTTAAACATGGAAAATAGTAGTGGTTTATTCCCAAATGAGAGTTGTAAATCAGCAAAGAATTCACAAAACAACAAAAAAGAAGTCATGTTTCCTTATTACAGAGATACGTTTTTTAAATTGCTGTTAACATTTTATAGGATGGAAATGTTAACTATCAAAGTAATGTCTTTGCCTTTTGTGTATAATTGAAGTTAATAGAACATCTTTTGGACTGAGTCACTTCCTTAAGTATTATCTAATGTTCTTTGGACTCTTAATTAAGTAAAGCTATTAATTATCTTTTTTGTGTATTTAAAAATAACATAGGATATAGTAAACAGTCTGTAGAATCAAGAAAGGTAATTATAAAATATCCATTTGTCAAAATAATTTGACAGATGGCACATCGTGCTATAAGTGTTCAGTGATTCTTATAATTTGGATTTTGTCTTATCTTTATGGTCTTGAGTTTGTAAAAATTGTTTTGAAACTCATTTTCAATTATTTTACCTTATTTAATATAGCTAAATTTTACTGCCACAAAATTCATGAAATAATAATTCCAGTATTTATAATGGAAGTCAATATGTAATTAAACAGTTTTAATGATTTTGAGCTAAGATATTGAAAGCAATAAAAGACTGTATGAGTTAAGAAAAATTTTTATTAGTTGTAGATCGATACAATACCTTCATTTTATTTTATCTATTTATTTTTATGTGGTGCTGAGGATAGAACCCAGTGCTTTACACGTGCTAGGCAAGCACTCTACCACTGAGCTACAACCCCAGCCCAGCTGTATGATTTTTATATTTATGGTAGATGAAGTTTTACCAAGACAAAAGATCATTCCTGTATCCTACAGATGTTATTTGCCAGTATATGGAATATTTCTGTATAATCTTAAAATGATTTTCCCTAGAATGCTCAATTTATCAATGATGTACTTTCTTGAGTTTTGTTTTGCCTTTCTAAATTGTACCTTTAAAGTATGTCAACCAGGAATAGAAAAAGAAAGGGACTATTCAAGATTTTTGTCCTAGATCTTCATTTAAATTTAGAAGTTTTTGCAGTATTGGTTATATTTTTATAAAGTGAGTTTCCCAGATGAGTATTATAATAGGCATTCATTGATGCTATTGGGGGAATGGGTAGAGGGTTTTCCTTATCCTGGCTTATAATAGATAGTGTTTTATTAGCGGGTATTTTAAAGGTTAGTTTTTGGAAAAAATTCACCTTGAGTGCACAAAGAGAACATGCTGTTGCTTCAGTAATCTATACCGTTAAATATAACTCATTGTTAATTTATAAAGGATTAGTCTTCCAATATCTTCTTAAATTAAGACTCAGGATATTTAGAGCAAGGGAAGGGTCTTACCTAAAATTTAGTAATAGTCACTGGCTTGATCAAAAATGCTTTTTCAACAATGGCTCTTCAATGTTCTGTAAGCTAAACAGATATAATAAATCAGCCTGTTCTTTTTGAGAATTGTGTCTATTTAATAGACCAGAAGAATTAATTTATGTGTAGAAGTTAATAGACTTATAATTAATAAATGTCTTTAGGTGCCTACTTGCAGTAGTAGTTGAGATTAAGAAAAGGTAGTGTTAAGAAGGCCCTAAATGTTTTTTAGTGATAACTTGATTTGTGATTTCATGTAGTTCAAATCTTTTTAGTCTGTATTTGGTTTTTTTTTGTTGTTGTTGTTTATGAATTAGATTTACTGATTATAACAGGATCTTTATATAGTAGTTATAATCTCAACATAGCTCTCGAGGTTACTCAGGAGCCTTTATCCACTACTTTTAAGTTATGAGTTCCCCTTAGTCTTCACTCATTTATATTTATAGATTTCAGTGTACTTTGATTATTATCTCATTAGCCATTCCAGAATTAAATGAATTGCTTCCGTATAATTTTAAATCCAGATATATTTATTCTAAATTATCTTTTTTTTTTCCTGTTACCTGAACTGAAATCAAGGATAATGTATTTGTACAAGATTTACTTACTGTTGTTATAATTGTCTCTGCTTAAGTATTTTGATTAAGCTATTTCTTGCTACTTTTACAAATCAGAGCTTATAAAATTCAAGTTTCAGTGACTTATTTTCTCCATAGTTTACCATGAACAGTGTCCTTGGAAAAGAAAAATAGTTCTTTTCATTGTGTATACCTGTTAAGTTAATCATGTATCTTCTCTCTGCTGGTCAAGAATCAGTTTTTTTGTGGTTTGTTTTAATCTTGCATTCATGTAAATGAATGGTAAATTTCTTACCATTTTTCACCTTGCATATTTATCAGGGGGGGTCACAGTGTCTTTATTAATCAGAAATTTCAATATTCTTACCAATCTTTAATCGTATTTGTTAGTAATAAAGCATAATTGATCGGAATTTAAGGTATTTCCCAACTTTTTCTTTGGGTTTATTCTATTTTGGTTAATACCTAAGTAGTATAGCAAAGGAATATTTTGTTACCCATCTCCACTAAAGATTAGCCAGAAGATAAAAGCAAATCAGAAATAATAATATAGTATAATGATGGTGGGTTAAAGTTAATGAGAATATAATATTCACAGAACTTTTCTGACTTTAAAGAAAGTATAACAATAACTTTAAAAATATAGAGTTCTATCAACACAAGTTAAGTCAAGGCCAATGGTGTTTTTCCTCTCTGTATCTTATCTTCCTATACCATACCTTTGGATTTAAAGTACTTTTAAGAATGAAAACATGTGTAGGCTCTGTTTAAAAGAATACTGTTTGTTCCAGATCAACAAGATTTTCTTAGGTTAAAAATAAACAATATTTTTGTGTATGTGTACATGTTACCTGTATGTACATATCCTGGTTATTTTTTTCTGGAACTTTTCTATATTTGAATTAAGATCTGTAATAGTAAATGCCAGTAATTGTGCTTCCACAGGATGGCAGTATGGCAACATTTTCATGATGTGTAATAAATTATTTACAACATTACTGATATTGTGCATTTTCTTAGACCTCACCACTTTGATGGAATGCTTTAATATTCTGCTTTAAAGGGTAAGAAAAATAGTTAACATTGATGAGTAGAAAGTTGTAATAGTTGTGGATAGTAGTTTAGTTCCTAGATCCTTCATAGGAAGGAGAATTGGTAGAGAATGATTGCTATGGCTGTTCCTTACTGAGGTCTTCTGAGAACATTGGAGAATCAATACAGAAATTGTCTACTCCTCTTCCATGCTCATGTCAAGAGGAAATCTCTCCCCTGTTGAAATTTTTAATAAAGCCCCACTATCATTACTGTCAGAAGTAACTTGCTTCATTGTGTTATGGTTGTATATATGCATCTCACTCAGGTTTTGCCAAGTCTGGAGGAAGCATATGCTTTTATATTTTGCAGTGGAAGTTGTTTATTTTTAAGAAAAATTACCACTTCTTTCTACTCTAGCAAATTTGATTTCTCATTTTTTTAGATTTTAAAATGTAGATTTGTAAGTGTGATTAAAAAAGATGTTTTATGTGTCTATAATTTTACACATTTGAGAAGAAAATCAGTATTAAGGAAGATAAATGTGTGATGTTTGATATTATATATTCTTGGCAAGCAATCTTGAACTTTATTTAATGGAAATCCTTACCAGTGTATTGAAGAGTACTGTGAAATAGGATATACATTCCCATGTGTAAACATCTCAAAATTAACAATTCAAAAATAATAAAAAACTGGAATGACTTTTTGGTTCCAGTTCTCCTCAAAGAGAATGCTTATATTTGGGTTATATTATGGGTACCCTATCAGATTTATTTCATTGGTACGTATAGGTAGGTATGGATGATGATAATTGGAAAAAAGTTTCAAAGGTAAAATATTGTTAAGAAATTATCTATTTCTATTTCTATTCAGTTTTATTTGACATTAACCTATGTTTAAGTACCTCTTGACTTATTTTGTTTCCTAAGATTCTTTTTTTTCCCTTGAACTCATCTTTATCATTCTTATTAAACTATATAAAGTATTTTCTTTTTTGCTAATGAGAATAAATGTCTGTAAAGTTGTATGAAAGTGTTGATTTGAGAGTATTATCAGGCTTAGTCTTCTCTTTTTTTATGCCTGGAAATGAACTTGAATAAATACCCAAGAGGAAATTTCATCTATTTTTGCCAAATAGTTGCTGAAATTTTTACTTTATCAGGCAAAGAATATTCTCATTTGAAGAGAAGCGTATGGATGTGACTACAAATGTGTGTATGTGTTCACAGCACACCTTCTGGAGAATATAATTTAGAAGGAGGTAAATGAAGTAGTCTTTCACTTTTTACTTAATTTATACACACACATCAGTAATCTATA
Source organism: Marmota monax (assembly GCF_021218885.2). NCBI lineage: Eukaryota > Metazoa > Chordata > Mammalia > Rodentia > Sciuridae > Marmota > Marmota monax. The sequence continues at coordinate 6,078,394 of NW_026695228.1, forward strand.
GAGACAAATCAGACTTGTGATTACCATAGGCTGGGAAGAAAGGGAAATGGGGAGCAACTGCTTGGTGACTGTGGGGTTTGCTTTTGGAGTGATGGAAAATGTTTTGAGGCTAAAAAGATTATACAACATTGTAAGTGTACTAAATTTCCTTGACTTGTTGGCTGTAAAATGTAAGAAGAGAGGGGGTTACTTTTTGATTCAGTTTGCTCCATTTACTCAGTCCAAATTCTGTATCAGTGTTAATAGCATTCCATGTTCATGTAAACAAGAGAGAAATCCAGTCTAAGAGGTGATGGTAATGTTTGGTTATTAGTGGACCCACCTCTACTAAAAGCACATAAATGATGAGTTTTTCTTAGGTCTTGTCTTTCTAGTTATGCCTTTGTGTGTTCAGTATTTGCAAGGATTTGATTTCTCAGCTCCGGTTTCTAAAAGGTCTGTTGATCATAGAATCTTAGATTTTGTTGGAAGGGATCTTATCTTGTTGGTCTATTAAGAAAACTTAAGTATTTGTTATTTATATAGTTGTTCATAATCACAGTGATGTCCTTATTCCCATTTTTTCTGATTGTGCGTCTGTGATTCTCCCATGTCGGGGATACAGTATGTGACTGATTGGTAGAAGAGATTTTGGTATTAGGAGACCCATCAACCACATTTGTTGACAATTCAAATCATGTGACACAGAATTTTTTTTTATATTTTTATTAGTGCCTTATAATTACACATAATAGTGGGGTTAATTGTGACCTTGATTTTCACATCAGTTTTTTACCAGTACCGTGCTGTTTTTGTTACTAGCTCTATAGTATCAATCTGAGGTAAGATATTGTGATGTTTCTAGGCTTATTCTTATTGTTCAGCATTGTTTTGGCTATTGTGAATCTTTTATTCATCCAAATGAATATGATGACTTTTTTTCTAGTTCTAAGAAGAATGTCCTTGGAATTTGTTAAGAATTAACACTGAATCTGTAGATTGCTTTTGGCAATGTGGACATTTGAACAATATTGATGATGCCTAAGTACATAGGAGATTTTTTCGTCTTCTAAAGTCGTCTTCAGTTTCTCTCTTCATTGTTCTATGATTTTCATTGTATGGGTCTTTCATCTCCTTGCTTAGATTTATTTCCACGTTTGTTTTGTTTTGTTGAGGCTTTTATGAATGGAATTGTTTTCATTTTCATGGTGTTTATTATTGGTATATAGAAAAGGTATTGATTTTTGTATGTTGATCTTCTGTCCTACTCCTTTGCTGAATTGTTTGTTTTTTTTTTTGTGTGTATGGGGTGTGTAGTACTAGGGATTGAACCTAGAGGTTCTCTACCACTTAGCTATACTCCCAGCCCTTTTTATTTTTTATTTTGGGTAAGGTCTTGCCAGCTTTCTAAGGCTAGCCTTGAACTTGGATCTTCCTGCCCAGGTTTCCTGAGTAGCTGAGATTATAGGCATGTGCCCCCTCACCCCCTTGCCTGGCCTGAATTCAGTTTATCAGCTCTAGAAGTTTTCTGGTGGAATTTTGGGGTCTTCTAAGTATAGGATCATATTACTTGCAAACAGCAACAATTCAACTTCTATTTATTCCATCTCTTGCCTAATTGATCTGGATAAAAGCTGAAGAACTATGTTGAATAGCAGTGGTTAGAAGTGAACATCCTTGTCTTGTTCCTGGTGTTAGAGAAAATGCTCTCAATCTTTCTCCATGCAGTATGATATTTTGCATTTTCAGTTAGAACATCTGATAAAAGGTAATTCCATTTCAACATTAATGTGTTTGGAAAGCGTTCTGTTGTATGGGTTACTTCTGCTGTCTTCTGATAGCTAGTCCTCCATTAGCTTCAAAGTCATCAGGAATGTTATTTTCATACTTTGGTTCTTCCTATTAAATTTATAAGTTTCTTATCCTCTTTGTAACGCTGTAGTTGTTTTTTATGATTCGGCTTGGGAGACAACATAATATTTGAACTAATATAGCCCATAATTTACCTTCTGTAAATAGATTTTCTTTAAAAGCAATTTTTCTTATATAAGGTGAGAAGTATATGCTATACATAATATATAGCCTGCAGAAATGCATGCTACAGCACTGTGCTATTCTAAAGTGTGCTTCCCACTCTTTGATAATGGTTTATTTGCCAAAAACTGAACATTGACTATATTTATAAAATGTGAATAAATTTTATAAATGGTTTTTATATTGACTTCTGGTGGGCTTTATCTTAATTTCTAACTATTGTGTGTACAAAGTATGTAAACATGTGAGTACAAAGCAAGTCCTTTACACAGATTGTAATTCTCTCCCCAGCTTTCCTGTGCACTGGCATTAGCATAAGCTGAGAATACTGCAGCATATTCTGGGCAGAGTGCAAATAGTTTTCTTTTATTAGATTCTAAATTCAGTAACTGGTCTGCTTTAGGGCTTGACTTCTATGTTCTTTAATCACAGAAAACTTGGTGAACATGCAGTTAAGTTTTTTACTCTTAAAGTACAATATGAAGAATATTACAAGACTGTAGAAGAGGTGTGAAATTTTTAGCACTTTTGAGACAATAGCAGGTATTCATATATGCTGAGGGAGGTGATAGTAGATTGTGAATATTAGGGATTAATGCCAATTGGAATGGAATTAACTTATTTCATGTGTGTATTACATAGCTTTGTGGGTCATATTAGTGGTTACTAATTTAGAGTAAAATGAACTTGATTCTGTGTGTGGGAAAAGAAAGTAAAAACAGACACTTTAGGATTCTGTTCTTAGGTCCAGTTGAAACTTTGCTACAAAAAGTAAAATTTTATGTATTTATATTTAGAGTACTTACTGATAGTAGTAAATTATCCTTGTTTCCTATTTTGTCTTTATAGCATATAGCACTTTCTACATTGTGGGTTTAATATTATCCATGCAGATACCTTTTGTGGGATTCCAGCCTATCAGAACAAGTGAACACATGGCAGCTGCAGGTATGAGAAAGACTATTTTCCTTCTAAAGGATATGTAAATGTGTGATTGGTCGGTCAATCTTCCAAAGGAATAATATTTTTAAAAAAATTTTTTTAAGTTTTCAATAATAACCAAAATAAACTGAGTTCCACTTATGGGAAATCTATAAATAAAACTATCAGTGATTCTCAGTGCAGCATCCATGACTCACAATAAGTCCATGTGTAGTTAATTTATTTATAATATTTTATGAATATCAGCTCAAGTTGATTATCCCTTTGCTTGGCACCAGACGTGTTTTAGATTACAGAGTTTTTCAGATTTAGAATATTTGCATACCAGTTGAGCATCACGAATCCAAAAATTTAATGTGTTCTAGAACCATAACTTTTTGAGCATCATATTTGTGCTTAAAAAGTTTTAGATTTTGGATTTTGGATTTTCAGATTATTGATGTCCAATTGGTATACAGTATATAACTTTCTGTGAGACATTCCAAAGTACTTACCATCAGATTCTCAGTGGGTCTTAAAACCTTCTATCATCCACCCTCCTCAAGGTAAGAACCACTATCTTACTGTTACGTAGCACTTCAAAATTTAGAACATACTCTGACTTTATCAGTTTGCTAATTACTAATTTCAGACACAGAACTATATAGTATAATATAAAGCAATGTCAGTATACACAACCACCTATTTTTATGTATGTTATTACATTTCCTAAATCTAATCTTTGATAATACTCTTATGTAATTATTCTGTAATGTACTTGGAAAAAAAACTTATTTTACAAGAATCAATAAATGGGATGGGATGGACTCAAACAGTTTCTTCTCAGCAAAAGAAACAATCTGTAAGGTGAATAAAGAGCCAACATCTTGGAAGCAAATCTTTACCCCTACACATCAGATAGAGCACTAAACTCTAGGGTATATAAAGAACTCAAAATGCTAAGCAACAACAACAAAAAAAATAACCCAATCAACAAATGGTCCAAGGACCTGGACAGACACTTCTCAGAAGAGGGTATACAATCAATCAACAAATATATGAAAAAATGTTCATCATCATTAGCAATTAAAGAAATGCAAATCAAAACCACTCTAAGATTTCATCTCACTCCAGTCAGAATGGCAGCTAATATGAAGACAAACAACAATAAGTGTTGGTGAGGATGTGGGGAAAAAGGTACACTCATACACTGATAGTGGGACTGCAAATTAGTGCAGCCAATATGGAAAGCAGTATGAATATTTCTTGGAAAATTGGGAATGGAACCACCGTTTGACCCAGCTATCCCTCTCCTTGGTCTATACCCAAAGGACTTAAAAACAGCATACTGTAGGGACACAGCCACATCAATGTTTATAGCAGCACAATTCACAATAGCTAAACTTTGGAAGCAACCTAGATACCCTTCAGTAGATGAATGGATAAAAAACATGTGGCATATATACACAATGGAATATTACTCAGCAATAAAAGAGGAAAAAAATCATGGCATTTGCAGGTAAATGAATGGAATTAGAGAAGATAATATTAAGTGAAGTTAGCCAATCCCCAAAAAGCCAAATGCTGAATGTTTTCTTTGATATAAGGAAGCTGATTTATAGTGGGATAGGGAGAGGGAGTATGAGAGAAATAGATGAACTCTAGATAGGACAGAGGGGTTGAAGGAGAAGGAAGGGGCATGGGGTTATAAATGATGGTGGAATGTAAGGATTATTATTATCCAAAGTACATATATGAAGACACGAATTGGTGTGAATATACTTTGTATACAACCAGAGATATGAAAAATTGTGCTCTATATGTGTAATAAGAATTGTAATGCTTTCTGCTGGCATATATTTAAAAAGATTAAATTTATTTTAAAATTAATATTCCCAGTGGGCTAAGGGTCTTAGGACTCTGAAATTTTAATAGAAGTTTTTGTATGACTGGAGTCTTCAGAAATAAAAATCCAGAGAAAATTGTTTTTATGCTTAGGTTTGATGAAGAGAGGACAATCATATGATTGGACAAAGGGGAGTTATGATGTAATGATAATAAACTGAGAATTTAAAAAGTTCTATTTGTTCGTGTTCTTGGCATCTCATTAATTTCCTCAGGGTACAGGGAGGATCCCTTTGGGATGAGGATATTTGTTTAGAGGAAGGTCAGAAAATTCTTTTATGTCCTGCATCAGGGTAGAATAGAGGGTGATCAGACAGACCTTCCTATTTCTTTGTTTTCTCAAATGCCAAGATGCTGAGTTTTGAGGTAACTTGTTCTCAACCCCAACACCAGGATAGAGTCTTCTTTAAGTGTGTAATTAAGGTCACACTTTTATCATTCAGTTATAAACAGTGACTATATCAGGATTCTCCTGATCCAAGTCATTAGGGTTATTTTTAATGATGTTTTTATTATTCCTCCACTCCCACCCAGAAAATATGTCATTTAAAATATAGAGGTAGGAAAGAAGTTAAATAGACTTCAGTCATTCAAATGGGATTTATTTTGTCTGGTACGTGGCGGGGTGGGGGGGTGTGATCATTTGGGGGGAAATCTATAATAGGATTTTTTGGATGTATTAATTGGTTGGTCAATTATCATTTGACAGTGAAAATGTTAGCTAGATGAAGTAACTAGTTTTTGGTGTGAATGTTTTAGGGTATTGTAAGAAGCCCTTTCAAGTGAAAATTTTTAAATGGCCTATGTCAATTATTTATATGACCCTGTTTTCTTTAATTAGGTGTCTTTGCATTGCTGCAAGCTTATGCTTTCTTGCAGTATCTGAGAGACCGATTAACAAAACAGGAGTTCCAGACCCTTTTCTTTTTGGGTGTATCACTAGCTGCAGGTGCTGTGTTTCTTAGTGTCATCTATTTGACTTACACAGGTAGGTGCCATCACCTGTAAAATGTGAATCTTGTCTCTAGATTATTCAAAAGGGTAATTTTTACACAGATTTTTTTTCATATATTCCATTTATCCTAGTAGGTAAAATACTGTGGTTGTATTCTGTACAAGCAATATTAAAATAATAATCAAAGGTTCTAAAATCTGAATAACATTATTTCAAATTGTGATTTTTAAGTTTATCTTAATTTTGTTGCTTCAGTCCCTGATAAATCCACAAACATTCTTTTCTTTCTGGATAAATAGGCCCAAAACAAACAAGTCAGAGCTTCTAGTGATAACCTACTACATTGTCTGTGTGCACTTTCTCTTCTGCCTAACCACTCTCCCCACCACAACTGGGGATTGAATTCAGGGGCCTTTTATCTTTGAGCTTCCTCCCACCCTTTATAGTTTTTGAGACAGGTTCTAAGTATGCTTTGAGGCTGGCCTAACTTGCATCCTCCTGCCTTAGTCTTCTAAATTGCTGAGATTACAAGCACTCACCACTGTGCCTGCCTCTCTCCCCTACTCTTTCACAGTCAAGCATCAGTTTCATTCTGCTTCTGTATTCTAAATTTCTAACCCTGACTTTACCCATCCTTAGGAACAAGTCAAATTCTTTCTAAAGTTATTCTGTAAAATTAATGTACCAGCCTACCTTATAAAATCATTAAGTATAGACAGGAGTTAAAAAGGCATAAGTCTATAAATCATCTTTATAATATGATGAGATTTGGCAAACTAGATCATTTATACACCACACCCATTTAAAAATTTATCCAGTGTTCACTGGTTTATTATCTGAGCCTTCTTTATTAATCAACTAGAAGCTTCAGAGTGAATTGGAAAATTTCCTATAATTTTATCTAAGTGTTATTTAGAGTGCTAAGTTTCTTAATTGTTATTTAACTTATTTTTCTCTGGAAACAGGTTCTCTGTGGATTATTGTTTTTGATTCAGTTACTACCTTATTTTATGTGATTGCCAGACATGTGAACTATGTTGGTACCTATAGAAGAAAAACTGAAAATTTTTACATTATTTTAAATCAATCCATAATTACCAACCATAAAACCATTAAAAATAAGCACGATAAATAAACCAGGGGCAGAGGTGCATATCTTTAGCAGTTTAGTGAGACCCTGTCCCAAAATAAATTTTAAAAGGGCTAGTCATGTAGCTCAGTGGTAGAGCACCCCTTGCTTAAATCCTCAGAAACCCCTCCTCTACATGCACACCAAAAAGTTTTTGTTGTTTTTTTTTTTAACACAATAATAAAAAGGCAGATAATTTCCTCTACGTTTTTCCTTCAAAGGTTACATTGCACCATGGAGTGGCAGGTTTTATTCATTATGGGACACTGGGTAAGTACAGATATGTTATTTAGCTTCAAATTAAAACACCCATTTCTTTCTGTTCTTAATATTGTTAGTATTTCTGTCTCTGTTTGAGTCAGGTACCTAGGATATGCCAAAAATTCTACTAAATGTTGATTCTCTTGAATATTATCTTTGTTAATAGTAGCTTTTTAAGTATACCTTTAATATGCAATATAAGTCATGTATTTCTGTTCAACATAGCCACTCCCTTATTTTTGTTTGTCAAAATTTAGGTAACATTTGTGCAATTTAGTGGTTGGAACTTTTTAGTAACATATAAAGCTTTCATCTTTAATATTAAGAATAGATGCTATGTTATAAATCCATGCCATATGATGAAAGTTCAAATTTTTTTCTAATATCACATGATCTAAGCTTCTATTTCTTAAAAAAAATCTATGAAATACACTAGAGAATATCTGCTCCAATATATTATGAATTAATGAAAAAATCTTGGTTTCAAATTGGACAACTAGTTCAAGTAAACTTCTTTCCTCTAACTTATTTTTGTAGGAATAAGAAAATATATGTTAATGACTATTTATCCCCCCTCTGCTTTCTTGCTCTTCTGTCTTTGTTAATTTCCTAGGTGACCCAATAAAAACCTTACATAGTTTATTGAATGAGCATGCTTTCTGATGTGATACCAAAAGGGCTTGTGTCCATGTCTAATTAAAAGGACATATACATTCCTACATAACTTATATGTAAGCATACATTGATAGTTCAGCCTGTGGGATCACTAGAGGATTTGAGGGAATTAGTCATAGTGAGGTTATTCTGATTAGGGTAAACTACCAGGTTAACTTTTGTTAGTTATCCCTACTCTTAACTTTCTAAACTTTGATTGAACTGATATGGAATCTCAGGGTGTTTCAGGAATTTTCATTTCCCTCACCTGCCTCCACACCATAAGCAAGGCATTGTGGCATTATATCTTATTGGGTAAGGTATTTATGCTATTTTTAATAAAGTCCAAAAGGTAGTGAAATTCACTTGTATAAAATAAGAGATGGAGATACTGGAGAACAAATTCCTATTGGAGCAAGATTTTTGTGTTAGAAATCAGAGCCAGGGTCATATGATCAGCCATTGATAATTTTCTGTTTTATGAGGGCACATTGATTTTTAGTTTTACTGATGTGGATCAAACAAATTTATTTCCAGTATAGCTGGTTACATTAGAATGCATGTTTAAACTAGAAGAGGTGGGGGGACTAAGAACCATATCTACAGTCCAAGAAAATTTCATTTCAAAGGAACTTATAGCTGGATGTGGTGGTAAACTACTATACCTGTTGTAGTCTCAACTACTTGGGAGACTGAAGCAAGAAGATCACCTTGAACCATAAGTTTAAGAGCAGCTTAGTCAATGTAGTGAGACCCTGTCTCAAAAAGAAAAACAGAAATGTTTTACCATTTAATTGTAAATAATAATAACTTTTTTAATATCAGGTATGCAAAAATACACATTCCAATTATTGCATCAGTGTCTGAGCATCAACCTACGACTTGGGTGTCTTTCTTCTTTGATCTACATATTCTTGTATGTACCTTCCCAGCAGGCCTATGGTTCTGCATCAAAAATATCAACGATGAAAGAGTATTTGGTAAGAGTTTTTTTTTTTTTTTAATGAATACTTTGATTTGGGAACAATTTTTGTTTGTCTGTCTGTTTTTTTTCTTCTAGATTACCCACTTCAAGGTTTTGTTGTTTTTTGGTTGATATATATTCAGAATACATTTTCTTCCCTGTTATGCACAGTGTGCTTAGCCAAGGAGAATAGAATTTTCATTATGTATATTTAACTATTAACTTTTAATTTAGAGCTAGTATGTGAATTTTTAAAAAAATATTTATTTCTTAAATGTAGTTGGGCACAATACCTTTATTTTTATGTGGTGCTGAGGATCGAACTCAGGGCCTTGCACGTGCTAGGCAAGCACCCTACCACTGAGCTACAACCCCAGCTACTGTATGAATTTTATGTTCACTTTTGTGGTTTCTTAGCAGTTAGTGTTATTGTAGTCTATGGTTGAGAATTAAAAATTTATTGGCAGTATAATTTTGACTTAAATTTCTAAGTTAGATTTGATTAAGTAGGAACAAGTTTTCTGGGTCATCCATTATTCCAGTTTCAGAAAGTACATTCTATATTGGAATAAGGATTACAACTCTTTCATTGACTTATTTGTGTATGTTTCCAACTGACAAGACCTGACATAAAATATTTAAAATAAGCAGCCACACTGTAGTCCCAGCAGCTCAGGAAGCTGAGGCAGGGGTAATGTATACCATACATGCAAAGCCAGCCTCAGCAAAAGCAAGGTGCTAAGCAAGTCATCCAGACCCTGTCTCTAAATGAAAATACAAAATAGGCAGGCTGGAGTAGTGGTTCAGTGGTAGAGCACTTGCCTAGCATGTGTGAGGCACTGGGTTCCATTCTCAGTACCACATTATAAATAAAATTAAAGGTTCATTGACAAATAAAAAAATATTTAAAAGAAATATGAAATAGGGCTGGGGTTATGGTGCAGTGGTCCACTGCCCCTGAGTTCAATCCCCAGTACAAAAAAAAAAAAAAAAAAATGTGCCTTTGGGTTCAGTCCCCAATACATGGGGAGGGGAGGGGCTTGCAAACCAAATGCTCTTACATAATTTAATAATTACAAGAAGTGTGCTGTGGTGGTTAGACATAAATAGAAACAAATGTTGAGAAATGATTTATAATATGTACAGAGTCATGCAAGCCAATAATTTATAATACCAGGACTTGAGTTTGTACTAGTATAGGGCCTAGACCATAAGTATCACTTTGGGTTACTACTGCAGAACACCCAAATGTATAAACCCGAATGTATAAATGATACTAATTCTTTTCTAGTTTATCTAGATTAGTAAACTCTGAATTAAGGCCATGTTTTACTGCATCATTCAAAAAGACTTAAACATAAGCCCACCTGATGACCCAATAATCCCATATCCCCTATCTCAGGGGAAGTAAGCACATATATTCCCCAAAGGACATATTTAAGAATTCACGGGACAACTTTATCCAGGATAGCCCCTAATTATACGCAATAGAATGGATAGGAATATTTTTATAGATTTGTGCAGTGGTGTACATTACAGCAGTTAACAAAAGAATAGTGTGGCCAAATTAAGTCAGTACAAAAGAGGATACTTCTAAATGATTCTATTTCTCTAAAGTTGATGAATAAGGAAAACTAAGTTAATGCTGAATAGTGGTTACTTTTTTTTTTTTTTTATAGGGGAGAGGGCAGTTATTATCTGAGACATGAGAAGCTAGAAAAATATTATGTACCTCAGTCATCATGGGTAGTAATTACATAGGGGGGCATACCTATATACAAAGTCATTGAGCTGTAAGCTTAAGAATATGGTATAATAAATGTATTACTTTAGGAAAAATATTTTATGATCTCAATGTTCATTGACTTTGTAAAGTTAATAACCTTCAACCAGAAGTTGTAGAACTTTTTCCTGTGGTTATTAGCACATATCTAGAAGGCTATTGGAAATTTGTCTGAAATTTTTTAAAAAGTTGCCTGACAGTGATTTGTAGATTATTCTTTTGTTTAATGATATAATGTTCTTCTCATCCCACTTTTTCTTTAAAACAGGCTTTATGCTAAAAATTGGCAGTGGCTTTTCATGGACCATATTTTATTCTGTTAATTTGTGCCTAATAATATAATATAGAAATATATTTTCTTCTGTCAGCTAAGGATTTTATAATATAAGATGCTGTTGACAAATAATGATTTAGTCTAATTCCCCATACCTAAAATTAATCAAATATGAATCATGATACCTATCTCCAAACTATTGCTCTATTAGTGTTTATTTAATCAACATTAATTCTGATTTTTAAATATGACTATCAGTATTAATATAAAAGCAATTAGGTAATTTATGAGGCATTTCTCTACTTTTAGATTTGTTTTAAACTGTGGTATTAAATATTTAATTTCCGGTGAATGTTTTCCCCTGAAGTGTTGTAAGAGAATTTGTCTTTGCAGTTGCTTTGTATGCAATCAGTGCTGTCTACTTTGCTGGAGTGATGGTGCGACTGATGTTGACTTTGACTCCAGTCGTCTGTATGCTGTCTGCAATTGCCTTCTCAAATGTTTTTGAGCACTATTTGGGGGATGATATGAAAAGGGAAAATCCACCTGTGGAAGACAGCAGTGATGAGGATGACAAAAGAAACCCAGGAAATTTGTATGATAAGGTGGGGAATCTAAACTAAGGCCTTTAAAAATTTAATGTGCTTTCTTAATTTTTCTACCACAATATGAACCATACATATTAAGAAATGTGATTAAATGAGGATTTAGATAAGCTGTGACGCTTCTGTTTGGTTACAATGTTTGCTTCAAAATTTGAATCCCAGTCGATCTTTTAGCTCAAAGTAAGAAAATAGAATGTAATCAGACAAGGAATTCTTTCTTTGGGGGCATTTGTTAACCTGAATACTTAAATTTGTTAATAGACTTCTTTACAGCAAACACTTGGTGCTTTGCTAAATTACATGAGATTTTAAGCCATGTGGATAAGTGCTTATCTTTAAGATCCATATACATTATCAACTTTTTAAATGATAATTTGATATTTAACTGATTTACTTTTTAAACCTCACGTTTTTTAACCATCTGTAGCTAATACAATGTAATTCATTTTTAACCTGTAGTCTCTCAGTTAACAAATCAAGTTTGTATGTGTGGAAAAGACTTGTTAAAGCAAATCTTGGATGCCATATTAAACTTACCTTGCTATTTTAATATTGACTAGTGTTTTGAATACCAGTGAGTAAGTAATGAAACTTCCCACTATAGAAGTTAACTGAAATTTTTTGTCTTTACCGTAAGATCAGTAAAACTCATAAAGATTTGACACATGCTTTTGGGATTTTTGTTATATTTTGGTTTTGTTGTTTTGTGGTATCTTAATCAATCTTGTAATTTTGAGTTTGTGATTACTACTGGTTTTCTCTTCTGATTTTTAGTGGTGGTGATGATAAATGTGTGTGTTCAAAGTAATTTTGGTGTTTTTTACCAAGTCCATTGGTTTTAGGGTTTCGAAATTAGAAGGCTAATTCAGTAAATGCAGTTTTTTTCCCATACCGAAGTCCTGCATAGTCTGGATTATAAGTAGACATTGTCATTTTTAGGATGTAAAATTTAAGATTTTCTAAGAATTTATATATTAGATTTCATACTGTCAGAATGGGCCATTTACTTATCTTCTATATATTTAATTAAGAAATAAGGATAATTGATTGGAGTAGCTTCTTACTAGAGATTATTTCACTCTGAGATCAGCTCCTGGTCCCAGGAAACTTTGATTCACAATTGACTTTAGAATCTACTTTGATAAAGTTTTAGAAAACTCTTCTAAACCTATAGAAGAATATCTGCTAGTTACACATTTTGTGAATCACAGAATTAAATTGATTATCATTCTCCCAACTTTTTTCCCTTGAATGTCCTGTGAAGCAAGTCAAATGATGAATTTGTCTAACCAGTTTTCTGTATCTTCAGGCAGGTAAAGTGAGGAAACATGTAACTGAACAGGAAAAAACTGAAGAGGGATTAGGTCCTAATATAAAAAGTATTGTCACTATGTTGATGCTGATGCTGCTGATGATGTTTGCAGTACACTGTACCTGGGTCACAAGCAATGCCTACTCCAGTCCAAGTGTGGTCCTAGCCTCTTATAATCATGATGGGTAAGAAAATGACTTGACTACAAAAAGATTTTAGAACACTGTCCCCCCCACACACACTCAAAACATATACTTTTTGACTCAAAAGATAGAATTGTGTTTGAGGCCCTGAATTTGAATCTTCTTCCTTTCCCTTTTCCTTTTTCCATTTTCCCTTTTTCCCCCTTTTCTTTTCCTTTTCTTTTCTATCCTATAAAACTCAGGGCCTCACACATACTAGACTTTGCGCTGAGCTACACCCACAGCCCATCAGTCTGCTTTTGTTTTTTCCCCATTTGGGTGTGACTTCTCTCTCCACCTTTGAAGGGGTAAGTAGTATTTCATGCTGCTCTTTTTCAAAATTTCGGTGTACATTTTTTTTTTCATATGTATCCCTTTGAACACAGCATCATCATTACAGTGAAACTTGTTAGAAAATGCTAATTCACTGACTCTGCCCTAAGCCTAATGAATCATTTAGTTGACCCATTTATCTATTCATTGCTGAAGTAGAGCCCAGCAGTCTAGTTTAACAGACCCAGATGATTCTGATGCAGCTAAAATTTAACAGTTGATTTATACATTGCCTTGCCTCTTCCCACTTCTGCTTCACATTGGAGTTTAGTTGACTTGAAGAATATCAGGCCCACCCCAGAACTATTTGATCAGAATCTGCTTTTTGGTTTGTATTCATATTAGTTTGAGAAGCACTGGCTTTGCTCTTCATTTTCTTGTTCTTTTTTTTTTTTTTTTTTCCTGGAAGCTTTTAACTGTGATCCTTAAAATGTGAAATTATTCAGTAGTTTTAGCACCTCAAAATTTTAAGTTATCTTCTTCATATTTAAATCTTATTTAAAATATTATGATTCTTTTCAGCACCAGGAATATCTTAGATGATTTTAGAGAAGCTTACTTTTGGCTAAGGCAAAATACAGATGAACATGCCCGAGTGATGTCTTGGTGGGATTATGGCTATCAAATAGCTGGAATGGCTAATAGAACTACTTTGGTGGATAATAATACCTGGAATAACAGTCACATAGCACTGGTAAGCATTTGACTTTTTAAGAAAAAGATTTTTTTTTTAAAATCCTATTACTTTTCAGTCAAGTTTCACTTGTGATTAAATAGAAAAGATGAGGGTGAAAGTACTCTTTAATTGCTGAGGTCTCAAAATATTTCTTTAACATATTTAATAATGTTACTTAAAGATATACTTATTTTGTTTGTAAGAATGGTATTTACTTATTTATAGGTATAATTCAGAATCAGACTTGCTTCTGGTACATTTTATATTTAAGCTTACTGGAGAATTAGGCAAAATCTGAAACTTTAAATGTTTATATTTTCCATTTTATAAACTTAAAAAAATCTTTGCAAATATGTAAAGCAAATGCATTATGGATATGCAAAGTGTGTTCAATTTAAATGACTAATCTACATAAATTAAGGTGATCACTTCTGGGCTTTAAAAATTTTGAATAGATAAATGGGTCAACTAAATGAATTCTATTTGTTAGTGTTGTAGCTAGTAATCAAATGTCTGCTATGCTGGGGTAAAGAATATGTGCTAGCAAGATCACCTGCAAGCCCTGCCTTAAATTGTGAGAAATTGTCTCTTAAAGTTTGCCTCCTTTTGCTGGTGGCATATGCCTTAATTCCAGGCAACCAAGGGGAAAGACCCTGCCTCAAAATTTAAAAAGGACTATGGATGTAGCTCAGTAATAGTGCTCTTGCCTAGTGTGCACAAGGCCCTGGGTTCAATATAATACTACACACACCAAAGAAAAGTTTGTCTACTTTCATTTTTAAATGTTAATTTCATAGAGCTTAATTGTTAGCAAAATATTAGAACATGTATTCATATTTTGACATTTCTGCTATAAATTGATTATAGTGAGTTGTTAATGTTTATAAATCTCAATAAATTCTTTGATATCTTAGAAAATCATTTTTGCAAAAAAAAAAAAAAATCCAGGTAAGTCAGGCTCTTGCAGTAAAAGTGTACATTCAGTTTTATTTTATTCTGCAGGTGGGAAAAGCTATGTCTTCTAATGAAACAGCAGCCTATAAAATCATGAGGACTCTAGATGTAGATTATGTTTTGGTTATTTTTGGAGGGGTTATTGGCTATTCTGGTGATGATATCAACAAGTTTCTTTGGATGGTTAGAATAGCTGAAGGAGAACATCCAAAAGACATTCGGGTAAGAAACTAGATAATCCCAGGTATGTGAAAGACAGTCCATAATGTCCAAATCTTATCTCTTTAATTGCATTATATTTGTTTTCATTGTTCTATCCCCCTAAGTAGTCCCTTATCCTGATTTTACTATTTATTAAAGATACTAGAAGCACTTCCTAGATTTAGAACGTTTGAAACTCATATTTCATAGTCACATGATAAGTAAGGACATTTAGGTCAACTGCAGGCTACAAATTGACAGTATTATATATACCACATAGCCTAGGTATGTGGTAAGCTATACCATCTGGATTTGTATAAGTATACTGTATGATATTCACATGCATGATAACAATATTGCCTAGTGATGCATATCTCAGACTGTATCCTCAAGATTGCACTTACATTCAACTCTATGAAGCAGTTCCTTGCCCAAATTTTCTTGCTTTTACTTTTTCACACCTTCTCACGTCAGCCCTTTCTTTATATTTTCATTTTCATTGTTTCTAACCTGGTACTGACTCTAATGATTGTAAACCTGGAAGAGGACAGCAACCTTGAAATTGCTATCTTTGCCTTAGTCTTCTTTGCTCTCCCAACGTAATATGACATTGATCACGTCATTGTCTGGCTTAAAAGCCTTCAATAGATGATGGGGCAAGGCGGTGAAACAGAAATGAATACAAACTAAAACTATAAGTTTGGGTTATGGGCAAATTATTTTGGATCACTCAGCATAAATGAACACCAAGTCTCATTTCAGGATATGGATCTTGATGACCAAGACAAGACTAAGTCATCACTATTGAAAATGTCAACAGTAACTCATTTGTGGTGGTATTATGAAAGTTTGTGGTAATATAGATGAAGCCTCACCAAGTGGCTAGTATGAAATAGATACTGTCTTGGTGATACATTGATAGAAAATCCAAACTCTCCTTATCCTGGAATGCAAGACCTTTTATGCTTTAGTTTTCCATTGCTGGTCTCTTGGCCATTCTGCGCTGTCCCAAAGAACTTGCCAGTGGTTCCTTTCTTGGAAAAAAAGGATAGGCCTGTAGTGAATAACATGTATTGTATACTTGTAAATTGACAAGATTTTTAGGTGTTCTCACCATATGGAAATAAGTATATGGAAAAAAATGCATATTAACTCCATTTAGATATTCTACAGTTTACATGTATTTCAGATCATGTTGTATACCATAATATATACCTTGTACTCACTTTTTTTGTTGTTTATGTGATTCTCATTTAAGCAGATAAATAGTAATAAGGTATAGACACTGTTTACTTTGTATATCTTGAGAATCTTTCCATATTAGATTATGGAAGGCTTCTTTATTCCTTTTTTTTTTTTTTTTACATTTGCAGAATGTAGTGTATTATGTTATGTGTTTGTATATGTTTATATTCTTAATTTATTTAACCTATCCTTATTGATGGATTTTTATGTGTTTTCCAGTTTTTTTTTTTAATCTCAAACAGTGATGCAACAAGTAGCTTTCTACATTTATTAGTTTACCCATATACAAGTACTCTGGTGGACCAGAAATTTCTGGGTCAAAAATTACATTTTTTAACTGGAGTACCAAATAGTTCCTTGTAAAGGTTAATTTATAAATTATTACTGAAAATAGTTCTACATACTATTGTTAGCTTTCTAAACATTCCCTTCTCCAGCTAAAGGAGCTGATTTTAGAGTTCATATAGGAAAATTGTGAAAATGAATGAGGAAGAGGAGAGTTGGAAAGAGTCAGCCCTACCTGTTATTATAACCATGGTTTGTTGGTACCATTCTTCATAAATTATTTTTAAGGCTTTATTAGATGGTTTTAAATCTGATGGGATTAAGTTGGGGGTGAGGGATATAAATGAACATGACTTTATGAATATACCTCAAAAGCTGGTTCCTTTGGGGGGAAATGCAGAAGGGAAACCCTGTAGCTTTGGATGTGTTAAACTGAACTGACATAGAAACTTCTGGTTTCTTTCTTATAGGAAAGTGACTATTTCACTCCACAGGGAGAATTTCGTGTAGACAAAGCAGGATCCCCTACTTTGTTGAATTGCCTTATGTATAAAATGTCATACTACAGATTTGGAGAAATGCAGGTTAGTTAAATCAGTTTTTCTACAGTCTTTATTCAGAAGAAAAAATAATCCTAATGCCTCTAGAAACTTAGAATAATGCTATTTTATTGTACTGTATAATGTGAGAAATTAGGAAAATAATTAAGATCAAGGACTTATTTCCAAAATATATTTTTTTCAACATTAGCTCAAATCCAACCTTCGCTTGCCATCTTACCTTTTGACTTTTTGCTTTTGGAAGGCATTGTTCTCCAGGGGCAAGGTTTCCCAGCTAGGAAACATAATACTCTTAAGTAGTATACCACTTCGCTGCTTGGTGGAGAAAATCCTTAAAGAGTTAAATTATATGGTCACTTCAGACATTCACTCTATACCTGTTCTCCATTATCCCAGATAGCTAGAACTGTCTGGAATAGAGTTTCCTAATAATTCAGAATGATGTGTAACAAAAGCTAATGATCTGCAAAATGAGTGAATGTGCAGAGAGGCGTTATAGCAGAAAGAAGGAAGAGAGGGGCTGTTTCTTTCTCTGGAGATGGCCAACATTTTCCCTTGACTAAGTATTCCTTTCATTATCCCAAAATATGTTTCTCTCTTGAGATAACTCATATTCTCCCTTGAATGTGTTTTTGCTTTCCTAATAAATCTGTCTCTAGGAGGGGGAAAAAAGAAGAACAATGGACTTGATGTTATAATACCTGTGTTTTAGGTTAGGCTCTGTCAAGTCATGTAACCCTCACATTCTTTTGGACTCTACTTGTTTTTATTTTTGTTTTCCTTGTCTTCAAATAATGTGGGCTGGACTGAACTTATAACTTGATTTTTGAGGGAAACCGGAACATGTCACCCCAATATGCCATTCATTTCTCCTTTATATTTACCTTCCCATACTTTCTTATTCTGGAGTCTTAATACCCTTTCCTTTGTCTTGTCATTTCCCCCACAAACTTAAGTGTTCTTTGTTAAACGTTATGTATAATCCAGAATTCTAAGCCACTTTTTTGAGTTTTTCATTGCAACTTCTCCTATGTGATATGTGCTACATAAATTATTATACTTGTTTTTCTCTTTTTTAATCTATCCTTTGTTGACAGGGGCCCATCTCAACTAAGTACTCATGAGGGTTGAGGAAAAAATTACATCCCTCCCCAACCATTGCTAAGTTTTTTTTAATAGCTATTTTATTACTTGACTATAATACCAAGTTATTGCCTCCATATTAAAATCTCAGTGAAAACTAATTTCATAGTGCTTTCTGGTAAGTTGATAACCCTAGAAAGCAGGGGGAAAACTGCTTAATTTTATACTACCACTAGGGATCAAGATAATTCTATAAACAGAAGGGGTTTGTTTAGGTTTCAGTTTGTGAAACAAAATTTTAACCTTTTGAAAAATACAATTGTTATGGCAAATATGGGCTTGGTACACTTTTTTTTTTTTTAGAAGAGCATGCATATCACTGTACTCCTGCTCATTGTGTTACTTCAAGGTAGATTTGTACAGCCAGGCATTTGCTTCATTATTTATTGAACTGTAATTAACTCTGGAGGTGGCTTTAAAAACAAAGAATATACCAGACAGACAATAATTAATTGTAAGTTTTTGTTTCTTTGAAGGCTACTTGCTGGTGTCTCAACTTAGGCTATGAAAGTAGTAATAACTAGTCACTCCAGAAATTAGGTTTTCTGGGGAAAATGACTAGTTTCTCTGCTAATGATTGTGTTGAAGGACTATTTTTAAACCATGATTCTAGCATGCATTTATTTTGATGCCTGCCCTGCTTATAGGTGAGATATAGTTTAAATAATGTTTATATATGTTTTTAGTGTTGTGTAAACAAGCCAAAATAAGCTGTCTACTCTTTGGAATAGAGGTTTTATTTTTGTTTCTAAGTTGACTTTACCTATGTTAAGTTTGTATGCTACATAAACTTAGTCTGAATATTTTGTAGTCACTCTTCCCCTGTTTTTTCTTTTTCTATTCCTCATAAATCCTCCCATGGATCAGCTTGTTGAGGTTCCTTTGTAGTACATTTCCAGGGTATAATACCACTGTTTACTTGTGCACTTATTTAACAAGTAGCCCTCAAAATACAAATACACTGTGAATAAGATAAAGTCGTCATTCTAGTGAAAGATATAGGAAACTTTAAAAATAAATAAAAGGTTAACAGTATATCCTATAGAGTAAAAGAACAAAGTTCTGTAGGAAAGAGTAGAAGAAACTTACCAACTACTAGTCTCAAAAAAGTATTTCTCTGTAGAGATGCTATTTAGGTTGAGGTCAGAGGCTATAAGAAGGAGCCAGCAATACAAAAGAATTGAATTGAAGGCCACGACAGAGAAAACAGATAGTTGTAAGGCTCTGAGGAAGAAAAGAAATGCCTTCTGTGTGTTTTCTATATATACTTATAAAAAGGAGGAGGGGGCAAATCTTAATTTTTCAAAAAGGGTTTTGTTGGAATTCATCTTTTTTTTTTTAATGTCTGTAAGCTACTCATCTAGTCCACTCAAGGACTGTAAAATTCTTATTCTGATTCAACCCCCCTTCCTGATTACCTCCTGTCTAGTTATTAGCATATGATGAGAACTATAAAGGTACATTTCTTGATTCTGTTTTCTTAATTTAAAGGAGAGGGTATTACTCTAATAACAACATTTACTAATTTCTAACACGGAATAAGTTTTCCAGTATGTTTAACATCCAATACTAATGTTACTTTTGCAGCTGGATTTTCGTACACCCCCAGGTTTTGACCGAACACGTAATGCTGAAATTGGAAATAAGGACATTAAATTCAAGCATTTGGAGGAAGCCTTTACATCAGAACACTGGCTTGTCAGGATATATAAAGTGAAAGCACCTGATAACAGGGAGACACTAGATCATAAACCTCGAGTCACCAACATTTTCCCAAAACAGAAGTATTTGTCAAAGAAGGTGGGTGCCAAGTTAAATCATTCCTATGAAAGGATGATTCAGGGTTGGTTAGTTGGCCTACACAAAAAGCATTACTGAAAATTACTACTAAATTTCCATTTGCCAGATTTATAGGCTATGGCTTATATATATATATAAAGTATATATCAGATTAGCCTGCTAGGGGAATTCTTTTCAAACTGTGTACTTAAGCTGTCCCTACCAGCAACTGTTTCTAGACAGCATGGTGTGGTTATCAGTGACCTAGGCTGAGATTTTTTGGCTTTAATTTGTGCCATTGCCATTAGTAAGATTTATTTGTAAAGTAAGATGTGTCTGTGGCTATCACTTTTCATACCTTTGTGAAAGTAAAAATACTAAGTGCTCAATAGAATTTGTGATTAGTTCTTTATCTTTTGGTCAAAGCAAATTTATATTGCATCTTCAGACTCCATTCGTAGTATGATGTTACTATAATATTCAAGAATAAAGAATAGGCTTTTGATTGGTGAGTCCTTCTGAAGAAAAAAATCATTTATCTTCAGATAATTATTTTTAATGTAATTATTATGACAAAGCTTGTAGGTAGGAATTATGATGAGACTATTGCAGTCCTTTTGTAATAAATATTTAATAAGATGAAATATTTTATTGGAGGTCATTATTGCTCATTTTAGCCAAATAGATCTCTAATCTTTTCTATAAAAGATTACTAAAAATGAATATTTATGTAGGTTTCCCAGCTATGGAAGATGAGAAATAATAAGGTGTCAGGTAAAATGTTAAGGTTGTATTATAAGGTTCTATTCTTAGATAGATTTCAGTCTTAGTTTTTGAAAAGATGCTTAGGGTTTCCACAGTTCAGATCAGTTATTTTACATCATTAAAGTAATTGTCTTGTCCCTTTATTTCTTCAGATATACACCAAATATCCTCCAGATTATTTCACATTTTACTAGAAATGTACTAAATATTAACTGTGATATTTAAATAAAAGCTTTATATGGATACTTTCTCTCCCAGAAAAGATTACCATATCTAGACTAATGTATTTAAAGGGTGTCACATAGAACTGACTTCATTCTGTCTTGTCAAATTCAATTACCAGTCTTCATGTCAGATGGCAAAGATACCAAATTATCTGGTTTCTCACAGGCATGAGTGTAGAGAAGCCGGTGAGTTATACAGTGCAGAAGTCAAAGCAAATCCTGCTAGTCTGAAAGCAGTTACTCCTAAGACATCCAAGCCTAGTTAAGAACTATATATTTGTTTTATTTGGGTTGGGGGCTGGTGGCAGGGAAGAAGGCTGTTGAATTTGCAATCTGACCGATGGCAGAGATCTCAAAGGCAGTACATTTTCTTAATCTCTTTTGTCTATCCATCCATCATTTCCCCAAAATAAATAAATGTGAATGGATAAATAAAAATCAGTCTTCTGAGCTGAAACATTCTAGTAGACAATAACATGAATTTTTAAATTTGTTTTTCGTGGCTTTATATTCTTTTTGTACTAGCACTATAAAGAAATGTTTCTTACTTACTTTCTTCTCCCTATTCTGGTTTTCAATTTGAGGATGAAGGTGTGCATACAACAGAAATTTTAGGAGTTTTTCTGCCACTGCTAGTTGGCACGACTGAAGTGCTAGAAATTGTAATCCAGGGCTGCAGAAAAACTTTGTGGTATGGCGACTTTTTGCCAGTACAAGAAAAAACACTCTGAGGACCCAGTTGTATACTTGCATAGTCATTTGCATAGATCTCATAGAAAAAAATTTCATGTTAGAAACATACAGATAATAAGAAAAAAGGAACTAACTCCTTGGCCTGGTTTGTGTTTTTAAAAATTGCACCATCTGACATTTTTATGTTTCCCATAATAAAATAAAGATAACATGCACTGTGGTTAACAAATTAACAGTAGCTAAGTTTTGCAACCTCAACAAGGGATTGTATTTTGCTTTATGTTCTTATCATTGTTAGAAAAAATCTAAATTGTTTTGAAGTGAACATGATGAATAGAAGGAAAATGATGCTGTATTTACCCTAAGCTTCTGAAATATCTAAGAATTGTAAACTTTGAATTGAATGGTCAGGTCTCTTGAATCTTGCCTCTGTTAAGCCAGAATTTGATAATGCATCCAGCTACTTACTTTCAGAAAATTGTTGCTTTCTTCAATGACAAGGCATGTGTGTCAAATCAACAAAAACATACATGCTTATACAATATATCCTATAGAATTCTAACACAGCAAATGTTTTTGCAATGGTTTCTACCACCACCTTTGCAGTAATTTGTTTCTTACAACAGAAAACATCTGTTAAATATTTTAGTGGGATGCTGAATTAAGAAAAAACATTTTCTTTTTAAAAAGTTGTATGAAACTCAGGGAATGTGTTTTTGTTATGTTTTTTCATTTTTAAGTACTTAATTTCCTTCCTGAAATGTTGGAGAATGTGCTAAGTGATTTTGTCTTTCACTTTTATAGATTGGTAGTCATCCTAATTTTACAGATAAGAAAACTGAGGCTCCAAAAGTTACTAATTTATATTTCTGACACATAGCTGATTCCTTAAAGGCTAAACCAGCAGTAGCATTTCCATTTTATGATTCCTTAGTCTGATGTTATATTGTATTATGACTGGGAAATTTGAGAAATTATTACAGCTAAGCATTTATTTGAAAAGGAGGTGTGGGGATTCTTTCCCTTGGTGGTGAGGAATGCATTCGAGAAATGCTGTCATAGTCCTTGCATCTTAAAGTTAGGGACCTAGTCATATTCATCATGCATTCAATAGTTAGTATTCACTAACTGTTCAGGGAGTCCAGTCGTAAGAGCCAAGAGCTTATTAAGACAGTCTTCTTCATAATACAATAAATCATGTATGTAGATAATTTTTCTTAACCTGGAAGAAATCTGTGCTAATACTATGTGTTCTGGTTTTGTTTTGTTTTAGACTACCAAAAGGAAGCGTGGCTACATTAAAAATAAGCTAGTTTTTAAGAAAGGCAAGAAAATATCTAAGAAGACTGTTTAAACACACTGTTTTGGTTCCTGACTTGAAGCAGTTGTCCTTGTGAGAACCGGTCTTTGCCTTTAGCTCATGTCATGTTTCACAGCAACAGAGGGTACAGAACCATCACTGGTCCAGGTTAATGTACAAAATTTTCTGGCAATGCCTGATTGAAAAAATAAAATTGGATTATTGAGAACAGCTGTTTCTGATTTGTAATGTGAAGCAAGACAGAGCACTGCTGTAAAATGTCTAGCAGCAGATTTTTTTTATTGGTACATATTATCCTTCAAATCTGAGAATTTGGACTAATTGCACCAAAGAACCCTCTAATTTGGTCCCTGGCACATGCATTCTTGTCAATGTTTTTATTTTACAAGACTTGCATTTTATCTGAATTACCCACATAGCAATATGTAAAATATAAAAGACAAAATGTGATGAGAGCTTCTTGAACCAGTAAACCAGTACAGGTCTAAGAAAGGTATTAGAAAAGTAATTATACTTCCTTGAACTATATTTATTTTCATGTTTCTCCAATGCAAAGAATGTTTCATCAAATGTACATTTTCTCTTGGTTACTGTTTGCTATAAGAAGCTGCTGTTTCAAAGATGGACCTCAAGAGTAGCTGATGGATTCAAATAGATTTTTATGTTGACACATTATTACTGCTGTTAGCAGTTGTTTTCACCAGGTTAGAGAGCAGGTTTCATACATTGTTCATTCAAGGGCTAAATTTATATCCTTTGGAAATCATAGCAACTACACAGAATGTTGCTTACCAGGATAGGGTTTGGCACCTTAGTACTGAGGTTAGCACTATGTTTACATGCAAAAGATTTAAGGAGGAAAAAAAAAGTATCCAAAGTTCATTTTCTGTGACTCTTCAAAATGACAGGATTTGTAAACTTTGGATTTTTCTCATTTTATAACAGTTTCATTCATCATAATGATTTTTGTTCTCTGCTCCATATTTTTTAATACCTTAAGCATTTGATGAAACACTCTTTAGTGCTATATGCATTTTCTTACTTTTATTAAAAATGTGACAATTGTCAAAAATGCACTAAAATATAAATGGAGATTGAACATGTTCACTTTCCAGCTTATAGGCAACTTTATACAGACTTGAAAATTTTCTCCAGTTGTTTAGTAAAAGTGAAAGAGAAAGGTTTTTTTCTGCTACAGGATATAATTTTTTTTTATATGACAAGCATAACACACCACTGCTTTTGGTGGAAAAGTGCAGAATAGTATGTACCTTTTATGAAGAACAATGTAATTTACAATGTTCAGTGAGAATGTTATTGCTGATTTTCTTTTTCAAGGTGTAGAATATTCTTTGATTTATAGAATTCATTTTTGACCCAGATGATGGTTCTTTTACAGAACAATAAAATGGCTGAACATTTTCACAAATAAAGCGTAACTAAATCTGGATTTCTGATACCTTGTCATTCGGGGGATTTTCTTTTACTTTGTTGCTTTAAAATTCAATGCAGAGAAGTTGTTGACTGTAGGGGAATAAAGTTAATTCAAATTTTGTGTTAAGTGTTGTCTTTTACAAATTGTTTCTGTTCACATTTACAAAGGTTTTATGGAAAATTAGTTTAACTTAAACCTCCTATTTTGCCTTCTTTTTAGCCCAGTGAAAATCTTATTTTGATGGTGGAGTGGGGGTGGCATGGGGGAGATGGAAGGGAGAAGAAACCTAGTCAAATAGATTGATCTCTATTAAGGAAAGGAGTCCTGACAAAGCCATAAATGGTGAAGTTCTTGGTATTTAATCAAATCTTTAGAATTTTTTTCATTTTGCACAGGAAAGAACCTTCAGCTTTCAATATTAGGAAACAATGTTTTGGTTCAATGTAACTTGTCAGTAAATTGCCATTTTAACTTTTTAAGACTTGTTTTATTGTAGCAGAAAAGTAAAACTATAGTTTGGCTACACTGGAATAAGAATAATTGGCTTAGAATATTTTTTTTAAATTCACATGTAATCACTGTTCATCTCAAGGTAATTAAAGATCACTCTACCTTTGAAGTTTTAGAATGCAAAATGGTATTTGGACTATAAGGGTATTTTTGTTTGTTTTGGTACTATGAATGAGACATTAAGGCAGCAAGTCTGAAGACAAAATTTAGATTTTATACTTTTGTTAAGCTGAGTTTCTTGAACTTTAAAATTCATATGAGTTCCCTAAACCACAACCCGAGAGGCCAAAGGAGTAGATAGTGTAAAATCCCCCAGAGCAGTACTGTTTCCATATCCAAGAGGCAGTAAGATGATGACTTTGTGGAGCTGCTGCTCCTTTTAAAAAATTTCTTTTCTAAGGCTGGGAGTGTAGCTCAGTGGTAGAACTCTTGCCTACCACATGCAAGATATCCTAGGCTCCATCCTCAGCAGTACTAAAAAGAATTGTTTAAAATGTAACAATTTCCAACAAACTATTTTTTTAAGTAGTGTTAAGTACATTTACATCATTGTGCATCTAATCTCCATAACTCTTTTCATCTTTCTTGGGAGCTCTGCTCATAATCTTCATTTGAAGTAGGTGGAGAAAATAGATAAGTGTAAATAGATCTCAATGGCAGTCTGTAACTGCAATGGTAAGAAATTGAGAAAACACCAAACAGTAACCAAATAACAATCGATTTTTATTATGAAATATAACAGAAGCAAAAATGGACAAGACTTAGTGAAGTTACCACAAAGTAGGCAATCTTTTAACCATGATCCCCAAGTCAGGAAAACAGAACAGTACTAATATTCCAGAAGCATCCTCATGAAAAACCTCCCAGAAACTGTCCTGTCCCACCTTCCTGGTCCAGAAGTTAATCACTCTTTGCTTTTATGGTAGTTTTATTTCTGCTTTTACCACTTAAGTCTTTATCTAAGTGTGTTTAGGTGCTTCTATTCTTTGAACTACATAAATGGAATAAGTAGAATATATGTGTTTAGTATTTAACTGCTTTTGCTTAGTATTTGTGAAAAGCATCCAGGTTCTTACACGGAACTATAAGTTTATTCATTTTTATTGATACACAGTGTTCTCTTTCTCTCAAGCTTACTCTTATCTGTTCTATTGTTGATGGACTACTGTAGTTTTCAGCTTGAATATATTATAAATAATGCTATATAATGACATCTTTCTTGGTGCTTATGTGCATGTATTTCTGTGATTATTTGCCCCCAAAATGGAATTGCTGGGTTGTATATGAAAGTTTTTGTTGCTTCTACATCCTTATCAGTCCTTGTTGTTTTCGTTTAGTTATCTCCTCCTGAGGGGCACAAAGTGATTTCTGTTTAGTGTGCCTTCTTCCAGGTTGCTAGTGAAGTTGGCCATTTGGAAATCCCTGTTTTCTAAGGTACTGATTATTATGCATATTTAGTTTTTGTAGTTATGAGTATATATCATATATATGAGGCCTTCATTTGTGTTGCAGATTTTCTAAGAATAATTTTAATGTTTTTCCTCAATCTTTTGTATGTGTACAGCCTTGTTTAAAAAAAACTATAGCTGCCTGTGGTGTTTCCCAGGAAATTACTGCTTTACTTTTCAGTTTTGTGGAATTCATTTGTCTAGTATCCTGTGAATTGTTTTTGTTTCGAGTTTTGGGAATATGGATACATAATTTTCCCAGCACCATTTATTGGAGGAAGAAAAAAAAAATGTCCTTTTCCTATGGCTCTGAAATATTCCTTGTGTAGTACATTGAATTCCATCAACTTTTTATATTCCATAGAGTTCTTTGTATGACTTAGCTTTAAGATATAAGACAGAGGAGTACTCCTCACCTAGCTCTTTAAACTTGGATTTTTCTGGGCCTTTGCTTTAACATGTAAATTTTATAATTAAGTTCCACCAAAAGAGAAAAACCTTGAGTTTTTGATTGACTATTCAGTTTATAGATCAATTGGGGAAGATTAACACCTTTAAAACATTGATACTTCTGACCATGAATATAGCATATCCCTCAATTTATATGGATGCTAAGAGTTTTCAACATGTTGTTTTTTAATGTGTAAGTTTCTTATGGTCAATATAAAGTTGACTTCTGTATATTGAAATTGTATTCAAAAACCTTGGTAAAACTCATCCTACCACTGTATTTCAAAGATTTATTGTGATATATAACTCCTCATAATCTGGGAATGAGGCTTTTTTTTCTCCCTTTATAATGGTTACATTTCCTTGCATAGAAAAGGTACTATCGTTGTCCTCTGTTTCACAAAGAATACCTTTTTAAGGGGAAAGGTACTAGGGATCAAACCCAGGCCATTTGTGCATGCTAGGCAAGCACTGTACCACTGGTAGTTCACTTTGCACTATGTTGTAGATTTTCAGTAGGTACCTTTGATCAAATTAAGGACATTGCCATTTCCCACATGTCTTTTAATTGTAGGTGGACGCAATACCTTTTATATGGTGCTGAGGATCAAACCCAGCCCCTCATGCATGCTAGGTAGGCACTCTTCCACTGAGCCATAACCCCAGTCCCCCCACTTTTTAAATCATGAATGGCTTTCCTCAAGGTTTTTTTCTCTTAAGACTTTTGTTCATACTGCTAAGATAAACTTGTATTTCTAGAATCTGTTAGAAATTACTTGTGAAACCATTTGGGCCTGGAAATTTCTTTGTACAAAGGTTTTATTACTACACAATATTTTACAGGTGCATGATTATCAGGGTTCTTGTAAGTTGTGCTTTCCAAGAAAATTATCTATTTCAGTTAATGTAAAATTGTTTATAGTGATGTCCCCTTTTAATTACTAAGATTAATTTTCTTGTATTCATATTTTTCCCCAACTTCTACCATGACTCCCTTATTTTCCATGGCAGGTTTTTTTTTTTTTTTTTAAAGCTTCCTCCCCGCTTTTGAAGACGAACTAATTTCTCTAGTCTTTTTTTTAGAAAGTTAGTAGTATTTCTATGGAGGAGGCAGTGTTTGTTTTGCTTTGTTGTATTGATCTCTTTCCCTAATATGAATTTATTTAAAGCAACGTTCTTTTGGTAGTGTAGGGGCTAGGGTTGTAGCTCAGTGATAGTGCTTGCCTAGCACATGAGAGGCACTGGGTTTGACCTTCAGCACCACATAAAGGTATTGTATCCATCTACAAAATAAATATTGCTGGTAAATTGGTACTTGTTTTTTGCTATCTTATGGAGTTTGCAATAATACACCTTTTTCATCCTTACATACTTTGGATTTGTTGACCTCTTAACTGACTTGTTTTCATCGGTTTCTAAAGTCTGTTATCTTACTAAATATTCCTTCTGCCTCTCAGACTATTAAGCATAATTTCATCAAGTCTGTTTAAAGCTGGGCCTAGTAAAGCTAGTACCTAGAACTCTGAAGGGTCTCGTTTCTAGTGCATGGTGTTCAAGATATATTTGAGTCCTATGGGCAAATTTAGACCTAACTTTTCAGAGGATTTTGTTTCCTCTAGTTACACCCAAGGAAAAAAGCCAAAAAAATCACCTGAACCCAATTTAAGTGATAGATGTTACCAACCTGCCATCCAGTTTCCTATGGGAAAATGGCCTTGGAATTTCCATCTTCTAGATTGTGACCTAGTGATAGTTTGTTCCTGTGAAGCCTTATGTGCAGACTTTAGTTGGGATGATTTAATGCTATCTCACTGCCATGTGTGCTTCCCAAAAAGATCAGAAAAATTTTGAGATTTGGACAATACATATGTACTATCATCTTGCCTATAACTGATAAAGAATATTCAGAATTAAATAACTCTTAGGAAGACACAGGAAATTTTTATTAGCCCTTGACAGAAGAAATCCAAAATGGCAACTGAAAAGGAATACTACCCACCAGGTTAGCTAAAATGTACAAAAGTATTCAAGAATTCAAAAAAATGAACTCATTTTGGCATTGAGTGAAATTGATATACATATTCTATCCTAGGAATTTATCAAATATACAAATAGTGTATTCATAAAACTGTAGACAAAATGTTCCTTTGAGGTGAAATATTGATCATTTTTCAAAAAAATGAGCAAACAGATTAACTGCTTCAAAGATAAAAGGTCAAATAAATCAGATGAAAATAAGGACATTACTCTAGAGTTCTACAAAGGTAAACAAGATTCATATATGAGAGTAATATGTTCAGAGACAGCCCAGATTTCATCTCCAAAATAAGTACTATGAACAACTGTATGCCAATAAATTGGATAATCCTGTTGCACAGATCCCTAGAAGGATGCAACCTGCAAAGACTGAATCACAAACAGAAAAATCTAAGGAGACTGGATCAATAATCAAAAGACCCCTCAGGACCAAATGGTTAGCAAATTCTGCCAAACATCAGAAATTTCTGAATTCAAAGAAAGGGGAGAAACTATGGTCATCTTAATTTTGCAGAAAAGGCATTGTGACATGATCAAGACCCTTTCAACGATCAAAATACAACAAAACTAGGAAGAGAAGGAAACTACCTCAAGTCCACATATTAAAAACCCACAGCAGACATAATGGTTAAATACTGAAAGCTTTTCCTGAGATTAAAAGTAAGACCAGGATACCTGCTTTTGCTACCTCCAACACAAAAGTTCGATCCAGAGCAACAAGGCATATAAATAATTTTATGTATACGATGCTGTTTTACACAAAAATGACCAGCACCACTAAGTCAGATTGATCTGGAAATAGTATTGTTTTATAAAGCAATGGTTAGTGCAGGGAGGGTATAGAGGGAGATACAATTGTGGGCTTTAAGACTCAGGTATTCTCCATATGGTTTATAAATCTAGTGTTACTTAACAGTTTCAAAAAAGCAAAGTATACCCTACCCTCCTGAGAAGTGAGCCTTCTGACTTCCAGATGGCTTATGCTTCGTAGGAAGACTAGAAGATCAAGATTTCTGAGAATTTCCCCTTCAATATAGCATCTTTCCCACTTACCCACTTAGAAATAAAATGATCCCAAGCACTGTTCAACTGGATGTTTTTTAAAAATGTCGTGAACGGGCCCATAATAGGAAATATGTACTTAGTCTTAAGAACTTGTCAAAGTATTCATGTTTGATAGGTATTAGTATTGATCTACCAAAACAGTGTTCTAAAATCTAATTGAGAAAATGAGCTAATTCAGAGCCAGTCGATCAGAACTTCTGAATCCCTGAAAAAAAAAAAAAAAAAAAGACACACACAAAGAGGAATAACATTTAATTGAAATATATTTGTCTAATATCTACAAAGTGTGAACAATTGGTCTTAAGAAAGCGGACGAAAGGCACAAAATTAGTATTACTACAGAGAAGCATTCATGCTACTGATTTTTATAAATATCATTGGAGTGGCACAGTAAAAAATAAATTAAGCATTGAGCAAAAATCATTTTTCCTTTTTTTGGTCACATCTGACACCTCAATTTGTAAAGGCTGAGGACAAATTCAACTGAAACCATGGAACACTTACAAAGGCTTTGTTTTAATCACAGTGGCTTTCTTCCAGAGTTTGAGTCATACCAGAGAGGTACACTTTTTAAAAATCCACAGTAAATTATTTTCTCTATCCAAACTAAATACAAGATTGAGGTGGTACTTGTGCATATTTGAATATGCATGCACATAATTCAGCTTCTGAAGCCCTTTTTTCCATCATGAAGGTAATGAAGATTTATTTTCTGCTGTAAAGGAAGAAGCTTCTGAGGGATGTATGACTCGTGCTTTGAGCATCAGAAAGATGGGAGGAAAACTCAATGTTAGGGCCTGGTTTGGCTCTAGATTCCACCTTAGAAGGCTCTGGCATTAATCTCCAATAGCTTGCTGCATACATCCATTCTCAGCAAAGTAGTTTATATTTCTTGGATGTGGACAAACAAAAGATGGAGATGGGGAAGGATGTGAAAATCACTTGGGAAATGATTGCCACCTGCATTTCTCCCAGGAATGAGCCACTGTCTACTGTAAGGACACATTGATTGGGCCATGCCAATTCAATCTTCATTTTGACAGAAGTTGGCTAAGTGAAAACATCTTTGTAAGTGCAAAACATTTTTGGCAAAGTGAAAAATAGAAAACTTCAAACCTCATTGATAAAAAGGAGCTCATGATTACCCACTTAAATCTTGGTGAGTGCATTATTTACATGTGTAGTAATACTCATATGTACATAGTGCGTGTGTGAACACCTTAAATGTGTACACACATGCCCCAAATGGCTCTTGGATAAATTCAATCCTCTAGCAAGAGTTTGGGGGAGCATGGTTCACAGTATAGAATTTTTTTTTTTTTTAACCATTTCTTGTTTGCTAGCAAGGGGTCCCAGTGAATGCCAACAAAACCTTGGTACTGTACCACTTTAATTCCTACAAAAACAGGGCTATTTAGGAAAGCTCTGCACCTCCAGCCCATCAGTGTGCCTTCCAGAGGGGATTGAAGTATACCCAGCCGTTGCCCTGAAAAAGAAGGAAGGAGGCATTACATGGAGACCTCTCAGTAGACAAAAGGAGGAAGCAAGGGTAGGTGCCCCAGTCTGATATATCAGGATACTACAGGGACCTCTGCCAGTCTGCACATATATGCTTTGTTCTCAGTATCTCACCCAAGCCAAACAATGACTTCACTGCCCCTCTCAGCCTGGCTGCCTTTAGAGCCCAAGATGATCTATCTTAGCATGTCAGGAAGAAACCCCATGGAATGACCAAAATAAATGGGGACGTTGTTGCTTTACATCACTAAACCTTTCAACACCGCAGAGAAAGAAGGCAGCTGGATGGATGAAACAACTGAAAAAGAAAAGGTAGGTTTCATATATGGAACCCAAACCAGTAACTTCTCAGCCCACCATGCTGGGGGGGTGGGGGGCGGTGAGAAGCCAGAGAAATATTTCAACAGGCAGTAACCACAGAAAGATGAGTAAACAAAAGAACCAACAACAACCAATGAAGTGCAGAAAGGCAAGAACAAAGTGGCATACAGAGTCTGGAGCTAAGCCAGAAGGGAACGTACATTCTGAATGGTAACCATTCTGGAGTTGGGATGGTTTTTACTGTTTTCATGTCCCCAGGACTTCTGTT
The DNA here is from genome assembly GCF_021218885.2 of Marmota monax. NCBI lineage: Eukaryota > Metazoa > Chordata > Mammalia > Rodentia > Sciuridae > Marmota > Marmota monax. The sequence goes on from NW_026695228.1 coordinate 6,110,583, forward strand.
ATCAATGTACTGACTTTTATTAAACCTAAGTGAAAGAATTTCTTGTTGTTTAGTGTACAACTTTCCATGGAAGGATTTACCTCATCTGGGCATAGGTCCTTACTAACTCTTAAATCGTTTCCCCACCACCAAACAGCCTGTCTGAGCCAGAGTCCAAACTTAAGTATCCTTTCAGTCCATAGCTCTCAGTTCTTGACTTGGGGAGAACTGGTGGCTTACTGTTGCTCCTGATCATAAATCCCCCACCAAATTGCTATGTTGCTCTCAGTCACCCCGTAGCCTTACATCTAGAAAGAATGAGCCATCTTTGTAGAAGTTAGAGTATCAGTGGCACCAGGGGTAAAGAAAGATCCATAGATACATTTTGATTAGCTCTTGTCAAGAAATTTAAAAAATTTAAATAACCATCATGCAAATATCAGATTTCCCATAAATCCGGATTTCTGGCTCCTCAAAGAATTAGAGATGAGTGGCATCTCATGCTTTGAATAGAGACTTAAACTTGCCCCATTCTCACTGGCCTGCTTCTGTTCCCGAGGGCCTGTTCTACAAATTGTGGCTCCTATCTTTTTAAAACTTACTATTCTGTTCTTAGAATGCTTCCCAATTACTTAACAGAGTACCCCGGCCTCTATGGGACACATGGTGTACAACTTAGTGTACAACTTTCCATGGAAGGATTTACCTCATCTTTTATTAAACCTAAGTGAAAGAATTTCTTGTTGTTTAGTGTACAACTTTTCCTGCCTAGTAGGGTGGCAGCCACGTGGATATTCTGCCTTCCAACATCACTCTCTGGGGTGACAGCTATGGCAGCGTTATCACACTGGTCTTCCCTAACATGTCTGTCCTATGTAGCTCACAGGAGGCAGAGCCCTGAAAGGCAGGGCTCAGTCATGAGGACTCCAGCTCCCCAGGTGTGAGGGTAGACTGTGAGGCACTTCACAACTGGTATGATACTAATGATAAAGTAACAGTGTTATAATTTCCTTAAGTAGAACAGAATCCAGATGTTCAATCCCATTCCTTTCCCTCCTAGCAGGCTAATGGGATTTTCTGATGGAGAAGAAGTGTCAACAGCTCAATTCTGCCCTCAAGATGGTTTTAGGCTTCAAGGTATTATGCCTGAATCCTGTTCCAAAATTGAAGCCAGAGCCAAGATGCCCCTAATTGATCCCAGGACTTCCCTTTGTCTTGCCTGTCCCCATGCATCCAAACTGGTTAGCAAGAAAAACCCACCAGAGCTCCCTTGTCCAGGGTAAGCTCTCATGGGCAAGAGCCCAATAAGCAGCAGCAGAGTTACCTCTTGGATAAAATATTTGGGCTGCCATGGTGTGCGGAGGTTTTCCCGCTTCCGTTCCTCCACCCGCTGTTTCTCTTCCAGGCACCGCTTCTGCTCTGTGGCTGCATCAATGTCCCCTAGTCGCAAATATCGGGTAACCTCCTGCCAGAGGTTCCTGTAGAGGCACAGAGGAAAGGAGACAATGCAATGAGGTCAGCCAGCTGGAGGATAACAGTGCCCAGAGTAGGAAGGGAACGCAGGCAAGCCCTACCCCAGAGGTAGCTTATCCAGGTATCTTGAAGCTGCCTGAATCAGGGTTTGAACCCAGCGCTACCTGGCTCTATCTGTGCTGCCTTTACTTGTCCCAAGCAGCATGCCTTTCTCTGGGCTGAGTTTCTGGAGCTCAGATCTACCAATAACAGCAGTAGGCAGTGTAACTAACATTACTACCAACAGTAATCGCAGACACTGACATGGCATTTACCATAAAGATTTCTAAGCATATTACATTTATAAGCCCACTTAATCCTCCTAACTCCATGATATGTTACATTATTCCTATTTTACAAAGAAAACTGAAGTGCAGAAATGTTTAAGGGAGGAGTAGGAAGAAATGGTATGTTTATGGTGTAGTATCCATCACTCCCCCCGAGGTCTACACAGAAGGCTATGTCTCTGCCTCATTTCCTTCACCATAGAGGTGGCCTAGACTGGCTTCTGACATGTGGCTCTCCTTCTCAGGACTTGCCAGGGACCAGCCTGGATTCAGAGGAACACCCCATTCTAAAGTACAGGAGAACCATGGTGAAGCAGGACACCATCATCCACACACTTCCACACTGAAATGCATCAGGAGAAGCCTCAGTTTCCACACAAAAGAAGCAGAGATTTCAATGGTGCAGATTCCCTCCCTGCTCTCAGGAAATGACGCCTCTGCACCCAGGGGGCAAGTGGAGGTTCTCATTAGATCCCTTTCCACAGTTGGTAACCATGACCCTTTTTGCAGCCAGGCGTTAGTGCAGTAAGAAACCTGGAATGTTGGCCTCTAGGCAGAGGAGGGATGGTGGAGCCACTACTAGCAAGTCAGGGACAGCAAGCAGCACCTTCTGAGGAGGCTGGATGCCAAGGGTCATATTCTCCTTCCTACCAATCCCACCCTGGGTCTACCATACAGACCCAGGGAGCATGACATGATGGCTTGTTCTACTGCAAAACAAGTTTCTGGAGCTGCAATATGAAGCTAGGTCTTTGGAAGAACTAGAAGAGAGGAGTTTGAAGATTCCTAGCACAAAGAAATGGTAAATGTTCACAGAGATGGAATTGCCAATTACCCTGATTTGTACATTAGACAATATATGTATCAAATTACCATCATGTCAATTTAAAAGTAATTGGGCTGAGAAATGTAGCTCAAAGGTAGAGTTCTTGCCTAGCATGTTCAAGGCCTGGGTTCAGTCCCCAGCAATACACACATGACTGGCCAGAACAGCAGAGTGAAATAAGGAAAGAAAGAAATTAGGTGTTGGGTCAAATACAGACCTCGTCATTACCCTTCATTCTAAAGGAAGAACTGGGCACAAGGACATCCAGGATGTGAGATCCTCTCTAGGACAGTGGCACAAGTTAAGAGGGCAGAGACACCCCCTCCCAGGACTGAGGAGGAAATGGGGTAAGAACGGGCTCACAAAGAGCCCTTCCCAGACAAGCACAAAGATCCAACCCAGAGAGCCACTAGATGGTGGGGAGGAGGATGGGAGTGCACGAGGACTCAGCTGAAGAAAGCGCTAAACACCAAGCCAAAAGAAAAGACAGCAAGGGAAGGCACCTTCAGGGTGGGGAGGGATGGGCATAGGTCAGACAGAAAAGCAAAAGGAAGCCAACAGTAGCCCTTGCTGAGGAGGGAGTCAACGTGGCAAAGGTGGACAAGTGGCGAAAGCAAGGTGTGCCTGGCATCGCTGCACATTAGCTTTCCCTTCTCCTGAGAGCTCTGGCCAAGGCAGGACCCGTACTCAGACCACACTCTGGGCACCATCGACAGATGTAGGCAGACCAGAGAGTATCTTTGTCCTCCTGAGGAGGGCATTGGGTCCCTCTGACAGGACTTGCTGGGGACTGAAGGACTCATCAGGGACAGCACCACTGTAAGGCTGAGACAACCAGTCTAACCACTGGTCAGTTTAATTAACCATGCTAATGGTCCCTTCCTTTGTTTTGGGGACCTGGTATGGACAGTGGGTGCAGGTTTGCCCTTGGACCAGCCACTCTACTTTTCAATGCTGTTTCCTAAGCAAAGAACAAAGGTGGGTTGGCTCCATTTCCCTACAGTTCAGCTCCGTATTTCAGTACAGTCTGCGTACATACACTCTCACACCAGACTCCTTCCCTGCTGCAGGCTGACAAGGCAGCAAAGAGTCTTAATGAAGAGAAGCTCAACTGCCGATATCCTTAGAAGCACAGTAGCAGGATCATCAGAGCTTTGTTCTCAATGGTCAGACTGGAAACAACAGTCATGCCAAGACCCACAGGATTACTTGTCCTGGGAATGTTCCATTAGAGCCAGTGTGACCAGGGGCTGGATCTTATTCCTTACAGCAGCTTCCTTTTCCTACTACCACTGTCCAATAGGTTGGGTTGAAAAAAGGATGCTTGGACAGAGTTCATGACATCCATCTGGACACAGAGAAGTTACACTCATTATCCCCAAATAACAAGGATGAGTTGTTCTAATACTAATCCTACAACAAAGCAAAGATTCCAAGGATGCTGAACCTCTGTTTTTATTAAACTCAGCTATAATATATTATTCATACACCTTGTATCCTGCTTTGTTTCCACTTAACAAGCACTTATTTGGTTGCAGACTCTTCTAGTAATAGCAAACCCTTCTGCAAGATCATTTGAAATTTCATTTTACCCTTACATGCTATAAGAGCAACATACTTCTAGATTAGAGTGAGGGTTGGCAAGCATTTTCTGTAAAGGGCCAGATAGATAGTAAACATGTGAGGCTCTGCAAACCATATGGTCTATGGTTGTAACTACTTAACTCTGCTGTTGTTCAGGAAAGCAGCCATAAACCATACCAAACCATATACAGCTGTGAACCATCATGGCTGTGTTCCAATGAAACTTTGTTCATAAAATCAGCCACAGGCTAGATTTGACCCATGGGCCATACATGGTTTGCTGATATCCTAGACTGAAAAATCAAAATGGCATCTTCCAATAAGATGCTGCTTCTGAGTCAGGTGTGGTGGCTCATCTATAATCCCAGCAGCTCGAGAGGCTGAGGCAAGAGGAATAGGAGTTCAAAGCCAGCCTCAGCAACAGCAAGGTGCTAAGCAACTCAGTGAGACCCTGTCTCTAAATAAAATACAACACAGGACTGGGGATGTGGCTCAGCAGTCAAGTGTCCTTGAATTCAATCCCTAGCACACCTGCCACAAAAAGTTTATGCTTGTGTATGTGCATAAATGTCACTTTAAGGGGCTGCATTATATTCATTCCATAGAGTGGACATCTGATTTTTTTTTTCCAAATGTCAGACAGTTGGGTGGTTTCTATTGTTTAGTTCCCTCCTCTGCCCTTTTTCAAAAATCAGCTTCCTAAATCTGAATTTAGGAATCTTCCCTGAGAACAGGTACTCAGAAGTAGAATACAAGATTAAAGTGAATTCTCGAGTTTAAAGCTACTGATCCACACAGGTACTACTCCTACTAGGAGGAAACAATTTTATTGCACCCTTGCCAGCACTGAATTTTTAAAAATAACACTACTAAGCTGGTAAGAAATAGTATTTCACTGCTTCATTGCATAGTTCTTCAATTACTAGCAACTCTCTGTAGTTGATGTAGCTGAGTAGATGAACATTTTCAGGACAGGCATTAAAAGTCAGACATCCGCTTTCACCACTCCTATGTAATATAATGCTAGAAAGTTTACCCAGAGCTATTAGGCAAGAGAAGAAAGTAAATGGGGATAAAAATAGGAAAGGAAGAAGTCAAATTATTACCATTTGCAGATGAGATCTTATTAGACCTAAAAGGTGCCACCAGAAGATTTCCAGTGCTAATAAGCAAATTTGGCAAGGCAGCAGGTTACAAGATCAATAGCTCTCCTATATACTAATAATGAATCTGCTGAGAAAGAAATCAGGAAAACAATTCCATTCACAATAGCCTCAAAAAATAAGACACCTAGGAATAAATAAAACCAAGGAGGTAAAAGACCTCTACAAAGAAAACTACAGAATATTGAAAAAAGAAATTGAAGATGACACAAGAAGATAGAAAGACCTCCCATGCTCATAGATAGGCAGAAATATTGTTAAGACAGCCATACTACCCAATTTATAGATTCAGTACAATAGAATACCAATGACAAGTTCAATAACAAAAATACCAATGCCAGTCTTCACAGAACTAGGAAAAAAAAAAAAAGTTCTAAAATTGATTTGGAAGAATGAAAGCCCAGAATAGTCAAAGCTTAGAATTCTAAACCAAAAAAAATGCAATGCTACAGGCATCATAGTACGAGACTTCAAGTTATTCTACAGAGCTATAATTAACAAAAATTGCTTGGTATTGGCATAAAAACAGACTAAGGGAACAGCATAGAAGACAGAGTCAAACCCACACATCTACATCCATACAATCCTTGACAAAGGTGCCAAGAACATACACTGGAGAAAAGACAGCCTTTTGAAAAAGTGGTACTGGGAAAACTGGTTATCCATATGAGGAAGAATGAAAGTAGACCCTTATCTCTTATCCTTCACAAAAATCAACTCAAAAACAGATCAAAGATCTAGAAATTAGACCAGAAACTATACCATTCCTCAAAATAAATGTAGGGTCAACATTCCAGTATATAGGTATAGGAAACAACTTTCTCAAAAGAACCTCAAAAGCTCATGAAAGAAAAATGGCCAAAGAATATATGAAAAAATATTCAACATCTTTAGCATTTAGAGAAATACAAATCAAACTACACTGAGATTTCATTTCACACCAATCAGAATGGCAGTCATCAAGAATATAAACAATAATAAATGCCAGAGAGGATGTGGAGGAAAAGGAATTCTTTTAAATTAGTACAACCACTATAGAAATCAGTGTGGAGGTGGAGGTTCCTCAAAAGAATAGGCACAGGACCACCATATGACTCAGACACCCTACTCCTCGGTATTTACCTTGAAGAATTAAAGTTATACTACAGTGATTCATGCATAGCTATATTTATAGCAGCATAATTCATGACAGCCAAACCATGGAACCAACTGAGGTGTCCATCAATGGATGAATGGATAAAGAAAATGTATGTATACAGAATGGAGTTTTATTGAACTATAAAAAATGAAATTATATCTTTTGCAGAAAAATGGATGGAACTTGAGAACACATATTTTAAATGAAATAAGCCAAACTCGATGTTAAGGGTTGTATGTTTTCTCACATGTGGAAGCTAGAGAGGAAAAAGGAAAAGAAATATTGTGGGAGGGGGTGCAGGGGACTCTTATGAAAACTGAAAGAAAAAATGGTAGAGGAAAGGGACCAGGGAGGAAGGAGGAGGGAGGAGAAGGAGGGAAAGGGGAGGTACTAGGAGATGAAATTATCCAAATTATACTGTTCCATCACGTTCATGTATGAATGTGTAAAAAGGAATCTCACCATTACGTTTTACCAATAAAAACTATGGGAAAAAAAACAAAAAAAATCGTTTAAGTCATCTGTCAGACTATTTCCACAGCCCACCCTATAAGTGCAAGATAATTAGATTGGAAGCTACATAAGTCTACTCCTAAGGGAGAGATGGGAAATTCAAGTAGCTGGAGAAGCCAGCAGAGACTCCTGGCCAGTGCCCACAAGCTGAGTTTCCAAAGCTCCCTCCCTCTCCATCCCTGAGTCAGTGCTAAGGGTAACAAGGCTGGAAGACACACAAGTTGGTTCCCACCTGGACTCCATGGGCCCCTGCTTCTCCAGGGGCCTGATCTTCTTGGGGTACACTGGCAGTGAAGTTGTGTCGATGACTTTGGTCTCCCCATTGCTGTAGGTAAATTCCAAGGTACCATTCCACTCCCCATGGGCTTTACAAACAATGGTGTTGGTTGGGTTGTGCTTCACTTCTGCTGTGACCCTGAATTCATGAATGAGCCAAATGAAAACAGATTTCAAAAGGTGTATTTGTACTTTGGAGATTTCTAGGCAGGTTGTAGAGGAGGGAATTTTTTTTTTTTTTTTCAGCTTTGCTTAAAGACTAGCTCTTAAAATAACCTTGATGGGGGAGGTGAAATCTGAATATCATCCACAGATTAGTTAATATTAATTAATAGTAGTTTGTTAATAGTAGAAATGTTTACTTCTTAGTTCTGATAAACATACACTTATATCATGGTTATATAAGATGGAAATCAACAGTGTGATTCTACATCATGTACAACCAGAGATGAAAAGTTGTGCTCCATGTGTTTAAAAAAAAAAAAAAAGATGGAAATCAAGCAGTGTGTGAAAACAAACTCTTTCCTCCCCCAAATAGCATCCAATAGTGCTAAATTTCAACCGCAAAAAGTCCTTAAACAAGGTCAATTCTGAATGTGGGTCAAACAAGGCTGCTGACAATCCCAACAGAGCTCACGCTGGGAAAGGAGGGCAGCGTCCAGCCCAACATCCACGCACCTTCTAAAGAAGGCTAAGCAGAGCCTAGACTCCCGGCCTCATGTCAGTGCCTTCCCAGTCAGCAGCAGCTAGAGGGACAACTTGAACCTCTCTTTAAAAGGGCTTTGTGGAGATTTGTGACCTCTCTCCTTGTCGTCTCATCCCAGGGAACTCTGATTCTGGGTGAGAGCAGACACCCATCCTCCTCCACACTTTGTAGTTTTCTGCATAGTCAGAGCAACAAAGCAAAAGCAGGAGGCTACTCTAAAGTGGCTAAGGATGAGGGCTAAGCTTCTCTATATCTGACAGTCCAACTCAAGCAGAATTTCAAATTCTAATACAGGCTTGGGAGCATTCTCCCCAAGCCTGAAAACTGTCCCAGCTCCTAGGTGGCAAGGCAGAGGGTCAGCCCCAAGTATGAAGTCCACAGTGGGAGATATGAGTGGTGTGCTGGTCAGCGTTTAACAACTGGCCCTCTGTGAAGGGAAACACCAGCCCCGCATGCCTTTGTCATTCCTGTGGTATTTCCACTACCAGCACGGTGTCATGGATGTCCAGCCCGGAAGAAACTGTCAGCTCTTGTGAACCAGTGTATGCCAGCTTTAGCATGCCACTGTAAATGTCCTTGTGTTTTTCTAAGGAAAAGGGCAAAGATGGATGCTTGTGCATAGAGTAGGTCTGCTCTAAAAGATTTTGTTTTGTTGTTTTTTTTTTTGATTGCTGGCACCATAAAAACCACTTTGTGCTTCTTCAAACAGGCGACCTCTCTTCCTTCTGTTTAAGACTCGGGTTTCCCCAGCTTATAAAAGGGGAGGGGGAGAGTCTCTAACTCACAGGTACATGACCCAGGATTCAGGAGTATTAATAGGTCCAACTGAACAAGAACCCAGGAACTCCCAGGCCATGTCTGGACTCACAGATCAAATCATTTCAGAGCAGAGAAACAAAAACTGTGGCCTCAAAAAGAAGAGCCTATCTTCAAAAGGAAGAGCCTATCATAACAAACAGAAGTGCCTTTTAGGCTGGGATGTAGCGCAGTGGCAAAGCATCTGCCTTGCATTCTCAAAGCCCTGGGTTCGAACCCCAGTTCCAAAAGACAAAAAAAAAAGCGCTTTTTATTCTCTGGAAAATGTGCTCTACAAATGCCTGGCCAAAGCTTTCTGCATCCATCTAGAGTGAGGTGGGCTCCAAAAGCAGCCCCCGTGAAGCAGGGAAAGAGAAGCCTCTTGCAAAAGAACTATTAACTTTATCTTCATTTCCAGCTCATGCCACGCACGACTGGAATCTGGCCCTCTAATGGGAAAGGAAACTCGGGCGTTGTGATAAGACAAAGCCGCATCCCACCTGTGTACTTTCCCGCCGTAGAAGGGCTTGGTGTGGAACGTCACGGTCGCGGAGTACCCGGTCTTGGCGCAGTTGATGCTGACCTTTCCTCCGAGCTCCACCCACGGGATGGTGAGGATGGACCGCGCGTAAGCGCTGGGCAGTGTGAAGACGTATTCCTCTCCGTGTTCCAGGAGCCTCAGCACACCTCCAGGGAGAGAGGGGGGCAGTCAGGCAAACGAAGGTGGGAAAGGGGCCATGGATGGGTAACCGAAGACGCTCCTGCCAGATGCCATGACTCCCACCGCCCAGAGGTCTGCCTCCCACCTGCCATGTGCTTTGCTGTGTGCCAGGTACTGCAAGGGGTACCGAGAAGACACCACGAACTAGACAGAGGGATGCACGTTCTACCCTCAGGGAGCCAAAGAGATGCTGGATGTTAATTAATCATCACACACAAAATTGTAATTGTGATAAAGGCAGAAGGGAGAGGTGCCCAGTGCCAACAAGGCCTCCAAACAGGAAGAGCTGACTTGGAAAGGAAGGGCTACCTAAGGGACACTTGTGTAGTGGTGCCCCCTCCTCCTCCAAAGAATCTTCATTAAGCTTCTCCAGAGACCCTCACCTTAATTGTTCTTATTAACAGAATATCAGCAAAAAATTCTGCAAAAAACTCAATGTGGGTTAGGACTTCCTTTTTTTGGTGATAACTAAATGGAACTGTCTTGCAAAAGCAAAGTTGGGCTTGATGATGGTACTTCTGCTTTTGTGGTAAAACTTGCAAAACCTCTGACTAATCCAAAAAAATGGAAAAGCTCGTCATGTAAATCTTCAACGCCACCCCGCCACACACACACTGGGTATGAAGTTCAAAGAATTTTCAGACTCGAGGCCCAGAGACATTTTTTTAGGCAGGCGCCTCACTCTGGACTACTGCAGCCAATAAACCTGCTTCCTGCTAATTTCTCGGGTGTCCAGCCTCATCTCTCCTACATCACTTGAGCCAATAAGAGCTGAAAGAGTGTATGTAAAGGCCCTGTGATGGGAAGCTTCTGGTGACCTGGAGAGGCTGATAAAAGAGCCTCAGGTGGTGTGCAGAGGCTGTCCAGATCAGCAGCAGCCAGGTCTTAACTTTAGAAAGCTTCTAAGACACCTTAAGGAGTTTTGCCTTATAACATCAAGACACCACAATGGTTCCCAAAGTTAGAAAAATCAGAGACTACACCTGCTGCTGGCAACTGGGGTGGGGGACATCCACCCACGTACCTCCAGATCAGTGGTTCTCCAACTGAGGACCCAAGAACTGGGCTTAGAGGGGTGTTAATCCTCTCAACTCAGAATTAGGTGGGTTCATCCATCTTCCCAGGGGAGAGGCCACACTTCTCACCATGGCCAAGATGCCCATTCTAAAACACACATGCTCCCAGGGCTGCTGTGTGGTTTGTGTACAGAGGTCCCACAGAGACCCCGAGATCAGTACCAGGGCCCTTCTAAGGTGGCTCTTCTACAGCACCCCATTCCAGCAATGCAGGCTCAGCTCCCTAAGCAAACTCTCCCATGCTAACCTGGCTCAGGCCAGGCCAAGTCATGATCAAGGGCACTGTGAGCTCCCAGGGAGGCTAGCATACGTGACCAGAGGTAGTTTGTAAAATTCCTCCCTGGGCTTGTGGTTCCTCCGCTGTAACAAGCAAAGACTGTGCCCAAGGCTCCCATGTGTGAGCACTTCCTGGATGCCACTTTCCCATGGACTCCTAATCACTATGTCCCGTAAGCCTCAAAACTATCTTATACAGCTATAATTATTGTATTAATATAAATAGGAAGAAGTCAAATCCAGGTAAGCAATTTGGCTGATCGCTACTCTTCTCTTAGCTAGTAGACATCTAAGTCAACTAGAGCTAGAGTCAGAGATAGGGACAGGGAGGGAAAGGGGAGAGGAAAAAGAGGGAGGATAGGAGCAATGGGAGAGTAACGAACTTTGAGCTTGCCGGGGAGCAAGAGCAGAGATGGGGCAAATTTATACAGAGGCACTATCATTGCTCTTGGTTTCCAAAGTCAACACCAAGATGCATTTGACTATAAATCCACTCACCCTTGAAAATTCCTTTAACTACCCACAAGCTACAGTAGACACAACACGCTTGGCTCTCCATTAAGTCCATTACAGTCAGTTCCCAGCCCATAAAACAGACGACTGGTTCTGTAAACCCAAGGTGACATGCTGTTCTAGATCCACCCTCCACCACCACCATGTGGAGGGATGTTCACACAGGGCCTGTCCAGGAACTGAGACCACCCAGGAAGAAAGGATTTGGGGGTTGCTCCCACTTATATGGGCAGGACTGGAGAGCAGACAGAGCAGCAGCATTTTTCTTTTTCTTGTTTTTGGCAGTGCTAGGGATGGAATCCAGGGCTTCACACGTGCTAGCCAAGTGCTCTGCCACTAGCTACACCCTCACTCCCTCACTGCAGATCTTAACTTCTCTGCAACTTAGTTTCTTCATCTGACACAGGAATAATGGTGTGTATACTCTAAGGCTGAAGTGAAGACAGAGAAGGCGATTCTCAAACTCCACTAACTGCATCCTGAGGTTTAACATCCTCATTCCTCCTCCCTTCCCAATAACTCTCTATGGCAGGATTTTTTTTTTAATGGGTTTTTTTGTTGTTGTTTATTTTTGTACCTGGGATTGAACCTAGGGGCACGTAACTACTGAGCCACATCCCCAACCCTTTTCAAAAATATTTTATTTAGAGACAGGGTCTTGCCGAGTTGCTTAGGGCTTCACTAAATTGCTGAGGCTGGCTTTGAACTTGAAATCATCCTGCCTCAGTCTGCCAAGGTGCTGGGATTATAGGCATGTGCAATAACACCACGACATTGACACTTGGAAATCAAGTGGAAACTTTGAGTGTTGGTGGGTTATGTGAAGGGTGGTGGTGATTTTTTTTTAAACCAGAACATAAGCTTATTTCAGATGTAACAACAATGTTAAATATTGATGATAAATTAACTCCCCCCCCCCTTTTCCCCCCGTTTGGTACCCAGGGGCATTTAACTACTGAGCCACATTCCCAGATCATTTTTTAAAAATTTTTGAAACAAAGTCTGAGTTGCTTAGGGCCTAAGTTGCTGAAGCTGGCTTTGAACTTGGGATCCTCCTGCCTCAGCCTCCAAAGTCAGTGGGATAACTTGGCCCTCGGCTGACATGTGTAACTCTTAATTTTAACACCATTTAACTATTTTTAAAGTTATTCCCTCAAAAAAACTGAGGAAGCTTTTCTTTTCCACCACCACAACACCAAGTTTCTCAATAGTTCTCTTTTTGGAGGACTTTCAACTGATGAAACTTCAAAGATACTTCAGAACTCCTTTCTTCAAATGAAAGCTAAGCTGGACAAATTATATACTGCATAGATTTCTCTGTAGTTTGTGTTTCTGGTTTTTTGTTTGTTCATTTTTGTTTCTGAGGGTTGAACCCAGGGGCACCTAACCACTGAGCCACATCCTCAGACTTTTTAAAAAAATTATATATTTTATTTAGAGACAGGGCCTCACTAAAAGTTGCTGAGGCTGGCTTTGAACTTGCAATCCTCCTGCCTCAGCCTACCAAGCCACCAGGATCATAGATGTGTGCCACTGCCAGGACTGATTCTTTTCTTTAGAATCTAAATGCAAATTTCATACAGTATAATTTTAACCTATTTGTCCCAGGGTAAAAACTATCTATCCTGAAAAATGGATATATCCTGTGTTCTTCCAGTTGACAGAATTACTATTTTACCTTAAATTTTTTAAAAAAATCATTTGTCAAAATAACTCAACATGGGGTATTACTTTGGTCTTCACATGTGGACTAGTGCTCTGCAATGGAAAAGATGTTTTGAAATATGATGTTTACATAAGAGATAACATCACACAACCCCCAACAACTTCACTGGTCTACAGAAAAATGTCTTCCAAACCACAGAGAAATTTCCCTCACATCCTCAGAAGTCAGTGAGCCCCAGACTAAACTGATATGAAGACACTGACAAAAATCACATTCCTTGGGCTCTTTTTTGAATATCCCCAAATGTATTTTCATTCATTAAATCACTTGTGATGATGCCAACGTAGTACTTTGGGTTTTTTTTTTTTTTTTTTTTGGTAGAGTTATTTAAAAAAAGAAATTCTGTCCTTAATATGAATAAACACAATATTAAAATTAGACTTACAAATGGGATTGCAAATGAAAGTTACTTCATTTGGCTCAGGAGCTGAGAGAAGTTGAAATATGCCAAATAATCAACGGTGCTGTGGTCTAGTCCTCGGGCTGGGAAATTTTCATTTGAAATTCTACAAACTGACTTACCAATAAACATAAGGCAAAGCATGAAATATTTTCAAGCTGATCCACTTAAAATAGTTCTATACCCAATCTCAAATCAAATATTCCAATAGGATATCTACCCTGGACACTACAGACAGTACTCTGGGAGTATCTGCAGACCCGTGGCTGGGAGCTCCTCACTCCCCAGCCCACCCGACCTCCAGCAGCTCCAACTCCTTCCCAGACTCTGAAGAGCTTCAGAAAGTTTCTGGGTGTTGATCCTGGCATTTTAGGGGAGAACAGTGGAGGGCAGCTCAGCTCCCTGCAGTGAGGCTTCAAAGGGTTAGCGAAGCTGTCCTTGCTAAGGACATATGCCCCCAATTCCCTGAACAGCATCTCAGCTCAAGTCAGCAGTGTGGGAGTGCTCTCTGAACTGCAACCTCAATGAGCCCATGGCACAGGGGAGCATTATAATAGTCTAATGAGCCACAGCCAATGTGAGAATTTGAGAGATAAGTCCACACACTTACCCTCAATATTTCAAGTTGGCCCCAACTAAGATATAATTTTTAAAGTGAGGGATTGGGAAGAATGTTATCTCAAACCCAATCAATAAATTCGTGGAATATGCAGGGAACTGGTGGAGAGATCCCCTGGGTGCAAGAACCAGAACCTTCTGCTTTGATATTTGAGGATTCTTTTTTTTATTTTTGTACTTGGGATTGAACTCAGGCACTCGACCACTGACCACATCCTCATCCCTATTTGTATTTTACCTACAGACAGGGTATCACCAAGTTGCTTAGCAACTTACTGTTGCTAAGGCTGGCTTTGAACTCTCAATCCTCATACCTCAGCCTGGCAAGCCTCTGGGACTACAGGAATATACAGTACTTGGGATTCTTTTTGTTGTTGTTGGTGGTGGTGGTGGGGGGGTTTGGTGTGTGTATGAAAAATAAGACCATGTGTGACAAAGGGCACACCTGATAACAAGGAAGGAAAAAATGGGGTATGGCTACTGAAAGGACCAGGGGGAACTTTAGGTTTCACCCAAACGAATCAATGGTGTCCCTGTCCAGGTCCATCCACAGCAGGAATATAGGGAGAGGAGAGCCAGTGACCAGGGAGAGGCCTTCCAAAGTTTCTCTCTAGAATCTTCTTTTTGAATTCAGCACTCCACTGAGAAGTTCTGAGCAGAATTTTTGGAAGAAGAAGAAAAACAAAAAAAAGGCAGGAGCAGCAGATTCAATTCTGTTTCAGCAATGGCGACACCTGAGGGCCCAAGGAGAGGGCATCAAACAGCTTATCACCCAGGACATTAGGTGTGTGCCAGGGCTGTGCAGGGAATTAAAGCCCTTGCGCGTGGCCTGCTGGGACCGGACAGTAGGGATCCTAAGACATCACAGGTCTCCTGTCGACTTCAGGAGACAGAGCAGAGCTGGAAGGACCTCATCACTCACGCAAGGACGGGTCCAGAGGCCGTGAAAGGAGACCATGTGTTCTGGGAGAAGACTTGGTATTAAGTGGAAGGGCTGGGGACAGAAGAGGAGTGGAGACAGGGGTGGGGGCAACTGTGCCAGAAAGGAAGAATCAGTATTAAAACAGGCACACAGGGGAACCCACTGCACACCCGCCTCCCTGCCAGAGCCACAGCTGTGAGTGGAGGAGGCAGGCAGGGGCCATTATCAGAAAGGAAGCAAGCTCCTTGGACATCACGGAAAGGCTGGGTTTCTCTGGTGAATTTTTTGGTGCAAATCTTTACCTTTATACAAAATTTCCAGATATTTATCCAATTGCAAAAAAAAGCCGTGCTTAGGGTCCCACAAACTGGGAGATATCTACCCTACACTCCAATCTGAGAATCTGGTTTTCTCACGTCTTGATTAATAGCAACAAACATTTCTGCTGAGTACAGAGAAAACTCCAGAAAGGAAGGTGAATATTCTCTTACATACCAGGAAACCTATTTGGTTTTATCAAGAGATCATATTTGCCAAGCACATATTCTGACTAATCCCAGATATAAACTCTGCCCACACATGTGTGTAGGAAGGAGGAAAAATAAACAACTTCTCTCTCTGCTGTTACCTGTGCAATCCCCACTCCCACCTTCAGCACTTTAGCAGTCCCACTGATGCGACTAGAATCACATCCGCCTTCCAGGGACTCCCATTCTCACTAAGAGCCAAAATCCTGTCATTCTCCCCTCCCCCTAGAAAAGACCTCAAGATCTACCTCCCTATCTCCTCTCCTCTGCCCCTTTGCTACAGCCACAGTGCCCCCCCCCAAGTCCTCAGAACCCCAACGACATGCTCCAGTCTCACAGCTATTGTCCCGTTTTTGTCTGAAGCGTCCCTTAAGCCATCCAACTGATTCCCTCACCTGTTCAGGCCGACACTCAAATACTCTTGATCTTAAGGTCCACCCTACTGAAAACGGCCGCATCCTGCCCCCACCCACTCTTCACCGTCTGCCTCTGCTTTGTTAGCCAGAGGCATGCAGACTACATGCAGGCATCTTGTCTTCTGTCTGATCCCACTGGGGTGTGAGCTGAAGGTGGGGGATATCTGTGTGCTATGACTTCTGCTGGGACCCTTAGGTACAGTGCCAGTCATTTTGCAGATGAATGAATGGAAAAACCAAGACATTTATCTGAGCTGCCAGCACTGTAGATAAGGAGGCAGACTTACAACAGTGTATAAATCAAGGAATCATCTGCACACATAAGACAATTATAACTGTAGGTATGAATGCCTTCTCTACCTTCTCTAGCAAACAAACATGTCAGCTTTAAAGAACTGATTATGTGGGAAATTTAAAGTATAAAATCAAACAGAACAAGAGTCATCCTGAATACTAATTTTTGTATTTAAATAATGGAAACAATTTTACCAGTATAATCCTCAGAGTATGAGGCAGACCCTGAGCGACCTATGAAGACAGAGCCCCAGATAAGTCAAAATCAAGATTAATGCTGGTCCCATTTCTCATTACAAACCCACAGATATGAATCAATGTGAGCATAAAGCTCCCACAGGGAGTTCTTAGCAATCTTCTCCCCGAGCTCTCGGCTCATGTCCACAGCCTGGGCTGAGGCACACCTGTAGGACCTGCTATGTGGCTTTAACCCAAACGGTGCTACACAGGGACAGCTCCCTCTCCCTTGTTCTGGGGAGAAGGCCGAGTTTAGGAGAATAAGCAGGCACTGGGTCAGAAGAGAGGCTCATGGGGACATGCCCAGTCCTCCAAGTCTACCCCACATAGCCCATTCAAGTTTGTTTTCACAGCTTCACATGAACAGGCCTCAGCTGCCCTGTCTATGTTATCATAGGACCCCTAGAATTCACTGACCAGCCACCACCCTGCCTTTCCCTGCACCTGGTCACGCCTCCACACATTCCAGGGTTTGGGACCTCAGGTCTCTTCCTGAACTATAAGAAAGATTCTGATTTCTCATGCACAGATCAGAGAGGTATGAACTCGAAGACACCCCAGAGAGGAAGTTCAAAGTAAACCACCCTAAATATACTTCGTAAGCAGATTTTAAGGTGGCTATTCAGAACTGCAGACACAGAATGGCTCTGAAAGTAGTCCTTTTGTAAAAAGAAACTTACCTCTAGCTGTTCAATCGGATATACCCTATGGCTTAGGAAGGACCTCTTCATCAAGAAGACAAGATTGAGGTCTGACCTCTAGCCCAGACAGCAATGGCCACGGGTGGCTGTTACACAAGAGACTTCATCTCCAGAGGCAACCAAGCTCCATCTTCCTAGCCCTCCCTTTGTGTCTTATTTCAAGTATGAGTCCTGAGCTTATGCATATTGATAAAATTTCTTTTTTTCCCCAGTTAATCTGCCTATTGTCAGTTCATTTCATTATCAAACCTTCTGAGGGAAAGAGTAAGTTTAAAACTTCCCTAGAGCAGCACCTGCCCTGCATCTCTCTTCACTGCCTCATCATGGGGCAGAAGACAGGTTGTTGGGTGTTGTACCTATGACACCCACAATACAATACACCTGGGTGAGTTGCCTCCATCAAGTTCCTCATAGGTAAAAACAAGGTACAGCCGGCTTATCAGGGGTTTTCTATGCATCTTGAAGCAACTAAATCCTTTTGAATTGAACTCTTATAGAGAAACCCACCAGGTAATCAGGTAAGGTTGGATACAGATGATCAAGATGGGTGGGGGGGGGGTTGTTGGGGGAGAAGCCTCGCCCCCCACACCCTTTGCTCCTCATGGTCTGAGCCCCTCTAAGGAGATTCACCTTTTCTACAGCACAGCTGAAATCCCTGGGGCTTGAAACAAATTCTCTTTCAGCTACAAGGTTCCATCATCTTCGGTAAAAACAACTCCTTGAGGGAGGCGGAAAAAAGAGTTCTGATGCCCCTGCCCCTTTCCACAGTAGGAAAACCTGACAGTCCAGTCATTGGAATTTTCCCATTGGAAAATGGTGAAGGCATAAAACTAGGTGGCCTGAGGTCATGCTGGTGACAGACGAGTCCCTGGCTCCTTCACAAATAGATGAGTCTTTCTTTGCTGAATTTCTTGATTCCAACTGATCCTTCAGAGGAAGGAACAATCAGCGCAGCACAAACTGACTGAATACTGGACTATGGGCAATGACAACCCCGGGTGCATGGAGCCCGGTGAAGGCCCAGCCTGACACTGAGCACCTGTGGGTGTTCTGGGGGTTGCCATCTTATCTACAAATGAGAGCAGCATTCCATCTACATCTCAGTCACACACACACACATGGAACCCAAGAATACATTTCTGGTTTTTTGTTTTTCCTAAGTAGTATAAAAACAATAAATAAGAGTCATCTGTATTTACTCACTGACCCAATCCCCTCCTCCCATTCTTTCTTGAATTTATTCCATTAGATTTTCACTAGGACTCCTCTACTGGCAACTGCCATCAAGCTTGCCAATGACCTCCACTGGTCTATTCTCCAACATCTCAGTCCAAATGCTTCCATCTTGCTGGCTGGTTGTTCCCATCTTTTGAACCTCTTCACATACAGACACATAACAACCTCATTAGTCTCAAGGCCTTAAATGACAAGATTTTTACCTCAGCCAGGATATCCCCGGAACTGCTGCCTGAATGCACAATTGCTCACTCATCCCACCTGAACTTCTACCGTAATACAACCAGACTGAGGTCCTACACTCCACCTCCACACTCACTTCCCCTGCCCCAGCCCTCAATCGATAACTATTCCATCCTTCATAGCTGTTTGGGTCAAACATCTGAGCAAGGTGGGCATGGCGATGCACACCCATAATCCCAGCTGCTCAGGAGATCCAAGAACCAGCCTTGGCAACTTAGTAAAACCCCCATCTCAAAAAAATAAAGCTGGGGGTGCTCAGTAGGGGTACCCCTAGGTTCAATCCATAGTATCAAAACTAAAACCTTAGCGATTCCTGCTCTCATAGCCCATGTGTGACCCAGAGGCAAAGCCTCTTGGCTCCACTTACACATCCAGGTCTTAAACAATCTCAAAGACTCATATGCTCAAGACTAGGTCAACAGCCTGTGGTACAGCTAAGAGATGGTGGAACCCTTGGAGGTGGGACCTAGTGGAAGGAAGTGAGGTCATTGGGGGCGTAACTGAGGAGATACTGGAATCCCGGCCCCTTCCTGTTTCCTGGCCACCATGAGGTGAGCTTTGTTCCACCACAAGCTCTTTGCTACAATGGTCTGCCTCATCACAGGCTCAAAAGCCATGGAGCCAACTGTCCATGGACTGAAACTCCTCAAACCATGAGCCAAAATAAACTTTTTTCCTCCTCTGATTTTTTTTCAGTTATCTTATCACAGTTATGGAAAACTGACCAACACAGGGACCCGTCCACATGTTACTTACTCCACCTGGTCCAAGCACCATCATCTCCTGCTTAGTCTCAAAACCTGTTAACTGGCTTCCTGGCTCCCACCTTTGGCCCCCATGATTTACTGTCAGAAAGCAAAAGAGATTTTGCTGAACCACAAGTCAGATCACACAGCACATTGCACTAGCTTTGCAGCTCACCCAGTGTAGGAGTCAACAGAGCACTCCACAATCCAGCCATAGTCATGGCTCTGACCTTGCCTCTGCATTCCTGGACACCCTGCTCCAAGCCTCATAGGCTTCCTGTCTTCTACCAGCCATGCAAGGACCATCCTGCCTCTGGGCCCTTGCTTTGCTCTTTCTTGCCTACACACTCCTCCCATGACAGTCCAAGAGGCCCTTCTTTCCCCCCTTGGGGTCTTTGATCAAATGTCACCTTCTCAGTGAAAACTTCCAGGCCAACCACTCCACCTAAAAGCTCCCTTAGTCCCTGCCCCTGCTTTATTTTTCTCTGTATCACTTACCATCTTTCAACATAGCACATGACTGATACATGTATTTATTTCCCCAAAAGATAGAACAGAAGCAGGGCTGGGGTTGTGGCTCAGTGGTAGAGTGCTCACCTAGCATGATTGGGACACTGGGTTCGATCCTCAGCATCACACAAGAATAAAGATATTTTGTCCACCTAAAACTAAAAAATAAAAACTGGAACAGAAGCTTCACAAGGTGGGTTGGATGGGGATGTAGCTCAGTGATAGAGTGCTTGCCTAGCATGTGCAGGCCCAGGTGGGCAGTTGGTGGGGCGAACAGCTGCCTCCCACCTTGTCCATCACCTTGGCCCCACTGGGAAACTAATAGACCTGTTAAATCTCCAGTACTATAAAAAACAAACAAAAAAACAAATAAAACCCAAAAATTCACCACATCATTTGACTTTTGTTTACTCAAGTCTCCACCACAGCTCCTAAGACAATGGCTAGCATCGAGTAGGTGCTCAGTAAAAATGTGCTCAATAAATGAAAGGTGTTCCTATACCATGGGATTTGGGGAGACTTCCAAAGAGCCATATATTCCCTAAAATTAAAAGCCAAATTCTGTGTTAATTTTTCTTCTGGGAAGAGAGTTATAGTCTTAGAGTCTCAAAGGGATATGCAACTCCAAAAAGTTCAAGAGCCCCACTAACACAGACACTTCAATTTAACAAGGATTATTATAGGTTTCTTCAAACAATGAATAAACTTCATTCACAGCTATTTGCTAAAATAGGGACTTGCAATCCACCAGTGGTGTGATTATACCGTGTTCTCGCTTCAGAATTTCTAGCACAGAGTCAAAAGATTTGCCTTGGGAATTTTTATGAGCAGCTTCTGAATAGGCAGCCCTATTATCCTCATTGTCTATGAGCCAGCACACCAGTAAGGATGAATAAAAATGTGTTTTCCCAGATTTGGAGCTAGCTCTAATATTCACGCAAAGCCGAAAGAAAAAAGTAGACATCGAGTGGTCCGTAGGCATGCACAATGAGTGCAGACCCAGGTGGGCAGCTGGTGGGGTGAACAGCTGCCTCCCACCTTGTCCACCACCTTGGCCCCACTGGGAAACTAATAGACCTGTTCAAAATCCAGCCGCCTTTCCCACTCACTCACTCAATTCCAAAAGATGAGCACAAACCCCCACAAATCATCAATCATCTCTCAGTACACAAATATCACTGGGTAAGAGCCGAATTCCAACACACGACATAGCTTACCTTCCCCTATCATAGAGACCCCCACGGACATGCCCATGAACTTGCTTTTGGTCCATACGTGAGTGTTGACGCACAGTCTCTTCTCCTTGCACTCACAGTAGAAGCAGGAGATGGGTGGGTGATGGGATACTTGCTCAGCCACAAACCTTAATTTGTAGCTTTTGGAAGGGTCATCAGCCACTAGTTGTTCGTGATCACTGGGAGGAGACGGGGGAGCAGTCCTTTTGGTCTTGACCTTGTCCTTGGGGACTTCCCAGGAGCAGTGAAACGTCTCCCCGATGATGGGGTTGTAGGGCTTCTTGGCCAAGGCCCCCTTGCGGCCCTCATGGAAGGCTGTGAGATAATACTCCACGAAACAAATAACTCTCTCCTCTGGCGTGGCCCCGGCAGTGATGGCCAGCAGGAGGTCAGGGTGCGCCATAAAGTCTGCATACATCTCCAGCAAGGATCTCTTCTCCAGAATGAATGTGGGAAGCACCACCTGAAGGACAGAGGGGCAGACAAGAGTCCCTGTGATTTCACTGAAAAAGGGGCTGCAGCCACCGCCACACAAATTCAAAATGGCCCAAACTGGGGAAAAGTTCCTTTTGACTGGCACACCCGTGACAAACCGAAGGAAATGACACCGAAGAAATTAGAAATGGCAGCAGCAGCATCCACATGAACCCAGCTTCGTGGACCAGACTGTTCTGAGTGATTTTCCTCTTTGGGCCAAGACAACAGCCTGTGTCTGTCTCTCCGCTGCCGCGGCTCTCCTCACACACGCCTCTTCTCACTCCATTATTGGAAGACATGAAGAAACCACCCAGAAGGGCTTTACCATATTCCTCCCGCCATCAGGCACAATCCTGGGGGTATCTGAATATGAATGACGTGGCTTGTTGCTGCTGCACCAAAGGGGGCCGGGCAGACCAGGACCCACCACCACCAAAAGTGTCTATTTGAGGATCCATCAAAAGATTGGCATATATAACCCAACGTGATGGAAGCAGGGATCTGGGAGGTGAGCCAATCAGCAGACAAATGCTATAGAGCTCCACAACCCCAAATGCCTAAAATCCATTTAAAACAAATGAAGGAGTTGGGTGCAGTGGTGCACGCCTATAATCCCAGCTGCTTGGGGGCCAGAGGTAGGAGGATCCCAAGTTCGAGGCCAGCCTGGGCAATTTAGTGAGATCCTATCTCAAAATAAAATAGGGTTGGGGGTGCAGCACCCCTAGGTTCAAAACCCAGTACACTACAATAAATATATACATCCATAAAATAAACAAAAGGCATTCTGAACCTGGGAAACTGGTAACTCATTACTATCAGGGAAAGGAAACGGTCTATTTCTCATGCTCCAGAGTTGTAATGTAACCTGGTTGTTGGGTGTTAGTATTCCACCCACTTAACTGTAAAACACATCTAACTTGGGCTGGGGATGCAGCTCAGTGATAGAGTGCTTGCCTAGCATGTGCAAGCCCTGGGTTACATCTCCAATACTAAAAAAAAAAAAAAAAGAAAAAAGAAACTCACACATCTAACTTCTTTAACCTGAACCATCTCATCTTGCTCTTCTAACAAGAACGCACAGGATAGTGAAGCTGGCACCAGCTCAGACCAGCTGGCTCTCCCCTGCACATTTCCCCTCTCCATGTTAAAGGCAGAGGGGCCCCACCAGGTTCAAGAGAGTTGACCAATGTCACACAGCCAGTTCACACTCCTTCCTAACCTGATCAACTGTGTCCTTCCTTTATGTAGTCCTTACGCCCCATGAACACTTGGATGTACAACAACTGATTGTAAATAGCACACAGGCTTACAGATCTGTAACCCTGACTCCTGTCAGCTTTCTGAAGACCTTCCTTACAAATGATGTGGAAACAAGGGAAGGAAGAAATGTCTAGAGAGAAACTGTTCAGAGACACAGACAGGTAGACATGAGACCTGCAAAGCACAGCGATTTCATAGGGACTAGCAAAAGCTCAGCCCTCGAGAGAAGCAAGGCTTGGTAGACACCCTAAAATGCTATTTATCGTTCATTTAAAGACTCTGTCTTCGCGCATGTGCCAAGTGAAAGGCAGCAAGATATAAAATTGAACATGTAACACAATCCATGTAAATCCATAAAGATTCCAAATGTTAACGCATCTCTAGATGATTAAGTGCTTTAAATATCTCTTTAGTGTCTTTCTGCTTTGCTTTAATATACAGGAAGAAGAAACGTTAATTAAAATGTAACTGTGCAAATCAATGGAGATTTTCTAATTTTCTTTTAGCCACAACTTGACAAAACTCCAGCTGCCTGAGGATTTCAGTGGGCCACGAAAAGTGTGGAGCAGATGCCACCTCTGCTACTAGCTATTGTTTTTGTGGGGACAAGTCATCATTCAGGGCCGTCACTGTGCGCTGAGGGGCTGCACTTCCAAAGAGGTTTCCCTGGGTCCATCTGTGGTGCTCTCCCCTCCTCACAGGTGTCCAGTGGCAGACTTAACAGGCGGCAAAACAGCCCCCAACCTCACCACCCTTCCCTCTCCCTCCCCCACCTCACTCAAGGACTCCCCTCTAACTCCACCTGGATGTAGCACAGATTGTGGATTTAAGTAACTGGAAAGCCCCAGTGAGGGCAAATTGATCATAAAGAAAAAGGGAAACCACTGTCCTGCCTACCATCCCCAGCTGGCCCTATTCCCTTCTTTCTCACTTGCAAGGCCCTCGAGACAGCTGGGGAGGGACAGGCAGAACCACACAGGCACCAACCAGCTCTGGGATCTCATATCGGAAAAGCAGCTCTGGGGACCTGGCTGACATTGCCCACCCTGCCCCCCTAAGGCAGGAAACCAGTCTTCTCCAGCAACATTCCATCTCCGGGGCAAGTATTCTCATGTTAGCATCCAAGATTGAAACGATAATAAAAGAACCAGGCCTGCTACAATATTTACTCTCTAATTATGTGCTTTCTGAAAAGGGCATGACTTAAGGCATTTCTCTTAATTTAGGCAGTGCATCTGAACTCGGAAGCTTAAGAATTAAAAACACGAAAGAATTCCACTAAAAATCACAAATTATTGAACGTCACAATCAAAAGGGACCTTGGAGCTTATGTAGTTCCATGCCCTGGTGTCACAGATGAGGGACAGAGGCTGGGAAGAAGGGGCAGAAGACACTGGGCCTAGGCCACAGGCCACCCATGGACACACCATGACTGTGCTTCTGCCTCGTGTCCACGTGCTCTTTCCTTCAAAGGAGATGGAATTTCACTGGACTTAAAAGCCTGGCCACGCATCCGCTGTCACTGATTATAAAGCAGGGGAAGGAGGTAGCACAGAGACAGAGGGACAAAAGCCCCCATTTCTAGAACATTCTACCCTCCCCAGCACAGCAAGAAACCCACCATCCTGAATCCTATCAAACATTACAGATGACGGGGAGGGGGAGAAGATGGCCGCTGCGTACGGGGGTTGCTGAAGTGCTGAGCGTGGTGCTCAAAGCAGCGGCTTTAATAGAGATTTCGCACAGTCTGTTAAAGCTCCTTTCACCGTTAATCTGTAGTGGACCACTTTGCCAAGGAGCAGGAAGAACAAAGAAATCGAAAAAGAGACGCTTGGCTGCTCAGAGCCGCGGGCGCTTTGCTCCCATCTGCTTCCTCTTTCGCTTCGCTCCGGGCGGAGAAGCTGAATGTGCAATCAGCAGTGGATTGTAAGTACCCGAGGCAAAGAAAGCTCAGTGCGCCCCGCCTTTTTTTTTTTGAATATTTTTTATACAGGGAGAGTTTGTGGATTGGGATTGCTGGCGGGGCTGTGGTTTCTGTGCCGAAAATCCACTCCGCGGGAGCCGCCATTTGCTTTCTGCTTGCTGTCTTGATGGCTCCGTATACACTGTCCGGCAGCCGCACCTAGAGGTTGCAGCTGGGCTGTGTGCCGAGCCCTGTCCTCCGAAGGCTGGACTGCAGCCTCGAGCGTCTCTGTGGCCTGTTCGCCGCTGCACCTTCGGGCAGAGCCTGCTCTGGGGTCGTTCTGCACCCCCCTGCCAGGGGACCCGTGCTCCGGAGGAGGGGGACGGAGAGCCGCGGCGGCAGCCGCTTGGGCCCCTGGGGCCTGGCACCGGGCTGAAGAGCTGCGGAGGCCAGGGCGGCTCTGCTACGGGCGCAGACAAGCGCGGACGCTCGCCAGGGCGGCTCTGCTACGGTCGCAGACAAGCGCGGACGCTCGTCAGCGCGGCCCAGAGTTTCATTTCTAGAAATCTGGACTGGAAACAGAAGCAGCAGTTTGTATAATCCCAAGAACTTGCTTATACCAGGAAGCTGTAAGGGCAACATGAATATTACTGAGGAGATGTAACATGGTGGCAGGCGCAGAGAGATCAAGTCTCTGACATCTTCAACTGTGAGGGCATAGGGAGCCGTAAACTGTCTAAATGCTGTTTGCTCAGGATCACTAGGCAATGCTGAGCTGACGTGGATCTGGGGTGTACAGGCTGGGCCCCTCAGAACACACACACAGAGCCCGAATCAGAGGCAATTAAGCTCCGGTTCGCCTGCTTCATGTGACTCAGCACTAACGATCCCGCTGAAATAATTGGCCGGCCCTTAGGAACTTACAGAGGTAAAAGCCAACCGAGCCTTCATAGGCAGTGGCCACAGGACTGAAACGGGGATTGGGAGAGACAGTCAGGACCCACCCGTTGCATTGGTCATCCGGCAAAGGGAACAAACGGTCACCATTTGCATGGGATATCACCATGGCAGAGAAATGGCGTCACGGGCGGAGGAGATAACTGCAGTGAAACCAGCGCGACAGGTGTGTAATCCCCTAGCCATCTCTCTCCACACAGCGGGGGAAACCTTAAGGGCCACTCCCAGCTCTCCTGTGAACGCAATAACCAGACCCAGGGAATCAGGAGTGGCGCGGGACTCGCGGCGCGGAACTCCCGGCTACCGCTCCCACCAGTGCTGACAACTGAGGTCTCTTGCACCAGCTACCGGGGGCGTGGCTACAGGAGGGCAAGCAAATTCGCTGGGGGATCTCAGCCCCAAGCTCTACAAACTTAGGGTCTGAGGGAGGCAAACAGGGAGAGTGAGCCCAGGTGTTCATGAAAACAGGGCTCCCAGGAGCAGCAGACCTGGCGTGTAGACAGTATTGTGGTGAGCGCCACAGGTGAGCACGGCCTGGCTTGAGGAAACACAAGACAAGGCCCTAGACACTCAGGATTGGAGACCCGCCCAGTCTAGGAGAAAGAGCTGCTGCACAGTGAATGGTTCCCACCTATTGACAGGAGAAGCTTGGCCCAGTGGGCACAGCTCCACCTACTGGAAGAGAAGTTAATAGAACTCTAGGACTGCATTTATTATTATTATTATTATCATTTTTTTTTCTTTTCTTTTTTTTTTTTTTCTTTCTTCTTTTTCTTTCATTTTCAATTTTTATTTGTTGTTGTTCTTTAATTTTTTTTCAATGTTTCTATTTTTTTAAATTTTTTTAATTTTATTATTATTTTTTTTTAATTTTAATTTTCATTTTTTATTATCACTATTATTTTTGTTAAAATTTTTTTTCCGTCTTTTCTTTCTTTCTTTATTATCTAATCTTTGTTATTCTTGTTTCTTTTGTCTTTTCATTTCTTTTCAATCTTCTTATTCCCCCTTCCTTGAATTCTACCTGCCTACTCTCATTCTCTTTAGTGACTTCTTCCCTTCCCTTCTAATATCTTTCCTCTCAAGCATCAAATAAATCTATAAGAGTAAACAGTAACTCAGCAGTCAAACAGAACAAGAAGTAACATGAGCAGCATAAAAAAGCAAGGAAGAAAAGGAGTACAAACAATGAAGGACAGCCTAAATATTCAGGAGGACCTAGAGTCAGCAGAAAAATGGTCATATAAAGAACTCAAGGAATACCTTAGACAGATGGAATGGAACCTTAAAGAAGATACGAGACAGCAAATCCAAACAGTGAAAGAACACTTTGAAAATGAATTACATAGACAGATAAAAGAAGAAGTTAAGCATCTTTATCAGGAGATTGAGATTATTAAAAAAAACCAAACAATAATTCTAGAAATGAAGGAAACGATAAACCAAATTAAAAACTCAATTGAGAGTATCACTAACAGAGTGGAGCAAGTAGAAGCCAGAACATCAGATAATGAAGACAAAATATATCATCTTGAAAAGAGCCTAGCCAACTCAGAAAGGCTGGTTAAAAACCACGAGAAAAACATCCAAGAGATATGGGATAACATAAAGAAACCAAACCTACGAGTCATCGGGATAGAAGAAGGTACAGAGATTCAAACCAAGGGAATGAGTAACCTGCTGAAAGAAATAATTACAGAAAACTTTCCAGAAATAAAAAAGGAAACGGATATACAAATTGTAGATGCATACAGGACACCGAGCACACAAAATCACAGTAGACCAACGCCAAGACACATTGTTATGAAGATATCCAATATACAGAACAAAGAGAAAATACTAAAAGCTACAAGAGAAAGGAGGCAGATTACATTCAGGGGTAAACCAATAAGGTTAACAACGGATTTTTCATCACAGACGCTGAAAGCGAGAAGATCCTGGAACAACGTATTTCAAACACTGAAAGACAATGGATGCCAACCAAGAATTCTGTATCCAGCAAAATTAAGCTTCAGGTACGATAACGAAATAAAAATCTTTCATGATAAACAAAAGCTAAAAGAATTTGCAGCCAGAAAACCAGCATTGCAAAGCATCTTGAGCAAAACACTACACGAGGAAGAAATGAAAAACAATAACCAAAACCATCAGTGGGAAGTGCCTCTATAAAGACAGAGGGCGGGGGGAAAGCTAACCATGGAGAAACAAACTAAATTAAAAAAAAAAAAAAAGAAGATAAATAATCAAACATGGCTGGAAGTACAAACCATATATCAATAGTAACTCTAAACATTAATGGCTTAAACTCTCCAATAAAGCGACATAGGCTGGTAACATGGATTAAAAAAACAAATCCAACAATATGCTGCCTCCAGGAGACACATCTGATTGGAAAAGACATACACAGGCTGAAGGTGAAAGGTTGGGAAAAAATATACCATGCACACGGTCCTCGTAAGCAAGCAGGGGTGGCCATCCTCATATCGAATAAAATTGACTTCAAGACTAAATTAATCAAAAGGGATAAGGAAGGACATTATATACTGTTAAAAGGAACCATTTACCAACAAGACATAACAATTATCAATATTTATGCACCAAATAATGGTGCTGCGACATTCATAAAACAAATTCTCCTCAAGTTCAAGAATCAAATAGACCACAACACAATAATTATGGGTGACTTCAACACACCTCTCTCACAATTGGACAGATCCTCCAAACAAAAGCTGAATAAAGAAACTATAGAACTCAATATCACAATCAACAACCTAGACTTAACTGACATATATAGAATATATCAACCATCATCAAGTGGATATACTTTTTTCTCAGCAGCACATGGATCCTCCTCAAAAATAGACCATATATTATGCCATAGGGCAACCCTCAGTAAATATACAGGGGTGGAGATAATACCATGCATTTTATCTGATCATAATGGAATGAAACTGGAAATCAATGATAAAAGACGGAAGGAAAAATCCTACATCACATGGAAAATGAACAATATGTTACTGAATGATCAATGGGTTACAGAAGACATAAAGGAAGAAATCAAAAAATTCTTAGAGATAAATGAAAATACAGACACAACATATCGGAATCTATGGGACACAATGAAAGCAGTTTTAAGAGGGAAATTCATCGCTTGGAGGTCATTCCTCAAAAAAAGGAAAAACCAACAAATAAATGAGCTCACACTTCATCTCAAAGCCCTAGAAAAGGAAGAGCAAAACAACAGCAAATGTAGCAGAAGGCAAGAAATAATTAAAATCAGAGCGGAAATCAATGAAATTGAAACAAAAGAAACTATTGAAAAAATTAACAAAACTAAAAGTTGGTTCTTTGAAAAAATAAATAAGATCGACAGACCCTTAGCCATGCTAACGAAGAGAAGAAGAGAGAGAACTCAAATCACTAACATACGGGATGAAAAAGGCAATATCACAACAGACACTACAGAAATACAGAAGACAATTAGAAATTATTTTGAAAACCTATATTCCAATAAAATAGAAGATAGTGAAGACATTGATAAATTCCTTAAGTCATATGATTTGCCCAGACTGAGTCAGGAGGATACTCACAACTTAAACAGACCAATAACAATAGATGAAATAGAAGAAGCAATCAAAAGACTTCCAACCAAGAAAAGCCCAGGACCGGATGGGTATACAGCGGAGTTTTACAAAACCTTTAAGGAAGAATTAATACCAATACTTTTCAAGTTATTTCAGGAAATAGAAAAAGAAGGAGCTCTGCCAAATTCATTCTATGAGGCCAACATCACCCTGATTCCGAAACCAGACAAAGACACCTCAAAGAAAGAAAACTACAGACCAATATCTCTGATGAACATAGATGCAAAAATCCTCAATAAAATTCTGGCGAACCGGATACAAAGGCACATCAAAAAAATTGTGCACCATGATCAAGTTGGATTCATCCCTGGGATGCAAGGATGGTTCAATATACGGAAATCAATAAATGTTATTCACCACATCAATAGACTTAAAAATAAGAACCATATGATCATCTCAATAGACGCAGAAAAAGCATTCGACAAAGTACAGCATCCCTTTATGTTCAAAACATTAGAAAAACTAGGGATAACAGGAACTTACCTCGACATTGTAAAAGCTATCTATGCTAAGCCTCAGGCTAGCATCATTCTCAATGGAGAAAAATTGAAGGCATTCCCCCTAAAATCTGGAACAAGACAGGGATGCCCTCTATCACCACTTCTATTCAATATAGTTCTCGAAACACTGGCCAGAGCAATTAGACAGACGAAAGAAATTAAAGGCATAAAAATAGGAAAGGAAGAACTTAAATTATCACTATTTGCAGATGACATGATTCTATACCTAGAAGACCCAAAAGGGTCTACAAAAAAACTACTAGAACTAATAAATGAATTCAGCAAAGTGGCAGGATATAAAATCAACACGCATAAATCAAAGGCATTTCTGTATATCAGCGACAAAACTTCTGAAACGGAAATGAGGAAAAACACTCCATTCACAATATCCTCAAAAAAAATAAAATACTTGGGAATCAACCTAACAAGAGAGGTGAAAGATTTATATAATGAAAACTACAAAACCCTAAAAAGAGAAGTAGAAGAAGATCTTAGAAGATGGAAAAATATACCCTGTTCATGGATAGGCAGAACTAACATCATCAAAATGGCGATATTACCAAAAGTTCTCTATAGGTTTAATGCAATGCCAATCAAAATCCCAACGGCATTTCTTGTAGAAATGGATAAAGCAATCATGAAATTCATATGGAAAAATAAAAGACCCAGAATAGCAAAAGCAATTCTAAGCAGGAAGTGTGAATCAGGCGGTATAGCGATACCAGACTTAAAACTATATTACAGAGCAATAGTAACAAAAACAGCATGGTACTGGTACCAAAACAGGAGGGTGGACCAATGGTACAGAATAGAGGACACAGAGACTAATCCACAAAGCTACAACTATCTTATATTTGATAAAGGAGCTAAAAGCATGCAATGGAGGGAGGATAGCATCTTCAACAAATGGTGCTGGGAAAACTGGAAATCCATATGCAACAAAATGAAATTGAATCCCCTCCTCTCGCCATGCACAAAAGTTAACTCAAAGTGGATCAAGGAGCTAGATATCAAATCAGAGACTCTGCGTCTGATAGAAGAAAAAGTTGGCTCCGATCTACATATTGTAGGGTCGGGCTCCAAATTCCTTAATAGGACACCCATAGCACAAAAGTTGATAACAAAAATCAACAAATGGGACTTACTTAAACTGAAAAGTTTTCTCTCAGCAAGAGAAACAATAAAAGAGGTAAATAGGGAGCCTACATCATGGGAACAAATTTTTACTCCTCACACTTCAGATAGAGCCCTAATATCCAGAGTATACAAAGAACTCAAAAAATTAAACAATAAGAAAACAAATAACCCAATCAACAAATGGGCCAAAGACCTGAACAGACACTTCTCAGAGGAGGACATACAATCAATCAACAAGTACATGAAAAAATGCTCACCATCTCTAGCAGTCAGAGAAATGCAAATCAAAACCACCCTAAGATACCATCTCACTCCAGTAAGATTGGCAGCCATTATGAAGTCAAACACCAAGTGCTGGAGAGGATGTGGGGAAAAGGGTACTCTTGTACATTGCTGGTGGGACTGCAAACTGGTGCGGCCAATCTGGAAAACAGTATGGAGACTCCTGGGAAAGCTGGGAATGGAACCACCATTTGACCCAGCTATTGCCCTTCTTGGACTTTTCCCTGAAGACCTTAAAAGAGCGTACTACAGGGATACCGCTACATCGATGTTCATAGCAGCACAATTCACAATTGCTAGACTGTGGAACCAACCCAGATGCCCTTCAATAGATGAATGGATAAAAAAAATGTGGCATTTATACACCATGGAGTATTACGCAGCACTAAAAAATGACAAAATCATAGAATTTGCAGGGAAATGGATGGCACTAGAGCAGATTATGCTTAGTGAAGCTAGCCAATCCCTAAAAAACAAATACCAAATGTCTTCTTTGATATAAGGAGAGCAACTAAGAACAGAGCAGGGAGGAAGAGCAGGAAGAAAAGATTAACATTAAACAGATACATGAGGTGGGATGGAAAGGGAGAGAAAAGGGAAATTGCATGGTAATGGAGGGAGACCCTCATTGTTATACAAAATTACATATAAGAGGTTGTGAGGGGAATGGGAAAATAAACAAGGAGAGATATGAATTACAGTGGATGGGTAGAGAGAGAAGATGGGAGGGGAGGGAGGGGGGATGGTAGAGGATAGGAAAGGTAGCAGAATACAACAGTTACTAATAGGGCATCATGTAAAAATGTGGATGTGTAACCGATGTGATTCTGCAATCTGTATTTGGGGTAAAATTGGGAGTTCATAACCAACTTGAATCTAATGTATGAAATATGATATGTGAAGAGCTTTATAATGTTTTGAACAACCAATAAAAAAAATTAAAAAAAAAAAAAAAAAAAACAGATGACGGGGAGACCACTGGTGGTGAAGAAAGGACACAACAGTGCACCTCCTCCCTGTTGCTACCCAACTGGCCCTCCAGCCTCCTATCAGCCCCCCCCCCCCCGTTAGCTCTTCTCCACACCCTCAACAGAATCATCTTTCCAAAATCTAAGATATGAAGTTCAATCTGGCTCCACCTCCCCAAAGTCTCATGCTATGTCCTTGATTTTTGCCCTCAATCTGCCCTTCATAGCCTCCTCTCCCCAACACTCGCTGCATTTCCTCTTATGACATTTCTGCAGCCTTGTCTAGATAAATAGCTGTTCTACTTCAGGGCTGCTTCCTCTATGAGGCTTTTCCTGACAATCCTTGCTCCCAAGGCCAAATTATCCCTCTTTATACCCCTCAGTGCATCCCACGCTTATTTCTGATGATACTCTTTGCTTTTACTAAAATGTACATGTTTCCAGACTGCAAGCTCCTGGAGGCAGACACCGGAGTCCCTAGTACCTAGCATAAAACAAGACAAACCTGTAAGTCACCTTAAGATACTTTTACTTCCTTTGATACATAAGGTCATTCCCTCCTACTTCCAAACGCAGGTGCTTTTGCATAGTGAGCTTAATACTTTACACTATGCCAGGCTGTTTCTAGTTGCTGCTTCTCTCAAGGAACATCAGAATAATCCCACTCCTCCTTGGGAATTCTGGGCGGGGAGCATGCTGAAGGCAGCTAAGACAGTGTAGTTCAGGAAGACGTTTTCTGGGGCAATGAACTACAGAACTAAGGCATTACAAATGTTTGCTCAGGGTTGGGGGTGTAGCTCAGTGGTAAAGCACTTACCTATTATAATGCCTAGCATGCAAAAAGCCCCAAGTTCAGTCCCTAGCACCACTCACACACCAAAAAAATAAATAAAATGTGCTGAGTGACTTGTGAATTGAGTGGGCTCAAACCTGGTTTGCCCCACACCAAATCAGATCCTGTGAGACAACTTGGAGACCAAAGAAGTGACAGCTTCAGGTAATGACCTTCAAAAGTTTCCAGAAGGAATCCTGTAGCCTAGTCTACAACACCCTGTCATATCTTCATGAGACAGTCAAAAAAGTCCTTGCTACACAGCATCTGCATAGCATAGACTGCCCAACTGTGTGACTATGCAAATCCACAGTGAGAAACATTCTGCAAAACAGTGAGCTGGACTCATCAGAAACGTCCCTGCTATGAAAGAAGAAAAAAGGTGGAGCAGTTTTCTAGATTAAAGAAAACCAAAGAGACATGATACCCAACTGTCATAATTTGGATTGGATCCTGGATTTTTAAAAACATAGCTCCAAAGAGGCAATTACTGGGGCAGTTCAGGAGAATTTTTACCACAGGCTGTATGTGCAATAGTACTGTGTCAAGGCTGAGCATCCCACACATGATGAATGGATATATTTCATATGAGTAATGTCTTTGCTCTCAGCAGACACTCACTTGAAAGGTTAGGGAGGAACCATCACAATATCTGCAGCGTCCTCTAAAAGGGTTCACTACAGAATAAGCATACACCTACACGCATGGCATGTGAGGGATAGGGAGGGGGAGAGAGATGGAACACTAGAGAGAAATGGAAAGAGGTAGGGGAGGGGAGGTTGGCAGAGCAGAAGGCAGAAGACGCACAGAGTGCAAAATGATGAATGTGTAGACTTAGACTAAGCAGGAACCCACTGTTCGATTCTTACACCTTTACTGTAGATCAGAAAATGAAACAACCCTCCCGGGACTGCAGGTTTCAGAGTGGGCTCAATGGAGCAGACCCAGTAGGTCTGGCTTTGCCAGAGCTGAAGAAAGAGCAGCCTACCTGGAGAGCTGTGGCAGAATGGGGTCGGGGTGGGATGACTACCCTTTCTCTTCTCTTGGCGGCATGTGTCACTAGTGTTTGGGCAGGAATACCAGATTGACTTCAAGAAGCGGCACACAAACACTTAGGACAAGATGTCATCCTTCTCATTAAAATGGGTTTCCCAGTCTGGCCTGATTTCTTTCCCTCATAAAATCTCTTGGGACCCCACCCCTCATCTTTTTCTTGGATGCATCTGCAAACAAGTCATTTAATCATCTGGTTGTTTCTTTCCCTCATCTTTTTGGGTGGTGGACACTGGGGATACAGAGCAGAGCCGCGCCGAGTACTAATTGGGCTGTCTGCCTCCGACAGAGGGTGAGTGATGGCCCAGCTGTTCAGACTCATGGCATCCAAATGGCCTAAATCGCTGCCGCAGATTTATCGAGCCATCAATAAGGACTGCCTTCTCTCCCATTAACATAATGAAGACAATGAACTACTTTGGAGAGGGGGGGAGAGAAGGCAACCTGCACTAGGGAATCCAGCAATAATTACATTTAAAGTTGCATCAATCTAGAAGTAACTACTACACTTCAGTCTGGGCTCTCAGACTCTTAGCAATCTGAAATAAATGCTTACTCACCCACCCGACCCGACCTGCCGCTGGGAAGGCAAAAGAGTACAAGTTCCCTCCCTTCAAGAAAGAGCATATCAGGCCCCTGAAAAGGACCACAGAGAGCAGGTGTAATTTTCTTCAAAGAACCATCACTTAACCACCTTGGGAGTCTTCTACAGGCTGGCAAACACCCAGTGCAAACTAGCAAGCAAAGAGACCAAGACCACCCACTGAGGTTCATTTATGTAACACTTTCAGAAAACCAGGAAAGTGCACAAAAATCCAACCTTACAAAATAGAAGGTAGATAATTCAGCCTGCCAGAAGTTGTGGCTTGGGTTTGTTGCTTTTTTATTTAGCCAACCTGTCCCCAGGGTTTCCTTAATGTGCCCTTTACACCCATCTGGAATATCATAAAAGGCATTTGTTAAATTTTTTGAATGTGAAGGGTTTGAAATAAAATTTTACTTCCCCAAGAAGATATCTGCCATAGAGAGAGAGCTCTGTTCAAAATTATCCATTTATTTCTTCCGAATCCTGCTCTCCAGCCCACAAGAGGAAAAGCTTCATTCCTTGGCAGCTATGAGTGGGTGTCCTTGGCAAGTTCGTCTCTCCAAGATGCAATCCCAGCTAAGGAACAGGGGAGATCGGGATACCATCCTCCGAGGTTTTTCCTGAGTATCCAGCACCTTCCTAGCACATAGGAAATTCTCACTCTGTGCTGTTATTATAATCATGGATCAGAAACATCATTAGGAAACCAGGGAGATAAAGCGAACCGAGATTAGACACAAACTTGTCACATAATATCTCAGTGACAACGTTGAAAACATGGCCACCCAGTGACCAGAACCAGTCCAGGCCTAGTTCTGATGCTTCCATAGATAATCAATTAAGGTAACTGCTCAGAGGAGAAGAAGAAATCATTGTATACAACAAATTTTAAAAACTGTGAAATGTTTTAGACTGAAACAGATTTCACACCACGGCACAGTACTCACATTGTACATTATCTTGTATAAGCTTCCCAGAAACCTATGTAGGTACAACTAGGCCATTTTACAGATGAGGAAACTGAGGGTTTTATAACTTACAATAGCTGAATAGGAAGCTGGAATGTAAACTGCCTCTGCTTGGTCCCTGTACTCCTTTTCCCCCATTCTCCCTCAAGCCCACTCTAGTCAAAACTAAGTACAAGGGTCATTCACAGGTCCCATTCTTTAAAACTCACAAGCAGCAATTCGCCACAGTTGATCACTCTTATGCCCAAGAAACATGTCATGCAGTTTCCAGGACATCATGCTCCTGTGGTTTCTGCCCTACTTCACCAACTGAACCCTCTTAATAGCCTTTGCTGCTGCCTCCTCCTCCTCCTCCCCCCACCCACCCCCGTACATGTTGAAGGATCCCAGGGCTCTGGACTGGAACTTCCCTCTAGGTCTCCCTCCTCTAGAAAAATTCACCAGACACAGGGATTTGAACGCCATCCTATACAGGCACTTTGTCATGAACTGTGACTTGTATACCCAGCTGCTCACATATCCTCTTGACCTGAATTTCCAGTGAATGGGTATGTCAAAGCTAATGGATCCAAGATTGCATGTGTGATAGCCCCCAACAACCCCAACCTGCTCTTCCCATAGTCTTCTGCTCGGTAACATGGAGAGGCAACTTGTTACATTGATGGCCTTCCATGAACCCCACCTCCTGGAATCCAAACTCCTACACAGTAATCTTCAATCAGAATACGTGACTTACTTTACTCGACAGAGCAGAAGTGATCTTATGCCAATTTGTGGCCTATGTCTTAAGAAGGCTCATCAGTGTCCACTTTTACTCTCTTGCAAGCCTGGATCCACCATGCAAGACGTCTGGCTACCAACTGGAGAAACTGTGTGTAAAGAATCCAGGGAGAAAGAGAGGTCTCAAGACTTCATGGTAGGGGCTAGGGATGTGGCTAAGTGGAGGGGCACATATTCAGCATGGTGGGGCTCTAGGTTCAATTCCCAGCACCACCAAAAAAGAAAGAAAGAAAACTTCATGGAGAGAGGGGCCAGGCTCTGCCAGCTAAGTCCAGCTCACAATCAACCCACCAACTGATGACAGGCACATGAGTAACCAACAGCAAATCCACCAGAAGAACCACCTTGCTGAGCTCTTCCTAGGTTGAACAACCATGAACCAATAAAATGGTTATTGTTTTAGGCCTCTAAGTCTTGGGGTGGTTAGTTACTAGTGATAGATAATTGAAACAAACAGTAACTATTATTTTCTTACTTGCTCAGGCGAAAACCTTAGAGTCACCTTTTGGTCCTCTTTCTCTTGTGCTGCTCCTCAGGCTCATATGCAAATCCAGCTGGCGCTATCTTCCAAGACTATCCAGGATCTGCTTCTGCCACCATCTCCCTTGCTCCTGCTGGACCCACCCAAGTCCCCGATCTCAGTCCAATTTCCACATCAGAATCTAAAGGATCCTTTAAAAATACAAAGAAGGCCACATATTCCTTTGCTCAAACCCCTCCAGTGGCCAACCGCATCACTCAGAACACCACCGATTCTTAAAATATCCCCAAGTCCCTATGATCCAAGCAGTCCCCCTTGTCTCATCAACCAGGCCTCCAGACCACCCTACACAGTTCTCTCCGACTCTGGCCTCCCTGCTCATCCTCAAATGCAGGGAGGACTATCTTGGGCCTCTTTTGCCTACCGTTCCCTCCACTCATATGGTTGACTCCCTCGTTTTAGTCTGGTCTGAACTCAACGTTTCGTGAGAGAATCCTGCTCTGACCAGTGTATCTGAGAGCGCATGCCCCATCCCAGTCTCCTCACCTGTCACTGGTCTGTCTACCCACTTCCTATCTCCCTTTGCTTGCCCTTCACTCTCCCTCTTGTTTCTTGTCCATCTCCCTCCATCACTGCACAAGCTCCATCAAGGCAGGAGTTTTGAGTGCTTTGTAGCACATCCAGCATCCAGAACATACCTAGCATTGACAGTGCTCAATAAACACATGTCAGATGAGTAGATATTCTTATTGCTAAGTGCTGCTTTTCGTATCTCTTCCTGAAAATGAAAACAATCCCATGCCCCAAGCTCAACACCGTTATCCGAGAGTGAACATGTTTCTCACCTGCTCAAACCCTCTCACGGCTTCCCATTGCCTTAGGATCACATGCGCTTCCTTTCCACATGGCTCGGCAGGCTCCGACCCTGCTCATCACTCCACATCAACCATACCACTCAGCAGCAGAGCCTGGCTTTGCCTTTCCCATGTGGTTCCCTCCTCCGGAAACACCCTTCCTCCTGTTCATATGGGTCATCCCTCAGACGCAACCTAAATGCACACCTAAATGAACACCTTTCCTCCCACATCCACCTGCTTAGGACCCACTCAGAACTTTGTGGGGCCCAGTGAAAACTTAACATGGGAGCCCCCTTATGCAAAAATCAAAGAATTTCAAGGAGTGACAGCAGAGCTTAAATCAAGCATGGTGCTCTTCTGAGCATGGGGTTCTGTGAGTCGCCCACAGGTCACTTGCCCATAAAACTGTTCTGTTCAGTGACCGTGGTTAACTAAGGCGGATGCAGCCATGTGTGCCCAGGCTGATCTTGATTTTGTTAATGTGTCAACAAGTATTCTTGCTTTATGGAGAGAGACTAGAGCTTTGTCTGGAACCAAAGACTGTTCCATCTCCAGGGTGGGTGCGCATCATGAGGCACTCCATTCCGGCTAAGTCCTTCCATTGCTAATTTAGCACAAGCTTAGCTTAATGACATGGTAAGAGCCAAGAAAAGAGATGGTGGGGATAATGTTCTCAACCTCTTTATGACGCAAAGCAACACAAGCAAGAAATCCCATGGGACCACAGCAAGGCCGCCTCTTGCTCTCCTAGGTATTTCAGCTTGTCACATTTCCCCCTGGTTTTTGGAGAACAGCTTCTTCCCAGCAAAGCCAGCTAGGCTAAAAAAACCCACAGACTGGAAAGTTTTTCTTTCAGGCACTCAACCAAGTTTTGAAGAAATGCAACGTTTGCTCTTTTAGGAGTAGGGCCACTGCTCCACAAACGCAAAGCAATCATAGCCTAATGAAATAAATATAAAATGCACAGTTTGAATCATTTCTTCATTTTAAAACAGGAGAGCCATAATGTAAAGCTTCTCAGCCCGCTATTACAGTCCCTTTAGCATTTTATCATCCATCCATATCTGACCTAAATTATTTTGCTCTTAGCCCCTCTCCTCTGTCCTCCAAGATTCTGGCCAAGTTTTGCAAAGTTTTAATACTATCCACAATGAGACCATGTTTTTCGTTGTGACCCAGCACATGTGTATCAGTAGAACTAAAAGTCTCAGGAGCAGTGCACTCATTTTCTAATGCATGTCATGTTTTAGAAAAATCATCATCTGCCCCACTCAATTGGTTTTTACAAGCAACTAATGGTCATGACCCATGGTGTGGACACACCGATTTTAGCTTTTAGCTTGCATTTTGTGTCTGTTATTGCTGCCATCAGACCTTAACTCAAGTTCCATCTGTCTACACCATCCACAATAAAAACTAAAAACCAGGCAGCTCTTTTTTTTTTTTTTTTTTTAAAAAGACAGCCAAGAATTTTCTAGTAGGAAAGTGGTGACCATTGTACAGCTGGAAGACTGAAATTACAGGAGGCAGGACAGAAAGTAGGTCTTCCTGGCTTGGTACAAAGACGGGGAACAGCCACGCAGAGGGAGGAGAAGGGCAAAGAGGGAACTTCCTGTCTGGCATCCTCAGCGTGGGCCCACTGTTTTATTTAAAGTGGCGCAGTCTCCCAGGATGTCAGACACACTCACATCCACACCTACAAAAACATTTCAAAGAAAGGTTTCTCTGTCATCTTTGAGGCTCCTGTCTCCTCTGCCTCTCTCCTATTTTTAAGTGGTCAGTCACCATGTTCTGTCATCTTCCTCTTCAAAGAATTATACCCCTGGGGCTTCCCCCTCTAATCTCTGGCTTCCAGCCCATTCTGAAGTGAACTTGTGAAATTCAGGCCCTTCACCACAGCCAGACAAGCCAAGGCCCTTCAGTGGCGCTGACCACATCGGGTACACCTTCATTTTTCTGGCTGGCCTTCAGAACCCAGAGCTTCCATCCCCAGCCTACCCTCCTCAGCAGGTCACGTCTGCCTGTTTCCTGGGTGCTGCTCTCTACACCACATGTGGCCTTGCTGTAATATTTTGTAATGATAAGAATGAGGACACGCTCTCCAGGAGACCAGCTCCATGCTGGGTCCCCTGCATACCACCTCCAGTTCTCACACCTCTCTTGTAGGCAGTCATCATGACAGGCCAAACTGCAAGACCCAGGCTCTCCCCACCACCTCTCAGTACCCCAGATGACACAGGACCAGCCAGCCACGTGCAAGGTTGCCTTTCCTGCTTGCTACCTGTGTTAGCTTTTTGCCATCATGACCAATACCTGACGAGAACAGCTTAGAGGAGGAAAACTTTATTTAGGGCTCACAGTTTCATCCCACGATGGGGGGACTCCATTGCTCTGGGCCTGACGTGAATCAGGATATCATGGCAGAAGGATGTGGCAGAGAAAAGTGTTTCAGCTTATGGCAGCCACCATAAAGCAGAGACAGAAAAGCCAGGGACAAAATATAATCCCCAAGGGCACAATCCCA
The DNA here is from genome assembly GCF_021218885.2 of Marmota monax. Classification (NCBI taxonomy): domain Eukaryota; kingdom Metazoa; phylum Chordata; class Mammalia; order Rodentia; family Sciuridae; genus Marmota; species Marmota monax. Next base: position 6,150,968 of record NW_026695228.1, read on the forward strand.
ATGACCTTCCCCAGTGCCTTACCTGCCTACAGTTACCACCTAGTTATCCCTTCAAATTGCTAATCCATCAAATGGATTAATCCACTGAGGAGGTTACAGTTCTCATAATCTAATCATCTCACCTCTGAACCTTCCTTCGTTATCTAACATGAGCTTTCTGGGGGGACACCTCATATTCAAACCATAATACCTTCAGAATGGCTATGGCCCCGAGGTGAAGGAGGAAGCTTATGGGACCCTCAACCTGTCACCAACATTTAGGATGCTAGGTTCTCCAGATGAAGAAGAATCCTGCATGCACTCGGCACCAGGAACCTACTCACTGGCAGGTTCATTTCTTCATGTGTGGACAATGAGATCTGGGTCACCCACAAGGCTGTCCTTGGGGACTACGATGGCTAATGACAGCAGCAGGCCGTGAGGTGGGGGCGTGCATAGAGGCCTTGATTTCCATGTCCCTGGCCATAGCCAGCTCTTCAGGTCACTTGATCTCTAGAATACAGTGGGGAAACGTCACCTTGGTGTTCCTTATCCTCTCATATGCTTTTTCTAATACTCCCTGCCTTGTGCAAGCAGATCCTCCAGGAAGCCAAATGCAATGCTCTCCACTCTAAAGGTGGATGGTTCATGCAAGAACAACCTTTCTGGCCAGGTACAGTGGCACACACCTATAGCCCCAGGACTCTAGAGGCTGAAGCAGGAGGAACGCCTGAGCCCAGGGCTTTGAGCCCAGCCTCAGCAGCACAGTGAGACCCCATGTGTTATGTGTTATATAATACTTGTATTATGTAATATATTCAATACAGGTAATATATATAGTACACGTATATAACATGATATGTAATATTATATACATACATATATATTTTCCAATTAATTTGAATCATTTATCACTTGGAAATCAGTGCTGGTCTTTTCCCCAACTCGCCACAGTGAAAAGAATGGGTAAATGACCAGAAGGACCAGGGCAGAACCCAGACAATGGTTTCCAAATCCAGCGTGGTCAGCCAACCTACCTTGGTCAAATCCATTCCAAGTTTAAGCTGTGAAATGAGGTGAAGAATTATACTGCGATGATCCTCCATGACGCCCAACTCTGTCTCTTCCTTATCTTCATTGTCAGTTTTTTCATCTTCGGACAAAACCAATTCAGGGCCTGAGTTTGGCTAAAATGAAAGCATCATTAAAAATCACCAGCTGGTCTGTTAGAAGTTAGAAATATAGCATATGAACTCATGCTTAATCACAAAATGAGCCCAGGCTCAGGAAGAAGTTCTCTATACACCAGGCCTACTGGCCATGGGCATAAAAAGAGACCTTCACTTCAGGCCCCATGCCTTGGCCATCGCACATTGCCTCTCATCTCCCCTTTGTCATCCCTGTGAATGACCCTCATGAACTAATGATGGTTCCCAATTAAAAAAAAAAAAAAAGCCCCCTTCGCTTCCTGCTCTTCAAGAAACTAACCATAGAATATGGGCATGAGCCCCCTAATCTTGCCTAGCGCCAAAAACTATTAACTTGTATGACCCATGACACTTTATATAAGAGGCAAATTTTTCTGTTTACAAATAAGTACTGGATTCTCCTGGGACTAAAATTACCATATCTATGGAAAAATTTGCTCAGATTATTTTGACTCAAATCAGGATAACTAGGGCAAATGCAAATCTCAGAATTGGCATTAATTTGAGAAAGAAAATTTCAGAAAAAAACCTTGAAACTATGAGGATTCATATTGGATGTATATTCCACTTTCCTCAATGCAAATTTATGCATCCAATTGCTGGACTCAAATTCCAAGTGACATAGAAAATTGGCAAGTTAATCAACAAAATGTGCAAGAGGGACTTACTGAATATAAAAATCATCCAATACCCAAGTATCAAGAACTCTGGCCATGAGGGTAAAGCTGTCCTGGAACTCTGCTAGAAGTGACCCCATTCCACTGCTCCATATTTTCCTATGTTATGGTACTTGCTTATCTGTAAGCAAAAGCACTCCACAGAACATTATAGATTTGTTTCCAGTTATGAATGACAGGTCAAACATAAATGCAGGAGGTCAAAGGTATTAAATATAAAATGTTACAGACTTGTCTAAAGTTCATGCAAAAACCAATGACTTATTAACCTCCTTAGAATATCCCATATCTAAAGAGATGTCTAATAGACACAGACTACCTTGATGATCAAGGAGCTTGAAACTGCCCAGCCTAACACACACATGCTGGCTGTCCCTGACCAACACTCCAAAAGGAGGGAATCATGGTACTCCTTCCAGCCTGGGGTAGGCATTTTTAAAATTTCAATGTAACAGACAAACTTCAAATTATCCTTAATCATCTCGAAAATAACCTCAGTTCTGGGAAGATGGTTGGGAAGGTCTCAATGAAACCCGCAGGGTTCAAGTGGGAGTTCACCTCCATTATGCGTCTGGTTCTCCAGCCTGCTCAGAATGGGTGCTACAGGACATTGCTGGCAGTCTGCTTTGCTAGAATATGCCGAAACACCTGAGGAACCTGTCCTAGAAAAGAATGCCTGAGGGGAAGTTGGAAACGGGGGCTGCCCTAACTCTACATAGGGAAGCTGGGAGAAGAGCAATCAGGAACCCAGCATCACAGCTGGGGGCCCAGAGGCTGCCCTGCCTCTCTGCCAGCTTCTCATTGCTACTCCCTTCTTCTGTGGTTCAGTGGTTATCACTACATCAAGGCCAATGTGGCTGTGTGCCTGAATGGCCAAGGCCAGGATTTGTCTGCCCACCCGACTCTCCCTGCTCTGGATTCGGTTCACCATGAGCTTGCATTTCCAAACTGACACCACTGGAATCAGACGTTTCAATCAAACGTGTTTCAAATCAAACATGTTTCGCAGTGGCAAAGGTGACATTAACCTCCCTTGATGGAATATCTTACATCTAATGAAGCTTTCAATGACTGAGATGTTTGCAATTGTCCAGCCTAACACACACACATGCTGCTGTCTCTTACCAATACTCCAAAGAGGGATGGTGGTGACCTGAGTCATCAATCCCCTCATCCCAGGGCCAGTAGGGGAAGGACAGGGCAGTGCCTAGCATTCTGCTTTGGGGGACAAAAGAACAAAAAAATCAAACCAAACCATCAGGGGCAAAGTTGGGCTGTGAAATCCTTGCCATCTCAACAAGATAGGTAAGTATGTTTCTAGTGCAATTGTTCCTGCTTGAAATTAGTTGCTCTCACAAAGAAGACTGCAAACTAAATAAATCAATAGCTCAAGTGAGGTTTGTGAAGCAAACCAACCATTCTTTCTTTTGAAGACTGGATTTCCATTTGCCCACAAGCCAGTGCACAGGGAGATCTTCATCCTTCCCATTCACAGCCACACTTGGTGTGACATGTTCACAGAGGACCATGCTCTGCCATTTACCAGTCTCAAAAATTAAACCCAGCTTAGCCCCATTTAAGATCTTGCCACATGAAACCAAGTGCACTCACTCATGAGAACACACTTCTCAGGTTCCTACTTGAAATCAACTTCACGTGTCTCTCTTCCCCCGCCCCCACCCTCTTTTGGAATGTTCTTCTCAAAGACTGGCTTCAGCAGAGATTAAGGCTGGTGCACAGGGCCCAGAGCTGACTCATCCAGAGTAACTGGTGTCCACCGCTCCTGGAGGCCCTGATGTCCTGCCAAGGGAGGAAAGCCCACGGGAGGACACATTGTTCCAGCCACACCAAAGCTCAGTCCATCTGCAGGAAGGGCAGAGCAGCCTCCATGTGGGTCCACGTCGGTGTTGAGAGGAAAGTAGGGAGAACCCAGCAGGCTGACTGGCCATGAAGACAGACACCTGTTAGAGCCCACAAACTGCTCACCACTAGGAGGCAGTACAGGGGATCCGAAGACTCAGGCTCTGATAGAGGTTTTCAAAGGTACTTTTTTTTGGTCAAGGATCTGTTGATTCTTCTATTCTGATGTGGAATCCAAAGATATGAATATCTGTCACTCCAAGTGTTACTTTTGTGTCAGGTCCACGTGCTCACCCACATCCAGGCCCTCCCTCCCCCTCATGACATCCCACGCCTCTCCTGGGTACACTTGCATGCCCACGTTCTCCAAATCTATGGATCTTCACCTACAAAGCAATAACATCAGACTGGAAGTGATTGAAGGTGGCAGAATGGTGTCTCTCCATCCCGGAAGAAAAATGGGCATCCGAAATGGTTTCATAATGCTAATCCAATTTCTACGACTTAGCAAGAGGCAAGCTCAGATTCCTACTCCCCCAGAGATCTTTACAGATGAGCCGGTCCAGCCGCAAAAATGTACATAGACTTAAAGATGAAATGAAATTAAAATTTGTTTTAATGAGAAGCAGGCTTTGGAAAAATGAGATTTTTAATAAAAACAAAAATTATGACTCAATATTTCTTACCACACGAGCACCTCGGGGTATGTAGTGCTACAAATATCAAGTGACTCATGCCTGTTAGCAAATAGGGGGCAAAGCAAGTGAAAACTGATGGAGAGGAAAAGGTTTCATGGGGAGGTTAGGGGCTAATTTAGGGCATTCCCTGGTGGCCCAGCAAGGCTCCAAGCAAAGGCTTTTGACAGCAAAGGCCCCATGGACAGTCCTTAAGATACCTACCACCATCTCACATCTTATGAAAACTTATGCATCTGGGCATTTTTCTGAAGAGTGTGCCCAGAGCTCTCCTTAGACTTGCAGAAAGGTCTCTGCTCCTCAGCTGACCTCAGGCCTCTTAAGGATCAATGGTGAGACCATGTAAGATACAGGGTGAGAACAGAGGCAAGCCCACACCCGCCCTTTACCATTGACCTGCTCGTCTCATCCAGTAGGAGGGAAGGAGAAACTACGACCCAGAACAGAGCCAGAAGGGAAAACTGACTTGTATTAGGTTGTACGGGCCCAACAGTCTTCTCACTCAGGACATGGGTGAAGGAGAAACATTTAACATTGCTTTCAATGTTTATTTTTAACAAAAATCTCAATTCTTCAATACAAATGCAAATTTCAAGCAAGAAGGAATCCAATCTTTTTATTGGATACATGTATGTAACTTAATTACAATTTAGGTCGGTTCCAGGAAAAGCCACCAAGCAGATGCTCACATGCAGAACGTACTTACTTCCCAGTGGCAGGCCTCACTCCGCCCCACACCCTCACATGGACTCCTCACTTCCTGGAGCCTCATCATGTCACCCCTTTCTACTCCACCTGCTCTTCCTCCCTCAGTGACCTTGCCTTCTCCCCAGTCCTGGTCCATGGAGAGCTAGGGCCAATGGCGGTTTGATGAATTGACTCCCTGCTGTATCTGTACATCCCAACGTCCTAACATCTTAAAGGGCTGAATCCTCCTCGATTAGACTTGAGAGACATCATGGTAGAGGCCTATGTGATAGCATTACCCTTACAAAGGTACCTTATGCCTTATAATGGGGAGCTCATGCATGCCGGAGCCCTTAAATCACAGACATGCAGGGGTAAAGGACTAAGATGAGCTCCTAAAGTCATTTTTACCCAAGGAAATAAGCATCCTGAATAAGTATTCATTTGGTGTGTGTGTGGGGTGTCACTAGGGATTGAACTCAGGGGTCCTCAACCACTGAGCCACATCCCCAGCCCTATTTTGCATTTTATTTAAGACACGGTTTACACGAAGTTGCTTAGCACCTCGCTGTTGAGGCTAACTTTGAACTCTCAATCCTCCTGCCTCAGACTCCCAAGCCACTGGGATAACAAAAGCATGTGCCACTGCACTCAGCCTGAAGAGATATTCTTAAATAGACAATATTTTCAGAAAAACAATCCTTTGATTTCAAGTGATCTGCAACTGTCCTGAATACCTCGTGCTAAGGACAGATAATACAGTAAGAATGGACAACAAATTCTCTTCCAGCAGGGAACACACTGCAGTTTGATCCACTGTAAAGCCTGGCAACTTCCCCCACCACCACGACAGTTACCTTGGGAAGGAGGAGCTGGCGTGACTTGAGCTACACTAAAGAACCCTGGCACTGGACAAGACCCAACATTTCTGGGTATTATCCCTAGAGGAAAACGGAGAAACCTAGCAGGTTAAAATTTTTCAGTAGTGCTAGGAATTAAACCCAAAGCCTTGTGCATTCTAGACACACTCAACCACTCAGCTCCACCCCGAGTCCTTTATTTATTTATTTTTTGTTTATTTATTTTTATTAGCTATTCATGATATTATAATAATCATGGCAATCACCCCCAGCCCTTTAAAAAGAATTTTAAGGTATTCTGGGTCACGGAAAGGCAGGTGGAGGGTAGAAGAGATGACACAGCACCTTTCTCAGATATCCTCCAATGAGAGATTGTCACACAGCAGTAACAGCAAGGCAGAGGACCCCCACAGGGAACGCCACACCCTCACAGACAGCCTCCCAGTTCCACAGCTACACACCATCACAGGGGGTACGGCCACCAGGGCAAGGACACTTTTTATTCACTAGGGACTAAGTTGAGAGACGCTGGTGTGCCCACAGATGAGGGGTTCAAGGAAAAGTTAGTGTGAAACAGACATGGATGGAGGCCAAGGGCCGCTGCAGGATCAGGTAAATGGGGGACAAAGGTGATAAAACCCACACAGAGAATACTGGAAGAGAAGTGAGGGGGACTTGAGTGTCTAAGAGTTATACAAGTGCCCAGGGACCAACCAGCGAACTGATATTCAGTTACTACTGTTGACAACATTTACAGAACTCATCAGGCCAGGGACTTGGTCCCTTTCCTCTCTAGTCATTTTCTATTCGTTGCATGTTGAACCAAATTTTCACAATCATTACATAATTCTACAGTGTATCTTCACATCAGCAGTATTTTACATTCCAAGAAGCCCCACCAACTGGCACAGTCATGTCTGAGGACCCAGTTCCCCTCGTGTACATTCCAGTAACATTGGCAAGGCCCGGCGTGCCAAACTGCCAAAGCTCAGCAAGTTCCACTTGGCTTTCCCACGCACCCTGGTGCCCTGAGAAACCTCTACCCCATGAGTACCCAAGTGCAAGGCATTCACTATTACATGCTTGAGAAGGTGATCTCAAGGACACAAAACATACAATTTGTCCTATGAATGAAAAATGGCAGTCCCCATCCACCTACTGTCATGCTCATTCTTAGTACAGGCGGGATTTCTCCTCTGGAAGGGTTTCTGTTGTGCCTGCCTCTAAGTCCCCCAAAATGGGCCATCCTTGCGAGGTGGAGGGTTTTTCAGTTGTGAGGAAGGATTCTCCCCTTAGGTCAGAAGTCATGCCGGGGACAGATGCCGTGAATGCGTCTTGGAAGGGGTCTTGCACAGCAGTTGCCCCTGGGCCCTGATGCAGGGCAGCTGTTGAAGACTCCTGTGCATGTACCACCCTCCGTGTGGAGTCTCTTCCGATCCAGGTGACTCACTGTGCCCTGAAGGCCACCACTATTATTTAGGGGATCTTATGTTGCCATTTGGAGTTAGGTTCATTGGAACCCGATGGACAGGCTGGCTCTTAATCCTTGACAGGTCCGAGTGTGAGCAAGCCCACACAGCAGGCTGGTCCCCACTGCCATTTTTGGAGATGCTCAGTAGGTTGCCATTGACATCACAATCCTTCTGCTGCCTCCCAGTGGATGAGCTGGCCTTCTTGCGCTAACCACACATACACACACATTTACCACACTTGGCTCTCATAGACTGGAAGGACAGATGCTCTTCCTGAGCAAAGGGGCCGACCTGCAGAAAGGTTAATTTTAAATAAAACACACCCTGGAAGGTAGAAGGAAGTCACTTCTAGGGAGGGGAGAGAGGGGGGCATTTATCATCAGCCAAGAACATCAGGAACAATTATCCCAAGGGGATGGACAGGTGTTCCTTTAAAAGCATTTGAGGGAAGCATTCATGGGAAACAGCAGCGTGTCTGTCTCACTTCCATGTATCTACTTAGAAAGTAGACTCCATTTTTTTTTTTTTTTAAACAAAAGGGGGAAAATGATCAAGAAGGCATAAAGAAAACCAAAAGGCCAAAAAGGAAATGGAGGGGAGGGAAGGCCACCAACTTGCACTTGTGGCTCTGCAGCATGCCAGGGACGGTAATGACATCCAGCATGCAGGATGCAGGATCTGGCAAAGCCAGCAGGCACCTTCTGTTAGCATCAGCCTGCAGCTGGGGAAAGGGAATCGTCCCAAGAGATGCAAAGGGCCGACTGGGTGCCACACGCGGTGTCAGGTGCTTCACAACATTATCTCAAGGGGCAAAAGGCTGGCACATGAAGAACAAAGCCAGCACTGAATTGGTGACATGGCCAAGGGCTTCCTGAGAGCCAAGCTGTGTGGAGTCAAGGATCAAGTCCCCATGGCCCTAATCCGGGTGTTGCACGAGCAGTCTAGATTACAAAAGCTTGTTAGCATTGGGATAAAAGTCATGACAAAAAAAAAAAAAAAGATGAACACCAGGCTTCAGGGGACAGTGAGCAAGACTGAAAGCTCTGAGCTGTGTTTGAAGCCACCACCTTTCCACCTATAAGGCTGGTTCGGTCTCCTCTATGAAGTGGAGATGGCACAGGCCACGTCTGAGAAGTCACAACAAGACAATGCATGTAAGGTGCCAAGCCAGGGGCTGGTTCATAGACAGGCAATAATGTCCCCTTGAGGCCTGTGACTTTCATGCTGGGTACACCGTGGCATGTTGTGGTGACACTGCCCACACACCTGCCTCCCCCTGTGGAGCTGCAGCCTCCTCCAGCAGTACCCCTCGGGAAGGTGCATGAAGCCACCCCAGTAGTTCCCCCAGACTGAGGGCTCTGAGGCTGCAATAAGCCACTCTCCCCACACAGTTCAGGCCCTGATTATAAGGCAGCATCACTCCCCAGACCTGGCTACACCAGGAAAGGACAAACACAAGCAGCAACACACATCGACGGTCCCAAGTGGACTGGCTATGGTCTAAAGGTGACAGGCACTGTGGACATGAGTAGCCATCCACAGTTCCCTAGAATGTTCAGGAAAGCTAGCAAGAAACTCCTTGAAGACCCTGATCTAGCCTTCCTGGAGAGCTCTGAGGAAAAGAAAAGCAATGACTGAAGACAGAGACCTAAGGGTGGGGTGCTAGAGGGTGAGCAGGCACCGAATTACTCTCCTCTCTGCCACCCTGGATGCCTGTGAGTGAGGAATTGCAATAAGGATATAAGGATGCCTTGGATGGGGTCTCTGCATTCAACCAGCCGACCTTCTGGAGGAGCGCACAGACCTTTCTTCCTTCCTCCCAGTCCTGGGTCACGCTGGCAAGTTCCAACTCATCCTTCAAGACTTAGTTCAACCACATTTCACAGGGGCAGAGGTGGAGCCTCCATCCCACCAAGGAACTTGGGACACACCCCTTCTGGCACCCCTCAGCTATAATTTATGCAGTGTGCTCTAACTGGACCAGGTCTGTCAAATCCCTTTCAATGGAGAGTCATCAATTATTCAGTGCTGCCTAGGCAAGGCCACGGGTTGAGAGGCCACCCAGGACTGGGGGGAAAGACTGCTGAGTGACCAGTTAGTATGAGGCAGGAGTTGGGAGGAGGGGTGGCCCATGGTTGTTGGCCTACCCGGATCCAAATGACCCCGATGACAGGAAGCCTGTCTGACTCAGACCCTCATTTCTAGGATCCCAACAGAAAGGATGGTTTATAATATATTCAATAAAACTTTTCAAGCAATGAGTGAATAAAACTAAGTAAAAATAAGGGAAATTTAAGTGCACACACCAAAAAATAAATAAATATCCCACTTTAAAAGGTCAGCCACAAAGAGCCACACATTATAAGTCCATTTATGTGAAACATGGGCAAATCTGTAGAGTCAAAGTAGATTCATGGTCACCAAGGGCTGGGAGGATGGAGGTCATGGGGAGAGAGCTTAAAGAGTATAGGGTTTCTTTTTGAGGTCATGAGAATGCTCTAGAGTTGTCTGTGGTGGTGACACCTGTGAAAATACCAAAGTCCATTGAATGATGCACCGAGAGTAAGTTCTACAGTGTATGCATCATCTCCATGAGGTCTTTATTTAAATAAAGTGAAAGGACACACGATACAAGATCACACAATGAAGGCCAAGCAGAAGGTGATCAGAGAGGCTCATGCAGAGGTGACCAACTCCATCCCAAGGCCACTCCTATGCTCAAAACCCTCCTTTGAGGCTGGGATGAGGCTCAGCGGTACAGCGCTCGCCTAGCACATGCGAGGCCCTGGGTTTGGTCCTCAGCATATAAATAAATAAAATAAGGGTTTTGTGTCAAACTACAACTAAAAAAATATTAAAAAAAAAAAAAAACTCTCCTTTGTTCAGAAGAAACTTCAGTGTCCTGACTGTGGCCTATGGGCCCTATGGGATGGGATGCTTCCCTATGGACTTCTAGCTTCTCTCCTGGTTTATCCTCCTCACCCTGCCAGTCATCTTCTATTCCTGGGTACATAGATGATATGCTCTCCTCAGGGTCTTTGCATCTGCCAGTAATTGTTCTTCCTCCTCTGGGTCTGTGCATGATCTGCTTCCTTAAATCTCTACTCATGTTGCCACACAAGTGGACTTGCATAGGCCCACCCACATCCTGGTCTCTTCTGCTATCACACCTAAGGCCTCAGGCACATAGTATATGACCTCAAGTCTTCCCAGGTCATGGTTCATCCCAGACCCCTCCTCCTCAGACTTCATGTGGTCTGCACCACCAGAACATTTTTCCCCAAACGTCCTCATCTCTGATCAAAAGTCTTTAGTGGGGGCTGGAGATGTAGCTCAGTGATAAAAAATGCTTAGAATGACCAAGACCCTAGGTTCCATCCCCAGCACCATGTCCACCCGCCCCCAAAAGAAGTCCACTCAGCCCAACACTGAAGGATTCTCAATCTGACCTGGGTCACAAACCCCCCGCATCCCCAGCTCCTCACCTAAATTTCCTCTTGCCTAGATTGACAACAGGATGCAATAGGCCTTCTATTCTTGGATTCATATACAAGGGTTCAACCAACTGGGATGGAAATTCAGGGTGGGGGGAATATACCTAAACTAAATATGTCAGATTTTTGTCTTTATTCCTAAACAATAAGCACGATTTACATACATTGCACTGTATAAGTAACCTAGAAATTATTTAAGGTACATAGGAGGATTTGCAAAGGTTATGTGCAAATACTGCACCATTTTATGCAAGGGTCTTGAGCATTCATGGATGGAGTCCTGGGACCAACCCCCTAACACACACACCCACACACCAATACTGAGAAAGGACTATAAGCGTTTTTCATGCTATGCTCTTGACTTCCACCGTCCAATAGTGGTAACCAGTCACATGCAACAGTCACTTGTAAAATTAAATAAAATCCTAATTACTGCATTTGTGAAGGAAGGGGCCATCAGCAGTTCCTTAATGGCACTAGCCACATTTTAAGCACTGGTAGTCACAGGTGGCTATTGGCTACCATATTAGACACCACAGAAAGTAAACATTTCCACCGTGGCAGCAAGTGCTTTAGAGAATGCTGCCCTAAGTTTTAATGTTCTCTCAATTTATTTCTCTTCATTCCACCACTTGCCATTTCTCTGAATAACCAGTTCCCGTATCGTGCTCCAGGCAGGAGCACTCCATCTCTCCCCTAAAACCCCACAAGTGAGCTTACCCTAGGGCCAAAAGGCTGCTGCCATATCTATCTATGCTTAACCTCTTGGTGATACAAAGTTAGGGGAGATGGGGGATTTTTTAAATCTAATATCCTAATGAAAACCAAACAATTTTACAAACACTTCCAGCTCCAAAATAAAACAGAATAAGGTGGTCGTTGTAACCAGTAATAAATCAAATAATCCCATGCCTTAAACTTAGAGGAATTCTACTGCCTATGATTTGCTTCTATCATAACCAGTGTTGCACTCCGGGAATTCTGCCTTTCTGTATCCACAGCTTAACTTACTATTGACTTGTGCTTTGTGCTGGGGGATGGATTTCTTCTCATTCTGCGCATGGTAAATGCCTTTACTCAGAAAGTGAGCACAAGGACACTAGAGTCGATGGTACCACATAACTGATTCTTTCAGACTCCACACTCAATGCCACTAATTGCTAAACTGCCTTGCTTTCCCCACAAATTATGCAGTTATGGGCCTGGTGGGGACGGAGGGTGGGGGGAAGCAAAACACTGAGGGTATGCCCAGTGGCAGCACTGAAAAACTCTAAATCAGGCCAACTCAGTGTGTGGTCCCCAGACTGCAGCATCAGCATCACGGCACAGAAAAGCAAGGTCCAGGACCTGTGCCAGACGACAGAAACCTTGGGAGCAGGGGCACAGACCTGCATTTGGTTTTTTGCCTTTTATTCAGTCCTGAAGAACTGTAATTTATACCTCAAACAATATATAGATCTTAGTGCACTGTTCCATATATTCTGACAAATGTATCTCTTTATGTGTAAATCTCTCCTAAACCATTTTTTAAGTGTACAGTTCAGTGGTATTAACCATGTTGATGCTATAGTGAAATAGCTCTCTAGAACTTTTTCCAAGTTGCAAAACAAACTATCAGCCAAGCAACCCCCTTTCCCCCTCTGCCCTCAGTCCCTGAAGAACAGACTGAGCCAGTCCTTCCTCCAGGGGACTTGGATGTACCTGGTTATCTGAGCACTGCACTAAGGACCCCAGGCTCTAGAGGAGCAGCAAAGCAACAGACATGCTAGAGGCTAGCTCCAGGGAACAGCCAAACAGGACAGGAAGTGGCTGTCAAAACCCAGCCCTTAGCACCCAGTGTGGAGAGGGCTCTGGGCCGGCTGCTAGAGGGAATCCAAACATGAACAAATAGAAAACTTTCCCCATCAATTTGAATAGGCCCAAGTTGAAAAAGGAAATTGTTTTCTCAACATTTAACCAGGGTCTAGCCATTTCACCCGACTCCAGAGGAGATTCAGAAAGCTATCAACCTTAATTGGACCAGCAGGACAGTGTTCTCATCCATACTATGCCAGCTGGTCATTCAATTCTTTGAATTTTATGTGCCCATTTTAATCATTTACATCTCTCACCTGGAAATTCCCAACTGATTCTCTCTGGTGGAAATTTCAGAAGGGTACGATAACACAAACGAAATAACCAGTGGCATTGCAAACCGCAGAACAGTTTTGATTTACAAGTCATTAAAAGCGAGAGGCATTTACTGTTCTTTGCAGGCCAAAAGGGATTGCATCATGAATAATAGAAAAGGCATCGTGCGTTAAGAACTCTTGTGCAGATAATGTTCTCCCCAGGCCACACAGAAGGCCTGTTCCCTGAGCACTTCTAATGTGCCAGGCACGTACTACGTACACACAGCAGGTCAGCCTTTGAGAACCAAATCTAGCGCATTTGCCCCATATTGTTTCACAAGGTGGAGTTTCTGGATCATTATATCCACTGGCTCCCAAATAACCAAGGATGCAATACCACAAGCAGACCAAGAGCTAGGGGTTTCAGAAACCATCCAAAGCTTAGGCAATTTTAGACTTTGCACTTTTCTTAAGGATAGCTCTGGTATATGCCGATGATATCCAGATTGCTGTAAATATTAACAAGCTCAGGAAAAAGTACCTGTGATAAAACGGGCTCCCATGTTTTTGTAGAAATAGAGAGCCCAAAGGCAAAACCAACACAGCTCCTAGTTCCACAGTGAGGAAGCACCGACAACACTCTGTGAAAGTTACAGTCCCTAAATCCCACTGGATACCCTTTGGCTCAAATACAGGGCATTTTTCTCTGCTTTTTAATTTGCATTATGTGTCCATTTTTCTAGCCCCCATGACAGAGGATATTAAAAGACGGTCTCCCTGTACTTTCATTCACATGTGAGTTGAATAAAGGATCTAAGAGGGTAATCACAGCAATTCATAATTTTTTTTCATGTTATGCCATTGCCATAAAATCCAAATGAGGCTCACTACATCCTTCATTTTAAAAATTGTCACATTAGCATGCTTTACTTTGCCCCACTCCTAAATGCTTCGTTCAATGAAAACTTTCAAGGGGAAATTTGTGAGCTGGCTATAATCAGCCTAGGGTAATGGGAACAGTATGTGGCAGCACTATTAATGATCAGGACTGTGCGATTATAGTTAGCTCAAGAAGAACGTGAATTTTAAGGCCTCAATGCAATCAGGTAGGACCTATCAATACTCCTTTTAATACTAGATTCTAGCTTTCGTGTAAATCACTATGACACATAGAAATTCTATCTCTGCAGCATAAAATAGCCCAATGACGACTATCCAAGCTAGGCTTTTGGTCACTTGGATAGATGTTTTGTCAGAACGCCCTCTTCCTGAATAATACGTCATCATTCTATTCCACAAATGTGATTGTGAAACACACACTTGAGTTTCAAAAAGACCCACAGTATGAATTCTTTGAGGTTATTGAACTAGTACTTTATCATGTCATCCTATGTCCTTGAACTAGGGAAAAAAAGTTTAACTTCTGTCATTAAGAGTTTATTTTTAAGAAACAAATCTATTAGTTTTTATTCCCCCTATGACTTAATACACTGCATGAAACTGCATTAAACTTCGGACTCTGGATGAGGACAGATGGTCCCTAACCAGAACCTCTATAGAATGTCTCTGCATTTTGAAATTTCTTTCTGAGAAGTAGAGCCAGCAAGAAGGTAAGCAGTGGGCAAAGATGTCTCCATGTTCTCAGTGAGGAGACTGTGCAGGTCTGACTAGATGACATTCCAGGAAAGACAGATTTGGATCCACTGGTTTATATTCCATAGTTCCACCTCTCCACAGAACAGCCGGCACACAAACCTACCTCAGTAGCTCATGAAAGTTCATGTTCCTAGTCCACAACATAAAATTCTGGGGCTTCATTTTAAATGAATACAAAGTTATGAAAGGATGCAAAGGAATCTGACCCTCAAAGTGACTCAAGACAAGGGATCTTTGTGTGGAAGCATTTTACAGTGGCCACTACCATAATGCTTATTGTCGCTGTTTTTTACCTCTACAGATGCACCCCAAGTGTGGGAAAATGTTGCTTCCCATTATGAAGAACGTGATATAGTGGCCTGATAAAAATTCTTAGAAAATATTCGAGCTCAATCATAAGGTTGGAAAATGGGAAAAGGCTGTCAATAAGGCTTTAAAGTCAAAATTATAAATCCCTAACATGAGAATGTGCTTAATTTCATTCACGAGTTTAAAAAGAGAAATTAAAAACAAGATATCATTTCTCAATTAAAAAAAATGAGTAAGTGCTGGGTGTGGTGATGCACAACTGTAATCCCAGCAGCTTGGGAGGCTGAGACAGGAGGATGGTGAGTTCAAAGCCAGCCTCAGCAACTCCAAGGCACTAAGCAACTCAGTGAGACCCTGTCTCTAAATAAAATACAAAATAGGGCTGGGGATGTGGCTCAGTGGTTGAGTGCCCCCGAGTTCAATCCTTGGTATTGACAACAACAACAAAGAAAAATGAATAAGTGCTTGATACTCTAATGGCAAAAATACAGGATCATAGCAGCTCTCAGACATTACTGAGGGAGCATAAATTTGGCGTAATCTTAGAGGGCAATTTAGGAATAATTATCAAAATTTTAAATTCTCACACTTGCCTGAATTTCACTGCTAGAAAGTCTCCCTATAAAAGATATTGGCATAAGTATATAAAATATGGTGGAGCATGATTTGCAGTAGAAAATGGACAACCCTAAATGTTTCTCCTAGGATTTGGTTAATTATGGGTTAAATAAAATATGATAAATAACTCTACTAACTAGGGCATTCATCAGATGCAATGGCTTTGCAGATGTTCCCAAGAATGCACACAATCTGTACATGATAACATGGAAAGATACCCAAGACAAAAATTAAAAGCCATAGAACATTACCTATAGTGTGATTCCATCGGTATGAGAAGGTTTCAGAAAGAATATGTATATGTTGCTGTGTAAATTTCCCAAAGAGACACAGCAGCCCCTCCTTTTCAGGCAGAAATAAAACACAGGGTCAAAACAGGAGATTTTTTTTTAAAACTTATTACTTCCTCCACATATTCTATAGTGTATTTTTAAAATATGATAATTTTGTTTTATGATAACTTAAAATCCTCCTCCTGGGCTGGGGCTGTAGTTCAGTGGTAGAGCACTTGCTTATAGCACATGTGAAGCACTGGGTTCGATCCTCAGCACCACATAATAAAATAAAGGTATTGTAACCATCTACAACTAATTTTTTTTTAAAAAAATCTTCCTCCTATTGCCAGTTATGAGTTGTATGACACAAATGGTTTCATTTCTGATTTAATTCTGAGGCTCTTGAGAGGCAGTGGGAGAAGGCGGGGGTGATGAGCACTGGCAGACTGGAAAAGCAAGTTTGAAGAGGTGTACTAAACACAAAAAGCAGAGCCAGATACTTTTCTTCCAACATGGAATCTGGGTGAGCCATGCCTTCCTCAACAGGAGCAATATAACAACTTGCCCAATTTTAAGCCAAAGGTCAAGCCCAATCCTATCTCCACAGAACACCCAATATATTTGGAAATGCCAGCCAAATCCCCTGCTGTAGGAGATGGAATAATGGCCCAAAGATGCCCTAGTCCTAATCCCCTGGACTGCAGATGTCAAATTACATGGCAGGGGGGAATTAATGTTGCAGACGCAATTAAGGCTGCTAACTAGCCGATCTTAAAACTGGAAAATTAATCTATATTATCTAGGTGGGCTTGATGCAACCACAAGGGTCCTTAATGGGAAAGAGGGAGTCAGAGAGGTAAGTCAGAAACAGGACTATGGAAAGTCAAAGAGATGCAAGGTTTCCATTTCTTAAGACGGAGGAAGGGACCACAAGCCAAGGAATATAGGAGCCTTTAGAAGCTAGAAAAGCCAAGAAAACAGATTCTCCTCAGAAAAGAACAGCCCTGCCCATACCTTTGATGTTAGCCCACTAAGATCTGTCGACTTCTAACCTATGGAACTTTAAGATGACAAATTTGTTGGAAGTTGTTACAGCAGCAACAGGAAACTAGTACAGCCTACTTACATTTCTTTGGCTACACTCCAGACTTCCTTAGCTGGACAAATCTGTGGTGTATTGTGAGAAATTAGCCTGGGCTTTCCACCTGTGGATGCTCACTGATGTGAGCAAGCACTGCCAACTATCCAGCTGATTTTAGATTTCAGAGAGAAAATGCAGGCAAGACATCAGCCACAAGATTACTAAAATGATTATTAAATTAGCTTTATCTGGAAAAGACATATTTAAATAGGTTACCAATGTTTTATTTCATTTTGTTTTGTGTGAGAAACTAGGGTTCAAACCCAGAGTCCCACACATACATGGTAAGCTCTCTGCCACTGAGCCCCATCTCCAGCCTGGAAACCCTTTATAAGTTATGCCCCACCATATAAATGTCAGATGCCGTTGTTTACACCTAGGATACTCCTCCAAAGACAAACTGGGCCTGACTTAAGAACCCAAGAACAGCATCACAACAAATGCTGTTAAGAGTTCCCCCAACAGACTTCCAACTTGTGTGTGTGTGTGTGTGTATGTATATATATGTGTATATATATGTGTGTATATTAATATATGTGTGTGTATATTAATATATATGTGTGTGTGTGTATATATATATATATATATTAGTTGTAGATGGACACAATACTTTTATTTATCGTTATATGGTACCGAGGATCAAACTAGGGCCTCACACATGCTAGGCAAGTGCTCTACCTATGAGCCACAACCTCAGCCTCCAGACTTCCCACTTTTGAATGAGGAAAAGCCAAAGAACAATCTTAATAAGGTCTGATTTACTGTCCCATGCCACACACTGAGCTGTACCCTGGAAGTACATGATCCCATACACCCATCACCCCATTTCCATCAGGAAATCACTATTGTAACCACTGGTGATGTGCATGCTCATCTTCCTATAGGCAGGAATGGGAAGAGCTTTGGTTCAAAGTGGTCTGCCAGACCCCACAGTCAGGACTCCAGAGACACATCATACCCAGCCTGGCCCTCCTCCAACAGCCCAAAGTGATGAAAGGCCAAAATGTTGAAGAGTAGCTTTTCAGTCCAGGTGATTTTAGATTTCAACCCCAGAAAGGCAATCCAGTCAGTGGACCTCCCTGAACAACCTCTAAGACTTTGAAGAACTTTTTAACTCAATATCCAAATCATCTCTCTCTCCTCTACTGTTGTTTTGGATCTTACCTATGAATTGATGGCGTCTTCAAGAAACACATGTCTCCAAGCATAC
This sequence comes from Marmota monax, assembly GCF_021218885.2. Lineage (NCBI taxonomy): Eukaryota > Metazoa > Chordata > Mammalia > Rodentia > Sciuridae > Marmota > Marmota monax. Next base: position 6,169,220 of record NW_026695228.1, read on the forward strand.
AAACAAGAGCTTCCGCGAAGTGAGGACTCAGGTTTATAAAGAATTCCACTAAGACCTGCTCAGTAGCCACCATGAGCACCTGTCCTTCACTTTTGCAGAACACAAGGCATCCCCATTCACCTGGGTAAGAATCACTGACCCGAGGAGCAAAGTCTAAAATCAGCAAGTAACTCCCTGGTAGGAGATTTCTATATAGGATTCCAATCTAAACAAAGTTTGAAGCTCTAAAATTCATTGTACTGGAATTTTTTTAAAAGGCAGGTAAACATAAAAGCAAGTCCCTTCCCTTCCTCCCATTTCTTCTCTCAATGCTGTATGTGAAACTGGAATCAATCTAAAAATCAATCCCTAATGCAGTGATTTTCACCTTGAGTTACATAGTGTATTTCTTTTAAGCCAAAACTACAAGCTGGCTCTGGCCTTTGGTACATAGGCAATTGAAAGGAATTTATCTGAACTCTGAAACTTTTCCAAATTCTTTCCAAAAAAGAATGTCATTCACAGCAAATACGTAGTGTTATAGCAATATAGTGTTATGTTATTTGCTATAACAAACACTACATATTTGCTGTAACAAGTTGAGATTTGATACTTTTATATTAATTTTAAATAACTAAAAAATGAAGCTGTATAAGTTTCTTATTCTTTTTAAAGGGAACCAATTCTAATGAGATGAAGGAGGGAAACATGAATGGAGATTTGGGTCCATCTGAAGAGCACTTCATGGTTGTCCTCAATTATGACTAATTTCATTTTCCCTCAAGTTTATGGCCTCTTTCCCTTTCACGTGGCTGGATTCTGCCACTCTTCTTATGCATATTAGTCATGAGGTGATTGATTGGGACTTTTGTAGCCCAAGAGGATGGCCTGGGTCACAGGACAGCATGCTTAGCTGGCCGGGCACAGTGAATGACAGAGAAAAGGGGCTGGAGCCCTGGGAAAGGACGGCAGAGCACTGTCACCAGAGGGAGGGAAGGAAAAGACTGTGGTGACGGAGCATCATATGACATGTGGCTGCTCTCCCTGCACAGAGTCTGCCCATTGGCCCTGGCTCTGCTCATATCTGCAAGGACAAGGAGGGCTTTGGATGTAGGGAGGGCGAGGACAAGATGGACAGCTAAGTAGCCACTGCACTACAGGGCCAAGTGTTTCAGAAGTGGCTGTTCAGGTCCTACAGATCACTCTCTCTCTCAGGTACATGTCCCTCACGGCCTACCTCGTTGCTCACATGTATCATTATTAGAAAAATTAAAAGTTTACAATTATGAATTAGCAAACAGCAAGCCCCTGCAATGCTATAAAAGCCAGCTCCGATTGCAAAAGGGACACAAGAGCTCATTAACTAACCAGGCAAAGCCCAAAGTATATGAAAAATATTTTACTCTTTCCTTCCTAACATTCTCTCCCCAAGATCATAAATCGCTGAGCATCAACTTTCCATCTTCAGAGGCAGCATATAAATCACCCAGAGAATAGTTATTCATCGCGAGCAAATAAAAATGTAAGCCAGGCAGATGGTGCAAAACTCATTGATATTTGAGGTCTGATTTCCCAGGTCTAGGCAAGCAAGGTGGAAGAAGAGAGAGTTGTGAAATTTGGGGCCACAATTACAGGGGCAAAATACCCAAAACCACAGAATACTAAAAATGTTCATACCACATCGCTACAATCTCTTCAATGCTTCGCCTCTGGTTCAGATCTGACTTTCTCCCTTCGTGGCAACAGGAATGATGGGGAGAGACAGAAAGGGGGAGAGAGGAGGGAAACCCACACCAAACGCAGCAGTGCTTTAAGCCCTTTGCATTCACCAGTTTCAAAGTGCTTAGTCCTTTGGGTACTGCTGCAGGATGGGAGAGATCAGACCCCTCGGTGCTGATTTTTTTCATAGGGATCCAGCTCACAATTGGCAAATCCAAGGTGGCTGCCTTCCCAACACTCTAGCTGGTGTTTTTTTGTTTTTTGTTTTTTGTTTTTTTTTTAATTTTTTATTGTTGGCTGTTCAAAACATTACATAGTTCTTGATATATCATATTTCACAATTTGATTCAAGTGGGTTATGAGCTCCCATTTTTACCCCATATACAGATTGCAGAATCACATCAGTTACACATCCATTGATCTAGCTGGTGTTTATGTCACAAAGCCACACTGGCCCCGGGGGAGGGGAGAGAAGGAGAGAAGGAGAGGTGAACACTTCTGAGGCTACCCCCACTCTCTCGCTTAAGCCCAGTGTCAAAACCCATTAAGAGCCCTAAGCACACACATCCCACTGGCAAGGGCATGATTTGGGACCCTCCACTAATGCCACTCCTCTTATAAAGGCCAACACTTGGCCAAGGAGACAAAACCTCATCACCACTCTCAAAAAGGATGGAAGAGGAAGGAAAACCGTGAAAAAGTAGCATACACTGAAATCAATGTCCCCCGCCAAAGCAGCACAGGAAAATACCCTGTCATGCCTTGTAGTCAAGGAGTTCAAGAAAGCTGTCAAAAGCCCAGTCCAAGGGGGTTTTTGAAAAAAATGCTCACTGGGCTTAGTTGTGTGAGGTTATGTTGTTGAGCTGTTAGAGAAGGAAGGGGCTGGTGTACAGCTTGGTGGGAAAGCATTTGCCTGGTATGCATCAGGCTCTGGCTCCATCCCCAGAATCAAAAAATAGAGGGCAGAAAAATGCTATCTTAAAAGATTGCAAGGAGCTCTTAACCATGGGAAGCACAATTACAGCCTATCTGAGTACCAGAAAAAACATGTTTGAATTCCAGGTCATCTCACAGATGGTTACCTCTACTTATGAAGCCACAAGTAGACCAATAACCACATACTACCAGAGCCTACAGAGTCTTGAACCTCAGGAACGTTCCTTGGCTAAGAGCCATTTCTCCAGTTTCTAATTTTCATGATACAAACATGACTATTGTGAAATCTCAAAACTGGATTGTGAAAATCTACTAAACTAAGCAAGGCTCCATTCAATGCCCAGTGCATATAGGAGCTCAACTGCATCCACTGAATGAATAAACGAATAAGCATATAGATGATGACTGACGTGCATACTGGTCACAGAGCAAAGAGCGAGTCCTGTATTTTCAAGCATACATCATAAGTTGGGTCCTTGTGACTTTTAAGTCCTGAGGTCTGACAGCTAGATGTATCCTCCACATTTACTGGAAGGATGGACCACTTTCCCTGAAGACCAACAGCTGGAAGAAATCCAAATGATCAAATCATCCCCTCATTCCTGTAGCACCAGTGTTAGGTGGGAGATAGGGAATGGGGAAGGCCACCCTTTAAGGGCTTGTAACTCCAGCTAAGGCCCTCAGCCCTCACCCCTCCCTCCACCTGATGGCCCTTATTGTGAGGGGAAACTGGGCCATTTCATGATTAAAGAGGAAAGCTAGATGACCACAAGGGGAATTCAAGCCCATAGAGTAAAAGTCTCCATCTTGGGCATGCACAATATCTCATGGGACTGAATGACAGTAAACTTGCTAGTTAATATATCATTAGCATTGTGGTTTATTGCTCTCTGTGCATGGGGTAAGGTGCTTATGCTGGGTAATAAAGAAATGTCAAATTCAGTTGTCAATCAAGGTGCCAATCAACCCCAGATCCACCTAAGGGAAAAAGATGAGAACTAGCATAGCTCAATAAAAGCAATCTCTACTGTGTAGACAGGGCCTCGAGCTAGTTGGCAGCTCAACTTCCTTTGCTCTCCTCCAAAGAGAGCTTTCAGTTTCAATGAACTTGTGCCTTGCCTGCAACTTCTCATGTGTCATTTTTCTTTGGGTCATCGAGAGCCTAGATCTGAGACTCCCTTGGGAGGTCCTCTTCTGGAGCGCTAGTAACAGCATTTAAGTGGAATGCCCTAGTGGATCTTCTAAAAGGTTATGATGAGTTCCATTAAGAACCACCACCATCTAGTACCTGTTAGTGCTCAAGGCCAATGGCTACAAATGGACCAACTGAGAAGAGCATCCTTTTCCTGGAGAGCTCCAGACCACTGGCCATTAGTGACTCTCATCACAACAGCATGTGTCAGCCATAATCCACCCAATATGTGAACTTCTGTCAGGGTTAATGGAACACCAGTGAACACAGAATAAAGATGAGAATGAGACCAAAGCATGCACTTAGTCATGGACACTACCAGTAGATATCATTCACATTCAAATACTTAAATATTTCAGTCTCCAAAAAGGAATGAGACATGTGATCTGTCCTCAAAGAATGATCTATGAGATGAAATGACCATGTTAGAAAAATCTTGGGGGCAGTGAGGGTAGATTTGATGGTACAGTGGACACTGTCACCACCCCAAAGCCATTACTGCTTCTGCCTTGCTAACACAAACTCAATCCTGAGCTCTCTGGGATCCACGTCAGTTTTGATCCCAGGCAAAGTGTACTCCTCCACAACAAGGGAGGGGGACTCATGGGAATCCTGTCACTCACCAGCAGCCACAGGTTCTAGGTAGCATGTGAGCCAGTTTGGGCTGTGAAATAACAGGGGAAGGGTATTGGGAGCTTCCCTCCCCAGTAAAGTGTCTTAGAAGGAGCCCCCATCTCTTCCTCTTCCGAAGGGTACATCAACATGGAAATGCAACACTTGGAATTATATTCACAAGTATGCAACCACGAAGCAACCAGCATAAGGATAAAAGCCAAAAGGGATGATGGAAAAAGCTGTCTTCAAAGCCATCACAATTGGTGGCACCAAACCCAAAACCACCTGCTATCACAATTCTTGAGAAAGTTAAATTCATCGCTGCTTGAGCTACTAATTGCTGGGTTTTACATTTTTTTGCAGCTAAAAGAATCTGTCCAATATAGGAGGTGGTTTAGTATAAAGGGCACCAACTTGGAAGAAATTCCGATATCAATTTCATCTCTATCACTGACTTGTGTGTGTGGCGAGTTAGCCACTTGACCCCCTAAATCCTGTTATAAGATTTAGTGATTCAAAGACCATGACTCAGAGAACCTGGGGAAAAGATGTCACTAAACTGTTGATGGAATGAGGGGTAGTAGGGGAAGGGTAACCTACTTATAACAAATTTTAAGTATAATGCAAGTGTTTCCTAATATTGTTAAATTCTGTGAGGAAAATCAACAAAAGGATTTTCAATCATTGTAAGATAGTGACAGTTCCCTCACTCCTTGGTCAAACTGTTGACAACCAATAAGTACATTAAGTGTTTTGAACAAACCTATAAGAGATAATTTTTTAACACATTTTCAAAGGGATTAAAATATATATATCTCATGTTTTTAAATATATCAACATCCCAAGCCTCATACATCCTTGACACCTAATTATACAGTCATATGTCATGGAAGTGAAGAATAAGGAGGTGATAATAGGTTTGAGAGGATCGTACTAGCCGGTTTGAACTTGAAGCTACAGGACTTCAAGTTGAGGGTTTGGGGTGTGTTTGTTTTGGGGGTGTTTTTTGGGTGGGACCAGGGATTGAACTTAGGGTCACACGACCACTGAGCCACATCCCCAGCCCTATTTTGTATTTTATTTAAAGACAGGGTCTGCATTGCTTAATGGCTCACCATTGCTGAAGCTGGCTTTGAACTCTCAATCCTCCTGCCTCAGGCTCCCAAGCCTCTGGGATTACAGGCGTGCGCCACGGTAGCTGGCTCAAATTGACAGTTTTATGTCAATTAAAAAGTCCAGTACTAAAATGACAGTTCAACCAAAAGGAAAATCCTTCTTGGGGTAGCATTCAGCAAAGTATTTTTTTTTTTTAATCAATTCCCCTTCCTTTATTCTTAAAACAATTTTCCTCCCTTGCAGAAGAGGAGATTCTACCTCATTTGAAAACTCAATTATGCAATTTTCTAACCAAAGTCTAACTGGCTAGTGTACATGCTGATCCAGTGCTCTGTACAGATGGACATTATGAGAGGTCCCTCTAAACCTGCTAGATCTGCAGGCATGGGGCTGTGGTCTCTTGATAGCGTTGCTGGCACTGTAATCCAAATGCTCAACTGGGCAAAGTTCCTCTCTGGAACAATCAATGCAGGGGTTGGTCAGAGTGGACACTGATCCAGAGCACAAGCTGCAGTGGATATTAAGAGTACTGGTTCTCCTAAGGCCAGGGAAGATGTCTGGACACCAAATATTTGTTTCAAATAATTGACACCTTTTCGTCACTGTTCTTTTACCACCTTCTCCACGAAGGATTTGATGAAAGATTTTTTTAAAGTTATTCAGATGGGCTGGTGATGGAGCTCAGTGGTAGAGGACTTGCCTAGCATGCCTGAGACCTGGGTTCCATCCCAAGTTGATCCCCCTTGTTCTGGGGCTTCAGCCTCTTGGACTGCACAGCTAGTCACACTTCCTCCAACCTGCAGGTGGCCACTGTGGACTCTCCAGCTTCTGGTCGTGTAAGCCAACTTAATAAGCCCCCCTTTTATTAAAATTTAATTGTACTTCCTGGGGCTGGGGCTGAGCAGTAGCGCACTTGCCTGGTGTGTGTAGGCACTGGGTTTGATTCTCAACACCACATAAATAAAAATAATGATCTACCAACAACCAAAAAAATTAATATGTAAAAAATATATATACACTTTCTATTGATTCTGTTCCTGTAGAGAGCCATGACTAATACAATGGGTGAACTGCAGATGCACCATGCTAATCAAGGAGGCCCACTCCAAGGGCTGCAAGCCACAGGATTCCATTCCCATGACTTTCAGGAAATACAAAACTATAGGGACAGAAAAAGATCAGTGGTTTCCAAGGGCTAAAGGAAAAGAAATGAGTGACAAGGGACATGAGGGAATTCTGAGGTAAAAGAACTACTCCATAGTTTGTTAAAACTGATAAACTGCATTTTTAACAGTGAGTTACATTATTATGAATTATCTCAATAAATATATATATTTTTTTAAAGTTAGGATCTGTCCTTCAGATATGTCCTCCAGGAAGGTGAGTACGAATGTCACATGTGAGGTGCCATCAGGATGGGGCTCTGGGTAGCACTGCGCTTTCACCAAGAGCCCAACCAGCTCTGATAGGGTGCTAGAAACAGAACCCACTTAGGGATTCCAACAGAAAGGAACATGATACGGGAACTCGGTGCTTACAGAATCACTGAAAGGGATGGAGAAGCCAGGGGTCCCCTAGAGTTTTAAATTCAAGGACACACCATTGTGGACAGCCATTAGGAAGCTCCAACCACAGCCAACATAGCAGCTTCTCACACCCAGGCAGGTGAGACTCCGCCCCCAGAGCAATGCATCTCACATCATCTCTGAATACTCAGGCCTCCAGGACCTTGTCTGCCAGGAACACCAGCAGAAGGAACTTGGTCTTAAAGTTAGAAACCCACTCACTGTAAGAAAGTCAGGGACGTGGGGTTGTTAGGTTTCCAATCCCTCCAATCAAGAGGGTGGAAAGATCGGCATGCTATAGTGATGCAGCCATATCAGTGTTTATAGCCACTCAATTCATAATAGCTAAGCTATGGAGCCAACCTAGGTGCCCTTCAACAGACGAATGGATAAAAAAAAAATGTAGTGCATACACACATTGAAATATTACTCAGCCATAAAGAAATTATGGCATTTGCCAGTAAATGAATGGAACTGGAGAATATCATGCTAAGTAAAATAAACCAATCCCAAAAAACCAAAGGTTGAATGTTCTGATAAGCAGATGCTAACACAATAGAGGGGGAGGGAAGTATAGAAGTTCACTGGATTAGACAAAGGGGAAAAAAGGGTGGGGGGATAGGAATGACAGTATAATGAATTGAACGTAACTTTCCTATGTTCATATATGGATACATGACCAGTGTATCATGTCTAACCACAAAAATGGGAAGTTATACTCCATGTATACATGATGTCAAAATGCATACTGTCATGTACAACTAAACAGAATTTTTTTTTTAAATAAGAGGATGAAGCTCTGGGTGGTGGTGCATGCCTATAATTCCAACAGTTTGGGAGGCCCAAATAGGAGGATCACGAGTTCAAAGCCAGCGTCGGCAAAAGCAAGGTGCTAAGCACTCAGTGAGACCCTGTCTCTAAATAAAATTCAAAATAAGGCTGGAGATGTGGCTCAGTGGTCAAGTGCCCTTGAGTTCAATCCCCAGTACCTAAAAAACTTTTCCAATGGTGTTACAGAGTTGGACAACTGTTCTACTAATGGAAGAAACCAAAGTCCTATGTCATTCCGTTATGGAAACATATTTCACGTTCATATTTAGTTCTAGCCCCAGAATAAAACGTTAAGATTACTGCATTCAATAACAGAGTTGACCACAGCTCCTTTCTAATTTACATATTTAATACACACTGTTCATCAAGCTTTTGTTCTGTTAAGAATCAAGCAAACCAAGTTTAAAAACACTGTTTTCCCAATGTAGGTTATTTAATGGTGAGCCAGAACCAGCAGAGGGGAGGTATCTTTTGCATCTTAATTGTTACCCCTCCAAAGAACTAAAACATGGATCAAAATGATGAACCAGAAGAAAATAATTTAGCTAAAATATAATAACTACAGTTCTATTCTTAAAATTAGTTCCCTATGGATGGCTCACATAAGTAACAATATTCTCTATACAAAAAGGGTTCAGTAATCTAAGGAATTTTCAGCCTTTAGGAATTTCACTTCATTCCTTATTTCTGCAGAGTGTAAGGAAGGGAGACTATGGAGACAGTCCTTTGTGTGTGCAAGGGGAAGCGTACTGGGGATTGAACCCAGAGGGCTTTTACCATTCAGTCACATCCCCAGCCCATTTTTGAGACAGGGTCTTGCTAAGGTGCTTAGGGCCTATGCTAAGTTACTGAGGCTGGCTTTGAACTTGCAATCCTCCTGCCTCAGTCCCTTGAGTTGCTGGGATTACAGGCATGTACCACTGTGCCCAGCACATTTTCCTTTTTTCTGACAAGAAAAACTACTGGATAAATTTTGCTAAGCTTCTTCAAATATGAAGACCAAAAAAAAAAAAAAAAAGGTGGGGGGTGCGGCAAGACCAAGCACCTAAAAAGAAAAATAGCATCCAAACAACAGTAGCTGTTTGGGTTTAGAAATCCGACTATCAGAATTGTCATTAGCAAAAATGAGGGAACTCTTTGCAAAAGAACTCTAATTATCCCTTCTCAGGAAACCATCAAAACGCCATCATACCCGCGAGTCTCTCACTGCTAGAAGGAATCGTTGAATGCTATCTTACATTGCTTGACAAAGGAATAAAGGGCAGCAACAACCACCACCACAAATTAATTACTATTCCTAACTTAATGGAAAACGCTTTTCTCCTTTAGGATATTTATTAAAAGTTGAACTTGGGAGCTAGTTATTTCTGATGAATAATTACATGCTATCCTCTGCCAATGCTACTGACGGGCACAGCAAAGTAGGCAATAATTTTAGGTAAAAACAACAGACCTGGCCTCTCAACACCCAAGGGTCAAAGAACCATCAGAAGAAAGCAGGAGAAACATTGAGGAAATGCAGAGCAGGGAATATCACCAGCCCCAACAAGTATGTTTATCAGGTCGTAGCCCATTAGGTTTCGCCCGAGGATGGTACTGGGGATGAGGAACTAAAAGATGATCGATCACTAAAGATCTAATATCTTCCTACTCTACTCCTCCAATTTCTCACTAAAGTGAGGCTTTAAATATGTTAATTATGGTATGAAACACCCCCCCACCCAAGTTCTTTTTTGGGGGAGGAGAATGAAAGATATTGTATTTTTTTTTCCAAATGCTTTAACATTCAGTCACCCCATCCTCAAATGCCAACCCACCCAGTCTCCAAAATGAGACAGCAAGCCTCCTGCCATTCACACTCACCCACCTACCTTGCAATTCACTTAAACATCAGCTATATGGGTTTTTCAGCCTGAAACTCCTTGCACAGTTACAAGCCAAATACCTTTCAAAATCCACACTCGCTACTTGCTCCGCACTCCGGCTAAGGTCCCTTGAAGAAGCTAATGAAACATTTGTAGACAGACTGATACTGCCTTTGTGAGAGCCATGCTACTAGGTCACAGCCAGAGAATATAATCACATGAAGCCTGGGGGGGGGGGGAGGGAAGTTCAATGGATAACCACGACTATTTGATGGAAGAAACTCCAGCAGGACTTTCCACCTTATAACAGATATTGTGAAGTGTCTCATCATTTTCAGGCTAAAAATGATTTTGATTTAAGTAACCCACCTCTAACAAATGGTTTAAAGTGGGTCTCGGTCTCTAGAACCGGGCTATCTCAAGATCAAATGTGCATCGCAGGAAAAACGAAACCCAAATCCACTCAGGACACAGAGTGAAACTGGCAAAAGGAATCACTGCATTTGGCTTCCTTCCACCTGCCCCGAGAGTCAAGAGTTAGGAGAGCCAGCCGTGATGACAGATGGCGGCGGTGTGGAGCCTGGGGGAGCCTCGCTGGTGGTCAGGATCTGCAGGGGCTGCTCCTCTATGACCAGGCAGGCACTCATCCTCTGCAGTCTGCACCCAGGCCACGGCTCAACACCTCCCCCGAGCTTCCACCACCACCCACGACCCAGGCCTGGTTCAGTAGCATGCAGGAATCGAGCATGTGAGGCAGGAGCTTGGATCAGCACGAACCACACAAAGAAGCCATTATTTGGGGGAGCGACATAATATATTGTAACTGCTCCCATCAAGTCAATAGGCATTGTTTATCATGGGTCTGTTAGGATTTCTCCCACTTGAAGTTAGAAGGACTCCCATTTCAATGAAAATAGGAGATTCCTCACGGATAGGATCACAATTCACCCACGGCAACTGCCAGACACCACAGGAGAGTGCCAGGCTCTGCACAGAGCCGATTTTGTCTCTGGGCAATTCTTCCGTTTGGTAATTTGTCTCCTCTTAACAAAGATGAGCAAGTTACAAATATAATCACTATATTTCTGAACAAGCGATAGATACCACAAGCCATGAATGCACTAAGAGGACGGCTCGCTTACCTCTGGCTCTGGCGGGAAAGTTTGTTCATCTTCAGTGGAGTTTGGTAAAACGGCCCAGGTTATGTTGGCACTGGCTGATGGCAAAGAGCCAAGTGTCCCATTTTTCAGCTGCTCTGTGGAATGTGACTTGGGCCCGTGCCATCCCAGGACGTTCTCTGAAATAAAGACCTAGAATGATGCCAAGTATTGAAAGTACCCAAATGAAACGTTTATAACTTGTGAAATAGCGCTACCTCACCTGCTTAAAATGGACCCAGGGTGGCACAGGGTGAGGTTTGTTTGGAATGAGGCACCACGACGGAGAGATTGTGATCGTGTAATTACCAGCTCATTTCTGTTTAATACCAGGATCAGAATCATCAATTTGTTTTTCTTCCAAACTCTGAGCAGAAACATTTGTTTTACCAACACCAGATAAAGACGTTTTTCTTATGCATTTTTTCATATATATATATACACATACACATACACACACACATTTTGTGTGTGGGCTAGAGATTGAACCCAGGGCCTTGTGCATGTAAGGAAAGCATTCTACCTACTGAGCTATATCCCCAGTCCCTACATTTTTAAATATTTATGATAAAAGCCAGAGGTCAGATTTCATCAAAGAGAGGCCACTCTGTGGTTTAAATGCCATTGGCCATAATCATCATGGCTTAGAAAACATGCCTGTGGTGGTTTCAAAACACTGTCCCGGTCATCAGACATGGCCCATGTACCGCACGTGGCAGAAAGCCCCATCACTCAGGATCAACATCTTTTCTAACAAGAATTTCTACAAACACCTTTCTGGTAAACCAAGAGCATTTTTACAACCTCCTTCAACCTCTTAGAGGAGCAAGGAAAGACTTTCTTCAATAGTATTTTTTAAGGGCCATGTGTTAGTACAGACTATTTTTCTATGCTCATTAAGGGGACAGGAGTAGCCAGAGACAGGCTTCTTTACCCCTAAGCAACTCCACCATGAGAATGAAGAGGCCTCCCCCTCAGCTGGTTTGCACTATGGAGGTTGTCCTCTGTGGAGGATCATGGGTAAATGAGAAGAGAGGCTGAAATAGAGACTCACCCATGTCGAGTTAGACCTTAACCTTTCAGGACCCTGGGAAATTTTTAGGCAGAGGAATGATATGATCTAACTTCTATTGTAATAGGATAATTTAGATACTGTTTAGAAGGGGGAAAAGCCCTTAAATATAACAAAGGGGACAGCAAAGATTTTGCTGTGGGGAAAATGATGACTGGTGTTATTTATTCACGTGTATGTTATCACTGCCTCCTCCTGTAATTTCTTCTGGTAAATTAAATATATACTATTACAAAAAAAAAAAAAACCTCAACCTTTCAGGGTCTCAGGTGTTCCATTCCTAAAGCAATCATATTCTGTAAAGCCCTTGGGCTGGAGTTACTCACAGAGAAATTTACAAGTATCCCAAACTTTTAACACCCCCAGGGAATCTGGTTGGCGGAAGCAAAATAATGGGGCAGGTGAAGGGCTGTGGTGTGCAACACGTGTGTTGACCTGTGCAGTACTATCCATCCCAAGAATATTTTTATGCCAAAAAAAAGGTCTTTTTAATGTCAAGTATTGGATCACATAACTCTGCTGCTTAAGACTCAAGTGGTTTCCCACTACAACTGAAATAAAATCCAAACTGCCTGGCTTTCCTCTCCAGCCAGAAAGCCTACCAGCCTCACTCATTCCCCTCTCCCTGTGCCACTAAGCTCCAGCCACACTGGTACTTTTTCATTCTTCGAATGAGCCAAGTTCATTACAGTCTTAAAGCCATCATACATGCTGTTCCTTCATTCAGCCCTGCTGCAGGCGGGAGGTGGTCTTGTGGGTCAACTCAGCATCGCTTGCTCAGAGAGGCCTGCTAGGACCCTTCCAGCCATAGGAGAGCTGTCCTATGGCTGCTGACTCTCTTCACAGGACTCACTCATCTACTTCTGTTATTTTCTCTCCTTTCTGGAATGCCAGCTCCTTGAGAGCAGAGACAACAGTGCCCTGGGCTCATGGCTGTGATTCCAGTACCTAAACATGATCTAGCAGAGTATGTGCCTGCTATATATTTGATGAATGACTGAGTGACTGTTCAGACATCCAGAAAGCAAATTTCACCAAGAGTAAATTCCATAACCACCTAAAAATAGAAAAATTTTAAACAGAAGAAAGTAGAATTTGGTGCTGGGGCTAGATAGTGGGTGGGAAGAGGAGGGAGTCACTGTTTGATGGATACAGAGCTTCTGTTTTGCAAAACGAAAGAGCACTGGAGATCAGTTGCATAACAGTGTGAATGTATTAACGCTACCAATATGCTCACACAAAAATGGTTAAGATGGCACATTTTACTAACTTTTCTTCCCTCATGTGGTACTGGGGATGGAACCCAGGGTCTTGCTCATGTAAGGCAAGCACTCTTACCAACTGAGCTATATCCCCAGCCCAACTACTATTTTTTAAAGGACAAAAAAAAAAAAAAAAAAAGGAGGGGGGGCGTAATCCATACAGCAGCCCATGAAGTCATTTAAAAACAGGTAAAAACTCCAAATACTAAGCCCCAAGGCTACAGGTAGAAGATCAGAACATAAGAGGAATCTCTAGAAATAATGGAGTCAGACTAAGAAAAACAAGCCAGGATTTGAACCACCAGAACTTACCATAAAAGGAGGGACACTTCTTACCTGTCCTTCTGGCCGACTCCAGCCTCAGAGACCCAGAATTGGGTTCAGACCTTAAATACCAGACAGCTATTCCACAAATTTAGGAGTACTATCTTAGAATTTATTTTGTCACACAAGTAGAAAACAATCTTTTGAACAAGTTAGGAAATCTTAAGAAGCACGAGGGGTGGGGATTAGATCTGCTTAAATACTCAGGAAACTGTTCTTCATTACTCTAATACCCCAATTCTGTCCTTCCCTCTCCTTCATAACCATCATCCAGAGATGGCAATCAAGACACAAAGGGGTGGTGGTGCACTGCAGCCTGGGATAGATGAAACCAGGGCATCATGGGTAAAAGCAGCAGTGCATGCTGGGAATGTATTTTCTATGTGTATTCTATGGATTCTAAAGGCTTAAGAACAAGTGAATGAGAACAGGAAAAAAAGCCCATCTCAAACCAGTCTAACTGCTCTTTGACTTGTTTGGGGAATGAAGTAGAAAAGTTACAAAATGAAGTGAATGAAAAGGACTGTACAGAGCTAGGGAAAAGAAATATCCTCAAGAAGCCTTAGAGAAAGACTACTTCTGAAATTTCTAATAATGTAAAGTGTCAGAAAACACCAGGAAAGGTGTATCCTCAGCACAATACAGAATAAAGCAGCCTCTGTGAAACAAGAACAGAGGGAGTCAGAAGAAAACAGGCTGAGGTAAAAGGATGGATGCATCAAGGAGTTACGAAAAGGAGATGAAATCAGCATTCACAGTGAAGATTAACACTAGCATCAGGAAAAATTAGAATCAAAATCTATAATAGAATGTCAAATAAGCAGGGCATTTAGATAAGGAAAGTCTACTCAGGCACAAGTCCAAAGGACACAGACAACAGTCATGCACAGGAAACAATAGAGAAGATAAAGAACAAAGAGACCAGACCAATGAAACAGGGTAAAAAAAAAAAAATTAAACAAGCAAAGAAATGCGTCCTGAGGTGCACAGAGCACTGTAGGGCTGTGGAAAGGATCTACCACATTCTGGCAAAAATTAATGGGAAGAAATTCATACCTAGATATAGTTTGGCGATGCTTTGTAAGCTTTTCATTACTAAAACTTGAAAGACATACAAAAGTGGACAGAATGGTATAATGAATCTCCAACTTGGGAAGTTTGGCAACATTTTTGCACTAAATCAAAAATCAAGAGATAGGCTGTAGCTCAGTGGCAAAGCACTTGCCTAGCATGTATGAGGCACTGGGTTCAATCCTTAGCACCACATAAAAATTAACCAATAAAGGCATTCTGTCCATTTACAACTACAATTTTTTTTAAATCTAGAGAAATTTTCCATCATATAGGCAGAAAAATTAGAGCTGCCTTAAAGTGGAAAACATTAGGCGAGTCTTGAATTCCACTAAAATGCTAAATGCCAGGAGATAAATAGGACAACACAAATAAAAATAAACAGATTTGTAATGGGGTAGAGGTTGGGGGTTTGTGGTCATTTCCTGCCCAGTTATCATTACCGTGGTAAAAATGGCCAACTTTTGAGCTCTTGCTAACCACTGAGGATAACTGTACTCAATTGTATAAAATCAGCTACTGCTAATGGAGACCCCATGAGGTAAGTACTACTACACCCTCTTGGCAGATGAAGAAACAGGCATAAGAGCTGGAAAGTGTTGTGAGTCAAAATTCCACACAGGTAATCTGGCCCCATCCTCCTGCACTCCTTATGCTTCTCGATGTCACCGTGAAGACCCACAAGTGATTCTGCCTTCTTGGAGGAAGAACTACTGAAGACACTTACCAACAGACAAAGAAAAGCAGAATGTGGCTCAACAGGGAGAGATACAAAAGTACCAGTGGTCAGCAAGGAACCCAGTAAGGGCACAGCATGGGACGGGCCAAGACTAGAGTCAGGCAAATAAGAGACACCCAGTATCAAAGTATAAAGAGCACCAAGTAATGCAGTAATGAAAGCAAATGGTAATTTTAACACATTTTTTTAAATGGAAAAATAATGGGAGGCGTCAGTCAGATATGGCCTCACTTGCCTATCCCTAACCCCCACTCTGTTGCAGGATTCTGTCTGCTATGAACTGAATTTTATGTCCCCCTAAATTCACAAGCTGGAGTCCTAAATTCCAGCATGACTGGATTGGAGATGGGCCTTTACAGAAGCAATCAAGGTTTTATGGGAGGTTGTGAGGGAAGAACCCAATCCATTAAGATTCATATCCTTAGATGGAGAAAACCAAGCTCGCTCTCCACCCACACAGACCCAGAAAGGCCGTGTGAAGGTAGCAAACCAGGAAGAGAGCCTCTACCAGAAACCAAACTGGATGCAACTTGGATCCCTTATATCCAGAACTGTGAGATGAATTTCTGTTGTTCAAGCCTCCCAGGCTATCGTTTTTGTTATAGTGGTCCAAACTGCTCAGGACACAGTCTTCATTGTAAGATTTTAATATTCTGTTCATCTTGGGTTGTTTTAGCATTAATTTTAGCTTTAAAATGTCTTGCACTAAAGCATTATTTACTTATGGAGATTTTTGGAACCCCTTAAATTCTGCCCTCAAGGAGAACGTCTTGCTCATCCATGTCCCAGCCTTGGACCTGTGAATAATTTTCTGACCAAGGCTATATAACTCAGTATCACAGTCAAAATTTTAAAAGAATTAATCATCACACATTATGTAAACAGCATACTAATATTAAAATATTCACAGTAAAGCAGTTGCCTGGCAAGCATGAGGCCCTGGGTTCAATCCTTAGCACTGGCCAAAACAAAAAAATAGTAACAACAATAGCCTATATATTCTAGCACCAAAGATTTAGGAAGTGGATTGGGAAAGTAGAGGAAGTATACCCCGTCTTCATCATGAAAGAGTCAAAATGTAGCATGTCATCCTTGACTTTAATGACTATAAAAATACCAGGTAAAGGTTTGTGAATCTTAATGCAACTACTACGTGTGTGAGTGTGAGTGTGTGTGTGTGTGTGTGTACATGCACAGATATAATATTTTCCCCAAAATGCTAAAGTAAAGTAAAAGAAATACAAGCCATATAGCAAAATAAGGGGAAAGAAGATTAAAAAAAAAAAAAGCAAAGGAAAAACACCAACCAGTCATTAAGGGCAAAGGTTTGACTGCAGAATTCTTTAGAGCTACAAAGCCTTCACCCAGAAGCCTGTGACAGGTGCTGTCTCCTGGAAGGCCCTCCCTCTTCCTGCAGCACAGGGACTGCTAACCTCCTCGGGTTCAGTAAACACAAAAGGAATTTCTAAAATAGAAGGAAACTGACATCTATAAGTGTGAAACCACAAGGCACAGTTGTGATGGAAAACCAGGGCATTAGTACCCAATTGCTTTCTTACGGAGAAGTTGATAACAAAAAACACTCTCAAGTTTTTGAATTTTGTTTTAAATCCACCCATCTGAGATATTCTACAATACTAGTTTTTCCTCTTCTCCCATTGTCTTGTTTACTGCAGGAATTATCACATTTCTCTCTTGGCTTATAATCATAAAGAAAGGTAGTAGACTGCACGGAGTTATTAATTTTCACAACCAGTTAAAGGTGTTGGGAAAGAAGTGGTCAGAGGGGCCGGGTGCAATGGGGCACACCTGTAATCCCAGCAGCTCAGGAGGCCGAGGCAGGAGAATTGAAAGTTCAAAGCCAGCCTCAGGAAAAGCGAGGTGCTGAGCAACTCAGTGAGACCCTGTCTCTAAATAAAATACAAAATAGGGCTGGGGATGTGGCTCAGTGACCCCAAGTTTAATTGCCGGTACCCCTATCCCTGCCACCGAAAAAAAAAATGATAAGAGGAAACCTAAAAAGGAAGGCTCTGGGTGTTAGAAAAGAGATTAAAAATGAAAAAAAAAATAGAGCAAACAGAGAAGGAGCAAATAACCAGAAAAATCAAGGAGCGTGTGTATAATAGTAGCGACCCTCTGCCAAATCTCACCACCAATGCAACCGACTTATTAACTGACAATTCCCCACAAAACTTACAAGGGAATAAAAGTTTGGAGGATAAGTTAAGAAAAGCTTATTAATTTCTGCTCTGGGTCTCTCTTCAATTAAATGTTCCTTCATCTATGCCCAGGGGCAAGTGTGCCCTCCACTGTCCTCTGCCCACACTCCACTGTTGAACTCCAGTGTTGTCTCCCAAGTGTGCACCCCATCATGCTTGTTAATGCCCAGCTCCCCCTGACACTGCACGTTCCTGGTTACAGGTATCTACTCTGAATTTGACTTCTGTTCCCTGGGCTAAAACCTACATGCCAATAACCCTGCAGAAGACATGGTCCTCTGCACTCCCTGTGACTTCAAAGGTGCAGCTCTCTCTCATGCCAGCCCTCCTGGCTCTGCATGTGTGGAGGCACACATCCGGGCTGGGAAAACAGACTCCCTGTCCCTGGTCACCTAGGCCTTTCCCCATCATCAAGCTGCTGAGGCAGAGTTAGCAGGAAGGGCTAGATCACTGCTTAAACCTGGATCAAAAAGCCAAATTACTTCATTAATTTTCATTACAAACTTCTCAGTAAACAGAAGCTTTTCAGACCCAGCAGATTCTAAAGATAACATCAGAGACGGGAGCCAAATGCAGGAGGGAGGCAGATGCATACGAAAGTATTTTCAGGTTTCGATCCAGTTGCTCGGGGTGCCGGAAACTGCTTGAGCATCAGGGAGCCACACTCTAGTCAAAGGTTCCCAAGACAATGTATTTCCCAGGCGACAATGAAATACTACAGAAGATGAAATACAAGATGGCTTTTTTTTTTTTTTTTGGGTACCAGCAATTGAACCCAGGGGTGTTTAACCAGTGAACTGCCTCCCTAGCACAAACACACTCCCTTTTTAAATTTTATTAGAGACAGGGTCCGAGTTGCTTAGGGCCTTGCTAAGTTGCTGAAGCTGGCTTTGAACTCAAGATCCTCCTGCCTCAACCTCATGAGCCGCTGGGATTACAGGTGTATACCACTATGCCCAGCTGCAAATTCACTTTTAATCCAGAAAAGAGGCAGAAGAAAAAAAAAATAGGGCAGGAGTCAGGAATCAGTTCAAGCAAGAACAACCCGTTTGAATATCTGATGAGCTGCAAGAACTCTGGGCCTCGCTGCCCACTGAACTGAATCCCCCAATACCGCCCCCCAGTTTCACTATAATGAGATTTTGATGCCCATCAACCAGGCTGGCACTTCTAAGACATAAGTATGCTTTTGTCAATGTGTATCAGGCAGCCGCAGCTACCATCAACTTGGAGAACCCCAAGACAGTAAATAAACACACTTTGTGATAACACTCAGGAGGTTACCAAATTCTCTCAATTTGCTTGGCTTCAGAGTCGGGAATTACGTTTTAATTTGGGGCAACTAGGATGACTTGGATACAAGAAATAATTTTCCCTCCACAATTTGTGGAATAAATTTAAGTAAACACACATAGATTGTTTTAAACTAAAGAACTATGTTGTATTATAAGGCACCAGAACTCTTAAAAGAGTCAAGCCAAGCATGGTGGTGCATGCCTGTGATCCTAGCAACTTGGGAGGCTGAGGCAGGAGGATTTCAAGTTCAAGGCCAGCTTCAGCAACTTAGCACAGACCTGAGCAACTTAGGGAGACCCTGTCTCAAAAATTAAGAAGGGCTAGGGATATGGCTCAGTGCTTTATGTCAATCTCTAGTACCAAAAAAAAGGGATGAGGGGAGGACTAGAGACAAATTAGTCATTGTTATGCTTCAGAGTCCCTATACTCCAACTTTTTGCCACATTTCTGGATGAAAATGGACCAAAAGAAGGGAAAATGGGCAAATGGTGTGGGGGGGGGGAAGACATGAAGGATGACACTTTATATGACATAATCTCAGGGATACTGCTCACCCTCCCCTTCTCCCACATTGCTACACTCTCAACCTGTCTGAAATTGTATCATCTGTGCCTTGTCCCTTTAAGTCCTTAACACCAGAGACCCATGGAAAATCAGAAGGAAAAAAAAAAAGTTTGCTAGAAACTGGTCCTAAAGAAATATTTTAAGGGATTTATTTCAGGAATAAGAAAATGGTACAAGTTCACATTTATTAATCAAAGATTCTCAGAATGAGCCCATCGGGTTGCAGAGCCTAGAAGTTATAAGACAGGGTCAGAGAGACCATCGACATATCCAGGCTATCCCTGAACCTGTGCCCAAGCCCCAGTGAGAATCACCAAACCTCCATTCACATCAGAAAGTATCAAGGAGTCTGGCTGAGGCCTCTTCATTCAACTCTTTCAAACTGATAAGGGAGAGGAAAGGGAGGAAACCAGGTTTGAATTCCTTCACTCTGCTCCCAAACTCACACTGATCTACCCCAAGACTGAATCCTACACCAGAGCTTTTTCCTCCTGTTCCTAAAGAACGCCAGGGAAAAATATGGCAAATTTAGTAGGATCTGTTCATTAGGGAATAGAAGTATATTCATGTTATTTCAACAATTTTGATCATTAGGCTGTCTATATAGGGCAGTATCCTTTTTTAAAGGAAATACACGGTAGTATTTGAGAAGGGTTATCACTTTTGCAACCTGGTTTTAAAAAAATCCATATGCTCCATATTCAGAGAGAGATGATAAAGAAGCAAATGTCATAAAATGCATCATTTGAAGAATTTGTAGAGGGATGTATGAGAATTTTTCCATACTATTCTTGCAACTTTTTTGAATTCTAGAATTATTTTTTTAAAATAAACATATCAGCCCCAAGAGAACTGTGATGCAAGACACTGTTTCCAGCCCCAGTTTGGAGGGCCCAGGATGGGGGGGGGGGGTCTGCCACAGAGTGAGGAGCCTGTGACTTGTCTTGGCTCTGCCACGCAACTGGGGGGCCCTGGGAAGTCACTTAACTGCCCTGATCCTCAGCATCTCATCCAAAAGATGGACGCAAAAACTTCTTTGTAAAGCTTTCAGAAACCAGGAAGCGAAGGCCCAACACAGGTAGGACCACAACTCATTTAATGGCAGTGGGTGTCGGTCACATAAAGAAATTCAAATTTCTCAGTCTCTGAAAAACCAACTGTGCCTTTTAATCTTCCATGGAATGGAGGACAAAGGGCACTTGAGGAAAGCTTGAGATAGGAAGACCAGCACTCACAGCAACTTTACTATTCATCACCTATGCTAGCTTATCTCCTCATTAATGGACAGACCCTTATGCAAAACCTCAATAAGGTATCTCTTGTTCTGTTAATAAGACTTGATTATGTGTGTCATGAAGAAGGCTCAAGCTATTTTGACATTTTTAAATTTACTTATCACACACATCTTTATGTCTGCTTATTGGTTAATAAGGTCCCCCTCCAAAAGGACTGAGGCATCTCAAGGAAACACCATGGTCTCTGGATAAAGAACTAGAAATGCTTCTGGTCCATACTCCAGAGAGATCCCTAAGGGGACATGGCCAAGGATGTTGCTACAGGGGGGTGAGCAGAGCATAGAGCTGGAGGCTGCGTGTGTCGGTCAGCAACATTGGGTGGTGAACCTGGTGGTCAGACATCATGGAAATAGGGACCAGAGGGTGCACAGGGATGGATCTTAAAGACAGATGCCAAGTGCCAAGCTCACAAGTGGAACAAGACATACAGTATGAGGCCAGAGAGTCTGTGGGGTGGCCCACAGTGCTCATGCAACATGTTAAATTATTCATAGGATGTTATGTTCTAATTTGTTTAAGGAAAAAAATTCCAAACTGGGAGGGAGTGAGAGGGAAGGATGGAGACATATGGGATAAAAGGAGAGCTGGGTGGACAGTGGAGAAAGGGGGACATATGCATGCACACACACAGGCTGGGAAGCCTCATCCCAAACAAGGTAATGCCCCGGGGTCTTACCTGAGGGCCCTGGCTTGTGGCTGGATGGGCCCACCTGGTGCACGCTCTGCTGTAGCAAGTTGAGGCACTCCCCGAGGCAGCTGAGGGTGGCCGCAGAGGTAGCTTTCAGGAGCAGCAAGTCCTGGTCCAAGGCAGTGAGGGGGCCAGAGCCCGGCAGGGACTCAATGGCATGCACCAGGTTCTTCTGCTGCCCTTCCACCTGGTTCATCATCTACAAAATGGAGAGGACAGCGCAGAGTGAGGTGCGGAAGTTCTCCTTTCTGCAGGCTGGAGAGCCAGCGCCCAGTGAACTGGGGAGACCAAGGCCAGACCGACTCAGAGCGCTGCACATACATTAGTCCTTTGCCAAGATATGCAAGCCTTGGAGAAGTCAGTCCAGGTAAATCTAATCAACGGCACTCTGGCTGAAAGAGAAACTTAGGACATCAGAGATGAAAGGGAGCACAGGGCCAACTGAGCTGGTCATGTTACAGATCTTCAGTAGGAAATCCATAAGAAATACAATAAGAGCCCAAGTCCTGTGCTCATTTTCGACATTCTTTAACAGAGGGTTACGGGAGCATTGGGCACACTGTGGCTTTCCCTCCGGTGTCCCTCCAGCTCCAATTCTTCACTCCTTGACAGTCCTATTTCAGGGTAAAGAAATGGAAGTGAGGGGCTGGGGCTGTATAGGTCAGTGGCAGAGCACTTGCCCAGCATGTGTGAGGCACTGGGTTTGATCAGCAGCAGCACATAAAAATATGCTGTCCATCTACCAAAATAAAAAGAAAAGCAAGCTATGCATACAGCTGCTTTCTTGGCACTGTTAATATTGAGAAACTTTTTGAAATATACTATATATTAAGTGCCAATAAAAATGTTCATGTAAAAAAAAAAAAAAAAAAAAGAAAAGGAAAACCAGGAATGTTAGACCCGGCCCTACATCACAGCTTACTATGTGACTTGGCTTCAAGTCCTAAGCTTATCGTAAGGCTCAGTCTAATTGAGTCTTTGAATTGGAAAAAAAAAAAAAAAATCAAGGACAAAGAAATCCAAGGAGAGCTAGAAAGGGACTTTAATGGTTATGGTGTGAAGTTCATGCCCCTCATGTTTTACAACTTATCTCATTAAACAAGATGATGCGCATAAAGTACTCAGCACCGTATCTGGCACGTAATTAGCTGTCCTGAGAAGTGAAGGAGCTGCCCAAGGTCACAGAGCTGGTTGGCCTCCTGTTTTCAGGGCTTCATTCAAGTTTTTCTACAAAAGCCATCCTTAATTTGGAGCAACATCTCCAATTTTGTCATTGTCAACTCCAGGATCCTTGTCACCAACATGATGTCACCAGCTAGAAGCAGCAATAATTCTATAAGGATCACTGAACTTGGACCCAAAACTCCTTCCATGCTTAGCCTCTTGGGTGGAGGAGGGAGCCCTGCTATTTTTTATCATTTGGTGTAGTCACTGACTTTAAAAAAAAAAATAGAAGTTCTTCCCTTGCAAGCCTGTTTATCAACACAGGTGTCATTGCATCAAAATGATTTCTTAAAGGTCAGTGTTAATAAGTATACTGCACAGACATGGCTTGAAGTGTTCTCATCTTACTGTGCACACCCACTATCTGGTCCTGTGAAATTCATTTATTTATTTATTGCAGATTACACAGGGTATATCTAGCCATTCTGGCTCCTACAATAGCATCTAGAGCATAGGAGGGGCACAACAGTATTCATTTGTCCTTCAGATTTTTTTCGGGGAAAAAAAAAAAAATCACCTTCAAGAAACCTTCCCAAACCACCTCATTTCAAACTGTACCAGGAGCTTGGGCTCCAAACCTCCTTACTGGTTTTAGTTTTCTCCATAGCATTTATCACTTTCCAACTTAGACTTATTATGTTCACTTCCGCTAGTGTGAAAAAAAGGAATCATTATCTGTGCTGTGCACTGAAGCCCAAGTTCAATAAATATCTATTGAATGAATAAGCCAAGATCTTACTATTAAGTATAAGAGAATCCATTCACGGCACCAAGTCCACAGAAACCATTATACTCAAAAAACATAAGAGTATTAAAGATTTAGTAAAAACAAGACCTTTGTTATCAGTTTACGCTTGCCAAGAAATATTGCCTGGTTAAGTTTGATTTCAAGAAGATAAAATGTCTGTGTATTCACGGATAGTCAAGTGTATGTATAACTGCTAACAGTTAAGAAAAAGTGGATTTCAAGCTATTTGTAGGAGTCAGCATCTTCTGTAAATACTTACCAT
Organism: Marmota monax; assembly: GCF_021218885.2. Classification (NCBI taxonomy): domain Eukaryota; kingdom Metazoa; phylum Chordata; class Mammalia; order Rodentia; family Sciuridae; genus Marmota; species Marmota monax. The sequence continues at coordinate 6,192,959 of NW_026695228.1, forward strand.
AAAACCTTGTCTTAGAAAGATGATGGGTTGAGAAAAAGAACATAATGATGAAACGCATAATAGATTATGGTTTTGACTATTATGAACGATGCCATAATGCTTAAGAGAATAGGTGAGTAAAATCAAGCCATTAACTGTGGAATATATTCATTTTTAATCAAAAAACTAACTGTATTCCAATTATATAGTATGAATAAATTCTTGTTATTTCACAAGCAAAAGCTATTATGTAAATTTGAGGTAATAAAAACACAGAATTGGCTCATGGAGTGTTCTCTTCTATTGCAACAGAGGCTCACGTCCAGAGATGGATCTGGACCAGCTCGCCCAAAATTCATTCAACAGTATTTACTGAGAGCCTATGGCCTGTGCCACAGCAGAATGGCCTTTTAGAAAAGGCACGTGAATATAGCAATGGGGTAGTTTTAGCAGTTACAATGACAGGGGTCGGGGTGGCGGGGAAATGCTGGCCCCAAGTGGGTGGGGGCCAGGAGTGCTCACAAGTCGGCTCAGATATACAACAGTGCTTGCTGCCAGCATAGGATGGCTGCACACACCTCTGTAATCTCAGCCACTTGGGAGGCTGAGGCAGGAGGATCACAAGTTCAAGGTCAGCCTGGGCAACTTACTGAGAGCCTGTCTCAAAAATAAGGAGTAGGGATGTAGCTCAGTGGCAGAGTGCCACACAGTTTAATGCCCAATATGGGGTGGGAGGAAGCATTTTGGTGCCTGAAATGCCAGCAGTGCCCACTTGAGTAACTCTCTGCGAGAGACCAATAACCAAGCACCTTATGGTTTACAACATCTTTCTTGGTAAACTGAGCTGAGCATATTGACTGGCATGCTGTGGTACACATCTCCTCAAAATGATTTTTCTCTGCTTCTCCTGTGAGATGTGAAACAGAACTGTTTTTTCTTTGGGGGGGGAGGCAAGGTAGAGAGTGCTGGGCACCCTTCCGCTGAGTTATATCCCAGTTTTTTTTGGAGGGGGCACTGAGATTTGAACCCAGAGGCACTCAACCACTGAGCCACATGTCCAGCCCTTTATTTTTGGAAATGGCATCATTAAATTGCTGAGGCTGGCCTTCAACTTGGAATCCTCCTGCCTCAGCCTCCTAAGCTGCTAAGATTACAGGCATACATCGTACCCAGCTATCCCAGTCCTTTCTAAGATAGGGTGACCTCAAACTTATGATCCTCCTGCTTCAGCCTCCCAAGTAGCTGGGATTATCAGTGTGTGCCACCACACCCAGCCACAACTCTAGTTTTTAATGACAATCAATGCCCATCTTCACTTTATATATTATTATATATATTAACCTTATCAGACTCCAAAAGAAATTTAATGAACCCTTAAAGAAATGTAGGCTTCCTGGTCTACATGTATGCCACATTTATTCTTGCTCACATTTGCTCAGACTGGGAGGTACTGATGAAGAGGATTCATTAGACTTTGGAAGAACAAGTTTTAATTATTTCTAGATCTAATTTTAATTAAGCTGAATGTGGTACTCAAAGGCTGTATGCACCCAAAATAGCCAGAGCAAATTCCAAGAGGCTCCTTTCCCACTTTCAAGGTACCTACAGGCTTAGCAACAAAGAGCTAAGCACAGCCCTTCACTGCTAAGCACAGTGAACTACAGCCCTCAACAAAAATGTTGAATTTCCTGCTTCACTCAGGTAAGTTCCAAATCAGAGCCTCACATACTTCCTCCAAGGCACATCAGCATTTTTCAGCCACAGTGTTGAACAGAGCAAGCAGAGACTTCATTTTGTTTCTGGCATTTGGCTTCCACAGTCAAGGGTGCCAACATCTTGTAACGTAACCCAGGCACACAAATGAGGCCCCCAATTCAATGTCAAAGATACAACCTCAGTGTTGACACTCAGAAGGTGTGAGAAACTAAATGTAGGTCAAGTTGAACTTCATAGATAAGGAAACTTTCAAAATGAGCAAACCTCACAGGGAGCGGGGAGAAGACGTTCTGGCCCGTTTCCCACAGCACAGACAACAGCACGTGCATTACAAAATAAGACCACAGGAGTGAACAAGTGGAGATTAAAGACGCAGAAATCAAGATGCAAAGGCCAGCACTCCAAGACAGCCGGCTCAACGAGTTTAAACCTTCTCATAGAACCAAAGGAGATAGCAAAGGGGAAAGGGCCTCCTTTGTTCTGACTTGCCCAAGGGGCAAATCTTGGTGCAGGTTTTAGAGGGATCTGAGAAGTCCAGTTATGACAGGCTGGATGTCACCGAATACAGGCTGGGTTGCTCATCCATATGTCTAGAAGATCAGGAATAAGGAACCTCATGGGCATAGATTCCTAATCCTGTATTTAGGAGCCTCTGTGAGCTTCCTGGTTCCTGCAGTAACTCCTTGCCATCCATGTTGTTTGGAAGTAGAACAATGCATGAAAGTCCGAGGTGGCTTTGGTTGGGCACTTCTCCTTAGTCTGGTGGAATTTCTGAATCCCAGCCAAGTCTCCCCTCCGGGCCATGGGGGAAGGTCTGTGGATAATCTACCTGACCAAAGTACTTAGCTTAAAAGCTTTTTTTTTTTTTTAAAGCCATGTTTTAAGAACTAAAACCACATGCACTCACCCCAATGTAGCTTACTGTTTTTAGTAAAGACTTTCCTATTTCACTAACATCATAAGCATTATTTTACTCTTCCAGGAGACTGCCCCAGAAATGTTTTGATGATTACATTAACTTCTTGAGCATTCATCAACTCTTTTTAGGGAACAGCAGTTTGTACATTAAAACTCTTTGATTTGCCTCAAAATCCTTGCCTAGTTTCCACCAGTTCCGAATTGCTATATCTAGGTCACTACTTAATCCTAATGAAGTCCCCAATTGGAAACGAAACTTCCAATTCTCCATATTCTGACCTTGCCTTCCTCCCTCAGAGACATTGCAACACCCTGCAGAGATAGTGCTCTTTGAAAGATAAAATCAACTCTGTCTTATCAACTAACTGTACTGTCAGCATTCCACCCTGCAAGGGCCAGAATTCTCCAAACCTCTGTGCCAGGCTTCTAAACCTGACATTCAAGCCTTCCCAACACTTCCCAGACTGTGCCTCTTGTTCTATCTCCTGGAACAACATGTATCTGGAATGACTAGCTACCAAGAGCAGCTTATGGACAGAGTCCTGCATACCCTGGAAAAACTACTTCCCATATCCCCAAACACAACCCTGTATAGATCAGCCCCAAACATCTTGTAACTCCCCAGTATTTCTCAAGCCTGCTGAAGTGAGTGGAGAAAGAAAAACCCCATCTAGGGCACAGATCTTCAAAACCCACCTTTCTGAGCAGGGTTAAGAGCATGACAGTTGCAATAAGGGACAAGATGATCAGGAGAAAGGGGGTCCAACTCCAAAGCAGGAAAGATTCTAGCTAAACAGATAAGGCTATGCCCAAAGAATTATCAAAGATAAGAAAGAGGAGACAACCGATATAAGGAATACACCACTCTATGCTATGAATTAAAGGAAACAAAGGGTAAATAAGGGGGAAAAAGGGTTTTAGGTCTTCAATGAGCTTTCTTCAGGGTTCAGCAAACTTCTGTAAAGGGCCCAAGAATAAATATTTCAGTCTTTGCAAGCCCTGTGGTCTCTGTGATGACTTCTCAGCTTGGTAAGAGTAGCCTGAAAGCAGCCAGATAGTGCATACAGGCATAGCTGTGCTCCAATTCAACTAACACGTGCTTTGTTCCAGTTTTAATGTCAGATAATTATTTCCCCTCATTCAAACCGATTTTCCTGATTCTTGAGATGACTGGTGATTTTCAATTGTGTCCCAGGCATTTTGGTTATCAGATTAGGAGACTTGGGGTCCTATCTGAATTTCCCTAAGCTGGCACTCACATATTTAGGGTTAGCACAGGTCCTGGCCTGTGTTTATAGGTTGTGGTTTCAATGACAAATGAATTTCAGAGCTGTTGTGGTGCTCTTCTGGTCTGCTTGGTTATTTCCTACCTCGGCAGCCTCCACTGGTCCCAGCTGACATTGCCTGAGGGACAGAGGACACTTCCCTAATTTGATGCCTGCAGTCTCAGTGGGGAAAGGGTCTCTAGCCTTCAGAGACAGGTGCTGGCTTTGGCAGGATCACCTGGCAGGTGGCTCCAGCTGAATCTTGTCTCCCCTCTGAGTAGGGAGGGCTGTCTCCAGTCTGAAGTCATTTTTTAAGCCTCAGGACTTTCCTTTCAAAGGTGTCTATGTGCACACATCCTCATTTCACTTCCAAGTTGAAGGCTGCTTCATAAGCTATCAAACTGGCAAGCTGCATTAATCTATTTGCTAACAGAATCTATTCTTCCTTTCAGAAACTTGTCAGGAGAGCAGCATTCATAATTTCCCGGTGTTGCACCATCTTCTAGATTCACACCCCATTGGCTGTGGACTTCACGGGGTCATTCCTGAGGCTGACCATTACTAAATGACTAAATGAGCCACGACCCCAGATTTCTCTGTCCACCCCATGCCTGGGAGGCAGGGCAGGCTAGTGGCATTTTTAAAGTTCAATATTTTGACAGCTGGCCTTTATCATGAGATGAGGGGGACAGAAATTAAATAGTGGTGGAAATCCTAGTCCAGAGACACAAGACTTCTGAAGTTTGTTCTGGTCTCTATAGTTTATAATGAGTATGCTGAACATTACCGAGAAGTTTCAGTGCTGTTTATAAATGAACCCACGCTGTTGAGGGTGTTCTGAATTGTATATGTACACACATAAAAGTACTTTCTGAAAAGTGATGATCTGTCCGTTTCTTAAAAATGTACCCATCATTTCTCACCTTCAGTTTTTTTTTAAACTACATCCTCACTATCCTCAACAATGCCACACTGCAGATAAGAATTTATTAAGATAAATTTTGCATTTTATTAAGTCACAAATGAAATGTTCAAGTTTTTGAACATTCACAACCAAACTAACCCTACAAGTCTGTCAAGTCCAGTTCTTTCCTTTTGCAGATACCAAACCACAGTTTAGGGAGACCAGGTGACCTTGCCAAGGTCAGAGAGCTTCTTTTTTGTGGCAAGGTAGGGCTGGTCCTCAGTCCTTCTGTGCCATGCTGTGCCTTAAATACTATGACTCACGATCCTATGTTCTTCCTCTTTTTTCATATATTCTAGAAGCACAACATTACTTCCTGCCTCAGAAAACAATTACGGCAAAATTTTGTCCTTTCCACTGTCCCTCATTCCCTCAAGTCACCTTCTCTCACCATCTGGAAATCAGCTGTTTGTTTTCTGATAACAAAACTGGCTCATTCCACCAACAAAGTTACAAAGACAGAAGTAAAAATTACCTGTAATCCCACCTCCCAGAGACAAGCACTGACATTTGGTGTTATTCTGGCTCTAATAATGCACAGGTATGTAATACTGTTTTTGAAAGATTATCCCTTATAAGTAACTTGTATTGCTTTAAATGATGACTAGTTTTTACTTTAAAATAGTCCACTGAGGGCAGGGAGGGAGGAAAGATGAGTGATCCGCCTTAGGGGGAGCTATAGCTGTTGATGGGAACATGGAGATTCAATATTTTCGAATGTTTTTATGTTTGAGATTCTCTATAATATTTTTTAATTTTTAAATTCATTTTGCAAGGGCATGGTAGCCCATGCCTATAAACCCTCAGGAGGCTGAGGCAGGAGGATCACAAGTTTGACAGCCTCTGCAACTTAGTGAGCTCCGTCTCAAAAAAAAAAAAAATGGGGGTGTAGGAGGGTTGAGGACATAGCTCAGTGGTAAAGTGCCCTTGGATTAAATCCCCAGTACTTTAATAAATATTCTTTAAGAGAGATCTTGCTATGATGTTGCCCAGGTTGGCTCTGAGCTTGCAATCCTCCTGCTTCAGCCTCCCTAGCAGCTGGGATTATAGGCACAAGCTGCTGCATTTTTTTTTTAAAGTGGAAAAACACACACACAGAGAGAGAGAGAGAGAGAGAGAGAGAGAGAGCTATTGACTCAATTGTAGCCTCCTCCCATTCCTTCCCCAGATTCACAAGTTGAAGGCTTCTTGATGATATCTCCCGAATATAAACTTATTTGGGGGAGAGGGGGTCACAATGGAGGTAATCAAGCTAATTAAAGCAGGTCCCATTCCAATGTGAGGTATCCTTATAAGAAGGAAATTTGGACCAGGCAGCATAGAAGAAAGAGGAGGGGAAGATGCAGGGAGAAGAGGGCCATCTATGAGCCAAGGAAAGGCCTGGAGCAGCTCGTCACTCATGATCGTGAAGGGTGACCAATCTTGCCAATGACTCAATTGTACACTTCACTCCTCCAAATCCGGGAGACAGTAAGGTTCTGTGGTCCTTTCCTAATGCAGCACTAGCAAACCACACACAAGTACTGGATGCCTTTCCACAGCACCATTAGAGTTTTTTTTTTTTTTTTAAGATTTCTTTTTTAGTTGTAGATTTTTTAAAAAGTGGACATAATACTTTTATTTTATGTGGTGCTGAGGATTGAACCCAGTGCCTCACCCATGGTAGGCCTAAGCCACAACCCCAGCCCCCTAGATATCTCATTTTAATGGCTACGTTGTATAAGAGATTAAGGAAAAATAATTTTTCTTCCAGTAGGAAGATGAAACCTAGGGCCTTGCACATTCTAGGCAAGCATTCTGCCGCTGAGCTACACCCCTAAGCTCAAACCCTGGTTTTAGAACAAAAGTTCCTTCAATGCAACTTCTATTACTTATTCTCATGTACTTCTTGCTAGAAGAAAAACTGAGGCAGAACATGTAGTGTTTTCAGAATTGTGTAATGGAAGATGGTGTAGGAGACTACACATGCCATCCCAAATGCCACTGTAGGAGATTAGACTATGCCACTGAGAAAATAGACCTGTTGGGTATAAGGATTATGGTGAGCTGATTATTTTAGAAACTATAGACTAGAAGCAGCTCTCCAAGTTGAAGTTGCCTTTTGGTAAGGCAAAGTTAGAGCTATGAAGGAACTCTCCTTTTGTCAAGATGTCTCCCTCTCTGTACCTGGAAGAGGTCAGCAAAGTCACTGTGGACTAAGGACAGGACCAAGTCAAGTCTGCAGGACAAGCCTTACTCTCATTTGCTGAGCTCTTTGTGCACCTGCCAACCTCCCATACCTGTCCCTGTTTCCGAAGAGGGTGGCATTGAAGCCTGAGGTCTAAGCCACCCCAAGAACTACTCATTTCTCCAAGTATCTACCGCCTATGATACAAAGCATACACGCATGGCCTTGAATTTTTGCTTTAATCTGTCTTTTGTTACAGGGGTCCCAACTAAGAACCACAAACTCCTCTACAACATCTACACAAAAGTTTAGAAGTTGATTCCATGCATAAATAATGAATGCTAACATGTTGGTAACAAAGGGTACCAGATACAAACGAAATAATCTCTTATGCTGCTGTCAAAGGAAAAGCCACAGCCTCACAGGAGTTTTCTGAGTAGGAGGGATGATCACATGACTCTGCATTCACTACTCATTTTTCTACACTCTCTGCCTCCCCCAGATATAAATCCAAACATGATCCTGAATGTGGATCAAGAACACTTTCTGGACACAAGGTTGGCCTCCCTCACAAAATACCCTGAACCAGGGCTTCCGTAAACACTGTTCTCTGAAACAGGCTACTCCCTGCTTATTTTAATTAAAAAAATAATTTAAAAAAATTTAAAACTACAAAAGTAATACTAAAGAAAATAAAATACACATAACATACCCAAAATAAGAAATATTAACATCTTGGTATATGAACATGTTATGAATCTATATTCATATGTAGTTATATAACTTGTACTTTTAATGAAAATTGTTACCCACCATAATGGTGCATATAACATTTAATTCTACATGTCAGTAAATTTCTATAGTACTATTTGAAATAATGCAGATCATTCCATCACATAAGTATGCCATAAATTTTTGGTCAATTCTGTACCACTGGACATTACAATGATGTCTTAACTCTCCTTGACAAATAACCATTCAACCAATTTCTCTGTAGCTAAATCTTAGCATAAATTTTCAATGATTTTCTTAAAAAAGAGGATTTGCTGGGTTTAAAGGTATTTAACATGTTTTAAGGCTTTTTAATACCGCCAGCTCATCACTAGGGGAAAAAAAAAGTTGCAATAATTTGTACTTCCTCATTAATGTGTGAACTGTCCTTATTCTCCAACATCACATTTTTCCTAAAAAAAAAAATTTCACAGGGAGAAAAACCTCAAAACCAGTTTTTCACTGTTCACATGCCTCCTTTAAACGGGGTTTAAAAAGAAAAGCCAGGAAGCTTCCATATCTAGTAAATAAAATTTAAGCAAGTAAGACTAAGTGCTTTCCTTCATGAGGATGGAGGATCAAGTGTAGAAACTGGGGTGGGCCCTATTGTGGAGGGTCAGATGGCACCCAGCGATGGAAGGGAAGCCCCGAGGAAAGGTGGGTGGGTGATGACAGGGAGAACAGAGATCCAGGAGCTCTCAAAGAACAAAAGCACTCTCCTAAAAGTTTCCAGGAACAAGAAGGGGAAATACTTCCTGCCGTCCCTATAAACATAAGGAAACCCAACACCACCTAAATCTTGCTAGTTATGATGTCCCTAGAACTCAATGGGTCAAGGAGGAACATTCCCCACCTAAAGCTCTGGATCTGATGTGAACCCAACATTTAGCCTAAGGGCAAACGCAGACAGCAGCCCTACTCCTCCTCCCCTCTCCTTCTTCTCACCTCCACTATAAAAGTCATACCAGTACCATCCATGTCCATGAACCGCAAGGCCATTTCACAGCCAGGGAAAGCAAGGAACTTTCTGGTTTACAAAAGCACTTTCACATCCACAATCTCTCATTCTCCCAACTCTGCCCTCGACACAAGGCAGGGCTAGTTACTTGTCATTCCCATTTTATACAATCCTAGGGCTAGAAGGGTCAACCATTTGTCTAAACCATAATCTGTGGAAGTGGGGACAGTGCCAAGGATGCAAACCTCTCTGGCCCCTAACCTCATTCCCTGAAGACACACAAGACAAGCTGCTCCCATGGATCTGGGTACAGATGTTCACATGCACACTGTACATGGCTCACCTTGAGGGATCTTCTATCTGGAGGATGCAGATGCTCAGCTGGTGGTTGCATCACCAGACAGTTCATCCTAAGGACGAGGATACCCTGAGACAAGCTCTCCATGGTAAGAGTCACAGAAAGCAAAAGCAAGCAAGAAGGGGATCACACTGGGAAAGGGACTGTTCTGTAAATGAGGCAGGACTGTCACTCAAGCATTTAAAAGCTTCTCTCAGTTCTCTAACTCAGAAACCATTAAGCATGCACCATGTAAAAGCCAAAATAGAAACCAAAAGGCTGCTTTCCTAACCAGCTTTCGGTGTTTTCCGATTAACCTACCACCCCTCTTCATGCAATGCTGGTACTCTATCAAGCTATTTTCTCTTATAGGTACAGATGGTACAAACCAAACACCACCCCCATATGAAACTGGGGCATCTCCTGGAGGATGCCTTGCCTCCATTCACTCATGTCCCCCCACACACACACACACACGCTCAGCCTATCTCAAAGGAGCACCAAGTTTCTAGATATTTAACCTACTGCAGGGAAATTCTTTTGGTTTGCAAGAGAATAGGTTGTCTGAAAATTCCTCAAGAAAAACAAATGCCAACAGACATCTGTATTGTCAGTCCAGCTTGGCCACTTATATAACCAGCCTGAACTCTAGCCCATAAATCCTTAAAACTTTAAATACTCATTTTATCAGATGTCCAAAGTTACAGACCACATTGTTCTCTCTTCCTGTTAAAATGAGTTTTACTACTGTCAATTGCTTTCAAGAAGAAACACATCTCCAAAGGGTGCTTGAAAGAGGAAAGAAAAAAATGGACAAGAATTTCACCCCTCGAGGCAAATCCTGTGCAGCCTTTGAGCCTTAGCAAATGAAACTCTGGAGACACAAATGCATTTATCAGGAATCTGCTTCATTAAGCTGAAAGGGGAAGTTAATGTTAAGGGATAAGCCACCAGTAATTAATATTTATTGTATCCCCACTGGGCAAATGACAATGTAGTTACCATTTTACAGAAGACAGAACACAATTCTGGCACACGAACTGCTTACAACATAAACCTCACAATGCTCAAATATGAGACAAAATAATGTCTTTCAACACACATGCTCTGTGAAGAGGCCAAACACCCCTCACAGATGGCTATATGTGGAGCTGTTTTCTGGTGACGTCCTCGTTCCTTTCCCCCACTTCTCCACGTGCACACACTTTTAAAGAAAGGGGTACGGTTCATGACCACTGCTTGTGTAAACGCGCGCGCGCGCACACACACACACACACACACACACACACACAAAAGGATCAGCTCCATCCATGTCTGTCCCACACATCAGCCCAGTCTGCTGATTCAATCCATCCATCCACTGCCATGCTGTGAACTCTGTGGGTAGGGCCCATGGGATACCATTCATCAAAGGACACTGCTCATGGGAGAGGGCTGGACATGCTTGTTGAGTGGATAGAGGAGAGGGAAGAGAGACAAGGGGGAGAAGGGAGGACGAGTGAAAGGAAGGGGAATGAAGAGAGGGAGGAGGACACAAGGATGGAGGGAGAGAAAAGGGGAAGGAGGGAGAGAGCCCAGGGTTTCTGGAAGTTTCTGCAAGCTGGCAAACCCAAGCGCTCCTTTCCATTGATTAACATTGTTACTACTTCCACTCATGGAGGAAATTCTCCCCTTTAGCCTGGCACCCTGAACTTCAGCCTTGCCCTTTAGTGCCCCCCTATACTAGTCTCGCACAATGCATGAAACATGTTAATTGATCATTGGACAGCTCTAGGCATATTCCCCTCAAGATTCTTAAAGCTTAACTAAATCTTATGATCTTGGGATAAACAAGGCTCTGCCTGAATGATCCAGTGTCTTCCATGTAATGCTTTCTCCTAATTTTTCCCCCCAGTGCTGGGAATTGAACCCAGGGCCTATCACATGTGAGGCAAATGCTCTACCACTGAGCTACATCTCCAGCCCTATTTTGAGACAGGGTCTCATTCAGCTGCCAAAGGTGGCCTCAAACCTGCTATCCTCCTGCCTCCTGAGTGGCTGGGGTTACAGGAGTGTACCACCAAGCCCAGCTCCTAGTTATTTTACTCTTCCTTCAGAGCCCAATGGGTTGCATTCACAGCTAGCCTTCCACCATCCCCACCCACAAAAGGTCACAATTCCTCATCACTCAGAGTGCACCATGGCTGTGGCTAAATACATTATTAATTAATCTTTCTCTTCCTTATTGGGCTCTGAGCTCCATAAAGACAAGGACAACACCTAGGACAAGGCACAGCACACTGCAGACAAAAACTACTAGGGAGTTAAAAGAATAAGTGAACATATGAAGGAGAGCACTTTGCATCTTGAGGCCTGGGACCTGACTATTCTCCATTCCAAGGATTCGGGAAGACAGTAGGGTTTGTGGAACCAAGAGATGGGTCTATTAAAAAAAAAGTATCAATCTAAATGAGCATCAATGTGACTTTAAAGTTGACCATGAAGATGGTATACAATACTGGGGAAAAAGAAAGAATGGGTTGTTTTTGTTTTCTTCCTGGGTCTTAAGACTGGGAACTCAGCCAAGGGACAAGATTTCAATTTTTTCTGTGTATCTCCCAAGAGCTGGTTCATCGTGGCCACAGTTTAGTAGCAGAGTAGAAACCACCCAAGCTAGTTCCAGGAGAAGGTTTATTATATGGATACAGGAACAAGACATCAAGAATCTTCTAGAAAGAACTCCTCCTTCCTCCCTTTCCTTTCCTTCTCTATCATCTCTGCCCTCTTCCCTCAGTTTTCACACACACACCCTTTTCCCTCTTATTCAACTAAGTTTCCTTTACTTATTCAAATTTCAGCAGAGCCATTGGAGCCAAGTCCACCAGTCTGTTCTCCCTCAGATTTGAGGGAAAGTGGATGTGATTTGACAGCCTTGGGTCACTTGCACACCCTGGTCCAGTCAGTTGACACTGATGTGGAGAATAGAGGTCTTGGGACACGATAGTCTATATACACTTACCTATCACTTCAGCACAGGGTCTCCCCTCTACCCACTTTTCTTTGTGCTGTTTAACCCAGTATAGACTCTGATACTCATGAGATAAAAGGAAAAGTGCCAATACTGTGGATCCTTTCTTTTTGAGGCCTCAAATTCCTGTGCTCAAGCGATTCTCCAACCTCAGGCCCCCCGAGTAGCTGAGACTAAAAAGAAAAGCAATGTGCCATCACGCCTGGCTGCAAAAACCCTGAAAACTCATTTCACAAGAAGATTTCAGTCAACTGAAACATCAGTCAACACTTATCAAAACCAACCAGCTGAACCCTGAGACATTTCCCTAAACAATGCTTGTGTGACATGAACACCAGGGTCCCACGGCTTCCTGTGTAACTTCTGATAAATGTTTATGATAACCATCACTACAACCAACTCCAAAACACCCCTTTTTAACTTGCAGCACAATTTTATAATGAAGTCAATGGAATCTTCCAGGTTACAGAGGTGTTAAAGAGACAAGAGCTCAATCCACAGCCCTCTCTCAGCTCTCTCTCATATTCTGTGATGATTTCTAAGACCTAGAAAACCACTCACCTAGCTGTGCTATTTTTTTTTTCCATATCAGATCCACAGACCTAACACTTCAATTAACTTTGTGGAAATTACAATTACCACAAGGAGCTCTGGATTTTGCGGCGTGAAGCAATCGTCTTTTAAGAGCCCTCTTGTGTTTTCCTCCTGCAGTGGTGATTAAGGCAGTTCTTTTTCATAGGAAAAAAATTTTCTTTTGACCATCACCAGAGAAGAAAAATGGCTGGCTCATCAAATAACTACTTGGAAAATATAGCATAGAACAGGACTCACAAAAGGTGCCTTGCACATCTTGTCCCTGCCTCCCCATGAATACACCACTGCTTGGAAAACAGCACCTCTTACAAATCCTTTCTTCCTTGTCCCTCAGGGTCAAAGTCCTTGCTACCAGGCTTCCAGAGCCCTTTCTCAGTTCATGAAGTCTTCCTTACTTCTCAGGTCAGAGGTCGCCATGTCCCCAGTTCCCCAAAGCTCTCGCCTTGAGGTCTGGGGAACAGGCCCATACCACGCTTCTTTAGCGCCTGGCCAGTGTAGGTCGGTGCCATTCAGGTCCTTAATGAACCGCTGAGCACATCCTTCAGGATTCAGGTCCATGATTCCATCTCCAAATTTGTTCTCTCTGGGCAAAAATGCTCTACTTTAATTTTTACATTTGTGCCTGTAGTTGAGGTGGCCTAATTTTGGCTAATCCAGGCATTTACAGAAGGAAAATGCATTTCCTCTTCAGAAAATTCTTGGAAATTTATCATCTCCCTTTAGACTCATCTGTGCAGTGCAAATTCACCATCTTAACTAAACTTTTAAGAAGTGTATATTATGAGCTCCTCTTCCTGATATTTTCTCATATGTCCCAACTGCAAAATAAAAACATGCTATAATTCTTTTCTGCACTTACAATGTAAATACATATTTCACTCCAGGGATAAATTGGCCTTATTTTCACATACATTAGCAATAAAAGATAGCAACCTGCATGAGGAAACGCTCACTGGCTCCCTGCGTAGGCTGTGGGTTGTATATCTCACCTTCCACCCCACTCCAACGCATCAAAACCCAAAAACCTATGCATCTGAAAAACTGGCAGTTCCTCTTAATAAAACTATTTTTTAAAATATTGCTTCAAGTTTAAATATCTGTTAGAATTTAATAAAGCTGCTTTTATTTTAAGGACAATTTCCTCTGCATTCACATTGAGTAGGCATTCCTTAAGGGCTCTTCTACCTCTGAAAAGCCTGGTTAATCTGAAGAACAATGGCCATCTTTGCCCACTCTGTTGCTGCCCCCTGCTGACCAAAGGATGGACCAGACATAGCATCTCCTGAGAAAATGGTGGCTGGGTGCCAAGCCCCATGAGGAGCAACAAAAGGGCCTTTAAGACAGACTCTTAAAGGTCTTAAGGAGGAAAAGAGAAGACAAAACATACACATATGAAATAATAAAGCAGTATAATTTTGTAGTATTTATGTGCTCAGGACAGTCCAGACCCGTAGAGTTCTGGGAAGGGTGAAGCGTATAAAGACGGAGGTATCGTATAGGCTAGTGGTTCCCCATCTTTTCACCACCAAGGAACCCCACTGCACTCAGCATGAACTTCTTGCTTTTAGCAATTCATCTTCATAAGAAAACCAGAGTACCAGCACATGACCACTTATATTTAGCCAGGAGTAAAGGAACATAGATGACCGAATTTAGGGATTTTCAAATGATAAAAATAACTCTTAAGATTCTGGAATCTCTGAACCTTAAGATGCTATCTCATGAGATTTTTCAGGAAGTCTGGGAATATCAGATTTAATGACAAGGCTCTGTACTACAAGCATTTTCCTCTTGAGGGTCCTCAGCTTTCATTAGACTGTCAAAGGGACTTTGAGAATCTAATTGATCTTTTTGCCAATGGTCAATTGGCAATCTAATAATCAAATCTAATGGATCATTAGTCTAAATGATCAAATCTAATCATGTTCCAGTGATCGACCAATTAATACATACAAATTAAAGGTCCAGGGATGATAAGCAAGGATCTCCTGGTACAGATTAAGGGAGAGGCCACTCTGTTCTGAGATGCCAACACTCAAGTGTAAACTAGGGAACAAGACTCTTCATTTCCTTTGAGACAAAGGGGAGAGGGTTATGCCACTTTAACATCCCCACCACTCCCATCAACAAATTTAAAGATTTTAAGGTGGGGCAACTACAGGCCCCAATTCTTAACCATTAACCCTGTGTGGCCAGTTCTCCGTGGCATGGTCAGTCTCTGCTACGAGAACTGGTTTGAGAAACAGGAGTTTGCTGTCCGACTTTGCTATGTAATAATAGGTACAAATCAACCACCTGAAATGCTTGCAGGCACTAATTTTAAACTCAGTTTCCTGGAAAATTAATAATATACAAACAAAAAGCAGAGACTGTACATCTGAGTTCCCACCCAGTGACCATGTTTATT
This sequence comes from Marmota monax, assembly GCF_021218885.2. NCBI lineage: Eukaryota > Metazoa > Chordata > Mammalia > Rodentia > Sciuridae > Marmota > Marmota monax. Next base: position 6,208,042 of record NW_026695228.1, read on the forward strand.
GGTGGAGGCAGCCCCATCCCTGTCCCAAGAAGCTGCAGAGAGGCTGCAGGCTCAGAACCAATTTCTGCGTGTTGTTTCATCTTTCTTGGACTCGGTTTACTCTCCTGTACAATGGGGTGCATGATAGTGCCTATCACTCAGACTTGATGTGAAGAATGAATTGGAAACGCTCCTAATACACGGGATTGTTATGCAATGTCTGGCTGCTGTTCCCACAGCTGCTACTATCGTTCTGATGACTGTGATGACACATACAGAGCGTAAGAGGAAAAAAAATGTACCCCAATGGTAGTCATGGTGAACACCCGTGGAAAACTAAACACAGATGGGGCATTTCCATCCTGGGGTCATTTTAGTCAAACATCATGAAAACCTGCTTATTTAGGAAGCAATATATTCCAAGCAAAACATACTTCTCTATCAATCATTTGCCTAAAGTGTTTTTTTTTAAATAAATAATTTTACCAAATCAAATTAGCCAATTCTCATTTTTCATCGTAGTTATGTTGTATAAATTAGAATACTGAACTATCACTACTAGGGTAAATAGTTAGGTTTTTAAGCCTCTGGTCACATTTTCAATCAAAATGTCATGTCCTCTGCCAAAGCCTCCTAGAACACGGCAGTTTCATTAGCGCTGACAACCAACCCTTCCCAACATCACTCTTTTCCTGTGTAACACTTGGCAGGTACAGCAGCAGCAGCACACACTCTCCCACCAGCACCATCTACAGTTTCACTTGTGCACTGTTTTAGTTATCCCAGCGGTCAACCAGGTTCCAAAATATTTACTGGAAAACTCTAGAGTAATTCAGAAACTTTGGACTTGCACACCGTTCTGCATAGCATGATGAAATCTCAATGGGCACTGCTCCAACCCGCCTGGGATGTGAATCAACCCTCTGCCCATGTAGCATATCCCAACTATACGTGCTACCTGTCTCTTAACTGTCTTGGACTGCTGCATTATTCCACACTTGGGCTCCAGTAACCCTTATTTTCACTAATAATGACCCCAAAAGCATGAGTAGTGTGATGCTGACAATTAGATGTTTCCATAAAGGAACCACAAAGTACTTCCATTAAGTCAAGAAGTGAAGTTTCTTAAAGAAAACTAATTGTATGCTGAGGTTGCTAAATCCTATGGAATTTACTTTAATTTCTTAATGCCGTATTAAAACTTCATAGGAAAAGTGATATATATAGGATAGGTACTACCCTCATATTCAGGTGTCTACTAGGGGTCTTCAGACATCTCTCCACTGTACAAAAGGAGGGACTATTATACAATCAATTGTCCTTATATATGGTGGTAATGTTTTTAGAAAGTCACGAACAGCAAATTAGCAAATACTGAACCATTGTTCTAGGAGAAATGGGTGTGTATCTCATGTAAATTAAAACCCTAAATGCTTGTAACATCCAAGTATGTTCCATTTATTTATTCTAATTTGTTATGTAGGACAGCAGAATGCATTTCAATTCATAGTCCATATATGCAGCACATTTTTTCATGTCTGGTTGTACATAGAATCACACCATTCTTGTCTTCATACATGTATTTAGGCTAATGATGTCCATCTCATTCCACCATATTTCCTTCCCCCGACCCGTGCCCCCTTCCTTCCTCTCCCCCTCCCCTTTGCCCTATCTAAAGTTTCCTCCCATGCCCCCTCCACCTGGTCCCCATTATGGATCAACATCCTTATATCAGAAAACATTCCACATTTGTTTTATTTGGAATTGGTTTGTCCCATTTTACAAAAGGAAATTTGGGAGTAAAAGTGGTGAGCAACTTGCCAGAGGACATCTCACTAACAGATGGCAAAGAGGGTTCAAATCCCACACAGCTAGCCCCAGAGCGAGTGCATCTTAGCTGGCACATTTTGTGGCACACCACCCCTGCCGTCTGCATCCTTCAGGCAATTCTGAGGCTCAAACAGGGAGGCAGAGCAGAGCCATGTACAGTCTCAGCTGGAAACGTGTGCATCTGGCAATAATTAGCCCATCTTTGCAAATGACCACAAGCACACTGTGAGTACTAATTTTGAAGTTCCAAATAATTTCAGCAAGTAGGCAAATTTGCAAATGCAAAATATGTGAATGAGGATAAACCATACTTAAAAATTTTGTCTTCACTTTCCTAATCTTCAGAAACTTTCTCCCCTACAAATCGAACATTTTTCATGCTGCACCTATTTTTGAAACATACAAGCCAACCAGTGCTAGCCAAGAAGGATGTAACACTTCTCTGACTCCGAGTGATGTCAAACTTTTGGCTTTCTGCCTCCACACAATGCCCTTCACTAAGCTTGCTTACTTCATTTATTGTCCATATGCACCATAGTACTACATGTTTGTATTTGATTGCCACCTGTCTTCCCTTTAAAAACATTTCATTTGCTTTTTATTTATGCATGACACTAGAATATATTGACATACATACATTCTTATGGTTGTACATGATGCGGAGTTACTCTGTTCACATGGGAATGAACCTAGGAATGTTATATCTGATTCATTCTAATGTCTTTCTCATTCCCATCATTGTTTGCTTTTGCTGTACTGGGGATTAAACCCAGGAGTGCTGTATCACTGAGATACATCCCCCAACCCATTTTTCGTTTTGAGACAGGGTCTCGCTAAGTTGCTAAGTCTGGCCTTGAACTTGAGATCCTCCTGCCTCAGCCTCCCAAGTCTCTGGGATTACAGGTATGTGCCAGCATACCCACATACTCTATTTTTGTAAATCAGCCATTATCTCAAACTGAGTTTTTTTTTTTTAACATACCCTCCCTTCCTTTGATGCATTAGTGTTGCTCTCATAGCCAACAACACTGTAGCTCAGGCCTGAACAAAGTGTATCATTTTCCCTGTAAGACACATCACAGCCTTCTTGCTCTCAGGAACACTAGACAGCACTTCAGCCTTACACTTGGTAGCTACTTAATACTGCAAAATAAAATACATAAATATGCACAAAAAAATGTGCACTAAACAGACTGTCAAAAGAACACTTGAAGTACAAGACTGGAATAAGGCGGCAGAGCATGGCCTTGTCCTGTCTCTGCTGGGAATGGCACTTCCAGTAATTCAGATGTTCACAGCTGTATGTCCATGACCAACCACAAGTGCACCCACAGTATTGATCCTGGCCGGGGACTGCAAATGAATTACAGCGAGCAAATTTGCCAATACAGAATCTGCAAACGGGGATCGGCTGTGTGTTTTTAAAAATTATGAGAATATTTTGAAAGTCTGGAGCTATCAAAATGATGCAAATAAATCTTGGAATGTGTGTGCGCGTGTGCTCGTGGACATGTGCAGGGTTATGGGAAACCATTTATTTATCTTCATTTCTCACATGATTATAGGTTCCCCTGATTACTGAAAGACAACACTTATTCACCACTATCTCCACTTCAGAACAGGCAGCTCAACTTGACTCAATTATTTTAAAGTTCTGTGATGAATAATAAATCAGTACCATCTTCACCACTGCACTTACTCGATCGAGTTCAGAAAATATACTCAAAGACATGCCCCCGAAGCTTAAAAGGTATCGATTCCAATGTAGCATAAAGCTCCTCAATATCACCCCCCTCCTCCTGTGAGTAAGTCATCCTCTGGGCAGCCTCCACCCAACAGGCCTCACTGGGTCCCAGAGCAGACCGTCCTCGCAGCTGCTAAAGGATGTCCACCTATGGATTCCACTTTGGCTTCCTTTAAGCACTATTGTTTTCTTTACAGTTCACAGGGGCACCATTTTGTAAAGACTTTTTAAAGTTGCATGATCTAGAACCTTCCTGTTTGTAAGGTTTAGATTTCTCTATGAGAAAGGGTGTACTCAATTTTGAATTAGGTTGTCTTTAACTGTTAATATCAACTACACCTGCTTTATCAATGTGGATGCACATCCCACTCATTTTGACCCCTGAAACATATGACATTAAGCTATAGCTATCTTGGAACTTCTCACTCCTAAGCATTTCAGCACACATCTCCTAAAATTAAGGACAGCCTAATCCTATATCACAATTCCACTATCTCAACTTCATAAAATGAACAGTACTTCCATTGAATGATCAGATGCGCGGGTTGTCCAAAAATATGAAGGTCCACATATAGAACGTGGTTGTTGCCATGTTGCCGGAGCCTCCCTCCATTTCCCAGAACACTGACATCTGAAGAGAAGAGGCCTATGGTCACAGAGGGACCCACATAGAATATTTGTCCGATTGTTCCCTTACAGTGGTGTTCAGTCAGCTTCTCTATCTCCTATATTTTCTGTGAACCAGCAGGTAAGTCTGAAGGTCTGAGTAGACTCAAACTGGGGAAAACTCATGTGATTGAGAATGTCACGGTCCTATCAGCCAGCACATCATGCCAACTATAAATAGAACAAGGTGCAAAACACCAGGTCACATGCTCACTCTGGCCGTCAGCCAGTCATCACTGGTACAGGATGAACACAAATATACCTAACAACAGCCTGCTCCTGGGGACCTCTCACCTAATGGCTTTGTCCTTTCTCAACAGTCTCTACCTAAATCGATCACTTCACTGGGGATTGCAATGTGGTAATTTCCAAATTCTATCATTCCTTCTAATTTATTAACAGACATTCTCCCCTTTTCCAACTTGCCGCTCTTTACTATCATCATAGATGCTTGGACCACCATTTTCTTTCTCAAGTATTACCATGTTTTTTGACACACACCATCACTCTGAGCACTTCCTTGCTTCTTGGTACAATGTTCCAGACTTACTTTGTTTTTTTGGGTTTTTTTTTTTTTTTTGCAAACCTGGAATCAGTCATATCAGCACTGACAAATTTTGAATGAAAAAAAAATCTGACTTTTTAGAAGGCCCGTGTACACACGTACACGCACACATACCCCTGAACTGAGGACAATATACCAATCAGGCTAGAAGTTGACCTGCTAGAAGGGTTCTTGCGAGCGTTCAGGCAAGAGTGAGCCATGCTGGCAATGGTCAGAGGTCAGACGCTGAATATAAATTGAAAGAAGTGATGGGACCTTCTCAAAATTCTTCTAAAAGGAAAAAAAGGGAATAAATGACAAAGAATGACCTTATGATGTAAAATCTGAGCAAGGAGGATTAAGTTCCTACCTTATTACCAAAGTTCCGTTTTGGCTGGGCATGGTGGCCACACCTGTAATCCCAGTGGCTCAGGAGGCTGAGGCAGGAGGACTGCAAGTTCAAAGAGCCCCTCAGCAATGGTAAGGCACTAAGCAACTCAGTGAGACCCTGTCTTTGAATACAAAATAGGGCTAGGGATGTGGCTCAGTGGTTGAGTGTCCCCAAGTTCAATCCCCAGTACAAAAAAAAAAAAAAAAAAATCCCATTTTGGAAATGTGGGTATAGCTACTTTGAGATACTAAGTGTCCCTGTTGAGCTTCACCAGGGCAGCCAGCCCACAGCTGGCACTCAACAGGAGCATGGCACTCAGGGAAGGAGTTAGGACAGAAAGCACCAACTTATGGTGAAAAATGGTACCTAATATGTCCACAGCAGCATTATTCACAATACCCAAAAGGCAGAAGCAGCCCAAATGCCCTTCAAAAGATGGATGGATACACAAGTATGGAATATCCATACAGTGATTACTCAGACACAACAAGGAACAAAGATAGGTTGAGTATTCCTTATGTGAAGGTATGAAATCCACAATTCTCCAAAAACCAAAACTGTTTGAGCATCCACATATCATGAGTAGAAAATTCTATACTTGACCCTCATGTGACAGGTGTAGTCAAGAAGGTGGGTCACCAAAAATATTGTGTAAATATATCTTCAGGCTCTATGTGTAACAAATGAATTTTATAATTAGACTTGGTCCCATCCCCAAGATCTCAGTAAGTATAGGCAAATATTTTAAAACCTGAAAAAATCCAAAATCCAAGGTACTTCTCACCCCAACCACTTTCAATAAAGGGTATTCAACCTGTTCCGATACTTGCTGCAAGATAAATGCACCTCAAAAACATGTTAGGTGAGAGACACCAGACATAAAAAGTCCATTTATACAAAATATCCAGAACAGGGAAATCCACAGAACCAAGACTAGCGGCCGTCCGGGGCTGGGGGAGGAGGTGATAAGGGATGGACAAATACAAGTGGTGGAACATAAGGATAAGGAAATAATTCCATAAGATGGGCCCACTGTGCTGACCCCCACACACATACTTTACTTTCCCAGAAGCAATTTACCTGCAGCCCTGCTTGGTTTAAGTGTACAGGATATGTCACATTCCTCAGCAAACTACCTCTTATCTGCAGGAGAAATGCAAGCCCCAAATAATGTCAATCAGAGGAACCCAAGTTACCCTGAAGGGGGGACTTTTGTGACCCTTCTCACAGATCAGATCCCAGAACTCGGGGAGATAAGGATAGTTTCCCTCTAACCATAAAAAAAGTCTACGAATGTATGGTTAAGAATCCAATTAGAACTGGTCAGCATGGGCCAAAGGGACCTAGAGTTGCCATAGCAGAGGGGACTTAAAAGTTTGATGTTCATCATGCTGTCAGTAAAAAGTCAAGAGGTTGATCTGGGTGGGACTCTCTGGAAACTTCTCTGGGATCCACAATGAAACTGGAGCAGGGGAGGCACATGGTCCCTGGGAGGACCCACTCTCCCCCTTGAATGTGTCCCTTTTTGCCCTTTCCAATCCCTTCTAATAAACTCAAGCCTGTTAACTCTGAGCGCCACGCCTGAAATCTTTGACTTGATCACAAGAATAAGGGCTTGAAAGGGGGAGTCTTCAAGCTGCCTCATTTTCTTGGAAGGCCCCAGTCCTGTAACAGAAGGTCTGGAGGACCAATTGCTTAAAAGGGATGGGCTTTCCTCCTACAGTGATGAAAACATTTTGGAACTAGATAGAGAGTAGTTGCACAACAGTGAATCAACCAAAATAAATATATACCACTGAATTCTTCACCTTAAAATGGCTAATCATGTTAAAAAATTTAAAGTGAAATTCCCTTATTTTTATAAGAAAAAAATTACTTACTCATCAAGATCAGATAATCCTTAATCCTGTACTAAAAAATATAAATGTAATTAGTGTAAAAAAATTAATCTGAATAAACAACATCAAGACTTAGGAGCAAGTCACCTCTACTCTTTAGAACTAGGTTTTCTCAACACACAAAGCCTTTTGAAAAGTTCAACCTAAAAACCAAGTTGCAAAGTGGGATCTCAGCGCTGACAGCATGGTAGGGAGAAAAAGCCCAGCCGCTGCTTCTTGTGACCTCTGGCTCCCAGGAACAATGAACAGCAGGGACAAGATTGGCACTTACTTTCCAAGTGGTTATTAAAATAGTTTTGATAATATACTTGTCAATATTTTTTATGATGTGCTTTTAAAAGCCCAGCAATGAAAGGAATAACAGAACGGAGAATTTTTAGGGCTGAGTGACATCCTGAGCTAATTCTTGTTTTTCCATCTTCTGAGAAACGATCTACTTTTCTGAGGTAGAAGAGTGACCTGCAGTTGGTCCACTACCCTGTTAGTTACTAGAGGATCTTATTGGAATTGGTAGACCACACATGAAGTGCTAGGTCCTTCCCCTCATAACAGTGTTCAGCCCATGGTAGGCCTTTGACTGGTAATTGTTGGAGGGAGAAATGGGGATTAAAAGAAATCAACATAAAACTGTTTGGTCAACCTACCCCCCGAACCTCTGGTACTGGGGATTGAACCTGAAGTGCTTTATCACTGAGCCACATCCCCAGCCCTTTTTATTTTAAGAAGGGGTCTTGCTCAGTTGCTAAAGCTGGCCTAAACTTGCAATCCTCTTGCCTCAGCCTCCCTAATCACTGGGATTACCTGCATGAGACACTGCAACCAGCTTCTGACCTAGTAATTTTTAAAGAAGTAGTTTCTATGAAGAATTCCCAGACTTGAATCAATCTACTTTAAAATAGTTTCAGGAGACCCCAACTTCCATTTATGAGCACAGTGCTGTGGCAGGAGGACTGTTAGTCGAGATATTCAACTCTATCATGAACATGATATGCAGCTTTCAAAAAACCACTTACCCTCTCTGAGATGTATTTTTTTTTAAATCTATAAAATGAAGAGACAGGCCAGGCGCAGTGGTGCGTATCTATAATCCCAACAACTTGGGAAGCTGAGACAAGAGAATTGCAAGTTCAAGGATAATATGGGCAACTTAGCAAGGCCCCATTTCAAATTTTAAAAGCAGGGAGGGTGCCTGGGATATAGCTAAGTAGTAAGAGTACCTGGATTTAATCCACAGTACCATTAAAAAAAAAAAAAAAAAAAAGAATTAGCTCAGGATGTCACTCAGTCCTAAAAATTTTCCGTTCTGGTATTCTTTTCATAAGCCTTGCCCTCAAGCCCTGAAAGTTTCTGGATACTTTCTGGTTGCTGAGAGAAAATAATCCCAAACTAATCCCTAGCCTTCCCTTAATAAGTTAAAATTTTTGAGTTTGAGAACTTCACTCTGAAATTGGCATGGCACGGGGTGACTGTGATATAGCTGTCACAAATCAGGACTGTGATTCAGGGAGCCCCCCCCTACACAGTTGCTTCCCCCTCCAGTGATGAACAATCTGGAGGCTGCAGGGCCCAGGGGGTGCTCTGGAATCACTCCCAATGTGCCATTTGCAGAACCTGGTCAGAACCAGGTGAGAGACAAGGACCCAGAGGAGCCACTTTCCTTCCCAGTGAACCATCTTTCTTCTCTCTTCCACCGGCTTTTGGGGCCTTATAACCAATTTCTGGGAGGCCCAAGTAGAGTGGAATTGCCTTTCATCTATGTTTTAGTTGCTATTTTCTCCCCAAGTTGATTCTATTTATAGGGGTTTTGTTTTTGTTTTGTTTCGCTAGGAAACCAGGTTATTTGTAACAGAAGTTTATTTTCATCAGTTTCAAAAGCTGAGAAGACCAAGGTCAATTTGCTGTCCAGTGAGGGCTGTGCATCACAGGGCACCTTTGGCCATGTCCTCATGTGGTGGAGGAAGAAGGGGTGAACACTGTCCTCACATGTAGGAGATGGGATGGGAGGACAAAGGAACTGACTGGTTCCCTCCAGCCCTTCCCTAAGGCACCCTTAGCTCTTATGTTACACTGGGGACTTGAGTTTTGGCATGATTTTTTTTTTTCTGTACATTCAAACCACAGCATGGGGGGGTGGTTGTGGAAATCCTTGTACGACTTTGAGAACTTTTAAAAGTTCCATTTTCCTACACTACATCTTCGATCTCCTTGAAATGTACCATAGCACACTTCGCAGGTAAAACATGGTGACAGGGACCAGACCAACCACAGCTGCTTCTGCAACCAACTGACTGGACACAGCTCTAACCAGTTCACCTCCTGATAAGTGACAAGTGACAAGCCTCTCCGATTTCCCCTTCCATGAAGGAGGGATAACATCACCTGTTTAACAGGTTGCTCTGGGATTAAGTGAGACAGCTATGTAAAAAGTCCTGCACATGTCCTCAGGAAGGAGTGGCAGACAGTCGTCAGCACCTTCTCCATTTCCCTTGGTCTTTCCACATTTGAGTAACTTCCTGCTTCTCCAAGGATACAAATGTCACAGGGAAAATCAATTTTCCACTATTTTTAAAATCCCACAAAAAAATTATGAAGGAAGCTTAAATTTGACTTTAGGACAGTTTGAGTTGCTGTGACCATCTTAAATTTGGTCTTTTTAGTCACAGCTAATGGATTCAAGGATATGATAGTATATTACTGTCGTACATCCCTAGAGAAGGATGTTAGTCATCACAGGACAGGACAAAAAACAGGCTACTCCTTCCCAAACTCATTCACAGCAAAATACCACGTGAAGTTTGTAGTCTAAGAAACTTGGTATCTACATACTCTACGTAGAGCCTTAGAATAATTTCCAAAAATAAGGAAGATTTTGAATGGCAAAGAACTAAATACTCAATAGGATGATATAATATATTGTAGGGAATCTGGCATTTCTAATATGTAAATAGAATGCTTTACCTTCAAATACAAAAATATAAATGGAAACACATGAAGTGAGAAGGACTCAGTCTTGTGCCCACAAGTATAGAAGTGAGAAAATACATTGAACAGGTAGAGTTGTACTTTCCTTTTACATTACATGTTTTTTCTTTCTCAAAAAAGACAACTCTGTAATAAAAGTTATCTAGCGATCAGACTATAGAATTCAGAGATGTTATCAAACTAACCCCAGCAGAGTTACAGAAATTATTTTTCTGGATACTGAAGGAAGTTACTGTACCAAGTTTTATCCTAGAAAAGATAATTTGTCACAATGCTATTTTAAGATTTTTTTTTTTTTTTTTTTTTTTTGGTACCAAGGATTTAACCCAGGGGCACTTAAGCATTGAGAGATAGCAAGGTCCTAAGTAAGTTAGCAAGACCCTAAGAGGCTTCAAACTTGTGATCCTCTTGCCTCAGCCTCCCGAGCTGCTGGGATTATAGGCATGCACCACTGCAGCCAGCATGAAACACAATCTTTATCAATGTGTACAACACATGTCAAGACAAGTATCAAAGAAGCTATCAGACTATTAATTCAACTTAGTCCTTTTTCTGGTTCCATCTGCTGGCAACGAATATATAATTCTTGATTTTGTTTTGTAATTTTGAGGGTGGACGCAATAAGTTGGAAGAAAGACCTGGAAATTGAAAATTACCAGAAGACATGGAGAGTCCTTAAAACACTATAAATGGAACCACCATAGAAACCAGTTATCCCACTTCTTGGTATATATCCAGAACAACAAAAATCAGCATACTATAGCAATATAGCCACATCAATGTTTGTAGCAGCACAAGTTAGGGTACCAGCCCAGGTGCTCATCAACAGATGAATGGATAAAGAAAATGTGGTATGTACAGTGAATGAAATCATGGCATTATGTGGTAGATGAATGGAACTGGAGAATGTAATGCTAAATGAGATAAGCCAGAGTCAAAGTCAAGAGTTAAATGTTTTCTCTTATGTGCAGAAATTAGAGCAAAATGGGGGGATGGGTGGAATGCCATGAAAATAGGAGGGAGATCAGCATAGGAGAGGAAGGGGATTGAGGAGGAGGGAAAGGAAAAGGGAGCTACGGTGGAAAGAAACTGACAAAACTGTTATGTAAATATGAATATACTACAGTGAATTTCACCTTGTGGATATCTATAAAGCACTAATTTAAAAAAAAAAAAACAGACCAGGAATCAAGGGGAGGAAATACTGAGGACTGAAGGGAAGCAAGTTATATTGCATGCTTGTTATATCAGAAGGAACCCCAATATGTGCAACTACAGTGCACTAATAAAAAAGCACGCTACATTTAATCACCGATTTTGCCCTTTTCCCCTTTATAAAAAAATGTCTCCTGGAAAGATGGTGGAATGAGATGGACATCATTACCCTAGGTATATGTTAAGCCTGCATACAGGGTGTGATGCTACATTGTATACAACCAGAGAAATGAAAAGCTGTGCAGTTGTGTACAATGAATCAAAATGCATTTTGCTGTCATATGTACTTAAGTTTTTTTAAGAAACACTTCCTTTACTACTAAGGATGGAACCTAGGGGTACTCTGCCACTGAGCTATATATCCCATTTTTTTTTTTTTTTTTGAGACAGGGTCTTGCTTGGTTGTCCAGCCTGGCCTTAAATTTGCCTCCTGCCTCAGCCTCCCAAATTGCTGGTACTATAGGTGTATAACCACATGCCTAGCTCCGTCTTCCCTAATGTATAAGGAAATAAAAAGCAAAAAACCCAATTCCCATTTTAAAATAGCTTTAGAGAATTGAAGCATTGTATAGATATTATAGGAAATTTAAAATACAGAAGAGTATGAAAATAAAATTCAGCTATAATCCCAATAACCCAGAGGGGAAAAAAATGTTTTGGTGTAGTTCCTTCCAGGTATTCTCTTTTACCTTACAAATATTTAATAAAATATTGAGACAGACTTGCATGTCCTATAAATTGTATGGCCTTAAAACTCCCCACCCTGAATGGAAGGCATCCTGTGGCACAAAGAGAAAGGAGACTATTCTTCAGGTCTCGAGGCCATGAGGGAGCAGCCATCTCACGAGGCTTTGTTGGGAGAGAAATCAGATTTGGAATCTCCTGGAATACCTGTATTTGCCCCAGAACAAAAGTTGAAGTCTAAACTGTAGAATCTTCCTACAGCCCACAGGAAGAGAGCGCACTGAGGCCATAAAGTCCCAACCTTCGCATGGGAGTGTGGGAGAAGAGGCAGGGCCAAGTTGAAAGCCAGAGGCATCACAGGAAAGGGACACTCCCCGGGGAAGTATACTAAGTCAAAGCACTGGGTTGCGGGGACATGTCAGGACAGCTGAAGGTCAGGGAGTACACAGCACCACAGGAAATAAGAGATGAGGCCTCGATAGAGACCATCAGGCCCAGACCGAACCAAGACTAGAAGAGGCTAAGGCACTCTGGAAAGCTTTCTCCTTCCTACTGGAGTGGGGAATGCATTGGGATTGAACCTCTCACCCCAAGGACAATTTTTCCTTGTCACTTGAGTTGTGGGATGAATAAATTTGTGACTGTTAAGTGTCCATGGCTGTATGTGTACACTTCATTAACATCTTGTTAATCTGGAATCAACATGTTACTGATCCCTTTCTAACTTAAAATACTATGAATACTTCACTACAACATCATCTGCATGGCTATCTGGCATCCCACCATACAGATGCTCCTTTAGCTAAATGGAAATTGTTGAAGTAAAACAATTACTATAATAAAAATTATAAGCGATCAATAAGCATGTGACATTTTTCAATCTCACAACTCATTACAGAAATGCAAATCGGGAGAACAGTTAGATGCTTCTTTGTCTTCCATTTGTTGGCAAATGTTGAAGGATAATAATACTTGGTGTTGGCAACCACTCAGGAAAGTAAGCAAATAAACTGCTGGCCAAGGGTATAAATTAGGATGACTTTTCTCCCGGCCATTTGGCAATATGTTCCCAAAGCCTTTAAAAGACCATTTGTGTGTAGCAGTACTTGTGAACCCCTAAGTATGTGCTCAAAAAGAAATGTGTCCTGAATTACCCTCTGCATACTTAAAGAGCTGATCTGCGCATCATATGTGAAAAATCTGTATGCTTCTGTATCACAGATGTTAGGAACCACCATCTGCTAATTACTCAGTACTGATGGGGGATAAAGGGCAAAAGATTAAGAGGCCACCTGATGGATCTTGCAGCAGCCTGTCCGCCAACTTCAGGCGGAGAAGACGCCAAGATGCTTGCAGCTGAAAAGCTGCTTGGAACTGGCACCAATTCCTGGAATCTCACCCCTAAAGCCTGAATAGACAATTTGGAAATTCCAACCACCCACCACCACCTGGTGACCCTGGTAATGAACATCACACTCTGCTCACCCACTGGACACAACCTTTACTGCAACCTTTCCTGGGGAAGAGGCACATGTCAATCAAATCACATCACCCAGGATGGACATGGAAGATCCACTCCATGTGTTTTGGAAGGCCAGATGGCAGAAGACATATGTGCTGTCTGGAACTCATTTTCAAGTTAGTCCCCAAACTAAGCCATATGGTAGAGGATCCCTTGCCTTGTGGGTATGAGAAACTGGACATTTGGGACTCAAATAACTCACTGAACACAAGAAGGATGGAAAGGTCTCAACTCTGAACCACCTGCATCATGAAAATAAATATGAGGGGAAAAAAGTACCTAGGTAGCCCTTTTGTGCAACAGAACATTCTTGATTTAAAATAGAAGTGTCATTTTTAATGCCAGAACAGCCAACTCTTTAAAAATTTGGCTCTTAACGCTAGGTGAAAAATCTCAACATTTAAAAACCATCATACATCTTTTCAAACCTCAGAGACTGGAAGAGTGAGCCCAGTGGTTTCTAGAGAATTCATGTGGAGGGCACATACCCAGACTAAAAATTCCCATTTAGTAAAAGCCAATCAGCCACACTATTTAGTACACATCTAAAGCCAGTGGGGAGTCTGGGGACAGAGTTATAAAGGAAGGATTAACACAAAATCAAAATACTGATGCACTTACTCTGAGGTTCTGACATTTTTTGAGAGCACAGCATTTTTTATGAGCATTCAAGGTGAGATAAATTCAGTTTTACATCATAGAGAAGTTCACGAATATTCTAATGTGTATTTATTTGGGGGGGGGGGGATAGGGTACTAGGGATTGAACCCAGGGATGCTTTACTACTGAGCTACATCCCTAGAACTATTTTATTTTGAGGGAGGTCTTGCAAAGTTTTTGAGGTTTCTCACCAAGATGTCAAGGCTGGTCACAAACTTCTGATTCTCCTGCCTCAGTCTCCCAAGTTGCTGGGGTTACAGGCATGTGTCATCTCAGACCTTTACTATTATCTGAGATAACAACTTAATAAGAGCCCGAGGTTGCCTGGAACTTGTAATCTTCTTGCCTCAATTTCCTAGGTAGCCGCATTACAAGCATGCGCCACCACACCAGACACTACTATGCATTAACCACAGCCCAGTGCCACTTTGAGTTCTCACTGGCTCCCATGAGACAGCACATTGGTACCCCTCCTCCATACCCAACAGACAATACCTTGAAAGGCTCACAATTACCTGAAAGTGAGAGGCAAATGCAGCAGTTTTTGTTCGGGATGTGTGTTTTAAATTCTCAGCTCTTCAGACACAATGGATGCTCTAGAAAGTAAGATTGGCTTTGTCCCCCAAACTCACACAATTTAGATTTCCCGGAAGCCAAGTAGGAAACAAGTTTTCATCCCTTTTAGTTGTAGCCTTGGAGGCAATGCCTTGCAATTTAGCCAATTTCCCATAACCCTCTCGATTCACAGTGCAACTAAAAGGGGCAGAAATACCTTCTGTATTCTTTCCGTCTCCTTCACATCCTGCTTCCTTCTCCTTATGGCATCTACACCTCCTGTGAACTCCCAGCCAGAATAGGAACACGTGTGTCATTTCCTCTCTGCCTAAAATAGCTCTGAAAGCAGAAGCAGTCACGCAGCTTCCCTCGACTTTACTGAAGTCTTCAATACCACAGTCCAGGGCCTGTTTGTGCGACCCCTGTGGCATAATTTATGCAGGAAGTTAAAATACATGGGGGATTTTGAAAAATCCCCCAAATCAGGTATAATTTAATCAGCAATAGTGTCTGATGAAAGCTGCTTGATGGCTGTAAGCTTCAACACTGCATAGGTTTAAGGAAAAGGGGCTACGTGTGGGAATTATGCAGTCAACCAAAAACTAAGCATCAGATACATATCCACCTTCTTGAAACAAGAGGGGTGCACACGTATGACTTATGGCTTTTTTTTTTAATGAATGTTTTTCTTCATATGCAGTGCTGGGAATCGAACCCAGTGCATCACACAAGCCAGGCAAGTGCGCTACCACTGAGCCACAGCCTTAAAGAACATCTCTGGTTTATAAAACAGCAGGAAGTTCTGAGGACTCTGAAAGTGGAAAAGCAACTGTAATCAGAGCCACACTTGTGAGATACAGTAGTGTGAAGAACAGCGTACCCAAGAAAAACAGCTTTTTCAAACACACAGTTCAGACCCACACTTTGTCCTTTCCTTGCAAGTGAGAGTTTCTCAACCTCAACTCCATGGACATTTGGGGCCAGCTCCTCTGCTATGGTGGGGCACTGTCCTTCCTGTTGCAGATTAGCATCTCTGATCTCCTCCTACTAAGATGTCAACCAGCAGATGCCTCCCATTATTGTCAAGTGTCCTGTGTTTGTCACCAGGTCTTAAGCGTCTTCTCACAGGCATATTGGTCTTACCTAACTAGGCCTTACCTTAGATGTCATAATATGGTCAGTGCCAATCTTTTTTTTTTCCTTTAAATCAGGCTAGGATTGCTCCTAGGGCCTCATGCATGCGAGGGAATCACTCTACCACTGAGAAATATCCCCAACTCCTCTCCTCCTTTTTGAGTTATTTCCTCCCATTCTCATACAGATTCCGTCTCCAGAGACTGAGAAACCTTACAAACAACTTTATGTCCAGAAAGACTCTTTCAGGCTTCAAAAAGAAAATTAAGGGTCGGGGATCTTGCTCAGTGGTAGAGCGCTCATCTCCCATGCACAAGGCCCTGGGTTAGAGCCTCAGCACCGCCAAAAAGCAAGAAATCCTAAGGACAAAAAGAAAATGAAGATACTCAACAAAACCTTAGCACTTCAATGGAATTTTCCCCTTTGTTCCGTGGTGTTTTAAAGTCACTGACTCTCAGGATCACCTGCCTTGTGGGACAGCAAAACATTGACTACAAGTCAAGAGACCAGATGCAGTGACCTCATGCAAACCTTTTAACCTCCTTGATCCTCGGGGCCCAGGAGAGAAAATGAATTTGAACCATTTGATCCGAGAAGATATTTCCATTTCTCCAATTCACGATTTCTGTGAACCCTGAAAAAGGTCACAGCTACTTTCCCAATAAAAGGAGATAAAGAAAAAGATACACACATAGTCTTTCTACAAGAACACCGATGTAAGTCAGTGTCACGTTTTACCATTCCAATACCATGTACTAGAAAGTTCAACTGGGTTTGAGCCTTGGCAATGCCAATAAGACCTCAGATAGCTTCCTGAGCATCCACGCCTTCATCAGTAAAGTGGGAGAGGGGTGGTAATGTGAGAACAGCTGGGTTCTGCCCAGGACTCTCAATCTGGAACCTTCCACACATCTGAAGTCTGCTCCACTAAATGAAACTATCAGAGTCTCTTTTATAAAAATCATTCCAAACTTTGGGTCCAGGCCCAAAGAGCTGCCCGCAAGCCTATCTTAATATAATTATCTACCAATAAAGGCTGTGCAATAGGGTAGCCTCCAGCACATGTAGCTACTGAGCATGAACAGCTATTCTTAACTGGGATGCATATGGTACATGAAAAATGCAAATTGACCTTAAAGACTTGCAGCTGGGCACAGAGATGTGCGCCAATAATACCAACTACTAGGGAGGCCAGGCAGGAGGATCATGAATTAGAGGCCAGTCAGGGCAACATAGTGAGAGCCCCATCTCAACAAAAGAAATAACAAATTTTCAAGAAGATTAAATATGAAAAATGTAAATGTCATGTAATGTATAATGATCATGTCAAAATTACACTATTTACATATATTGAGTTAAACTATTAACATTAATTTTACCTATTTTTATTACTTCCAATGTGACCACTGGAAATTTTTAATATACGTAGCTTACATTACATTTCTATCAGACCATGCTGATATAACCCACCTTTCTTTTTAATCCCTTGCCTAATGTCATACTCCATTCCAACTAATTAAAAAACTTTAAAGAGATCCCATCAAGTTCCCATTTTATTTAATGGTGGAAAGCAGATTTTAAGTCCTCTGTACAAAGAGTATGTATCCGGGGGCTGGGATTGCGGCTCAGCAGTACAGGAATTGCCTCACACCTGCAAGGTCCTCGGTTCGATCCTCAGCACCACATTAACATAAATAAACAAAGTTTTTAAAAAAAAAAAAAAAAAAAAAACATTCTTTTTTAAAAAAGAATTTGTATCCGAATTGCAAAAAACTCATCCTAAGGCACAAGTCACTAGGGCTTTGACTCTCAAGACCCTTCCAGAATTTGATCTCCTGTGAGTCTGCAAATCTGCCAGGCATTTTCACTCTCTGGGTTTCATTTTCAGATATGCCAACAGAGTACAAGAGCCTAACAGGTAACCTGAGTAAGTGCCTGGGCTTACAAGTCAATCAGCTGGCGTGAATTTCAGCTCCACACTTACTGTCTGTTTGACCTTGGGCAAGTTACTTACCCTCTCATGATCTCTAGGACCTCACTGTAAAGTGATGATCATAATGGGACACAGCTCATGGAGGTGGGTGAAGCATAAATCATGGTGCCCAGATATGATCAGCATGCAAGAAATGCCATATGCATTTATCAACCTCCTTCAACAAAAAAACTCAAGAAATAGGATTTGTGCGACTTGAAACAAGTAGCCTAAGTGACAGCACTGGAAATATACAAGAGGTGATGCTTTTGAGGTGTGTGCACGCGCATGCATGCACGCATGCCCATACTGGAGATCAAGTCCAAAGCCACATATATGCTATGCAGGTTCTCGGCCATTGAACTGTAACCCCAGGCCCAAAAGGTCCATTCCCCCCGCCCACAGTAAACTGCCTGGGCTCTATTTGATCAAATGATAAAAAAGGCAAAAAGCAATGAGCAGCAAAAGATCTTAGGGATTATCCAACTTTTACAAATGAACTTGAATCACATGGATGACATTGTTCTAGGTGTTATGCACACTATTGTGTATAAAGCAGGTATTCCTAAAGTGAATCATCTACCCGTTCTCTGCTCTCCTTTTCCAAGAGTAGATGGCTCCCCACCAAGTCAGCACATGGGATGAAGATGGGCCACAAGGAAGCAGCTGCCTCTCATTTCTGACAGTTGTCCTTCTGTATCCATAGAGATTGGTTCCAGGAACCACCCAAGAATACCACTCTGGATGCTCAAGTCCCTTACGTAAATGGCATAGTATTTCCCTATGATCCACATACATCTCCCAGATATTTGAATCATCTCTAGATTGCCTATAACACAATGTATGTATGTATGTACAGTGTAAATAGTCATTATATGGTCTTGTTTAGGAAACACTGAAAAGGGAGAAAAGTCTGAACCTGTTCAGACTTTTACAGATGCCGATCCCCCCCCCCCAAAAAAAAATATTTCTATTCTTCAGTTGGTTGAATCCAAGGATGTGGAGCCTTCAAATACAGCAGCCCGATTATATCATACTGTCCTCTGGTCATACCCAAGCACAACTAAAATCTATCTCTGGGAGAAAAGAGAAAAGGACTAACTGTCTGAGCAAGCTGTTGGGCCCAGTTGCAGACACCAGCCTGCCATTGGGAATCTGGCTCTCCAACATGGCAGGAGTTGCAATCCCTTGCTGGGCATGCTAATAGAGAATTTAAGCCCATAAATTGCCAGCTAAGGCCAAATCTTTCACTTAAGAAATGCTTTCTTTCCATCTTTCCAACCACCTTCTCTCACTGAAAGAGAATGAGTAGGCTAAACCCCACTGCTTACAAGAATAAACAATCATCATAAAACCACCCAGGGCTACAGCAAGGGAAGACTTTTAATGAACCATATTTGGGGGTTAAGCTAAAATTCATAACCATACCATGAAATTCAATATGCTATAAAAACTTATGGTACACATTTAAATTTTACTTTGAAAAGAAAACCCTACTGATAACAGTTCAGGAGACATAGAAATTATATGAGCCTATAATAAGAAAATGTTAACAGAATAATTCAGTTCTCATGCCCTTTGGCTTTCTCAGAGATTTTTCTGAAGTAATCCTAAAATAAGAACCACGTTTCAGGCTTTATTCATTTTCTTAGATTTTAGTTCAGCTACAAAATAATCTTTTATGGTTCCCCTCAACCAAAATAAATAAATAACTTTTTAAATGGACTTCTCTCTACAGATAAAGATAAAACCTATTGAGATCACCATAGCTAGGCTGTCTCCAGCAGGGGATCTGGGGAGGCCTAGGACACAGCCATCTGGGCTATTCTTACAGTTCCCTGGGTGCTGAAGGTCAGGTAGGAGAGTTAGCAACTTACGAGAATGGCTGGGAACTCTCCTCAGGCAAAACTAAACTGATCCAAAGAATACCGCAAAGACGATTCTGCGAGACGGCGATGAGATTGTTACGGTCTCCAAGTCTTCAAAGTTTCCTACAGAGACAAATAGCTACTGCCAACACCATGTGCAGAGGAAGGATTGAACAGATGTGAAGAGCTCACCTTGGCCCGACCTGAGAGCAGATGACAACCCCAGCCACCCTGGCCCATCTGCTCTAGCCATTCTGGCTCCTCACCTGCCTGCTTCCCGGGTACAAAGCCACCTCCGTTCACTTTTGAGTGTTTTAAGGTGGTTCGGAGGTCAATTTCTGAGCAGAGGTCTGCCACAGCAGGCACAGACCCCTGTGATATAAACCTGAAGGGACCCAACCCTTCGCTAGGGTCTCACTCACAGATGCAGGCCTATGTGCTGCAAAATCCTCCTCCAGGGTGACCACTATATTCCACTGCAGGGAAAGGATAGAGACAGGAATGCCTTCAATGGAATGCTACTCTAGGGTACCCATACCCTCCTCTCATGCCACAGGGATTATGATTGGACTACCACCTCTGAGAACTTGACCTTATTTCTTGGCAGGCAACAAGGGCTGAAGAAATGTGAAATGCTTCTCAAGCAGCTCCATCAAGGCCTCTCTGGACTAGATAAAGATGACAGAAGGTACTTTTTGGAAGAGGGTGCCCTTTCTCACTAGCACCCATTCCTTTTCTCCTTTTAACACCCCCTTCCCAGGTTTTAGTAGGGCTTTTAATTAAGCAGCCAGAGACCACATTACTCAAACATTTGTTTTTGGCGGGGCGAGGTGGGAGGCGCTTGGGGATTAAACCCAAGGGCACTTTACTAGAGCTACATCACCAAGCCCTTATTTTGACACAAGGTTTTGCTAAACTGTTAAAGACCTTGCCAAGTTACTGAGGCTGGCCTCAAACTTGTTATCCCCTCCTTCCTCAGCCTCCTGAGGTGTGTGTCATGTGCCCAGCTTGTGGCCATTTTCCTACGTATGGTTCCCGAGCATAAGTAAAACATTCAAATTCTCCACTTCCTTAAAGAACAATTAGAAACCTACTGTCTTCTCCTCTTCTTCCTAGTTTAGAAAAGATCATAGTTGGACAGGCACATTTGGCTCAGAATAGAAGCCAGTGCTAATAATGGAAGAGCTGCCCAACCAGCCCTAGTTGATCACTTATGGACCCTCCACCGATTTCTTATGCCTCATTTAGACTATGGTATTTTGGATCTGTTACAACATCCACATCTGAGCTACACTAACACTTTTCCACAAAATGGACTTTCTAAATATTCAGCCAGAATATCTCAATTTTTTGCTGAATCAAAGAGTGTTCTATAAATATCAGCTGTTCCCTAGATAGGACATTTTCATAAGAAGGTGACAAGAAAGTAAGCCAAACTCCACTGGGCCAACAACCAGTGTCAGCCTCTCGTCTCCCAGAGGGGCACCAGCTTGAGGTCAGCCAGGAGCGTAAGCTCTTCTGTGGAGAGGCTCTGATATCCAGCTGCCAAGGGACATGACTGCCACATAAGAGCACCCTCTTGATGCTACAGAGCATGCTAAGCCCATGGCACAACCAGGGCAATCTATAATGACCTTCTTCCAAAACCAAAGGAAGCAGAATTAATAGTGCTCATCAGTAATGTTTACTGTGCACCTGCCACTTTCCAGGTACCTGTCAAGTACTTCACATGTACACAGGATGCATCTCCCTTATCTGAAAGGCCGAGAGCCAGAAGTATTTCAAATTCTGATTTTCCCCCCAGATTTTGGAATATTTGCATATACATGAGTTGTTTTGGGAATAGAACCCCAAGTCTAAATATAAAATTCATTTGTATTTCATAAACACCTTGCCCAAAGGTGATTTTATACAATATTTTTAGCATACTGCATTTTGACTGTGACCCAACACGTGGAGCCAGGTATGGAATTTCCCACCATGGCATCCAGACGGCACTCAAAAATCTCCAGGCTTTGGATTTCAGATTTTTCCGATTCAGGATGTTCAACCTACCAGGTATTTTAAAACATGCTACTTTGAAATAATTTTAGATTTACTGAAACTCTGCCAAAGTTGTACAGAGGTTTTCTGTACATTCTTTATGTAGCTTCTCCTAAGGTTCACATCTATGCCTAAATGAACAATTATCAAGAACCAGTAAACTTGCATGCATAGAATACTATGACCTGAATCAGGCCCTGTTTGAATTTCACCTGTTTACTCACTGAATTTTTTTCTGGTACTTCTGGTCCAGGATCCAAAACAGGATCCCATGTTGCATTTAACTCTCATGTCTTCTTTATCTCCTCTGATCTCATTTTATTTTCAAAAGGTTGTTTTCAAAACATCCCCAGTATTTCCAAGACTGAAGTTATATGTGCTTTTGGCAAGACTCACAGGGGTGATGTTTTGCTTCTCAATGCGTCACATTTGGTATGTCTCATTCTGGTGACACCAACCTTGGTCCCTTGGCAATGGTGGTATCTGCTGGGTTTCTCCACTGGAAAGTACTAATTTCTTTCTATAACAATTTTGTGTCCTGTTTCAAGATACCTTAAGACTATGCAAATACTTTCTCAGTCTGAAACCCACTGGTTTTAGCATATATCCGTATCTCTGAATACCACCACCATTACTATGATGTTTGCCCAGTGGTTTTCTGTTCCCCCCATTCCTCATGCATTTACCAACTGGAGCTTCTTCAAGAAGGAAGAACTAGTCCAGCTTCTCCCACCCCTTCCATATGCTTGTTTACTTGATTATGTCAGAATTAAATACCTGTATACAACTCATGTTAAGTATTACAACCCCGATTCTATCAACATAACAGATACTTAATCCTGATAACATTCTAGCATTATCTCCATTTTTCAAATTAGAAAAGGCAGAAAGGCTTAGAAACCCTACCTAGCAGAGATGCAAAGCCAGTCCAACTGACCTGCAAGTTCTTAATTAGCAAATGATGCAGCCTTTAAGAAACAGTGTAATCAATTAGGGAAAAAAAAAAGGTGATCCACCAACTAAGCAGGTATATAGTAGAAGAGAACCAAATACCTAAAGCTCCTTGATATAACAAGAATTAATTACCAACTTCCCACAGAAGAAACAATAAAGGTGGAGTTCCCTCCCCCATGGCAGACATGCATTACACCAGCACTTCCGTAGAACTAAGGGCAATTCTACCAACCTGCAAAGTGCTGACTGCCAACCACAATGAATAACATTAATTGTTTAAGCTTCATTGAGATCAGTAAACTACTTCAGAGAGGTCATTCAACTTCAATAAGTCTTCACTTTTCCAACTCCTAGGTCTGCCTTTGTCTGCAATTTATTTGGCCTCCGTAAACAATCAGAGGTCTCACTTTGTGCGCATGCTCAGTGGGAATGATTGGATTTCAATTCAAACAAGCTACACTCCCTCCAAGGGAGCAACCTACTGTTATGTTCTCAGGATCATGTTTGACTTTTCTGGTGTTCAACATCGTTGATGAAATTCATAATTATTATTTTAATGTAATAGATGTCCAGGATCATGATGTGTAATTCTCAGCTTTAAGACATATCTCTTGGTCACACTTCAAGTGAGTTGGCCTGGGATTGCAGGGTTTTTTTTTAGAAAATGAACTATGCATGTTATTTCATGCATGGTATTTCAGATTCTTCCTTTAGGATGAACCTTTAGAACAAAATCCATAATCTGCTAAGACGGTACAAATGTCAACCCTTTCTGGGGATCTGCAACAGTCTCTCCTCACACAAGGTCCTTGTGCTTATTACTGGAATTGCTCAGTGGTTCATGCAGAAGACGACTTTTATTTTGAGTTGAAAGAACACTAGTCAATGTAACTGTAAATTGCTTCGTATTTTGCATTCAACCTTCACCCAAGTGTGCAGTCATGCGTGTTATTATATAATTTGAAATGACTAATGAATGTGTTTTCTCTTCCATGCACACCCAACTAACAAATTGAGCCCTTTTGATCTTATAGGCAAGACATAAAGAGCAACAATCCAGATTAAATACCAAAGTATGTCCAAACGGCAAACAGGCACTAACTCCTGCAGTCTAAGACCCTGAATGCTAGGCTACTACACGCCACCTCAGGAGTTGTCTTCCTTTAACAAGATTCTCTTTGAGTTCCACGGGGTCCAGCAGCCTCTCTGCAGACCAACCAAAGGAAAGAACGGCTCCCCCACCCCAAGAGGATTTACGAGTTTGCAATCATGAGACTCCAGCAGCATTGAAATGTTCCCGAGAACACCCTAAGAGGTAGTCAGAGGGAGGAGATCTTCTGCGCCACACATGCATTTCTCCTTCAATTTCAAATAAGTCTAAGAAATGACATCATCATTATCTGCATTTCTGAAGATCTTCTCACTTGTAACTGAGGAGCTAACCTTCCCAATGTCACATAGCTAAAAATGGCAATCAGAAATTGGACTCCGGTGTTCTGAATGCTTAGCCTAAACCCATACCACCATTCTATCATTCACCTCTATCCAGTAATGATCTATCTCTGTCGTGGATGTGGAAAAGACCCCAACCCTTAGACCCTTGACCCTCCTAGGGTCTCCAAGCAGATATCCCACACCAACACCTCCAGGATTTGCCATTTTTCTATTTAACCAATGAATGTTTACAGAAAGACCTTCCTCACCCCCCCCCCACAACAAACTCTCTTCCTAAAGGACTGAAAAAGAACTCAAATGCATAAAGGAAGGAAATTCTGGATGGCCATTCTTTATTCTTTCAGCTTGGAGTCTGAAGTTGCAAGGGCTGCTCATTCCTTCAATACATTTATCAAGCATCTGCTAGGAGCCAGCAGAGTAAGTCCCCACTGCGTGGAGTTTCACATTCTAGTGTGGGACACAGGCAAGGAGCAGATAAACACAACCTACCAGCCAGGCAATAATGAAGTTGTCAGTGCCATCTTAAAAATGAAATAAGGCTGGAGACAGACGGGGCAGATGATGGGGCAGGCGTCATTAAGTACTCAGGGAAAGAGTTGAGAAGGAAGCATCAGGCAGAGGCCTGGAAGAGGAGGAAATGAGCCATGTGGAGTAATAATGAATACAAAAACCCTGGAGGGAGTCTCTTGGCAAGTGCCAGGAAGAGTGGGAAGTCTAGGTGTGGGAACCCAGGAAAGAGAGGTCTAGAGGGGAGGGCTGAGAAAGGAGGTTAGAGACAAAGCTAGGACCTGGTCATAGAGTGCCTACAGGCCACGCAAGAGAGTTGGAATCTAGTGTAGGTACCATGGATAGCCACTGACGCTTTCTAACTGCTGTGTGATCTGATGCCACCATTCGAAGATTCACGTTGGCCGTTAACTTGGCAAATACAGGGTTCAGCCAATGGCAGAAGCAGGGACAGTTAAAAGGAAAGACAGCAATGGTATGGAACAGAGCAACGGCGGTAGAGATGGTAAGACATAGTTTGGCCACATTTAGAGCCAAACTCCTCCGGGAAAATAGGACATAGGAAATTATTTCAGAGTTGGAAAAAATACTTGAAAAATTGAAATACAGATGCTGGGCCATGTATAATAAAGCATTAATAACTTTTGTTCATACAGACCACCACAGAGGATGGGGGTACTGCTGACAGAGTGAAGATGTCACAGTCCACATTTCCATCCTGATTTTATCAGCTGAGCGACTAGCTATGGTGACCCCTGAGTCTCACCCCAAACCCATCACCTGAAACCAGGTGTCATGCTTGTGAGAAAGTACGATTCCTTGTATTCACCAAGGCTAAAGTCCCATTTCTCTCTTGTCCCAGCAGGTCTGACGGGGGGGGGGGGTGAGAAAAGGGGGGTAAACACTCCACGGGGAAGCTGCCCTGCCCTGGGACAGCGCCAGGAGAGCTGGATGGCAGAGATCTTGTCAGGTACCATGTTTGGAGACTGTGGTACCAGAATGCAGCCAGTTGCCTTAGCAACAGTATCTCTATCCAAGGTGATAAATTACCCTGCTGTCTAACAAATTCAGTTCATTTCTTAAATAATCAGTGTACTGGAAGTAATTCGAGAACAAGCAAATGCCAACCAGTGGACTGAGAGGGCAAAAATCAATCACTAGGTTTGTTCCAAAACCTATAGCTGCGGATGACACTGGAGACCGGAACCTGGGAACAGAGGAAGCATGTGGAAGAGTTGAAGTATTCAAAACTTCAGATTATAGATGAAGGGGAAGGAAAAAAAAAAAGCAACAGAGACGCTTAAAAATTCCACATCCCTTTCTGACCATTTTAACTAAATTATACTACCACGCCACATACTACCACTAAATTCGCCACATTACACTATCATTCTCCCCACTTTACTTCTGGAGCCCAACATTTATTAATTTATGTTCCTGTCTGTTCCACTAGACTTTAAGCTTTTTTGCCTCCAAAGGCTTTGCCTGCTCCATTTCCCACCGTACCCCCAGAACTGGAATCCCGCCCAGAACACTGTAGGCCTGAAATAATATTTATCAAGTGAATAAATTATTCTCTTCTGGCTTCCTAAGAACTATTAATCATGAAATGTATGTAATGCATCCACACACACACACACACACATATACGTGGCCATGTCAGATGGAGATATGAGAAGCATTTCCAGGAAAAAGAGGGCTAGGAATGATTGCAACCACCACTTATTTAAACGTACTTTGGACAAGCCAATCACACCATTATGAGAAGAAATCTGATTTTAAAAAAAGAGGCAAAATGATCACTATTTGTAATAAATCAAGATTGCATATCTGAAACCCCCCAAAAGAGAGAAATGACAATAGAATATATTTGAAGGAATAAACTAAGCCACCCAATCAAGAATATAGAATGGATAAAGTCTTTTTCAAAAGCAACAAAAGGGACAAATATTTATTTAAAGGAACATGTAGATCCAAAGCTTTAAAATGTTCCCGAGGGACACAAACCGAACACTCCAATTGAAGGATACAAAGCCATGCCTCTCATTCTTGGGAAGGCTATCAGTCAGATACCAATTTTTAAAAGGAACATTTAAATTTAATGCAGTCCTGACAAAAATGCCAACAGGGGAATGGCAGCCAGGGTGTTTGTAAGAACCAAGTGAGCCGACTGTACAGTTCTGACAGAAAAACAACCATCCAGGAGTGAAGAGAGCACCGTGTGATGCAGGTCAGTGAGGGTGTGCTGCTCCATCAGACATGGATGGAGAGCATCTAAAGTGACAATAAAATTCTACTTCTAGCCATAAATAGGACAAAGAATCACAAGAAAGATCAAGAGA
Organism: Marmota monax; assembly: GCF_021218885.2. Taxonomy (NCBI): domain Eukaryota; kingdom Metazoa; phylum Chordata; class Mammalia; order Rodentia; family Sciuridae; genus Marmota; species Marmota monax. The sequence goes on from NW_026695228.1 coordinate 6,234,987, forward strand.
TAAACTAAATACTACACGGAGTACCTGGGTTTAAGAGGTCGCTGAAAGTTGGATCTGGAGTGTGCCCCAAAGGCAGGCTATTCCCCAGAGTTGCACAGGAGAGGTGGGAGAAATAAGAGGCGAGGCCTACTGGGGGGTAATTGGGGGGCATGTCCTTAAAGGTGATTGTGGTCCTCTTCCACATCTGGGCCATGATGTGGACAGTTTTGCTTCCTCCCAAGTTCTGGCCATGATGTGCTGCCCCAAAAACCAGAGGTGTGAAAACAATAGGTGTGTGTGCCATCAGACTGAAACCGCCCAAACTGAGCCAAGAACAAACCTTCTCTCTTTATAAGTTGAGTATCTCGGGTAATAGTTACAGTAACAGAAAGCTGACCAACAGTGGTATTAACACATTGGCAGGAAAAGAAACTATTCAATGTTTTTGGAAAACAAGATGCCTGCATTTACAGCAAATAAATCCCCACACAAAAAATTCAATATCAAAATAAAACTGCCCTTTTAAATACGAAGTGACACCTTACCTAAAATAATTGAACAAGAATTATGAGATATCAGTTTCTCCCTAGCAGTTTTAGTCAGCTTTTTCACAGCTATGACTAAGTGACCCAACCAGAACAACTATAAAGGAAGAGTTTGAGGGCTCACTTTCAGGGGTCTCAATCCATAGACAGCTGGCTCCATTCCTCAGGACTCCAGGTGAGACAGGAACAACATAGCAGAAGGTAGCAGAGGGAAGCAGCTCACATGGCAATCAGAAAGCAGAGAGAAACTCCACTCAGCAGATACAGATATATACCCAAAGCCATGCTCCAATTCCCACCTCCTCCAGCCACACCCTACCACCTCAAGTTAACAGTTAATCCCCATCAGGAGATTAATTCACTCATTGGGTTAAAGACTCTCACAACCCAATCTTTTTCCTCTGAAACTCTTGCATTGTTTCATACATGAGCTTTTGGGGGACAAATCACATCCAAACCATAACACTAGCCAATTGGCAAGTCCCCAAGGACTGTCACTCCAACTTCACGGGGGTGGTTAACACTGGTCCCAACAAGCAATTGTCTGTGATCCCAAGGATTCCCCCCTTGCTTTCATTAACACAAGAACACGAGTGTTCCCTATAGCATCATAAGAGCCAAAATCTAGAAATGCCCTATATGGTTTATCAAGAGTGTCAAGAATTGCCAGGTCAATTAGGATGAGAAGCCAACTAGAAAGTAATGAGCAAGACTTACATTACTTACCACAATGGTATAAATCAGGGACAAAGCAGAGAAAAGGTACCAGCTCCCCCAGCAAAGATCAGATGTGTCAGTATAGATGGAAATGCAGGGGAGTCCCTCAATGAGGGAGCAGGAAACAGTACTCAGGACAAAGTGAGGGCCTTCAAGCCCCTCTTCACAGGGAGGGCTTAGTAGAGATGCCTAGGAAGAATGAGGGCCCTTTGATAAGGAGGCCCTACCTGGCAAGGAACTCTGTACACAAAACCAGCTTAGTGCCTGGTTAACTTCCCCCAGCCAGGACTGAGCACCTTTCCCTACCACCAATTCTGACTCTTGAATCAATATTTGCCAAGTGGTTTAATGCAACTATCCTATTTCAAAACTGGTCTATAAGTTTTTAGAATCTGTTATACAATAGGTGACAAATGATTTCCCCCATAGCCTGTCAGGAGGACAATTATTTTTATGTTAGATATAAAAATGTGCATGAAAATGATACAAACTATTTTCCTTTCAAAATATAGCACAGAAGTTTGTTCACTTTTAAGATTCTTATTTCATCCCTACTAAACCACCAGTATAAATCACCTTCTATGAATTTAACATTGGAATCTCTCCAATATAAGGAAGAAATATGAGGAATTGCTCCAAAAATATAGGGTGTTTTTTTTTTTTTTGGTTTTTTTTGAAGATTTCTCTTGCATTGGGGAGAATAATCAAAACATGCAAGTAGCTAGAAAGAGTAGTTGTCTTAAAAAAAACCCTATAATGTGGGGCTGGGGTTGTGGCTCAGTGGTAGAGCGCTTGCCTCACATGCATGGGGCACTGGGTTTGATCCTTAGCACCACATAAATAAATAAAATAAAGGTATTGTGTCCATTTACAACTAAAAAAAAAAAACCCTATAATGTCCTTTTCACTGTGAAATCAAGTTCTAACTTGAAGTCAAGACCAAAGCATCTTTGAGCTAGTGACCCAGCCTGATGCCTTTATTTCACAGATGGGAACAAAGGTCGAAGGACTTGCCCAAGGTTCACACAGTAGTTCGTAGGCCCGGGACACAGACCCGATTCCTCACATGGGTCTCAACCAGCCTTGTAAGCCATGCTACGTTTTTCTTTTTTGTAGTGGAGATTAAACCTAGGGGTGCTTAACCACTGAGCCACATCCCCAGCCCTTTTTATATTTTTAGAGAGGGTCATGCCAAGTTGCTGAGGTTAGCTATGAACTTGCATTCATCCTGCCTCAGCCTCCCAAGCCTCTGGGATTAGAGGCATGCACCACTGCATCCAGCACAACCCATACTAGTTCATTTATTATCTCATGCACTAGAGAAATTTTTTTCTTCTATAAAACTGCACATGCAACGAAGTATTGAATGTTACGTGAAAACCTTAGAAATTTCTGTTGTTGCCTTTAACACCAACCAGAGCCTTGAAATTACACATAAAGAAATCTGTGGCACATGCTATGATCACTGTTCCTGCCCTAATACTATCTAGCAATTGAGGCAAAATAGGGCAAGGGAGGAGACAGAGTGCAGGTACATATGGCTTTTGTGCACTTGGTTCAGAGTCAGGGCTCCAGGGTGGACCTCCCGAGGCTCCAGCTCTAGCACAGCTACTTCTGCTGGCATGAACCTGGACATGTGGCTTGGCCCCACTAAGCTTCAAGGTCCTTGTGTGTTCAATGGGAAAGAAACCTACCTCACAGTATATACAGACACGTTAGCATTTAGTACACCTGAGCTTTTCTTCAGTTGCACATCTATATACCAAATCTACCATGCAAACCAAGAATCCAGACACAGCAAGCGCACACACACACACTGGGTCTTTGTCACCACCCACAGCTTAAATAATAAGCTGAAGCCTGAGTCTCTGTTCAAGTATCTGGTCCCATCCACCAACCTATCCTCAAAGCCTCTCTTGGTTTAGAGCAAAGGTTAGAAGGCAGACACCCCCAGCCCACTCAATGTAACCCTATTTGTAAATAGCATCTTTGCAGATATGTTAGTTAAGATGAAGTTATTTGAGGTCAGCACGGCCCTAAATCCAATAACTGGGGGCCTTACTAGAACAGGGACAGACACCCAAGGAGAAGCCAGAAATTGGGGTGAGGCACCAAAGATTGCCAGAAATCACTAGCAGCTAGGGGAGAGACTTGGAATACATCATGCTCTGAGCTTGTAGAAGGAACCAACCTTGCCACCCCTTTGATTTTACTAGACTACAGAACTATGCAAATAGATTTCCATTGTTTAAGGCACTCAGTTCATTGTTGTGGCAATGCCAGCAGACTCTCATAGTCTCAAAACCTGGAAGAAAAAGATCAAGGAAGGGACACAGGACCATTCATGCTATACTGGTACACATAAAAACTCAAAAATGGCTTATTACAGGTATTTTCAAAACTCCTTTGATACTGTTCCCATTGAGGGATAGGGCCTCTGTCCCTCCCCCGCCCCCCGGAATCTTGGCAGATTCTGTATGAACCATAAAATACAGCCGAAGTTGACAATATGCTAGTTTCCTGACCCAGGTTTTAAGATACTAGCAACTATGTGTTCTATTCCAGAACACTTGTTCCTGGGGTCCTGAGCTACCACATAAGAAATCTGAGAGCTACCGCACTAGAGTAGTCTGTGTGGAGGCCCTGAGACTATAGGCAGACAGGGAGACACCCTCAACTCTGGCTGTGCCTGCCTTCAGGAATCCCCCAGAACCCATGGGGCAGAGACAGGGGCTCCTGCACCCCTACCCCAATTGCTGATTCCTAAGCAAAATAAAAATTGTTGCAGTTTTAAGCTGACATGTTTGGGGGTGTTATGTTATGCATGATAATCAGGACAGTTTTTGATGCTCAACTTCTAATACTAAAGTAGAAGCAGAAGCTGTTACACCTTAAAAAGACTAGAAAAAAATTCAGATCAAAGCAATAAGAAATGATTACAGCCCTGACAGGGCAACTTGGAGAGGTGGCTAGTTATGAAAACTGTTGTATTTAACATGCAGTCTTATCATACTTCAGCATTTGCTGGAGGTCGGGGAGGGGGAATCACCAGAGTACCCTATTCTGCTGAAAACAGAACATGACAACTGGGTTTCAAAATAAAAAATCTGTCATATCTTGAAAAAACATAACACTGGGAAAAAACATAACACCCTCTGCAGACATCACCCAGATTAAGATTACAGAACAAAAGGACCAAGGGTGGCTTGTGTGCCACAGGATGAGGTTCACCAACTTCTCTCCTAGTCCACTCCCTCGACATCCAACAGTTATTACATTGAGGCCTCAGAACTTGTGAATAAAAGCTCCTTGTATTCAATCAACACATGAGGTAAAAACAGGCAGAATAATCTTCCGTGTTATTGCAATACAAAATAACTTTCCACTTAGCTCCTGAGTACAAGCTTCAAAGGCAACTGAACTACGAGTTTTCTGTAAGCAACCCTGAGGAAGAAGGGTTTGGAAGGCACAGATTCAGTGTGCTCTGGATGCTGAGTCCTAATAGGGGGACTCTTCAGGATCCTGGTGACTTGTAGAGCCCAGAGCATACAGGTCCACATAGAAGGTCAGTCTACACGGTGGGCTCACCCTCTAGTGAATTCCTATTGCCATTCCTATCACCAGTGAACCACACAACTGTCATGTTCGTCACCTAGATTATCAGGTCCATGGACAAAAGCCAGGTTATATGCATCATTCCATTCTCCATATTAGACCAGCTCTGGACCCACCCATGAGCACACAGTAGCCATGTATGGTAGGACTGGTGATAAACTCCCTGAGCTTTCCAGAAATGAGCCGAGGGGACCTCAAGGAATAGACATGGACAGTAAGACTACAAGGAGAAGAAAAGTTCAGGGTGCTTGGGAAGGTTAGTTCACTAGTGTCAACATGGCTGAGCCATGATGCTCAGATATTTGGTCACACATTCCGGATGTTATTGGGAGGGTGTTTCTTAGATGATATTAATATTTAAATTGGTGGACCCTGAGTAAAGCAGATGGCCCTCCATAATTTGAATGGGTCTTATCAGTTAAGGCCTAAGCAGAACAAGACTGACCTTCAAGTAAGAAAATTTTTTCCAGCAGGTACCTTCACACTTGAACTACAGCATAGACTGCCAGATCAGCTGGTAGATTTTCTACTTGCCAACTTCCATAATTAGGCGAACCAATTCCTTAAACCAACCAGTCACTCTGTATGTACACGTATCCTTACTGGTTCCATTTCTCTGGAGAATCCTAACTAATGCAACTCCATAGCAACTCTCACAACTTCATACGATGACTAGAAGACACCAGTTTGTGACTTGGTTGCTTACACTCTGTTGGCATCAATTTCACCTCTTGGCCTCTGCCTAGTTCCCATTCATACTCCCCAAAGGGGCAGTCAATCTCACTTCAAGCACATGGCCCTCCTCAGAGTTCTAAGATCACCTCAAATCCAGCAGCTGGCCTGGAACACTATGTAGAGACATCTGGTTTGATCAGCTGTGGTCAGGTTGGTGGAGTCACAAGAACAAAACTCAATAAACTGGTCATAATTAGCTACTTGAGCCTCCCTCTCCTCTTTTAGTCACTAGTGGCCAGGGCAGGAAGTGCTCAGACTGCCAGAGGTTGCTAGCAGGCCCTCTCAGGTATAAATCACGACCCTGTACATACGGGCCAATTAACCGAAACTCCCATGTTTTGCAGAGTACACAGCACTTGGGATTGGACAGCCCTTGTGTTCAGGGAAGGACAGAGTCTGCAACTGGGAGATTGGCTCCTCCATTCAACTAGTGTTAGAGGCTGGGAAGGCTCCACAAAGAGGTGGAGGCTGGAGAGAAAGAGGATTGCTGGAGGCTGCCCCTGGGTACCACATCCCCTTCTCTGCCTGTCCAGCAGGAGAAGTCAGAAGGTAGATTGCAGCAGCTTTGGGGCCTTTCCATTCTTTTAGGCAGCAACCTGGCATGTTTGGAAATCTGTAAAGACCTGCACCTACTTTTGCCACCCTCTGACAGCCACTTTTACTCCCATCATCCGTCAACATGAAAAGCCAGCTGGATATTTCCACTTACCATACATGTGACATGACTTGGCCAAGGACAGGAACTGAGATTACTGGTCTGAATGCTATAAAAGCTGCCATGTTCTGGTGACTTGCTCAAGTAAATAAATTCATTAAGACTTCACTGGGGTATGACATGTACCAGGCGGCAGGAGGAAGGGTACAGAGATCAAGTGCATCAGACAACACTTTCAGGAGAACAAGGCAGCCCTGGTCCTGAAAACTGCCACCACTCTAGTCCCCACCTCTGATGTGACAGTAGTATCTGGTCATCTACATGGACTGAGGGGTCCAAGTCCCGCAACCATTTGGCCAGGATCAACCACCTCATGTGTTTGACTCTCATTTTGATGTCTCTTGGCCTTAACTTAGCAAAGCTATAATCCCCATGTACTTGAACATGACCCTAGATGCTTCTGCCAGAGATTTTGGAGATACAATTCAAATTAGAAATCAACTGACTTTAAATAAGGGAGATTACCTTGACAGTCTGTGTGGGCCTAGTTCACTGACGGCTGTAAGTACAGAGCCGAGGCTTCCTGGAGATTGTGTCTGTAGATAATACCACTATGGCTGCCCAATAGGTTCTAGAACCATCTTGGACAGTCCCACAACTGGGTAAACCAATTCCCTGCAGTAAGATTCTTGTTGTGCAGCCTTTCCTTAGCCACAAGGCTACATCCCAAAACCCCCAGTGGATGCCTGAAACTGGAAAGAACCGAATTCCATGTTTTTTCCTGTAGTCTCTGTAGCATACAGTACTAGTGCCATGGTCAACCTGAGTTCCCAAGTTTTATGACCTGGTGCCTACGTTGTGTCATTACTCTTGCATTTGGGGTCATTATTAAAATGAGAGTTGCTTGAACATAAGAGCTGCAGTACCTCAACAGTCGATCTGCTAACGGGGATAGCCTACTAGGCAGCTATCATTCACAGTATGGATACACCAGACAAAGGGATGATTCACATCCCTGGTGCACATTTTACAACATTCATATTTCTGGAATTTTCCATTTAATGTTTTCAGATTATAGTCAAACTCAACATGGGAACTGCAAAAAAGTCAAGTTGTGGGCAGGGAGTTAGGCTGAACCCTGCTGATATACTTCTCTTTGCCTCAGCCTCTTTATTCCTCAGTTTTTCATCTATAAGATGGGAACAATGAGAGGACCCATCAAGGCTGACTTGATGATAATGCAGGTAAAACCACTGGGCCAAGATCCTGACACACAGTAAGATCCCAACAATAAGAAACAGCTTTGCTCACGTTATAGAGGCTATGAACACTGATTATTTAGCCAGCTCTTTCACCATTGAGACCAAAATACCAAAGAAGGAAAAGTATTTGGGGCTCACGGTTTCTGATGTCTCGTCCAAGGACAGCCAACTCCACTGCTATGGGCCCGAAGTGAAGCAAAATATCATGGCAAAGGGATGTGGCAGAGGAAAGCAGGTCAGGGCATGACAATCAGGAAGCAGAGAGACTAAGCTTGGTTCACCAGGGACATACATATTATATATACACACACATCCCAATGCATGTCCAACTGCTCCAGCATCGTTTTCTGACAACACTATCTTTCCTCCAGGGAGATGAATTTGCACATTTCCCCAAAAATCAATTAGAAATTTTTATGGATGTACTTCTGGGTTCCCCATTCTGCTCCATTTATCTTCCATTAGTACCACATGATTACAATTACTGTAATTATAAAATGCATCTTGAAATTGGGTAGACTAATTCCTCTTATTTTGCCCCACCCATCCACCCCCAAACTAGCTATTCTAGTTCTTTTATCTTTCCATATATATTTCATAATCTTGTCTATATGTACAAGAAGATTTCTTGGAGTTTGGAACATTGAGTTAAAACTGTATAAGATAGAGAATTGACTTTCCTATGATGCTGAGTTTTTCAATTCATGAAAAACACTAGGTTGATTTATTTAAGTCTTTGATGTATTTCATCAGAATCTTGTAGTTTCCAGCATGTACACCAGGTGTATGTTTTGTTAGTTGCTTAAGTTTATGATTTTCATTGGAATAAAATGTAAAGGTGAAAATATATATCCCAAAGGCATGCCCCCAGTGTTCCACCTCCTCTAGCCACACCCTACCCGCATAGTTACCACACAGTTAATTTCCATCAGTAGACTGGGTTATGAGAGCCTTAATTAGCACAATCATTTCACCTTTAAACTTTCTTGCATTGTCTCATTCCTGTACTATTAAGATTTAGATATGTAGGTGTCACCCTAACACTAAAGGAGCCATGACTTTGAGAAAGGAGCTGATAGATTAGTGGGGAAATGGGAATATAGCTCAGTTGGTAGAGTGCCTACCTCACATGCACACAGCCCTGGGTTCAATCCTCAGCACCACCACCAAAAGAAAAAAAAAACCCACACATACCAGAGGTATTTGCTAAACAGGTAGACTTGAAGCATACCTAGGACTGAGAGAACACACCTAGGCATGCTGGGGCTGAAGTGGAAGGTAGCCACCATTTGTGTATCATACAGCTGTGTATCAAAACAGTGCTGTTTTGGGGCCATAACTCACAAGTATATGCATCAAGGTTAGAAACTCCTTCCTTACAAAGACTTTCAACCAAGTCTTCAGAGAAGTGTTTCCCAATGGTTACGATTCTCTTTGGGAAATCACTCAAGTTTTTAATTGAGCACCTAACTATATGATATAGTGCTATACTAAGGGCAGGAAAATAAATAGGTTAAAAAAAGAAAAACTTTCAACATCTAACTCTTCTTCCTCCACCTAAACAAGTAAATACATAATTTCTAAACATTACAAAATAGAAGAAAAAAGCCTAGTCAGAATAAACAGGATTAGAAAAGAACTTTTGGGAAATAAGGGATAAAAGTGGGAAAAGAATTTGCATTACAGCCAGCTTAGATAAAGAAAAGAACACTCAGTGAGTAGAAACTTATGGACATCTTTGGTGTTCTGCAAGAGGCAGTTACTTTTGTGATTGAGCATGCACTTGGCCACCTCCACCTCCCACATCCCACCCAGCCTTCCCCACAAGCAGGATGAGGGCCTCCTCCCAGGACAGCAGCTCAAGAGAAGAGGGACAAAGGAAGCCATTATCTCAGTGTTGTCTTTTGTTCACCTGATATACTGTTGGTTAACGCCAAAGTCAATGGCCCTCAAATTGTGCTCTCAGGATCCCAAGCTGTTCTGCAGATTGTATAGCTATTTGTTTCACATTTTACAGATGCAAAGGATTGCAATGGGGGTCATAAATCCTCACTATTCCAGCCAACTTGTTTCATGATCAATAAATGCCCATTTTGTTTTCTAAAGTAATAAAATGCCACTTTTACCCGTTTTGACATTGTAAGGATCTGTGATATTTTTATTTGAAAATAACACTCCTTTAAAAACATTTGGAGAAGATCATCTTTAACTATCTCCACATCACAATTTTTGAAAACTGAAGTCTGGAGCCAACATACACCAAGAGATGGCAAATTGCTACCAGGAATACATGCTATTGTTACTTGTTATCAATTATTCAAAAAAGTGAATGGGAGGATTAATTCTGGGCATTTTTAAGAAGTCATCACTGTTTGCACAAAGGATAAATGCACTTGCTATACTAAATGTGGTTTCCCTGGTGATGGGGTGGTCTGTATTCAATGCCACCAGTGCAGATCACTACCTTAAAATTGATCACCTAATAAAATTCATTAGGGAGGTAGTTTACAGTTACTGCTTCCATAGCAGAGGCTGTCCATGAATCAAAGTTTCTGATCAGACATTTACTATGGCTGTGTGTGAACCATGATCCAATCAGACCATCCTGAGTCAATATCCATTTATAAAGATGGCTACTTAATTAAAGGATCTTCCCTGTGTATGTGTATCAAGTAAATATGACATTGCAATTACATGAAGAAACATAAATTCACATAGCTGGAGCCACATAAACACATCTCCTCCATAAATTAGTCTCCATAAAAGGTTTGTTTAAAACCACATTAAAATTATATTACCCTAACACAGTTTCCCTACCCAGTATAAACCAGTAGAACCGACAGCTCTTTCTTCCATAGTATGTGTGCCTGGAAGCAAAATATATAAGAATTCTAAGAAGTTTAAAACAACTCTAATTTGCCAATAAATCATCAGAAGCTTAATTAAATCCAGATTTATGCGCTGCACACACTCATTTCCATTCAACAGCACGACCTTTTCTCCCATCAAGCTACAAAAATCCAAAGTCTCCCTACTGAATTAAGTGTGATTTTTTTTTAAAGTCTCAAATGTCACAACTAAAAAAAGTCCTTAGTGTACACACTCACATACATGCACATGCACATGTTTGGGTTATAATTTTTCAGAAAGCAAACAATTTCATGAAAATTACACTGTCCTTGTATCAATTGAACTTGTATCTATTTAAATGTGAGCTACACGAAAAACCTGTCATGAGGATTAGAAATTTAAAAGTCAAAATGCCAAAAAAAAGATACAGCGAATGTCATACATTTCCATCATCACATGCTTAAATAGTTGGAGTCAAATTCGTTTTTTAAAAAATAGATTCTTTTTATACACCAATTCCATGGTGCACACAGAGGTTCATGCCAATATCACTTTTGTCCCTGGTCACACAGTCATCTGGCTGTACAGTCAGTCACCAATGCTACCAGATAAGACCGAATGAACCCGACAACCCTCAAAAGCATCGCCAGGTTGCTTCTCTTACAGTTCATTCAGTTACGTGAGCAGTTCTAAAGTGCCTCCATATTCCATTTTTAAAATGCTCCAACAGCTACAGAATGGACCCTTAGATTAATCTGTTCAACCAGCATGTCTAGCAATCATGCTGGGGCTCGAAGAAGAAAGGATAGATGTGGCCTTTAACAAAAAACTCCAGTGGCTGGCACAAAGAAGGTGCTCAATTAATACCTGCAGAATGGATGCAGGGGTGCATGAGTGAGCAAGTTCACACTCTAGGGCAGTGCTATCCAAGAGAAATAAAGCAAGCCAAACATGAGACATGTACACAACTTAGTTTTTTAGTTGCACGATTTAAAAAAGGTAGAAAGAGATGCCATGATTTTTAATTTTCATTAACTGAACAAATCACTTCCACATTATCAGTGGAAATACTAAGGTTGTTAAAAATGTTAACATTTTACCCTGTTTTACACTAACTTTTTAAAATTTAGTGTGCTTTTTATATTTAGAGCATAGCTTCATTCGGACTATTCACATTTCAAGAACTCATTGGCCCCATGTAACTGGTGGTTACTCTTAGTGGAAAATAAAGAAATGGAACATTTCTATCATGACAAGGTTCCACTTGGGGTGTATCCCACTGGGTAGTAAAGGACACACAGAATTAAGGAGGAGCATGGAGACCAGGGAAGCCTCAGAGTGTACAAACTACAAAAGGCCCCCTTTGCAGAATAAGGGGCTTGACCTTTATCCTGGTGACAACAGGGAATCAAGAAGATGTTGATAGAAGATGCTTTCACACACTTAGGAAGTTGGTTTCCTGGAAACAGTAAAGAATGAAATAGAAGGGAGACTGGCAATGGCCATGAAGATGTTAGACTGAGAGATATTTCTGAAGTCAGAATCAGGAGTAACCAGTGCTTTGAGAACAGATCTGTACATCAGGACCAGTCTCCGATGAACTGTCTTCTAGTGCAGGATGATATATATAAAATAGAAATGCAGTTTGAATAATTTAAATTTTATGAAAAATAACAACGTGTGACCCTTTATTCTGAGATTATATGCCTTCGAGGAGGGGCATTTATGAAACAGTGATAGTCATATCACCGCTTTTAAAAATATTCTTGCTGCATAACTTTGTAACACTTTGTGGTTTCCCAGATCTAGTTTACAAGGTAAGATCCAAACTTTGAGGAACTGCTGTTTTACCTGGAGATTTTTTAAATGGACATAGGATCTCTCATGTGTAGATTACTCTGCATATTCATTGTTTCATGTGTTCTTGTCCATGTAGTAGCACCACTGACATGACGTCTTAAATTGCTATGGTTATTATCTTACGTTGTTGTTTACATAGTCATTCCTATAATATATTGAATTGGACCTATGACCTTGTAAGAGGGTTATCAAAATTCTTATATTTAATTCCATAGTTTCCACAAGAGACTGTTCCAATAGGGACTATATGGGCGAATGGCAATGCAGTTTTCTGTTTGGCTTTTATTATACATCACTAAATTGTCGTGATGTATGATACTGCCAACATTTCTGAACAAACCAACCAATAATAGGCTATAATTAACTCTCAACTTCATCAACAATGTTCTTAGCTTTTGTTTCTCAAATGCTATGAGGACGTACAGACTCCTCACGAAATTGAATCCCTTGAACTCCTCTCAACTGCCTCCTATGAGGACTTTGGGTTCTGACCTTTGGTATCTCAATTCTTCATATTTTAGACAGTAACCACTTTATCTTTTAAGCTGTCCCATTATTTTCAGCCATGCTGTGGCATTCCATTTAATATTTATTCTATTGCCTTTGGTTGGGCTATTTTTCTTTTATTCTCCTGATCTTCAGGCACATTTGTCTTGTATATGATGACTTTCTCCATTGCTTCAGTGGTCATAAGTTTATCTTCCCTATACAGCTGGGTTAAAAATGCTATTCCATTTTCTTCTAGTTATATTGTAGATAAACACAGTGGAACTTAATTTCAGAGTATGAAGACCTTTTAATAAGTGCAGGACTTTCTGATCGGGGTGAGATTTGCTCAGGTTATTCCCAAGGTGGATCTGGCCATCTCATAAAATGATAGCTACCCTTCTCCAATGTGGGATCACAATGGACATGATAACCAAGAACCAGAACCTTCAACTCCTTGTATGGGAGCTCAGCACCCTAAAGTTCTCTTGACTGCCAATACTTACATCTCAAAAAGTCTCCCCTAAAATTTTCAGCAAGAAAGGTCATCAATACATAAAAGCAATCTGAAGACACATACTGTCACCCAAAGGTGCAAAAACCAATTGCTACGAAGTCACTTATTTTTTAAATAATTCCATGAGAAGCTTCAATATGACCCCCATAGGCAGAAAGAGCAAAAACAATGCAAAAGAAAAAAAGCAGTATATACATAATCATTTATGAAATTTAGATCACAGCATAGAGATAATTTTTTACATACCTATAAATGTAGCAAAAAAAAAATTCAGAGGTAAATTCACGTAAAGGTGACAGTAGTTTCCTATAGGGAGGTAAGCTTATAGGCAACTTTTACTTTTGTCCTTTACATCTCTTTTTACAATATAGACTTATACTATATACCTCACAAAGCAAAGGTATAACCATTATAAGATAATTAAACATATTTATACACATGCGCAAATACCTTCTTTTAAAAACTTGACTTTTTAAATGGAGATAGAGAAGATTGGGCTGTATATTAAACAGTAAAGTGCCCCCAATTTTTTTTAGGCCTCAGCTTACAGATCAGCATAATCACAGACTAGAGAATGTAAAGAATCCCTCATATCTAATAAATATATATATTTGAAAGTTCATGTTAAGATTATGATCAAAAGACTTGTAAAAGAAACTTCAATGAGGTATGCATAAAAAAGTTCAATTGTGTAAAAAGATAAATACTGATGCATTCACCGGCAATGATAAAATGATACATTTAGTCTTTCTTTAAAATTCTCTGGCCAAAAAATATGAAAAAATAAAAACAAAGTTGAAACTGAAGTTGGGCGATTTGAAATTTTTCCACTAATTTTCCTTAACTGTTTTTGAAAAGGTGCTGTGGAAAAAAAAAAAAAAAAAACACTCATGGGTACAATCATTCATATCAAGAAAAAAAAAAACCTTTAATGTGTGTCTCCAGACTTGATTCAGAAGATTTTTTTTATTTCCTACCCTGGGCCAGAATCGGGCCAAGACAGCCAGCCGTCAGAGCATTGCCTGGCTCATGTCATTTTAAAAAAACAGAACAGTGAGGAGGAAAGATACAAAGTACATTTTATGCACATATGAAAATGTCACACATGACCCCCTTTTGGACAATTAATATGGATTAATAATTAAACAGTTTTAGAGATACGCTGCTGACTCAGGCAACAGCCAGACCCTGGTCTGAGATCCCATTCTCCTGTGAGATATAGAGGGAGGCTCCACTACCTTCTATAAGGTGACAACAAGCTGCCAGGGCCCAAGTAAGCTGTGGGGCAAAAAGCCTCCATACTCTAGAGTTGGGACCAACATCATTTTAGATGGTCTGTTCTCCACAATGGTTGCAAAGGAATGTATGAATATTATGGATCTGGTATCCCCAAACTGATGACTTCCAGAATTTCACAAGTAAAAAGAAAAGACAATCTCATGTTGCTTTTATAAAGCAGTTAAAGAGCTTCGTGGGTAAATCACAAGATATCCTCCCATTCCCCTCCCACCCAGAGGCTGGTAAAGCCAGCTTTGTTTTACAGAAGCAGAAACTGAGGTTCAGATCTATTAAAAGACTTGCTCTTAAATGACAGTCTTCTGACTTTAAGGACAGTGTTCTCTTCACCATCCAACACACCTGAGTGTCTGCAGGCAGGGCAGAACAGAGGGGAGATTAGCTCCATGTTGAACACTCCCAAGTTTCCAAACACCTGGAACTACTTCCTGGGTCTCCAAGATTTTGCACCATCTCATCTTTGCTAGGAGTGGCAACTTTGTAACCGACAGTACTGGGGTGCACCCACATTTCTGTGGGCTTGCTTTCTCTGCTGAGCTACACCAGACATCTCTTAACAACTTGCTTAACCTAAGCAGCAAACTTTTGTTTTTTTAAATAAAAACCAGGAGGATAGTCATGGCCTTGTGGCTGGGAGGTTGACCGCTGGTCCTTTTTGAGGGTGGGGGGTAAATCAAGTTGATCCAAAGGAAGAGCAGTTGGCAGAGCTAAGGTGGATGAGTTCCCAACTCCCAGGGGCCACTTAACTTCATAGGAGAGCAAAGCCTACCTCTCTGACTTCGTGAAGTTGGCCGGAATACTGACTCTTGGCTCTTCGGGCAGCTGCAGGCGACTTGTGATGCATGACTGTGACAACACCGGGGGCCCCAGCACTGAGGTGTCTCTGGCTACAGGGAGACGCAGAATTGGGTGTTCCATGGGGAAGCAAAGTGAGACTTCGGCTTCGGGAGCTTGGAGTACTCTAGAATAAGCAACAGGGGTCAAAACTCAACAACTGATCTGCAAAACATGACCAAGGGTTGCCTTCTATTTGTCTGGGGCCTCTTAATCTTCCCCTTTACCTGATTAGAAGGATGAGGCACTGGGCGGGTGTAATAGCGCCACATGCCCGAACAGGACAGATGCTCACATAATTTCCATCAACTGATCTGCTCCCATCCCTTGCTGTTTCTCCTGTCCTATGCTATGGCCATGAAGAGCTATTGAAAATGCCCCCAGGTTCTAAGGGCTCGTGCTTTCTTTATTTCCTCTTCTTGGAATGCCCTTCCCCTCCTGGCTGGCAAACTTCCGCTGAACCTTCAAGACTCAGCTCCGTATTCCCTGCTCTGGACGGCCTCTCCCTGCTGTTACTGGACTGCAACAAGATCATCCTTATTGTCCAGAGACTATCAGATTTGTTCACTCTCATCTTGATATCTCCCAAGGCCTAGCAGACAATAATTGTTTAAGTACTTAAATGTTTGCTACATGAAGGAGTACACCAAGTTATCCACCCACTTTTTTTTGTCTAGGTGTTATAGTTTGGATGTAAAGTGTCCCCCAAAATCTCATGTGTGAGACAATGCAAGGTGGCTTAGAAATGAAATGATTGGGTTAAGGCTCAACCCATGCCTTTGGGGTATTTATTTTGTATCTGACAAGTGGAGTCTGCTCTCTGCTTTCTGATGTGAGCCACTTCCCTTCACCACCCTCTTCCACCATGATGTTCTGCCTCACCTCAAGCCCCGAGGAATAAAGTTGGCCATCTATACACCGAGACCTCTGAAACCATGATACCGCCCCCCCCCCCCCCCCCCCGCAATAAACTTTTCCTCCTCTAAAATTGTTCTCCATTGGGTCTTTTAGTCATGGCAATGAAAAAGCTGACTAACACACCAGGGCTTACAAACACACCAGGGCTTACATTTCAATCTATAGTATCATGTCAACCAAATTCCAATTTGGTCAAATTCCAATTTGATGGCATCTCAACTTATGAATTCTTATGAATTTTTCAACAACTGCACTGCCAAACACAGAACCCAAATGGGTCAAAGATTAAGAGAAACAAAAGCACTAGAAGAAAATGTATAGCCATGGAATAAGGAAGGCTTAACACTTTGAAACCCAAAGGCCAGAACAAAGGTAAATGTGATTATCTAAAACTTGAAACTTCTGCAGGGAAAAGGACCACTACCACCACCAATAGAGTCGAGTGATAAACTAGTAAAAACTGTGGATCTGCAAATCTTTATTAAGTGGACAGTTCAGAAAACAAAGAGGGCTTACACCATACAAGAAATACATTTAACTATATTCATAGGGTAAATGTAAATACATTTAGACACCATCTTTTTCTTTGTGATTCTGAGGATTGAACCCAGAAACACTGTACTACTGAGCTACATCCCCATCCCTTTTTATTTTTAGAGACAGGTCTCACTAAATTGCTGAGGCTGGCCTTGAACTTGTGATCTTCCTGTCTCCGCCTCCTGAGTGGCTGGGATCACAGGCATGAACCACTGAACCCACCTAGACATAATCTTTTACCCAAAAGATTGGCAAAATTTCAAGCATCTCAGTGCACAATCCATCAACAGGGCTACAGAGAAATGAGTTTGTGAAAGCTGGCAGACCTGGGGGGGGGGGGGGAATCTGGCAGAACCAACCCAGCTGCAAATGTACTCACCTGGAGATGTGTCCTACAGACATGCTATACCTGGATGCAGTGCCACGTGTACCAAATAGTCACTACTGTTGTATGTTTAATGACAAAGAATGGTAACCTGAATGTCCATCACTGTGGAACAGGTTAAATAAATGATGGTATACCTACATTTTGGAATACCACCAAGCTGTAAGAGAATACTCAAAAGTTCTCTATCAACCTCTAAGCTATACAGTTCAAATGCAAGAAGTGAGGTGCAGAATCACGGTACTACGCAAAGTTCTGTGTCAAATGTGGAATGTAACTCCTTTCACTTTTAAAATCATTTGTTTGAAACAGATACTCTGGAAGGATACACATAAAACTAATAAAGTTGCTGCTTATTTGTGGAGAAGCAGGGGATAAGAGGTTATGGGGGGAGAACATCTCTACTGTACAGCTTTTTATATTTTCATTAAAATTAAAAATTTCATTAAAATTCAGACAATTTAATACTGCATAAAATTCACATTCTAATTGTTCCTATGCTTCATTTAGCTTGAGAAAAGGCAGTTGAATTGTATGTAAAAATCATGCTGGGTGTTACATTTACAGAATACCTCTTATGTGCCTAGCAGAATCCTACTGTGAAATGTTAAAGAAAAAAAAAAAAGATGTATGGGATGGTTTTCCCTATAGCTGCTTATAACTTGACAACATAAGACACACAGTCACATACACACACTGAATATGCAAGATAATAATACGACGTTAATTTGGCAACAAATGTCCAAAAAGTGAGGAAGAAAGCCAGTGATCTCGGCTCAGAAACACATTCCAGGAGAAGACCAAAGCCTGCCTAGGATTTGGGATAAGAAACAAGACAGAAGAACACAAGCCAGACTGTGGTTATTCAAAGTAGTCTTGGCCTCAGGCCTCTGGCAACGGCAGTTTTAAAAACTATTAAACATTAACAGTTCATTGTTTTATTTAAAAAATCACTAAGATAGGGGAGTACAGTGGGAAACCCAAGTAGAAGTCAGAATTCTGGGATATTCTGAAAAGCCACAACCATTTGTGAAGGTTCTCTGGATTTGGTTTACCACATAACTAACAGGAATAGAGATACAGATGGGAACCTGGGTGCAGCTTTTTAAATAAGTGCATGGGTAGCTAATTGGAGAAATGTGTGGTACCAGAATTACATCCATCTCGATCACAATGAGCTTCAACAGCCATCTACTCTCAGCCTCAATCCTTTCGGAGTGCAAAAAAGTAAAGAGGCTATTTCCCTAATCCTTTAATAACAGTAAATTTGCCCAAGTATTAAGAGTCCACTGAAATACATTTTGAGTGTTTGAAAGGCTTATTGCTATCCAACAAAAGGCAGAGATTTTTTCACCGGGCTTGGAAGCTAAACAGACAAGTTTCATTTCCCCATCTCTACTGGGTTCTAGCCACGTGACCTCGGGTGAGTTCTTTAAGCTTTCTCATTAAGCATCAATTTCCTAATCTTTAAAAGACGTATAATATTGACCCTTAAAAGCCATCATGAAGATTAAATTAGATCATGCCCATAAAATGCTTAGCACAGAATCTGACACGCAGGGGCTGCCCAGCCAAAGTAAGTTTGTTTATATCACTTAAAACTTGATCAATAAAGGTCTTCTTGATTTTTAAAATGTTAAGAAGTTGCTTAGCACAGAAAAAAAAATCATAGCAGCCACTAACCTTATTTTCTATAGGATCAAAGTGGTGATAAAGCCCAAAATATAATTTAATATTTACATGGTCAGAGATTACATATCAAGACTGCAGGAAAAATCTCACACCCCTCCCCCTCTCTCCAGCTCCTTTCCCAACCCCCCACTCTAAATTCTGAGTAGAAATGAAGACCCATCAAAAAAATCAGTGGAATTATTTAGGTGAATTTCTTGATTTATTGCCATTCATGGTAATATGCTGCAGGCAAAGGTGTCTATGACCATAGCTGTCTTCCTCTGAGACTGTCTAACCCCATGATCATTACTTAATGGCTGTCATTTGAATTCACAAGCAGTACATTTGAGTCAAAAAAACCTTTAATTTTCCATTAACCGTAGGAGTCTCACGGTTTAATTCACGCCCGTGCATTCTCTCAGGATAAATGTGAGCAAAAAAGTCTTGCTCTTGGTAAATCCCACAGTTAATCAGGAGAAAAAGTGACACTAGGCAGCCAATTGCAACTTCTACAAATGAGCAGGCTGTCTAAGACCTCCAGGCTTTGTTTTTAGAATTGTGCTTGGATGTCAAAATCCTATTCTTGCTACTAATTTAAAATAAAATATTAACAAGAGTCTGAGGAACAACATGGAAGCATTTAGTTTCAAATATTTACTTTGGTGGGGGCGACTTGAAATGCTATGTGTGCCATCTGCAGAAGATTCTGAATAAAGATTAACAGTTTCTTCATCCCCTACCCAGGAAGACAGTCCCTTCATGCTGCTATCAGACTCATCTGGCCATATGTCCTCCCCTGGGTAAATGCCTGACCAAGAGGGGATAGTGACAAAGGTGGGAGCAGAGAGGACAAGATGGCACTGGGCCTGTCCAGGCATCCTATTGTCAGGGGCCTCAGGGACTTTCCTTGCACTCTTCAATGGACCCCTCCACTTTCCAAGTTGCAAAGAAGCGACAAAACTCATACTCTACCTACTGACCAAAACTGGCATGAAGGAAAGGCAGAGCAATCACTAGGAAGATTATGTCTAATCACAGTCATCAGGCCAACAAGCCTGGGAGACAGAAGTGTCATCTAAGAAGGCTCAGAGCAAGACGCACTGACTATCTAAATGCTTCCACAGAGGAGCCATCTAGCTCTGAGAGCATGCTTTCTCAGGTCAGCTGCCTACGTTCAAATCCAGGTTTTAGCGCCTACAAACTGAGCTACCTAGTAAAGGAACATGGGTGTTTTCATTGCTAAGTTCAACATTCCCTATCTCATTGAGTTGCTAGAGAATAAGAGAGAAAATACACAAAGCATGGAGAAGTATAGGCAAATGGTTAAGTATTGTGCAAGTCGAATTCATGGCCCTAAGAGCCAACACTGCCATAGACTCAAGTTAAAAAAGAATCCTCAGTACTCAACACTTGCTTCAGAGAAAAAAAGAAGTGCATTTAAAATGCGATCTAATTTTAAGAAGCATGTTCTAGAAAGCAAAATGCCTACAGACTGCTACAAAAGATCAATTTAAGAAAGTAAGTTTCCCAGTATTTGGAGTAACAAAGTCCCAAATAGAAAAGATTATCAGCTGATCCCAAGAACCTCTTAAAACATATCAGGAGTTGTAATTGCCTAGTTAGAATTAAAAAGCTAAAAGGGAGTAAGGGAGCTTTAATATCTTAAATATACATCTGTGGTAACCATACTGCTGCAGAAAACTTTTCTGATTGGAAAAAACTTCTGAGACAACTAATTGTAACCATATTCAAATGACATTTAATTTGGAGTGCATTTTCCTCATTTCCTTGAATTCTTTCACAGCAAGGAAAAAAAAAAAAAAAGATGTGGTATTTCAGAATAACATATCCCAAAGGGGGGGAGGGGCCTTACACAAACCAAACCAGTCTATGTATTTTGAAGAACAATTTTTACCATTTCGTTACATTCATTTCCTTTTCCTCTTTAAAAAAAGAAAATTAGTGTGCCATTTATAAATATTTGAAGGCTAAACACAAATTGTGACTTATTTCTTTTCTTCCAAAGGTGAACATGCCTCAGAAACAATATGGAAAAGTATAGCAGCTTTTAAAAATAGAATGGGAGCCTTAAAATTAAGAATTTCATTTTCCTGGTAGTCAACATCTAAATAAAAGGTAGACTGGTTTTTAAATGAATCCATTCCAATACTCTACTTAACAGTGTCACATCGACCTTCTTGCTGCAATGCTTTTTGTGCTTTCTAATTTTCTGTTATTTCAAGCTTAAAACAGACTTAAAGTAGAAATAAAATTATTTTGAATTGGGACATTTTCCAAGTTCATTTTCATGATTAAATTTGCACAGTCATTTTTTAGCCCTCCTTTTCAAATTTCTATCTTCTTCTAGAAGTAGTTTCGACTTTAAGTTACCTAGCCTAGATTTCTTCCATTGTCACTTGCATACCTTAAATATTTTTCACTAGCTTTGGACCAGTACCCTCTTAAGGGACACATGCATGCAAGTGTGTGCAAATGAAAAATAGTATTCCCAATCTCTGGCCTGCTTCTAAATAAATCCATGACTACACATGTAAATGCCAAATCTTTGAAAAAAAAATCCATGCAAGCAAAAGCATGTAGTTTTATTTCCTACAAATAGATGGAATGGAAGCATTTTCAGCTTACTTCCTGCTATCATTTTCAGGCTCTGCTCCACCTACCATCCCCCGTAAATTTTGAGACTCGTTTCTAAAGCTAATCCAACATTCAAGAATCTCTAGCCTTTTTCAGGCCAGCTCCATGGTCTCATCTGCACTGAAAGCACTGGCCTTGTGCACCTGGCCTCCTTATCCCACACCATGTCTTCTCCCCATTTCCAAGGTCCACCAGAAACAGCGAAGTGCGATTTCACCACCTTCCACTCTGAGCTTTGCACTGCCCCTCAAAACCATTGGCAAGGACCTCGCAATCCCCAGTACCAAGACTCCTTTTAGATGCTTTATTCTGAAAGCAAAGTCTTCCTCCTCATACTGACAAACTCGATTCCATTTCGCCTGCTGTAGAACTATAAAATCTTAAGAGCTAGCCAGGAGCAGTGGCACACACCTGCAAATCCCAGCAGCTCAGGAGGCTGAGGCAGAAGGATAATGAGTTCAAAGACAGCCTCAGCAATTCCACAAGGCCCTAAGCAACTCCATGAGACTGTCTCTAAATAAAACATAAAAAGGGCTGGGGATGTGGCTCAGTGGTTAAGTGCCCCTGGGTTCAATCGCTAGCACCCCCCCCGCCCCCCCCCCAAAAAAAAAAAAAAACTTTCATTTTTTTTTTTTGAAGAGCCAAAAGGAAACTCAGATCTTCACCTTCAGATTCTACAATAGTCCTTTCCTTTAATCTAAGGATATTATTAAGCTCCCAAATGTAAACACATCATACAAAGATAGAGTCCAAATTACAGGTTTCATTCAAGACTCAAAACAGCCTCACTGGTGATTCAGCCCCTCCAGTTGCCCCTTTCCAACCAAATAAAGGGCTACCCACCTAACACCATCTAGCATGTGAAGTAACTGATAAAGAGGGAAAGCTGATATGCGTTAGACACGTTCACCTTGCTTCATACCTAAAAATTCAATCCAGTCACCTATCCTGAGAATATACACATAACACTCCTTTGAAAGCAAAGCAAACGTGTACTTGCATTGAAATACTCTTGGAATTGCTGATCCCCAAAGGAAGTAATTCTACTTTGTGGATGTTGTTTATGAAAAATATGATACTGAGACCTTTTTACTGCTGGCTTGATATTATAATGAGGAAAAGTTGTGAAAACAGATGTTTCCTTGACTTAACTAGGTTAGACACAAAAACCTAGAACAACACTTCTTACCGAATTTTTAATTTTATTCCTTTTAGTCTTAGGAAAAAGAGGAGATTCACACTATCATGTATTTTTATTGGCACTAGCCAGTGAAATGGACAACGATGAAGAAGGAGGATGGGAAGCAAAGCAACAAAGTGCCGTTGACTATAGATGTAATTGTTTTACTAGAAGAAAACTAATGAGCCCAGCAAGGTTGCTAGATATATGATGAGTTTAGAAAAGCTAATAGCATTTCTTTGTATCATCAATAACCAAATTATAACAAAGATATCCTTTGCAATAGCATTAAAAACTATGATGTGCTGGCATTAACCCAATAAGGTATACACAAAGCCTTATGGAGGGAAAAAGTTTAATCTATGAAAAGAAATCAATAATTAGGAAAACAGCCAGGTGCCGTGGTGCATGCCTATAATCCCAACAGCTCTGGAGGTTGAGGCAGGAGGACTGAGTTCAAAGCCAGCCTCAGGAACTGAGAGAGGCCCTAAATAATTCAGAAAGACCCCATCTCTAAAATATAAAAATGTGTTGGGGATGTGGCTCAGTGGTTAAGTGCTCCCGAGTTCAATCCTTGGCACCAAAACAAAGGAGTAAAAATACATGATACATGAACAATAACAATGTTATATAAATGTCAGTTTGTGCCCAAAATATTTATACTTATCCTAATAAAAATTCTAGTGGGATTTTTTTTTTCTTGCAATTCAAGCTATTTATAAAATATAAATGAAGGAATAAGAGGTTCACAACAGGCCAAGTTAATTTTTTAAGAAGAGGGAAAGGGAAGGTCTCACCCCACCAGACAGTTATTAAAGCCACAGCAAAAATACACATACTCACGTGCATGCTCTGATCTAATTAACTATCCCTATCATACATGTGTTTTATATGTGAATACATGCACTTACAATATATTTACTTTTTTTCTTGTGTTGTGCAGTGCAGGTGATCAAACTTAGGGCCTCACACATTCTAGCAAGCATTCTACCTCCAAGCTTCATCCCCAGCCCTCAATTCATACATTTAAATCCTAACCCCAGAGCGGAGGCCAGGCCTTTGGGAGGCCATTGGTCATGAGAGTGCACCATCTCACTATAGGCGAATCACTCAGCTCCACATCTGAGGCCCAAAAAAGGTTACCACTGCTCTTCACAGTACAGGGTAACTGATTACTTAATTAACCTTTTGGGAAAAGTTACTTTTAACATCAAGGTCCCATGGAGCATACTGATTTCTCAATACTTAGACAATAAGCTCATTAGGACTAAGATATAGTGTTAACACTTAAGTTTTTAATGGTTTTTAATCATTTGCTCATAATCACAGGAGTGATGCTTGATGCACAGCATATCTACAGATGTCAAAGATGACAGCACTCGATGCATTCCATCCCCAGTCCCATCTCCATGTGTTATGGCCTCCCCCAGAGGATAACCTCCCCCAGGCCAGGGACCGTCCATACCCAGCCACGCATACTCCTTGGAACCTGTTACTGGGCCTCACCTTGCAAATTCCACAAACATAATCAATACTTAGAAATGAATGCCCCCACATCAATCTTAACCACTATCCCTCAGTGTCAACACTGAGTCATTGGTGTCTCCTTTTTCAAGAAGGCAGAAGAGTCTGGAAAAAGGCACAACACCCTCACTAATTATACATGAAAAATATGAAATGCCCTCAAAATAACGTGGTACAACATCAACCAACACACATTCAGAGGTCAAAGAATATTTAATGGACACTTACCATGTGTTGGGTACTGCCTGAGATAACAGAAATACAACAATAAGCAAAACCCGCGAATATCCCTGCCTCATGGAAATGACTTTCTAGTGAGGAAAAAGGGGACTTTCTCACTAAAAATGGAGAGGCAAAAGAGTAAGCCATAGCTATCCAAGGAGGAGCTCAACACCTGCAACGGCTTTGGAGGACAAGTCCGCCATGTGTGTTTGAGCCAGATGGACGGTAAGACAAAGTTGGAAGTACTCCAGGCATAGAGGAGGCATCAAGGTCAAAGACAATGAATGGGAGCCTTCTCGGTGGCCCACGCCCTTTAATGCCAGTGGCTTATGAGGACAAGACAGGATGATCCCGAGTTCAAAGCCAGCCTTAGCAACTTGGCGAGGCCCTAAACAACCCAGGGAGACCCTGTCTCTAAATAAAAGATGAAAAAGGTGGTGGGGAGCAAGACAAGGGCCTCTTGCCAGCTAAGCAAGTGCTCTACCAATGACTTACAACCCCAGCCCCCAGTTCCTAAATTAGAAGTTACAAACACCACATAAGCCAGAACACCCCTGAGGGTTTTTATGCTCAGAATGACAAGCAATCCTGAACAATGGGTTCCAGGAAGCTTTCTCCTCAGGGTCACATTCAGATATTAAACTGTGATGTGTGTCCAATTTATATACATCTATACATGGCACGTGTCATCTCTACCGGATAGTTTTCATTATGAAATTATATTACTACTGCCCTGAAGATGAGCATCTCATGATTTATTCCATTCTCTTTCTTTTCACATCTTCATAGATTCGAAGAAGATACTTTATACCAGAAACGAATCACAAAACGGAAAATGCGTACACATGCCAAGGAGTTCCATAGATGCTCACCCTACAACATGAGGAAAGAAGTGCCTAGTTTTTTGGTTAAATTTGTCTCCCAAAAAGTTAAGCCAACCACAGGGATGAAAGTCCAGTATGATCCTAAGATGGATCATTTTAAGAAGCAAATTTGAGTTTCTTAAAAATCAATAACTAATCTGACAGAAGTGTTCTTATCTACTTAGGGATCATTATCTCCTTCCCAAATGCTCAGGCACCAAAGTATGGGAGCTCAAAAGGGCACTCCAACTTGTTTCAAAATTTCTCATGCTTTAAAAAAAAAAAAAAAAACACGTGACCATCAACATGCCCAAGCTGTAAAGCCCTACAGAATCTATGAATAAATCCTACTAATTACTATTCCAAGCTTTGTGTTGCTGATGCAGGTAAGAGGGAGATGAGAGATTTGCTAATGACTCAGGCAGTCTCGATAGATGGTACCTGGTGGTGGGGGGAGCCATAGGAGGTGACAGAAACCTTACAAATCTATGCCTTAATGAGGTCATTTTCCTCAGAACACTGTATTGACCAGAATCTTGGAAGCTCTTGCTATTTGCATCTACTTTACTGCTTCGCTTTTTATATGTCTGACACACACAGTGTACCAAACAGCTACAATCAAACCCTAATTCACCTAAGGAACTTCTTACCAATGCAGGAATAAACTAAGTTGACAGGCTTATGCTAACACCGAGTTAGGCTTAATTTAAAACACAAATCCAAGACAATCTAAAGTCCTTTAAGAATCCTATTATCCACATACAGGACTAGATGAGTCTACAGAGCTAATAAGATTCATTTTCATACTTATTTTGCTTTCTTCCAATTTCTTATTCACAAAGAACCCAATCTACTCTCAGATGTCTTCCTTTTTCCCCAAGGAATTCAAGATAGGAAATTTTTCGAACTAGATATGGTATAAGGACTAAGCCCTTGTCATTCCCATTGATGACATTTGCAGTCCTAGCACGTCATATGAATATCCAGCAAGGAGAGATAGCCTGTGGTACTCAACATGGGTATTGATAATTTCCATGCAAAAAGTGTGTGGATGGGCGAGAAGATGTCTGACCATCTTCTATGTGAAGGTGTTTTCGTTGCCCAATGTCAGGGCCAGGCAGCAGAATTAGAAAATCTGTAGGAGATGCTCTCAATGCCTTAGTTTAACCAACCAATTGGACTTCCCCTACTTGCCATCATTTCCATTCGACCTCCAGATCATCCCACACAGGGGCCACCTGCCTATATGGCTTTGGCCTCTCTAGTTATGCCTGCAGACCTCTGCCCCCACCAGTTGACCTGGGTAACCAAAAAGAGCCAACTGTGTTTAATCCCCTACTCTGTTCATGCTGTGTAC
This sequence comes from Marmota monax, assembly GCF_021218885.2. Lineage (NCBI taxonomy): Eukaryota > Metazoa > Chordata > Mammalia > Rodentia > Sciuridae > Marmota > Marmota monax. Next base: position 6,261,650 of record NW_026695228.1, read on the forward strand.
TTATTTTAACTACAAACTTTCATTAGAAAAATACAAGTTTGAAAAATAACTCAATAAAACTAAGCTGATTTAGGAAAAGCATCAGTAGAAGCCAGTTGCTAAAAACTGCTGTTGAATTGGGTGTGGGCATGACCATTATAAAAAGTAAACACTTTATAGAATCTTCCTAGATATTTCATAATCAGTTTGTCCTCTAATTTAAAGATACTAAAACAGGAAATTACACATGATTCATTACAGATACACTTGAGACCAGAGAGATGATGCAGAAACTCTAGCACTAAGCTTGTGCTTAATGAAAGGGCCTTGGGATTCCTCTGAAGATTGCCGAGGAAAAGATTATTAGTTAAAATGTCACACATGCTGACGGTTTGCACACATCATGGTTTATGATTTAGCTGAATGTTTTTGACTCTGGGACCATGTCTCCAAATTGCAACAGCTCAGAGGACTTCTAGAGGAGCTTAGTCCTAAAATCCTTGAACCATGGAATTCTATGCGTGTTCTCCAATGCCTGGGCTATAAGAAAGCTGTTTCCATAATTCTACCAGGGCAGAGACTGGTTCAGCAAAGAGATCCCAAGCTCATAACACAAGTGGCATTGGCTCACAGGTGTTAATACCTAGGCAGGTCATCTCTGTCACAGGTAGAGTAATCCTCATCCAAAATGCTTGGTACAAAGTGTTTCAGGTTGTTTTTTTTTTTTGGGGGGGGGTCCAGTTTTGAAATATTTGTACATACACAATGAGATATCGTGGGGATGGGATCCAAGCCTAGACAAATTCATTTGTTTCATATAAACCTTCTACACAACCTGAAAGTAATTTTACTCTATTTTTAGTGCACCTACATTGTGACTATGGCCCATCACATGAGTCAGGTGTGGAATCTTACCTGCAGCATGTCGGCACTCAAAGTTTGGATTTTGGAACATTTGGGGTTCCATGTTAGAGGTGCTCAACTAGTAATACAGGGGGGAAGACAGCTGGCTTTTCAAATGAAATTCAGATGAAAATTTGCTGGGCCTCACATGAACAATTGCTCATACTACCTCACAAAGTGCTTTTGAGCTACTATGTCACTGTCATAACAGACTCTGGAGCACCTGAAGGAGAAAATTAAACTCTTATCACTCCCTGCATGATGGTACATGAAAGATTTTCCTTCATTTCTTTCTGTCCCCAGAGATTTTACCACCTGTTGCACAGTTCAAATTATTCATTTTTAAGAAGAGTTTGGTCTTGTGTTAAAATCTAATTGGATTCCTACTGCTTTAACAGACTTAGTGGCTGTAAGTCTAATGGATCAGCTGGCCTAATTCCCTCAAAAGTAATAAGGGATAGGAGAGGGGAAATTTTAGGGGAACTGGGATAAATGCATGCCTTTCACAGAGCCAGCTGGAAAACTATTCCTTGAAACTCAGGGAGATAAGGAGGCCTCAAGTGACCACCAACATACTCACGAAGGAACAGGGTAATATCATGAGCTGGAAATATCTGTGTCCCGTTGCCTAACCCTCACTATCCACATGTGAGCCGTAGAGACTGCTGAAGTAGCTACTGTACACAAAGCGCCTGTGTGGTCTACCTCCTGCTTTCTCATCGAGGACTATTTTAGAGAATCCAGTCTGGAGAGTTCATGGTAACTGTTCCGCCAGGTTTAAGTGCAAGAGACAGCACCCCACCAAGCCACCACTGATTGATGGAAGATGGAAGCCAATGGAAAACCACCCTTATCTTTACTCGAGGTGGTGAAGCACATGCTACGTGGTCAGCAATGAGACTTGGCTTCTATTGCCCAGAGCAACAACCAGCTCAGTAGCACACCCTCTAGATTGCCTTCGTCTTTTCATATTTTATTCTTACTGATCTCTGCTTACCTGGGATCACATTCTGCATCCAAGCCTTCATATCCCAGGCTTTAGCTTTCTGGGAAACCCACCTAAAACAATAGGTCCTCATCATTTCACAGGTGCAAACACTGCTAAACTGGTGTGCTTGCTTTAATCTGTCATCTGATAATTGCTCACTCACCTTTCTCACCCAGATTTACTCTCTAAAGTTCCAGTTCACCTAACATCAAATTTCATTTCTACTTCAAGTCTATCAAGGACCAGCTTGAGGAACCGACAGGACACTGTAAAGAGTGAAGAGTTCATGACAGAGGCATCTCCAAGACACATTCGGTTCCCAGGAGAGTCACATGGTAACAGTTCCAGTCACTGGCGACCCGGGACCTTTAGTTCTGAACCAAAGCAGCAGCCGGTGAGTGCAGATTCTCTGAGCAGAAAGAACCGATAAGGCAAAGGACAGGGACACTGGGATATGGGACTGTGAAAACAAATTTCTTCTGTGACACAGCAGTACAAGAATTTTTCCCCTGTGAGCAGTTATAAGATAGAGATTCTATCTTACATCCCATACTATAAGAAGTGCTGAAACCAGGATTCTCCCAGCAAAGTACCAATCACCATCGACTGGGACAAAGATGCCCCATGTATTATTTATGGGATTGCAACCAAAAATTAACGTAATGCAAGGAAGTGCTCAGCAAGAAACAAGATGTGTGGGTTTCCAACCTTGAGTTACCATGATCTGCCTCCACATGGGTACATCACAACCCAGAGAGTAATGAATAACATTAGTATCTTACTCAAAAGAATTAAAAATGAACTCAAAATGTGTTCACAGTAGCACTACTCAATACTCAAATGTCCATTAATGAATGAATGGATCAACAAAATGTGCTACATCCATACAAGTGGAATATTTGGCCATAAAAAGGAATGATACAGAATATAAAAGGAATTGATATATACTACATAGCTGAACCTCAAAAACATTATGCTGATTATGAGAAATAGATACAAAAAGTTATAGATCATAAGACTCTTTCTCTGAAATAGCCCTATTTAGAAATCCACAGATACAAAGCAGATTGGTGATTGCCAGAGGCTCAGGGAAGGGGGAAATGCCAAGTAACTGCTAAAGGGGTACAAGGCTTTGAGGTGTGAAAGTTTTAGAATTAGATGCAAATCATAGTTCTACAATATTGTAATGTCTTAAGCGTCTAGAATAACCATTTTAAATGGTTAATTTTAAGTTACATGAATCTCAATGTAATTATAAACAATGCTTTAATTGTCCATCTTTCATGGACAATTTTTTACATGGTTTATCTGCCCCCTTTTTATTCTGAAAGGGCTTCCTTTTGTTTCACAAGGTATGTGAAACACACCATGTTTTCTTGTAAGACTGGTCTTATTTCCCCTTAATATGGGCAGAACTATAGATCCAGGATAGCTGGATGAAAGAGGCATTCTACACAACCACCCAGAACTTCTCACTAAAATAGGAGATCTGCCGACACAAGTGTGAAAACAAAATCTCTGCACAAAGTATCCCAAATTGTTAACATGTAAACAGTGATCTTAGAAATGCAAGACCATGATCATCTTCCCTCCACGTTCCATGTTGTCTTATATGCCACTACTTTTATAACAAGTTAAACTAATGAATTATTTTGGAATTGCTTTATAGGATTGACTGTTTATTCATACAGAATTCAGTAGAAAGCAGTTCTTAGACTTCATCCAGAGGAGCTACAAAACACGAACCTCAGACAGCACACATTAAAAGGAGAAGAAACTGCAGAAGCAATTGCTCCACCAAGTCCAGACCTGAAATTGTCTACTACTTTGCATGATTTACAAAGAGGGAGGGATAAATAAACCGATTCTTGTCAGAGGTCCCCCAAAGGTCTGTCACAGCTCTTTTCAGTCCGTGTATTACTACCATGAACCATTTTCATGGTTTCCCGATGCACTGCTTAGATGGATTCAAGAGGGATCCCACACAACTATGGTCAAACTAAAGAGAAGGCATGTGCTTTGCAGAGGAAAAATTTGAACAATGAAGTGGTAACTTTTAAAAATCTTATTTGGAACAATTAACCTAGTGCCAGGGGCCAAATATAAACATACATATAAACCCTCTTGACCTTCCTTTGAGCAAATTTCCCAATCCCCTTTTATTTCTCTGTACCTTTTTATGCCACTGAGCACTACCAACATTTCCAAGCTGCTGGGATTAGGAACTGTCTGAACTCTCCTGCACTTGTGTGCTCCTTTAGCTCAACAACTTCCTTCATCCTCCAATCCTGGGTCAACCTGAAGTCCAGCCTAATGTGCTTCGTCCAAAGACCCCTTCATCCAAAGGGTACATGTACCCTTCTCAAAGAGGCTCTCTCACCAGTCTTCAACTTTCACCTTTTCTAAGGGTCATAAATGTCCCATCAGACCTCAAAATAACTTCCTATTTCTACTAACCTATAGAAGGCTTTTCACCACTGCCCCAATACCTGATGTCCTTTCTCATTACATCATATATCCACCACCGGCTGATTCCTACTGCAGCCTCCATTAACAAGTCGTCTTCAGTTTTCTTCCTTCTTACACACAGGTAACATTCCACATGTACTTTTTCCCTCCTTGGAATTGTCCACTGCCTATTCACTCACTAGCACCACCCCATCCATATTCCTGTTGACCGTCATCCAACTGAGCAATCAAAACAAAAACCCCTTGGGCACTCAGTGAGAGCACATCTTGAGATTCTGTCCAGTCAGAAAATGTGTCTCAAAGGGGAGGTGCAATATGGAAGAGGCTTTTCAGAGAATGGAAGAGCAGAAAGTCGCAGAGAGGTGAGGCACCAAGAGATGAGCAGCACTGGAAGCTACCACGACCTCCAGGGCTGGAGGGATGGTGGGAAAAGTGTGTGGAAACAGCCCAGAAGCTGCAGCCCAACCTGGGGAGCAGGAGACACGTGGGAGGTTGGTGGGGAGGGCGGAGATACTGCCCGGCTGCCAAGGCTCAGCTTCTCCCATTGGCTGACACCACTACCCCACCCCCAAGCACAGAGCAAGAGATCCTGGGAAAGGCCACTCCACAGGCTGCAAGCATCAACGTTTATGTCACAGGATTCTTGCCACAGAGGTTTGTTCCTGAGCATGGTGCAGTGGGATTCTGTATGCTGTGGTATGTCCCCTGTGTTTTTCTCCAGCTGTCACCTTCAGGCTCAGCTCTTGCTGCAGCTCCCACCCTTACCATAAACACGTTTTTCTCTTCTATTTGCTCTTCCTGGAAGACTTTCATATCTTCCACCCCCTCCCCCTTCACACACGTCCAACAGTTTGTGCAAATGTAGACACATCGCAGGTACAAGGTCATGGTTAAAAACATTTTTCCTTTAGAACATGAATTCCAATATCTGGTTCCAGTTCCATTCAGTGGCTTTTTTTTCTCCATTTTAAAACTTATGCCTTACTATTCTCCAATCTACTTTGTTAGACACAGAAGCTCACATTAAAGAACACTGTGTTCCTGTGCCAGACAGAGCCCATGGCTTTAACCACTTGTGCCTTTGCCCTAGAATTGATGGGAGCAATGCCCATCTTCCATATACCTGTTCCTTGCTGTGACTTCTTGGTTCAGGTTTAACATGGGAATACCTAAAAATAAAAACATTTCTGGCCAAAAGCCAAGAATGAAAGGTAATCTGAAAGCTTGCCCAAGTGTCAATAGTATATTTCATATGTAAAGATGGAGCAGGAGGAAAGACACCTTGTTTCTTTTATCATATCCCAGATCCTGATACAAACCACAAGTCAGTTAGGAACACACTTGATTGCAAGTAACAGAATTGACAGGGCCTAAGCTTCAGAACTCTATCATTAACATAAGTTCAGAATTAAACAGTCCTAGTGTTGGTTTGTGGCTCTTTTCATTCTCCTCCTTAGCTACCATGTGTATATTAACTGGCCCAAGGGCACAATGCCTTGAGATGAAAAGTGTCACTTGGAGTTATGTCAGCCAATCTCACACATGTATCCTAAGTAGGAAGGAAGGAAAAGGAGACCAAGGAACTTTCTCCTTCTGTAGGACTCTTAACCAGAAAAACCTTCCCCTTCTGCACCACTAGTCTCAACTGGGTCTCATGACCATCCCTAGCTGCAGGGAGGGCTGGCGAGAAGGTACCCGGATGAGGGGGAACAGATAGGCCACTAGGGGCTCAGACCACAGCACCATTCATCCCTGGGACTAGGACCATTGACTCATGGAGCAAATTGGGTTTCTACTGGCAAGAAAAAGAATTGCTTATTGTCACAGGCAGTCACCTACTCAACCATGTTCACAAGCTTCTAGGGGAAAAGGTCACATTGTGAGTACAGCATAGGTAGGTAGATTGCTCTCTTCCTGGGATTATTCTGCTACCTCCTACTCATCTTGGAAGCAACCAGAGCCAAATAAGAAACATTATCCCATTATTATGGGTTATGGTACATACATACCAGACACAACAATTGCCTCAGAAATGAAGGACTGGAAAAACAACCTCCTTGTTTTCCAGAAAATATAAGGACAGATTCAGCAATGGTATCAAATTTTGGGTTCGTTTTCTTTGACTCAGATGAAGTTGAAAGAACTCTTGGGCCTGACTGGCTCCATCTTTTTCAGTGGTGACAAACACTTGGCATGGCCCAGTTGCAATTCCCAGTGACGTCTAGTGTGCCCTCCATGTCTGCTTCCTGACCTTGGGCCTTGCTGCTCACACTCCTGATCATGAGACCATTGGAGTTTTTCAGGGCAGACCTTCATTCGTGAGTTTGCTTTGGCATCAAGCCTCTTCCCCTGCCTGCCCAGCCCTGCTGTGCTTAACACAAGCTGTCATTTATCCTTCTAAAATTGGTTCAACCACAAATGGAATTGGTGGGCCCTTTCTTTGGGCTTTCACAGGACTGGGTTTATATTTCAACTCGGCTCACTTGTTCTGGATTATGGTATATTGGTTTAATTATCAAACCTCATATGAAATTGTCTCAGAACAGCAGTCATGGGGAATTTTTTATTAACCCTAGTGCTGAATAGTATCCAGCACACCTGTAGGAGTGGTCAAAGGGTTTGTTTTGTTCTGTTGCATTAAGGCACTTACACCAACTCAAAGTTCTTGAAATCTCAAAGTTCATCTCTGGCTATTCTTTCCTTTTTGTAACAGCCTTTAGTCACTACTCAGGGGCTCAGTTTATAGGCTATACTAGACCATACAAATGGTCACAATCTTTGTGACCATTTGTATGGTCTAAGAACTGCAAAGATTGTGACCATTTGTATGGTCTAAGAACTGCAATCTTTGCAGTTCTTCCCATGGAGAAGGGGAGTCTATCACTGCCTGCTGCATCTGGCTGGCCTTATGATTTGCTTTGACCCAATAAGAATGTGATAGAAGTGACCCCATGTCATTTCTACTCCAAGACATCTGCTCATGCCGTTTAGAAATCCTGCTCAGTCACATGTGACCAGACCTAGACTAATCCACTAGAGGATGGAAAACATACAATCTGTGGACATCGCAGACCCTGCTGCCAGTCAACAGCCAGTCACCTACTGTACATGTGGCTGAAGCCATCTAGGAACATCAGGCCCCTCACCCACCTGTCAGCCTACATGTGACTACACACAAGTAAATCCAAGCAAGACCAAGAGAGCCCTGCTCAGAAACATCCAGCAAAAACAGACTACATAGATGGAAATTTTAAGACATTAGGTTTTAGGATATTACATAGTAATGGGAAACTAATATACAAGATCTAAGGATGAATTTATAACATTTAAAGGTAAATAAGACCTCAGAATGTTTACTAGTCCTGATCCCTTGTTATATTTAAAAAACTGAAGCCCAAAAAACTGATCAATTATCTCTACAGCATACAGAGACAAGGCTGGAATTTTCCTTCATTCAGGGTCTCAGTGGCCACAATACTTCATACCATAATGTGGTCTTTTTCAGGTTCAAGTGTATATTACATATCCAAGAAGTATCCATCAAGAGAGCTTGATAATAATAACAGATGCATTCCATTAAGTACCACGTACTGGCTGGGTGCAGTGGTGCATGCTTGTAATCCCAGCAGTTCCGGAGACTGAGGAAGAGGATCGTGAGTTCAAAGCCAGCCTCAGCAAAATCAAGGTGCTAAGCAACTCAGTGGGACCCTGTCTCGAAGTAAAATACAAAAAAGGGCTGGGGGTGTGGCTCAGTGGTCCAGTGCCCACAAGTTCAATCCCAGGTACAAAAAAAAAAAAACATGATTTAATGACAGATCCATATTTGATATACTTGCATAGAAGGATTCAAGACCTTGAGAGAAAAAATGTAAACAAAATACAAAATAAATTAATCCTAAGACAATATAAAATGTTGTCTACTCTCCCCTTTCGTTGAGAGCAATACATACACAAGCCCAGAAGGGTTACTCTGGGGAATGAGATGGATGGGCTAAGAGCAAGGGGGCAGCAGAGAGCTTCCCACGTGGAAAAAGGCAACTAAAATTTTTCTTCCTTGTGCACTACACCAGATTAAAGTATGAGAATGTTCCTCATGCCCTTCCTACAGGAATGCAGAGGTCAGCAGCAGCACATTCCCAGGTAATTCTCCTGGCACCTTCTTGCCAATACAGCTGGCAATTATGATTCAGTATTATTATGACTGTATTTGATTGTGTTAGTAGTTACTGAACCTGTCCTTCAAGTTCTCCAAAAGTATTCATTCACTTTGCAGCGTCTCTGAAATTTGACAGGGGAAATGCTCTTACTTTATAGAATAAGAAATTGAAAGAAGAGTTCAAGGTCAAGGCTAATAGTAGAACCATTAAGACCTGCATTTCTTCCAGTCCTGGATGCTTGCTGGTATGTCTGCATGTTCCTTGGCAATATGAGGTAATAAGACCACATGGCATTGTCTTAAAAACCAGAAAAATCAAAGCAGTTATCCAAGATCAGTATGTATAGTCACAGAAAAAAATTAAAAAAAAAAAACATGCAGGGATATTTTTCCTCTTATTTCCCAAAGTCAACCAACTCCCTAGTAATATTCTTTTGTTTTTAGATATTAAAGAGGTACTTCAAGTTTAACCAGCCTGCACTGTGCATCCCACTGTGTGTGTGTGGGGAGGGGGGGTATTTATAACTTTGCAATGCATAGAAATCCCCAATGCCCAGAGAGTCCATGTCTAGATGCCCCAAGAAAAGTGCTTCTTCCTCAGCCAGAGGCATGAAGGCAAGCTGAAGAGTAACATGCCCCCTTGCCCTACTCCCCAGCCCACCCCTCCCCATCATGTACCTTAGATGACCAAGGGCCAGGAAACCGACAAGCACCTCTCTCTGCATCCGCTCTCAGTGGGATGAGGCAAGAGGACGTACCACTGTCTGTTCGTACCACGGCAGAGCGCGTACAGCCCATGAGGACAGCCAAAGCCCTGCTGGTCCTGGCCCCAGCACTGCTCACCGGGACTGCTAAGCTTCACCATCAGGCTACCATTCTCCCCACTCTCTTCCGTCAGTGCAACAGAGCATGGGAGAAAGTAAAATTTCAGAAATAGGCGATATGCCTCTTCAGTAGAGGCATGTGCCTAAAGTCCATGCAACTTTCTCCAGAAATATGCAGAATTCTGGCAATGAAGGTCCCAGGCTGCAAGTATGGAGTCCCCTTGAAGACTGTAGCAATCCCTGGAGCAACACACCCTTATCAGCCACAATGGAGCAGGACTGAGCATTCTAGCTTTGCTGTTAAAACATCTCAGTTTTTATCTGTCTCTCCTTGGGAGAGATGCCTGGGAGTCTCAAAGACATGATGGATAGACTATCTTGCATCTGGCAAAGAGAACAGGGCTTTTCCCAAGAGCATAAGCTCAACTGAAGAGCAACCCCACCAGATTCACTGCCCTCATGTGCACCAAAATACCAAAAGAACCTCCAAGGAAGAGCCCAAACACATAGGGATGACTTCAAACCTCACTTCTGTCATGCCCTGGCCATGTGGCCATTTAAACTCTGGGGCTGGGGATGTGGCTCAAGCGGTAGAGCGCCCGTCTGGCATGCGTGCGGCCCGGGTTCGATCCTCAGCACCACATACAAACAAAGATGTTGTGTCTGCCGAAAACTAAGAAATAAAATATTAAAATTCAAGAAAAAAAAAATACTGATTTAAACTCTCTGCCTCGATTCCCTTATCTACAAAACCAGCTTTAAACTGGGCATGGTGGCTCACGCCTGTAATCCCAGTGGCTTGGGAGGCTGAGGCAGGAGGATCCCAAGTTCAAAGCCAGACCTAGCAATGGCGAGGCACTAAGCAACTCAGCAAGACCCATCTGTAAATAAAATACAAAAAAGGGCAGGGATGAGGTTCAGTGGTTAAGTGCCCCCGAGTTCAACCCCTGGTACAAAAAAAAAAAAAAAAAAAAAAAAAAACTTCAATACCTGATAGAATATTGTAAGGGTAATTATTCCCCAGCCTTAGAAGCATTCAGTAAAAACTGGAAACCCTGTTTAGTTGGGACAACTGGTGTTCGAGTGCAGGTGCTACTACCTGCACAAGCAGTGATGGTGCTGAGCATCTCACGCTGCCCTCGACAGACCCCTCAACAACAAAGACTGTCCAGATAAATGTGTCAGCAGTGCCAAAGAGAAACCCTGGTATGAGGCAATACACGTCCCAGGAACTTATGAGTTATAGTGCATCATTTATTGCGGGAGGATGTGTTTTGTGGTCTTGGAACAAGTTATTTCCATGGGACCAAAGTTGATCACACAAAAACAAAAACCAATCAATACATGATGAGAATCAGGGAATTTTAAAGCTTCCTAGCTGCAAATGAAAGAGCATCAAGAGCTGTGTACTGCACACGGTAGGTAGTTGCTAAATGCCCACAGTACAGTGCACCAGAGAAAGCTTTTTAATAAAAAAATTAATATTCAGATCTGCCAAGTAACAGGGCTTTGGGGGATGGAAGAGGCCATTAAGATAAGCTGCCAGGTAGATGAATGGGAAATAAATATCCTGAATCCTGGTGTCAGGCTTCCGCAGCCATTGCCAGCTGCTGAGCTGGCCTAAGGAGAGTTCAGAGAGAAGAAAGTTCCTGAAGGTGGGTGCCAACCTACTAATGGAACTCAGAGTTCCATTTAAAATATCTCTGTATCCTGAACCCAATGGGGTTCTTGATAACCTGTCTGGGTGACTGAGGGTAAGTGTCAAGAGGCCTATGGAGAGGGTAAAAGCTGCAAGAAGATAATGGAAGTAAAGTTTGTGGCACAGAAACATCATCAAATCTGTAGCACAGGAAGGAGAGGAATGTCAGTGCCTAGTAGACCACCACACACACACCCCAGCAGATCTGAGTTGTCTACCTTGGAACTCAACTGGGGGAGATGGACGGTTTGTCAGAGCAGAACTGATTCTATAAGCCCCAAGATTAACTTCCCAGATACCTCGGTTTTCCTATGTACCTTACACTAGAGATTATTTACAAAGTTTTTCTTTCCTTTTTGGGCTGAGAAGTGTCAACTTCTACATTTCAGGAAGTGTCCCACATTCTGTTACAAAACCAGAGACAATCAGAATCTCTGCTCAGCCTGCACGCTGTTCACGCATCAGCTTGGTCTACAGGCTTTGATGTATCAGATCTAGATTCAAAGTGCAGCCCCTCGTTAGGTATGTGGCCTAAGATAGTTATAACCTCTCATGACTCTCCTCATTGTCTATTAAGAAAGTAATAGCTACCTGATCAGAATGTTTTTAAGGATTTGGGCTGGGGTTGTAGCTCAATGATAGAGCACTTGCCTAGCATATGTTAGGCTTTGGGTCCAATCCTCAGCACCACATAATAAAATTAAGGTATCATGTCCATCTACAACTTAAAAAAATATTATAAGGATTTAGCTAAATAATCTCTATTAAAGTGCTGAACAGTGACTGGCATTGGATAGCTATTCATGGTTAGGTCACCCACAACCTTCCTTCACATGTAAATTATGTCTCAATGTTTAAAAAATAAGTAATACATGTTAAGATGGCATCAGAATGGGCTACAGAACGCTCACCTATACAGGACAACCTTCCCTTCTAATCTCTCATCTTCCATGACACATCATGCATTCCCTCTCCAAGACCCAACCTTCTACCTCCATCTCCATTTTGTAGCCCGACTTGCCAAGACCTTCGCATGCCTCCTCCCAAGTTGTCTTTAACTCTCAGGAAGGAGTGGGGGGCGGGGAGACCACTCAGGTCCTTGATGGTCTCAGCTAAATTGCAAAAATCAATAATTACTTCTCAAAGTTCACATCAATATGTAAATGACTAATAGGAAATTCGCCCAAGGAATAAGTATTTTTAATAGGTTTTTTTTTTGTTTTTTAAATAAGTGTTGGATTACACATGGTTTTTAGAAGTTTTTACAGGGAAACAACTTTAAACTTAAAGTTTAAAAAAAAAAAACACTCCCTTGCTCAATTTCATTAACACTTTACCCCATTTGTTCCCTCTCTCCTCCTCTAGACATGTGCATACAACTATATAAATGAAACATTTTCCTTAACCATTTGAGGGTTACATACATCATGGCCTTTTATCCTAAATACCTCACTCTTCACTATACCTTTCTAAAAACAAGGATATTCTTTAATGACAGGATAGTTATTAACCCTCTTTAATCTACTGTCCACATTCCAATTTTTGTTAATGCAAAATTAAAGGGACAGGTTATTGCATTGCCTCTTTGCCCTCATTTAATTTGCAAATTTTTTAATATTGACTCCCCCCCCAAGACCTATGGATTAAACTCAGTCTTGTGCATGTTACACCCACAGACCCAGATACCAGACAATTTTGAAGAACATAATTGTCACGGGATGTATTTTTAAGAATATCTTAAAATACCTACTATTGCCCTCTGGTCTCTGACCCCACTTTATGGGAACCTGCCACCCCTCCCCCAATACAGCACATATTTGTCCGCCTTCCCCACAACTGTGTAAGTTCCACAGGGCCAGTCTCCATGGTCCATCACCACATTCCCAAATTCTAGAACATCACGGTACACACGTGCCTAGTCAACCTTCTAAGCCTCTCTTCCAGAATCAGCAAAACAGGAACCAGACAATCCCACTCTATACTCACAGTGAGGTCCAGCGTAGAAGAGGTCCTCAGACTAAGGACTATCTACCCCACTTCAATAGGCACTTCAGGGATCTATATAAAACCATCCATCAGTGTTCTAAATAGAAAATAGCAATTCAACTGCTTATCTCAGAACAAAGCCTTACTTTAGATGGTGAAATAAACTACTTCAATTGTCAAACGGCACAATTTTTTTTTTTTAAATAAAGAAAAATTTTAAAGGTTTCCTTGACCAAGATAATCTTCCTCAGAAGTACTAATCCTTTAAGGCAAGGCAGGCAGCCAAATTTTAAAATTATGCTCAAGAAGGTACGCAAAATTGTTACACTTTATTAAGATAATAAAAAAGTCCCCAAACTTTATTGTTTTAATAAAAGCTACTCTTATATTGTGTTTTATTTACTTAATTTGATGGTATGTTTAGGAGGGCAATGTTTTATACTTAGTTTTAAGTACTCAAGAGGTAATTATCTATGAAAAATTCTAGAAAAAAAAAATGGCACCGATCCTAACACGAAAGTAAAATCTCTCAGTCGCAGAAACAAGCAGATAGAGCCAAGGGAAGAGTAAATCCCCAGATGAGCTCATCCACCCTGACTGGGAGTTTAATCAAGGGTAAACTCATCTAGTCCCCAAAGACTTGCTACTTAGGAAAACAGATATCGCTCCATGACTCTTCAGCATCTCAGCTTGGGATATTTTATATCTCAGCGTCTCAATGGGGGACAAGGCACATCTAGTTTTTTTTAATTTTTTAAGTTGTTGATAGTCCTTTATTTTATTCATTTATTTATACACGGGGCTGAAAATTGAACCGAGTGCCTCACACATGCGAGGCAAGCACTCTACCACTGAGCCACAACCAAAGCACCCCATCTTGCTTTTTATCCAACAACCAGGGAGGAAAAAAAAGTCTCAACTATTAAGTCAGGAGAGTACATAATTCAGTGAGATGTACCAAGTGACTTTATGATACACATGGGATTCCACCCAAGTACCATTAACCAACCCCCTTCATCCTCCAGGGCCATTCCCAATCCCTGCAGTCTGGAGATGGAAAGCTCTGCTTACCGGACCAGGAGGGGCCCGCCACCAAAGAGTTCCATCAGGGAAAAGGCCACTTGACATTCATCATTAATCACTATTTGGTTCAAATAAAGGGGAGAAAAGCAGCACTTCCCTCAAAGAGCATTAAACTTTAAACACTTCAAACTATATCAAGTAAAATCAATTAAGAGTGACAAGAATAGAAGCCTAATCGGAATAGAAGCCTAATCGGAATTGGCGAAGAATTTGGAATTACATCTTCAAGGACATTTGGTTTTAAGACTTTCAAGTGAAGGACATCATGAGAATCAGGTTAATCAGCTGCTACCCCCAGAGTGTCTCCCTGCAGATAAAAGGCCAACTGACAGTGGCCCAAGAGCACAGCACTTAGCAAACCACAAGTTTTACAAATTTAAATTTTAACCATTTGCATAATTACATCTCCATATATACTTTGTGTGTGTGTGTATGTGTTTTGCTGGGGATTGAACCCAGGGTCTTGTACATGGGAGGCAAGTACTACCAACTGAGCTGTATCCCCAGCTCCTATGTATATTTTTGGTTGTAGATGAACACAATGGTTTTTTTTTTTTTTTTTTTTTTTTTTTTTTTAACGTGGTGCTTAGGATCAAACCCAGTGCCTTGAATATGTGAGGCAAATACTTCACCACTGAGCTATAACCTAGTCCTTCACACATATAGCCCAGTACTGGCTAGTCCACAACACAAATGCCACAAGAAGCCCAACCTAGCAAGGTTCTCCCCTGCCCACATCCCCATAAAGCCCAGCACCCATTGTGGACACTAACTCGGTGCCTGGCTCTGTACTGAGCACAAGGGACATGATTCTTGTGCACTCTTCACAGCTCAACCTTCCCACCTACAATTACTGTCCCCTTTTAGAGAGAGTAACTTGCCCCGAGTGCCATCCCACAGCCCTTGCCCTCCTAGAGCCACTCAGACACACGATGACCCGAGCAATATCTAACTGGTTAAGTTGATTATTCTAGAACTTTCTAACACATGAATAAAAATCAAGCAGTCTATAATGAGACTCCACAAAAGGTTTTATAATCAGGTTTTAGGGACAATTTTTAGCTACTACTTCTCAGCCATCCACCTCCAGAAGGGAACTAGCTCAACAACTGAGTTACATGTTGAGATGTTCAGCCAGAGCCAGGCAAGTCTGTGGTACAAAAAACTGGTATTTGTGACATGCTTATTGGCATTAAATCCTGGTTTTTCAGTAAGGTTGATGCCATTGTTTTGCTCAATTTATAGAAGCAGAAACCGGCTAAGAGATTATTCTCTTACTGGGATTACAAGGCTAGTTGGCAGCTCGTTAGTGGCCCAGACACGTCCAGAAACCAGGTCCTTTGACTCATTTCCCTATCCTGCCCACCACACTGGAAAACCTCTAGAAAAAAAAAATTTTTGGTGATGCCTGGGATTGAACCCAGGGCCTTGTGAATGGGAGGCAAGCACTCTACCAACTGAGCTATATCCCCAGCCCTAGAGATTTTCGCTACATCAAAAAGAAAAAAAAATATCAAGACAACCTACAAGAATTGGAGGAAATACTTGCAAATTATATATCTGATACAAAGGTCTAGTATCTAGAATAAGAACTCAAGCAGCTAGGCACCATTGCGCCTACAATCCCAGCTACTTAGGAGGCTAAGACAGAAGGATCCCAAGTTGTAGCCCAGCCTAGGCAACTTAGCAAAGGCCAATCTCAAAATAAGAGTTTTTAAAAATGGCCAAGGGCTAAGAATGTAGCCTAGTGGTAGAGTGACTCTGGGTCCAATACCCAGTGCTGAAAAAAATAACCTATGTGTATATATTTGTGTGTATATGTGTACATGTGTGTGTATGTGTGACTCAATGAAAATAAATTAACAAGGATTTTTATAAATATTTCTCCAAAGATGATATGAATGGATGATAATATAAAAAGATGCTCAACATTACTATTCTTATTCATTAGGGAAACGCAAATCAAAGTCATAAGGAGATCACACCCACTAGCACGCTGCTATAACAAGTGTTGGCAAGGATATGGAAAAAATTGGAACCTTCATACATTGCTGATATAATTTTACATTCTTATGTCTACTTTGGAAAACAGTCTGGTTGTTCTTAAAATGCTAGATATAGAATTACCATATGGTCCAGAAATTCCAATCTTAGGTATACACCCACAAGAATTAAAAACATACACAAAACCTCGTGCATAGAGGTTCTTAGCTACATTATTTACATCAGTCAAAATGTGAAAGTAAATATCCATCAACTGATGGATTCAAACGTACCACAGACCCACAATGGAATATTATTCAGTTATAAAAAGTGAAATACTGACTCATGTCCCAATATGAATCGGCGAACCTTTTCTCAATGTGAAGTGAAAGAAACCAGACACAAAGAGCCCCATTATATGATCCCATTTATATAAAATATCCAGAATAGACAAATCCATAGAGACAATGGTTATGCTTGCCAGGGACTGAGAAGAAGGAATGGGTGGGAAATGAGGAGTCACCACTAATGGAAACAAGTGGTCCCATTTGGGGGTGATAATGTTCTGATGTGAGAGTAGCAGTGGTTGCATAACCTGGGAAAATGTACTTTTAACACTAAGTTACACACTTCAAAATGGTAAGTCATATGGTATGTAAATCAGATCTCAGTTTGGGAAGGAAAAAAAAAAGGAGACCCACTTGCTACTTTCCGTAATGCAAACCTGCCTCAAGGTTGTTGTAAGAAACCTATGGTGATCCAGAACTTTCCATAGTACCTGCCACACAATGTGATAGATACCATTTATTATTTACTTTTCCTCAAAATGCATTCCTTAAGATTAATATTTTAAAGATACTTTGCTTTAACATTTCTGGCCAATTTTCAGTTATTGGAAGCTAACAGCTCTTTGTACATACATGGAATTGTCATACATGATAATTACACAAAAAGCTAATATTTATGAAATTGACAACTTGATCTAGTTTTGGGGGGGGAACCCAAATCCAACACCACTACAAACATTACGATGACTGATACCAACAATGTCACTAACAACAGGGATTAGGGGGCAGGGTGGGCATTCACTGAGTTAATAACAGATTAAATGGTTTATAGCCACCCATGTGTCAATGCTGGGTAAGATTTCCCTGCCATTCCAGGTCTCCAAAGACAGTCACCCCAGAGGGCAAGCAAGGCACCTAGGGAAGCAGCACCGTGATACTACTGGTGAATACCGGACACAGGAAAAGAGCAAGGTCCACTCTGACCAGGAAGGCATCCCAACAATGTGCTTAAATAACTACACAAAGTAGAGGACACAGGATGGACAAAGACAAGGATGTGTGACAGCACATGTGTGGTCAGGGTTACTCGTCTAGAATGCTCAAGTCACGGAGGGAAAGAAACGGATCCTAAACCAACAGGCATCCAATGCCAAGATCAAGTTCTGGTCTTCAACTTAGAAGTCAAGTGGTCATCAGGGCCAGGAAGCAAACCTGACTGGCAATCTTTCCTCCTCTTCTATCCTTCACAAAGCAGCATGGGAGATGTTTTTGCCATGGACAGCTCTAAGGGTGACCATTTAACAGACCCCAACCACAAAAGACCATCAAGCTTCAACTTCAGACAAGCAAGACATGTCCTGCGTGCACAAAGCAACTGGAGAAGTGAAAGCAATCAAGATTTTTGGGCTGGGGCTGGGGCTCAGCAGTAGAGCGCTTGCCTCGCACATGCGAGGCCCTGGGTTCAATCCTCAGCACCACATAAAGATGAATAAGACAGTTTGTCCTACTACCACTAAAAAATAAATATTTAAGAGAAGAGATTTTAAGGCCATGGCCCTAGGGAAGACTGAACTCCCACTATGCAGATAGGGAAGAAGGGACATGGGAGTAAGGGAGCACCCCTCAAGAAGAGGATGAACTAGACACTGGGAAATTCCTTTTTTAGAAATCATTAAGTAGCTATGGAAGCTTTAATTGGCTCTGTGCAACAGAACTTCTGATGATGGAGACAGTTTATACCTTGCTGCTCAATACAAAGCCCTCAGCCGAATGTGGCTAAATGCTACTGAAAAACTGAATTCTTATGTTTGATTAAGTTGCCTCACTTGCCATGACACAGACAGCACAGATTTAGAGTCTAATTTTTTTTTTAAGTAGATAAATGGAACAAAGGGAGTTTGGAATCCCTATCACACTGTGAAGAAGGTGCAAGTCCCTTCTCCCAAATTCCTATGCTGGATCCCCACCCCTAGAGTGACAGCATTAGGAGCTAGGGTCTTTGGAAGGAGATTAGGTCATGAGGGTAGAATACTCATTCATGAGATTAGAGCCAACATAGAAGCTGCTCAGAAAGCTCCCCTGCCCGCTCTACCACAGGAAGATGGAGCAAGATGGCACCATCCAGGAGGAAACAGGCTCCCAATGGGAGCCAGATCTGCTGGTGCCTTGACCTAGGCTCTCCCAGGCTCCAGAGCTGTGAGAAATCCATCTGTTGTTTCTATGGTGTGTTTGTTACAGAAGGCTAAGTGCACTAAGACATTCCTTCCATTATTTCTTGAATTTTCCAAATTGTTCTGAGAGGCCTCAAATTTGCTTAATTGTGAGAGAAATTCAATGTCATTTGTCAGATTACCTGTAACATTCTGAAAATTCAATCAAGGAGTTACCAGCAGTGTTCCCTCTAGATGAATAAAAATCAAGCCAAGTAGAATCAACCTGAACATCTTCATTAGCAAACATTTGACTACATTTTTGTTCAAGTAAGCACCATGAGGCAGGGGCAGGTACATGGGAGTGGATGACATCTGAAGTCCCAGGTGACTGTTGGGCTTCAGAGCCCACAGATGTCACTGGTGCAAGCACACATCTTCTGTTGCACTGCATCCTAACCAAAGCCATCTGGCTCACACCCCAGGGCAGCAGAGACTCAGGAAGGCTCCAGTCTCTCACTGTCAGAAACTGAGGTCGCTGGAAAGAACAGCAAAGCAGTAGCTCCAATTTCTTCATGCTTCACATTCTACCACAGATCCGAAGGTCAGACAAAATTCCCCACCCCTACCTTTACCCCCTCACCTCAAGAGGCAACCCTTTCAATTCCCCAGAGACAGTGCACACATGCCTAGACATCCCAGGTAGCCTCTCAGTGTCCCCAAACAGGAATGCCTGCCCCTGGCATCTCGGCTGTGTCTTCAGTTGGGCCTCTCAATTCATTCACTCCTGTGCACTTAAACAAGCAAGTGGTGACAAAGGCTGGGTGACAGAACATACAGCCCTTGGGACAAAAGGCATCCAGAGAGCATGCTCTCCTGAGCCAGCCAGTCACCAGACCAGCCCATCCCTCTCCAGCCTCTGCTCTTGCTGTCCCATGTCTCACTGTGCCCTGATGAAACCCTTGTGTCACAAGGGTACAGGTCAGACACCCTGGTAAAAGCAGGGAGGTTTCTTAGGGACTTTATCAATGGTGTCAGCTGTCACTGGGAGGCTGTATGAACAGGGAAGAGAAGAGCTGCTCCACCAACTCCCGGGGCTGTAAAAAACGCCGGTCACCGGATAACACAGGACTCAAAAGACTGCAAAGCCTCACACATGAATTAATATGCAACTGTCATTCTAGGGGTTAGAAAAAAGGAAAAGGCTTGTGATTTGAGCAGCTTCCGGCATGAATATTTATACATACATTCCCCGAAACTCGGCAGCTTTCACAGCTCGTTCAAGACCTCCTAAGACTTATAATGAATTTAAAATCCTGTATTAGACAATCATATTCCTCCAAATCAAATTAGCATAAAACTTTATTCAAAAATTTGCATTTAAATTTAGAATTGCCTAGCAAGGATGATCAGCCCTAACCATAGGCCCATCTGATCTAACCACAGTGCCTTCAAACTCTATATAGATGCAAATTCCCAGGGACCTGCTGTCATCCTAGGTGTAGCCATCACGCTTGCCCTCATTGAGCAGGTCGAATGTGGGAGACAGACAGGAAGCTCATTAGAGCTCAATGTAGTAAAAGCCAGAACGGATCCAGACCCAGGGCCCTGGGAACCCAGAAAGAATTTCAAATACCATGAGTATCGGAAACTAAAATGTATCCACAAATTGAGGACAAAGTGCTATACTTTTCATGTTGTAAGATGGGTAAAATAGCAATAAATACTTCCCCCTTTGATGTCCACAGCTTCCCATCTGAATCCAACCAAGATAATGTCAAGGAATAATGGCTGAAAAGTGACCAAAAAGAACAAGTAGCTGGGCTGGGATTGTGGCTCAGCGGTAGAGCGCTCGCCTAGCACGGGCAGGACCCGGGTTCGATTCTCAGCACCGCATAAAAATAAAGGCATTGTGTTGTTTCCATCTACAAAAAAGATTCTCTTTAAAAAAAAAAAAAAAAAAAAAAAAAAACAAGTAGCTAACTGGAAGATAAAACTCAATGGAGGTAGCTCAGTGACAGAGCACTTACCTAGCATGTCGTCAAGGCCTTGCCTTAGAACCCCAGCACAAAAGAAAATAAAATCCACAATGGAGATCCCAGAAATCTAAGAAACAGGTCTCTATTCAAATACAAAAAAAAAAAAAAAAAAAAACCCACAATCAAACAGCACAGGCCTGCAGCCTAAGCCTAATCTTTTAGTCCATCATGGAGATGTAGGATGCTCATGAAATCAATTGGCTTCTGTGAATATACATGCAGAGAAAAGTCTATAAGGATGGACCTCAAGTGGGTCACATGTCTTTTTCATATTTACCCATGGAGAAGCATCTGGAAGGATGTACATCCAAATGTTAAAGTAGGCATCTACCTTCTAAATGTTTTATACTGTGCATCTCAGTAATTTTAAAAAATAATGCAGCTTTCATTATGGGAAAAAGACGACCTTCACAAGCCATAAGTGGTAAGTGACAGAATGCTTCCAGTAGGGACAGCCACCAGGAATGCCAATCAGAAAGCAGCCCACTGAGCCAAAAAAAGTTAGCAAGCCCTGAGCCCATCAAGACTAGGAAGCATCCCACCCCATCTCACCATGGCCAACCTGGCTGAAAATCTCCAGTCTAAGAGGAGGTGTCACACAGTGATCCTTCAAGGACTGAAGGGCCAAGGAGGAGGCACTCAAGCCCATCAGAGCAGACTGAAAAGGGATACTTCAGACAATTCACACACTTCCATATCTGGAAGGAAAAACGAAAAATCAAAGAAATACTGAAATTTCAAAAAATATTGAAGACAGTAAATTTAAAAATCCCATTGGTTGATCTGGATTAAATGACATGAAAATCCTCAAAATCTGAATGTTCTTCTGAAGTTCTATAGTTGTGTGACTTTTGTTCCCTTTGCCACACTTTCACAGGTCAGAAAGCAAGTTGAAAATAGATCTGTATTCATACATTTATCTAGCTTTCTTCCCCGCCCCCCAAATATCGACTTTTGTTAATTTTGAATGACCCCAAGTTCTTGGATGAGACCACTTGAGAGTGATGGGGCCTCTCTGAAAACAGGCACATAACCACAAATGGATTAGCGAGCACACTTGCATTCCTGGAAGAGTCCGTCATTGCACAAGGGCAGCCGAGAACCTGAACTTCCAAGAAGTAGCCTTGCTGAAAAAAATCTGTGTCCCCAAGTCCCCAGCACCTCAAAGCACTCCACATCAGAAACAGCTTTTGCCTGCACTCCCTTGTGTGAGCCTACAACCTATGAGACAGAAGAGAGCTGTTGTCAACCATTTTCAAAGACAAGGAGACAATGTCAGAATACACAACACAACTGACAGAGCAAGGATTAAGAGGTCTTCTCACTCCAAATCCCATGATATTTCTTCTAAATCAACAGCATAAGTCAGAACACAGGCATAATCAGAGGACCCTTCTTAAGATTCATTAGAACCTGCCGAAAACACTTTGTATGAAGAGCTTACACATCAGCACAGACACCCAAAAACAGCATAAAAAAGCCAATGTTACTTTCGAGTATTATCATTGAAGAAAAATTTGAAATCAGAATCAACTTAAGACTGGCAAAGGGTCCCTCTGATTAGGTATTCATCTGAGCCATCCTATCACAGAGCTTTCGCCTCCAGGATATAAGAACATATGGGGTCATGGGTGGGAGAAGATATGGTCCTTTCTAACCAGCTGCCAAGCTAGGATGGGAGATGGGGGAGAGGTAGCATCAAGTATCTTGCACTCTGGCCTCTGCTTAGTGTTATCCACTCTGTGACTTCAAGCCCATCATTTAAGCTCAGCTGGCCTCATCTTCAAACTCAGCAAAAGGAGGCAATACTACCTACCTTGCAGGACCACTGTGGTGAGCAATATCATAGATACACCTCCCAAACTCAATGTAATCACTCCCCTTACTTCTACCAACAGGCCAGCTCCTGTCCCACCTTCAGTGCTCAAGTTACCCAGACACTCTGTCCTGGAAGTTTCCTAACCCCACCCACTTCAATGTCACTACCATTAGAATGCTAGATGAAAGTGACAGGACACCAACTCCTGCACTGGATACTTCCAGAGTCACCCACACATTAAACTCTGAGGATGCCCTCATGGCTCTCAAAACTCCCCTAGCCAATGCAGGACTCCATGCTGTTTTAATTTTTATACTGCAGTAAAAAAAAAAAAGATATTTTGGGAATGGGCTTAGAGTGGGCTCAAAGGCAGAGCACCTGCCTAGCATGCACAAGGCCTTGGATTCGACCCCTAGGCTCCACCAAAAAATAAAATTGTAAAATCCAGGACGTTTTGTTTTGTTCATAATGTCTTCAGAGAAAATCAGTTTTTTATTCCTCCTAGCAGACTGATCTCAAAATATGGCAACTGCAGCTCAAACACTAGAAGCCACAGGATAATCCATTGACATTGAAAAAAAAAAAAAAAGACTGGCAGTTTCTATTTAGAAGCAGAAGTTCTCCTAATGGGACCCCCCACCACCCAGGGAGAGAAGCACAGCATCTGTGAGGGCAGAGCAAGATCAGGAAACCAGAAGTTCCAAGTTCCAGGCTTAGCTGCACAGACTCCTTCATGTGCACGTCATAGGGAGCTGAACTAGAGAAACAGACCTTGAAATTCTAAGTACCAACATTTATTTTTTAAGGCCGGGAACTGATTTAGTGTTATCTACTTTTAATTTTTCAAAGAAAGAAATAGTAGCACCTGTTTAAAAAAAAAAAAGTCAACTACTGATAAATGCAATTGCATGAATGAAATTCAGAGCATTTTTTTGTACATGAAAGTAGTCAGAAAAGCCATGCAATTCTACCTCTAGAACATTCTGGAAAAAGCAGAACTACAGCCAAGAAGTCAGTCAGTGGTGGTAATTGCTGAGTGTTTAGAGCAATGAGGAGTGACCATAACCAGTTAATGAAGGAAATTTGGGGAATGGTGGAATTGGGATTACAGTGGTTACATAACTGTATGCATGTGTTAAAACATGCTCAATTTACACTTGAGAGTATATTTTATTGTGCAAGTATTGTATCTATCTGAAATTTTAAAATTACTGATCAATATTCTATATCTTTTGCACTGAAAATATATTTTTAATCCTCTAGTTTTTCAATTCCTGAAAAAGTAATCTTGAATGAAATACAGGTGGCTTTGGGAACAAAGCCTCCTTTTTCTCATTTCACTTCTGGATCGAGGAAACCCTCACCAGGGAGTAACGAGTGTTTCAGACCGCTGGACCGGTCTTTCTCAGATCCTGAGTTCTGGCTATCCTACAATGCTCACCAAAATGAGTTGGAACGGCATGCCTAGTGTTTGTTCCAGAGAACACCCCATTTTAAATGAAAAGTCTTTAGAAGAATTTCCTAGGACAATATTGTTTATACTGTACTGGGGAAGAATCTGATCAGCCTAGAGAAAATGAAGAAACAAAAGATGACTTAGTATATATTCCTAATTACCAGGATAATTAAGCAGTGATCCTACAGTTAGCTGGGTGTCAAACTAAGACCAAATTCATTTTTCACTACTAATTTCTGCAGAAGCAGCTTTGACTTTATCTCCAGTTCTCAAGTTAGGAATCCTAAAAGCCTAAACATCCAAATTGTTATTTGTTTCTATTATTAAATCAATTAGAACTCCTGAGACTGACCAGAATATATTAGGAAATCACATTCTCCTCCAGAGAATCTTTAAATTCTTTTCTTCATTGTCACTACCATTAGGATACTGTCACTTTTCCTTCTCTTCAGTGATTCATTAAAATAGCAACATACTTACAGCTAGTTCCCCTACACCTCACTTCTTACTCCCAAAGCAAATTTCAGAATCAATGATTTAAACATGATTAAACTATAAATTCTCCAAGAAAACTCTCAAGAACATTTTCTAATTTTGGGAAAAGCCCTTACTAGTCATAATGCAAAACCAAAAGCCCCAAACAAAAATTCATAAACTTGACCATAAAAATTAAGTGTTCTAGCCAGGTGTGGAAGCATACGCCTATAATCCCAATGGCTTGGGCGATGGAGGCAGAAGGATTGCAAGTTCAAGGCCAGCTCAGGAACTTAGCACGAGGCCCTAAGCAATTTAGACCCTGTCTCAAAATTTTTTTAAAAAGGGGGGGAGGGGGGCTAGGGTTGTGGCTCACGGATTAAGCACCACTGGGTTCAATCTCTGTTACCAAAAGTTTTTTTAAAATTCTCTAACTTGCCAAAAAAAAAAAAAAAAAAAAAAGCTTACTGAAAATACCAGCAACCTAGTAGAAAAAACAGGAGACAAGCAAAAACAAATGTCCCTCCTTAACAGAGCTTCTGCAAATGGAGAAAATGAACAATATAAAAAACAAGAATATAAACTGGCAGTTCATAAAAATACATGGCTGGGAGTGTAGCTCTGCTGTAAGGCCCGTACCTAGCATGCATGAGGCCCCAGGTTCAATCTCAAGCACCAAAATGATGAATGCCGGATGAACTTTGAAGACCTACTCAGCCCCAGGCACAATTTTAGAAATAAAAGTGAAAATGGGGTATCCACTTTTGATCTGTGATAATATCAAAAAAGTTAATACCTCAAGATTAATGAGGGGGAAACAAACTTCAGAATTGGTGAGAGTATACCTTTTTAGGAGACAATTTAGCAATATCTATGAAAATTCAAATGTGATCCTACAATTATGCTGATACAAATTCATCCTGCAGATATACAACCTAGAAGAGCAAAAATATACGTGTAATGAAGATGTTACAGCATTAAGTATAATCAAAAGGAAACAAGCCCAAGTGTCCATAATACTACAGCACTAATATCCATTCCTCAGAGAACCCTCCAGCTATCCTATGGATCAGCTTCCTTAGGTCCAACATGGAAAGAGTTCCAATATAGGAATAAAAAGAACTAAAACAAGACCAGTATGCATTGTATTATTCCATTCAGTTTGATGCAGACGCAGGCATTAGATACACACACCAATCCATACTAACAAATGGCTAAATTTACTAGAATGACCACAGTGACAAGAGTAATTACTTCTAATAATATTTGGCAATAGGTTGGGTAAGACCTTTTTATTTTGTCTCATCTTATGAAAGATATATAAAAGAAAACTGCTTGGGGCATGTATAAAATTCAGAAAAAGACAGTAACTGGATACAATCACTAAATTTGGACTAGTTATATAAAAAGGGTAGTCCTAAGTATTAATTTTAACAAGTATTTATTACTCTGGATAAGTGTTTTGCAATGATTTCCTGTATTTTCGTTATTAGACGTCCTCTGCAATAATCCACGAAAATACCCACATATCTGACACATACTTTTACAAGATCCTGAGAAAATATATCTTGCTTGGATGCCAAATTACCCAAGAGCAATTTTATACACTCAGAATGCAGAAGCTCCTTGCACAGAACATAATCCATTTGAGGTCTCGGTTTTATTTAAGGCTCAGTAACAACAACTAGTCTTCATGAACTGTAAATCTGACTACTGTCTCCACAATGAAATCATCCACTCAAGCTTCTCAATGGGCCAATTAACAGCTGCCTAAATTGACAACAGGAGCGATAAAAGTATCTTTCCAGAATCAGTGCCCATAGCATCTGCATGCTTCAGTAGTCTACCTACAAGAAAATTCTATTTCTTTTGACCCTGGCTTTCGAATTTAGATGTGGCAGGACAAATATGAATTCCATTATTGTGGATAACTTTAAAGGTAACATGAAAAATATCTCCCCTGAAGAAAACGAACAGGACTGAAAGTAGCCACCCAAGTGGCTCAGAAGCCCCTCTCCCAACCCATGTTTACTTACCTTTGAATTTGTTTCCATGTGATATTTGGCACAAGCTCGAAGCTGAGTCACCCAGAACTGCTTTTCTTTTGCATCAGCAGCTAAAATGGAGAAACAGATAAAGCAATGTGTGCAGAGATCACCCAACTTGTTTCTACACCTACCTAAGAGCGTCCCCCAGCCCTCTAGGGGCCTGGTGAGTGAGGGGGAAGGAGGAGAAAGCAGAGGAAAGCAACTTCGAATCAGTGTTCTCCAGTGTTTTTGCAATCATTTCCTGTATTTTCATGATTAGATTTCCTCTGCCATAATCCTTGAAAATACCCACATATCTGACACATACTTTCACAAGATCCTGAGAAAATATATCTTGCTTGGATGCCAAATAAGGTGAACTTACACCAAGAACCAAGCCACACCAAATCGCCACAGAAAATTTGCATTTGGACTACACTACAAATGTAATCTGAAATATCTGTTATAAGAATAGGTTTGCCAATTTTTCAACCTCCTCTTAAGTCCTTTCTACTTTTAAAAAGACAGCAGGAAAGGAGATGTGTGATTATTTGTAAGTGACTATGTGAGGCTCATATGAGCATTAAAGTATAATTCTTCAGGGCCTTTTGTGATCCCAAGTTGCACTATGGAGTCATTTGCAAAATGGGCACTAGGTTAAATTACTGTTATAACATGTGTTCAAGGATTCATATTATTGGACAGAACAAGACACCAGATGAGATCCTCGAATTTCTCTCATAGACATTAATGGGCAATTCAACTGCATATCCTTCCAGCTATACCCCATCTCAAATAATATATATAATTATTCTTAATTGTCATGGGTGAGAGTTCTAATAAAATTTAAGTCAATTTGACTACAAATATTAACTGCATAAATGTTATTTATGATCAGATTATTAACTTCATAGTTATTGACCATGCCAAAAAAAAATGATTCTCTTGAAAATTACACTCATTTACAAAAGTGGGTCTGAGCATCATTTGGTCAACCAAACCAGACTTCAGGTTCAACTTTCAGGTGAAGTAATCCAGAATTACAAAAATGGGAAATTATTTGGCCACATAAGTCATGGTGATGCCTTTAGTCTGGAGGCCTATGGCACATATGATGAACAGAATGAGACCAGGTGAAACTAACTCCGGAAGACAAAGGAGGTACTGACAGAAGCTTAGCATTGAAAATATTCCCAAAAGCTTACAACATAGTGCTCCCATTTTGCTACAGATGGAAGAGATGTGAAAAAAATGGACAGCTAGCTCCTTATGGGATGGGCCCAGGATAAGCCATAAATACGCAGAAGTTTTATCCTGCCCTTTTGTAGTTAAGTTTTAGATAAATTTAGTGCTCTGTGACTATTCCATGCAGATAATAAAACTTTTACGTTTGCTATTAAAATCGCCCTTTAAAAAAAAGTAGAATTTAATAATCCACAGAATATTAGCAACTTGATGGCAAAACGAGATGGCTCAATTGTCGAGTTACTTGGATTTCTCTTTTGTATGGATTTGTGTCATTCTATAAACCACAGGCAGGGTGGGGGAAGTGCCATTAAGTTTTTCACCTGATATTGTTTCTGCTCTGACAATTTATTAAGCAGTAAACGGCAAAGCGAAGCCAAGGACCATATAAATCTAGCCAGCTGGAATGCACACTGCATGAATCTCCAAAGAGCATGAATCTTAGCATGCCCCGCCCCCCCCCCAAAAAAAGAGCTTTCTTCAACTACAGGCATTTTTATTTCATAGGCTTTTGGATTGTTTTATAGATCCTGAAATAGGATTTATATAGAGATAATAAAGAAACATTAGCTTATTTCATCTCTTGGGTAGTAAAGCCTAGAAGTGGAAAAGTGAAAACTAGACCAAGAGGTAGTGAGTCCAGGCTGGCTTTGCAGAGGTGACAACCTGTCATGGTCAAGGACAGATAAGAGGCTGTTTCTTGGTACTTGGCTCATATTTTCGTGAAGAAAAAATATTACTTGAAAAGGCAGACTTATCAGCTGCCCAATATCTGATACATCCAACCCTTCCTTGGGCCTTAATAAATCCCACACGAGTGCGTGCATGTGCACACACCCATGTGTTAGTTTTCTTTTAATAAAAAAGACAAAGCAGAAATCCAGACAGGAGAATCATGGCAATGTAACCCTAACAGAATCCTGGTAGAAAGGCCGGGCAATCAAATTACACTACTGCAATCAAGTCTGGCATTTCAGCAATGAATGTGCCTCTAGGCAGAGCTGGACTCCCTGGACAGTCATGCTCGTTCCTGAGGTTGCCCAGCAAACATCAGTCTTCAGGAGGTGAAGAGCAGGCGAAAAAGCACACAGAGGGAAATTAAATTAACACCAGCAGGCTCTACTGCTACCATGGATTGAATAAAACTTGAATAAAGGGCTCTTTACCAAGAGAAAGTTCGGGAGAAACTTTGGGAGGATGATACTCTAGCCCTTGAAAGGCTGGGTTTGGGGCTGGGGTTGTGGCTCAGGGATAGAGCGCTTGCCTAGCATGCGTGGGGCACTGGGTTAATCCTCAGCACTGCATATAAGTGAAAAAATAAAGGTCCAATCAACAACAACAAAAAAAAAACTTAAAAAAGAAAAGTTTTGTACTCATAACACAAGCCACAGAGGGCACTAGAGTGAAGATGTGTACTATGGGGGCAAAAAAAAAATAGAAATTGAGCAAATACTAAGTCTTCAGCAATCCTAAGCCTCTGCCACCTCTGTAAACACCACCTCTCCTTTGTCCTCAATTCCTCAGTTAATTAAAACAAGCAATTCCTAAGGTCAGCTCCACCTCCCTAGCCCAGGGATAAGAAGGGCAGTAACTGTCAGAGTCCTCCAAACCCAGTAAATCATTAAAGGCGATTAAATACAGCCATCACCATGACAACTATAAAGTAACCCACAAAGCCTGAAAAATCACTAGAAGCACGTACCTCTCAGTTTATACATCTCCCCATTAGCAGAGTACACGACCAGCATGTGGGGAGCCTCATCGCTCAGGGACACGATGGCTCCGGATAGAGACAGGGCTCCTCGAGGCTTCTGGTGTTTGCTTTGTTCATTTACAAAATACTGCAGGATGCCAGCCTCAAAATCCAGCACAAAGTACCTGCAAAGAAACCACGGTGCATCATTTTTCTCTTCCAGTCTATTCTACACAGCACACAGCGGGGCGGTAGGGTAAGGGGAGTACAATCCTGAAGTTGATATCAATGCTCCAAACCCATGAAGTTGCAGACCAAAAAGTTCCTCAAAGGGCCCCACAGAAGTCAAATGGCAGAGAACCCTGGATTCTCATGTCAGAATGGACCCTGTAAAAGGGCCCAGTGGATCAGGTCCATTCAAAACATGGTACAATTCCCACGGCTTCAGCTGGTGCCACGGATACCACATTAAACCTCAGAATGGCAAAGACTAGCAGCAGCATTGCAGCACAGCCTCACAACATGCTCCACGTGACTTCAGAGGAACAGCTGGGATCCAGAGGCCCCAAGAGCAGTGGTTTTATACCCAGGAAGCAGCAGCAAGCGGGGCCTCCACTTCCAACCAGCAGTGAGTGTATCAGGAGGAACCAGAGTACCTGGCATCATCTGTCAGGGAACTGGAGGGACTTCTGCAAACACCTGGACATACTTCAGTCCCTCCCATATATGCCTTTTAACAAAGAAGGGCAGAACATCCATAGCAAGAGACGGGGAACTGAAAATTGCCCAAGTCATACAGCAAATCTTTGAAGCCAAACATCTGACTTGATGATTATTCTCTCAAGCCAGGTGTGGTGGTACACACACTGATCCCAGCGGCTCGGGAGCCTGAGGCAGGATGATCACGAGTTCAAAGCCAGCCTCAGCAACTTAGCAAGGCCCCAAGCAACTCAGAAAGACCTCCTCTCTAATAAAAAATGGCTGGTGATGTGGCTCAGTGGTTAAGTGCCCTTAAGTTCAATCTCTGGTACCAACATTTTTTTTTTAAGAAGGATTATTCTCTCAAGCTGTCACCTGCTAAATAGTAAGACAACTTCCCCTTCTCCACCAAGATGGAAATGCCTTCAACTGGAACTCAAATTCTTCCTGCAGCCTAGAGACCAAGCACAGTGCCCCCTGGCTTTTCTTCCTCTCCCCTTCTGCTCCAACCAC
Organism: Marmota monax; assembly: GCF_021218885.2. Lineage (NCBI taxonomy): Eukaryota > Metazoa > Chordata > Mammalia > Rodentia > Sciuridae > Marmota > Marmota monax. The sequence goes on from NW_026695228.1 coordinate 6,292,122, forward strand.
ACTGGGCTTCCCTTCCTTCCTTCCCCCAAGACCTTTGCATATGCAGTTCTGCCTGTCGGAAGCAGTTACTCAAAGTGTAGTTGACAAATTTTGCTGGTCCACACAAATGGACACTAGTGCACAACGGCTTTTTGAAACTTTCCCTGCATGTGGCTCCCCCACCCCCATTCGGTATGATCAGTTGAACTGGTCTCTGACTAGTCGAGATGTCAAACACATGCTGCTACTTATTAGTCACTAGTCACAGGCATTCACAATACCTATGGGAGGAGGTCGTTCACCACCAGCAGGCTGAGAAACACCTGCCCAGAAAGTACTTCCCCTTCCTACAATATGTTCCCTTCTTTTTCTTGCCATGCTAACTTTGAGCAGATCAGACATCCCTCTTCATAGCACCCTGAAATTCTGGTTGTGGAAGTCTACCTTTGTGTCGATATGATTCAATGTCTAGCATCTGTGTCCCCACCCCAGTGCCCAGCACAGTACCCAGTACCTGACTTCACTCCATTACTATTGGTTAAAGAAATGAACAACTTCCTTAATTCCACATGTACTGTATACCTGAGCCATGCAGTGACCTCAGACACCGCAAAATATTTCACATTTGAAGAACACCTGATGACACAGGTCAGATCCTTTCCACACTACTAACTTGGGTAGTTCTCAGTTTCAATATCAGATTGCACTATATTCCTTTTGACCACATCCTATCTTTGCAAGATTTTTCAGCAGATGCTACAATAGAGAAACATTGGGGGCTGGGGGTGTAACTCAGTGGTAGAACTTGCACCTCACATGCATGAAGCCTGGGACTCAATACTCAACATGAAAAGAAAATTAATGTAGAAGACAGGAGTTATGTCCAATATAATTCCAAGGTTTGAGCAGCCATGCAGTGTCCACAAGTGCACACATTCCATTGATAAGTAATTGTAGCTAAGGAAAATAGTTTTCCTCCAATGTTTTTCAAAGGGCTACCAAGTTAGTACAAAACAACCCCATCCAAATGTATGCCTTAACTACTTCATAAATGAAATGGTGAGATTTATTTTTAACCTAGAAGCATCACTAAGAAAGCTTACAAACTTCCTGCCTTGTTTATTTTGATCATGAACTAGAAGGCAGTCTCCAGTTTACAGATGCCCAAAGATGCAAGAAACTCGAAATCCAAGCCCAGCTCATCTGCATCCAAATTCAGGACTTAGCCCACTGCGGCAATTGTAGATGCTCCCTTGATCTCCCCCGTAGCTCTCCAGCCTCTACTTGTGTATTGTATTCCCCTAACCTTCCTGCTACAACACAGTAACACTGAATGCCTCTGCTGCCAGGTATAGGGGCTCTTCCTCACCCTCCTGCTCCCATGGAGCAAGGAGCAGCCACCTCCTGAGCACATGAACACCCAGTCCTCGATCCTCCACAACTTCTCGTCTTTAAGAAGTCTTCCAGTTGTAATTATTTTTAATATTCTGGATGACCTGGCCAAGACTATCTATTTCACTTTTCTCCTTCCCTCCCATCTCTCATGTCACTATAATAAAGACACTTCTGGTTCTCATGATCAACACGTATAAATCAAGACATAAAAATGTATCATAAACTGGGACTATTAAAATGTGATCCCTAGCCCAACAGTAGCCTCATCAACCTGGAGCTTGTCAGAAATGGAAGCGGAGGCCACACCCAAAACCCGCTCAATCACAAACGCTGGGGGAGGAGCCGAGGAAGCTGTGCTTTCCAAAGCTTCCAGGCCATTCTGGTGCAGGTAAAGTTTGAGAAGCACTGGCTAAAAACGACCATCACCAAATCCCTTTTTCTTCTTGCGGTAGACATAGATGAAATGTTCCAGAACAGGGTTTGAGCTTTAGCCAACAGAATGCAAGCAGAAGCAATGCAGGGCTGGCTCATAAAAATCTCTCAGTTCCAGTTTCATGTCTTTCTACTTGAAATTTGCTTCTGCTCTTCAACATGAAGGTGAAGACCAAACTCCAAAGATAGATGAGCCAGGTTAATTTCTGAGCTGCCAATGGTCAGGGTAAGTGCTAACATGCTTCTCTAGGAGAAAATGCTTTCAAGTTGACCTATAGTTAATGTCACCAGGAGTGTGGCTATGTAGACAAGTCACATCATTACCGACAGTCCTTAAAGGCGCAGGAACTTTGGCACATAGTCTCCCCCCACACGGGGGTGGGGGGTTGGGGGGAGACACAAAGCATTCCCATGAATGAGTGCTGCTCTCACGCTGGGGGAAGTAGAACAGAAGGGGATGTGTGTTCAAGGAACAGGCAGATCCGATTTGCTCTCGACTGCCTCGATTTCTCTGTGCATTGTGCCACTAATTGCAATGGAGAGAAGACAATCTCTTTCTGCTTCCTCCTCCTACCAACCCCTCCATGGAAGCCTGGCAGCTAACCAAGCACATCCTGCACAAACAAGCAACTATATTTGCAAAGGATATCATTCAAAAGCTGCTTTGAAGAAATTAATAGAATGTTTTATTTTTTAAGAAAGGATGGCAGAATAACCAATTGATGTCATTGTGCAGGATATGGGGACATATTATTGATTTTTCATATTACCCATTTCAAACTGGCATCTTAATTCCAACCTCCTGCTCAGATGTGGGGAGGGACCATTTCCACTACTTCCTAAAAATAGTTTAAATGCAAATGCACAAATCTGAATCGTGCATCATAAGGAAGGTCATCAATAATGTACTGTTAAGGACACTTAAAATTTCATCATATTTGGAGAAGAGCACGGGGTCCTGTCTGATTAAGAACCACAACACACTACACAAAGTGCTCTCTCAGCACAGCCTTTGAAAGTTCAGTCAGCTACAGGCAGACAGGTAAGAACTGCCTAGACGGCATTCAAAAGAGCAATTCCTGTTGGTCTGCATCCCCTGGGAGGAAACAAATTAAGTTTGGCTTCCCACCGGGTCACAGCTCTGTCTGCTTCCTGCCGGTTGGAGCCTGCAGCTATATCTAAAAATCACAGCTTTCATTCTAAATAGGAAAGTTAACCATATTTCTAGATTAGGCTTCATTAAGCCGAGTAAAACTGCTAGATAAAATCCTGAAACAATCTTAAAGTCTTTCCCTTCTAGGGGGAAGAACAAGGCAAACCTAACTTCCAGGTTCTGTTATCTTTTTAAATTAGCATCTTTGCACTGTAGTGTGCAACTTGACTCCTATGTAGGTGACCTTAATTGTGTACAGAGTTTTTTGTTATGTGAAATGAAAAGTCAAATAACGTGCTGGGTAAGAAAGAGGGGAGGAATCAAACCCATGAATAAAGTGTCAGTTTAGCTCTAGAAAGTCCCCCAAAGGCTCAGATGTTGAGGGCCTGGTCCCCAACCGGTGATGCTATGGGAAGGTAAAGGGAATGTTAGGAGGTGGGGTCTAGCTGGAAGAGGTGGGTCACTGGGACATGTCTTTAAAGATATATTTTGTCCCCAGCCCCTAGCTCTCCTTCTCTGCTTCCTGGCTTTCATGAGGCAAATGGCTTTCTTCTGCCACAATCTTCAGCCATGATATCCCAGCTTGCAATAGCCTGAGAGCAATGGAATCAACTGGCCACAAACTTCTGAAACCATGACCCAAAATAAAATCTTTTCTCCTTTGAGTTGTTTTTCCTCAGGTATTTGTTACAGTAACCCAAAACTAATACAGAAAGCCACTTTAATCCTTATCAAGCCAGTTTCTTGATGGCACCCCTACCTAATCCCAAGATGGGAGCTTTGACAGGGGGAAGGACACTTTCTGGGAAGGGCTCAGGAAAAGCTATTGAGTAACTAATATCCTTTAACCAATTCTGTTCCTTTGCAAAGAAAAGGAAGTACACACAGGTACTCACATAAACTCACATTTACAACATGTGCCCTCTCACTGGAGCCCACAAACACGTACCTATATATGCTCATGCTAGCACATGCATGCATCCACTCACACTCACTTGCACATGCGTTGGCTCACCGACTCCCACAGAGCATAGCACCTACTCCTGGTTGCTTTCTGGTCTGGCATCTCTCAAGGGTCATCTGTCTACACCAGTGGCCTTGCTATTCCCCACTCCCCCAGCATTTGCATGACAAGTTTCATTACAGAAGTGAACACTGGGCCCTTTTACTTTGCAGTGGGGGGGTGGCCAGGGCCAACAGCCACCCACCAAACTCCAGGTTCCCCAGTACTCATCTATGAGCAGATATTTCTAGCACTGCCACCACCATCCCCCAAACACCAAGAGACAGAGGGTCCAACGCACTCCAGAGAAACGTCAAGGAGAAGGATGTGCATGGCGGCGGGCCAGCTGCTCATTAATGCTGACAGGCAGAAGTTACAGCCAAAATACAGGAAAATTACAGAGTAAAACAAGCAGGGGGAGAAAAAAAAAAAAACCTTCCTTTGAAGAGGAATTCTGTTTGACAGGCTGGTCTTCACACAAAGTGAAATCATTTCATCTAAATTTAAAAGTGAAAATTAAAACAAGAGTAAAGAGATGAAGAAGTAAAGTCGTGGGCTTGTCCTTGGTGTCTGATCAGACTGCCTCTCAGCCACATTGCTGTTCTTCCCAAGAGGGTTCCCCAGACTCCTAGTCCTCATGAGGACCAGGGCCTCACCTCACAGATGCCAGGGCCAATCTACTGAGCCCTGGATGGGCCAGGCCCAGGACCCCTACATGAAAGAAGATGTCTATCAAGTTCCTGGTTGGCAACAGCCTGGTGGCATGTGGTGACCCCTGCTGCACCTGCCTTGCCTTTCCCAGGGACCCCATCTAAGAAGCAATTGCCCCAAACATCTGGAACGCATGAACAAGACCTGTGCTCAGATGTCCACACCCCACCTTGCTCTGACCAATGGCAACTGTGACCTTGTTCTTCAGCTTATGACCCCTATCTATGTGAGGCTATTTACTGCCTAACTCTTCCAGATCCCAGTCCACATCCCCTTCAGCATTTCCCCCCCACCCCCGGCACAGAGCTAGGGGGAGTTGCTCTTTCCAGCAGGGCACACACCGGTAGCTTGCCAATTCCCTCTGCACAGAGATACAGCACCACTTCTCAGATCAAGAAGCACCAAGTTTCTAAAGCTTCTAATCCACTGTTCACAGAAAATAAAACGGGGGAAGAAATCAACAAAGAGAAGTACACTAAGTGAAGAGAGGGGACCTAAATTGTGGATTTGTTTTCCCATGTGTATCTTAAGCCTCCAAAATTAATACCATCTGTGGATGGTTGATGAAATTCTGATATCCATATGAAAATTAAAATTCTCCAAAAAATGATCTCATTAGAGAAGCCAGCTTCAATAAGAAGTGTCTACACATCCTCAGTGGGATCTTGGTCCTGCCTCAATTATCATAACATACAAAAGCAGACTGCACCACCCCAAAAATGTGCCTATACCCAGGGAGAAGAGATTTGCGCGCACACACACCTCCACCCAGGTCTTGTCAACTCAAGATGAGTTGACATTCAAAACCCTCTGAGTTTCCAGCTTGAGAGAAAAGGATAAATCTTCTAGAATTTCCCTCATGATAACCAACTTCCTGGAGAGGATGCTGGATCCTACAGCCAAAAGCTTCCAACAGTTCCAAGGTACAGCACCTGCAGGCAAACATCCCAGCCAAGCTGTCAAGTCTGGAATCCTCCGACTCTCACAATTTCTGGCAGTGGCTGGAGAAACATGATGGCCTTCTCACATCTCTCTGCTGTCAACAGCATGCCCAAGATACCAGGAGATAGAGGATCTAACACTCCAGAGGGACCCACAACTCATCACCAAGCAGGGAATGAATTTACTCTGTTACTTAAAAATTATACAAGCCAGGCATGGTGATGCATGCCTGTAATCCCAGCAGCTAGGGAGGCTGAGGCAGGGGGATTGCAAGTTCAAAGCCAACCTCAGCAACGGCAAGACACTAAACAACTCAGTGAGACCCTGTCTCAGAAAACGGGGCTGGGGATGTGGCTTAGTGGTCTAGTGCCCCCAAGTTCAATCCCCAGTATATAAAAAAGTATCATATGAGACCATGTATGTCAAAAATACACTGACTAAGAATTATACAAGAACACAATCCATTCCTAAACATTCAGGCAGGTGGTGTGACAAGTTCACAAGTTCAATCTCAAACAGATCATAAACCTTGATACAGTATGTCCTGTCTGGTACATGACCATTAATGCTCATCTTCAGACATCTTAAAGATATGCAACAACCATTAACAAAAACATTTGGTACTATTTACTGAGTGCTTTCTATGTGCCATGCACTGTGATGCCCACAAAAAGAATTCACATGTGCTGCACAGCAGTCCTATAAAGTAAATGTGATTATAACCCCTTCCTAACAGAGGGCTTCAAGAACAGAAAGGTTGATAACTCTGAAAGAGCTATAATTGGGCCTATGTTGCAACCCAGCAGTCTGACTTTATAGTCCAGGACTCTATTCAGTTGAGACTAAAGTCTCAACTCAGGGTCAAAAATAAAGCAAAGATTGATAGAAATATAAATAGAAAATAAAATAATCATTCATTGCAAAGTATCTGGTATGTGAAAAAGACTTGATATTTAATATAAATTAACATAGTTTTAATAACATAGCACATCATATTGTAGTTGAATTATTGTAGTTTATGTTCTATAATATATAATTGTGTTATTAAAGTTTTTAATATTAACATTGGGAAAAGTACTAAGGACTATTTTTTAGCCAATCGTGGGCAGGGTATGACAGAACAAATTAAAGATGTTTCAAAATTAAAATTATAAAGCAAACAAGGTCCATAAATTCCTGACTCCCCCACCCAGGCCTAGAGAAGCTTTGTGGTCGAGATGGGGGAAAGAGGGGATAGGAATTTCACAAATTTTTGCAAGTGATTCAGAAGCTCAGAAGCCCTCCAAAATACAAAAATCAGAGGCAAGATAAAAACTTGTTATTCACCACTCATGTTGCTTCTGATCTGTCAACTCTCTCAATTACTCATTCAACATACACCTGAGCACCCTGCATATGAAAGAGCCAAAGCTCAGCTTTCCTAAGTCACCACAGCACAGACAGGTTTCTTGCTTCAGTCAGTTTGGAAGTTTTTTTTTAGTTTGTTTTTTGAGAAAGATTTAAAGTGACAAAATCCAGCACGGAGTTCCCTCCCCATAGAATCATCACCTGGCATTATGTAGTCAGTCTCCCACCTGACCACAGGGTCCCCAGGCACCCATAGATTGAGAGCTGCCATCCCCAGCAGTTGCTGCTTGGAAACCCCTGATAAGGCCCCCACAGAGGTCCAAAAGAACTTTCAACAGGAGCTTTGATGCACTGCACTTGGATTTAACCCATGATGAGTTTCAAAGACTAGTTTTTAAAGACTAGGAGATTTAATACTGAAACTAAGAACTGGGCCCTTATGAGGACTAATAGTGCCTTGTCACCTTCTGAACTATTAACTCTTGGGTTCCTGGTGCCCATAGATGAGCAGAGCATGGTACCCAGGGTACATCCTAAAGTATCAAGCTGTGTCTTCATGCTCACAAATCACATCATCGTTCTTGCCACCAACAAGGACAGGAACTTACTTGAGGATCTCCGAGATGGGCCGAGTCAAGCCTTTCTTTTACTTTAAGCTCAAAAAAAAAAAAAAAATCACATCATTGAAACAGATCCTGCTACTGGCTAAAGCCTTGGGATAAATGTGGGCGGGTGCCCCCAGCTATCACCCCTAAAGTCAAGCAAGATGGGAAGCCGTCTTGGGGAGGCCAGGAGAGCCAGCATATCACAAACAGGCCCCATGGCTCAGCTTTTCCCCCACACATCCAGCAGAGTCAGGCTCTGGGTCACTGGAGTCAAAGTGTCTTGTTATTTTCTCCGAGTGGTGTCTCAGCAGCAAGGAAAGAGATGCCATTCGGCTGTCAGCAGGCAGGCTGTGGCCTGGAGCAGAGGTTTTTAAACTTAGACGCATTAGCATCACTTGGAGGTTGTTAAGTGCTCATGGGCCTCTCCACGAGCATTTCTGATTCAGGAGGTCTGGGTGGAGCATGGTCCCAGGTGATTCTGATGCTATTCATGGTCATGCTCTATGGAAACCACTTGTGCAAGAAACATACAAATTGTCAAAATCAAAATGGAGTCCCTTAGGTCAACCCTAACAAAAAATAAAAGTGAATAACGCCTAGAGATTACAAAGGAAGGGGTTCTGCCTGTGACTGCCTGATGGTAGCTACCACAAAAGACTGCCAGAACCACAAGCGGGCACAGAAGCCACTGTAGCCTCTTACAAAAAAGCACCTCTACAAGGACATCTGCCCAGCAACTGCTCAGCCTTGGACTAACACCACTTTTATTATTAATTATTGCAGCCAAGGATTACTGTTTCAGAACATCTGACGTAATCCTCACTTTGGCCTTTGAAACCTTCCCCTTGTCTCAACCTCCTTGAATACCCCCCAGTTTACTATGGCATGGGTATTCTCCAGATACCAGTATTCTTTGGAGAATCTCTGATTGCTTCTTTATTTTTTTTAGGTTGACACACTAATTCTCATTTTTGTGACCTTGGGCAAGTTATTTAGCCACACAGGGCCTTGAATTCCATGTCTGTAAAAGCGAAAAGCTAGCTAATTCTCTTTTGAAGACCGTTCATTCCCCACCATCTCAGTTGCCCACAGGTGTGCCTGCTTATAAAACAAGAACTTCCAAATGTACCCATTATGTTCCTAAATGCAGACAGTAAATTGGATCTGATGATGATGCTCAGGTTGCATGAGATTAGCAGTTTAGTTAATTTACTACAAGACCAACAAGACAGGACTTCATATGAGAGGCTGTCTTTACTCTTTTTTTTTGGGGGGGGGGGCGTAAATTATTTGGCAAGTGTGGTCAGCTGGACATAGGTTCTGCAATATAGTAAAGTTTATCCATGTTATGGCGAAAGAGGAGAGAATCCACATAAGTCCAATAATTGCTTTGAAGTAGGTATCTCTAATCCTATAATTAAGTTTTATTTGTAAAAATTCACTAATTCTTTAAAAAAAAATAATTTCCTGAGTACCTACTATGTGCCAGGTATCACATTAACTGCTAAGGATATATGGGGTGGGGGTAAGGGAGACAGACAATATTCACTAAAATAAAAGCCAAATTCTAGCTGTGATAATGTGTCATGTAGAGTCAAGTCAATTAGTAGAATGGGACTTGGAGGGAGTTCCAAAGAGACGAACTGAGATTGGAGGAATGAGGTGATGGAACAGAAAGAGAGAGGAGCAGAGGCTTCCAGGTGAAGGAAACTGTGTAGAGAGGTCCTGAGGCTGGGTAAGGGGACAGTGTGACTGTAGCACAGAGGAAGGAGCATGCTTTCAGACGCTGCTAGAGACACCAGGAAGGTAAAAGCAGGCAGACCAGCGAGGCACGGAGGGAGTCCGTCAAGAGCACTCCACTGAAGGGTGTCAAGCAGAAGAGGGAAAGCTAGGCCCAGTTTGGTAAAGGAGAACCCCTGAGCTCCAGTGCAGGCTGAGGCTAGGAAAGAAGCCAGGTGGACACAGGAGAGCAGTGGTTCACTGCAGTTCAACATCATGGACTAAGGAGGCTAACCAAGCCTTTCCTCTGGAAATCAGCTACACAACTAGACAAAACTGCCCAAAGCAACCAGTTCAACACAGCGGAAACAGACCAAAGCCATAAAATGAGAATAGTTTATTCATACAAACTCTTGAACTTTGGTAAGAATGGGCAGGGTCTGCAGTCACCAGGGCTGGGCTGTTCCCATCCTCTACCTGGCTATGTTAACTAGTAGTTCTACCAGAGCAGGCAGGTGGGAAGAACAGGCACTTTGAGGCCACCCAGGGAAAGAGCTCCTGTGGTTGGCAATGTTGCCACTGGAGAGCCTCACTGACCTGAGACTGCAGCCTGGTTTGGAGCAATCCACTCACACTAGCCAGAGATCTAACTGGGAGCTCCCAAAGGGGAGGAAACTTCACATACCCAAGTTCTGCACTGGCTGAGAAGAAATGCAGCAAAACCTGCGCAGGCCCAAGCCACCCACACATCCTTGGCCAAGACAGCCTACACACAGAGGAGATTGCCAGAAAGACAAGGCCAAGACAGGCATGAAAGCAGCCTGAGGTTCCAGACATACCAGCAGAGCCAGGAAGCCTTGCTGGCTAAAGATACTGGAGCACAATCTCCACCAATCTTTGACTGAATGCCAGGCACACATATCTGAACATTCAGAGAACTCTCATAGTAAGGCAAGCAATCCCACCAAAACATAGGCAAAAGATTTCCTTTCACCAAAGAAGATACATGAGTGCCTAATAAACACATGAAAATAGTAACATATTAGTCTTTAGGAAAAGGCAAATTAAAAGCACAATAAGATACCATTTCCCAGCCACAGAATTGCCATAATAAAAAAGACTAAGCAGCAGCAACTTGTGAAGTAGGGAAACTAGGACCCTCCTGCATTGCTCGTAGGAACAGGTAATGATAAACCCAACTTGAAACACAGCAATTTGGCTCCTGAGTATCTATCAAACAAAAACACAACCTGTCCACACCAAAGGCTTACATGCAAATGTTCAAAGCAGTATTCTTTTTTTATCTTTGTAGCGGAAAGACCAAAAGCTTGATATTTTATTGTTTGTTTGACATGTCAGTGTGCCCTACAAGATTTATCTTATAGATTTTTTTCTACTATTATGGGAAATTTTAGATCTAGTTAATTTTTTTTTGTTTTGGTTATACAAGATAGTGAATGCATTTCAACTCATTGTATACACATGGAGCACAACTTTTCATTTCTCTGGTTGTACATGATGTAGAGTCGCATCATTTGTGCAATCATACACGTACCTAGGGTAATGATGTCCGTCTCATTCCACCATCTTTCCTACCCACATGTCCCCTCCCCTTCCCTCTCTCCCCTTTGTCCAATCCAATTGTTCCCCCATTCTTCCCATGCCCCCCTTCATTGTGGATCAGTTTTCTCTGATTACAGAATCAGAGAAAACTATCACTAATCAGAGAAAACACTAGGCCTTTAGTTTTCTGAGATTGGCTTACTTTGCTTAGCATGATATTCTCCAGCTCCATCTATTTACTTGCAAATGCCATAATTTTATTCTCTTTTAATGTTGAGTAATATTCCATTGTGTATATATACCACAGTTTCTTTATCCCTTCATCTATTGATGGGCATCTAGGTTGGTTCCACAGTTCAGCTATTGTGAACTGAGCTGCTCTAAACATTGATGTGGCTGCATCACTATAGTATGCAAAGCAGTATTATTGATTGTAGCCAGAAACTGGAAATAATTCAAACATCCATCCACTGGCGACCAGATATGTGATCTGTGATTCCATACTATGGAATACCATTCAGCAATAAAAAGAACAAAATACTAGCACATGTTACAACAGGGATGAACTTCAAAAATATTATGCTGAGTGAAAGAAGCCAGATGCATAAGACTACACATTATTTGATTCCATTTATATGAAATGTCCAGAAAAGGGATACACAGAGACAAAAGAATCAGTGGTTGTCTGGGGCTGAGGGTGGAGTAGGATTAACTGCCAACTGCTTAGAGGGATTTGCGTGTGTGTTAGAAATGTTGTCAGACTGAACCATGGTGGTCTTCGTACAACTCTATAAACACACTAAAAATAACTGGATTGTATACTTAAGTGAAGTTTATAGTGTGGAAATTATACCTTAATAAAAAGTGGTTAAAAAAAAAAAAACCTTCCAGCATCCCTGGCAGTAGTCTAGACCAGGGTGAGGATAACAGAGCTTCGAAGTTACAATGGTAGGACTTGAGAGAACGGGCTGGGGAGGTAGCTCAATGGTACAGTGCTGTCTCACATGCATGAGGCCCTGGGTTCAGTTCCCTAGCGCCACTAAATAAATAAATACATGATGGGCCAGGAATTCAGTTTGGGAAGACCACCTTTGAGGTATCCCTAAAACTTCCAGAGATGTTATTGAGTGAGCAGATCTGGTACCCAGAGGTCTGAGCTGGAGGTGTAAATCTGAAGGTGAGGTGTAAGGTGACTGACACTGAGGTCACAGGCAGGGGGAGATGACAGAGGAAGGAAGGCAGGAAGGAGAGGAGGGCCTGGGCCCCAAACCTGAGGAACTCTAACAATAAACAGCCAAAGAGAAGAGGAAACAAGGCAGAGAAGCAGGCAGAAAGCCAGAAGCCCAGAAAGAAAACATCTAATAAAGGAAGAAGTGATTGGCCACGTCAAACACCAACAAAACGTCAGTGAGAACAGAAAGGTGCCTGTTTGTGACATACACTGATGTGTTTATTTCTAGATGATGGATCCTCATGAACCCCACTTTACTGTCTAGCAAACCAGTTCTGATGCAGTGAACTCAGGCACAAGGCTGAACATATTTTAATTTCCCAACATTTACTGCCCAAGTCCACCAGCTGTTTCCAAATAGCCATGTTCCATTTTTATGAGAGGTAGCAGAAACCTAGTTGAAACCAGGATCCAAAACTCAGCTCTGCAACTTGTGGTCTGAAACCAGGTGTGGCAGAGACAAGCTGCTACCCTAGAAGATCTGTTTTCTCTTCTCTTTCATATTAAGAGAATGCTCGTTTTTAGTTGAGCATAACCCACTATGCCAGAATACATATCCTAACCTCTTTTTCCCCTAGATGGGGTCAACTAAGTTCCTGCTAATGAGGAGCTGTGATGTATTACACGCCCTCTCTCCTCCATCTGCTTTGTGGAAGATGGATATGATGGCTGGAATCCCATGAGTCCTCTTGTACCAGAAGGACATGTCACATTCTACAGATAGTGAGGCAGAAAGTTCAAAGGAGATTGGGTCTCTGATATCTGTGAAATCCCCAAGGCAGTCCTGAAAAGCTTATCTCCAAACTTCTTTCATGTGACAGAAAACCAAAGGCTACACATTAGAATCATCTGGACCCTTTTTACAAACTTCAATCCCAGCATGCACTGGGACCAATAAGCCAGAATCCTGAGTGGGGAAAACCAGGCACTAGTAGCTTTTTAATGATCCCCAGATGTCTGCAACTACAGTCAACCAACTGTGAGAACCAGTGGTTGACTATCTTCAATCAGTTCTAATATTCACAGCTAAACACAATTCCTGTCATAGAAAACCTTATGCAGGTGTGAACATCTTTAAACTAGGGAATTTTACACCCTTATTTTGCTCAAATTTATTTGTTTTGGGGGAGTTCATCCACTTTTTTTATAACAATATTTCATTTATTTCTTTTTTTCATTTTTTTGTTGTTGTTGATGGATCTTTATCTTATTTATTTATATGTGGTGCTGAGAATTGAACCCAGTGCCTCATACATGCTAGGCAAGTAATCTACCACTGAGTCACAACCCCAGCCATTTCTTTTTATTTTATTATTTGTTCTTTTTAGATATACATGAAATTGGAGTGTATTTTGACTTACATGCATTGAGTATAACTTATTCTAATTAGGATCCCATTCTTGTGCAGATAGGAAATTTTTTAATGTTTATGACTTCCACAAATATTTAGTAGCCTATTGTATGTTAGATATTGATCATATATTGGTACGTGTCTTAATTTCTACCCTCAAGCAACTTACAGGTATATTGTCTAAAATTACATGAATGTGTTCAATCAACATAGACCCCAAACTAGCCAGGTGTGGGGGAACACGTCCGTAATCCCAGAGGCTCAGGAGGCTGAGGCAGGAGGATCATGAGTTCAAAGCCAGCTGCAGCAACTTAGCAAGGATTTAAGCAACTCAGTGAGACCCTACCTCTAAATAAAATTTACAAAAAAGCTGGGGATGTTGCTCAGTGGTTAAGTGCCCCTGAGTTCAATCCCCAATACCAAAAAAAAAAAAAAAAAAAAAAACGGCCAAAACTATACAACTACTACTTTAACCATAATGCAGTACCCAGGAGAAGCAGCATGATGAGGCAAAAATCCTATCACCACACTAGAGGAAAGTTAACAGCCCCTTACAAAGCATTCAGGAATTAATTGCTGAGAAGAACTCAGCATAGCTGCTGTATCCTAAACACACACAGCACCAGAAATGATGATTAGAATGTTCCACATTTCTTATTTATGATCATCAGGAACAATGTTACATTAATTTTAAGAAACTCACACTCTAATTATGGTACGACAGCAGCATGAATGAAGCATTCATCAGGGTCCATAAATCTGTCAAACACGGAGGCCCTTTAGAAACTCACGAGATGACAGTAAATACCTGCCGAGGATACAGCGTTACAGCCCCATTTTTTCAGATTACAAAGAAAAACAATAATTACTCCCCGAAAGACAGATTAAGATTTATCCTTCAGTGGATCAAATGTTCCAGGTTCTAAGCATAAAGATCCAAGGCCAAAGGCTGCACCCAAATGGAAACCACTGGCATTTTCTACAAAGGGTGGCACTGTTTCTTTGCAAATCTATGAATCTGCATCACTGCTTCTGGTCCTGGACAAGGCACAGAATAGGCACACCTCAGGGAGATGCCACCCAGGACAGGGAGCTAAGGGAGCAGAGAGGGCCTGGGGAGGAAAAGAAGTTGGGCTCCCAGCTACAGAGACAATCTAGGTCAGAGACAAGGAGAGGGGCCTGTTCAAGGAGGGCATTAGGGGACAAGGAGGAGGGGCCTGTTCAAGGAGGGTCCTCTAACTGGGTCACCCAAGTCACTGACACAGGATGATAAGCAGAAGCACCATTGGGGGGTCACCAGCAGGAAGGTGGAAGGGCCAGCAGCTCCTGCAAGCCCCCTCCCCATTCAGCCCCTCATCACAGGCCTCAGGCAGGTGGAGTTAAGAAAGACTGAGGCCAGACCTTGGGGGAAGGGAGGAAGGACAGAGGGTGAAGGAGCTTGACTGCACTCCAGGCCTGAGGGTACCTTCCTCCACCAGGTGTCCTCACCTAAGGAGGACAGGGGAGGGCTTGTGCATCTGTCACACCACTCCCAGGTACAAAACTCAGGGCAAGGCAGCTAAACATAGAAAGGTAGTAAAAGGTGCATGCCAAAGGTAGAAAGATCCAGATGTCCGAGGACAAGGATGCTACACAGGTGAGGAAAGCAGGGTGGTGCCATTTATACCACAAAGAGACTAATGAATAACAAAGGACAATAACCTAAAGCAAATCTTAAATGGCCCCAGTGAATTTATGCAGGTTATTTAGAATGTGGAAGGAATGCAATTAGAACTACTGTCTGAAAATAATGGGTTTGAAAAGGAAGAGTTTTGATCAAGGCACTGAACGGATTGGTAGAAGAGCAGAATGTGGTGGGAAGACGAATCGGTGAGCGGGCAAATTAACCAAGGCACTCTCAGAAGGCTTTGGGGCTGGATTTTAAAAATGGAAAAAAATCTGATGAAACAGAAGTGTCCACATCTCACAATAGTTCCAGAGATAGAAAGAAAAGAAAAACATAAAAAGAGAAAAGGAAAGATTTAAAGCACCTCTGGGTTCAATCTCCAGTGTGGAAAAGGGGTGGAGGCAGTAATATAATTTAGTACAATTTTAAAACAGCTTTTCTGATCACCGACAAGGTGAAAAAGTGAATTTTTTTCATTTATTCTAATTTGTTATATATGACAGCAGAATGCAATTCAATTCATATTACACAAATAGAGCACAATTTAGAAAGTGAGATTTTTTTAAAAAATCATTTACTGTAGCATTGTCCTCTCTTGTTCTGCAGTCCTGCCTCTGGTAAAAGCTCCAACTCTTGGCCTTTTACAAGGCCTACCATGAAGAATTGTCACTAGTCATCTTTCCTATCCCATGGTCTCTCCTCTTATCAGACCCACTGTTCCCTAAGATCTCTCTCACATTTTCTCACTTCTCAGGCTGGTATTACTTAGAATCCAAAGTCACCGCAGTCAGCTACTCTAAGTAGCAATTATTTTTGCTTTATTGTTCCAATATAGATTTTTAAATGTTATACTTCTGACATTTCACTGATTGCATTAATATTAAGAGATTTTTATTTAATTAACTTTATGGATGTTATGGGTACTGAGGAGGATCACTTTTTCTAATTGCTTCTGATTTTTTTCTTGCCTTAGTGCATAGTACAGAATGTTCTGATATACACGCAAGTGAGCAGGCAACTGTGTTATTCTTGTTTTAAATAAAAACATTTCCAAAGAATTGTTTTCATCAATGTCAGCTATTTGTTTCAGAGAGCTATTCTTCATTATGGTAAGGAACCATTCATTTCTTTCTATATAATTTAGATTACTTTTACCTAACATGCATTAAATATATATATATATTAGTGCAGTTCCTTGTAATATCACCACACATGCTTAGCGTGTGCACTGATAAATCCAACCTCCTTTTATCCACCTGCCCCCCACATACACCCTTTTCATTCTTTAGTAATCACTATACTATCCTCAGGTCAACTTCTTTTTAGTTTCCACACATGAGAAAGAACACGCAGTATGTTTCTTTCTGTCTGGCTTGGAAATACACATTTCTCATTTATAAGGATACATATCATATCTAGCCTCCCTTCTACCCTCTCCTGTCCTCCCTTCTCTCCCTGATCCCCAGGCCTCCTTCCCTCCCCTATTAGTTCTTCTACATTCTGGTCATTTTTCCCCCTTTGGTTTTCACATGAGTGAAAATATGTGATACTTGTCTTTCTGTGTCTGGCTCATTCTGCTTAACATAATGTCCACCATTCATTCATTTTTCAGCAAATGACAGGATTTCACTCTTCTTTAACACTCCATTATGTGTATAGGCCATATTTTCTTTGTCCAATCATCTGTCAAAGGGCACCCAGGCCGATTCCATATCTTGGCAATTATGCATTGTGGTATAATAAATGTGGGTATGCAGGTGTCTCGTTTGTATGCTGACTTCATTTCCTTTGGAGTGATAGTTGGATCATCAGTTTTTTGAGGAACCTCCATACTGTTTTCCATAGTGTGGATACACTTTCAAATCCAGTAGTCAACACCGGAACTTTTCCTACTGATCTTCCACATCCATTCTCCATCACTTCTAATCTATTTCTCTCTATCAACACAACGAATTTTCTTTATTGTAAATGAGATCCCCCTGTACTCCTGATTAAACTCCTTAAATGGCTTCCCACTGCATTCAAGATGAAATCCAAAATCCTTAGATGAGCCTAAGGGTCTTCATGATGTACTCAGCTGGCTTCCTGGGTCTCTTCTGCCAACTTCTCATCTCTCTGCTCCTGACCCACTGGTGTCTTCATATCCCTGAGGACTCCCCACATGTATTCACTCAGCAGATACACTTAGCATTCACCAAGTATTCTAGGAACCAGGAATATATCCATGCGGGAGGGGCAAACAACAGGAAAACATCAGGAAAAATATAATAATGATGACTAACATATGGCTACACCCCATGATGTAGATATTATTACTACTCCTTTGGAAAGATGAGGAAACCAAAGCACAGAGGGGGTCTCTCACTTACTAGGGTCACACAGTGAATCAGCAGCTGATATCTGTCCACACTGCTACTCTCAGAAAGATAAGAGCATGCTCAGTCTACCATCTCAGAACAAAAGGCCTTGACTTCGAGGAAATATTTTTTTTTTTTCTTTAAGCAGGGGAGGTGAGAGAGAGATGAAACACTCATCAGGAAATATCAAAATGGACAGGAAGTGAAAGCTGGATGACTGGTAAACCCAGTGACTCAAGCATGCCCATGAATAATCTCCCGTGTTGAACAGGTGAAATCCAAACTTCTACTGTGGGACGAGTTCTCACAGGACCGATGGGGTCACCCCAAGATGGTAACTATCCCACCACCTCCTTTCTCCTTGCCTCTCCTACACCCACTTGGATCTGCCTTCTCACATCCAGCATTAGCTTTATTGCTTGATTACCTTTCCCCAGCACAGCAGCCCACGCCTCCCAGACTGGCAGGAAACCAAAGCACTCAGCAGGAGTCTAATGGCCACCCAGTCAGCAAACTCCAAGCTGGGGAGGGCAGACCAGGACAGGCAGGGCAATTAGTCCCAGACACTAATGCACAAAGAAGCCAGCGTGATGTATGGGCAATCAGATCAGGCTGCCAAGCAGGGGTCTGGAAAAAATATATGCATTTTCGAAATGAAAACCACTGACTGGCTAACTTCACCTGGCATTTAATTAAACTAACCGGAAAGGGCCCAGCGTACCCAAAAAGCCATCAAAAACAAGATTAAAATCTCAACTGTCCTTCCAACATAGGGCTCCAAGCCTCCATGCAACCCGATCTGCTGTGACCACATTGAGTCACATCAATCACTTGGTCCTCCCAGGGTGACTTTGTGACACATGACATACTTTCCAAAGAACACATAATCCCAAACAGACGACACAGTGGGTTGGGACTTCCGCATGCTCCGACTCTTCACAGTCTCAAAGGCAACCTGAATCAAAATTATTTCCAATCTGGGTCTGAACTGGCCAAAATCTGTGCTATGAAAACAGCTGGTGTTTAAGCAAAATACTGGGGAATGATGTTGGCCAAATTATATTGTTATCTTGTGTGCCTTGTAGAGACAAAGACACAACAACAAATCCCACCATTATCTACAACTATAATGTACCAATAAAAAAAAATATGTGGAAAAAGAAAATAGCTAGTGTTTGGTCACTGAGCTCAAATAAAGGTGGAATTTACCTAGCATTCTGGATGTAGAGGAGGTGTAAATGGGCAGAATTCTCAGTGTTGAGGTCTGTGCCAAAGAATGTTTCTTAAACCAGAGGCAGCTGCAAACATCTATAGGTTGCTATCTGGACCCAAAACAAAAGTACAAGCAAGCAAAGGAATTGAGTATGGTGGCACATGCCTGTAATCCCAGCAGCTTGCGAGGCTGAGGCAGGAGGATGGCAAGTTCAAAGCCAGCCTCAGCAACTTAACAAGTCCCTAAGGAACTTAACAAAAGAGGAGGGGGGGGGGTGTTGCTCAGTGGTTAAGCACCCCTGGGTTCAATTCCTGATACAAAAAAAAAAAAACCTACATCCCTGAAAACTTCTATGGGAATTAAAGAAATGAGCATTTGTAAATTTGTAAGATGCTCAGGATGATACCTGACACACAGCACACAATTCTTTGTCGCATCTGTCAAATAACACAAATTAAGGAAATACTACAAGATTATTCTTAAAATAATCCCACTCTTGCCTATCTCGCTTATATTTTCAGGACTTGTGTCTGTGATCTTATTCTGCACCTGTGTTTTGAGCTCCTGATCCTCGGGTCACACGAAAGCATCATGTGCAGAGAGCCTATGGTGTTGCATGAGAGCACTACTTCCAGGAACCTAGCACTAACTCATCTGGAGAGGTCAGATTAAGGCCCAGCGAGAGGAGAGGTCAGAGATGAATCAACGTTGCTGAATTTCAAACAAGGACTCTGATATTTTCTAAGTCTCCTTTGAAATCATACCATCTCTAGCAAAAATATCTAAGATTAGCAGGATGGTAAACCATTTCCTGCCAAAAAGCTATGACTTGTTTAACTGTTCTGACTAGCCTCGTCACCTCCAAAGAAGGGGGGAAAGCAATAGAAAGGGAGAATAAAGAATATTTGTTCGTTGCAGATGAACAAACACAGGTTGGGGTCTCACACCAGTCACCACCTTTGACTTTCTGGATCTCTCTTGTGGAAGCAACCATGACTTTGGGCAGTGACCCCTCCCTCTGCTGCTTTGGCTCCCACCAACAGCACCAAAGTCAGCATCCTGAAACAGGTGGGCACTCTCTCGTTTGCTCTGCACATGATTTCCCTCTTCAATTTGCCAAGCAAGAACAAAATAAAAAAGGAAATAAAAACCTACTTCACAAAAAGGGAACCCTTTTCTCTTAATCCTTCCTATTTCTCAGACCCTCCTGTGACCACCTCTTAAACTATATTTCATGAAATATATCTGACCCACCCCCAGCCAGAATTAATCTCTTGCTTCCACTCAAATGACTTCCCACTTTTTCAGCTCCAGTGTGCTGGTGGGAAGTCATTTGTCCCCCCATTCTTATCAGTGAATAATATTAGGACTATCTCTGCCAAGTAAGCTGCAAAGTCCTGTGGGGTCCTGTCATTGAATTGAGCATTCCCTGGGCTGGGCACAATATCATGCATATAAAGGAAGTTAATACATGTTCCTTGAGGGGTGCAGGGGAAAAGACGGGTAATCAAAAATGTGTTCCGACAAAATGATTCTGTATATCCAGGAATATTTTGGGGACTTTGCACGTATTTATATTCAGCTAGCAACATAACCAATTCCCAATCAATCTGGATCTAATTTATCAATCTGGGGGCTACTCTGGCCCTCGAATCCTCCTCATCTGCTAGCTACTTGTCTTCTCCAAGCAGGAAGAAATGTTGAGAGCCAAAGCTGGCAAGCATGTTAGATCACAGCAGATTTGATTCAAGTTTCAAGGATAGAAGAGGCTGCACCTGCTGGTGACAATGATGTTTTTAGATCATCCATGGCTAATGAAGAACTCACTGAAGTAAAGCTTGATTTTGAAAAACCATCACAGGTCACTGAAGACAGCTTGCCTGCCAAACCCACTTCTGTAGAAGATTTTATATGCAGAGAATTTTATGGCTCTAGGAAGCAGATCATTTTTCCAGCCCTCTAGAGAAGCAGTGAAATTACACAGTCTGTCTCTGAATTATTGATGTCACAATTTACTGAAAGATCTCCATGAGGTCACAGGTCACATCCCATACGCAATACCATGTACCTATCACAGTCTCTGTGACGAGGGAGTCAAAGCATGGAGCCCATTGTTCTTGAGCATCCTCTGTATGCAAGGCCCTGTGATATCACATGGAAAAGGACTCCCAACACTCACTCTGTTGTCCCACTTCATCAACTCCAATATACAACAGGCATATTCTTTACTATGGTTTTACCAATATATAAAGTAAGGCTAGCACATTTAAATGATCTTCCATTATCTCAAGCTAGTTTGCAGAAGTACCTGACCTCAGATTTGAACTTAGGGTCTATAGCTAACTTCACTAAGTTATGAGATTCCCTATACTTTCTATGTTCACTGCCAAGGACTCTTCTAGATACTGGAGCTAGAGCAACAAACCAAAGAAAGAAGCATTTCCTCCCTGATGGAGCTGATGTTGTAGTGCAGGGAGAGAAATTACAAACATGTAAGTTAATATGTTCACGGTCAACAAGTGCTTAAGGAAACAGAAATTAAAGAGCAGAGTCCAGTGTTAAAGTTGTGGAGGAGCTTGACCTTCACCTGGTCAGCAAAGACCTACCTGTAAGGTGAATCTGAGCAAGAAATGGAAGAGGTGTGAGACTGTGCCAAATGAAGGAAGTCACTGAGTTCTGGGCAACAGACACCAAGTCAGAGGTGGGAGCAGGCAAGGCATGCTGGGGACAAGCAGAAAAAGCCAGTGCGGCAGAGTAGAGATGGGGAGCAGGGTGGGGGGCAGACGGGCTCCCCATGCCAGGGACAGGTCGCACAGAGCCTGGCAGACATGGGAAGGCCTAGGGGTTTGATTCCAGAAGTGAGAGGAGGTCCCTGAGCTCAGAGCAAAGGCCTGACACTAGAGGATCACTCCAGAATAACGTCCTAGCCAGGGGTGGGGGGTGCACTCAGAGCTTGCAGCAATAGCTCCAGCAGAGATTTGTGTCAACATATAATACATAGCATTCACAGACACGTCACCCTGAAAGCTTTACCTTTTTAACTTTTTCCAGCACAATTGAATGAGCCACTTTCTCTTCTACCTGCAGTCTGATAACCTGTGGCTCTACCAGGTGATTTAGAGGCAAGGTAACCAGCCTGGGACCAGGGTGTGGGTATTTTTGCCACATAAATGGTCTAATTGTGTCGGCTATAGTTCACAAGTGAGGATGAGCCCTAGGAAAGGACTAGAGAGGAATAAACATCACTGACTGGGTTTCCTATTACCTCAGCATGTCTGCTCGCCTTTGGACATTCTGCAATCGATCCCCTGATGTAGCACTGCATTTCCACTGGTCAGGACATTTTTAAGTACCTGGAGGCTATTGATCTCCTATAGTAGATGGCAGCACTGTAGGGCACTGAGATGTAAAACGGAGGTGAGCGGCTCCCCGGGGTGCTGCAAATAGCATTGTTTTATTTGGTTCTCACTTAACTGGTGATTAGTAACTATCAGGAAATCTTGAGATCACCTCCCTAGCAGTGCACAGTAGCAGAGCCTAGACTCCAGGTCCTTGGAGAAAAGTTATCATTTCACTTTGAAAGAGGAGGCTGGGAATCAAATGTTAAAACATGGCTAACATGCACCAGAATTCTAATGACTATGTTAATTCCTTTTCCTTTCTATAGACTTTGCTACCACAAACCTACCTAGAAGTTAATGAACAAAGTAAATAACCTGAGAGCCTACCTCAGCTTTTTAGATCGCCTACTCTGGCCCTCTGGCAGTCTCCCAAAGCTATGTTTCTAGAACATTCTCCATAGTATAAAACTGTTAAGGTGCTCAGTCTTTGCATCAGCAAGACCTATCCTTTCTAAGTAGGGCTTGTCACCAAATATATATATTAGCATTCAGCCAGGATACCAACTTGATTGTTTCTGGGTTTCTACATTTTGTTTTGTGAGGCTGTTTTTTAAGGCACCTGGAGATTAGTCCTGGGAAAGCGAACCAGCATAATGAAAAAAATAAAAGATTCCATTAACTATGGCTCTTGTGGCTAATGAAAGCTATCTCTGGTGCAGTTCAAGGTTAAAAAAAAAAAAAGAGGCGGGAGAGGGGACTTCTCACTAAATTGCCTCCTCTCAGCAAATTATTTCATTAGCACACATACACACACACAAAAAAAGAAAAGCAAATGAACTTTTCTACAGTGACTCATTGATTCAAATAGCCACTCTGTCTCCCCAACAAGTTCACCTCCCTCTGTCTTGGATCCCTCTCAGAGTACACTGTGACTTACAGAAACCCACACATCAGCCTTTCTTTTCAGGGCCACTCTCCACATCCCAGCTAAAACAAATGCTATTCTGCCTGTAGGAACTTGTCATATCCATATACTTGAACTGCCCTCACTCTGAGAAGCAGCTTTAAACCAACCACCTAACATCTTTAAAAAAAAAAAAATGAAAATGCTGAAATGCCCAAGTTCAAGATCAATACCCCAGAGATAGAGAAAAAGGCCACTTCTCATCCTTAACCTCTGGCCTCAAAGCAGGAAGGACACGGGCTTCAGCCAGGGACAACACATTTGCAGAAATCAATAACTGAGGGACCCAGAGATTCTCCCCTGCCGTGCTTCCCGGCGAGTGGACGTTATGATGAGAAAGGCAGTATTGAAATATGGCAGGAGCTCCCGCTGCAAAATGTAATGAACAGCCAAAAGTCCTTCAACCAAATCCATAAGTCTCCCAAGCCTCACAAATATTTATAGCATGCTTAATTTACC
Source organism: Marmota monax (assembly GCF_021218885.2). Classification (NCBI taxonomy): domain Eukaryota; kingdom Metazoa; phylum Chordata; class Mammalia; order Rodentia; family Sciuridae; genus Marmota; species Marmota monax. Next base: position 6,315,553 of record NW_026695228.1, read on the forward strand.
CTTAATCAACCACTACATGAATTAAAGGGCCCCTACTTCCTTTATTCCAAACATTAGGTGGCTGTGTTATCAAGCCTAGCCCGGAACAAGATGTTCTCCCTGATCAGAGAACGGTGGTTCCAGTTCTGCCACGCTTGGGCTGTTTCTCTGATTCTTTTCATCACAATGGCCCAGGCTTTCAGGCCACCAAGGCAGGGTTCTCTTTTAGATGCAACGCCACAACGTACTCAGATACAGCCATCTTCGGCCTCTGAGGTGGAACCGAGTCCAGGACATGTGGGTCCTATGGCCAAGACCCTAGAACAGGAGTTCCCAGACTTTTCTGGAAAAGGTCAGAAAGTAAATATTTTAGGCTCAGTGGTCCTATGGTGTCTGTTGAATCTACCAACTCTGGGGATGTAGCACAGAAGTAGCCATGGACAATGGTAAAGAAATGAGTATAGCTATGTTCCAATAAAATTTTATTTATTAAAAAAAAAAAAGGCAGTGAACCATATCATTTTGAAGCTACTGTTATTACAGAGGGCTGTTCTCAGCTCTTTACAACCTATAAGTCCCAGGACAGAGACTTACAGGCCTTAAGGTAAAATCTCTAGCACCCTCAGGGGAGGCAATGGTGAGCACCACTAAACAGGGGTAAGGCTGGCCCCATTCTCACTACCACATTCTCTTGCCTCCTTTGGGAAGGAAAGTGGCCTCCGCAGGGAATATGCAATCATGAGTCATTCTCCTTTGCAAATCTAGCAAAATCATGGAAATAGCTGGCCTGGGTTGGCATGTCTTCCTTATGCACAGATCGATTTATCAACACAGAGCAGATGGTGAACAAACAGACCACATGAGGAATTTCCCCCATCCGTGTGGTAAGGTTAAGCCGGGCACCATGACAAATGCCTACAGTCCCAGCAACTCAAGAGGCTGAGGCAGGAGGATCCCAAGTTCAAGGCCAGGCTGGCAACTTAGTGAGATTCTGTCTCACTATGAAAAAAACAAAGGAGATAAAGTTTTTGGTTATAAAACAACATGAATGTGGGCTGGGGTTGTGGCTCAGCGGTAGAGCACTCGCCTAGCACACGCGGGGCCCTGGGTTTGATCCTCAGCACCACATAAAAAAATAAAGGTATTGTGTCCAACTACAACTAAAAAATAAATATTAAAAAAATGAATGTATTTAATGCCCCGAGACTGTATGCTAAAAAACAGTTAATGGAGCCAGGGTTGTGGCTCAGTGGTAGAGTGCTTGCCTAGCACTTGTGAGGCCCTGGGTTCCATCCTCAGCACCACATAAAATAAATAAATAAATGAATAAAGTTGTCAAAAACAGAAAATGTTTGAAAATAAATAAATAAAACAAAAATAAAGGCAGTTAACATGACAGATTTTTGCTAAGCATATTTTACCACAATAAAATGTTCTCTTTTAAAATTTAAGGCAAAATATTGATAATCAGAGGGTGGGGGAAAAAAAGGCAAATTTTAAGAATTGGTTATTGATGAGTTCCAAATGGCATAAGCAAGCAATGTTTTCTAAACTGTTAGAATGAAATGAAAAGTTAAGGAACCCCAAAAGCTCTGGCCCTCTTCCAAGGCCCAAATCAAGTTCACCGCATGCATTTCTTTATCGGAGCCCCTAAGTCTTTTGCACGTGTCTCTCCTTTGATGCCAGAGTCTAAATTAGCCCACAATACACTTTTTTACTACAAAGATGACTCTTGATAAAGCTGTCACAGAATGAGAGTTTTCGCACTGAAAGGAACCTTGGAAGATACACTACCCAGCAGCTCTCAAGTTCAAGTTTTTTCCTGCCATATCAGGATGACAGATGGTGTCCCCAAGCATGATGGATGACACAAGATCCACTCCCAGTTTGCTCACTCCATTTCCTTCCCCGCTGTCAAGAAAGTTTTTCAGAAGGCAAACGAGAATGGCATGATGACATGAATAACCTTGAATCCAGACTAGTGTTCTTTTTAAGCAAGTCATTAGCAAACTTAAAATACCATAGTTGTATGTGTGTGTATATACACACACACACCCACGTACCCACATACATAGCAACACGAATGAGAAATGAAATCTAACCAGAGCTTCCAAAATGCCGTGTGGGGTTATATATATTAGACTCAGTGCTTTAAATTTACACCAGTTGGGGGGGGGGGGTCTTAACAACATCCCTGGAGTCCAGGTAGGCCCCGACCATGTAGGTCACAAGGTGGAAATGGCCACGCAAGGACTAGTTATGTAAACTGAAATAAATAATAAAAGAAAAGTGAAATCATACAGTTCAACCCCTCTGTGCATGTACTGATTCAGGATCTTAGACCACAGGCTAGCTTAGAAAAATAGAAAACTGATTGGAGAAGGTGAATACAACACAATAAATGTGACATGAAACTCTCTGAAATAAAGATTTCAGTTGTTCCTGACAAGAACCATTTATTCAGTAGTGAAATGTGCAATAGTTCTATGCCCCACTGGTTTTGCCCCATCTCTAACCCATCAAAACCTAGATGCATGAAGAAATTCTCATTATTCTTGGAAAATCAAGTACTAAGCAGACACTCAGTTGTGCCCCTAGAATAGCATTTCCCCTAGGTGTCTCAAAAAAAAAAAAAAAAAAGCATTGGCCTTATGTGTCAGAGAATAAGAGTGCTGCTACCAGTTCAGTGTGAGAAAATCAGGCAAAATGAAACTGAGCCAAGCAATTTCATTACCATGGTTTCTCTATTATGTGATTTATCACAGTCCATAAATATTCTTGCATTCACTGTGCAGCTCCAAAACAATATGACAGAAGGCAGTGTTTCCCAAACTTACTAACCAGAGCATCCTTTCTGGCAGTGTATCTCATAGAATTAGTATTCCATGGAAGCCACTTTGGGAAATGTCACAGCAAAAAAAAAAAAAAAAGTGTCCAAGATGTGACTGTGACTTTCCAACATAGAAATTATTTGAGCTTGGGACTCTGAATTTAAAAATATATATATATTAGTATTTGTAGATGGACAGTATGCCTTTATTTTATTTGCTTAAGAACCGGGAAAATATGTATGTAGGAAACACTATAAAAACAAATGCACATTGTGCTGAGGATCGAACCCAGTGCTTCCCACATGCTAGGCAAGTGTTCTGCCACTGAGCCACAGCCATAGCCCCAGGCCTGGGGCTCTGAATTTTAGTACCAAATATTTCTAACTTTCCTAGGATGAGGCAGTCAAAGCATAATGCTTTGAATAACTTTTTTTGAATACATATCTATTGAATGGTAATAGGAGAGGGGGGGAGAAAACACCCTATGCCATTAATGAGACTGCCCTTATTTGCTGTTTCCTGGAGTGGTTCTAATTCCTCCCATCCCAGCTTCTGTCCTCAAATGCCCTGGTGACCAATCATGCAAAACCCCTGAAGCATAACTCCAGCTCTGTCTCCAGGAAGTCAATAAGTATTTATTTATTCTTGACATACATCAAATTCTATCCAAAAAGCTAAAGCACGTGGACATAGATCCACTGAGATAGTTGCATTCAACCCAGAGGGCCTGCCTTCTAGAACATTTCAAAATAAACTAGCATGCAAAACCAATATGCATTTGTTTTTATAGTGCTTCCTACATACATATTTCCCCAGTTCTAAAGTAACATAAAGTGTCCCCTTTTTCTTGGTCTTCCTGGCTGAGTGATCTGGCAGGAGTTGAGAGTGGCCCGCCCTCTGCCTCTATCACCACAGAGGTCAAGTGTACCAACAGGCCTGTTCCCAGCATGATGAACCCTGTGTTCTTTGTGTGCAGAGCAGAAGAGAAATAGCTTACACCTTTTTTGAGGCACCAAACCTCCCCCTGAATTTAGTCTTTCACCACCACCCCCAAAATGATCATTTTCCACAGTCCACAGCTCATCTCTGAGTATGTTAATCAGTGCAATAAAAATGTAAATGCGTGTTCCATTCAATACTCTTAAAGATTGAAGTGGACACTTTCACAATCACCTTTCCCCCTACATAAAAGCTCTATAAATCTGTGATTAATTACTTCACAGGCACCTGCTAATCTCCCTTGCTCTTTCCAGTTAACAAAACCAAAATCAGCAGGTTTTCATGTTCTTGCCAAAAAAGACCGATTGTGTTGATTCATTCACTGGCTCTTTCCTGAACATGGCTGCTTATATCTCTACTTTTGCATCTTTAACTGTTATGTTTGATAAAGGTTTTTCTTGTAAGACTCAACTCCTATTAAGAAATATGAAAACGAAATATATGTTGTTAAATACATCTTTAGGGGGCTGGGGGTGTAGCTCAGTGGTAGAGTGCTTTTCTGGCATGCTCTAAGCCCCGGGTTTGGTCTCCAACATTGCCAAAATATTTTGCTCTGATATTTAATTTCAAAAAATCTATTTCAAGCCTCTTCGAAAGCCTTTCTTCTAAGTAATGTGAGCTGTGTCTCTTCCACCTACTTCCCTGTGCGTGTCAATAATGTGACTCCAGGAAGGAGGTCAATAGGACACTGGAGAATCAGAGAGGAGAGTCAGTATCACTGCCGCAGGGGTCAGTATCCCACTGGTACCCACTCAGCTCCGCACAGGAAGCTAACCACCAGTTAATGCATCCATGGCAGGCAGGGCCAAGGGCCTTGGCAAAGGAACTCAAGTGCCCGACTTGACCTAGAGTTCAAAACAGATGAGAAAGTAATTTCTTTACAGAGAATAGCTAATAATGAGATGGGTTTTGCTGTTCTGTAAAAATTGAAAAGAATAAATCCTTGCTTACTGATTATAAAGAAAAAAGCAAATTCAAGAGCCCCTGTTAATTTTCAATGATGAGTGGTTTAGGATAACTTTCTGCACACAGGTGAAACATATATAAAGAGAAAATGCCCAACCGAAGGACACAAACCTGAACCTCCCACCCACTAGTAAGCTATGTTTGTAACTAACCAGCTGTTGAGACTAGAAGTACCTTGGAAGATACAAACAGACCCAGTATGCTGATAAAAATCAATCAAAATGTCAAAACATGTAACCTTGACCAGCAACACACTCTTTTTCTCTGGGTTTCAGTAGGATTACCACATTCTCTATAAAATATTAAAAAGAAGTCTGAAAGTTATACCGGAATAAATTTAAAGCTCATACCCTAAATACCTGAGCTAGTTTTGAGCAGGTATGGAATCTCTGAGTTGCTTTATGAGCACTTGGGGATGTTTGAAACATTCAAGAAAATCTGTTCCACTAAGTGGATGTGTCTGATTTATGAACTCTCAAGGGCTGTTGAAATACTGAGCCTGACATTGCTCTTTGGTTGTGATCCACCTTAGCTAACGTGCTTCAGAGAAACATATACTTTCAATTTGTGATTATAGTTTAAAATTCTGAAGAAGTCTGATTAAATTTGTAAATGGTGCTAACAGCCTTACGAACTTTAATTTGTTAAATTTAGAAGCTAAGTGATACTCATCAATGAATAAGTGAAATGTTTACAAGTAAAATATCGACAAGTTGAACTTAAAATTTAAGAAATACTAGGGTCTTTTAAAAAAATTTTTCCCATATTATAAAATGTACAATTTTAATAAACTGAATAATAACTGAAAAAGAACAGCTAACTATAAATGTTTCTTTGTAAGCAGAAAAGTCATCTTCAGTTACTAAAAACACACTGACAATTCTCTTAACCTTTATGCTATTATTTTAGCTTTTCCTTTTTGGCTTTAAGAAAATTAGTAATAATGACAAAGTTAAAAGACAGTAAGATGAGTCCCCGGGAAAGTGTAATGAGCCCTTGGAGAAGACACATATGGGAGCTATCTTTAACCTGAAAGTGTTTGGAATGGAAAATCACCACCAAAAGGGTTAATGAGATAGCAGGTGATCTAAACTGGCACTTTGTTGATGAAACAAGAACCCACTGGAAGTCAGCAGGTCATTGGTCCCACTGCCTCCATCTGGGTGACCAAGCCTGGAACGAAAGGGAGTCAGAGCCAGTATGTGGACCAGACCAGGTGAGACCTAGCAACAAGGCCCGCACGCCCCATTTCTTAACACCATGTGGAAGGCAGGCCCACGGCTGCTAGACCATCCAGAACATTCTGAAGTGTGATAATTATACACAGCCAGATTTCTGAGTGAAAGCACTTGATTTTTTAAATCAGGACAAGTAATGATTGAAAACATTTGCACAAGCCAAAGAAAACACATGTGGGGGTCACAAATGGCCCATCCAAAGCCCATTTGTGGCTTCCAATCTATAGGATAAAATCAAACTCTACAGCATAAGACCCTCATGGCCTGATCCAACCCTCCTGCTAACCCCACCCCAATCACACCCTAAGTCAAACAGCCTGCAACTCCTGCAGATGGTGCCATCCCCAAACACGGGCTTTTGCTTATACGACACCTTCAACCCAAAAAGCCCCACCCAGTGCACCTGGCAAAATCCCCTCTTTCATGGGCTATGTTCTCCCACCCTCAGGTAGTTTCAACCTTCCTTCCTTGGCCTCTCATACAGATTTCCATCGCAACCTTTATAATGTTTCAGTATCACTGTAATAAAGTTGGCCACATCAACTGCACTTAGAACCAACTTGGCAGAGCAAAGGAGCATACTGCCACACAGATGACCTCAGCAGGACTCCTTCACTGCAAATGACAGGAGCCAATTTGAACTGACTTGAGCAAAAATAGACATGACTTACTGAGAAGATATCTCGCAGAAGCCAAGGGAGGTGGCCAACCAGGAAGGACTTGAGTGCAAGCTAGAAATCCAATCTCTGCTTCTAGTCTATTTTTACAGAAATGAACATGGCTGTTCCAGTTCCCAAGGTGGGGTCTTCTAGTTCCCAGGAACGTGCCCACCTCGATTGGCTGTCTATCCAATTCAAATTTCTGGGAGGATCCAACTGGCCTGGCCTGTCCAATATCACTAAGGGATAAACATCCTTACCAAAGGCTTAAGAGAGGCAGTTCCCAAAGGAGAAATGGCCTCTACCATGTGTCTCCAAAACTTTCTGCTATGTAAAAGGGTAATCACTATCCCAGGCTAAGGAAAAGGAGGAAGTAGAACACAGGCAGGGCAGGTCTAGCCATCAAACCAGATTGCCCAGGAAGCCTGGAACAAATGCATTTTTTATTGGAAGGTAATGGTATCGGTACTGCAGATCACAACCCATGAAGGTGTCAATGTAATATGCTCTGGCTATCATAACTATCCTCTGCTTTATTTCACATTGGGAGCCAACTTTTCTGTGCCTTTTTTTGGGTTGAAGGTGTCCTATGAGCAAAATAATGACTATGAGTTCTGAATTGCCAGCCGTTTTCAGCGGATACTCAAGGGATTCGAATGTAAAGAGTTTAAAAAGTAAAAAGATGAAAAAGATCAAAGTATGAAGGCAATAAAAAGGTTAGTGGTTGCCGACGGTTTACAAGTCAGAGGGAAGGAATGATTATGTGAAGAACAGGGGATTTTTAAGGGTGCGAAAACTATTTTGCAGAGTACTATAATGGTGGATATATAAGATGCATTTGTCAAAACTTGTAGACCTGTACAACACAAAGAAGAAATCTTGACGTATGCAAATTTAAAAAGAAAATCACTTAGGGGATTGGAGGATTCCAGGAAAGAATCCAGACTGTGCCAAGAGAATCTAACGATATTACAACTATGGGAAACAACCTCACTGATGGGGATGAAAGAAAGGTGCCAACCTAAGTTAACTTTGGAAATGATTAAAGTCTTTCAGACTAAAGGCAAAAGGAACTGCATAAGGAATTGTACTCCAGTTGATAAAGTTGTTTCCCATGGGGCAAAGTTCAACAACTCTGATACTCTCATACACACACACACACATTTTTTCCAGTGGAAAAGCATCCCTGGATGCAATCCCCAGTCCAATTATGTGTATGTATATTTATACATATATATGTATAAAGGTATTCATTTCTCTCCCCACTCCCGCAGAAACGACACCCCCCATGGCAACAAGTGCACATAATACCCAGATCTTGGTTTCTAACTCCATTTTCCAATAAAAAGAACTGGGCTCCTTGGAGAAATGGCTGATTCTAAGATAAAGGCAGGAAATGGGCAATATTAGCCCACAGCATCTTATAATGCCAAAAAGTACTAAAAAAAAAAAAAAAACCTCCACAATGATGAGGGTATGTCAAGGTGATTACAAGAACAATGTGAAACAGCTTGCAATGGCCAACAAAAATAGAAAAAAAAATGAACAGAATAAAATAACATTGGACTCTAACCCAAAGTAAAATATACTGTTCAGTCCCACCCAGGGCATGTATCATCCATTGTCCAGCGTATCCAGGCATATATGCTATCCCCGCATTAGTCACTTAATTTCCGTCTCAGCACATCAACTGTTGCAGTATCACAGTGCTTACACATAGGGTTCAATATTATCCCCAATTTCAGGTATCTACTAGGGGACTCGGAACATATTCCCCTGCTGCAGATAAGGGAAGACTACTGTACAGTCTCCTTCAAATAAGGGGGGACAATTAGATCCATGATTCCATACTGATATGAATAAATGATAAACAATATTGAGAGACAAATCTCCCATGCAGAATTCCAAATAAATCTTGTAAATACTCTGTCCTAAAGAAGGAGGGGCATAATTGAGCACTCCTTAAGTGTGGATGGAGCACAGGAACTACCCTTAAAAGGATTCAGTATGAAGGGAACAGGCTAAGGGGAAGGCTGAACTTCTAGTGGAAAGACCTAAAATGTGCTGTCAACAGCAGCAGTCACAAATCATGTAGATAAAGTGCTTTTCCCATGATGTAATGAAAATGACACTCTCCCTCTGTGATCCTCCTCTCCAATCCCCTAATCCTAGTCTAACCGTGAGAGGGAAAAAAAAAATCAGACAATTCCAGTAACGTCCTACAATATACCTGGCCAGTGCTCCTCAAAACCTAGATAAGATCATCAAAAACAAGGAATGTCAGAGAAAGGAGCCTAACTCTAAGATAACTTGGCAACTGAATGCCATCTGGTATCCCAAATGGGATCCTGGAAAGGAAAGGGACATTGAGTAAAAACTAAAGAAATCTGAGTAAACTCTATGCTTTAGTTAATAATGAGATGTCAATACTGCTTCATTAATTTTGTGACAAAGGTACCGCATTAATGTAAGGTGTTAATAATAGGGAAACTGTGAGGACTGGAGGAGGTATATGGGAACTTGACTCTCTGCTGAATTCTTCTATAAATATGAAACTGTTCTTTAAAAATTTATAACAAAATCTATCAATTTTTTAAGTGAAAGAAAAGAGGCAGGACCAGGACCCAGGACTGCTGGTTTTCGGGAAGGGCTGCAGTGATCCTGCACCCACCTGGCTTCTCACGGGGCTGTCTTCTGGAATTTTTCATCTCAGCGCTACAAAACCCCCTTAGCTCTGAGATGTAACCGCTGGCACTCAGCCACCAGAACCTTCCAGAGCACAAAACAGAAGCTCTTCTTAAGTGGCACCAGGAACTTCCAGAAACGCTCCAAGCAGTTGGTGTGAGGGTTTCGCAAGGTATCAAAATCACTTAGGGGCTTTAAAGGAGCAAATGAAAGATCAAAGCGCACCCTCATCCAAACGCTCCATGAAAAAAGGTCCAGGAGCAGAAAGGAATAAAATGCATTCTCGGCTTCTCTGAGTCTGTTTCCTAGGGCAACCCATCTCTTTTTATTGAAGTCCCTGAAGGCAAGGAGCCAAACCTGGGGAGAGCCGAGCTGCCCAGCTGCTGGAGGAAAGGAAAGCGGGGCTTGAGGCAGAGCCACTAATTCTCGCTAATTAACACTGTCCCTGGTTACCATCTTGCTGTGGTCCCTGGCTCCCTTTCTAAAAGTCTGATTCCTACTCAAACACCCACGTGCCGCTCTGAAAAGCAAGAAACAGACATAAGAAGAGATCGGTGAATTATGAGGAGGAAATGAAGGTATCAGGTCAACCTCAAACACTCCTTGTCTTTATCTTCCTATTTTTTAGTCCGCTCCTCCTAGCCCCCTTGGTACCAGGGATTAAACTCAACCACTGAGCCACATCCCCAGCCCTATTTTATATTTTATTTAGAGACAGGGTCTCACTGAGTTGCTCAGCACCTCGCCATTGCTGAGGCTAGCTTTGAACTGGCGGTCCTCCTGCCTCAGCCTCCCGAACTGCTGGGATTACAGGTGTGCACCAACACACCCAGCTATCTTCTTGTATTTTTAAGAGTTAAAAATATTAAACACAAAGTTGTATATAAAAAATTACTTTTTTAAAATGTGAAACTGTGCAATCTGTTTGTCCTTTATGGCCTTCACTGTGAAGCTAAAAATAACAAACGCTGCCAGACATGTCTCAAGGCTGACAGGCGGCTGTCACAGGTAGGCAGAGAGCCCCACCAGGCAGCCTGGCCGGGCCTGGGCAGCACTCCCTGAGAATTCAGTGAGAGACTCAAGACTTCCTGGCAGACAGAAATGCCGAGTTCCAGAACTTGATCCCTCCCTCAGGTAAAATCCTTGATAACATGACTATTATGAAACTGAAAATACAAGCCCAAATTGGAAATAGATACATGTACCAAAAAACAGAATGATTTAGTCAATACTTGAAACCACCTTAACCAAAGTGAAAAATACTTACAGGATTTGGTGAGAAAAGATACTGAAATTCAGTTGGATCTGAGATTAGCAAGCTTTTGCTTTAAGGCCCCAACAGTCATCGTAAGGCACCGGTAGGCCTAACATTGTAGACCTTCCAGTTATTTGGGCAACTACTTAATTCCGCCCTTGTGGCAGCTGTAGAGAGTCCATAAAGGACTGTGTCTGTGTTCCAATAAAACTTGATTTACAAGAAACAACAGCAGACAAGTTTTCATCCACAGGATGCACTTTTCCATACCCTAAATTAGATCATTCCATTTTTTTAAAAAAACTAAAACAGAACATTCAGATTTCATTAACAGAGCAAAACCTCATTCAGTTATAAGTCAGGAAAAAAATCAAAATGAATAGAAGTCTCCTTTACACATTCCTTGAAGAAACTCAGTTGAAGCTGGACACAGTCTGTAATCCCAGTGGCTGGGGAGGCTGAGGCAGGAGGATTTTGAGTTCAAAGCCAGCTTCAGCAACAACAAGGCGTTAAGCAACTTATTGAGACCCTGTCTCTACATAAAATACAAAATAGGGATGTGGCTCAGTGGTCAAGTGCCCCTGAGTTCAATCCTCAGTACCAAAAAAAAGAAAAAGAACTCAGTTGAAAGCAGCACAATTGTGAACAGTACCTAGAGGTAACCAAACAAAACCCAGCCAAGGAGAACCTGTTGGGGACTTATTTTTTTTCTAAGAGGAAGCACTTGGAAGAAGTATACACCATATGGAAGAGACCAGGCTTAATGGGCTTCAGAAGTTTATTTTTTCTGTCCCTCTCCTCCTAACACACTCCCTTGCCTGGGAACGTTTTGTTTACTCCTAAGTTGCCCAGAACAAACTCAACCTTTATAATGTGACATAGCCCACTCTCCAAGATCCTCTGGAACAGTCCCAACCTTGTCTCCAGCCACCTGCCACACCCCTTCCTGCTCCCTAAACCCCAATCTGAGGACGTGAACTCCCTGAACCTCAAACACATCATTTGCCCACGAACTTTAAAGTCTCCAGGCTTCTAACAGAGTGAGCATCTGATTTATTATTCAAAGTAGGGCATTTTGAGCTCAAAAAGGGTGCTATTAATAATTATGCTGGAACAAAAATTATGGTGCAATGCAAACAATAATGCAGAGTCATTAGCCTTTCTCAGGATGACTTTTCCATTGTGAAAGCTGGTGCAAAACGACCCTAGCCAGCTCCTACTCATCTATCAAGGCCTGGATCAAGGACCCCTTTCCTGGGCTTTTACTGACATCTTTCTGGCAAAAGTAACCCCTCCTGCATCTTCATTTCAATTGTAGCTTTCATCACTTAGTATTTTATTTAATTGTTCATGTATATGTTTCCTTTGAGACTGGGGATGTTTCCCTTGTACTCTCAGCTTTATGCTGGAACTGGCTCATGCTTTGTGCTTGGCAAAGGTTTATTCACTTTCTATTTATTTATTTATTTCTGATACCTGAGATTGAACTCCAAGGGTGCTTAACCCCTGAGCCACATCTCCAACCCTTTTTATTTTCTGAGACAAGATCTTACTACGTTGCTTAGGGCCTCACTAAGCTGCTAAGGCTGGCTTTGAACTTGCAATCCTTCAGCTATTCACTTTCTTATGATAACATGAAGTATTTATTTTCCTCAAAACCACCCTTTGAATAGCATAAACTGTTTGTTATCAACCATGGGTAATTTTGCTCCTTCCCCCTGAGGATATCTTCAGTCTGATGACATTTTGGGTTCTCACAACCAGGGGAGATGACATTCGTGTCTGGTAGGTAGATGGAGCTGAACACCCTACAGTACACAGCAGAGTCCCAACACCCCACTCCCACAATAATCTAGCTTCAAAATGCAAATAGTGCTGAAACCCTGGAGAAAACTTTAAACCTCAGCTCACTTCTTCATAAAATTATCATAAATTCTGGAATATGGAGATAAAAAGTCATGAAAATTTCTAGCACATATGCCATAAACATATTCAGAAAGCCAAGACATTTGAAGATTTAGAGTACTGTAAGACAAGTAAAATTGGCACAGGCTTGTTGTGAGATTCATGAACTGGTCTGAAAACTGCAGGGACACACACGATACGCAGAGTGCTTTGAATGCTACTCTCATGACAGGTTATTAGCTGGACATATGAATCCAGCCACACTTGCAGCCAAAAATAAAAATATTACCCATGGAACATCCTCAACCATGCACAAAATCAAGGGTAAAGTAAAAGCTTTACTCTGGATCCTTCTCAATGTGCTGACATTTGGAAACCAAAGTAGATGAAAACCGTATTCATTGCAAAAAGTTGAATTTGAAACTTTTTCAACTACCAAGAGCATCAAAATGCACTATCGTATGTAAAAGAAATTCCAGAATATCTAGGGGATACTTTCAACCACACAATCTTATAAAATCCATTTCTAAAGAAAAACTTGGACATCACCTACTTAACTGCTTCCATTAGAATGCATCTTTTACCCTTCTTTGGTAACAGAAATCTGTACTCTTTAACATGGGCTTGGTAAATTTTCCTGATAACAGTCTAAAATATAGCACACAACTTCCTCCCTTCATGAACAGAACAACCTACATCAGATTTACCTTTCCTGCATGCCCAGGGCCACCTTACTGAATTTAATATTATATCACACTGATACAACCTTCACAGCCCTCTGCAAAGGAACACAGACTCACCCTTCACTGAATGGTCCCCACAGGCCAGTTTTGGAGAGTCTGTCTTCTCCTGTTAGAATTTTCAGAGTCACCCATTAAGCTGCAACTCATTTCTTGCTGCAGTTGGTGTATGACTGATCTCTGACCTTCATCTTCAGTTAGGCTTTTCTAGAAATCTAGTATAGAGTAATTAGCCAGAAACATCTAAATCATGGGTGCTATAGTGTGGATCCAGAATGTCGCTCACACTTGGTTAAAGGTTTAGTCCCCAATTTGGCACTAAGGAGAGGTTGTGAAACTTTAAGAGGTTGGGCCTCGTGGGAGGTCTTCTGATCACAAGGTGAGTATTCCCTTAAAAGGGATAATGGATCCCAGCCTCTCCCTCTCTTTCACTTCCCCATTGTGAGGTGAATAGCTTTGCTCCACCACACAGTCCCCACCATGATGCACTGACTCGCCACAGGCCCAAAAGCAAGGGGGCCAACCCACCATGAATAGAAACCTCTGAAACTGGAAGCCACCTTTACTAAGTTGGTTCTCTCGGATTTTCTTGTCATAGCAACAGAAAGCTAACTAATACAATAGGTAAAGACTCTGAGTTTCATGGAGTTCTTCTACTCGGCAAGGAGCTTTGCAGCCTGTGAGTTCTCATACCTGGGTATGTTAATGACTTGGAGTCTTACCCCCACCCTCTAACCCCTTGAAGTCAATAACAGGGAGGCTGCCATATACCTAAGGAGTAAGAAGCTTTAAAAGACACAAAAAGATAATTTACACAGAAAGCATGAGGCAAAAGAAAGGAGAGAAAATTAAACATGAGCCACAATCAGTAAAATTAGGTCATCAAACTCCCAAAGGTGGAGTTTAGGTTAGTTACATTACAACAATCACCTTCTACTCCTAAAGCAAAAATACCTTTGTTAAAAATAACTGACATTTGCAGATGATATTTAAGACTCTACAGAAAATGAGCACTTAGGAACTTACAAAACTTTAATTCAGATGTATTGATTTTTTTAAAACAACCAACATACAACCAAAACATCCTGTCCATTTAATGGCATCTATCTTAGGAGGAAAAACCACTAATTGAGAATTTCAAGAACGGCCCAAACATCAAGGTGACTTTTAAAAGTTTATCTGCATGCTCTCAGACAGTAACTATTGTGCATGATGTCCCTTCCCACCCCCAACATCCCACTCTTGATTCAGAGGCCACAACCCCTAGGCATCAACCTCAGATTTGCACAACTAGGAATGTCCAGAAAGTACATCCGCACCCATCTCACAGCATCCAAACCAGAAGTCAGACTTGAAGCTACCAAAAGGTGTGGAAAGAGGAAGGCAGAAATATAAAAATCGCTCCCCAAGGTCTATTATCGGGTGCTACAGTTGGGATCTTATGTGTCCCCCAAAAGTCCACGTGGTAAACGCCTGATCTCAACATGGCACTACTGGAGGTAGTAGAACATTTATGAGCGCTTATTAGGACAACTTGAGGTCACAGCGGACATGTCCTTGAAGGGGACCATGGGACCCCGGTCTCTCCCTCTCTCTCCCCCTTTCACATCCTGGCCATGAGGTGGATGGTTTTGCTCCTCCACAAGCTGGGCCATGATGCACCACCATGGGCCCAAAGCTACAGAGCCAATCCTCATGAACTGGAATCTCCAAAACTGTGAGCCCAAATAAACCTTTCCCCTAAATGAGTTAATTATCTCAGGTGTGTTGTTATGGTAGTGGAAAGCTAATACGCCAGGTCTGTGTTTATGAAATATTGGTAGCACTGTGATAAAAGAGCTGGGTTGCACAACAGAATCACAAATGCATCCATCCCTGGACCCGGCTCTCTCTCTCTCGCTCTCTCCCAAGCCTGCCCCTCCTTCACATCCAGCTAGGATTAAAAAGAAATCCTTTAGATGGTGGGTCATATATCATTGCCATAGGCACTGAAAAGTCACCTGAGCATACTCAACATCCATTCTTGGAAAAAAAAAAAAAGAAAGAGATAGATACTTTTCTAACATCATAAAATATCTCTACATGAAAGCCAGCATCAGAGAAATTCTAACAACAATCTACTGAGGAACAAAATCATATTGATATCCCAAGTATTTTTTTAACATGCATCTGAAAAGTCTAGTCAATGTAATTAGACAAGAAAAAAATTACTAACACAAAATTTATATAGGAAATATGAAAATAGGCAGCTTGATTACAGGCAAAATAAAATACAATCAATGAAAAGATCACACATCATGATTACAAAATAAAAAGGAAAATAGCCAGGCACATGGCTGTAATACCAGCAACTTAGAGGCTAAGGAGAGAGGATCACAAGTTCAAGGCCAGCCTCCATAACTTGGCAAGACCATGAGCAACTTAGAGAGACCCTGTCTTAAAATAAAATATAAAGTAGACTGGGAATGTAGCACAGTGCTAAAGTGACCCTGGGTTTAATTCCAATACAAAAAATAAATAAATAAGTAGAGGAAAACACCTGGCAATAAACTCAACAAGAAATGTACAAGTATTCTCAAGTATTCTATGAAGAAAACTTTAAAATACTCCAAGGCATCACTAAAAAAAAAAAAAAGACTGCAAGTAAATAAAAATGTATGATGTTGTGGGATCAATTTGACATTATCAAGATGTTAATTCTCCCTAAACGATAAATCCAACATGATTTCAATAAAAGTGCTATGGAATCTTTTGGTGGGGAACTGGCACTGAATGAACATATTCTAAAATGTATATGGGGAAAAATAACAGGGAAGAGTAGCCAAGAAAATTTTGAAAAGACAGATATTAAAGAGAAAGTAGCAATAAAAATATTCAAATATAAAATAAAGCTATAAGAATTTAAAGTATGTGATTAAAGCCGGGCACGGTGGCTCATGCCTGTAATCCCAACAGCTCAGCAGCTGAGGAAGAGGGATTGAGAGTTCAAAGCCAGCCTCAGCAAAAGCAAGGTGCTAAGTAATTCAGTGAGACCCTGTCTCTAAATAAAATACAAAAAAGGGTTGAGGACATGGTTCAGTGGTCGAGTGCCCCTCAGTTTAATCCCCGGTATCTGCCCCCCTCCCCAGCAATAAGTGTGTGGTTAGGACTTGGAAGAATGAGTCAGATCAATGCATTACATTAAGTCCAGCAATAGATCCAAATGCATATAAGAACTCAGAATATCAGAGAAGTGGCATCTCAAATCAGTAGAGGACTCATGGCTGCTTCAATAAGTGATGTGGTGCCAAACAGGGTCATCTGGAAGAAAAAAATAAAGCTGGATCCATACCTCTTATCTGATAAACATGAGGTTAAACATCCGGATAACCTCAGGACAAATTCTAAGTACATCAAAACTTTAAATGTGTGTGGGGGGGGAGAGGGGGGGAGTATCAATGAGATCTCACATAGAACCTGAAGTGTTATGGGTTCTTACCAACTGTGGCATAAAGAATCTGATTAACACAATTACACAGAAATTGAAAGTTCTGCATGATTTTTTAAAAATATCTACCAAAAGCAAATTTGAGAAAGCAAACCATTGGCCGGAGGTATAGCTCAGTGGTAGAGCACTTGCCTACCATGTGTGGGGTCCTGGGTTCAATCCCCAGCACCACAAAAACAAACCTACAAAAGGTGAAAAGTATATGCACAAATATTCCTAACTTACACAACTCCTGCTTAAAAAAAAAAAAGACCAATAACCAAATATAAAAATGGTCAAGTGATATAAAAAGTTCACAGATGAGGAAATATAGAGTTTTGATGTATTAAGAAAAAGGTTCAACTTCATTTACAATAAGATAAATGCACACTAAAACTGAACTAGGCAATCATTTTTACCTCTCAGATTGTCAAGAATTCAAAATCTTAACAATACACCTGGATGATACACCTTTCCTATTTTTAAGTAGAGCTATACAACCTTTATGAAGGGTAATTAGGTGACAATATATCAGAATAAAAAATGTACACTCAACATTTATACCACAGGAATAAGTATACATGTGAGAATAAGGAATAAGTATACATGTGAGAAATGATGTATCTACAGGTACTGCAATTAACGTTATTTATAATAGTAAAAACTGGAACCAACCTAAATGGGCATCAACTGGGAAAAGATGAATAAACAAGTAAATCCATACAAGGTACTAACATGTGGCCATAACAAAAGAAAGGAAGCCTTTTACCTACTGGTATGGAATGATATTTTAAAATTCTGTTAGGTGAAAAACAAATGGCTACCAAATAGAATAAAAAGATGGAAGAAGATTCTTACAGTAACTACCATATCTGTTCATACCAGATTAAAGATCTCTAGCAAAATAGTCAAGAATCTGGTAATGCTGACCTTCTTTGGGGAGGCCTCCTGTGAGACTAATAGGGAAATTACTCATGTCGTACTCCTTTGGTAGTAACTTATATGAGCAGAATACCAACTAAAATATGAATTCAAATTAAATTATTTTAAGCCCTTAGTAGCACTCCCATGCACCACCAGTTACTATGCTCTGCCAATCCCTCTCCTAAACATCTCTTGTTTACGCATCTCCTTCCCAACTCTGTGGCTATAATCCAACTTCAACTCCTTGGGCAATTTCCAGGAGTCTCCTAACGGATCTCTGCACTCCCTCCTGGCTTCCGCATTAAGAACGCACCCGCTCTGGCTGCCAGATTCAGATAGGTCAGGAGATTCGCTTTGCCCAGATCTGATGAAGCGCAGCCTCCAGGCATCAGAGGATGCGCTACCTGCAGAGGGCCCCGCCCCTCAGCCTGGCATTCAGCTTTGGTGGGAAAGGCAGTTTACTGGAGTGGTCAGTCCTTATTTTTTAACTTTCCAGTTATACCTAGAACTTTCCAATTATACTCTTTCCTAAAGATTAGTCATTATCCACGCTATCTTTTTATTTTAAAAATTTCTACAACAGCCAGATATGAGGTGGTGCACATCTGTAATTGCAGCAACTCATGAGACTGAGGCAGGTGGATAGCAAATTCTAGACCAGAGAAGACAATAAAATGAGACCGTGTCTCAAAATAAAATTTAAAAAGGTGGGTGGCGGGGTAGGGATGCAGCTCAGTGGTACACCACTTGACTAGCATAGACAAGGCTTTGGGATCAATCCCCAGCACGCTCACAAAATCCTAGAATGGTGCCTTGCACATAGATGTTCAAGAAGTGTTCTTCAAATAATGAATACAGGAATGAATAGTAATTATAATTTATAGGATTTAAATATCTATATTATATGAAAAAATAAAAATGAAAAGCATAGTCTTTCATTCAAGTAACTTGAAGAAAAAGATGTTTAAGAAAACCAAATATCATACAGATGCTAATTCACAATAAGGGAGACAGTTAGGGAAGAAAAGAGGTACTTTGTATTAGACAGAAGGGAGCACAGGGAGGGGAAGGCATATGGGAGTAGGAAGGATAGTAGAAAGAATCAGACATTATTATCCTATGTGCATATATGCTCACATGATCAGTGTGATTCTACACTATGTACATCCAGAAGAATGAGAAGTTATATTCCAGCATGCCTCCCAGTGGCTTGGGAGGCTGAGGCAGGAGGATCACAAGTTCAAAACCTGCCCCAGCAACAGCGATGCACTAAGCAACTCAGTGAGACCCTGTCTCTAAATAAAATACAAAACAGGGCTGGGAATGTGGCTCAGTGGTCCAGTGCCCTTGAGTTCAATCCCCAGGCCAAAATAAAATAAAGATTTTTAAAAAAGAAAAAGTTATATACCATTTATGTATGGTGTGTCAAATGCATTCTACTGTCATGTTAACTAAGTAGAACAAATAAAGGAAGAAAATAAGGAAAACCAAATATCATTATTTAACATTAACAACAGTTGATGCTAAAATAATCCACTTGCCTAGAATTTCCATCTCCAATCATATGCTTATTGCCACCCCCATCCCCACCTCCCAGTCTCCCCAAGACTTAGTGCTGTCATTTGGATGTGGTATTTTCCCCAAAGGCCTATATGCTAGAGGCTTGGTCCCCAGCCCTGGGTAGAATCTTTAAGAGGTGGAGCTAAGTGAGACATCCTCAGATTTCTGGAGGACATAATTTTGAGGGGGATTGTAGGACCCTGGTCTCCCACCATAGGGGCACAACACAGACCCAAAACAATGGAACTACTTAACCATGGACCAAAATCTCTCAAACTGTGAGCCAAAATAAGCCTTTTCTCTTATAAATTGACTGTCTCCGGTATTTGTCACAGTAAAGAAAAGCTGACTAACACACTTAGGTCTTTTTCCTCATTTCCCAGATGGAACTGCCTCAAATTCAGTAGCCTAAGTAATTTGACTTCCTTCGTCTCAAATGGAATACAAACGGCTTAAGTACCTTGCCACTGCTTTTTCTGATAATGGCCTTAACAATAACAGTGTAAGAAAAAAATAACAATGTTAGAAGTCATACAATTCACTTTATTGACGTAGGTTTCTGTTTCCCCATTACATGAATGTAATAAACAACCTATCTCCCCAAATCCACAGGAAATCTTGTAGAGTTTTAGATTACACCGAATAAAAATAAGTGAGTCTACACAGAATAAATATGTCACTCTACTCTTTTCTTAACTACCTTTGTTTTTATACCTGAATACTAAAGGAGATGACATACTCTCAATATCATGAAGAGGCAATTTAATATTAAAGATGCTGCCTCTCCTCCCTCTCCTACTTTTTGGTGTCAGCAAAAAGTAGAAATCAGAAGTTAAAACAGTTTACTTGAGAACAAGGAACTATGTGAATTTTCAAAGTCATGTTAATATTTTTTTCTGAAAAAATGTCCTTATTAGAGATAATCAGAGTATTATTTCATACTAATCAAAGGAAAATAAACTCACCTTTAAGGGTGGTAGAAATATTTTTATTTGTGGTGATGGTTTAGCAAACCATATACATTTATCAAAACTCATCAAACTATACAGACAGGGGCTGAGGTCCAGTCCTTGGCAGAAGCCTTTGGTAAATTCTCAGTCCCTGCAGCTGTGAGATGAGGCTGCACCCATTTGCTAAGGTTCAAGAACATTCTGATTTTATACTCTAAAGACATTAAATGTACTTTAAATGTCTTCTAAGGAAAAAGAAAAAAAAACACTGAAATTATTTTATCAGAAAATTGTTAAACACTATAAGAAAATCCCAGGAAAACCAATTTACAGAACGAAAGCAATCACGGGGTGTTCAATCAAATTACAAAAGACTTCCGACTTTACACAAAGCATTCACATTAGGAGAGTCCCTAGGACATTCAGGTACTGGCTTACAGAACATTAATTTTAAAAGGAAAGAAGAGAGAAAAAGTGTTAAATGCTATAGTCAAGAATAAAACCATTCAAAAGAAACTAAACACCTCTGATATTACGATGGAAATAAATGTACATCGGAGTAGATTTGCCTATAAATTTTTTAACAATTCCACTGTGTAAAGTGTGTGAATAGGCTAATAAAACCATCTTGGGTTTTTTTTGTTTTGTTTTGTTTTGTTTTAATCTGGCATTAAAAAGTGCTTTGGTAAGATTCATTTTTAAAAAAAAAATCATAAAGCAAAAATTTCTCATGAAAGTGATAAGAAAAGAAGAAAAAGTCAAAATTCAAAACCTAATTTCACACACACACATACACACACACACACACACAAATCAGAAAATGCAAAGGAAAAACGCTATTATCTTTCAATTCCTACCCTTTGCAGTACTGGAGATTGAACCCAGGGGTGCTCTGCCACTGAACTACACCCCCAGCCATTTTAATTTTGAGACAGGGTCTCACTAAATTGCTGAGGCTGACCTTGAACTTGCGATCTTCCTGCCCCAGACTCCTGAGTTGCTGAGATTACAGGTGTGCACCACCACACCCAGCTCTATTCATACTTTTTAAGGCTGCATTTCCGAGGCTTTTTTGTAAGTATAAAGAAAGGAGGGGGCATCCATGGTTAAAATAAATGCAGTTACTGCTTACTGCACCACTCTGGTGTGAGCCAGGACTGTATCTGCCTAGTAATAGTAACAAAAACTCAACTACAATGAATTAACCCATCAGGCCTTTTGTTTTCTCTAATAAAATAATCAGTAGAAAATTGGAAAGTCCAATGTTGGTAGCTTTGTGAAACTATGAAGAGTCCCTTCAATCTTGCAACTCTTAGCAAATGGCTTTGCTTTTCCTGGTGTGAGATGTCTTCGGCTCCTTTAGGCAGGAGGAAGATAGCAGGAACAAAGCAAGTGAACCAACATCATTCTATCATCTTTAATCAAGAAGCCAATAGTTTTCCCAGAGCCAGGTGTAGTGGCACGAGCTGTAATCCCAGCAGCTCCAGAGGCTGAGGCCAAGTTCAAAGCCAGCAACTTAGCAAGGCTCTAAGCAACTCAGTGAGACCCTATCTCTAAATAAAATACAAGAAAAGGCTGGGCATATGACTCGTGGTTAAGTGCCCCTGGGTTCAATACCCAGTACCAAAAAAATAAATAAAATAGTTTTCCCAAAAGCCTCCACCCTGCAGGGACTTCTACTTGTATCTCATTGGCTAGTTCTGTGTCACCTCTAGCAGCAAGAGAGTGGGAGGTGAGAAATTTCTTTTCACTTTTTTTGATGCATTGCAATTATAATATTACTGGAATTCATCATTACATATTCACACATGCACACAACATAATTCAGTCAACTTCATTCTCTAATTGGGAGATGAGAATTTTTAAGGAGGTACACTTATCATTCAGAGCAAAACCAGAATTTCATTAAAAGAAGAGAGACTGGATGTTTGGTTAGCAAACTAAAAGGACTATCTCATTTATCTTAGACATTCAAAATGCATATTTGATCTTGAGGGCTCTGCCAAGCTGTGCAGTAAATAAGCCTGTTTAGATTTTCCTTAACACAGAACTTCCCAAACTTAGTGGAATGCAAAACTACTTCCTTTGAACAGCCTGTTAAAACAGCATTCCGTGCAACATAGCTTAGGAATGCTGCTTTGGGAACTCAAGGAAGAAAAAAAAATCTCTGAGGAAAGTATAATTTGTTTTCTACTTAGAAAGGTAAAGGTCTTGCATTTAAGCAAAGGGTTCTGGAAATAAAATTACTAAAGCTATCATAAGTTCAACAAGCTGTGTAGAAATAGAGAAAGCAATCATGAAATTCATATGGAAAAATAAACGACCCAGAATAGCAAAAACAATGCTAAGCAGGAAGTGTGAATCAGGCGGTATAGCGATACCAGACTTCAAACTATACTACAGAGCAATAGTAACAAAAACAGCATGGTACTGGTACCAAAACAGGCGGGTGGACCAATGGTACAGAATAGAGGACACAGAAACCAATCCACAAAACTACAACTACCTTATATTTGATAAAGGGGCTAAAAGCATGCAATGGAGGAAGGATAGCATCTTCAACAAATGGTGCTGGGAAAACTGGAAATCCATATGCAACAAAATGAAACTGAATCCCTTTCTCTCGCCATGCACAAAAGTTAATTCAAAATGGATCAAGGAGCTTGATATCAAATCAGAGACACGCCGTCTGATAGAAGAAAAAGTTGGCTACGATCTACATACTGTGGGGTCGGGCTCCAAATTCCTCAATAGGACACCCATAGCACAAAAGTTAATAACTAGAATCAACAAATGGGACTTACTCAAACTAAAAAGTTTTTTCTCAGCAAAAGAAACAATAAGAGAGGTAAATAGAGAGCCTACATCCTGGGAACAAATCTTTACTCCTCACACTTCAGATAGAGCCCTAACATCCAGAGTATACAAAGAACTCAAAAAATTAGACAATAAGAGAACAAACAACCCAATCAACAAATGGGCCAAGGACCTGAACAGACACTTCTCAGAGGAGGACATACAATCAATCAACAAGTACATGAAAAAATGCTCACCATCTCTAGCAGTCAGAGAAATGCAAATCAAAACCACCCTAAGATACCATCTCACTCCAGTTAGATTGGCAGCCATTATGAAGTCAAACAACAACAAGTGCTGGCGAGGATGTGGGGAAAAGGGTACACTTGTACATTGCTGGTGGGACTGCAAATTGGTGCAGCCAATTTGGAAAGCAGTATGGAGATTTCTTGGAAAGCTGGGAATGGAGCCACCATTTGACCCAGCTATTCCCCTTCTTGGTCTATTCCCTAAAGACCTAAAAAGAGCATGCTACAGGGACACTGCTACATCGATGTTCATAGCAGCACAATTCACAATAGCTAGACTGTGGAACCAACCTATATGCCCTTCAATAGATGAATGGATAAAAAAAATGTGGCATTTATACACAATGGAGTATTACTCTGCATTAAAAAATGACAAAATCATAGAATTTACAGGGAAATGGATGGCATTAGAGCAGATTATGCTAAGTGAAGCTAGCCAATCCCTAAAAAACAAATGCCAAATGTCTTCTTTGATATAAGGAGAGTAACTAAGAACAGAGTAGGGTCGAAGAGCAGGAGAAGATTAACATTAAACAGGGATGAGAGGTGGGAGGGAAAGGGAGAGAGAAGGGAAATTGCATGGAAATGGAAGGAGACCCTCAGAGTTATACAAAAGTACATACAAGAGGAAGTGAGGGGAAAGGGAAAAATAATACAAGGGGGACAAATGAATGTCAGTAGAGGGGGCAGAGAGAGAAGAGGGGAGGGGAGGGGAGGGGAGGGGGGATAGTAGAGGATAGGAAAGGCAGCAGAACACAACAGACACTAGTATGGCAATATGTAAATCAATGGATGTGTAACTGATGTGATTCTGCAATCTGTATATGGGGTAAAAAATGGGAGCTCATAATCCACTTGAATCAAAGTGTGAAATATGATATATCAAGAACTATGTAATGTTTTGAACAGCCAACAATAAAAAATTAAAAAAAAAAAGTTCAACAAGCTGGCTCTGGGGTATTTTCACTTTTTCTATTCTATCACTGTTCTGGTGAGAAAATCTCTTCTATTTCCCCTTTATGCTTTTTAGAGGTTGGGCTACCCCTCATCTCCTCCTCTTCCTCCTTTCTCAACCCCCAACCTATCACTTCTTCAGAACTCCTGTTTCAGCCTGGCCAAAATGTCCATTCGATAGTTTCTGTCTCACCCATCCTTTGTTCAGACACTCCTGCACAAATTACTTTTCTTTCTTCTCCCAATTTCTTATGATTCCACCCAAACCACGTGGGGCTTAGCATTTATTTTCTGCATCAGTCTTTTCTGTATATATTACATCCAATCTGTATAAAACAACCATTTGATACCTCCTGTCAGCTGTTAATTGACTGCTGTGACAGAATCTATATTACTTCTAAGAGGAAATGTTCATAGTTTTAGGGGGGTCGGAAATAGGGAAAAAAAGCAAAACATAATTTTTCACTCCAATTCTAAAGCTTACAAAGGAAAGCCATTCATCGAAGCCAGTTGCATTGAAATATTTGTTTCTTTTAATTAACTTCAATAATTTAAAAAAAGGGAGAAACTGCATTTTTCACATTTCCAAACACCATCTATTTCCATGGAACACATCTATCTCTCCTTGCCCCCCCAAAAAATGGTTTTCTGTTTCTCCCTCAAAGGAAAAGAAATTAAATAGGTCAAATATATAAAACTCTCATGAAAAAAGCAATACTTCATTTAAGCCATTAAAATGAAATGTGTTTAAACTCCCCAGTGGAATTCCATGCTCTATACTGTGAAAGGTTTATTCTCCGCAGACTTTGAAAGAACCAGAGTGGCCCATCACACCATTTAATGAAGAGAATGAAGAGAACCAAACCCCAAAGAGTCTTCTTACCCTTCTGCTACCTAGAAGCCAGGGGAAAAGCAGCTGAGACTCTTCTCTCCTCTGCTAGATGGGCTTCTACAAAGTCAAAACAACAGGAATCATTCAAGGGTCTTTTAGTGCCAGTTCTTGGCTCCATAGATTCTCCACACTCAGTTGTAATCACTCACAACAGAGGAGGTGCCACCATCTTGCTCCAGGACAGAAATCGGGACAGAATCACCTCCATCCACAACACTTCCCAAAATGCTTCCAGAGAGACCACGGGTCCTCCCAAACCCCAAGGAAACTGAGAACCCTACAGCTACTCAATCCCTGGTGCCTCCCAGCCCATCCAAAGCTTAAGCCCTCCTGACCCCCAACATCTTGCCCACAAACACTCCCATACTCTAGAACAGCCCTCTGCTCCCACCTTCTTACACCTTTCTCCTATACCCCTAGAACCACCTCTCACCCCAAGCTTTCTTACTCTTTGGCTGAAATATGGAACTTCTGATGGTCACACAGCAGCTTCTTCTCATTCCCCAAAGCAGGTTCCAAAATAAGACTCCTCCATTCTTGTGTGAAAATCCCCACTCCCTCTCATTCACTGAAGACCTTGTCCATGGCTCAGCCCTCCCTTGGTACCAAGTCCAGCGGTCAAGTCTGAATACCTTAGGATCCACCAAGCAGGATGCCTAAATGGTTCCTTGCCCTCACTCTATAACTTCATCCTGACTTTCCCCGTTGCCATACAGAGCTTCTTCCCCACCCCACACAGCACCCCTACATCCTGCTCCACATCCTTCATCCTGTATCAACTCTGGCCCCTTCAAAACTCTCTCAGAGCTTCTCCTCTACACCAGCTCTTCCTTCTCAGCGGATTCTCCACGTTGGTCCCCTCTGTTTTCTCCTCCTCTGACATATTCTTTTGTCTTCATCAACTTTTTCCTCCATCCTAACATCAACAGCTGACTGGCCAACAGCTCAGCTCCACACTCCCATCCGTATACCCAGCCAACCAAATCCCAACCTGGATCTTTCTACCCATCACCATCTCTGTTCCTCTCTCCAGCAGGGCATCAGAGTTGCTGTTGCTTCACAGCCCTGCCAACACTTGTTGATAAGACTGTCTTATTTTTGTTGATGATCTGGGATGCTCTGTCATTGTGGCCTTAATAGCATTCTCTAAGAAGTAGTAAGGTTGATTTAGCTTGATGAGTTTATTGGCGATCTTGTTTCTCCATCTGAGAGAAGCCTCGTTTTATCATTTGTCCTTTTTCTACTAGACTGCTTACCCTTGTCTTACTGATTTTGTTTTTTTGAGCCGGGATCTCCCTATGTTGCCCTGGCTGGTCTCAAACTCCTGAACCTAAGTGATCCTCCTGATTCAGCCTCCCAAGCACTGGAGTTATAAGCATGTGCCTTGTGCTGGCTTTGTCTTACTTATTTTTCTTTTTTCAGTGCTGGGGATTGAATCCAAGGCCTCATACATACCAGGCAAGTGCTCTACCACTGAGCCACATCTCAATGCTGATTTTTAGCAGTGCCTCAATATAGTCCAAAACCAAATACTGTGTCAGTTTTGATGTGTCCAGTGTCTCCTCCTAGTCTGTGGGTCCTTCTTCCCCACTTGGTCACCTCCAGCCTCTGTTACCTTCTCCAAGGTGACCACCACGTACCCCATTTCCTCCAGGCCAGATCTCTCTTGTGGCCTCCAGATCAAAGAGCCAACTGCCTCTTGGTCACCCCCCTGCCTGCAGCACCTCAAACTCAACTCATCCCAAATTAACCCCTCATTCCAGTCCTCCTCAACCATGTGCCTCAGGGCAAAACATGGCCTTCCATTCTCAGGACCCCAGATCCTTTTTCCTCTCTCATGTCCATTCCCTTAGTCAACTTGTTGTGTAAAGGGATATTTTCCTTTCACTCCTGCCCATACTCAGTTATTCTATGCTGAACACCCTCATTTCTCGCTGGGATTGTGCATATGTCCTCAAAAAAAAAAAAAAGACTTAAACAAGAATGTCCACAGCAACTTTATTCATCAAAGTAAAAAGAGACAACACAAATGGTCCTCAACAGACGAATGGACAAACTGTGGTGACCCATACCGTGCAATACTACTCAGCAAGAAAAAGGAACTACTGCTGATAAATATGACAAAGGGCACGTGTGAGGCACTGGGTTCGATCCTCAGCACCACATAAAATAAATAAATAAATAAATAAATAAATAAATAAATAAATAAAGGTATTGTCTCCATTTACAAGTTAAAAAAAAAAAAAGGGCGGAATATGTGGCTCAGTGGTAAAGCACCCCTGGGTTAAATCCCCAGTTTAAAAAAAAAAGAGAGAGAGAGAGAGAAAGAAAGAATGCATGAATTATGACTAAATTATATTTTTATATTGTGTGCATGAATACATGTAACAATGAATATCGCTGTTATGTATCATTAAAAAAGCAAAAAAAAACAGAATAAAAAGCAGTCACAAAAGAAGAGATTATGATTCCACTTACATGAAATATCTAGAACAGGCAAATTCACAGAGACAGAAAGTAAACTAAAGGATACCAGGGGCTGGAGAGAGGCAAGGGGAATTATATCTCAAAGTTACCTTGTTTTAGAATTATATAATTAATTAATTTTTACATTTTAAACTCTGTTTGACATTACTGCTAGGAAGGCAGATGGGTACGACTTCTATAGGTAAGAGTTTTTATGGGTTATGAAAAAGTTTTGGGAATACATAGGAGTGATGGTTGCACAACAATTGTGCATATAACTAGTGCCACTGAATGATACACTTAAAAATGGCTACATGAATGGCTGGCCATAGTGGCGCATGCCTGAAATCCCAGTGACTCAGGAGGCTGAGGCAGGAGGATCACAAGTTCAGGGCCAGCTTCAGCAACTTATCAAGACCTTGTTTCAAAATAAAAATTTTTAAAGAAAGGGCTGAAGATGTAGCTCAGTGGTAAAGTACTCCTGGGTTCAATCCCCAATACCAAAACATAAATAAATAAATAAAAAGTAAAAAAAAAAATTAAAAAGACTACATGCAGATGTTTTATATATGTTAGCATAATAGAAAAATTCAAAACAGAACAAAATCATGCTAGCCAGTTGTACTGTGTGTTTGCTCTGAATGACAGAGGTTGTCACTTTTGGGTCCATTTATTTCGCTTTTCACTTTTCATTTTTACCCCTGTAAATACACCTGCAGTGAAATGGGTTGTTTTGAAGGTTTCAGGTGCCAGGGTCAGACACTGACAACGGAGCAGGTGGTTAATGAGGCATCTAGGAGGGTTTAAAAAACATTCATGAGGGGAAATCTGTCACCTCTTTTAAATATGGAGCCATTCACTGAATTCTTGACTGGGAGCAGGAAGAAAGAGAAGCGTGGTGTTAACCAGCACTGATGATCATTCTGGAATGTTTAAGAATGTCCTGGCAAATCAGATAGCACTTGGAAGAAATACAGCCAGCACTTTTTTGCTTTGGAGATTTATTTGGCAGCAAGAAGTGCTAAAAGAAGATCTTTACTTATATTCTCTGCTTCCTGATATTTAAGATTCATTTCACTTGCAATTTAACACTGGTCTATTTTCTTTCCCTTATGAAGTCTGTGTCCCTCTGAGACATCAAGGATGGCAGTTAGCTGAGACTGTTCTCTTAAAGGTGCTTCTTAGCAATCCATCTAAAAATGATTATGGAAAGCAAGAAATTGGGGCCAGCAGGGCTCTTGGAAATGGGCAAGCAGCCAGATCCCTCTTGGGGGAGTTTGAGGTGTCTAGACTTGGTGCATTTGAACTTTTGGTTCGTTTCCAGATTATTGTTTGGCTCCTCGCTGCTTCTGTTGGAATTTACACAATTCAGGAAGGTTTGTTGAACTAACCCTTCACTCTCCTTAAATCAACTGAAAAAGTGACCAGTTTTATATCCATCAAAGACCCTTCTCTTGGCTGAGTATGCCTTCCCTGAGATTTATTTATTTACCCAAGATGATTTCCATTTTCCTTTGATCTCAGCTTTTGGAGTAAGAATGAGCAGAGTCTGTCTTCGTCTTCCTTTTTGTTTGCAGTCAATCTCGATACAACATAGTCTCCTGTATATATATGATTACTTGAAGTATTACATATAAAATATTGACTTCATTTTCCTTTGAAGTTGTTTCCTTAAATATTGATATTGCAAGTGTCCATCCCTCTGTGTTTAGCCTGGGGAGAACACATTCTTTTTTAATGTTTCACTCATTTACTGAATAAATGTTCATGGAATACAGCACCATCCTTAACCCCTGGTGTAACCAGCAGCAAATAATACACAGACTCTGGGCCCTGGGAGTTTCCATTCTGCAGAGGCAGATGGACAACTGAATTTCAGAGTTAAAGGGGCTGTGGTGTTGATCAGTACAGGGAACCGCAGAAGCCCAAAGGGGAGACCTTAACGCACCTTTGGGGAAACTTACGAAGGGTGACATCTGCACCACGTCTTGAAAGACAGTAAGTAGGGCTTGGCCATTTGAAGGGGTGTGTGGTTGTCTAAGCAGAGGGAGGCCAGAGGTGAAGGAGGACCTCATCTGTTGGGAAAACATAATTTTAGTGACAGAAAAGTGTAGCCCAGGAGGGAAGGTGAATGACAGGGTTAAGATTAGACTTTGGAGAGGTAAATAGGAATGACATTCTAAAAGCCTTTGGCCTGACATCATGGGGCTCTCAGGAAGAAAAAAAAAATCTAAGAAGGGAAATGAGTTTTGAAAGTTGTTGTCATTCATGTTGTCACTACCCCAAACCAGACAGAAGACACTGCCTTTACCCCAGATAGTTCCCCCACACTCATTTCTAGTCAGTCCCCCGACATCTAGAGCCACTTTCTGGTGTTCACTGAGTCACCACCCCAGCACCCCAGCCCTTATTTTGAGACAAGGTCTCACCAAGTTGCTAAGGTTGGTCTTGAATTTGCCATCCTCCTGCCTCAGCCTACCAAGTCACTGGGATTACAGGTATATGCCATAGCTCCTGGCTTCATAAATTATTTCTTGGGCACTTCTCTGATTACTATTTTAAGATATCTTACTACAAGTAGAGTCACTGGGCCAAACAAGATGAACATTCTTTTAAGGCTGTTGATAAAGATTATGCATTTATCTTCCATAAAAGTCTTACCCATCTGCCTTCCTCGTAGTAATGTCAAACAGATTTTAAAATGTAAAAATTAATTAATTACATAATTCTAAAACGATGCAATATAAAAGAACTGCTTCCAAACTGACAAATCACGTAATAACAGTGTCCTTTTCTGTTAAATGTTGTGACCAGGCCGGATGACCCAAGGCTTTAGATGTCTAGGCAAATGTCAAGTTCTCAAATGACAATCCATTTTTTAAATAGTCAGGCCTGCTAAAGCTTTACCCACTTACACACAGACACGTAAAGAGAAAGATTTCTAGAAAACCGCCTCTCAGCTCCCAATTTTCCACTCTTGCGTTCATCCAGGCTACAGAAATGAATGGGCAACTCTGATACTTAAGTTAGGGAAAGTCCCAGGCCTTGGGTTTGGGCAGTTCTACCCTCTACTAACAAACACAGTTTTTAAAAAATGGCAATTTCTAAATGCAAAAAAAAAAAAAAAGGTATAGACCTTTGGGATGTCCCCATGCCAGTACACTGATCATGTGAAAAGAAGGAACCACACCCAAAAGAGAAGCTCCAGAGTCACTGAGGGAGGAAGGAAGTTACCCAAAATTCCCTCCTTCCCCAGTCAACGGGTGTCACCTTCCCACCTGCTGAGCAGGTACCAGGAACAGGGCATGATGTTGGGAGGTTTGGTGAGATCTACAAATGAACAACACATTAAATCAGCGCCTAAATGAACCTAGCAGGCCAGGGAAGGCCCCAGTGGAAATACTCCACATGCTGAGCAGAGGGTGATGGCCAGGGAAGAGTGGCGGGAAGGGTGTGGCTGAGGTCCAGTTCTCCAGAAGCAGAGTGTGCTGGGGAGACTTCTGTGCAAGCAAGTGCTCCAGGAGTGCTCTCAGGAGAAGCAGAAAAGGTGAAAGAAGCTGCACAGGAAAAAGGAAGATGGGGACTGACATAAGCCCATCCTCAGGCTAGTCCCTCAGAGTGCTCCGGAGGAAATACAGCCAGGCTTTGACTGCCGGCAGGTAAGAGGCTGAGCAGAGAGTGCCAAGCCACTGCCAGGAGTTAGTGACGTCAGCCACTAGGAATAAGGCCACACCTCCTGGCTCAAGGGCTCCACCAGCAAGGTGGAAGGGTGCAGGGTTGAGACGTTAGAAATGAACCCTTGCAAGAGTCAAAGGACCCGGGCAGGGCACCCACAACATTGGCTACATGGTCCAATGCAGGTGTCCACAAGAACAACCCGTGGGTAGGGCAAGAGGGAAGGACTGTGCACCATGATGAGTCTTTCCATCTTTTCCCGCCCCTGGACGCTGGCCAGGATCTTAACAAACTCATCTCCACAAGGGGGCTGACCACCTTTGAAACGCCCTGAGCACAGAATGCGGTTTTACAACCCGGGCTGCAGGCAGGCTTCTGGCTGCTGGGTTCATTATTCCCTATTAAAGCTGCAGCCTGCAGTCCCACCTGCCTTCCACCCAGGAGCGCTTGTAGCCTCAGAGTCAATTTCTGTGACCACACTCAAGCCATAAACGGGCCGTCATCCTCGGTCATATAACTGACAACCTTCCTCCCACGTTTATGGCACCTTTTATGTTCACTTTATAAAGTTTCATGTTTTACTTCCCAGATTTCATTGTGTGCACTCACCGCGCCCCAGGAGGGGTGGCTAAGCAGTGTTAATTTCCCAGGAAGTTTCTCTCTGCCTCTTCTTTCCACCAAAGCATGGCTAAGAAATTGGAAAAGGGCCCCTGAAGAGATTTTCTGCATGGGTGTACAATGTGATCCAAGCCATTCAAGAAGGGATGGACTTGAGAACTTCAAGTGGAGCACCCCCACCCACAACACCTATCTTAATGTATTTAGAGGGCATATCTATGGAATCCAGAGACAAATTTTAAAGTAACAAAATTAACCTTGTAATAAAAGTATTGAGAGCCACAGCAGAAGCAGCCCCAGCAAATTTCCAGCTGATTGGCTCAACAGCCCCAGCAAACTTCCAGCTGATTGGCTCATCGAGGCCCCAGCAAACTTCCACCTGCCAGCTGATTGGCTCCTCTATGGTGATGCTCACTGGGCTGTTTCCCTGCCCTTTCAGACCACAGAGCTGCTCATTGGGGGACTCTTTTGGCTCCACCCACACGACCCAGCCAATCGGCCTCAAGAGCGGGAGGAGTGGGGGTTGAGAGGCTGGCTGGAAGCTGGTGGTGGCAGTTGGGCTCTGAGGGAATTCCTGAAGAGCTCCTGTGGTGGGGTGTGTGTTCTAAAAATAAGGTTCGTTTCTGCTTGACAAGTGGCTGGTGAATTGTGCCCAGGCAGACTGCTACATAAAAGACTACCTGGTTATTCAGGGTGAAGGGAGCAGGTAATTGGCTAAGGTGCCAGAGAAATTCCTGAATCCTCAACCAAGTCCAAAAGGAAATAAATACTCAAACCAATTAACTCATTAATTATGATGCACACTATGATTTAACTTATAGACCAAGCTTCTGTCAAAATGCTAAAGGGGTACTTGGGGGTAAGGAAGTTCCAGGTTGATTTCTTAACCAATGCAAATTGGCCTCAATTGTCTTTCCTAACCACAGTAATTATTTCTTGAAAGCACGTACCAATCAACTAAAAATTAGCGAACCAAAAGTTAAAATAGAAACAGCTAACCTTTATAGTTCACCCTCCATGTGCCTGGTACAGTGCAAGGAACGGAATGCATACATTATTCTCTGTTCTCATGAAAACACTGTACAATACAGGAACTATAAAAAGATATTGGGTTCCTACCTCACACCATACTCAAAGATGAGAAAAGTAAACTTTTGAAAATTTCAACAGAAGTTACGAAAACATCTCTATAGCTAACTATAAAAGAAAATACTGCCACATTAAAATTAAGAATTTGTTGCCCTGAGGTGCTATCTGTGAACTGTCTTGGTTGGATCACAACTGGGAGATCCTCTCAGTGAAAAATTTGAATAATCAGTTCTGCTGTGGGGTGAAGTAGCAATTTGAGAGTCTGCAAAAAAATTTAAGAGGTCTCTGTGCAAGTCCTACTTATGTATGCTCATGTTAGTTTGCTAGTATCTGAAAAGGTCCTATCAGAAGGAATAGCTATTTCTGACCATGAATGGAGCCACACACAGCACAGTTAAACATCATGAAAAAGAGATAAGAATTTCTGTTTTTCAAAAGCATCAAAACTAAAGTAAAAACACAAACTATGAAGTAAGAAAAGATATTGACAACACATATATCCAAAAAAGAATAAGCATGCACAATATGTAAAGAATTCCTAAAACCAATGTGAAAAAAAAAAAAGACAAAAAACCTAACGGATAACTGAGCAAAGGATTCAAGCTGGGATTTCACAAAAGAGGAAGAAAGAATGAACCTTGAGCATATGAAGATCCACTTTCTTCCCGATAATCAGGGATAAAAACGCCAAGGGGATACCATTTATAACCACTGTTTTGTGTAAAATTAAGGAGTCTTACAGTATCAAAAACAGAAAAAGATCTCAAACAATGGGAATGCTTATACTGTGCGGGTAGGCATTAAACTGGTACCCCCACTTTAGAAAACAATAGCATAATCCTGTGAACTTGGGCATCTAGATACAATTAAGCTGAACAATCCTATTTGCACATAAATGTAACAGAGAAATCCTGGTACCTCTGTAGGGGACGCACAAACTAACACAAGCACGGCAGCAATAGTGCCCACAGGGCAAGACTGAACACCTAAACACCATCACCAGGAGGAAAAGTGGTGGCAGGGTCACACAAAAGAGGGCTGTTCAGCATCAAGGCCCAATACACCACAGCGAAGCACAGTCACAGGGAGAAAATTTGAAACCACAATGAGAAAAATAGAAAAAAAAAAAAGCAGTTTCAGAAACACTATATATAACCTGCCTTTTTGGTTTTTGTTTTGTGTTGCTTTTTCTGGTACCAGGGATTGAACCCAGAGATGCTTAATCATGAGCCACACCCCAGCCCTTTTTTAACTTTTATTTATTTATTTATTTATTTATTTATTTATTTATTTATTTATTTATGGTGCTGGGGATTCAACCCAGGGCCTTGTGCATGCGAGGCAAGCACTATACCAAATGAGCTATATCCCCAGCCCTTTATTTTTTTATTTTGAGACAGGGCCTATACTAAGTTGCTGAGGCTGGCCTGGAACTTGCGATCTCCTGCCTCAGCCTCCTGAGCCACTAAGGTTACAGGCATGCACCACAGCACCTGGCACGACCTACCTTTTTGAAAAACATAGAAAACTGGAAAACAAAACTACATGACATATAGGGATAATACATATTTTATATGTCTATTTTAAAAGAAGTTTATTTATGAAAAGAAAAAGGAATGATATACTCAAAATGAAAACATTAGTGGTAGTGGTGACCTGCAAGGGTGGAGGAAGGGATTACTTTGGAAAAGAACAAGTGGGCAGAGGAGCTACTCCTGATCATCATCCCTCCTGGAAGGAATGGTGAGCTCCTAGTCATGCTCATAATGTTTCTTAATATGCTTTGCAACATACATAATTGCATATATTCTCTTGTATAAACCAAATATTATATTTTTAAAAGAAAAAAAAGGTAATCGGATCTTACCTGTTCGTTCTATGACACTCTAAAATTACAAAAACAGAAACAATAAACAAATGATGTTTTCAATTATATGATTATGAACTCAACTTATATTTAAACTACATAGAGTATTTCTTAGTACTCACATTTTAATGATAAGGAAACTTGAGTTTTAGAAAGGAGATAATTTTACGCATCCAGTTAAGTAAACATGACAAAGCTGAGCTTTTAATTAACTTAGAAATCCATGTTTTTAACACTAGGTTAAACTGCTAAGGTTTCCACCAGGGAAAGAGAAAAAAAATCTAGAAATAATTCACAAGATTCAGGAATCCTTGCCTAAGACCCATTTGGCATGCAAGGGGTCTTCTTATAGGACCCTTCTTGTCATCTGGACCCTTCTTGTCATCTGCGTCATCCAGGAAAGAAATGAGCATCACTGATTGAGGATTTCTTGGCTTTAAAGTTGCATTTATTTACATCTTAACATATGATTATGTTAAACAAAAAAAAACAACAAAATACTTTAAAATTCAATGAAATTTGCAACTTATAGAAACCCCATGGCAGCCAGGGGCGGTGGTGCACACCTGTAATCCCAGCTGCTCGGGAGGCTGAGGCAGGAGGATCGTGAGTTCAAAGCCAGCCTTGGCTAAAAGCGAGGAGTTAAGCAACTCAGTGAGACCCTGTCTCTAAATAAAATACAAAATAGGGCTGGGGATGTGGTTCAGTAGCAGAGTGCTCCTGAGTTCAACCCCTGGTACGCACTCCCCACTGGGAGAAGAGAAGAGAAGAGAAGAGAAACCCTATAGCAAAGCATTTTGTTTTATTTTATGAATGCAAATTAAGAATCCTGTTGTAAAGTTTTTTTTGTTTTTTTTAAATGCCTCAGCTCACACTGTGCTGAGGAGTGAGTGGTCCTCAACAAGGCACATCCAGTCACGTGCTTGGAGTAGATCTGTTTCCTGGTTCTGTGCTTTCTTGCTTCCAGCTTCTGAGCCTTTTCCACTCCCCCACCTCCACTTCCCAGAGTCCATGCTTCCTCTCTCACACCTCTAGTTCTCAACGAAATGGATTTTCCTCCAGATAGAGCCCTGCACTGAAGCGCAGACTGGGTGCTTCATCACACTCTCCGAAAGCACTCAGGATGCTGCATCCAACACCTGTCCCCTGAGGCTCATCCTAGCCCATCAGCTCCCTGGGATGGGGCTGCAGCTACACTCCTCCTCACTGTGCTTCCAGGTACAGTACAGCAGAGGTTAAGCAGTGCCTGAGTGAACCACTGAATGAAGGAATGGTCATGCGACCATGTGAAATCCATCCCCATAAAGGCAGGAGAGGGAACATAGGATAACTGGAAGAATGTGGCACCTGGAATCAGAATGTCCACTTCAACATCAGTTGGCTCAGCTAAAATAGCACTGAAACCTGCCTGCCTTGATGCTACTGTTGCAGAATATCAAAGACTGAATAATTTATTAAGGATAGAGATTGATTTCTTAAAATTCTAGAGGCTGGAAAGTTCAAGATCAAGAGGCTGGCATCTCATAAGGACCTTCCTGCTGCATCACATCATGACGGAAGGTGTCACACAGTGAGACAGAGCCCAGCATCAAGCCCGTTCATAACATTATTAATCCATTCATGGGGCAGAGTCCTCCTGACCTAAACACCTCCCATTAGGCCCCACCCCCCAGCAGTGTTGCACTGAAGATTAAATTCCCAGCACATGCTTTGCAGGGGCACATTCAACCCACAGAAACAGTTATTTCCGTTAGCAATGATAATGTACATAAAAAAAAAAAATGGGTCCCTGAGGTACTGATTTTAAACTATAGCTACACACTAGAACTGCTGGCTGAATGGGCCCACATTCTGATTCAGCTGGTCAGGACAGAATCTAGTGGTAGTATTTCTGAGTATCTTCCCTGATACATCCTAATGTGCAGGCAGGTTCCAGAACATCTGCACAGCACAGAAACAAAGAAGGATATAAGCTTTGCTGTGTCCAGCTCTCAGCTGCCACACATCATATTATTTAACAACTCCCCCTGTTAGCATGGGCACTGCCTCCTCATTATCAAGAAGTGGCCATTCTTTACCAATCCTCTTCCTTCTTACCCTCAACATGTCAACTGCCTTCAAAAGAAGATCCACCTCATCTATCTATGGCTGGGGATGTAGCTCAGTGGTAGAACACTTGCCAAGCATGCTTGAGGCCCTGGGTTCAATCCCCAGCACTGCAAAACAAAACTATCTAAACCGTTGGATAAGTCATTATCCATAAATATCTTTAAACTCAGTTATGTGTGTGAGAGAAAGAGAGATAGAAGTTGAGAGAGAAATGGAGGAAAAGGGAAAGAACTGGAGATAAGAGATAATTTTCCATTAGAGAGTTCAGCAGCCTCAATGTTCTGGTTAATTCCTTTATACAAAAGCTAAACACAAGATTGTTTACAGCTCCAGCTGTTGCAGCTGACTGTCCCTATAATATCTAGCATGGACCAAGCATAAGAAAATCCTCAACAACAAAAATCATTGAGAGAAGGTTGGGAGGCTGGGGTTGTATGTAGCTCAATGGAAAAGAACTTGCCTAGCATGTGTGAGGTACTGGGTTTCATTCCCAGCACCACATAAAACTAAGTAAACAAAATAAAGGCGGGGAGGAGGAGGAGGAAGAGGAGGAGGAGGAGGAGGAGGATAGTTGGAGCCAGGTGCGGTGGTGCACACCTATAATCCCAGTGGCTGGGGAAGCTGAAGCAGGAGGATCACGAGTTCAAAGCCAGCCTCAGCAATGGTGAGGCACTAAGCAACTGACATCCTGTCTCTAAATAAAATACAAAATAGGGCTGGGGATGTGACTCAGTGGTTAAGTGGCCCTGGGTTCAATCCCTAGTACCAAAAAAAAGAGAGAGAGAGAGAGAAGGTTGGATTCCTTTGTCTAACCCTAAAACAATTAAACATCTGAGGTGCCCATGTGTAGACCCCCTCGTTCCTCCTGCACATGATTCCCACTAATGCTAGTCCCAAAAGGGAGGAAAACGGGGTCAGAAAGATGGCTGCCACAGCCAAGATGCCACAAAGTAGGAGGAGCAGGGACTGAATTAAATGACCCCTAAACCCCGGCAACTCTAATCATCTACAAAGAGCCTTTGTGCATTACTAACACTAGGCTGAAAAGCAGAAAGAAGAAATAACCTCCAAGTTTCATGGAGAGTGTATCTGTCTCCCTTCTTGCAGTCATCAGGCATAATTTTAAATCTAGCCATCCCAGCAATGAAAAGGAATCCATGACTGATAAGACATGACTACACAGATGTATCTAAAAACATTATGCTGACAAGAGAAAACCAGACACGAGTGAGCACATGCTGTGCCATTCCATTTATATGAAATGCTAGAAAAGGAAAAATTAATCTACAGCTGGCGGTGGAGAGGAAAAGAAAGGGAATCAGGATGGGTTGCCTAGGTGGTAAGGGGCAGGGGTCACAAGAGAACTTTCCAGGAAGATGGTTCTATTCTGTACCTTGATGGGTAAAAGATGCATGCAAATTGTCAAAATTCAGCAAATGCATACTTAAGATTTATGCATTTCATTGGGAAATTGCGCATCCAGAAAAAAACCTACAAACAAATCATGTTAATAATATTCATTGATAATATGCATGCTGAAACAGGAATGAGTAAGTTCACTGATGTTAGCAATTTACTTTGAAATGTACAAAGGCACTGTGCTGATGGATGGACACACGTGTGGTATAAAAGCCCAAGTATAATAAAGTGTTAGTTATAGAGTCCAGGTGGTAGATATATGTGCTCACTGCACAATTCTTTCAACGTTTCTGTAGTTTGATATTTTTCATGATAAAATGTTTATGGGGGAAAGTAAGTCATAGAGCAGGGTAGAAAAAGGTAAGCTAATTGCTAAGAAAAATCATACTGAAGCTATTGGCAGGAAAAAAAAATCATACTGAAACTGTTCATGCGGCATAGGACTGGCACCACCAGGCTTTAAATCAGCTGTAAGCTGCTCAGCCAAAAGAAAAAAGGAAAGGAAGATGGTAAAGCTGAGCACCACAGCAATAACTTATTGGACAACTGCCCTATATCAGAGGTGTGTGTTTGACAGCCACATGCTGTCTGATTTTAGTTTCAAAACGTCCCACCCTGCAAGGTAGGCATATCATCCTTTTACAGATAAGCCGCCTGAAACTCAGGATGGCATAGCAACTTATCTGAGGCCACACAGTCTAGGATTTGAAATGGGTTCTGCAGCAAACTCCTAGCTGCATAGAAAAAGAACCATGAGTTCAGCACTTTTCCCTTTTGCTAAGGTCAGGACCATGCCATGGGCACAGACGTGGCACAGCAGTCACTCCTACCCAGCAGTGCCTTCCTAGTTATATGCATGGACCCCTCCTTGTCATTTAAGTCCCTCAATAGTCTTTGCAAAGTCTCCCATACTCAGTCCTCTTTCATCTTCTCTTTTCACTACAAGGGGATGCTACCCACGAGGGGGTTAGCCAGCATCTCTGGGCACATACCCTTAGTAACAGGAAGTGCAAAGGGGCTCATTTCACCACCATCAACAGCTTTCTAGGCATCGGCCCCATCTATAGAAGCCAGAAAGCTAAAAGTTACACTTCACTGACTCCTTTGCAGCTAGGTTCTTCCAAGCAGACACACACCCCTGCAAGACTGGAAAAACACAGGGTAACAACAGGAAGCAGCAGCCATACACTGGGAGATCAGAACAGCAAGACAGCGACAGGTGTGTTGGACTCCTCAGAGCAGCTGGGGCAGATGTTTCAATGTCCTGCCTCTCAGGTATCAAGGCAGAGGTGGATTTAAGAGAGCTGGTTGGAGACAGGCTGTGTTATGCCTAAAAATACAGCATCCAGCTTGGTTCTCCCACAAATACTGTAAATGCTCTAATAAATCCCCTCCTGTTTAGCCTGCTTAGAAGGAATCGGTTGTCTGCAGTTATGATCCTAACCAGAGTGTCTTCCCCAGAGGCTCTGCCCCTACCTCCCAAATTTTGATCCTACACAAATGACTGTAAGCTAAAACAGTCAACCTCCCAGTACACGACATAAGCTTCCCACCTTCCACAGGGGAGGACACGAGGAGTAGAGAGAACATACTACGGTTCATCAGATTTTATCAAGGTACACAGGGTGTCCCAGAAAAACAAACCTAGAACAGCTTTTCAAATTTCCCAGGGAACAGAGACAACAGAGCAAATAATGATGTCAGACTTTCCCAGGCCCTGGCCTTGATCCCTAGAGTGGGATTTGGAATAAAAGAGGTTAATCCTAGACACCAGTCTGTGAAGTAATGATCTCATTCAAAAGCCCTGTTGGCATGGTGGTCCAGGAACAGCCTAATGATGTGTAAAGATGCAACTGACTTTTCAACTATTACAACTTACACATAAAATAAATATATTTGTACCCTCTAGAAAATACCTTAGAGGTTCCTGGCTTTGTGTCATTACCCACAACCTTTAGCTCAGGTGAGATAACGCCATCCGCTCTGAGCATGGTTAGGAGATCCAGGAACGGCTGGAAGCAGCACATAGTCACAGGTGGCAGCCAAGGAGAGCAAGTGGTGCTGACTAGAACCATTTTTAGTCAAAATGAGGAAAGACTACAAAGCAGGCAGACTTCTGCAGCAGCTAGTAACTTATCACATTTCATTGCATAATCACTGTACCCTGTTTTTTTTTTTCAGACCAAAAATTGGTTTATTACCTTTTATCTCATAATTTTGTCACATGGTATAATTCCATTTGTCACACTGCTTAAAAGGTAAACAAAGCTGCAATGCATCCACTGGTAGCATGTGGACGTGCATTTGTCTTCTTGCACACTATGAATCCTCAGCCCACACTCTGTCAGTCAACATCCATGGTTTATTTAAAGTGCTGCGGCACTAATGGTAAACACATCTTACCAGAGGGCTGAGGACAGCATGCCAGATAACACAACCAACTATACAGAATCTCCAGACCCAGAAAATTCTTAGGTCCATATTTTGCAACACTGTAGCAAATTTTCTCAAGTGTAATATTTTGACTATAGTGCACAAATCAATAACAACTCATTTATCAACTTTATTTTTCAGGCCAGAAAAATGTTCATTAAACTTTCACAGACATGATGTACATCAATTTGGACTATTTAATTTTAATGTATATTCATGAGTAGCATGCATACTAATGTTGCACCAAAGAAAGTTTAGTCATAATTGATTTCTAAATAATACCAGCACATTCTTTCTTAAAAAAAAAAAAAGCTTCACATAATGATCACACCTCACTGTTTTGCAAAAAACAAAAAAAAATGGCATATAAAATCTGCACTGATTATGGTATGAAATACAGTTTTCTGAAGGTAATTACAAAAAAGTATCTTTGAAGTATTTTGAGCAATGACCATACTATTGCAAAAAAGAACATTACCATTCTTGTATAGACATATTTGGAAATTCCTATTTGAAAAATACAGCTTTACCTAGGTGCAGGGGTGCATACCTGTAATCCTAGCAACTCAGGAGGCCGAGGCAGGGAGATCACCAAATCCAAGCCTAGCCTGGGCAGTTTAGCAAGACCCTGTCTCAAAATAACATAAAAAGGACTTGGGCTGGGGATATAGCTTGCTTCTCATGCACAAAAACCCTGGGTTCAATCCTCAGCACCAAAAAAAAAAAAAAGACTGGGTATGTGGCTCAGCAATAAAGTGTCCCTGGCCTTAATCTCCAGTACCAAAAAAAAAGAAAGAAAGAAAAGGAAAATGTCCTTTAGAGAGATGTTATGCACAGTGAGACTGAATTATTGTCCTTTTCTTCTTGGTTTATTGTGTGTACATCTGTTAAGAAGGAAGAAAAAATTAAGCATCTGCTATGCTTTAGACTTTGTGGCCATGTGCAAGGAAGGGCACAGACTCAAGCCGCCACCTTACCCTGTAGTTTAATGGCTTACCTGTGATCACAGCCAACTTAGAGCCAGAGTGGGACTTTGACACTGACCATGTGTTGGTCCCTGAATAGCCAGTGTCCTGCTTTCCTTTAGCCCTGGCCTGATTTCTATCAACAGTTAGTCCTCTGGGTGTTGTTCTTTTGCAGGGCTAATATAACAAGTGAATTATAACTCTTATTGACAAGGTGAAAACCACACAAAATGACAGTGTACCCTACCAACTGGTGCTTAGAAACATCTTCTCTGTTGAGTCAAGTTTGTGTCTTTAGACCCCACTTGATCCTGATACACTCACAACTGTCAGATCTGGGGGGCATTATGCTTTTTAATAATGCCAACTGGTAACATACAAACATCAGGATGTCACAAAAGTACATATGAAAGATGGGACTCAAAAAAATGAAGAAAAATAAAGATACAGTTGTAACGAGAGTGGTGGGATTGGGGTCCTTTTTATTTCCCCAAAGAAGTTTTTATTTTTGTTGCATCAACTTTTTGATAGACAAAGGCATCTTTCCCACAATGGATGTTAAATCTCACCTGAGATGTTTATATTTGAATACTGGATTCTTCCTTCATCACCTGTAGAACCAAGTATATTTCAGCCTTATTCTCCAAAAAGCCATTAAACTAGGGGTCAGCAAGCACTGGCCCATGAACCAGGCCAGCCCAACACTTGTTTTTGTAGATAAGGCTTTACTGGAACACAGCCACCCTCAAGGGCACATAATTGTTTACATGTCTATGGCTGCTTTTAGACTATAATGGCAGAGTGGAAATTATTTACTATTTATCCCTTTACATGAAAAGTTTTCTGAATTAAAACAAAGAATAAACACTACAGCACATGGTAGGTTCACTAACGCATCATCAGAAGCATTCCCAAAGGTCACATACCATCTCTGAAGAGCCAGGGTCCTAAAGACACTTTTAGTAACAGTGGCTCTGTTCCTCAGGAATGAAGGCGTGTCCTCAGTATCCTAAAGAATTAAAGTCAGTATGCTACAGCAATCAGGCAAACCCTTGTTTATAGAAGCACAATTCACAATAGTTGAACTATGGAACCAGCCTAGGTACCCATCAACAGATAAATGGATAAAAAAAAAAAAAAGTGCTATATATACACAATGAAGTTTTATTCAGCCATAAAGAAAAATGAGATTATGCCATTTGCAGGAAAATGGATGGAACTTGAGAACACTTTGTTAGGCAAAATAAGCCAAACCCAGAAGGTCAAGGCTATATGTTCTCTCTCATATGTGAAAGTCAGAAAGGAAAAAGAAAAATAAATATGTGTGTGGTGGGGAGAATCTCATGAAAATCAAAGGGAGGTCAGTAGAACAGAGGGAAGAGACCAGAGGAAGGGAAAAGGAAAGAAGGGGAAATATGGGGGAATGCCATTGGCCAAATTATATTGTTATATTATGTGCATATACACATAAAATCTCACCATTATGTACAACTAAAATGGGCCAATAAAAAACACTGTGCCCCCCCCCACAAAAAATGAAGGAGGGAACACACCATAGACTCAAGCAGCTACATTTACCAACTAAGCCATAGTCCAGGCAAGAACTCACCCCAAACAATCACTGAAAGCACTGTCCTAAGGAACAGCTAGGAAGTAAGTAGCTCAAAGAGAAAAGTCCTAAATTTTGAATGCTGGCTCATCCTAGCAAGCCAGGTACCTTCCTGAATTTAGAAATCTGTCTTCCATTTTTTGCAACACCATAAACAATGCACTATCTAGTGACAGATCCAACACAGTCCTAAAGGCCCGTTCTTTGTTCATCATCTAGAAAATTAAATAAAAGCAACTCTGGCCAACGAAAGCTGCTATTAAACACCAGTACGCTTTGCTATGTATTTGAGGAAATCAGCGTCAGAGTCAGAGATAAGATATCCCAGACATGATCTTTTAATACCCCAGGAACACAGGGTTCCAGAAAAGCTCTCTGCACATTTGGACATTTTCTCCATCCCTCAAAAAAACAGCTAATAAATAAACCAGAACATCAGATGAGTCTCAGGGCATCAGCCAGTTAATGTGAGCATCCTCTGCTATTTAACAAAACCACAGAGCAAGAAGACCATTTTTAGCATCACCTTCCTGGAACTTTTCCAATGTGAGGAGCAGAGGTTCGATTTCTGCTTCTAAGTCAGCCACAAACTCTGGGCATAACTTTGAACTAAACGTCATCTCCTTGGGACCATTTCCTCACTTGTAAAATGGAGCCTGGTCAAGTTCCTCTGAGGCCCAGCACAAGGCCCTATGAAGGAAAATGTTAGCCTCCCCTCCCCTTGACGGGTATTTTGATTTATTTTGGAAAATGCTTCCAGAAAAAAGATATAGGGAAAAAAAATGCCAGGATTATTCCTGGGCTGTGACATGTGGCCGCTCTGCTACTTAAGATCAGCTTCTCTCATACACAGAGAATGAAAGCTGCCCATCAGGAAAAATACCACGCTCCCTCCTGAGGCCTGACGTAGGCCGCTGGAAAAAGTCTTTTTCCAAACTCCTGGAGATGGGAAGGACCATTTTGGCACTTGGCTGAATGCTTAAGGAATGAC
This sequence comes from Marmota monax, assembly GCF_021218885.2. Lineage (NCBI taxonomy): Eukaryota > Metazoa > Chordata > Mammalia > Rodentia > Sciuridae > Marmota > Marmota monax. Next base: position 6,359,901 of record NW_026695228.1, read on the forward strand.
ACATTGAAAAGCTTCCCTGAGCAACAAGCAGCTCAAGACCCAGGCATCCTGCAAATAGGGACCCTCAGAGATGCCTTCCTGCACTTCAGTCAGCTTCCCGGTTAACGGTGCCACATTCCTGGAGCCCTGGATTGCCAGAGGAATCACTTGAAATGAGACACACACACCAGCCCCCAAGGGGCTTGTCCTTCAGATGCTCTGCCACCCTCCCCACATTCAATAATACCATGTAAAATTAAACAAACCAGAACTCTGCCTTCAGCTCACATTCATGATAACAACAGCATTTACATCAATTAGGATTATAAACAGACATGGAAATGAGAGGCAATAGGGGAATCAGTTTAAATATTTTGTCATCAGGCCAAATTCCTTCTTCAGCTCCAACTGACCTAAATGAGAAAGCAAGGCCAGAATGGACACCGTTTAAGGTTATGGGTGGGATTACGTAACAGGGCCCTTCCCCACCTCACCTCCACCCATTTCCAAGTAAGAATAGGAGGCTCCATCTTTCCCTTTCACCACCACAGGAACCAAATGAGTACCTATGAACCTTCCCAAATCCCTGAACACTGTCACCAGAGGCTGTGAGGCCTATTTCTCCCTCAAGGGCATTAGCCATCTAGCTCCCTCTCACCACCCCTGGTTGCTCCACCATATGCTCATTAAACAATATGCTGCTCATCACAGGCCCAAAGCAACAGGGCTAAGAGATCACGGTCAGAGCCAAACCTTTTCTCTCTTTAAGTTAATTATCTCAGTTGTTTTTTAATAGTGATGAAAAGCTGACAAACACACCTGCTTTCTTTCTTACCCAAAAACCATCCTCCTTAATCCTTCCCAGAAAGGGAAAATAGATTCCAAGATCCAAAAAAATTCACCAAGAAAGTTTAAAACACAACATACTTGTAAACTAACGTTGCTCCCCCAAAATGGTGTAAACCACCTAGCAACTCACAAATGTCTTGCTATGAAATGTTTAATCAAGAAGCATGCCTTTATTATTTTGTTTGCCAGAGCTACTCTACATAAAACATCCTTCCACACCATAAAGTATATTTCTAAGCCAGTCTGTAACAAACCAAGTTCTAAAGCTGTGCAAATCCACTCATTGGCTCAATAATCAAACACTGAGCACTTACAAGCAAATATCAGCCCATGGCTGCCCTGGTCACATGACTGTCACAAGCCACCTAACAGGAGGGAACACCTAAGTGTGAGGGATTTGCAAGGCCAAGAAGCCAGAGAAGGCTCTAGAACAGAAGCAACCGCCTACTGTGGAAAGCCAGCACCATTTAACTTTATTTTAGGAAGCAGATACTATTTTTAAAATTTATAGTAAAAGAGGGTGTGCGCACTGTGTCAGAGCAGGGGTCACATGGGAACTCTCTGTACTTTTGGCTCAACTTTACTGCAAGCCTAAAACTGTTCTAAAATGTAAAGTGTATGAGAAAGAAAGAGTACACACTAATGTTTGGGGGGGAGAAGACAGGGTAATTATTGATGTCTTGTTTTTTCTTTGATCTTTGCTGAATTTTAAATTTTTTCCATAAAGAGTATACAACAATATTTTCATAACCAGAAAAAATAAGTCATTAAAACAGAATAACCGGGGCTGGGATTGTAGGTCAGTGGTAGAGTGTACTTGCTTAGCATGTGTGAGACACCGGGTTAAATCCCCAGCACCACATATAAAAACTAAATAAACAAAATAAAGGAATTGTGTCCATCTACAATTAAAAATATTGAAAAATAAAACAGAATAACCATCACCCCCTCCCCCAAAAAAGGAGGCAATGATATTTGTATTAAAAAAAAAATTGTCCAGCATGGTGGCACACACCTGTAATCCCAATGGCTGGGGAGCTAAGGCAGGAGGATTGCAAGTTCAAAGCCAGTCACAGCAAAAGGGAGGCACTAAGCAACTCAGTGAGACCCTGTCTCTAAATAACATACAAAATAAGGCTGGGGATGTGGCTCTGAGGTTGAGTGCCCCTGAGTTCAATCTCCACTACTCCCCCGCATAAAACAATCCAGGGGTGGGGTTAGCTCAGTAGTGTAACATGCTTGTCTCCCTTGTGCAAAGGCCCTGGGTTCAATCTCCAGCATCACAAAAAAAAAAAAAAAAAGTCATTGAACTATACACTGAAATCAAGTACACTTGGTCTGTTAGTCATGCTTCCATAAATTTGTGTGTGTGTGTGTGTGTGTGTGTGGTGTGGGGATTGAACCAGGGGCCTTGTGCATACGGGGCAAGCACTCTACCAACTGAGCTATATCCTAGGCCTAAAGTTAATTTTAAGTAGGTGGGAGAAAAGTTTTAGAACTCTTACATTTCACTATTAGTATATCGTATAAAAAGTCTCTCTATGGAAGGAGAAGACATGCACACCAGGAGAAGATGTGCCTACCCCCGTCAAGACAATTATTATTAATTAAATTCAAGTCAATTCTCTAATTTGGGCCCCATCCATTTTGCAGCTGGGATCTTGTAGCCGAGTTTTCCTAACCGTGACGTTTGTAATTCTATTAAATAAATGATTTGCGAAGCAAATGATAATCTTACTTTTTCGTGGATACAGACTTTCAGCTTGGGGAGATGAAAAAGGGGTGGTGATGGTCTCCCAACACCATGGATGTACATACTGCCACCCAACTAGACACTTACAATGGTGAGAAGGGTAAAATTTATGTGATACATGCTTTACCATAACAAAGCGATTTTTTTTTTTTTTGGAGATTCTATCCCTTTCCAATGGGAGAGAAGTCTTCAGCACTCTGCTTGATTCTCCAGGTGCATTTTCTTGTAAGAAGTCTAAAGTGAAGGTTTCTATCACTTCATCACTCTAATTTTAGCATGAGTCCCCTGTGACAAAAATTTTCTATTTGGTGATTTTTCATGAAGTCCACAACACGGAGAGGTGGATCTGGAAAACAAATCCACATTTCTTAGATGCAAGGCCCATCCATGCACATGGGGAAAACTAGCTCCAAATCACTGCCTCTTTGATTTCATTCATTAAACAAAAATTTGCTGAGCACTTACTTTGTGCCAGGCAGGGGACCAGGACCTAGGTCCATGACTTAGGTCTAATGCCTACTCTCCTGAATCTCACAATATAATGACCTGCTTTCAATCAAAATACTTCATTTCCTTAGCAATTTCAAATAACATGACAAGACATGGTATGACTTCTGTTTCTTAAAGGAGCTATGTGTTTTCTTTCTTTCGTGTGTGTGGCAGGAAGGTATTAGGGATTGAACTTGGGGATGCTCTAACCGCTGAGCTACATCCCCAGTCCTTTTTATTTTTTGAGAACATGTCTCACTAAGTTGCTGAGGCTGGCCTTGAACTTGTGATCCTCCTGCCTCAGCCTCCTGAGTCACTGGGGATTACAGGTGTGTACACCACTGTGCCCAGCTCTTTGTTATTGTTCTTTGAAAGAAATCAAACTTAAGAACGACAAAAATATTACAAAGAACTCCTCTATATACCTTCATCCAGACTCAATCATTATTGATGTTTTGACACGTTTGCTTTATATGGGCTCTGACCATCTCTCCCCTTCTTTCCTCCATCTACCTCCTCCCCCCTTCCCTTTCCCTATCTCCCGCTCCTCTCTTCTCCCCTCCCCTTCCCATTCCCTCTCTCCTTATAAAAAGTTTTTTCTTGAGCCATTTAAGAATGAATTGGAGTCATCTCCTTTAATCCCTAAATATTTCATCAGGTACTTTCCAAGTACATTTTCTTATATAACGACAGTATCATTATCAATTTCCGGCAGTTTGACACTGATTGAGTAGTATTATTAATGTACAGTCCACACTCAACCACTGCCAAGGGTGGTCTACCCTCAACCACTGCCAAGGGTCCAAACAACGGGAGGCAGGGGGTGCACGGTGACTCAAAAGCTCAACCCTCAACCACCAAGTGAACTGGAGACAACAGCAGGAGATACCACCTGCAGAGACACCCCCCCCCACGGGGCCTTTCCTGAAGGATCCCAGAGAGAAGGAGCATCTCATGACCTTGAAGTTCTTTAAGGAAGCTGACACCAATAACTACCTCACATTTAACCTGACTTTTTCATGACTCATTTTGGTCCTATTTATTTTTGTTCTATAGTCACTGAAGATCTTAGTTAAAAATATGTCTTGTAATAAAATTCAGTAGCATCACGTTCCACACCCTCCCCATTAGAAGCTACTCTGAATCAATAACCCTCCTGATTAGTACCTCTTTGAGCATCCTCAGTTTTCGCCCTTATCTGTCCCCTAAGGAGACTTTCCAGATCTTTGTGTGTGGGCAGGAGGACATTGGGGATTTAACTGAGGCCCTCTACCACTGAACTACATCACCAGCCCCCTTCTTTTTTTTTATTTTATTTTGAGACAGGGTCTCACTAAGTTGTTAAGGCTGGCCTCAAAATTGCGATCCTCCTGCCTTAATCTCCCAAGTTGCTGGGATTACAGATGAGCCACAGATGTGGCTTGGGTGGGTTCCATGCTGCCCCCAAGAGAGGCTCAAAATATGGAAGATTTTGCATATCTACCCCAAGAGTAGAAGTCTCAGGGTATATAATTAAATCTCCCTCTTCAAAAGGAGGTAGGTGAGACTTGGTGGTCCCACAGTTCCTATGGTGTGCTTGGCAGATCTTTCCAATGACAGTCTACCCAGCACTCTTAAGGGGTGAGCAAAGGTGTTAGAACCCCTTTGGTCACCAACCACCCATCGTTAGAACCAATTCATAGTTCTTCATATCAATCTTTACTTGATGAGGCCAACAATATGTTTATATGAAATCTGAATTGGAGTTTGGTAAGGTAACCAGCACAGCATTTCCAGGTGAGCCTGGAGCAGATTTTTCAGGTATTTGCCTAAAATCGCAGCAGATGCCTGGTAAAATACCTTAAAAAATCAAAAAAATAAAAAAACTAACAGCACCTGTCCTGAGCTATTTACATGCTTACCAAAAAAAAAAAAAATGAATGAGGACCAAGTCCCCATGACCCATCATTTTTTGGGGATGGATACGGGAGATTGAACTCAGGGGCACTCAGCCACTGAGCCACATTCCCAGCCCTATTTTGTATTTTATTTAGAGACAGGGTCTCACTGAGTTGCTTAACGCCTTGCCATTGCTGAGGCTGGCTTTGAACTCTCGATCCTCCTGCCTCAGCCTCCAGAGCCGCTGGTATTACAGGTGTACATCACGCGACCGCTGGGAATACAGGTGTGCATCATGAGACCGGCCCAAGACCTATCATTTGATTGACAGCCTGCAGTGATATTAAGGAAAATTAAAAATAAGTCAGGGGAAAATCTGAATTCCGCTGACTTGATATGAGCTGGAGTTGTACTTTCTTCCCAGAGCCCAGCTCCAAAATTCTAAAATACAATTTGAAAAAATGAGGATATGGAACTGAATGACACCTTCAACCAACTGGACCTAAGTGACATTTACAGAACAGTTCGTGCAATGGCAACCAAATGCATATTCTTCCCAAGTATACACGGAATGTTCACCAAGACAGAACACAGCAAAGTTCATAAAGCAATACTCAACAAATCAAAAGGAACTAAAATGGTACAAAAATATATTCTCTAGCCATAGTAAGAAAATTGGCAAACACTTGGACTTTAATACACTTCTAAATAATTCATGGGTCACAGAGAAATTCTCAAAAGAAATATGAAAATTTTTTTGACCTAAACTAAAATGAAAACACAATCTATCAAAATTGGTAAGGGCAACCAAAGTAGCGCTGAGAGTGAAATTCATAACACTAAACGTTTTTATTAGAAAAGAAATATTTTCCTAATCTAAATATCTACCACTAGGCCCCATCTCCAAAATGTGGCACCATGTTCCAATAGCACTATAGGCTGGCAAGCAAGACTTTACTACATAGCCTTTGGGGACATTTCAGATCCGAAATATAACAGGTTATTAAACAGGAAAGGGCCATCTGGCCAGGTGTGATGGTACACATCTGTAATCCTAGCAGCTTGGGAGGCTGAGGCAGGAAGATCACAAGTTCAAAGCAGCCTCAGCAACTTAGCAAAGCCCTAAGCAACTTCATGAGACACAGTCTCTAAATAAAATTTAAAAAGGGGGGTGCTGGCAATGGGACTCAGTGGTTGAGCACCCCTGGGTTTAATCCCCAGTGCCAAAAAAAAAAAAAAAAAAATCTGGTCCTTTCTGAGCAGCCATTCATAGGAAAGAAGCCCTGTGCACTGACCTCTACCTGCCCGGTGAATACAAAAGCTCACAATGAGCCTGTAATCCCAGCGGCTCAGGAGGCTGAGATAGAAGAATCTCAAGTTCAAAGTCAGCCTCAGCAATGGCAAGGTGCTAAGCAACTCAGTGAGACCCTGTCACTAAATAAAATAGAAAATAGGGCTGGGGATGTGGCTCAGTGGTCAAGTGCCCCTGAGTTCAATCCCTGGTACTGCCTCAAAAGAAAAAAGAAAAGAAACAAAAGCTTACAATGCCAAGATCCATCAAGAACACACAAATGGGATATCAGAGCACAAAGAGACAAACAGGACTCTGGTGTTTTAATTTTTTTGTTTGGTTTGGTTTGGTTTGGTTTTGGTACTGGAGATTGAACCCAGGGGTGCTTAACCACTGAGCCACATCCCCAGCCCTTTTTTATATTTGATTTAGAGACAGGGTCTCACTGAGTTACTTAGCCCTCACTACGTGCTGAGGCTGGCTTTGAACTCATGATTCTCCTGCCTCAGCCTCAAGAAAAGAGCACATGGGAGTGTAGTCCCAGCTACTCAGGAGGCTGAAGCAGGAGGATCACTTGAGCCCCAGAGTTCAAGGACAGCCTGGGCAACATAGTGATACTGCATCTCAAAACAAAAAGAAAAGAAAAAAAGAGCAAGATCCCCGCTAAAAGGTGACATCGCTGATGGCAAAGACGCATGCAACACCACGAGCCTGGGAGGCCAGGGGACAACTGAACTACAGTTCCCTGGGAATACCTGCCAGCTTGATGGGCAAGCCAGCACTTGCTGTGGCCTCAAGCCCCACAGTCTTCATCCTGCAGCCCGACAGGGATAAGGCCACCCAGGTGCATGGGAGCTGCTCTTAGAAAGGGGATGTGGCTCAAGCGGTAGCGCGTTCGCCTGGCATGCATGCGGTCCGGGTTCGATCCTCAGCACCACATACAAACAAAGATGTTGTGTCTGCCAAAAACTAAAAAATAAATATTAAAATTCTCTCTCTCTCTCTCTCTAAAAAAAAAAAAAAAGGAAAGAAACTGGCCCATCAAGCCAGGCACCCTGGCACACGCCTGTAATCCCAGCAGCTCCGGAGGCTGAGACAGGAGGATCATGAGTTCAAAGCCAGCCTCAGCAAAAGCGAGGCACCAAGCAACTCAGTGAGACCCTGTCTCTAAATAAAATACAAAATAGGGCTGGGGATGTGGCTCAGTGGTCGAGCGCCCTTGAGTTCAATCTTCAGTCCCTCCCCCCACAAAAAAGGTGAAGAAACTGGCCCACCACCCCTGGAAAATTCCAAAGTCACGTTCCACTGGCCCTCTGTGTCCAGAAACGTTTTACAAGCAATGTTAAAACCAACACCACATTCTAGATAATTACAGCCACAGAATGAAGTTATGGGTTTAAAATCGAGTATAAAAGATAGTTCAGTCAGATTTTCCCATGTTGCAGCAAGGCAAAAACAAGCAATATGCTTCCCCCTTCATCCCATTTACAGACGAAAACCCAGTGGAGGGTTATGTAAGAGAAAACAACTAAACAGAGAAGGGATAAATGCACAAATCTCCCAAGCCTCGGGTTTAATGGTCCCTTCATAAGCTGCAAATATGCTGGCTTTACCTAGTTTAATGGACAATTGCTCGTAGGCACTAACAAATTCAGTCAATTCCACTGTAGTTAACGTCTGGAATTGTCTAAGAATCATTTCTACCACACCTGGGCATGTTCCAAACCTGTCTGAAGGGGCCTACAGAACAGGGGCCTCGGTGGCCACTTCAGAAGACTAGAGTTGAGGCCAATCAGATCAATTTATTACAGATAGGCTACATTCAGGCAGGAAGATACTGCAAGCTCCACAGGCTTTTTGTTGTTAAGTTTTTAATATAATTTCCAGTTCACAGAGAAGTGACAATAATATACAGAACTATTTACTACTAAAAAAAACTCATAACATTTGGCCACAGTTGCTTTATCATGTTCTCTGTATGTATTTATTTTTCCTGGAACCACTTAAGAGTAAGTTGTCGACATATGGTGCCTTTAAACCTCTGAATAGTTCAGGGTACAAATATTGCAATCAAGTAATGAACATGAATGCTGTCCTGTTATCCAATCTACAGAACTTATACGCACGTTGCCCATCTTCAAAATAATGTCATTTACAGGGAAAGAAAACTTCAGATAACGAGTTATATTTAGTTGCTCCACAAAGGAATTGTAAAGTTTTAAACTAATGAAACAAAGCAAAAATAAAGACGGAAATAAACAAAGCCCCAAAAGCACTAAAAATAACAATAACACTACGATGCAAGAAAGGAAAAGAAAGCAAGCCTTTAGATAAACAGAAATTCAGACAATTCCACGACACAAAGAACTGCAATTTAGTTTTCATCCGAGTTAGGTCATGCTCTGTTTTTAAAAAAAAAAAAAAAAACTTCATCCAGACTTAAACTTGATTTCACAAACATGAGTTGAGTCCTTTTTTTTTTTTTTTGGTGTTGGGGATTGACCCCAGGGCCTTGTGCATGTGAAGCAAGCGCTCTACCAACTGAGCTAGAGGTATATCCCCAGCCTCGAGTCCTCTGTCTTTGTTACAAAGGTTTTTTGGTGTTTTTTGTTTTTGTTTTTGTTTTTCCTGAACATATCTTTATGTCCAATCCATAAAAATGGCCTATCCTGTTATTTAAAATGAGAACGAATTGTGCAGTTTGGGTTTCCTAATACTATTTTCTGCATTTTGGCTGACTCCAAAGGAATCGTGAAAACTGACATTGGACAGAACAATTTCAGTTACAGGAAACTCCCGAATTAACCAAGCGACCATAATAGTGTTACGATGTACTTTAGGCCAAGGTATCAGCTGCAGACTTCTCGTAAAAAGGAATAAGGCACACATTAGCCAAGCTAATAAAAATTACCACAAAAGTGATTTGCTAGAGTAAAGAGTGGCATCAACATGAAATGTATATAATAAACATCCAGCAGGGCGCTCTCAACAGACATTACTAGCACCAACTAGGCTTTTTTTTTTTTTAATATTTATTTTTCAGTTGTAGTTGGACATAATACCTTTATTTATTTATTTATTTATTTATTTTTTAACTTATTTATATGTGGTGCTGAGGGTCAAATCCAGGGCCTTGCACATGCTAGGCAAGCTCTCTACCCCTGAGCCACAACCCCAGCCCCCCCAACTAGACTTTTGCCCTCTTCAACTTCTTCTGGACCAATATACTAAATGAATCCGCTGCAATGAGTGTGAAAGAAAAGTCCTGAGTGGCATGGTGAGCAGAGCGGGGTCAGGAGGCCCATTTTTAAGGTATTAATAATAGGGCAGAACTCAGATTCACAAGAATCCCAAAGCCAAGTGCATTCGCAAACACATCTCCCAGTCTCAGCAAAGTCCACAATGCTCCATGATCTGGGAAAGGGGCTCTGCATAAAGCCAACATTCATCCATCAGTGCCTACAAATTGTCACAGGGCCTAAGAGCCTCCTCATCCAGCCCCCAGGAGCCCAAGTGCAAAGAAAGCCAAGGCAGGCAAGAGAAGGTACAGAGCGGCAGCCCAGAGAAGGCAAGAGCCCAGCAAGGGGGTCCAAGGAGAAAGCCCTGAACACACAGACCGGAGAAAACCCACCAACCATCACCTGCCCACAGTAAAGCCATTCTGCTCATTAAATCACCTACTTCTTTTGGAAGGCCCTGGCTAGAGAGAGAAACAGAAAGAGGGAGAGAGGAAAACAGAATATTAATCATCTTGCTGTGGAATGAGTGGTACTGGTCTATCCTGAGACTAATCTCATCTCATTTGTAAAATGAGGGGGTAGGTGTCCAAGTTCTTACAGAGTAGTGAAAAAGAAAAAACATTACAGTCAGACAAATCCTGGCTCCACAACTTTTTTTTTATTTATTTCTTACAACTTATTAACTATGCACTCTATGTCACTCAAGACCTCCATTTTTAAAAAATATTTATTCTTAAGTTTTAGGTGGACACAATATCTTTATTTTACATTTATGTGGTGCTGAGGATTGAACCCAGTGCCTCGTGCATGCTAGGCGAGCACTCTACCACTGAGCCACAACCCCAGCCCCTCAAGACCTGTTTCTTTATTGTAAAACAGAATTCCTGTATCCAGTGAGATTAGATCTGTGAATAGATGCTTATAAAAGAAACTTATTCCCCACTCCCCATGGAAAATTCCAGTTGTTAGGCCCACGATCTGTGCAATGGCTCTGATCCACAAAGTCTCAGAGACCAGGTTTCTTCTGCCTCGGTGGCCTTCATTCCAGTCACCTCGAGGTTCAAGGTGGCTGCTCAAATTCCTGCCGTCATGTCTGTATTCTAGTTTCTGTCATCATGTCTGTATTCTAAGAGGATAGGTAAAAAATTGGAAGCGACAGAAGAAAGTTCCAGGAAAATACCATAAAACAACTCCGCTTACATCCAAAATATAATCTCATGGCCATCTCTACCTGTAAGGAGGAGACAGTCACATATCAGCTAAGAACTGGGGTTCTGTGACTGTAGAAGAAAAGGAAACTGAATAGTTCTATGACATCCCCACTCTCGTTTTAAGGATTAAGTTGAAAAATAATACAAAGTGCCTAATGCTTCCTAGGTTCACAAATAGTGGGAGGGCCAACATTCCCTATGGTAATGTGGACATGTTATGACCAGTGTTCCCAGGAGCCTTTTCCAACCTGGTCCACCCATCATTGTCTCTTCTCTGGCCACCCCACACACAACCTACAACCCGGCCACACCAAACCCATCTCCTCCTTTCATGCCTCCAAACCATTGCACTCACAAAACCTTCTGCTAGGAAGCCCTCCTCAAGCCGTCTGCAGGAATGAGCGCCTCTCATCAACATTCCAGAATGTTCTAGAAGGTTCTTCACCTCACGGCTGCTCTCCCGGTGCCAGTGTTCAGTTCATCCGAACAACTCTAGGACACAGACACTATGTTGCTCCCATTTTACATGTTCGGAAACTGACATACGGGGAGGTTAGATAGCTCATTTGAACTCACACAGGTGGTATAGAGCAGAGCCGAGACTCAAACACAGGGAATTTATTGGACCTGAGTCTAATCTCTTAGCCAGCACAATAGGCCGCCTCAATTACCTGCATTAGGGGTACTAGGATTATTCTTTTTTTTTTTTCTGGTGGTGGTGCATTATTATAATAGACAATAGCAGGATTCATTTTCACATATTCATACATGCACATAACATAATTTGGTTAATTTCATTCCCAGTACTTCTCCTTTCCTTTCCCTCTAACTTGTCCCTTCTATTTTCATGAGATCCTCCCACCCCTCCCCTTTGTTTTTCTTTTTTTTCCTCTAGCTTTCATCAGTGAGCAAAAACATACAACTCTTGACCTTCTGAGTTTGGCTTATTTTGCTTAACATAATGCTCTCAAGATCCACCCATTTTCTTGCAAATGACACAATTTCATTCTTCTTTATGGCTGAATAAAATTCCACTGTGTACACACATCACATTTTCTTTATTCATTCATCCGCGGATGGACACCTAGGCTGGTTCCACAGTTTGGCTGTTGTGAATTGTGCTGCTATAAACACGGGTATGCATAGATCCCTGTGGTATTGATGACTTGAATTCTTCAGGATAAATGCCCAGGTGTGGTAAGGCTGGGTCAGTCAGTATGTAGAAGGCCGGCTCCATGCCTAGTCTTTTAATGATCTAAGTGTCCTTTTAGTTCAGGGATGGTCAAATTCTAACCCACACGCTGTACACAGCCCACTGCCTGTTTTTACAAATAAAGTTTTATTGGAACACCTCTGCTCCCACTTGTTTTCAAGGGGAGGATTGCATAGCACCACAGAAACCATATTGCCCATCAAGTGTCAACGCTTTCCTATCCTGCAAAAGTCTGCCCTCCCCTGTAATGGACTGGGCTCAGTGAGCGCCTCAAGGCAGGATATCCTCTAGGCCTTTGTCCTCTGTTGTTCCCAGATTCTCACATGGCATCTGGCTCACACACAAAAGGCACACAGGACATACATGGGGTATTAGCACTGCATCAGGCCTCTTTACATGCAAAGAGGAGTGTGTGCGACAGAGGATGCTGCAGCTCTCTCAGGACCTTGCACTTCCTCCATTGTGTTCAGAGTGGACTTCACAGCCCGAAGGCACAGGGAACTGTTGGGGTGCATTTCATTACATTATTAGCAGCCCACCAACACCCCAAAGGACTGACCACCATAGAGAAAAGTTGGGGGTCATCGGTATTGTTCACCTCATCTACTAACTCCCCTGAACACAGGCCCAGGCAGAGCCTCCAATTCCACCATGCTCAGAGCCCAGGGTACCTTGTAGCCTCATGTGGGCCAAGTGACAGTCTCACAGATAGATACATAAAATCCCAGAAAAGAGTCACTAAAAACTGGTACCTCAAAAAAAAAAAAAAAAAAAACTGATGCTGATTGCCTTTCACTTTTTTATATTTCCATTGATACATTTATAGAAAGGGACAAAACCACACAAAAACATAAATAGTCCCCCTTAAAACTACAACACAAAAAGAAAAAGTTATTCATGGCTCAAAGGCTTTCTCTGACCTTCAACGAACAGAACTGCCACACAAAGTCCTGTAGAACGTTCCCTAATTTTATCGTTGTTACTGATATCATGGCAAGGGACACGAATAAAGCACTTTCCTTCTGGGCTGTAACCACATTCAATCCAGTATGGGTTATCAAAAATCAAATTCTGGACTGTTTTCTTTTTAATTCAGACTTGGCCTGGCCCCAAATCACATCAGCGGGAGCCAGAAGAAATGCAAAAAGCCTCCCGCGTTTCCGACACAATCATTTCAACCTTCTTTCAGGACACAAAGGCCCAAATTGCTTCTTTCTTCCCAGAGTCCTCAGACGACCGTCCCCAAGCTGACTGTGAGGAATCTCAGGCTAGGAAGCAGAGATGGCCTTCTACTGTGCAAACCAAAGCACTTCGGTCACCTGGGTCCTCACTCATGGGAGGAACAGCTAAGACACACCTGCAGATTTGCTAAATCTAAACCGACCTGCCCATTCATACATACTCGAGTCCCACAAAGACATATACTCACTGGCTTGTCTAACACAAGACTCTCGATCCACAAATGTCTACTGAGAACCAATGCTACAGTTTGGATCTGGAATGTTCCCCAAAGTACCATGTGTTCAGAGGTGGGTAGTTATGGTATGGATGTGAGGTGCCCCCCAAAAGCTCACATGTGAGACAACGCAAGAAGGTTCAGAGGAGAAATGATTGGGTTATGAGAGTCTTAACCCAATGAGTGGATTAATTCCCTGATGGGGATTAACCGAGTGGGTGTGGCTGGAGGAGGTGAGAATTGGGGGCATGGCTTCGGGGTGTATATTTGTATCTGGCAATTGGAAACCTGTCTCTCTGCTTTCTGATCACCATGTGAGCTGCTTCCCTCTGCCACACTCTTCCTCCATGCAGTTCTGTCTCACCTCGAACCCCAAGGAATGGAGCTGGCCTTCTACGGACGATGACTTCTGAAAACGTGAGCCCTCAAATAACTTTTTCTTCTCTGCAGTTGTTCTGGGAGTCGCAGCAGCAAAACAGCTGACTAAAACAGTGGAACTTTGGGAAGTGATTGGATCCTGAGGGCTCTGACCTCCTCAGTGGATTGGTCCATTGAGAGGAGGATGGACTACTGGAGGGGGGGGACCTTGTGGGAGGAAGTAGGTCACTGGAGGCTGTGACCCGGAAGGGTTTATCTTCTCTCGGACCCCTTCCTCTCTCTGCTTTCCAGCTTCCATACGAAGAGCAGTTTCCCTCCACGATGCCCTTCCGCCATGCTGTTCTGCCTCATTTCAGGCCCAAAGCAATGGAGTCCACTGACCATGGACTGAAACTTCTGAAACAGTGAGGCAGAATAACTCTTCCCCTTTTCTAAGTTGTTCTTGTCAGGTATTTTGGTCATAGCAATGAAAAGCTGACTAATAACCTACTACATGCCAAGCACCAGGCTAGGCTGGAGCCTGCGGGAGCCTCGCAAGGCTACAAAGTTATCATCTTTTATGGATGAGGAGACCAAGACCTAGGGAGTTAACAACTTGCTCAGGGTCACTTAGCAAAAAGAGGCAAAGCTGGAACGTGAAGGAGGTCCACCCAACTGCACCAGCCTGAGCGCCTGCCGATGGCCCCTCTGAGAAACACTGCAACTGGCCTGAGGAACAGGCAGTCGCCTGCTTTCCAAAATTGGCCAGAGTGGGGCACAATCCATCCACCTGTACCCTGCCACTGGGTTCAGCCACTCTGGAAAAGAGCCAGCCCCTTTTTACATAGAATGCACCTATCCTATGACCCAGCAATTCCAATCCCAGATATTTACCCAAGAGAAATAAAAGCATATGTCCACACAAAGACCTGCACACAGAGAGCAGTTTTATTTATAATAGCCCCAAACTGGAAACAACCCAAATGTCCTTCCACAGGTGAATGGATAAAAATATTATGTATATCCACAGGATACACTATCACTCAATAACAAAAAAAAAATTATATACTACTGATGGGCAGAGCAACACGATGCATCTCAGAAGGTTATGCTGAGCTAAATAAACCACACTCCAAAACAGATATTCTGTGCGGTTCCATTTACATGAAATGCAAGAACAGACAAAACCAATTCACAGTAACAGAAATCAGAAGGGATTGCAGAGGGAAGACCGCTGGATGGAGTGAAGCCCAAATAAAGTTCCAGGCAGGGAGGAAAGTAGAAATATTCTGTGCCTTTTGGGGCAGTGGTTACCTGACATAAACCACTGTCCAAACACTAAAGACCTGAGCACTTACTAAACCACTGTCCAAACACTTAAGACCTGAGCACTTATTTCATGTTGATCGTTACCTGTAAGGAAAGTCGTCAGGTTAATTAGTGAGTCATTCTGATGATAAAATGGAAAATGTGAATTATTTCACGTACATGTCTAAGTGTGGTTGCTCAACAGTATTTAAAGAAACCCCAAAGAAACTCTGATTTGCCCATTAAAAGGAAATTAGGCTTATTGGCTGGCATTAGAAACAATTTGCCTGACAATATTACGTACCTTGCATTTGCCCAAGGGGTCTGTCTAGTAGACAGAGATGAATGAGTCCACCAACCCTTCTTAGCAAGCCCACTAACAGTCATGACAGTTCTGTGGGCCCTCCCAAGGAAGAGATGCTTGTCACCATGGCAACCACTGAAGGGTGGGAAACGGGGACGAGGAAAGAAGGCAGAGATCTTAGGAACCAGCTTACAGCTACCATGTGGGAATCTGAATAATGCCCTCCACCCCCAAGATGCCCAGATCCTAATCCCTGGAACCTATAAACATTGCCTTATACGGCAAAGACTCTGGCATGTGGCAGATGTGATTAAGGATCTTGAGATGGGAAGATCATCCTGGATTATCTGGGTGGGCCCTAAATGCAATCACAGGAGCTCTCCTAAGAGGGAGGCGGAAGGAGGCCTGGCACACACAGAAGGCACCTAAGGGATGTGCCGAGGCAAAGACAGAGGTGATGCCATTACAAGCCAAGGACCGGCGGCAGCCACCAGGAAGTGGAGAAAGCTTTTCCCTTAAAGTCTCCAGGAGAAGTGCCAATATTTTGTTCTGCCAACACCTTGACCATGGCCCAGTAAAACTGTTTGACACTTCTGGCCTGCAGAACCGAGAGAATAAATGTGTGTTGCTTTAAGCCACCAAGTTTGTGGTCATTTGTCGTAGCAGCCATACAGAACTGATAGGGACTAGAAGCCCTAACTACTCGGATAGCTCTGGCCAGTGGTCCATGTTTCCCCTCTGTCAACTCAAACTTCTAATAAATATTCAAAATAACAAAATCCATTTTCTTTCTTGAAAGAAAATATCAGAAAAATATCTTCATTCACAGGGATAGTAAGCAAAGATTTCCTAAACGGGAGTTTAGGAAATTAAAACTGAAAAATGTGGCTATATGAAAATTCACAATTTGTGTTTATCAAGAGACCTAGGAAGAAGCTGGGCTCACTGAAGCACGCTGGTAATCTCAGTGACTCGGGAGGCTGAGATAAGAGAATGGCAAGTTTGAGGCCAGCTTCAGCAACTTAGCAAGACTCTGTCTCAAAATAAAAAAATTTTAAAAAGGACCAGGAAGGTAGCTCCATGGTGGAGCACCCTAAGTTTCATACCCAGCAAAAACCACCTCCCCCCAAAAATAAGAAGAAGATGACGATGAAGAAGAGAAGCAAACACACCAGTAAGAGATGAAATTGCAAACCACTGAGAGAGGAAACTACCTGCTTTGTGTGTATATGAGGTGCCCATGCCCACATGTGCACATACCAAAAAGAATTGGTTCCAGAATATATAAAGAATGCCTAAAAAAACACCAGATGTGGTGGTGCACACCTGTAATCCCAGCAACTCAGGAGGCTGAGGCAGAAGGATCACAGGTTCAAGGCCAGCCTCAGCAACTTGGTGAGACCCTCGGCAACCTAGCAAGAACGTATCTCAAAATAAAAAAATTAGAATCCTGGAACCTATAAACATTGCCTTATATGGGATGTGGCTAGGGATGTGGCTCAGTGGTAGAGTACCCCTGGGTTCAATCCCTAATACCAGATAAATAAAAGAATACTTAAGATTCACTAAGAAAAAAGCAGACAGCCAGTTGACAGGTAGGCAAAGGGCTCAAAGAGCACCTCACGAGACATGACGTCCCAATGGCCAATCGACACGTGGAAAGTTGCTCAACGTCATCAGTCATCAAGGAAAAGGCAGGTTTTATATCTCAAGGAGATACCACCACTCTCCCATCAAATGGCTAAAATGAAAACAAAGAAATCTGTCAAGGGTAGATAAGAATGGAGAGCTCCCAGAACTCTCTCACACTCCTGGTGGGGGTATAAACGAATCGGACCACTGTGGAAAGCTCTCAGGCAGTATCCACGAAGCTGCACAGTGGAAACACTGGATCCCAGTATTTCCACTCCTAGGTTGCACACCCACAGAAATGCACACTTCTTGTCTCCAAAATACATGCATGAGAATATCCACGGCAACACTATGCAGAAGGACCCCAAACTGAGAAGTACTCATATCCTCAAAGACCAGACCTCACAATTATACCCAGAAACACAGACGAGCCTCACAAACATGTTTAAAGAAAGAATCCAGACATGAACGATCACACGGGTCACATACTGTATGCTACAAAACTAATTCAAAGGGAGGCCAAACGAGTCCATGCTGTTTCAGCGGAGAGGGTGGATAGTCTGGGACAGTGGCTGTTAAGGGACAGCACGGGTGGCAGGTGTTGGCTGCCATTCCTAGATCTGGGTGTGCTCCTTTGTGAAAAATTCATTAGCCTGTGTTTGCTCCTGATTTGTGTCCCTTTCTAAATGTATGTTAGACTTCAAATGTATGCCACCACTTACACAGAGACGATGTTAAAAAAAAAAAAAAGCATGACTTTGTTTTTTCTCAACAACTTTCTCAAACTGCAAAATAGATGCAAGTTTACCATACAACAAAAAAAAGAGAATAAAGTAAAAAAAATCACTCATCATCCCACCATCCCAAGAAAACTAGAGTAATCATTTTGGGATAAATTTCCTCTAATACACATTTTTTACACCATTTAAAAGTCAGAGAGGACAAATCCTGCAGGGAGTAGCTAATACAAAGCAGGTGCTCAATAAATATTTTAAACCATAAGTGAATAAATCTTATTATATTCTGTTTTGTAACCTAGGCAACATCCCTTTATTATTACTGTCCATGAAGCAATCCAGTGTCCCTAAAGGATTTTGGTACGCAGCCTCAGAACAGTCTGGTAGCCCAGGCAGCAAGATGCAAATACTTCCTAAGCACACACGGGCAAGAAAGTAAAACCCAGGGCAGTGATCTTCAACTTTGATATGGCCAATTACCTCAAAAAACACTCATTTTAATTCAGTGTGGTTCAAAAAATTAATATATGCCCCAGTGACTTTCTTTTTCTCGTGTGTGTGTGTGTGTGTGTGTGTGTGTGTTCGTGCGCACACTGGGGATCAAATGCAGAGGCTGTGCATTGCATGCTAAGCAAGTGCTTTACCACTGAGCCACACCCACATCCCAGCTGCTCCCCAGTGGCTTTTTTTTTTAATGGGACAAGTAGCCCCAAAATGCAGGTGGCTAACTTGCATTTTCAAAGCATGTTGTTAACCAGGGTGAGCCAAAAGCAAGCCCTGGATATTTGGTCACTAACAGCCCACCTGGGTGGGTGGGCCCTTCACCAGCATAGACACGTCACAAGGAAAGTCAGAATCTGTGACCCAGAAGAAACAGGCTAATGGACAGAGTGCAGGACAAATGATATACTTATTAACGCAAGGACAAGCTGGCAAAAACAGGTACAAAGTCAAAAATTACAATATTAATATTACAATATTAATGATAATGTACTATATTATTTTACTATTACTATTAATATATTATTAATTATAGTATGCATAATTATAATAGCAATAATGTTAATAATAACTAGCATTGGCCAAAATAGAACTAAATGTTGGCTTAATTACTTCTCTTATTAAGTTGATATTACTACCATGGTTTGGATGTAGTTTGTTCCCTCCAAAATTCATTTTTGGAGTAACATTGCTGAGAGATAATGGGACTTTAAAGAGGTGTTTGGGGCATGAGGGATCCACTCTCATGAAGGGACTATTGCCATTCTCCAGAGACTAGATTAATTCTGGAAGAAGCAAGTTCTTGCCCTTTTGTGATTGAATTAGTTGCCATAAGAGAAGGCTATTATAAAGCCAGGCTGCCCTTCATTTTCTGTTTCTTCTGTAGGTGCAACCCCATTGCTCATAATGTAGTTCCATTTGGTTTGTGACTAAAATTAACCTTAAGGCAAATGAGTTCAATTTCCTACGGGGTGTAGGCATCTCAAGGCACATAATCCAAAGAGAACTCTTGGTTGTCCCTCATCCTATCCACAAAACACATTTTTCTCTTGTGATCTTTGCCTCTGCAAAGGACACCTCAACCTCTCAGTCTAAAGCCAGCAATTCAAGGGTTATACTTTTTTTTTTTTTTTGGCTGGGGGGAGTACCAGGGATTGAACTTAGGGACACTTGACCACTGAGCCACATCCCCAGACCTATTTTGTATTTTATTTAGAGATAGGGTCTCATTGAGTTGCTTAGTACCTTGCTTTTGCTGAGGCTGGCTTTGAACTCATGATCCTCCTGCCTCAGCCTCCTGAGCTGTTGGGATTACAGGCATGTGCCACCGAGCTCAGTTCAAGGGTCATCTTTGACCACTCTCTTTCCAAACCTTCACATCCAATCCAATAGCAATTTCCATGCTTTCCATTTCAGATATATTCCTTCTCTTCATTTCTCTTTCCTCCCCAAAACCAAGTCTCAGCATCTCTAGACCACTGGTCTCCCTGCCTCATCACAGGGTCCCTTGAAAATCTCATCACAGAAGCCAGAGTTTGAACCAATTACCATGTCACCTCCCTGTCTAAAATTCTTCTGGCAACAACAACACAGTCTGAGATTCCTAGCCTGGCCCACACCAGGTGCTGTGTAACCTGGCACAGCCTGTCCCCCCAGGTTCTGGAGGTCTGTTCTCCTTGATTCCCTCCATATGAAAACCATGTGAGTGATAAAATAGCATTCAACAAGAGCCAGGCACAGTGGCAAACACCTGTAATCCCAAAAGGCTCAGGAGGCAGGAGGACTGCAGGTTCAAGGCCAGCCTCAGCAACTTAGTGAAGCCTAAGCAACTTAGCAAGACCCTGTGTCAAAACAAAAAATAAAATAAGGGGCTGGGGATGTGGTTCAGTGTCCAGTGCCCCTGGGTTCAATCCCAAGTAGAGAGAGAGAGAGAGAGAGAGAGAGAGAGAGAGAGAGAGAGAGCACATTCCACATGAAAATGTGAATAGCAGGAGACCCAGATCCACACATAAAATGGTTCCCACAAATATCGGCCTTTATCTCCTCATCCCCTTTTTTAACCTTCCTGACACACTTCCTAAATGTTCTTGTTCCTTGGTTTAGATGCATTTACTCCTTAAGGCCATCCTGCAAACCTAAAATGTTTTCTTTAAATATGTATAAGAATGAGTTAGACAAAACCCTCCCACCATGTTTCCCTCGCCCCGTGCGTGTGAGCCAGGCATTCTGTGCACACTCTCCTGAGTATATTCCAAAATATGAGTTTTCTCGCCCATGAATTCTCTTTGTGTCATTTATCTTGTGTTTGGCCCTAACTGCCTTCCCAAGGCCATGTTGATGAGGCTGGGGGTACTACAAATAAATTAAGGCCTAATATACCACTGAATGTTAAGATGTAAGCTTTACAAAAGCAACTTAAGGGCAGGAAAGAGGACACCAGCGTAAAAACTCCACGGGTGACATTCAAGGACTGGGGCACACCTTTGGCCTGTGTTTTCTACACTGGTGTGTTAACTCCAACATGACTTTCTTATGTTCCATCCTTGTGTTTTATTTTATTTTATTTTGTTTTTTTTGTCTTAACTTTTTCCTTGGCTGCCAAGTTCTACAGTCATTTACTTTCTTTTCATTGACATAATCAAGATGATGAAGGCTCTTTATGCTCCTATCCATAAGCTGTGACTGGTACTGTCATTTCACAATCAATGTGTTTTTGTTCATGTTTTAAAATTTAAAAAAAAAAAAAAAAAAAAAACATGTCATGCGTGACTGATGTTAAGTCCCAGAAGCTGGTAAGGAGCATTATCAATGGCACAGAAACTTAGAGAACTCACCAAGAATTCTGTGGCTGGTGGCTTGTCATTAACTTGCAAGTAATTTGAAAAGAACTGCCAAAGGAAGAATCTGTGAGTTCCAAAAGAAAGGTGGCATGAATTAGCCCAACTGTTTGCACAAAGACATTTTCCTGGATGAGAGGAGTGGTAGACTCACTCTACTGGTCAATTCAAAGTTTCCTCCATAAGAATACACCCAGGGGTTTTGTTCTCTGGAGTCACTCCAGCTCAAAAAACATAACCTGGCACACAGTAGATGCTCAACAAAATGGCCTCTGAACAAATGAATATATTGTCAAGGTTTCTGTCTTTATCCTGCTCTCTCTTTCTTCTCAAGGAGGCAGATTTCCCTTTTCCCCTGGAGAAAGAAGTGTATGATCACTGGGTAATTATAAATCTTCTCCAGACCACTAAGGGACCCTCAGCCATAGTTCAGAGAACACAATGTGGGAAGATATAGACCCTGGCACAGAGACATTAACCATTACACACAATGCCTTTGCAGTCAATGGGAGACTTGGAAAATGGGTGAGTCCACTGTGACAAGAACAAATATTGGCAGACAGCTATAAATCACAGTACTCAAACTCAATAAAGACGAGACTTCCTGTAGGCATGGTCAGTAGTATACCAATATCGCACTTTACTTAGGTAGCTTTCAACAAGATAGGTATGTTATCATCATGATCATTATACCTGGCTATTTTGCTTCTTCTTAATCTTACCTCCAATCTAAACACCACAGTAAGTTTAAAACTATGCAAAAGTGCCAGGCATGGTGGCAAACACCTGTAATCCAAGCTACTAGTGAAGCAGAAGAGGATCGAAAATTCAAGGCCAGATTCAGCAACTTATTCAGACCCTGTCTCCAAATATAAAGGGCTGGGGGTATAGCTCTGTGGTAAAGTGCCCCTGGTTTCAATCCCCAGAACCAAAAAGAAAAAAAGCTATTCAAAAAGAACATTACTCCAATTCCTCTTAAATCCACTCAAAAAAAAAAAAATCCTTTAATGCACATTGAAGGCAAAATACTGTATTCAACCAAGTAAAACAACTATAATCCAGGGTTAAAGCTCTGTTGACCTCATAAACTACCTGAAGAAAAAAACATTAAAATTGATTACCCAACAAACCAACAAAATGCTGTTGCTGACAGGGTAGCTTGAGGTGTCATTAATAAGACACGATTTCCAAGAACCAAAAGCAGACTTAGTCATCTCAACTCTCTCCCATCCTACGCACTCTACCTATTCTTTTTCATCTTTCAAGAATTGAAGGGAGAAAGGAAGGGGTAAGAGCAGACACTGAGACTATTTTGAGAAATTAAAAAAAAAATTCAAAAGTTAAGTGCCCTTTCTACTAACATAGTAACACATCTCCCAGGAAACCCAGGTGACTCTGAAACTTCTATATCTAGAACATCAACAGAGAAACAACTCAGTTTCCATACATCCAAAGTCCTCTTCCTCCAAGCTGAGTTTCAAGTAAAACAGCATGCTGTTTCTGCTGGAAGCAATCTGAATCTTTCCAGTTTCCAGGAAGAGACAACCAAAAAATCTGGTCCACCCAGCAGAGATAAGCAAGACTTTGCAGGATGTGATTCAAATCTGCTAAGAGCCATGGACTATTGAAGGGAGGTCAAAGGATCTCACCAAAGAATCTCCCTAGTGCCCTTGCATGGCATTTGTGTTTTTGTTCCAGCTTGTTTTTCAAAAACCAAGTTAAAAAAAAATTAGGAGTAGTGCCATATCTGATCCTTATTAAGTTATTCCTCACAATTGTAGTCCATTTAAGATCACCTCGAGTACATAGGCAGCACCTTTCCTTGACATCCCCATCCTTCCATGTGTCTGTCCATAAGTCGGCTTCCCAATTTTGAGGCCAAAGGGGAGAGAGCAAGAAACTTCAAAAGGCATCTAAAGGGAAAAATAATAATTTAAACGACAGAATTTCCATTTTTGAAAGGGGGAGAGGGTCTTTTGGATTTTTTTCCTTTTTTTTTTTCCTTTATTTTAAGAAACTTGCATTGCAGAGATTGGAGGTTGGAAGCTGCGAACTGAGGAAGGGGTATACACGCCCGCCGGAGGACACTGAGAAAGACAAGTGGCAAGATCTGTTGGTGGCACTGCTGTTTTTAAACACCAAAGTTTAAAACTACGTTTTGGGGAGAATTGCTGTGCTCGGACCGGAGGACCAGACGTGCTGTTTCAACCGGGCACAAAGCACGCCTTCCCTGCCTGCCTTTCTCATCCATTCTTAAGGGTGCGGGAAACTGCTGGCAGACTAGGCAAGGGAATCAACCAGCACGCTCCTCCTGTCACTCCAGACCCTGCAGGTACCAGCACAGAAGAAAACCAGGGCTGTCGCCTCCCTCCCCGCCACTGCGGTGTGGTCGCAGGGTGGGGCCCCGGCGCACCCTATCCTGGGCACCCCACCTGGAAGGGAGTAGGGACTCAGAAAGGGCACGGTGCGGAGGCAGCACCGCGATCGCGGGTGGCACCATCTCGCGCGCACACAAACACACACTGAGCAGCGCGGGGAGGGGCGCGCGGTGGCGCGGGCGGTGGCGCAGGCGGCGGGCGCGTTACCTGTTCTGCCAGCCCTGGAGGAGGTTGGTGTATTTGCTGAGCACGCCCTCGAGCGCTGGCTCCCGCCTGCGGCTGCCTCCCCCGGACGGGCTAGCGGCCACCGAGCCCGGGCTGCTGCGGCTGCCCCCGCCGCCCAGCCCGGCCGCCGCCGATCGGCTGGAGACCCCTCGGCCAGCCAGGGAGCAGGAGGGCGAGGAGCCGGCCGAGGTAGCGCGGCTGCTGCTGCGGCTGCTGCTGTTGCTGCCCCCGCCGCCGTCTGCGCCCTGGGCCGCCCTCTCCATGGTCCCTGCGCGCCCGGGACGCGGGTGCCCGCCGCGGTGGCGGCTGCCGCTGCTGCTACAGCTCCGGGCGCCCGGGCCGCGCGTGGCTGCTCCAAATCCCCGGGAAATGCCTGACTCATACAGGAGGAAGAGGAGGAGGAGGCGAAGGAGAGCTGGGAAGGAAGCCAACGGGGCTGGATGCAGCTGCGGCCGCCCCTCCTCCCGCCGCGGCCAGAGCCCGGCCCCTCCCTCCCTCAGCACTAGTTTCCCGGGCAAGTTCGGAGCTGGTGGCCGGCTCAGCCAGCCCTCCTGGGCTTCCTCCTCTTCTTTTGCTTCTCCGCGGCCGCTAAGGCTCGGGAAGGTGGAGGGGGGTGCTCCCCAGGGCCGATCGACAAGGTGGGCACGCCCTAAATCCACGCCCTGTCGCCCTAGCGTTCCTTCTGCCGCCCCCTCTCGGATCCGAAGGGGCGTCAGGGAATCTCCGCGCGTCACTCCCCACCCCCAACCCACCTCGGGACCTGGAGGAGGGACGGCCCCACCCACCCGGTCCACCCGGATATGGACCCGCCCGGCCTGACTCGAGCACATTCCCTCTCGCTTTCTTCCGCACACAAGCAGGGGACTGACACGTACACAGTAACCTGGAAATTGGCCTCACCGGCAGAGCAAAGTAACAGGACAGCGAGGCCCTCCGAGTTCTAACTACGGGTCTGGAGGGGGAGGGGAGGACAGGTGATTCTCTCGCAGGTGAGCTCCCCTGGGGTGTTATCACGCAAAGAGGGCAAATGCATAACGGACACCAGGTTAAGGAACTCTCGTGAGATGAAAGAGCTCTCAGGTTCGTGCAACTGCTTCCTTAAATCGAGTGACCTAGGGAGCTCACTTTGCCCACATTAATCCCCCCTCCCTAAAGGACACATAAATTAACAAATCAAAACTTCCCATTGTTACCAGACTGCACCATGCACTTTTGGAAACCAGAGACTGAAACCGATGAGACTACACGGAAGGCAAGTGAAATGAACAGACACTTAACGAATCTAAGTATAAAAAAGCCCTCAAGATACACTGCACTTCAACTCGATTGATTTCAACTCGGTTGCTCCATCCAAATGTGTTGCTCTTTAGCAAAAGTAGATGAGTTTCACTGTCTCCTCTCCACTCATAATTTTTTTGAATATAAATATTCATTGCAATCTGGAAGTTTCTAAAATTACCTAGGAAAAAAGCTCTGAGGAGCTCGGACTCCTTCCTACACACACACACACACACACACACACACACACACAGAAAACACAAAACCAAAGGTGATAGATGATAAGTGATCCCTTTCCAAAGCATCTGCAAACCCCTAGAGCAGCTAAATAATTGAACAGTTTAAAAAGTTAGTAGATGGAATAGAAGTAGTTCTCATGGGGGCAATTCCCCAGCCTGAGCCCTTTCCTGTCTCGCTCAAGAAATATTCATGGAGAAATTTCTGGGACCGATGAGAAGTGGTTTTACAGCCAAATAAACTATAATCCCAGATGTCTCTACACTGTAGAAGAAAAAAAAATTTTTTTTCCAGGAAAGAGAGTGCATAGACCAACACTGAAACCAGACAGAGCTTATGTTAACTTATGACTTTGATCAAGTTACCTCTTAAGCTTTAGTTTTCTCACCTGCAAAATGGAACTAATACTGGCTGTGATGAACTCTGAAAGAATGTATATTTGTTCAAAATATTTACTACCTCTTCTAATAAGAGGAGCCTTGACCTTAGACTTGCCCTTGAAATTGCTCTGGACAGTGGAATATGAACAGAAGTGATATGCCACATCCGAACATAAGCTTCAAGAGCTGTCATGCAGTTCCACCATTTTACTCTTTTCCTTTATACCATGTGAGTAGCATGTCTCAGATAAGGGCTCTCTTTAAGCTTGGATCCTGGAAGTACAAAATATGGACTGTAGCAGAGCCAAAGCCAGTTAGCCCTGGCCATGCCGTGTTCACAAAATATTTGTTTTAAGCGATTGAAGATTTAGCATCATTTTGTAAAACAGCATAACTTTGCCTATGCCACCTGATACACTGATCAATATGTGAATGTTCATCCAAAGTCCTTCATTGACATCAAGACTGAGCAAGTGGGAGCACACTGAATGATAAATGTCAGTCATCCCTCTTTTTTTTTTTTTATTGGCGACTACTACTCCAAGCTCCTACTAAAAAGGGAGATGTGACATCATTTTATTTCATATTGTCTAACCTATACCACCATTTTTCCATCCTACCCAGCCAATCTATGACTGGTTGAGCTAGCACAGTAAATTCTCTCACCTTGGGCTAAAAAAAACTGAAACCTTGAGACAGTCCAGTTGAAAGGAGGAAAGAGCTAAGTTGAAAAGAATTGTCAAGACCAGAATGGGCCAGGGGCAAGCCAGCTGTGTGGGATCAAAAATAGCCTAAGAGAGCTGGGGCTTCCGCTCCTTGCTAGAGTGCTTGTCTAGCATGTGTGAGGCATTGGGTTTGATCTGCAGCACCACATAAAAATAAATAAATAAAATAAAGGTATCGTGTCCATCTACAACTAAAAAAAAAAAAAATCTTTTTTTTTTTCCAAATAGCCCGATAAGTCAGTCAGTGACAAGAGGGGAGTGGAAGGGATGTGCTGACATGGGTAGGGACAATACCATGCAAGACTGATGAAGCACATGCTGGTCCCTCGCTTGCAACACTCTTCCCTGCTCACTTCACCTGGTTGTGCAGGGAACACAAACTTTTGAATTAGAAGTCACTTATTCTAGGAAGTGTTCCTGTACCTACACTAGTATAGCAAATAAGGAAAAAATACCTTCAGAATTCTCTTCAGAGAGAAAATGTCTTCATGTCAGAAAATCAATTTGAGAACAAATACATAATAAATTGTCAAAAAATACTTGTGATACATATGATTAAAATTATTTACAAAATATATGTGTCCAATATCAGAGTCTTTTCTTTAATTTACCAGGATTGCATAGATCATTAATAAAAATTGAAATATAATTAGGATGGCTGGAAATCTAACAGCCATCTCGGGTCAGGTGAAGACTTTGAGAATGGAAGCCATGCATGATGAGAACAAGAAGACAAATCTCTCAAAATAATGGACAAAATCAGTAACCCCAGGAGGGAGCCAACCCCTAACCCCTCACTTTGTCCTCCACATGAATTGGATAGCTGGTCTGAAGTTTACAGTAGTTCTGTTATACATATGTTTTATTGTCTATTTGTTTGCTTTTGGTACTGGGGATTGAACCCAGGGTGTTCTACCACTGAGTTACATCCTCAGCCCTTTTTTATTTTTTATTTTGAGATAGGGTCTCACTAAATTGTCAAGGCTGCCCTCAAACTTGCAATCGTCCTGCCTCAGCCTCCAAGTCTCTGGGATTACAGGTGTTCATCATTCCACCCAGCACTAGTAATTGCTTCTGAAACCCCCTCCTCTTGCTGAATGTCATTCATGCTGATGACACATAAAGCCTTAGGAGGAGTAAGTGGACATTGACCTAACATTGACCTAGTTGGCCAAATGAGGTGAGTAAAGCCTGCCTCAAGTAGAGAAAAGTTTATCACAAGCAGGTCATCCTCTGATATCAACTTGGTCATTTCTATGTTAGAAACACCTTATCTGATCTGTTCTCTGCACCAAATAATAGAACAATAACAGCTAATATTGAGCACTTACTGTGGGTAGACACTGTATCAAGTGTTTTACACACAGTGACCCACAAATCCTCACAGCAGCCACATAAGGAGGCCCCATAGTTTTTACTCCTATTTTCAGGTGGAGGAAACTGAATCAAAGAGAAGTTAAGCAACATGCTCCCTAATTCTCCTGGAGTCAGGATTTGAAATCAGGCAATCTGATTACTGAGCTTGGGTTCTTAACCATGTTATTCGACCTGTGATGACGTTTCATAATGGATCCAGTTTCATTTCCTGTACTTAATGAAACCACTGAAAGGACCACTCAGCGCCTGGAATTCCATTTCCTGTTATATTTTTGCTCACTTAGGAATTGATTCTCCCATCACCAACAGAAGTGGGGAGGTGCTTAGGCTCCTAGAACCCAGCCAAGGGCCTGTACACAATGATGCTCAATAAATGTTTAGTGTTCAAAACCCAGAAACTCAGAGAGGAGGAGCCAATACTGAACCAAGGTCATCTGACCGTGTTCTTACAAATATATTATACTGCTTGAACTTGAGGTGTGATGTTCAAGAAGACAATGCAAGAGGATTCAGAGGAGAAATGATTGGGTTGTAAGAGTCTTAATCCAGTCAGTCATTTAGTTCCCCTGATAGGGCTTAACTGAGTGGTAACTGAAGTGGTAGAGTGTGGCTGGAGCATTGGGACGTGGCTTTGGGTATATATTTGTATCTGGTGAGTAGAGTCTCTCTCTGCTTCCGGATCATGACGTGAGCTGCTTCCCTCTGCCACACTCTTCTGCCATGATGTTCAGCCTCACCTTCAGCCCCAAAGAAGGGAGCCGGCCCTCTATGGATTAAGATCTTTGAAACTGTAAGCCCTGAAATACACTTTTCCTCCTCTATAATTGTTCTGGTTGGGTCCTTTAGTCACAGCAGCAAAATAACTGACTAAAATGAGGAGAAGAAAATGCCAGAATTACAGTACAATCTGCCATCGAGTAAATGAGCAGCACCATGAAGAGTTACATCCAGGGAAACCAAATAGCTGTGAAGGTCATATGCAGCTCTGTGGTACAGCTAAATATGCATTATATTAATATTCTTTAAAAATAATATCACTGTTTTTATTGTTAATTTTATTTTGAAAGATGCTTACTTTTAAAAATTCACAGATACCAAATTATAAGGCAGAAAATGAAAAAAAAAATAATATTCCCTCAGAGGAAACTACTGCTAAAAATTTATATATGTATATATATATGTGTGTGTGTGTGTGTGTGCGTGTATATGTATGTGTGTGTGTCTATATATATATATATATAGACACACACATATATATATATATATATATATATATATATATATATATATCTTTCCAGACACTTTTCTATTCAGAGATATGTATCATTTTATTCAAAATCAGGTGTGTACAATAAAATACCTAATATTTTTAATGTGCTTTGTTCACTCACTGAAGAATGCAGTGTGGTCAATTTCCTTTAAGCTGTGCAATCCTTTGTAACAGTTTCAGAGTGGTCTGCTGGATACATCTACCCTGATTTAATCATTCCACTACTTATAAACACTAGGATATAAAATTTTTGCTATTATGAAAAATGTCCTTTCTATTATCTTTTACCTAAGTTTAACTATTTCCTTAGAATAAGATACAGGAATTGTCATCACTGGGTCAAAATCAAAATATAAATATGGCTGTGTGCTGCAGAAGTACCTCTGGAAAGTGTGGGTCAGTTTTTACTGTGCTGATCCTGGCTCCATGTCACATGTTTGAGCCTTGGTTGGATGGCCTAGGTAGGCCTCGGCTGGGATAGTCAAGCTCTCTCTCCTCCATAGCTGGGTCTCCCATCCTCCATAGCTGATCCGAGGCTTGTGCTCAGGGTATGGGAGGGATCCTGAGAAAGGAATCACAAAAGACCTCGGGAGCCTGAAGTCACTTCTGCCACATTTCTACAAGCAGTACTGGAACAATTGGACGTACATGTGCGAAAATACAGAAAGACCTATAGCTCACACTGTATATAAATATTACCTCCAAATGGATCATATACTAAAATGAGCCAGCGCAGTGGCACATGCCTGTAATCTCAGCAGCTCAGGATGCTGAAACACCAGCTTCACAAAAGTAAGGTGCTTAGCAACTCAGTGAGACCCTGTCTCTAAATAAAATACAAAATAGGACTGGGAATGTGGTTCAGTGGTCGAGTGCCCCCGAGTTCAATTCCATGTACAAAAAAAAAAAAAATACAAAAATGAAAAATAAAAAAAAAAACCTAGACTTTCATAAGAAAACATAGCAGAAATATTCATAAACTTGGGTTAGAAAACAGAGCAAACACATGTTGCCTTTTATGCAAATAGAAGGACTGAGAGGACAAAACCAAGGTCCTGGGGCCAAGAACCATGGAGAATTATTCCCAAGCTTGAGAACTAATCAAGTAATTCACCCACTGTGATTTCAGTTGCCATGGACCATCGACTCCTTGCCATCTGTTCCCCACTTTTTTAAAAATATTTTTTAGTTGTTGATGGACCTTTATTTCACTTATTTATATGTGGTGCTAAGAATCGAACTCAGTGCCTCACACATGCTAGGCAAGCACTCTTCCACTGATCTACAACTGCAGCCCCTGTTCCCTACTTTTGAACAGGAATATTGATAGCAGTTACCCCACACCTGTTGCCCCATAGGAAACGGAGTACAAAGGGCACAAGTAACAGTGTCTTAGCTTCACAGGCTGATGGAAGGGACTCCTGGAGGTAAACTTAAAAAGACTCTCCTCACCTAGATCCAACCTGGATGACAAGACTGTGGCTTCAGTCTGGTGCTGTGATGATAGAGATCCTTGGGATCATCAAGAAGTGGGATGAATGTGTTTGGCATGTGCAAGAATAGGAATAACTTGTGGCCAGAGGGTAGACTGTAATAATTTCCAAGATAAGCTCATAAATTCTGTGATCCTATTTCCCTCAATAGGTGAAGTGTGGGATGGACTTAGTGACCCACCTCTAATGAATACATTGTGACAGCAGTGGTGACATATTATGTCCAGGATCACATTTATGATAAGACAGTGTTTTTCGTCTTAGGCAAGTTTTCCCTGAATCTGTCTCTCTGACTTTTCCTCTCTCGTTATTCTCTCTAATGAATCCAACTGCCCTGTCTGTCAGAAGGACACTTGGGTGGCTTTTGAAGAGGCCCATGTAGGAGGTATTAGGGCATGTCAGCCACTATCTAAGTCAGCTAGGAAGCAGATTTTCTGGCACCTGCTAACAGCTACCTGAGTGGCCTTAGAAGCAGAACATCCCCCGGTGAGACTTGAGAAGATGACAGTGCTGTCTCTCGGCTTGACCGCAGCCTCCTTACATAAATAGTTCTTAGAAGTTTGTTTGTTTGTTTTTGGGTTTTGGTTTTGTTTTGTTGTTGTTGTTGTTGTTGTTTTGTATCAAGGATCGAACTCAGGGGCACTTGACCACTGAGCCACATCCCCAGCCCTATCTCGTATTTTATTTAGAGACAGGGTTTTACTGAGTTGCTTAGTGCCTCACTGGCATTGAACTTGTGATCCTCCTGCCTCAGCCTCCCTAGCCGCTGGGATTACAGGTATGTGCCACTATGCCCAGCCCATAAGTAGTTCTTAGATAACACATCAACAGAAGGATACATGTTTAAAAGATATTTATAGTTGTAGATGGACACAATACCTTTATTTCATTTATTTATTTATTTTTAATATTTTATTTTTTAATTGTAGTTGGACACAATATCTTTATTTTATTTATTTTCATATGGTACTGAGGATCGAACCCAGTGTCTCACATGTGCTACGCAAGTGAGCTACAACCCCAGCCCACAATCCATTTTTTTAAATTGGAAAATTAGACAATAAAAATTAGAAATTTTTAGCTGGGTGCTGTGGTGCACCCCTGTAATCCCAGCAGCTGAGGAGGCTGAGACAGGAGGATCATAAGTTTAAAGCCAGCCTCAGCAAAGGCAAGGCACTAAACAACTCAGTGAGCCCTTGTCTCTAAATAAAATACAAAATGGGCTGGGGATGTGGCTCAGTGGTTGAGTGCCCCTGAGTTCAGTCCTCAGTACTCCCGCCCCGGAAAAAATTAAAAATTTTTAGTCTACAAAATACAAACAAGAATGAAGTAACAAGCTAACCCCTGGGAAAATAGTTACAACAAATCATGTCTCCAGAATATACAAAGACTCTTGAAATCCAGAAATATGTAATAAACTTTATTTTTAAAATGGCTAAAAAAAATTTAATCAATTCACCATAAAGATATGGGGTTGTGGCTCAGTGGTAGAGCGTTTGCCTAGCATGCATGAGGCCTGGGTTCGATTCTCAGCACCACATATAAGCAAGTAAATAAGTAAAGGTCCATCAATAACTAATAAAAATTTTAAAAAAAAACAAGTACCCTAGGTTTAAGGGGAATATATATACAGCGCCTGGCCTGAGCTGGGGAAATAGCTCAGTTGATAGGGTGCTTGCCATGCACCATAAGGCCCTGAGTTTAATCCTCAGCATCAACAAAACAAAACAGACAAAAAAGCCCTGTCCAAAAATGAAGTGATACATGTGTAGTGTGATCTGAGCAGCACAGAGCCACTGTGAATGACCATCCAACACACCTTCCCTCCCCAACTTGTCACCTGACAAAATGCTCAGTGAAGGCTGGAAACAGAATGAATCCAATCTCAGCATTTTCTTGATAAAGAAAATGAAACTCAAAAATAAGGAGGAGACTCCCCCAGGGTCACACAGTGAGTTGGAGGAAGAGTTGGGGAATGCAAATTAAAACTACAACTGCCCGTCTTCCGTAGAATGTTCTTGACTAGATTTCATTTCAATGGCAGTTTTAAGTGGTGTGCAAAATAATCCTTCCAACTTCCTAGCAAGTAGGCCAAAGCAGCAGATGACCAAAACAGCAGAATACTCCAGGGATGTGAAAAAGGAAAAACAATTCAATGTTCCTATAATGAAAATATCTGTCCAGAGAAACCTTTTAAATTTAACTAAGAATTGTAACTTTCTTTGGACTGCAATCTACAGGGAACATCTTGATTTCCCTCAGCTCTCCCATGCAGGAGAACAATGGCATGATTGTGGATTATTTTGCTCAGAGTGGTTCTCAGCTTCTAAATAGGAGCCAACTTGTGTAGATGTGAAGAATTTTTTTAAAATATAAGTTGCAGGAGCAGGGAGCTGAGAGGCACAGTTAGTGGACCTTGAGGCTTTTATCCACAGATCTAAGAACTGGCTTTCCCAAATTTTAAAAAGAGAAAAGAACATGCCACAGAAAATCTTTCATACATCCT
Source organism: Marmota monax (assembly GCF_021218885.2). Classification (NCBI taxonomy): domain Eukaryota; kingdom Metazoa; phylum Chordata; class Mammalia; order Rodentia; family Sciuridae; genus Marmota; species Marmota monax. Next base: position 6,392,804 of record NW_026695228.1, read on the forward strand.
TGTGCTCTCCAGTGTAAGGAAAAGAGAGGGATTTCAAAAGAAGCACCTGTCGCAGGTTGATGTTTCTTTTTAATTAAACCTAGCATTCAAGTCAATTTCCATAAGTTGACGGACCAAAGGAAGAAAACAAAATTGCCAGAAACAAAAGACCAAAACGCAGCAAAGAGATCACACTCTCAACTCCAGAGTACAGAATTTAGCAGAGCCAGAAGGCGCACGCCTACAATCCCAGCAACTCGGGGGTCTGAGGCAGGAGGATTGCAAGTTCAAGGGCAGCCCCAGCAACTTAGCAAAATCCTGTCTCAAAATAAAAAGGACTGGGATGTGGCTCAGTGGTAAAGCACTCATGGGTTCAATTCCCAGAATAGCAAGGAGAAAAAAAAAAAAAGACGCTTGACAAATATCCTTGAACAGTAGAAAGCTCTGTTCTGTGAGAACTCCATTCCAAATAGCAGTGAGACTGCAAATCTTAGGAACAAAAGCCAGGGAGAGGGACTGGGGGCATAGCTCTGTAGTAGGATGCTTGCTTCACATGTGTGAGGCCCCAGGTTCAATCCCTAGCACCACAAAATAGTCAAGTGAAAGGCTTCTACTCTCCTCCCCACTCACAAGGAAAGGAAATGATCATAGAGATTCATCCTGATGCAAAGGTGGGAGCCTCTATTTATAGACACCGTGTCCTTCTTACAGCTGTATGCTTTGCTTTCTGACAAGACACATTTAGGATCATCACATTCTCGAATTTACCGGCAGACATTATGCAGTAAATTATTTCTGGCTATAAATGCATGCTGGATTTATGTGCATAGCGGAGCCCTGTAAGTATGACTATTACAATGTCAATAGATGGTGTTTAAGTCCTAATAGTTTCCCTATGAGCATTTATGTGCATCATTCATTTTTATTAATTTACTTATTTCACATCAAACTCAGGGCCTCATGCATGCTAGGCAAGTGCTCTACCACTAAGCTACATCCCCCACCCACATCATTCATTTTTAAATAGGGGAGTTAGTGACTTGGCAGGTGTCAGACAGAAGGAGGATTTTTGTTTTTATTATCTATATCAAATGGTCTCTCTTTTTTAAATTTTTTATTGTTGGTTGTTCAAAACATTACAAATTTCTTGATATATCATATTTCACACTTTGATTCAAGTGGGTTATGAACTCCCATTTTTACCCCATATACAGATTGCAGAATTACATCAGTTACACATCCATTGATTTACATATTGCCATACTAGTGTCTGTTGTGTTCTGCTGCCTTTCCTATCCTCTACTATCCCCCCTCCCCTCCCCTCCCCTCGCCTCCCCTCTTCTCTCTCTACCCCCTCTACTGTCATTCATTTCTCCCCCTTGTATTATTTTTCCCCTTCCCCTCACTTCCTCTTGTATGTACTTTTGTATAACCCTGAGGGTCTCCTTCCATTTCCATGCAATTTCCCGTCTCTCTCCCTTTCCCTCCCACCTCTCATCCCTGTTTAATGTTAATCTTCTTCTCATGCTCTTCATCCCTACTCTGTTCTTAGTTACTCTCCTTATATCAAAGAAGACATTTGGCATTTGTTTTTTAGGGATTGGCTAGCTTCACTTAGCATAATCTGCTCTAATGCCATCCATTTCCCTGCAAATTCTATGATTTTGTCATTTTTTAATGCAGAGTAATACTCCATTGTGTATAAATGCCACATTTTTTTATCCATTCATCTATTGAAGGGCATCTAGGTTGGTTCCACAGTCTAGCTATTGTGAATTGTGCTGCTATGAACATCGATGTGGCAGTATCCCTATAGTACGCTCTTTTAAGGTCTTCAGGGAATAGTCCGAGAAGGGGAATAGCTGGGTCAAATGGTGGTTCCATTCCCAGCTTTCCCAGGAATCTCCATACTGCTTTCCAAATTGGCCGCACCAATTTGCAGTCCCACCAGCAATGTACAAGTGTACCCTTTTCCCCACATCCTCGCCAGCACTTGTTGTTGTTTGACTTCATAATGGCTGCCAATCTTACTGGAGTGAGATGGTATCTTAGGGTGGTTTTGATTTGCATTTCTCTGACAGCTAGAGATGGTGAGCATTTTTTCATGTACTTGTTGATTGACTGTATGTCCTCCTCTGAGAAGTGTCTGTTCAGGTCCTTGGCCCATCAAATGGTCTCTTTATAACAATTTTATCAAACAAATGTTTGGGATGAAAGAAGAACTGTAGTGTAGCAATTTTTCAGAGGACTTGAGTATTGGCTTTTCCTCTTCTTTTTTTTTTCTTTTTACTGGGGATTGGATCCAGAGACTAACACTGAGCTACATCCCCAGACTTTTTTTTTTAATATATTTTTAGTTGTAGTTGGGCACAATACCTTTATTTTATTTATTTTTATGTGGTGCTGAAGATAGAACCCAAAGGCCTCACACAAGCTAGATGAGCACTCTGTCACAGAGCCACAACCCAGCCTTGTCCCCCAACCCTTTTTTTTTTTTAATTTTTGAGACAAGGTGTCCCTAAATTGCTGAGGGTCTCACTAAGTTGCTGAGGCTGGCCTTCAACTTGTGATCGTCCTGCCTAGGCCTCCAGAGTTCCTGGGATTACAGGTGTGCACCACCACTCCCAGCTCTGGTTTCTCCTGTTCTTGTCATGGGACTCAGTGTTATCATCTGAATAATGTGGATGGCAGTACCCACCTCAGGGTGCTATCATAAGGCTTTGTTGTTGTTGTTGTTGTTACTGAGGATTGAACTCAGGGGCACTCAACCACTGAGCCACATCCCCAGCCCTATTTTGTATTTTATTTAGAGACAGGGTCTCACTGAGTTGCTTAGCACCTTGCTAAATTGCTGAGGCTGGCTTTGAACTCACCGTCCTCCTGCCTCAGCCTCCGGGAACTACGGGGATTACAGGCATGTGCCACCATGTCCAGCTCATAAGACTTAAATAAAATATTTGGGATTGCACTTGAAATCAGTCAAGTATACAAAATAAGGGAGTTTTTAGGGGTTTGTTTTCCTTTCAGCATTTTTTGGTTGTTGTTCTCAGATGAAAGGGGAAAATGAAGAATGTCCTCAGCATCAATTTATACTCCCCACCAGCTCGGTTCACCTCTGGTGGCTCACCCTGTCAAAAGAAAACTACTCACAAAATATCTGCATGAACGCTGAGTCAGTTGATTTTTTGCTAACAAGGGAGAATGGTTACAGTCTGAGCAGATGGTTGTCACCCAGCCTTGGGCTTATTTGAAATTTAGCAATGGAACTTCACAACTGTATTACTTTGGGATTACAGTGATTGAGATACTTCATTCTGTCACTAGCAAAACCTACCCAAAAAAAAATCCATATTTTTTCCACTGGAGTTTTGATTGCTACATGCCAAATGCCGTCAGTAAGCAATTTGAATCTCCCCTTTGACAGCTGTTTTGTTTCTGTTTTTTTTTTTTTTTTTCAATAGAGCACTGCTCAATTCAGGCTATATTGAGATCTCTGCTCTTTCCTTATCTGGCTCTAAGATCCTAGACCTATTATTCTTTATTGACCCATGTCTATTGGCTTTTCAGTCCTTACTGAGGTTTTTTCCCCTTAGTTATGGTAGATCTACACCAACTATCTCAGTTATTTTTTGCTGGGAGCCATTAGCCAAGTAGGTATGACAATTTCCTTGCCAGCGTACCCCATGTTGCAGTGACATTGAATGTAGGTGACCTTGCTCAAGGACCAAGGCGGATTAGGGCGTTCCCGGTTTAGGTTCCAGGTTTAAGGTTTAAGATTATTCCTGCTGGGAATAGGGCGTATCCTGCTGCCTGAGTTCCCCTTGAGTTCTCACGGGATTCAGACAGTATATTTTTTTGGAGATAGAAGCCCAGAGAACGTGGATTTGGGCAGAGAACGTGGATTTCCCCAGAACGTGATTGTAGATGGCTGGTGTGAGTTCGGGAATAAAGAGTTGCTGTTTGAATCTACAAGCTGTGTGGTGGCTCGTGATTGTGTGCCCAGCCAGACTGTGGCAATTTTTTTCCACTATTGTAGAGAAATAAAATATATCCATTCATTGGCCTTGATGAGTCATTTCACATTTTATATAAATGAGTCCTGTAAACTATTTAGCTGATTTGTCCACAAGAACATGACTAGTTGAGGAACGTGCATAAGGCAGATAAAAAAGAGGGACATATTTTGAAGCTTTCAACCAGTCGGATGTGTGTGGTAATCTGCTGTAAAAGGTATAACTCTTAACTTATCCTGGGCCACTTTGTGGTCAGCACTGTTCTGGGGGCCTACAGGTCTGAGCAGCTGTCTCTCTTCTATTCTCTAAAAGCATTATTTTAACTCCAGAAACAGGTTGACTTGGGGCAGTAGTGCCATTTGGGGTGTGGCACCTGGGAAAGATATCAGTCTTCCCTGTCTTGCCAGCCCCCTTCACCCCCAACCTGATTCCTCTGTCTGTGGTTCAGATGCTTTTTTTTTTTTAATTCTCTCCCATCCTCTGTACTAAGGATTGCACCCAGGAGTTCTCTACCACTCGACTACATCCCCAGCTCTTTTTTTTTTTTTTTTTTTTTTTTTTGAGACAAGGGTCTCACTAAGTTGCTGAGGCTGGCCATTAACTTGTGATCCCCTACATCAGCCTCCCGAATGGCTAGGATTATAGGCCCCACTAACTTTTTACCTTTCTTTTTTAATAACTGCAGTTATCTATTATGCTCTGAAAGGTTTTTCAGGAAAAGACATCAAAAATTGTTCTGTGAAACTCCTGTGCCATCTGTTTAAGTCTTTCTTTGAAGTTCAGAAAAACTCTAGCGGCCCCAACTCTGGCCATACATCAGGAAAGGGATTGCCTTTCCCACGTGCCCACTGCCTGGGGAAGAGAATGAGGGCACTTTGCTTTATAAGGAACTCTCCAAACTCTGATCCACAGTGGTTTTCCTACTGTCACCGAATGGGGCCTGAAGACAGGGTGTTGGGAGCCATTCCGTTCCCTTCCCTTAGGTCAGTGCTGTTCACAAGAGCTGCTTCCAAGGCTAATCCCCTTTCGCTTTAAGTATCTACTGATGCCGCCTCCCTGTCTCTCAAGGTCTGGTTCACAGGATGTAATGGCTTCTTGGTGGGAAGGCCATGGTCCTGTCAGAGGCCTCAGCCTTCATCTCCCTTCCTTAATCACAGCAGCAGGCTCTCTCCCAGGCTTTCTTCCTGTTCTAATAGATGAGCATGCGTTTTCCTGGGTCTTCTAGAAGGATCAGCACTGGCCATACAATTTCACCATGGCATGATCACACAGGACAGAATAACATGATATACCCCTTCAAACAGAGAAAGAAACTAAGATCAGAGTCACATCTAGCTTGCATCATAGTATGTGCGCACAGACGCCAAAGGTCCATATCAGACAGTATTTAAGATCAGCCTGTCTCCAGCTGGTTCCGCTGATTCAGAGCAAGAATTTCTCTGGACTTCTATCTGGGCCTTGTTTACCAAGCGATGGTCACTGGATGTCCCCAGTGGGCTTCCGTGAAGGCTACATTAGATCAGAATGAGGCCAGCACGTGAACTCACACAGAGAGGATGATCAGCCCTTCATAGAAATCTGACTTACTTTACAGGCACTTATACAACCGACATCTGTGCAAAAACATGGTGCTGTTCTTGTTAGTTAGGTTAGTCAGCCACAAACAGGTGGGTAGGGGGAGGATAAGGAAGGATAGGAACGTACAACATCAGACATGTGCATTAAAAAAAAAATCACGAATCACAACACGAAAATCACAGGGAGTCTTGTTGGACAAGCACGCATCTGGATGATGCGAGTTAGAATGTTCAAGCTTTCCCAAGCCTAGATCATTACAATTCTTTACAGGAACGATTGCTTAAAGTCATGGGAAACTTCATTGAAGCAGACAAGCTTCAGGAAAATGGGGTCTAATATGTCAGGATCTCCCCCAGCCAGAGTTGATTATAATCCCCTTAAAGGAATTAAGGCAGTAATTACATGGGAATTAACACATCGATGACATAGTTGGTCATCACTGTCTCTTGTGACCTAGGCTCCACAACCCTCCTTTATCACCAAAACTTTGTCAAAACCACACCAAGCACCCCTTGAGGTTGGGACCAGGACATCAAAACCTTCACAGGGAAAGTTTGCTGAGGGTTAAGTAAAGGGTGATAAATCAATAAAGGCGGTATGAGAATTTGAGGCAAGAAAAAGGGGACTCAAAACTCTTAAAATCCCTGACTTTAGCCATGTGTGGTGGCACACACCTGTAATCCCAGCGACTTGGGAGGCTGGGGCAGGAGGATTGCAGGTTCAAAGGCAGCCTGGGAAACTCAGGGAAGCCCTAAGCAACTTAGCAAGGTCCTTTCTCTAAATAAAAAAGGGCTGGGAGCCAGGTGCGGTGGCACACACCTGTAATTCCAGCAGCTCTGGAGGCTGAAACAGGAGGATCATGAGTTCAAAGCCAGTCTCAGCAACAGCAAGGCGCTAAGCAACTCAGTGAGACCCTGTCTCTAAATAAAGTACAAAATAGGGCTGGGGATATGGCTCAGTGGTTAATCGGCCGGCCCTGGGTTCAATCCCCAGCATCAAAAAAAGAAAAACAAAAAAACTTTATCAGTGCCATGTCAACCTCTCTCAGTTTCTCAGTTGACCCATTTAGTCTGTCAAACATCTGTATCCTCCATCTTTTCTAATAAACTCCTGCTTGTTACTCTGTGTGACTTCATTGAAATTCTTCAGGTGAGACTTACAGGAACTGGTGGCTAAGAACGCTCATGGCTGTTTTGGCTCTGTGTGTGGGTTCCCTCTGCAAATCTGAGATGAACTGTGTCCTCACTCAAGCACCCCAAGACCACCAGGAACAAAGCCTAGTCTGACAGCATGTGTCCATTGCCATGATGCAGAGAGACCACACACGTGAAGAACCTGGCTGTCACCCCAAAGGAAAATAGAGCCACACAGATTCGGGAGATCTAGGTGAAATGTAAAATAACCCAGGCACCGTGGTGCACACCTGTCATCTCAGAGACTCAGGAGGTTGAGGCAGGAGGATCATAAGTTTGAGGACAGCCTCAGCAACTTAGTGGGAATCTGTCTCAAAATAAAAATGAAAAACAGACAGGGGATGTTGCTCAGGGGTAAAGCACCCCTAAGTTCTATCTCTAATACCACAAACATTAAAATAAAAATAAATAAATGTAAAACAAGGCGCTATTTTGATGGACTCAAGGCAAGGCACGGCTGTGTATACAGGTATCATTCATCCCAGGTCCTGAACCATGAAGGATCCCAGGGACCTATTATTTTGGAAAAAAAAAAGATTAGATAACTGTGGAGACCTGTATCCAGGACACCCTCATCAAGAGCTCCCAGACTCAGGTATAAATGTAGACTGCGTCTCTATGTCCGAGACTTGGGTCCTCCAGGAAAGAGTGGGAAGATTCATTCTTCCTAACATCAATTCAAGGTGTCTGATGGTCCACAATTTTAGAGAATAAAGTTTCTTAATGAGTAAGAAAGCAGTTCCCACTCTGAAAAGGAAGAGAGAGAGAGAGAGAGAGAGAGAGAGAGAGAATATTTTGGAAAGGTTTATTAAGGAAAACATTAGAATAATAGAACTTATTCCTAGTCTCCAAAATTCAGAAACACTCTACATGTCCAACATGAGAGAACATTACCAAGAAGGGAGTTCTTGCTTTTGTGACCTTTTATAGCTACAGCACACCCTAGGGAGAAGTACTATTTATTGTTAACCATGGAGCTGATTTTCTTCTTTTAGTCCAAGAAGGGAATGCTAAGGGGAAATCCACTCAGATGGCCACCACCTACAGCACCTGGCTTGCTAAGCTGATACTGTGGGGGAAGCACAGCCATTCTTAGATGTGACCCTGAACCATCCTATCTTATTTCCTGAGAACTTTGGGGGAACCAAGTTGACCTTCCACTGAAGATGAGTTTTAGGAAAGCACAATGAGATCTCAGAAATAAAATTGTCACAAAGAAACAGGGTGCTGGACAAGGAGAGCGTTGACTGAACAGGACTATCCTCCTGCTGGCCTCTTTGCTGGCTCAGTCCCTTAGAAGTTGAGGGAGATGCCCTTTGTAGAGACCAGCCTCCAGGACACCCATAAGGCAGAGAAGGGAGGACACTGGATCGGGAGGGACCAGGTGGAATGTTCTAGCACAAGGGGCAATGCTCACAGCTCTTCCTAACCTGTTCACTCTGGCACAGAGATTGATTTCTGCAAAATAACAGCTGAATTTGGGAAAGTGAGATACAAGTGATGGTCACTTATGGAACAAGTGGGAACCTGGTGTCTTCCACAAACTCACTTTTGCAGGCAGATACAAGACAGCATTTAAAATTATTTACCTAATTTTAATTCAAAATTATTTTATTTTAATTCAAATTATTTGAAATTGTTTCTTATTGAATTAAAAATATCAAAAGGAATGACCAGGCTGCAGCCCTTGTTAAAGAAACAGATTTTATCACTTTTGAAGTAGCAAGAGCCGAGCTTGGAGCAGGTCTGGAAGGACTCCAGCGTCTGGTGGGAACTTTGTCCTGGGGACATTGTGGACCATGCACAGCCACAGGATGGGAGTGGCTATGGAACCGGCCTGCTTTTGCTGGATTATGGCTGTAATAGGCAGCCCTTGCCCTCTTGCTGATAAAACAGGAAGGACTGCATAATAACTCTTCTGTCACCTGACTCTCTTGTCCAGCTAGAGACAAGATAGAAGATTCAGAGAAGGCAAGGAGCCCATAAGAGGAGGGGAAAAAACAGGACCAAAAAAACAAGACTTGCTTTTCAGTTTTGAGCCTTGAAAATATGCAGCACGAAAACTAGAAAATCTTGTTTCCAGGCACCACATTCTTTAGTATTTCTGTTTCTCTAAGCTGCTGAGGAATGCAGAAATTGCTTTCTAAAAAAATAGTTTGGTTCGCCCAAACTATTGGGCAAACTTGCTATGGGCCAGATACCAAGAGAACAACAGAGACCAAAAGTTAGGTGCTGCTTTGAGGGTCCCACAGCCTTTCCGAGCAACAGACAAATGCACAATTACCTGAGAAGTGTATGCTGAGATCCTAAAGATTGCCTAGGGCCAGTGTTTATAGACTAAAAGATAATAAATAAATAAGTAAATAAAAAGTTAGAATTTTTACACATGCAGAAAACCGAGAAAATTAACTCCTTGGTTCAGGGCATTTGCTGTCATATTCTTTTATTCTTTTCCATTCAGTTCCTACTCTTATCTCACTGCATCCACTTTGATAGATTTGATAAGTAAGTGCTCTTGGATATGTTGGTATCCTTGTAAAAATATATATATGCTCTATCATGGTTTTTTTTTTTTTTTTTTTTTTTTTTGGTAACAGAGATAAATTCTGGGTTGCTTAACCACTGAGCTACATCCTAGGTCTTTTTTATTTTTTATTTTGAGACAGGGTCTCACTAAGTTGCTTTGTACCTTGCTAAGTTGCTGAGACTAGCTTTGAACTCAAGATCCTCCTGCCTCAGCCTCCCCAGTCTCAGGGATTACAGGCATGTGCCACTTCTCCCGGATGTGCTATAGATCTTAATCCACCTCTAACTTCTTTTGCTCAACAGATATTTTCAGATGCATCCATGATAAACACATGCATCCAGTTCATAGCACCTAACATCTGAAAAGTATTCCGTACCATGCATCTGCTCCACAGGATTTACCCATCCCTCTGGTGATAAACACCTGGATGCCTCTAGCCGGCCCACTACCACATGAATGCTGAGATAAACATCAGTGGCCTGTCCTTAGATGGTTGTGAGCAAGTTCTTGCAGCATTTACCCAGGAGCAGGAGGGACGGTCCTTGTGTGTAGGCAGTGAGCCTAGTTATTGGCATATTGCCTGCAGATTCACGATGTGACATTTGATCTTCTAATATTCAGGCTAGCAGCTAAGTGGTACTTTATTTTGCATCGTCTGGTAGCTAATGAAGTTGATACCTAATGTTAGCTGTTTGTGCATTTTTCTGTTGGATTTTCTTTATATTATTTCTCTGTCACTTTTTTTTTTTTTTTTGCGAACATACGAGAGTTTATTTGTCAGAGCTGACAAATAAAGGCCATCTCTCTAGGAGAGAGAGGCTCTCTGTCACTTTTTGATAATATAAAAATCTCCCCATTGTAAGCCAGTTGTCAACTTTGTCATATCACATTTAAGACAAGTGAGCAGGGGTGGGGATGTAGTTCAGTTGTAGAGCACTTGCTTAGCATGTAAGAGGCCCACAGTTTTAACCCAAGTTCCACAAAAATAAATGACTTTGTAATGTTCGTGTAACCTGACCTATTAAAAACTTTACCTTATAGTTTGTGTTTTCTGATTCTTGTCTAAGAAATCTTTCAAACCCACCTCTCCCTCCATCCTGCAAAAGATACTCTTTCTACATTTTCTTCTTTTCTCTTTATAGTTTTTCTCCCACCTTGGTACCTCACTCCATCTGAAATTCACCTTCATAAACACAGTAAGGTAAAGACCTCTAAAGGACTCAAATTAATCTTTCTTCAACTGTGAGACACTATCACCATTCTCCTGATTTGTGATATCAACTTTCTCATACATAGGATCAAATTCTCCTGTAGGAAAAAGTTAGTTTCTGGTGACCCAGGGGTGGGACCCTAGGGAGGACTGTAGGGACAGGGCCTGGAGGAGGGGCCACAGTTTGGGGCAGGGTCATGGGTAGGGCTGCTGGTGAGGAGGCAGAGGAAGAATGGTGAGGTGGGGTCATAGGGACCCCCCACCACACCCCATGGGCCAGCTTCCATCAAGGTCCATATTCTGCGTTTAAATAAATAAATAAATAAGAAATAAAAACAAGGTTTTCTCCTGAGCCTCTCTCTATCCCTTGGGGCCGGTCCTGTTCATGCACAGCTACTATACATACAGCTTTGTTGTCAGGGCTTTATAGTCTGTGTGGTGACGTGGGAGGTGAATCTTCCTTCTTGGTATCTCTTTTTCAAAATAAATCTGGCTTGTCATGGCTTTCATCCTTTCCTAAACATTTTAGAGGAAGACAGTAGAGTTCCTTAAAAAAGAAAATAAAGGAAACCCAACTGGAATATGTCCTAGGATTACACTGAATATATGGCCTAACTGAAAGGGGAATGAGCATCTTTGTAACAGTAAAACATCCAATCCGATATTGTGTTCTCTCTGTTTATCCAGATAAACTTGTTTCCTTTTTAATGTTCTCAAGTTTTCTCCAAAGAATTTTGAAGAACTCTTCGATACTTTAATTTTTAGATACTTGATAATATTCACACTTGTGAATGGCACCATGGTTTCTACTATATCTTGTAATTGTTTATTGCTGGTGTAATGCATGAACACTATTGAGTCTTGTGAGATGATCTATCTTCCAATGTCCTTGCTACACTCTTATAGATTCTAATAGGTTGTTTATTGATTCTGTTGGCAAATGTTTAGTTCTCACATGTACCAATTGAGTATATCATTGATAAATAATGACAGTTTTATCTCTTCTCTTCTTATCCTTTTATATTTTATTTCTCTTTTATATCTGTTTGTACTGTCTTGGGCCATCAATATTCTGTTGAACAATGGGTGTGATATCAGACATCTCCCCGCCTTTTAGGGGAGGTACTGGGGATTGAACTCAGGGGCACTCAATCACTAAGCAACATATCCAAACCTATTTTGCATTTTATTTAGAGACAGGGTCTCACTGAGTTGCTTAATGCCTTGCTTTTATTGAGGCTGCCTTTAAACTTGTGATACTCCTGCCTCAGCTTCCCCAGCCACTGAGATTACAGGAGTGTGCCACCACACCTGACATCTTCCATTTATTTATTCATTAATTCATTTGGATGTCAGGAATTGAACCCAGGGCCTTTTGCATACTTAGTGTTATGTTCTACCACTGAACTGCATCCCCAGCTTTGCCTTATTTCTAATCTTAGGGAATGTGTCTTAACTTTTTCCTTTGAGTAAGATGCTCTGCAGGCTTTGGATAAAAAGACTCCTAGCTGTTAACTAACTATGATCCAACCTTCCCTTCTTCTATGGTGTCTCAGCTTACTTTCCCAAGAAAACAGAACCCAGGCAAAAGTTTACATGCTGACCTTCTATTGGAGAGAGACACAATCTCAGAAAAAGCAAAAGCCGAGGGAGTAAGGCTAGGAAGCAGAGAAACCAATACAAGGACTGTGTTTCCACACTGATCACAACTTCATCACAGCAACAGCCTGAACTCCAGAGGGCAACTTGGAACAACTGAGTCTTGGAACAGTCTTACAGGTTGAAAGGAGTCGTTGTTTCTGCTGGTGTCCAGGTCAGGAACTGAAGACACTGGGCATGCTGCAGGGCCCGGTGGCACATACCTGGGGTCCCAGAAACACAGGAGGTGGAGAAAGGAGGATCGAAAGTTCAAGGTCAGCCTTAGCAAGACCCTGTCTCGAAATAAAAAATAAAAAGGACTGGGGATATAGTTCCGTGGTAGAGCACCCCTGGATTCAATCCCCAAATACCGCAAAGAAGAAAAATTGGCAAATGTTTAGTTCTCACATGTACCATATACAGGCAGGCAACAGGGGTGAGATTCTGCTCATTGGAGTCACTGAGAGACTCAGGCTCATAGAGCAAGTTTCATCTCACACATGGCTAGTTGCTATGCTAGAGCCAAAAAGGCACCAAGGGTCCTCAACCAGCCATTGAATGTGCCAGCCTAGAATCATTGGTCACAAGGCCCCACCCACCCTCAAGGGGGCTAATCAATACAATCCTACCTTGAGTCCTGAGAGCTGGAGAAACTGGAAATAATCGGTGAATATAATTTAAACTACCAACTTAAATCTACCCACTCCAAAATCTCTTCTTTCCTTATATAGATTTGGAATCAAGGTTATACTAGACTCACTGTTGTGATGGGCAAAAGGTGCAACTTATGCAGTTGAGGAGGAGAAATATAGAATGTTCACTCTCTTCTGCCCTTTTCAATGCTTTACTCACTCAAATCACTCAATACAATTTTACTCTATAGGTGTTTTTTTTTTAGTATTTGTTTTTTAGTTGTAGTTGGACACAATACTTTTATTTTATTTATTTATTTTTATGTGGTGCTGAGGATCAAACCTAGGACCTCGAACATGCTAGGCGAGCACTCTATTGCTGAGCCACAACCCCAGCCCCCACTCTACAGGTTCTTAATCAAGAAAATGACAATCTTTAATGTTAGGCACTGCAATAGACATAATCAATTCACAGCAAACAATTCCAGATTAATTCTAAGCACTGAACACACTTAATCATGACAGGCTCATAACAGATTCCCTCTGCATGCTAAGCTCAAGTGTCAGATCTAAAGTCTCAAGCCTTAGGCGCTAAGTCCAGCAGACGCACACTCACTCAGTGTGGGGAGAAATGACTTGTTTGTGCCTGAGGGCCATACTGGAGGGCTCCATAGGTGTGCCTGGTGAAACTGCGGGTTTCAAACTGGAGTTTTAAAATGAAGTTGCTTAGGCTAAGACCTAAGGCCATCCTTACACTCAGTTCATGAATTAAGATGGTTTCCTTATTTTCCTATGGTCTGGAACAACCTGTATGAAATAGGGATAGGCTGGGTGCCTAGGCGCACACCCATAATCCCAGTAACTAGAGGGATGGAGTCAGGAGAATCACAAGTGTGAGGCCAACCTTAGCAATTTAGTGAGATCCTATCTGAAAATAAAGTAAAAATGGCTGAGGGTGTAGCTCAGTGGTAGATCACTTGCCTAGCATGTAAGAGACCCCAAGTTCAATCCCCAGTATCACAAAATGATGATGATGATGATGATGATGATGATGATAACAATAATAATGATAATATAAAGATTATATGAGTGAACACATTTATAAAATCATTTGAGACTGTAATTTTCAATGTGTATGAGGAAAGGTCTTTGAGATAATTTTTCAGCTGACATCAACGCCTATTCAAGTTCCCTATTTCTTCTCAAGTTTTGCTTCTTACATTTTTTTAATATACAAAATACTTTTTGTACTCTTTGTGTTTAAATGTCTATTCTATCTGATTTCCTACTTTCATTTTATAATGTGTTTATTTGCATGTTCTCTCTTGCTTAGCTTTTCAGAGGTCTATCTAGTTATATTGAAGACACTTTCACATTGGCTATGTTAAAATATTCTTTTGTGTGGGTTTGTTGCTAACAGTATTCAGAATCCTATTGATTTTTATGTTTCTCTTCATTGTTTCCGTTTGTTTTATATTTTCACGTTTACTTTGTTCTTTAAGCTAATTCTTGAGTTAAATGGTTAGGTCGTTGGTAGGCTTTTACCCATTTAAAGCTATAAGTTTAAAGGCAAACATTTTGATATTGATTATCTAGAGTCTATTTGGGAGATAAACATTCTCTTTAGGCGGAGTGAAATCTTTGTTTTGTATGTTCATATACTTGGCCTCACGTACTCTGTTCCTTGTGATTTGTCCTACAAATATAACTGTGCAAATGTGCAAGACGACACATACAGGCTATTTATTGTAAACACCCTATGTGTCCATCAGTGAGAGAACTATATTGGTTTCCTGCAGGCTCTGTAATGAATTACCACCAAGTTGGTGGTTTAAAACAATACAAATTTATTCTCTCTCAGTTCTGGAAGCCAGATTTCCAGAACTGCATTCATTTCCAGAACGGCAATCATTTCCCCTGGACCTAAATCAAGGTGTTGGCAGGGCTTTTTTTTCCTCTGAAAGTTTTAGAGGAGACTCCATCTTTTGCCCATTCTAGCTCCCGGCGGCTGCCAAAATTCTTTGGCTTATGGCAGCAACATTCCAATCTCTGCCTCTGTCTTCAAATCACCTCTGTGAAATCTTCCTCTGCCTCTCTCATGTCAGGACACTTGTGATTTTATTTAGGGGCCTCTCCACCCCCCACACAGCATCCAATATGACTTCCCCATCTCAAGATCCTTAACTTAATAACATCTGCAAAGACCCTTTTTTCAAATAGGGTAAAAATTTATGGGTTCCAGGGACCAGGATGTGGACATTTAGGGGCACATTACTCATCTTACTGTAGAAATGACTAAATTATGGCATAACTCTATGATTAAATATTTTACCATTTATTAAGAGTGAAATAAGGCCCAGTCATTGCCCTGCCACCAAGGACTCAGAAGCCTCCCTCACCTCTTTGCTGATGCAAAAGTAAAGGTGATGACCTGCTTCCTGCTGGCACTAAGATTATATCCATATAAGAATTCAACAGAGAAACTGCAGGAAGACCCTTACTACTGTCCAAGGGATGGCTGGTGATCACCATAAAAAGAAACTAGTGAAGGCATTTAAGAAGAAATTTGCCTGCATTGGTGCTGTAATGGAGCATGCAGAATATGGAGAAGTAATTCAGCCAAAGGGGGTGACCAGCACAGGGACATGGTCAGTTCCTCGTAGAGACTGATTGGCTAAGGATCATCAGTTGAAGGTTCATGGGTTTTCAGGGATTGTGGTTCAATGAAGCTTAAATGAGGATTTCCTTGCACTGAGTAGAATTTCCCTTCTGGCCCCTGTCACAAGTTTAAAAACCTCACAGCTTGTATAATGTAACCGTTTGGGGTCTGCTTTTAACTTGGACCAGTGAAACTCCTTCATGCAATAAACTTAAAAGAGACTAAAAAAAAAAAAAAAAAGAATGAAATGAAAGCTGGGCATGGGGGTGCACTCCTGTAATTTCAGCAACTGGTGAGGCTGAGGCAGGAGGATCACAAGTTTTGTGGGGTTTTTTTGGGGGGTGGATTTTTTTTTCTTTTTAGATATATATGACAGTAGAGTGTATTTCCCACTCCTGTGGTTGTACATGATGTGGAGTTATACTGGTTGTGTATTCATATATGCACATAGAAAAGTTATGTCCGGTTCGTTCTACTGTCTTTTCTATTCCCATCTCCTCTCCTTTCCCTTCATTCCCCTTTGTCTAATCCAATCAATGTCTGTTCTTCCCTCCACACACACACAAACTCATTGTGTGTTAGCATCTGCCAATCAGAGAGAACATTTAGCCTTTGGTTTTTAGGGGGATTATCTTATTTCACTTAGTATGATAGTCTCCTGCTCCATCCATTTACCAGAAAATGCCATCATTTCATTCTTCTTTGTGGTTGAGTAATATATTCCACTGTGTGTATATTCCATATTTTATTTATCCATTCATCTGTTGAAGGACACCCATAGCTTTAATCCCATAGCTTAGCTATTGTGAATTGAGCTGCTATAAACATTGGATTAGCTGTATCACTATAGTATGCTGATGTTATAATATGCTGATGGTATATATCCTTTGGGTATATACTGAGGAGTGGGATAACTGGATCAAATGGTGGTTCC
Organism: Marmota monax; assembly: GCF_021218885.2. Classification (NCBI taxonomy): domain Eukaryota; kingdom Metazoa; phylum Chordata; class Mammalia; order Rodentia; family Sciuridae; genus Marmota; species Marmota monax. The sequence continues at coordinate 6,409,167 of NW_026695228.1, forward strand.
ATTTCAAATTTTCTGAAGAATCTCTATACTGCTTTCCAGAGTGGTTGCATCAATTTGCAGTCCCACCAGCAATGTATGAGTGTGCCTTTTTCCCAACATAGGACTACAAGTTTATGGCCAAGCAATTTAGCAAGGCCCTAAGCAATCTAGCAAGACCCTGTCTCAAAATAAAAACAAAAAGGGCTGAGGATGTGGCTCAGTGGTAAAGTACCCCTGATTTCAATTCCCAGCAACATCAAAAAAAGGGGAAAAAAACAAACAAATCAACAATGTACATTGCTGAACAATAGGAATAGTGTTACCCCAAATCATAATTTATATGCATGTGCTCACATATACTTTAAAATATTTGCATTAATAAATATACAACAATAGTGGGTAGGGTTGTGGCTCAGTGGTAGAGTATTTGTCTCACATGTGTGAGACCCTGGGTTCGATCCTCAGCACCACAGAAAGATAAATACAATAAAGGTATTGTGTCCATCTACAACTAAAAAATACATACATATATATATATATATATATATATATATATATATATATATATATATATAAAATAAATATACCACAATTGCAACAGTTATCTCTGGAGAGTACCATTTGGAGTGGGCTGAGAGGAAAAAATTTACTCTTATACATTTCTATATTATTTATATTTTTATAAAATCACGAACAGGTTTTTGTTGTTTTATTTTTACAATGGCTATAAAGTCTCTCTGTGTGTGTGGTGTGTGTGTGTATGTGATGCTAAGGACCAAACCCAGGGCCTTCCCCATGCTAGACTCTACCAGTGAGCTATATCCCCCCACCTTTTTTTTTTCTTTTTTTTTTAGACAGAGCCTCCCTAAGTTGCCCAAACTGGCCCTGAATTTGTGATCCTCCTAATTGACTGGGATTCCAGACGTGCACCACCGTACTTGAATTGTAAAGTCTTTTTTATTTATATTTTATGGCCCAGCTGCCTAAAGTGTCCCAGTCCTGCTAAGCAGAGGTCCTTTTCTTTCCCCAGCAATCTTTTCTGCATGGGGAGCAGACATTAAGGGTTCATTTCTAGTGTCCTGTGAAGGTCTAAGGCTGTCCTCCTTTACCACCTGTTGAAGCCACAGAGATGTCATTGTAGGATGGGAAGAGAAGCTGATGAATTGGCTTCCATAGTGACCAATTCAGTTAATCAACATGTGAACTTTTAAATCCATGTCATACCAGGTCACCTCTTGGTTGCTGGGGATGCCTGAACAAGTCACTTAGCATTTCAGATGTCCTTATTTATAAAACAAAGAATGTTATGGTTTCCCTCACAGAGATGCAGTGGGACCTACATGAGACAGTGCATTTCCAGTAAAGTTCTTAGTTGTGGTCTTCCTACGTGTGAATGAACACATTGGTGAAAATCAAGGTGGTGAAACGCAGGAATGGTGTGATGTATAAAATCAGATTTAAAATAGCAGATGCCCCAGGCTGGGGATATAGCCAAGTTGGTAGAGTGCTTGCCTAGCATGCACAAGATCCTGGGTTCAATCCCTGGCACTACACACACACACAGAAAAAAAAAAAACCCGTCAAGCCAGGCGAGGTGCTGCACGCCTGTAATCCCAGTGGCTTGGGAGGCTGAGACAGGAGGATTCCAAGTTCAAAGCCAGCCTCAGCAACCTCAAGGGGCTAAGCAACTCAGTGAGACCCTGTCTCTACATAAAATACAAAATAGGGCTGGGGATGTGGCTCAGTGGTAGAGCACCCCTGAGTTCAATTCCCAGGACCCACCCCCCACCCCCACCACCAGCAAAAAGAAAGAAAGAAATAGCAGTTGCATTACAGTCCAATAAGCCCTTTACCACATGAGGAATCTAAGATCCAGTATGGAGGACACTTAGTCCCAGCTGTGTGACTCTTGCACAAGTTTCTTCCCCATCATGGGCCCAGCCAGCTTTCACTGACTACAAAAATAAAGGCACTGATCTATGACCTCTGAGGTCTCCTCTGGCTCACACATTCTCCAATTCTCCAATTGGACACAAGTTTCTTGACTGTGCTTGTCAATCAACATGTTTCAGCCAGTATTTCTAGAAAACACTCTGTTACCTTAAAGATAAAAGATTGAAAGTTTTTATCATGAACTGAATTGTGTGCTCCTCCAGGCTCCCAACAACAACAACCAAAAAAAAAAAAAAAAAAAAAAAAAAAAAAAAAATATATATATATATATATATATATATCTCCATATGCTAAAGCCCGGTGTGACTGTATTTGGAGACAGCGCCCTTAAAGAGGTATTTTAAGGTTAAAAGAGTTCATAAGAGTGGAGCCCCAATCGAATCTAGTAGGACTGGTGCCCTTGTAAGGAGAGGAAGAGACACAAGGGATACACATACACCGAGGAGGGGCCATGTGAAGGCACAGTGAAAGGAGCCATCTGTATCTGTAGGCCTCAGAGAGAGGCTTCGGGAGAAACCAGACTGCCAGCACCTCCGTCTTGGCCTTCGGCATCCAGGATTGTGAGCAAATTAATTTCTCTTGTTTATCCCTCCCAGTCTGTGGTATTTTGTTATGTCAGCCCTAGCAGACTAATAACACAGAATTCAAAAGCCAATTGTATTAGGACTTTTCATTTGAGAATGTTCAGATTTCATAGAATAAACATTAAAAGGATTTTTTCCCTAGCATTATTCAAGCTTATATAGACATTCTCTTGCTGATTTGGGTAATCAGAATACGTTGTTAAATTTTAGCCCAATTTTTGGTGGTGTCAAGCTTTTATTCTTTCAAAAGTTCACTTTGGAAGGCAGAATGAAAAGGACACAGGGACCCCAGGTGGTGACACATGCATGTAATCCCAGTTACTTAGGAGGCAGAGGCAGGAGGATCACAGGTTCAACTCCAACTTGGGCAACTTAGTGAGACCCTGCCAACAAAATAAAATTTAAAAAATTAATGAAAAGTTGGGGATGTGGCTGAGTGGTAAAGCATACCTGGGTTCAATTCCTAGTACCACTAAATAAATAAATAAAGTAGTTCTTTTCCATTCATTAAACAAATAATTCTGAAATAAAATGATACAGTTGAAGGTCCCCCCCCCGGGGGGAGGGGGGTGACACACGCCTATAATCCAGCTACTTGAAAGTGTGAGGCAGGAGGATCTCAAGTTTGACAGCAGCTTGGCCAGTTTAGTGAGACCCTGTCTCAAAATAAAATAAACACTTTTAAAGTTCTGGGGCTGTAGCTCAGTGGTAAGAGTACATACCTAACATGCCAGGGCCCTGGGTTCAATCCCCAGTATGGAAAACAACAACAACAAAAAAAGACACAGTAGCAGAGAACAGACCATGGGGTGATCTGAACCAGAGTCCAGCTACTTACTAGCAATTGACCCTGTACTAGGTACTCAATGTGTCTGCACCTGAGCATTGTAACACTGTAACAGAGAGAAGCCCTAAATAAACGTAATCTTCCAGAAGGTCTGCTCTACACAACACCTCTGACCAAAGCTTCCTGTGTAGTCGACTTTTCATTGCTGTGACAAAATGCCTTGCGGGTAGGAGGAATCTTAAAGGAGGGAAGATTTATTTTGGCTCATGGTTTCAGAGGTTTTAGTCCATGGTTAGCTGGCTCCATGAGTGGTAGGCTTCTGGTCTGAGGTCAGAGGAGTCCATCATGGTAGAAGGGCATGGGGAAAGAAAGCTACTCAGCTCATGGCATCCAGGGAGCAGAAAGAGAGAGAGAAAGGGGACAAGATATAGTCCCCAAGGGCATGCATCTCAGGACCCACTCCTCCAAGTAGGTTCACCTCCTGCAGTTCCATCCCCCACCAGTAGTCCATTCAGGTATGAGTCCCTCAATGGGTTAATCCATTGATGAGGTCAGAGCCCTCTTAACCCAGTATCTTCTTAAAATCTTCATTTCTGAGCATTGTTGCATTGGGGACCAATCTTTTAACATATGAGCCTTTGAGGAACACTTCACACCTAAACCAGAACACTGCCTCGTGGGTTCAAACTGTCCTCCAGCAAGATTTGCCTTTGATTTCCCCTCCCTATTCTGTCTTTCTTCTTTCTTTGTTTGAACTTGGACTTTCAGCTTCCAGAACTTTTATTTATTTTTCTTTCTTTCTTTTTTTTGATACTGGTATTTAACCCAGGGGCACTCTATCACTGAGGCTTTTTTTTTTTTTTGTAGTTTTTAATGGTCAGAATGCCTTTATTTGTTTATTTGTTTATTTTTATGTGGTGCTGAGGATAGTACCCAGTGCCTCACACATGCTAGGCAAACACTCTGCCACTGAGCTACAGCCCCAACCCATCCCCAGCCCTTTTTGTTTTTAGAGACAGGATCTCACTAAGTTGTGTAGGGCCTCACTAAATTGCTGAGGCTGGCCTTGAACCTGCAGTCCTCCTTCCTCAGCCTCCAGAGCCTCTGGAATTACAGGCATGCACCACCATGCCTGGCCTTATTCTGTATCTTAATGATTAACTTCAAGGTTAGCTATTCCTGGAAAAAGGAACTTTATAATCAGTAACTTTACTGAGTTACAAAACTCAGAACATTTGATAACCTTCTAATAACAGCATGTGAGCCCACACCACTGTCATCTGACCACAAAAATTTATGACCATCCAGGCAGCCCACCCACCCACCTGTCTGAGACTCTATTTAAAGTTTGGGCCTTCAACTCCTAAGCAAGATGACTCTTTAAGACCAGTCTCCATCTTCCAACTTGCTGATTTGTTGCCAATAAAGCTCTTCTTTCCCTGTCACTCTGTCTCTTGAGTTAATGACTTCATCAGGTGGCAGCAAAAGCAGACCTTTCTTGATTACAAGAGCTAACTCCTGAATTTACTGAGAGTTCAATTAAATGAGAGACTGCATGTAAATACCTGGCCCGCATGCCTGTAACCCCAGAGGTTTGGGAGGCTGAGGCAGGAGGATCATGAGTTCAAAGCCAGCCTCAGCAACTTAGTGAGGCCCTAAGCAACTCAGTAAGACCCTGTCTCTAAATAAAATATTAAAAGGGGCTGGGGATGTGGCTCAGTGGTCAAGTTCAATCCCCAGTACAAAAAAAAAAAAAACAAAGAAAGAGAGAGAGACCTGGTACCCACACGACACACACTCAGCAGCTATTACCTTCATTTGATAACAAAAACTTGTTTCTCCTGATTTCCTTGAAAACTTCATTGCTTTGGAGTGAAAATAGTATTTTTATAATAAAATATTTTCTAGATGAAATTCTCCAGTTCAACGTTTTGTTCACTAAGAAGTCTGAACTTACAGGGGAACCCAGGAAAGAAGCTGATCACAGCATCCACTTATTGATCTCTGACCAGAGGAACATACAAAATTTTTCATGAATTATTGTATTCAACTTGAATTTCTAGAAAACCCAAGTGGCATATATTATTATTCCCATTGCACAGATGAGGAAACCAATACTCAAAGAAATTTAATTATAAAGTTAAAAATTTTACTAGGGAATAATATTGGCTAAATAATTTTGTTGTACTGTGTGCATATATGAGTATGTAGCCGTGAATCCCAGTATTATGTACAACTATAATGCACCAATAAAAAAATATTTGGAAAAAGAGAAGTTGAATAGCTTGCAAAGGGCTAAAATCTAGAAATATCAGCTGTGTGAACTACAAAGACTATCTTTTTAGCTATCATGCTATATTGGTATTTATAAAAAATATAAATACATTTTGTCAAGCTACACATTTTTACTATACTAAGTCGTTTGTTTGTTTTGAAATGGGGTCTATATTGCCAAACCTGGCCTCCAACTTGTGGGTTCAAGCAATCTTCCTGACTTAGTCTCCTGAGTAGCTGGGACTACTGCACCTGTCTAGTAGTCTTTTTACTCTTTGAACAATACTATGAAGTTAGTGCAAGATTTTATCACTGTTTGACATATGAGTAAACTAAGGCTTAGCTATCTTATCTAAATGATTTGGCAAGTGGCAGAGCTGAGATTCATACCCAGGTCTGTCTGAGCTCAGGTTCTGGTACTTATAGCTCTACTTTATACATACTGTGCTCCAGTAGACTGCACAGAGCACTGGACTGGGCACTAAGTGGGAGTCCCAAAGACCTGGGTTTTACTCCTGACTGTATTCCAAGTGACCTGTATGACATTTCACTTCTCTGAGTCTTAATTTAATCCTTTGCTTGAATAAAAATTTGGGTTGGGTGATTTCTAATTGTTTTGGCTTTAAGGTTCCATAATCCCAGGTAAATTTTGAGCAATTACATTCATTGCATCACTAAAAATAAAGAAATAAGATTTCAAGCCTTCTACTTTCCTTGATCTAAAAATTCTGTTCAATGCAATTGGAATTCCTAATCCCTCTCTTCCCCTTCCTTCATATATTGAGGCCATGGGGTAGGAGAAAAGTGCACAACCCTCCATGTCCTTTTCCCATGCATTAATATTCCTTATTTACCTCCCTTCCTCCCACTTCTTCCCACTCTCATCCACCTTTTCTGACAAAAAGGAGCCTTCGGCTCTGTGTGACCCTCAGAGCGCACTGCACGGGGGACTTCCCCAGCTAGACTTGGCTCTTGTCTAGCTGATTTGATTTCTCTTGTTTCTGCTCTGCCTGGTGCTCTTTTTTCTCGGTGGGGTGTGGGTAATAGAATAGCTATGGGCTTTTGAGACCTTTTAACTATATATTTTTCCTCTTTCATTTATAAAAACACTAAACATTCAACTCCAGATGACCAAAAATCCCACCACCAAACACTACTAAGGGGCATGACTTCTGCTCCATACCATTTCTCTCTCTCTGTCTCTGTCTCTCTCTCTTGTTAATGCTTTTAAAAACAAATGGGTTTTTTATATGAATAAAGTTTTTTTAAAGTGTGTAAAAAATAAGATTTCAAAATTATGAAATAATTATAGGCTCCTAAATGACAAGTAAGTATAGTTGTTAAGATAATCTAGAATGGGACAGAAGCTTGATTCCAATTCTTCAGAAATCAGCTTTGTGGAAAGTCTGGTGCCCTGATAGATGACAAGTGGGAACAAAGGTCAGATTGAATATCTGTGATCTGAGACAAGCGTTCATTCTCCTTCTTCTTCAGTTTGATTTTTTGTTGGATAGAGATAATTCTAATACCTGTATGCTTGTCTTAAGAAGACTCCTTGCACTAGGCACGGTGGCGCACGCCTGTAATCCCAGCAACTCAGGAGGCTAAGGCTGGAGGATCGCAAGTTCAAAGTCAGCCTCAGCAACTTAGTGAGTCCCTAAACAACTTATTCAGACCTTGTCTCAAAAGAAAAAAGAAAAAAGGCTGTGAATGTGACTCAGTGGTTAAGTGCCCCTGGGTTCAATTCCTGGTACAAAAAAAAAAAAATCCTTGAAGATATCAAAATCAGAGACTAAATGTGAAACCACATTAGAAATAAGTTTACTAGAGCTGGGGTTGTAGCTCAGTGGTAGAGCACTTGCCTTGCATGTATAAGGCTTCAATCCTCAGCACCACATAAACATAAATAAACAAAATAAAGGTATTAAAAGAGAGAGGTGGGGATATAGCTCAGTTGGTAGAGTGCTTGCCTAGCATGCACAAGGCCCTGGCTTCAATCCCCAGTACCACCAAAAAAAAAAAAAAAAAAGATTTGGGCTGGTGTTGTGGCTCTGTGGCAGAACGCATGTGTGAGGTACTGGGTTCTATTTTCAGCACCACATGTAAATAAATAAAGGTCTGGGACTGGGGTTGTGGCTCAGTGGTAGAGCACTCACTTAGCATGTGTAAGGCCCTGGGTTTGCTCCTCAGCACCACATAAAGATAAATAAATAAATGTATCCATCTACAACTAAAAAATATTTTAATAAAAAGGGTCAATCAACAACTAATAAAATATTTTTTAAAAAGGTATTGAAGAGAAAAAAAAAGAAATAAGTTTACTATAAAAATGCTGTAAAAATCCAAGAGACTATCTTTGAAAAGATCTTTTTCAACCCTGAAGCCAGATATCAACTGCTGAATTTGGCATCTGGTCATTGTACCCATTAAAATACTCACACAAAGTCATGTTTTCTAATGATCACATTAGAAATAAATGAATGTAAATATTCAGAAATTGACACAAAACCAAAGGACTGAAGAGATGAGAACAAGAAGTGAAGGAAGAAAAAAAATGAAAATTGATGACTATGAGAGGGAAAAGATTCACAAGAGAGGAGAGAGGGAAAGGAGACTAAGAAGAAATGGAGCCTGGCACAGTGGCACACACCTGTGATCCCAGCTCCTTGGGAGGCTGAGGCAGGAGGATCATGAGTTCAAAGCCAGCCTCAGCAAGGCGCTAAGCAACTCAGTGAGAGCCTGTCTCTAAATAAAATACAAAAAAATAGGACTGGGGATGTGGCTCAGTGGTCCAATCCCTGGTACCAAAAAAAGAAAACAAGAAATGGATAAAAGAAGAAGGAAAGGTAATTGCTGAGTTTGTGATCTCCACTCGGAGAGGGTATGAACTACTCTTAGTTTGGGGGGGCGGGATTTGTAGTCATTACCCTCTAAATTCCCTTGAGTTGAATTTCACAAATTGAGTCCTCCAAAATCCTCAGGACAGTAGTTTGAGGAAGAGGGCATTCTTCAGCACGGTCTAGAGTTATGTTCCTGTTCAGCCACTAGGGGGTGGTACATTCCACTCAATTCAATAAGCATTTACAACCAATTACCCAATGCAGGGGGGCCTGGAGACTACCCCATGAATAAGGCACCGTTTCTTACTTTCAAATGTAATTATTAGGGGCTGGAGTTGTGGCTCAGTGGTAGAGCTCTCTCCTCGCACGTGAGAGACCCTGGGTTCCATCCTCAGTACCACATAAAAATAAATAAACAAAATATTGTGTCCATGTATAACTAAAAAACATAAAAAATAAACAAAAATGTAATTACTAATATATTTACTCAAATAATGATGCTTCAAAAAGAAATGAACTATGGATTTTCATTTGGTCTAAGTCTTTAAAGCTGGGAGGGAATTCATGGTACACAAAGATACGTGGTGGGAGGAAGGCTCCAAAGACAGAAGTACATTTGGAAGGAAAGATCCGAACCAAAGATGGAGTAAGCTCCTAACTCTATGTTGGATGTTCAACATCCACAGACTGCTTCATGGGGATTTGTCCCATACATGAGCAACAACATAATAGAAATAGGTTGTTCAATGGGACTGGGGCTGTGGCTCAGTGGTGGAGTGCTCGTCTTGCATGTGTGAGGCCCTGGGTTTGATCCTCAGCACCACATAAATAAAATAAAGGTATTGTGTCCACCTACAACTAAAAAAATATTAAGAAGAAAAGAAATAGGTTGTTCAAAAGAAAGAGAGAGAGAGAGGGAGAGAGAGAGAGTCCAATTTTAAAAGAAAAAAAATGCAGTGTGTACAATTACAAGCAAAGGTCACTTGATGAGCAGGGTGACATTGTAATCTTTCACCATGTTATCATTGTCCTACGATTAAAAGCTTAAACTGTATAATTTGGTTTTTCATCAAATCATTTTCCCTCCTGATTCTTCATTTCTACTACACTGGAACGTATAAACCACAATTTTGGTCTTTGGCAGTAATGGAAAGGGCCTCACCCCATGGGTGGGTCTAGATATTTGGATCCAACATGGACCCAGAGATTACGGAGAATTCCATGCTTGATGCTCTCTAGTAGATGAGTCAATGAGTCTATTATGCTTAAGCCCTGGAATCTGGCAGCTTTAATCTACCCTTTGGATATAATTGGCTTTAATAGTGAATCTTCAGAGTTTGTTGCAGCATTCAAATTTTATTTTTTATTCTTTTTTTAAAACAGCTTTGTTGAGCCATAACGTATGTACCATAAAATTGGCCCATTGTAAGTGCACAATTCGTGACTTGTAGTAAACATAAAGAGCTGTGCAATCATCACCACATTCCTGTCTAGAATCCCTCCCTCTCTGTTGCAACCACCACCAAAATTTCCTTTAGCCTTTGTTTGGAGACAATCTGTAATCCCGCCCCCAGCTGAGGGTTCCACTGACCTGCTTTCTGTCTGTCTAAATTTTCCTCCTCAGAGCATTTCATACAAATGGAATCACTGTAGGCAAATTTTTGAATCTGGCTTTTTTTTTTTTTAACCTAGGATGTTTTCAAGGCTCATCGATATTGTCCTCTCGGTTGTTCTTTTGATTGCTGCAAGGAGTTCCATTATATGAATATACTACATTGTTCATCAATTCACTAATTGCAGGACCTTTGGACGATTTCCAGTTTTTGATTAATGCTGATGAGGAACCGCATACAGGTCTTTGCGATGGGAAAGAAAATGCACTGGACAATTAAGGAGACGATTTCATCCTGGCTACTGTAACCAGCAGAACTGTCACTAGTGAGGAACAGCGCCAAGAAAAGGCAGAGGAGCTGGGGTGTTGGAGGCAGAAGAAAAAGAGAGTCATCAGTGAGTTCTCACTGGAACTGTGAGGAAGGACAGGAGGAAATATGCAAGAGCACGGTGGTTGCAATAGTTGGCTTGGGCTGCCATAACAAAATGCTACAGACTCCACGGCTTCAACAACAATTGATTTTCTCATAGTTCTGGAAGCTGGAAGTCTAAGTTCGAAGAGTCAGCAGGGTTGATCTCTCCATGAATTGCACGTGGCTACTTCTAACTGTGTCCTCATCTGGCCTTTCCTTGTGAAAATTTTAGCATCACTTCCTCTTTTTAAAATGACACTATCCTGTTGAGTTAGGGCCCCATCCTTAAGACATCACTGAACCATAATTAACTCCTCAAAAATCCTCTCTCTGATTATAATCACCTTCTGAGGTGAACTGGAGGTTACATAAAGAATGTCATCTGTAAATAGTCTTTTTTTTTTTTTCCCTCTGCAATGTCAACTTTTATCCTGTTGTAGAGTATATCACATTAATCCGTTTGGGGGTGTAAATGTCACCTTGCATTCCCAGGATACAGGACACCCTTGGGGTGCACTTGATCTTGGTGTACCACATTGTTTTATGTAGTTAAGATTGGTTTGAGAATATTTTATGAAGGATTTTTATACTTATATTCATGAGAAACATTGGTCTGGAGTTTTATTTTCTTGTGGTGACTTTGGCTTTGGTATCAGGGTAATGCTGCCTGCATTGAATGAGTTGGGAAATGTTCTCTATTTTCTCAAAGAACTTGGAAAGTATTCATATTAGTTATTTAAATATTTGATAGCATTCACTAGGGAAACCATATGGAGTTGGGTATTTCTTCATAGGGAACTTTTAATTACTAACTCAAATTTTTTTTTTTTAACAGGGATTGAACTCAGGGACACTCAACTACTGAGTCACATCCCCAGCCCTATTTTGTATTTTATTTAGAGACAGGGTCTCACTGAGTTGTTTAGTGCCTTGATTTTGCTGAGGCTGGCTTTGAAATCATGATTCTCCTGCCTCGGCCTCCCAAGGTGTACTAAGTAATTTTTTTTATTTGTTACAGATATGTTAAATTTCCTAGGTTTTTTTTTTTTTTTTTTTTTTTGATACCAGGGATTGAACCCAAGCATGCTTAACAACTGACCCACATCCCATGCCACCTGCCCTTTTTTTAATTTAATTTTGTGACAGGGTCTCACTAGGTTGCTTACAGCCTGGCTAAGTTGCTAAGGCTGGCTTTGAACCTGTAACCCTCCTTCCTCAACCTCCTGGGATTACAGGTGTCCACCACCACATCTGGCATGAATTTCCTATTTTCTTCTCAAGCCACTAACTTATATTTTTCTAGGAACTTGCCCATTTCATCTGTTGCCTAATTTCTGGGCATATTGTTGTTCATAATATTCACATTCTGTTTCTGTAGGGTCAGCTGTAATGTCCCCTCTTTCATTCCCAACTTTGTGTCCCTTTTATCCTCAGTCCAGCAATGCCATCAGGGTTCTCTGTGTCTCTTGTATGTACACATAGCAGCAACCAGGGGCATATGGGCAGCTGAGGACTGCTGTGGTCTTTGCTAAGTATGTCCATAAACTCTGGCCAACATGTGAAATAGGGAGGTTTCACATTCCTTAAGGAATTCCTTTTCTCCTTTACATAGTTGGAGGTCTGGTGATTTCAACTCAGAATCCAGATTGATGTGATTACAGTGACGCCTAAAGCAATAGCCAGAGGAAATATACATCTAGGCCAACTTAAGCACCATAATAAGGAGAATGTTCTTGAGGATGCCTCAACTATGTGGAGGGCAGTGCTGAGCTCCCATAGTTAAGGATGTAACTCTTGGGACTGAATGCTGGGCCCCAGGATAAAGTTTCGGCCTCATTCCATCTCCCTTCCTTCCTCCCTCCCTCTCTTTCCGTCTTTCCTCTTTCCCTCCTTCCTTCCTCCCATCCTTACTTGCTGAGAGCCATAACCAAGTAGGAATGACGCATGGCAATTTCTTTGTCAGCCTACCCAATGTTGCTTAGAGGGAGGTCTCGCCATTGTGGAAATAGGCTTGCCTTGGACCCAGGTCATTTGCAGTGACATTGCATGAATGTTTGAGAAAGGTGACCCTGCTCAAGGACCAGGGTGGATCCGGGTTTAGGGAGGATCCTGCTGGATTAGGGTGGGTTCAGGTTTAGGGTGTATCCTGCTGGGAATAGGGAGTATCCTGCTGCCTCAGGTGCCCGCCAAATCCTTGAGTTCCCGTTGAGCTCTCCCGGGATTCAGAGAGTATTTGGGATGCAGAGCCCGGTGGAGGTAAAGAATTTTCCCCAGAACGTGAAGAGTGCTGGTGACAGTTCGGGAATAAAGAATTGCTGTTTGAATCGACAAGGCTGTGAGTGGCTCGTGATTTTGTGCCCAGCCAGACTGCGGCACTTCCTTCCTTCCTTGGAACAGGAAGACTCAGCTCTCAGCCGGGCACAGTGGCCCACGAGTATAATCCCAACAGCTCGGGAGGCTGAGGCAGGAGGATCACAAGTTCAAAGCCAGCCTCAGCAAAGGTGAGGTGCTAAGCAACTCAGTGAGACCCTGTCTCTAAATAAAATACAAAATAGGGCAGGGAATGTGGCTCCATGACTGAGTGCCCCTGAGTTCAATCCTGATAAGAAACAAAACAAAACAAAAAACAACCTCAGTGAAGGGGCAGGGAGCCTTTCCCGGCATGATCCAGTAAACCGGGCTGCAGAGAATCCAAGGGTCCAGGGCTGTGAGCCAGCAAAAGAAAGGCCATGGGTGTCTACTCGGCACACAAAGTTCTATCCTTGCTGATGCGGGGAAGGAACTCTTTATCCCGTTCCTGTGGGGAAATTTCTCTTCCCACGCATTTCGAACACCTCTGTGCTCAAGGTCATTTCTTGCAATCCCCACAGATCCGAGCAGTGCAGACCAAGTGCAGGTCTTGGCCCCTGAATCAACATTGCTTTTCTGTAGAGGTCACAGGTACAACTCAACCCTCTGGTGTTTGCTCTTAGGGAGTTCAGCTTGACTGTCAGGGAGTCTAATACTTAGGGGAAGAGAACCAATTAAAATAAGGTGAAAATACATCATCTGGCTCTGACCGGTGTCCATCCCCTAAAGGGGAAAATATCTGAGATAGAGCCAGAGAAACCATTAGGAGACACATTGTTTTTATTTGCCAGATAATGGGACATAGGGAAGCGACTGTGACTTCTTTATGTCTCTCATAGCTCCAGGCTCAACCACTGGCCATCCACAAATAATTTTTAATAATAATGATGATGCTATATCTGAGAGCAATAAATACTCTAACAGTACCCATTAAAAGTAGCCTGTAAACCATTTCTTGAAATTGCTTTCTAGCCAGTTTCAAACACAGCTCTATTAAACCATTAGATAAACTACAAGAGACTATATCATAAAATAAGAATGGAGATTAGGTTGAAGAAGGTTAGAGGCTAAAGTTTTAGTATCTAAATTTTCTTAAGGAAGCAAGTGATAAAATTTTACTTAGCATAGTCCATAAGTTATATAAAATATTCTCAGGTTTGGAATCACTTTTTGTCTAATAGAGATTCTTTATCTCAAGGAAGAGATGAGATAATATGAAATATTTTAAGAAGAGCAATGGAAGGATTGAAAATAATCAAAAAGAGTTTAAACTTCACCTACAAAAAATGTAAGCTATTTCACAATTTTATAGTTTCAGAGACAAGTGAGTGGGTTTGTCATATCTGAATGCAAAATGAAGTCAGGGATGCTGGTATTTGGAAATTTTTAATTTTTATATATTGTTCATAATTTTTTAGAAGATATAACTTGAGTTGGAAGACTATTTCTTAAAAAAAATTTTTTTTAGATTGTCTTCAATTATTTTCTCTAAAAGCTGTGTGTGTGTGTGTGTGTGTATGTGTTGCTAAGGATTGAGATCAGGGCCTTAGGCATGTACTCTATCACTGAGCTACATTTTCTACCCTAATCTGAAAGGTTTTCATATACTGAAAGAATCTACAAAATTCTAGCTGGGTGTGGTGGCACACATCTATAATCCCAGCTATTCCAGAGGCTAAGGTAGGAGTATCACAAATTTAGTACCAGTCTGGACAAGTTAGCGAGATCCTCTGCAACTTAGGGAGACCTTGTCTCAAAGCAAAACACTAAAAAGGGCTGGGGATATGGCTCAGTGGTTAGACAGCCCTGGTTTCAATCCCCAGTACCACAATATTAACAATAAATAATAAACCAGGCATGGTGGCCACGCCTGTAATCCAAGCGGCCAGGAGGCTGAGAAGATGATTTCTAGTTCAAAGCCAGCCTCAGCAACAGCAAGGCGTTAATCAACTGAGTGAGATCCTGTCTCTAAATAAAATACAAAATAAGGCTGGGGATATATGTGGCTCAGTGGTTCAATCCTTGGTACCCTAAATAAACAAACAAACAAATAAATAAGATAAAGACATCAATCAAATTATTAATGCAGTTGTCAGTGGTCATAGTTAAGGGCTTGCTTGCCAAATTGAAATTTGATGAATTTCCTTTAAAAATACTTAGATTTTTATAAATTGTGTTTTACTGCATAGTTCCCGTAGTATTTCCAATACCATAAAACAGCCTTAATGTATATGAAAGCTCAGTGGCTTTTTTGTAGAATTATTTTGGCCCAACTTGTCAAAATATGCAGTCTTAAGCGCTATTTTAATTCCAAGGCTTTCAAATATCTGTATAAATCATGTAAGATTAATTTTCATCTTAACAGGAAGTCTTATATTTTAGTCCTTAGAATTAATTAACTTGAACTCACATGATCCTGTAGAATTTGAAATCTGAAAAAGCATAGGACACCAGTCCTAAGGTTAGAAATTTAATTACAAAATATCTGGCACCTAGAAGGCACTTAGCAAATACCTGCTGTAGGAGTAAATGGGGTGGAGGTGTGCCTCCTCTGTAATCAAAGGGAGCTAGAATGCTATATTGCTGTCAGTTAATGTTGTACTAGAAACTACTCAAGTATAATAAGGGTTTTTGTTTGTTTGTCTGTTTTTGGTACCACGGATTGAACATGGAGGCCCTTAACAACTGACCCACTTCTTCCTTCCTTCCTTCCTTCCTTCCTTCCTTCCTTCCTTCCTTCCTTCCTTCCTTCCTTCTTTCTTTCTTTTTTGAGACAGGGTTTTACCAGGTTACTTAGGCCCTCCCTAAATGCTCAAATTGGCCTTGAACTTGCAATTCTCCTGCCTCAGCCTCCCGAGCTGCTGGGATTACAGGCATATGCCACCAAGTTGGTTTAGAATATTCAGATTTGAAGGGGAAGTACTAGGGAGTGAAACTGCCCAACATATGAATATGTAACAATGAAGCCCACTTGGTGTATGCTTAATGCCAATAAAAACATTAAAAACTTAAGATTATAAAAAGAATATCCAGTTTTGAATTTCGCCATCAGCCACAAGTGACATCAACTTCCAAAGATTGTGTAAAATAAGGACAAAATTCCCTCAAAACCATTCATACATTCTATGACAGGTTCATGGGACTTTTGCTCTAAAGTGAGTTTAGCTGCTCTCAAGACAGTCAGCCAGTAGGAGTTACTGACTTTTCCCACTCTCTGGTTTAAAGACAGGAAAGATGAGAAATTAAGAATTTCTATCAAACACAGTCTCCCCTCCAAAAGCTCAGACTTCCTAGAAGAAAGGTAATTAATAGTCAAAGAGTCCAATCAACCATGGGCTCCAAAATCAAGAAGAATCAACACCAGGATTTCCAACTGAAGAAACTGATGTTCTTTTTTTTTTTTTTTTTTTTTTTTTTGGTACCAGGGATTGAACTCAAGGGCACTGGACCACTGAGCCACATCCCCAGCCCTATTTTGTAGTTTATTTAGAGACAGGGTCTCACTGAGTTGCTTAGTGCCTTGCAGTGGCTGAGGCTGGCTTTGAACTCATGATCCTCCTGCCTCAGCCTCCCAAGCAGCTGGGATTGCAGGCATGCGCCATGGCGCCCTGCAGAAACTGATGTTCTATATAGAACTGTCACGCTGTGTCTTGCTAGCTGGGAGACACTCATTTGTCAACAAACATCACCCAATACTCTGAAACTGAAGGCTACCATTCCACCAACCTCCGCCAAGACATTGCATTTGCCAACATGTAACAAGGTCAGGGTCTGATTGTGAATTCAGTATTGCTGAACTTAGATTTATCCACACTCGGTAGAGGGTGTCTAAGGGAGGCAGGCCAAATCAATGCACAGTAAAGCCAACCACATACAAAGCCTGAGATGCATTTCCATTAAAGGTAATAAGTCTGGACACTATTTGTAAACCACATTCCTAATCATGCTCACTGGGCTCTCTGAGCCAATGGCAGCCAGAAAAAAAAAAGGCTGCTTAACCTTATTCTGACCAAACAACTAGGTTCCTGCTAGTCACTGCTAACATAGGCCAGCTGGCTTGACTGATCCTCACCTACACCAGAGGTGGACCTCACTGCCCCCCAGCCCCTCCTTGCCAGCACTTTCTATAACCACTAAGTGACAGCTACCCTCACGATGTATACCCCATGGCTATCCCAGTGTTCCCCGGGAGGTGAGCACCTTTCAGGCAGACCCCTGCCTACAATAGCACGTGCTGGAAAAGGGTCCAGCACCCATGTGACAGAGCTCCTGGGGGAACTGGCTGAGAGGGCAGGAAGCACAGAGCCTTCTGTTACTCCATTGCCCTCTGCTGAAAGTTTCCCTCCACGGGGCAGGATCTTGGGCTGGTTCTGCCATCAGAATGAGAGCAGGGAGATTAGTTTAGTTTTTGTTTGAAGCCCAAAAGGCAGCAGAAATTGATTTGGGCAGAGAGCAGACCCACCTCCCTTCCATTTTCTCAGTGTGAGAAACATGACGTCCACCCCCCTCTTTTTTGTACCAGAGATTGAACCCAGGGACGCTTAACTACTAAGCACATCCCCAGCCCTTTTTAATATTTTATTTAGAGATAGGGTCTCACTGAGTTGCTGAGGGCCTCGCTAAATTGCCAAGGCTGGTTTTGAACTCATCATCTTTTTTGGGCTTACTGACCTGGGCTACCAAGCCCCACAGGCCTCCCCTTTAATGGATGGGATAGGACAGGTGGCTAAGAGGAAGTCTGAAAGGGGTAAAAGAGTATGATCTAAAAAGTCAGAATTCACTACGCACGACAACGTGGATGAGCCCGAAACGCACCTTATAACCAGTGAAAAAAGTCAAATGGAAAAGACTATCTACTAGAGGACTCCGTTTGTAACCCGTGGTGTCTGGGACCGGAGATGGGAAGGAGGATCCAGTACAAACTGGAGTGGTGGAATGTGCTAATCTCCATTGTGGTGCTGTTGGCACAACTCAGTGCATTTACCAAAAAATCAGGGAAGTGCATGTGTACATGGGGGAGTTTTTTGTCTTTGTTGTTGTTGTTGTTGAGAAAAAGAAAAAGGAAAGTTTATTGCTTTGATAGCAAAGGAGAAACACAGGGGACTCCTGTCCCAAAGGCTGTGATTCTGCCCTGGGGGCTTTTAAACAGGTGATTCAAAGGCTACATTCCATGTGTTCTCTGTTGGAGCAGTAATTAATTCACTTGTTAATTTGGGAGACAGTCATTTCTGAGCTCTGCTGGTACCACCCCCAAAGTTCAGATTACTTTATCCCTGGGTGGGTACTCAAGGATAGATAGAACTGCCTAAAAGGGGGAACAAAGGTAATCTTGCTTCTCCTGAGATTAAGGAGGGGGAGAGATTAGGGGGGAACTGGGAGAGAGGAAGAGAGATACATGTCCATTTTAAAAATAAGTTTCAGTGGCAGAGCAGCAAGGGCTATATTCAAAGTATAAAGTGGACACTGTTACATTTCCCTACTGTCAATTTCTACATTCCATTACTACGGAAAAATGGGCAATGACATCTCCAAACAGTTTCAGTTGCTGAAAAGGGGCAAATTGGGGGAAGCAACCCAAAGTCCTTGTTCTCTATCAGGTGGGATGCGGATAGTTAAGGGCATTCAGCATCAGAGCAGTCCAGAGGTCCACAGTGGCAGATGTCAGAAGGCATACATAGGGCAGGGATCATTCAAATGGCCAAATTTGTTGAGACTTTCCTGAATCCAGTTTCCTTTTAATTTGGGAGGCAGTCATTCCAGAGATCATCTGGTACCATCCCCAAAGTCCTGATTACTTTGTTCCTATGGTGGGTGGGTACTCAAGGACAGATAAATCGGCCTAAAACGGGGAACAAAGGTAATCTTGCTTCTCCCGAGATTAAGGAGGGGGAGAGATTGGACCACAATGGAGCAACATTGACAGTCTCCTAACTGTTTTGCGGTTAGCTCTCAAAAAGTTCACCAGCACCTTGAATCCTCAGCATGGAAGTAGGTGGGGTTCCTTGGAGAGCCAGGCCTGCCCAAGAAAGCTGGAGTGGGGGCAGCTCTTGGGTCTCATCTGGGGTGCCAAATTTGTTTCAGAAAGCTTGGTCCTTGTCCTTGATGCCAATCCAAAAACAAGGACACAGTTTTGAGAAAAAAAAAAAGGTTTATGGCTTTTGCTAGCAAAGGAGAAATATCGGGGACTCCTGTCCCAGAGGCTGTGATTCTCAACATGGGTAAATTTTAAGTAGGTAAATTAAAACTCAATAAAGCCGTTCAGAAAAGCAAGTCAAGAAAAATGAAATCAATGGACAAAATTCCTCATCCAGAAGAATATAGACTAAAAGACAACTCCAAGTAAAGTACAAAGACAAAATAAAAGATTAATTGGAAAACAGTAGCATGAATATTAAAAATTTAGGAGCTATTAAACAGTTTATAAAGACAGCCTTCTGAATGTGCAATCAAGAAAGAAAAGAAAGCAATTTCTAAAGGAGATATAAAAAGTATGTGGAATATTGTAATTAAAAAGAAAATACAGGAGCTGGGATTGTGGCTCAGTAGCAAAGTGCTTGCATGTGTGAGGCACTGGGTTTGATTCTCAGCACTGCAAATAAGTAAATGAACAAAATAAAGGTCCATCAACATCTAAAAAATGTTTTAAAAAATAAAATAAAATAAAATGAATAAAAATAAAAGACAGCTGGGCACAGTGGCACACACCTATAATCCCAGTGGTTTGGGAGGCAAAGCAGGAGGATCCCAAGTTCAAAGCCAGCCTCAGCAACTTAGTGAGGCTCTAAGCAACTTAGTGAGACCCGGTCTCCAAAAAATAAAATGTTAAAAAAAGGCTGGGGATGTGGCTCAATAGTTAAGTGTCCCTGGATTCCATTCCTGATGCCATAAAAAAAATTAAATTGAAAGGTTATAATTCAAAATACCCTTGTATTATTATTATGCATTTTAACTTTGGAGAAACAAATCATAACCATGACATAATGAAGAAGCATGAGAGATGAAAACAAGTATAAAACAAGAGAAAACAAGTCAACTCATGAAGAAGACCAATTCTTTTACCAAAACATGGCAAAGATTGTCTCACATAGGTATCAATATGATCATCCTAAATGGACCTTAGTAGATCAAACTCAATGAATAATAGAAGAATGGAGAATTTGATCAAGTAGAAAATGGACTAGCCATGTGTTTCAAGGGCCAGGAACAAAGTTTAGTGGCTCTCCAATAAGAAAAGCAAAATTACTATATGACTTAACATTCCCTTCCTAGTTTAATGTACTTAAATAATTATAAAGAGTTGTCCAAACAAAAACGTGTACACAAATGTTCATAGCGGCACTATTCACAATAGCCAAAAGGTGAAAACAACCCTAAATGTCTATCAACTGATGAATTAGCAAAGGTGGTATATCCATACAATGGAATATTATTGGACCCTAAACAGGAATGAAGTACAGGTACAAACCACGACGTAGATGAACTTTGAAAACATGCTAAGTGAAAAAGTCAGAAACAAAAACTACATATCATATTATTTCATTTCTATGAAATATCCACAGTAAAAGTACATCCACTAAGACAGAAAGCAGATGAGTGGTTGCCAGGGATTGGGAAGAGGATGAAGAGGGAAGTGACAGTTTAATGGGCAGGGAGTTTCCTTTAGGGGGTAATCAAAATGGCCTGAAGTGATGGGCTGGGATTGTGGCTCAGTGGTAGAGCGTTTGCCTAGCATACGTGAGATGTTGGGTTCAATCCCCAGCACCACATAAAAACAAATAAAATAAAGGTATTGTGTCCATCTATAACTAAAAATATATATTTTTAAAAAATGTCCTGAAGTGAGATAGTGGTGGTGGTTAAACAACACCAATTATGTGCATTTTACCACAATTTAAAAATGGGAAAACAAAACAAAATAAGTGAGGCAGGTCCAGAAACTATATTGGCTGAAAGCTATCAGAGGACTCAGCAGAAGCCAGCCCACTCTTGAAGGGTATCTCTATGGGCCATATATGTTGAGGATACTTTTCTGTAGTATTTAGGAATGAACCCAAGGATGCTTTACCACCAAGCTACATCCCCCCCAGCCCAGCCCCTTTTTTTGAGTCAGGGTCTCACTAAGGAGCTAAGGCCAGCCATGAACTTGGGATCCTCCTGTCTCAGCCTCCTGAGTCATTGGGATTACAGATATGTGCCACCAGGAGACAATAACACTTTAATACAGGAGAGGTGATGTGACAACCTTTTTCTGATTTGCTCTTATCGCATAAACCTTTCCCTGTGGATGTAGGTGGGTCCTTCCTGGCACTGCCTCAGGAAGGAATTATTCAGGAGAGTACAATTCTTGTTTTTTGAACTTCAAAAGGAAAATTCTCTTGGCACAAATACAGAAGACTTTTGAAGACTACAGTCAGATTCACACTCCCGGCTCTCAGGATTACTTGCCAGATCACAGCCTAAGCAGGGGCCTGCTGTGGTTTGTACCCTCTGAAACTGTTGAAATTTGACCACCATTGTGGTGATTTGTGAGAGGGGACTTCAAGAAGGGATACTCGTGGATTAGCAGATTCACGGTTTATGGTTATGAATGCTAGCTCTCTCTGGCTGGTTTGCTCTCTATGGCCATGTGATATACCCTGCACATGTCACTACGAAGCAAGGAGGCTCTCACCAGATGCCAACATCATGCTATCGGACCTCTCAGCCTCACAACCAGGCTAAACAGACCTCTATTTGGATAAAGCACTTAGCCTAGAATATTCAGTGATAGCAATAAAAAATGGGCTAAGATTGGGGTGGGGAGCCCTGTGCCGGTGTGGAAAGGGAGGTAAGAAAGAGTGGGTGGTAATGACAGACACGCAGAGATGTTTGGGGACCCTAGAGTGAAAGGGTCCTGTCCCTTGCTTCCTGTGTGGAGACCTCTGAGGTCCTAGGTTGTTAACGTCTCTGTGCATGGTCAACCTAAATAGGAAAAACAAAGAAATTTGCAAAGAACACTGAGGTTTACCTGGAACTAGCATTGCAACAGGAATAGCAGAGTGTGGGGGAAACACACGTACTAGTAGACCATGGGTATATTCAGGGAGTCTGAGGCAATGGGAAGTTTTTAAAGACCAAGATGTGGGAGGATTACATCGAATTTTTTTTTATTATTAGTTTTTAATTATCAATAGACCTGTATTTTATTTATTTATATGTGGTGCTAAGAATTAAACCCAGGGCCTCACACATGCTAGGCAAGCGCTCTACCACTAAGCCACAACCCCAGCCCCTCTTCAGATATTTTGAAACAATAACCTTTGGTCACAATGATTAATAAATAATAATAACAGTGGTGTTCATCTGGGGTTGAACAGAGAGTTGCTGGGAAAACGTTCTGGTTGTACTTTGCGGGGCTGGGGGTGTAGCTCAGAGGTAGAGCGTTTAACTAGCATATATAGGCCCTGGGTTTAATCTCAAGCACTGCCAAAAAAGGCGGGGAAAAGAAGAACCTTTTGTGTAAGGTTGCACACACTTGCCTCTGCAAGTGTATGTTTCTGTCAGTCTTTTGTGATCATTATTATCAGGTAATCATGCTTAAAATCCTTCTCCAAGCCAGGTGTGGTGGGGCCCACCTATGTTCCCAGTAGCTAAGAGGCTGAGACAGGAAAATTTCAAATTCAAAGCTGGCCTCAGCAACGGTGAGGTGCAAAGCAACTCAGTGAGACCCTGTCTCTAAATTAAACACAAAATAAAGCTGGGGAGGTGGCTCAGTGGTAGAGTAGCCCTGAGTTCAATCCTTGGTACTAAATCAACAACAACAACAACAAAAAAAAAAACCTCTTCTTCATAACCTCTTAGCTGGTTTTTGTGTGTGTGTGTGTGTTTGTGTGTGTGCGCTGGGGATTGAACCCAGGGCCTTGTACATGCAAAGTACACACTCTGCCAACTGAGCTATATTCCCAGCCCCTGGCTATCTTTCTTTCTTTCCTTTTCTTTCTGTAGGGCTGACAGTTTCTTTCACATCATTCCGCTGGCCTGGCACAGTAGGTGAACAGAGAACTGAGAGGACCTCATGTTGTTCCCCAGTGGGGCCTGAGAGGTAGCCTATAGGAGATGTTCCCTGGGTCCATGAGAAGGAGGAGGTTTTAGCTGAAATAGAACCAGGCCTCAAGATGCCCTGTAGTCAGGGACAGCAAAGCAGGAACCTGCTTGAATCCATGACCTGGGACAAAATGGATCCAGCTATATCTAGGCAGGAACTAGCTTGGACAGAAATTAGCCCAGAGTCAAACCCCCTCCCTTCCATTTATGCCCCAAACCGCTCTGAAGACAATGGTCCAAAGCAAGGATGAGGTTGGATTAAATTTAGGCAACCCAGGCAGAGATCACCCAGAAGTGAGGGAGGTTGGGTCTCCTTGCCCTGATGGAGTTTTCTCAAAAGAAAAAGTCAATTGACTCATAGAAAAGCAAAGTTGTATTTCTGCTGGGATTCGTCGTTCAGATGTGGTACCTGCCATAAAGGCAGCAAAGTGTGTTCACACTGTGGCTCTGAGGCTAACTGCTCTGAGGCTACCATGCAGTAAGGAAGACCAGACCACACA
This sequence comes from Marmota monax, assembly GCF_021218885.2. Lineage (NCBI taxonomy): Eukaryota > Metazoa > Chordata > Mammalia > Rodentia > Sciuridae > Marmota > Marmota monax. The sequence continues at coordinate 6,432,540 of NW_026695228.1, forward strand.
GAGAGGCCGCAGGTAAATATTTCTGCTAGAAGCTCCAACTGAGGTCCCATTCAACAGCCAGTGTCAACTACCAGGCCTGGAAATGAAGGGTCCTCTAGACACTTACAGCTCCAGCTGGGGAGTTACCCCGGCTTTGCAGTCCAGTTGAGGATCCAGGTATTGGAAAGTTAATACAAGCTGTCCCCAGTGCATCCCTTCTGAATTACTGCCACAAATTTTATGAGTTTGGGGGCAGTTTATTTTATAGCAACAGTATTAGAACAGTGTTCCTCTCCATTTGGGGTGGGGACAAAGTCCTATTCATGGGCATGAGAGGACAGTGGCAACTCCTGGGGAGGCTGAGGCAGGAGGATCACAAGTTCTAAACCAGCCTAGGCATCTTAGTGAGACCTCATCTCAAAAATAAAAAAGGGTTGGGGATGTAGCTCGGTGGTAGAGAACCCTGGGTTCTCTAGAATCCTAGTTCCACATTAAAAAAAGAAAAAGGAAAAAAAAGTCCTATTTATCCTTAAACAGCAAAGCATCATCCCTCTCTGAAGCCTACCCTCAGCTTCAGGGTCAGAATAAATCCTCTTGTCTGACTCGTGAAATATATTATTGAATTGTGCTCTCTCTCTCCTCTCTCCAAGGCTAGCACCTGCTGTACTTTGCAGCTAGCAAGAAACACTGCATACAGTAAGAGCTCAAAATTATTTGCTAAAGACAGGCAGAGCGACACACACCTGTAATTCCAGCTGCTTGGGAGGCTGAGGCAGAAGGATCCCAAGTTCAAAGCCAGCCTCAGCAATTTAAACCTGTCTCAAAATAAAAAGTAAAAATGGGCTGTGGATATGGTTTAGTGGGTTTAATCTCCAGTACAAAGGAAAGAAAGGAAGGAAGGAAGGAAGGAATAAGTAAGTAAATAAATAAATTATTTGCTAGGGGCTGGAGTGTGTAGTTTGGTGGTAGAGAATGTGCCTAATATACATAAGGTCCTGGGTTCAATCCCCAGAACTGAAGAAGAAAGAAAAGAAAAAGTTATTTGCTGGAAGAATCTTATCTCAATTGTATTTGAAATAGCAATTCACTGAAACCTTTATAAATTTACAGGGAAGGGAATTTTAGAGGCCAAATGAGGTCTAACTCCAAATGAACACTCTGCTTTGAAAAGTTCCAGAAGAACTCAATCATGTCTTCCTTTTAAAATTACTTGGCAGTGTGTGGTAACCTACAGTATTTAATTTTGCTTAACCCACATTTTATTGGTTGGACATTTTCTAAGTAGGAGAGAATGTGCCTGTTCTGATGTCACAGTGGGCAGGGCCCGGGTGAGTGGAAATGAGGAGCAGGGATTGGTTCTCTGAGGGTGGGGGGGATCCCTTCTCATGTGATACTGGCTTTCTGCCAGGAAGACTTCTAAGTGGCTCCTCACAGCTGCAAGAAAAACCTTTGTGAGCCAGATTACACTCATGTCAATTATGAAAGTCAGTTTCAAAAGCAGCTATTACGGCTATTTGTATAAGAGCAAACTAATAATTGAGTTTATGCTAACAGATCGGTTTGCAAAAAGATAGCAAAGACTGTTGGGAAAGAGCCTGGTGTGGAAAAGGTGAAAATCTGTGTACACAGTGAAAGTCACCAAGAAATACAGAGGAGATCAATAATAGAATAACCGGAAGCTTGGCTTTCCACCCAGAACGTTCCAAACTGACAGCATTTCACCTGTAGTCAGAACTGACAAGAGCTTTTAAAGGAGACATCCAAACTTGAAAACAATGCCAGCCCCTCTGCTTTCCCACAAAAGCTGCCTGGAACCGAACCATATACAAGAGGTCGCTAAAAAAGTGAAGCTGAGCTTCTTCCCCTTCTCACCTGCTGAGGCGAACTCAACACAAAAATTGTAGGAAGGAATTTGTCTGGGTGTGTACTAGGTGTAAGCAGATAAGCCAAAGAATAAGTGTGCGATTGCTCAACATTTTACAAAACCAGAATCTCAGCTCTGATATTTGTTCTGAACCCAGTCTTCTGTGAGTTCTTATTTCTAACTTGTAGTGCAGAATATTTTGGCACTGCAAAACATATGTCCTCCATACAGGGCATATAGGGATGTAGCTCAGTGGTAGAGTACTTGCTTACCATGTGGAAGACCCTGGGTTCAACCCCTAGTACTGAAAAAGAAAAAAAAAAGTCACCTCCCTATATAAAAATACTGCTTGTTAGGGCTGGGGATGTGGCTCAAGAGGTAGCGCGCTCGCCTGGCATGCGTGCGGCCCAGGTTCGATCCTCAGCACCACATACAAATAAAAATACTGCTTGCTTTAAAACGATTGACATCAGCATCAAAGTGTTCCCAATTTGTTCTTTTTGTTTATTCCTCACCACCAGTGGCTTTAGTTCTCCCATCTTTTTTTAAATATTTATTTTTTAGTTGCAGTTGGACACAATACCTTTATTTATTTATTCATTTTTATGTGGTGCTGAGGATCAAACCCAGGGCCTCGCAAATGCTAGGCAAGTGCTCTACTGCTGAGCCACAACTCCAGCCCTAGTTCTCCATCTTTAGATCCCAAATCCTCTGCCTTTTTTTTTTTTGGTACCCAGGGGTGCTCAACCACTGAGCCACATCTTCAGCCCTTTTTTATATTTCATTTAGAGACAGGGTCTTGCTAAGTTGTGTAGCACCTTGCTTTTGCTGAGGCTGGCTTTGAACTTGCAATCCTCCTGCCTCACCTGCCTCAGCTGCTGGGATTACAGGTGTGTGCCACCATGCCCACCTTTTTTTTTTTTGTCCTTGGGGCCAGTCACCTACACTCTCAATGATTGAACCCACGGATACTTAATCACTGAGCCACATCCCCAGCCCATTTTTTAAAAAATATTTATTTATTTATTTATTTATTTTAGTTTTCAGCTGACACAACATCTTTGTGTGTATGCGGTGCTGAGGATTGAACCCGGGCCGCACGCATGCCAGGCGAGCGCGCTACCGCTTAAGCCACATCCCCAGCCCCCATTTTTTAATTTTTAATTTTGAGACACTCAATTGCTGAGACTGGCTTTGAACTTGTGATCTCTGTACTTTAAATAAAATCTACTTGCACTAATATAGTAAATGTCCCAGGCATCTGCAATTTAAAGACTCTTTTTATGAAATAAGTTGTTCTTTTTCCTGTTTTAAAAATGTTTCTGTCTCATGAGGCGGGTGAGAAGGTGATGAGGATGGGGGAGGGGGTTGGGGGGCTGTGGGAGGGAAGCAAGAGGCTTCTAAATTGAGAGTGTAGGTGACTGGCCCCAAGGACAAACCAACATCCACCCATCCATCCAGAGACTATGCCACACACCAACCAAGAGGAAGAGTATCCACCACTGTCACCATGATTTCCTGCGATTCTCATAAGACTTGAATGGGATATCTACTATTTCCATTTACCAGTGAAGACACTGAGGTTCACAGAGTTAAATTAAGACAATATGCAGCTTCTACTCAGTGGAACAGGAACTTGAATGCAAGCCATCTGACCCTGATCTGTTCTGCCAACCCCCACACCCTCCGTGCTGGCCAGTTCCTATAACTTCCTTTCTCTTCTTAACCCTGATATCGCCCTCTCGTCTCTGTGAGACTTTGGAGATCCAGAACACATTCTCCTTGTATATTGTCTTCTCTCCCAGAAACTGTCATTGTGTCCCTAAACCCCTGTTCCACCACCTTTGGGACTGGAAGTATTTACTCTAGAGTGGCCACCACCTCCTACCCCTTAGCCCCAGCATGGGGTAAAAGGAACCATGGAGCCCCTGAGAAGAAGGGACAAACCTGGGAGAGGCCCAGGAGTGGGGAGCACATGACAGAGACACACAAGCCCAGCTCTGGGTCCGAGGAAACTTGGTAACCCTGACACTAACTGTCTGGGTGGCCTTCGCCAAACCACTTTGTCTCACTGAGTCTGTTTTCCAATTGTGAAATGAAGGGTTGAATGTGGACTAGGGTGACCATCAGTTCAGAATTTTCCTAAATATTCAATGACAATGCTTTGCTCAAAAGATAAAAATCAAAGAACCGCTCAGAAGAACCAGACCCTTGAATGTGAACGATCTCCACCAAGCATTTAACAGTACCTACCAATAAACAGCTTTTTTCTTATAAAAATCTCTAATCTGAAATATGTTTTTATCTGGTACTAACTTTCCCATAGAACTTCAGTTATCTTTTCAATGTCAGCAGCTGGTGTTTGCATGATGTCTATTGCCATTAGGATTTAGGGACTCTGAGCCAGGCTTGGTGGCACACGCCTATATTTCCAGTGGCTGGGGAGGCTGAGGCAGGAGGATAGCCAATTTCAAAGTCAGCTTCAGCAATTTAGTGAGGCCCTAAACAACTTAGTGAGATCCTGTCTCAAAATAAAAAATAAAAAGGGTTGAGGATGTAGCTCAAGTGGTAGAGCACCTCTGGGTTTAACCCTCAATGTGCAAGCGCGCGCACACACACACATACATACCACAAAGGAACTAGAAATCCTCTCAAACTGATCTAGACAAAAATTCCCAGTGCAGCTATAGAAAACTGCCTGAGAGCACAGAGCCCAAAGGGGAGAGAGTGAGAGCTGGGAATGCAGATTTCTTTTATTGACCTGAATTTCGTTCTAGTGTGACTAACAGCCTGATGTTGCGTACAGTCCTTGCCTTCAGAACAGGACATGCAGATGCATTATGGACGGCCAGACAGATAAGGCAACCACATTTGTCAATTCTCAAACCCTTCATCTCCTGCTTTTATTTCTTAACATGCTAAATGTAAATATTTGAAATGTGTAAATATTTGAAATTTTAAGACAAAGGTCATCTATTCTATTCTTACAAGCTGTTTGAGAAGCATGCAAGATTTTTTTTTTACCTTGAATATATTGCCAGAGCACCCAATCCTGATATTAGTCATGTGTCTTGGATAACCCAATTCATAGCAGCTTACGTACTAAAAATATTTATGTATTCCATGGTCCTTGACGAGCACAAGAGCCATCTTTCAAAAACATCACAGTGCATGTCATAAAAATAGAGCTGTAGCCCTTCGAAATTGACTCAAATACAAGAGCAGAATCACAGAACTGTTGTATTCCCTCTGCAGGATGGTAGGGGTGATCCTAATCTACTTCTCAGAGAAGAAGCTGCTGCCGGCTATTTTTAGCCCCAGGAACAAGTGACCACTTCCCATTAGTCCTGAGGTGGGATAAGCATGAGATGAGGAAGCAAGGAAGAGGTTTAGAACCACGTTGAAGAACAAGAAGGCCTCTTGGGTGGAAGTTCAGAGTTCAGGCTCTCAGCTCCACAGCTCAGGAACCTTGGGCTTCAACAAGAGGGAGAGTGACAGGGCCTAGGGTAATAGAGATGAGGACTGATCTTTTCTGTCAGAGAAAGGGGGACTCAGAACTAATGTTGCTGAAAGCTCGGTCCTTGTCCCCGACTCCAATCCAATAACAAGGACATGGTTTTGAGAAAAAGGAAGGAGAAAAAAAAAAAAGAAAAAGGAAGGAGACAGTAGGTATATTGCTTTGCTAGCAAAGGAGAAACACAGAGGACTCCTGTCCTGAAGGCTGTGATTCTGCTCATCAGCAGGAACAGGGGGGTTTTTACAGAGGGTTTTTACCAGTTTCATCCACCTGGTGTTGGAGTCTGAAGAACCTTACGGGTTAAATGTGCCTAACCTAACAAGGATAACCACATTGAAGGTCAGGCAAGATTGGTGGTCTTTATCTGCTGGTGACAACAAAGGCGGCGGTTTAGTATTTAAGCCTGCAGTTAAATAGTGACCTTCTATGCAGCTGGAGTCCCTCAGGGCAACTCTGAAATCTGCAAAGGTAAGGAAAGGGGAGCAGGACCCAGAGGCCCATCAGCCTGCCAGCTGCAAGCTGGTGTGCCCGCTGCGTGAGCCAGGGCTGGTAAGCCAGTGTTACTGATTACTTTCCTTATTGACTTGAAGCAAGTCAATGTTTTTTTTCCTCTGAAACATCTTTTTCCTCTGAAATGTCAATGATTGCATTTCATTGTATTCAGTAACATATAAAGAATAAGCCTCCATATCAAAATCATCACAGTTTTCAAAAGAAATATTGCACATAATACATTCAGAATCACTGATTGCTTTCTCTTTATTTTTTTTTCCTATGAATTTGGAGGTATTTGAGTCTTTCGTATTTTTTTTTTACACAGATATGGGCTACCTGAAAAGCATTTCATTATCTTTATCATCATCGTTCATGTCGCTTCCGATTTTCATTTCTCCAAACATGATGTGCTTCATCTCCCACGAGGTGGTATGAGCCCTGGCTGTTCATCATCTCTTCAATACTGACTGGAATACCTGAAACCTCTTTTTTTCTTCTTCTCAGGCAAAACCTGGCTATTCACAGGTTTCTGAAAATCAGTGTTTGAAATTTTTCCCCCCTTTTTCTATAAAAGCAGTGAAGGATGATTATAATCAATTCCTTTTTTGGCTGATCTCTTCCTAAGCAATTTTTTTTTAATTTCTTCATCCACAGCTTTCCCAAAGGCCTCCATTTCTGATGATACCATTTCACTAGTTCCAAGCCCTTTTTAAATGGAATATTCATTCTCTAAACAGTTCTTCATGTGCTTCTCCAGATGGCATAAAATGACGCTCAAAGAGTCTTTCACCAAAAAGATAGTTCATTGTTTATTTTTTAAAATGTATTTATTTATTTTTTGGTGTGTGGGTTGCCAGGGATTTAACTCAGGCCTGGTAGTTCATTGTTTCAGCAACTGTGTTAGCAAAGTCATTAGACTCAAACTCCATAATAGCTGGGCATTATGGTGCACTCCTGTAATCCCACTGGCTAGGGAGGCTGAGGTAGGAGGATCGCGAGTTCAAAGCCAGCCTCAGCAAAAGCAAGGGGCTAAGCAACTCAGTGAGACCCTGTCTCTAAATAAAATTTAAAAATAGGGCTGGAGATGAGGCTCAGTGGTTGAGTGCCCCTGAGTTCAATCCCCAGTATAAAAAAAAGTGAGAGAGAGAGACAGAGAGAGAGAGACAGAGAAATTCCATAAACACTGTCTTCACTATTTCACCTTTTCAGTTATGAAAAGTCTAAACCTCAGTGCCAAACTGAAAGAAATTGGGTAGAGCTAGAAGTGTATGAACTGTATGGATCACTCTAGAGCCAGTTTTTCCTGCTCCTGTTGCTAGGCTGGGAAGGATTCTCTTCTTTGACCAAAACTTTAGCCAGGCTCTTCTGAGTCTTCTGCTTGATGAGGCTGAGCCTTGGGTGTCCTTTCTCCTTGTAAAATCCCATTTGAGCAAGCATCCTGCTAAAGCAGTTTAAGAAAATCCCCACCCTTGATATGTGACCTTCTTCGTCATCTGACCACACCTTATTACCTGGCCTGCCTTCAACAATAAACTTATCAAGTCAGATTAGCCAGAAACCCTGCATTTTCTGTTTCCTCGTTGTCATTTTCCACTCACTAGCCCTACCCTACTCTTGGGTTATGAATCCCCTGTCTTTGTTGGAGTCAGACTCAAGGTCAATCTCTCCATCATTGTGAAACCCCATTGCAGGGATCCCTTTACCCACGGTCCTGGTTTCCTTGGATATTGTTTACTTTACCATCTTTTTTTTTTTTTTTTGGCACCAGAGATTTAACTCAGGGGCACTCAACCACTGAGTCACATCTCCAGTCCTATTTTGTATTTTCTTTAGAGACAGGTACTGCGCCCCTCCCCTGACTCAGGCAATGGCAAGGCCCTACTGAGGTGGATGGCGCAAGGCATCCATCCTCTGGAGGAGCTCAGTATGTTTCTGGGAATGGGCTGGTTTGTTTTTGTGTTCTTTTAATAAGTATAGTTGCGACTTCTCATATGACCATGAAGTATGAAGGAAAAAACATGACTTTCCCAATTAATGCAACTACTTCTAAAGAATAAATCTGTTTGCTCTAAATGCAATGATTCAGCTGTAGAAAGTAAATTGTTAATGTTTAATGAGAAACGCCCTGTAGGAAAAACAGTCAGGGAAGTTTTTGAGAAATTAAATCTAGAGAAGAAAAATTAATATTAAGAAGACAGATTAGTGCTTGGTACTGGGCAACTTGTTCTTGTTCCTGTGCACAATGGTTTGGTGCTCTTGCTCTTGTTTGATTAAAATTAGTAGCCTCTCTTTTCAAGTTAACCACTTGCCATAACCGCGGCGCCGGTTCTAGTCAGCAAGTCAAGAAAGAATAGTCAAGGTATAGGCCAATAGTCTGGGTCATTTCTAACTATTATTAAAAGCTAACTAAGCAGAAACAGCTCAAAGCAAAACGCGAACTGAAAGTAAAAATATTTGCTTATGCATAAGCCAAGATACATTCTTCTTACCTAATTGTAGCTACGTAATATTTTGTTTCTTTGAATAGTGATTCCTGTTTTGTAACCACAAAATACTGTGAGCCTGCCAAAATGAAAAGTATATATGATTAACTTCACAAGTAAAGATTGGGATTCAGCACCTTCACTTTTGTGTCTGTGTTGTTTCTCCACCCCGTTTCGCTGACTCCTCATCATCTCCAGGAGAGCTGGACTCCTACAGAGTCTCACTGAGTTGCTTAGCGCTTTGCCTTTGCTGAGGCTGACTTTGAACTCATGATCCTCCTGTCTCAGCCTCCCAAGCTGCTAGGATTACATGCATATGCCACCATGCTCAAATGCTTTACTATCTTGGTGGGATTCTTATTTTTTTTGTCTTTTTTGGTTGAACCCAGGGCTTTGTGAATGCAAGGCAGACGCTTTGCCACTGAGCTACATCCCAGCCTTGCTTTACCATCATTTTTTTTTTAGATATTTATTTTATTTTTTAAAGTATTTATTTTTTAGTTGTAGTTAGACACAATACCTTTATTTTTTATTTTTATTTTTATGTGGTATTGAGGATCGAATCCAGGGCTTCGAACATGCTAGGAGAACGCTCTACCACTGAGCCACAACCCCAGCCCCTTTACCATCTTTAACAAATGTCAGGAATAGTCTTTAACAGAACAAACCTGAACATTTCATTTTAACACTTATCCTCCTTCTGCAGACTCAGTGACAAGAGCACTTTGGCCTAGCCAATAGTTTGCAATGTCCAAAGCGTCCACGCTGACCAAGACTCATCCACTCTTCACTAGAAACCATCAACAGTTTGCACCCTAAAATACTTTGAATTCTCACTAGACTGGGCATGGTGGCACGCACCCTAATTCCAGGTACTCAGCCAAAAGCAGGAGAATCTCAATCTCAAGGCCAGTCTCAATAACTTAGCAAGTCCTTCAGTAAATTAGTGACACCCTGTCTCAAAAGAAAAAATGAAAAGGGCTTGGAGTGTAGTTCAGTGGTATAGCACTCCTGGGTTCAATCCCTAGTCCCAAAAAACAAGCCAACAAAAAATCAAAATCCTGGGCTGGGGTTGTGGCTCAGTGGTAGAGTGCTCGCCTGGCATGCATGAGGCACTGGGTTCGGTCCTCAGCACCACATAAATAAATAAATAATGTGTCCACCTAAAACTAAAGATACATAAATAAATAAATATTAAAAAAAATCAAAATCCTCACCAATCCTGGATAGTTGCATCCTTATTTTTATTCAATTCTAATAACATCCTCTCAGTGACTCAGGAGGCTGAGATAGGAAAATCACAAGTTCAAAGCAGTCTTGGTAACTTAACAAGACCCTCAGCAAGTTAATGAGATCCTCTCTCAAAATAAAAAATAAAAAGGGCTGGGGATGTAGCTCAGTGGTAAAGTACCCTTGGGTTCAATCCTTTAATGTGTATCTATCTATCTATCTCACTCAGAGGTGGGCACTTGTTCAAAAACTTCTTTATCTCTCCTTTTCCCTCAAATAATCAGGAATTCTAACCATTCCCACCACATTTTGGGAATAGAGATTCTGTATTTTGTGAAACTAGAAAATAGATAATACATTTGTTGATGCTTTGTGCTGAAATGATTCTCTATATCTTCTGTCCTTTAGGAATTTTGATACTGCATTTTATGAAACCAGAAGAAAGAGAGAGAGAGAGAGAATATCCTTGTTCTTTCCCTTGTGGAAAGGCTCCAACCCCTATTCAGGTGAAAATGATGTGTGTGTGTGTGTGTGTGTGTGTGTGTGTGTGTGTGTTAATCAAGTCCAGGGCCTTTGCATACTAGGCAAGCATTCTACCATAAAACTACACCCCTAGCCCTGAAAATAATTTTTGAATGGAGAATATATTATTCCATAATGACTTTCCAAATCTGCCTCAGTTTTCAACATAAGGTGAACCAAGCAGGATAGGAATCCCAGTTGGTTTGAAATATTTTATTGTTCTTTTGTTATAGAAACAATACATATTCATTAGATAAAATTTAAGAGAAGTAGGTCAAAAAAGGAAAACCATCCTCAGCACTTCGGGGGCGGGGGGGGGGGGAACCAAACAAATAGTCATCTGTATTTTCACACATTTTTGATATTTCCATATTCAATCTTTCAATTGTTTTTCCATTAACACGCAAGGGTGTGTGTATGTGTATGTGTGAACTTTACTCTTTTAATAGATTTTGATTATTTTAATATCATTAATTATTCTCTATGATATAATTTAAAAATTTTAATAGCTGTGAAGTATGAAACTCTATAATATGCCTTTAAGTGCTTTTTGTTGTTGTTTTTTTTTTTTTTTTTACCAAAGTTGATTCTTTTTGTTGTTGTTACTAGGGATCAAACCCAGGATTGTCGCAGTCTGGCTGGGCACAAATCATGAGCCACTCAAGCAGGAACAAACTTTATTTCCAAACTCCACCAGCACACTCCCCGGGAACTCTCCCAAACGCCACCCACGTGGCTCCTCCAGGAACACACCACACACCAACCGGAACTCCCACCACCGTAACTTCACCAACCAAAGCGAACTCTTCAGGAATTCCCCCCGCCCCCCAGCTCAACCGGAACTCAACAGGAACTCCTGGAGAACTCAAAAGTCATCATCTTAATGGCTCGCTGGCATAACCTCTCAACCACTACTTCTGGCAAAAATGCCATGCGTCATCCCGACTTGGCTGTGGCCCTCAACACAGGATGATGCTAAGAACATGCTCTACCAGTAATCTACATTACCCAAGCCCCCAAAAGTTTATTCTTTTTTTGGTACTAGGGATTGAGCTGAGAGGTACTCTACCATTAAGCTACACTCCCAACCCTTTTTATTCTTTTTATTTTTGAGACAGGGTCTCTCTATTGCTCAGAAGATCCCACTTGGGATCTTCCTACTTCAACCTTCTGGGATTGCAGGTATGTGTCACCACACTGACTCCATAAGTTTATTCTTTTTTTTAAAATTGTTTTTTATTTTATTTATTCTAATTTATTATATATGACAGCAGAATGCAATTCAATTCATATTACACAAATAGAGCACAATTTTTCATGTCTCTGGTTGTATACAAAGTATACTAAGTACATATATGAAAACATTCATGTTTTCATATATGTACTTAGGGTAATGATGTCCATCTCATTCCACTGTCTTTCCTACCCCCATACTCCCTCCCTCCATAAGTTGTTTCTTCTTCTTCTTCTTCTTCTTCATCTTCATCTTCATCTTCGTCTTCATCTTTTTGGTACCAGGGATTGAATTCAGGGGCCCTCCACCACTGAGCCACATCTCTAGATCTATTTTAGAGACAGGGTCTCACTAAGTTGCTTAGCGCCTCGCCATTGCTAAGGCTGGCTTTGAACTCGCGATCCTCCTGTTCAGCCTTCCAAGCCAATGGGAATTTGATTCTTAAATGGATAACATACTTCAAGAAATATACTTTATGGCAGTTATAAGTAACAAAAGATGTGATGGCAGGGAATCCAGATGTTTAAGTAAGAATGGAAGGGCCGGAGGTGTGGATCAGTGGTAGAGAGCTTGCCTAGCATGTGCAAGGCCTGGGTTGGTTCCCCAGCACCCCTTCCCCCTTAAAAAAAAAAGTCTAAATAAGAATGGAGTAGTGACTAGTCACTAGTCACTAGTCACCAGGCCTGAGGCACAAGGAAGGGCTTCCTTCCTCCCATGATTTCTTCGTTCCACCTGTGGCCAGCGGGCCCTTCCCCACAGTCTTGCTTTACATACCTCCCTGTTTCTGCTAGAAAGCCTTGTCTTTCTCATGCAGCTCCTTGGCCAGCTTCTCTGGCTGTTTCAGGGGCTTCTTGCCTCCTTCACAGCTGGTCATGGTCCCTGCTGCTTCTTCCCCAGACCCTGCTACAGGAAATGGCTATAATCTACCCACCGTTCAACATTTAGGTTGCTCCTAACTTTTAAATTTATTTATTTAGCAGAGCTAGGAATGGAACTGATGGTCTCATGCATGCTGGGCAATTGCTTTACCACTAAGCTTCATCCCTGGTATCTTTATTTAGTATTTATGCCCATAGTTATGTATGTGTGAAATATATGTATAATATACTATTATCATTCTTGGTATAGATTTAGGATATTTCAGTAGAAATAGAAGAAAAGGCAGTTTATTTTTTTAGAAACTTATGTTGTTGTTTTTTTGTTTGTTTTAACTTTTTCTGTTTTGGGGGATGGTACCCAGGGCCTCATGCATGCTAGGCAAGTGATTTATCACTGAACTACATCCCCAGCAAATTATGCCTTTTTTTTTAAGGAACAAAGGATTGAACCTTGGGGTACTTTACCACTGAGCCACATCCCCACCTCTTTTTTCAAAATATTTTAGTTACAAACAGGGTCTATTGCTGAGGTTGGCTTTAAACTCGTGATCCTCCTGCCTCAGCCTCCTGAGCTGCTGGGATTATCAGCATGAGCCACTGCACCTGCAAATTATGCTACTTTTATGTTTCCATGGACGAAGTATGACAGAGCCCCTCCCCACTATCTTCATCAATGCCGGATATTAGCATATGCTTTTAACTTCTGTGCCAGCTTCTAGAAAGAAATCAAACTTTAATGTTGTTTCCTCTTGCAGTATTCAAACTATCTTTGATTCTAAACATTTTTATGTATATATTGGTCATTTGTTTTTCTACTGGTACAAATTGTCTTTGCGACCTTATGCCCATTTTTCTTTTTTTTTTAATATTTATTTTTTAGTTGTAGTTGGACACAATACCTTTATTTCACTTATTTGTTTTTATGTGGTGTTGAGGATCGAACCCAGGGTCTCGAAGGTGCGAAGGGAGCGCTCTACTGCTGAGCCACAACCCCATCCCTGGAGTTGCTTTTAATTCGTCTGAACTTTCCTTACTTATGGCAATCAGTTCTTCCACTTAGCTATTACTGCAATGAAGGAAGCCAAGACCACTCCTAATGATTTTCAGAAGCAGGTATGTGTATGCACCTGGAAAAAACAGCAAAGTCTACATTCCTCTTCCAAACAGGTAGATTCCCCCATCTACAACCTTCTCACAGCCAGAGGCCTCCTACCCGCTCCACCAAGTGCTCTGTCCAACTCAGGAATGCAACCCCCAACCCCCCCAGGACTGCTGGAAAAACACCTCCCACTGCACAGTCTGGAATAGAAATGCCTGGTCCTTGTTTTAAAATGCAAAACAAAATAACACAATAATCCTGCTCCATGGAGAGAGCCCACTGTGCCCAGCTCTGAGTTACTTAGAACAACAGTTTTTCCGGGTTGTGCCTAAACCTGTGTTAGGTAAAGCAGTAGTTTGCAATAACTACTGTGTTTTGAATAAGTGCTGAGGTGGAATGGAGCTCACTCTGTAATTCCAGCAACTCTTGGGAGATAGGAGAATCCCAAGTACAAGGCCAGTCTCAGCCTCAGCAAGTTGATGAGATCCTGTCTCAAAATAAAAAGTAAAAGGTCTGGGTATGTGGCTCAGTGGTAAAGCACCTCTGGGATAACAAACAAACAAACAAACAAAAACCTCACCATCTGCCTAGCAAACTGTAAAGCACACATTGATAAATAAATGAATCATGCCAATAAAAATGACCACCTGTGAAGTTATCCACAGGGATGCATATCAGAAAAATCAGGCCCATGAGCTTATCAAACATGCCAGATCATCAAATGAGGCAACCCTCTCATTGGAGGCCCTAAAAGAATGAGCATACAGAGACTGGGCACAGCAGCACTCTGACCACATCACCTGGTCACTTGTCATAAGCCTTGCTCGGGAAAATCACCACAGTGATGAACCTCCATCCCTGGGCTTTAGCAGAATGCAGTTCCCCCTGCCCATGACAACCTTGCACAGCCATCTCCAAGCTGACATCTCAAGCTAACACTCCAGCTGACACTGTGAACCTGCATTTATCCAGACCTTGGCGTAGAATAAGCTCCTGTTCTTTGACAGTTCTGCACCCTGAATGGGTTCACAGTATGATCTGACCACATACAGTGACTCTTCACATTCATATCTGCTCTCTGCCATTGCTCTCAGTTCACTCCCCTGAACCCCTGGGGCTGCCTTAACCCTGTCTTATCCTTTCTGTGACCCATGTATGTATCATTGTGTGGAGTAGATGTGTGACTTGAGTGTTATAGATATTAGAAATTAAGATAGAAATAACAGAACTTGTGATTGTCTCACTCATGACTGCCAGGTGACCCACAAATATTCAGTGAACTGCCACATGAAAGTGCAGCAGCCTGTGAATTTATTGCTACTTAATAAATTCTGACATTGTGGGAAGTCATAAACCTGTATGGTCAAGGTTAGTGACATAGCTCACTCATGACATGCTACTCTTCTACCATCTTCAGAGAATGCTGTCCATGGGTCCTGTCCTAGGCCCCTCAGAACCTTACAAAACCCCTCGCAGAACTGCTTGCATCCAAGCTTTTCAGAGTCAGTAGTTGGACACTTAGGAGGAAAGTGGCCTTCACAGAAGGAATTCACGGCCGTGCTCACTTGCTTGTGCACCAACCAGAGACTTGAGCTCAGACACAGCTTGCTTCTTGGGAATCTAAACTTAGCCTGTGGTTGCTGCCAGGAGACCCCTGAACTTAGACCTGGATGACACAGCTCTTTTTTAACAGTCTAGCAAACTCATCCAGCATTGTCATACACTGACTTTGAATCAAGACATCTTGATTCTCACCAGTTAACATCTTACCATGTAGTAAAGCTTAAGTGGCTATCTGATTAAGGTAAGTGAGACCTAGTTATGAATGACTGATGAGCGTTCATTTTCTTGGGTGTAGGCATTTCAAATGTTATACGAAGCTGGCTGCAGTGGTGCTTGTCTGTAATCCTAGCAACTCAGGAGGCTGAGGCAGGAGGATTACAAGTTCCAGGCCAGCCTCAGCAATTTACCAAGACCCTCAACAACTTAGCAAGTCCTTGTGTTTTGGTCAATTTTTTTTTTTTTTTGCTGCTGTGACTTAAAGAACCCAACAAAAGAACAACAATAGAGGAAGAACAGTTTATTTGAGGGCTCACGGCTTCAGAGGTCTCAGTCCATAGAAGGACGGCTCCATTCCTCAGTTCTCCAGGTGAGGCCGAACATCATGATGAGAGAGTGTGGCAGAGGGAAGCATGATGATCAGAAAGCAGAGAGAGAGAGAGAGAGAAACTCCATTGCTAGACACAAAACATATTCCCCATAGCCACGCCCCCCAGTGAGAAATTTTCTCCAGCCACACCCCACCTGCCTCCAGTTACCACTCAGTTAATCCCATCAGGAATTAACTCACTGAATAGGCTAAGGCTATAACCCAATCATTTCTCCTCCAAACCTTGCATTGTCTCACATGTGCTTTTTGGGGAACACCACATCTAAACCATAATACACTATCACAAAATAAAAAATAAAAAGAGCTAGGGATGTAGCTCAGTGCTAAAGTGGTGTTAAACCCCCAGTACCGAAAAAGAAATAAAAAGTTATACCAAAGCAAATTAATCCCTTAATACACACTGGGTAGATCGGTGTGGGAGGTGGATAGCAAGTAGGAAGAAACTCTGTCTCTGTTCAGTGAAAGGGAAGAGAATCCCTTCTCCTCACCCCCATAACCTTCCCCATTCCCAAAATAGACAGGTGAGCTCTCACCCTACGCTGCTTCTGGTGCTTTCCACACCATCCCATTACAACATTACTACTGCGGAAATGTGGGTTTCCTCAATTTTGCCCCCCACCCCACACACACACAGGCTCAACATATATATTTGTTAAATGAATAAACAAATATAGAGGGCTGGGAATGTGGCTCAAGCAGTAGCGCGCTCGCCTGGCATGCGTGCGGCCAGGGTTCGATCCACAACACCACATACAAAGAGTCCGCCGAAAACTAAAAAAAATAAATATAAAAAAAAGAACAGAATAGAGTTTAAAAAAAATTTTAAAAAAATAGACAAATATAGACATGATTGCTAGGGGAAAATATTCAAAAGACTTGGCTCACTACAGTGAGTCTATTTATGTTGGAAAGCTAGTTTAGACTGTATGTGGGACACCTCCCCTGTCTCTCCCTCTGAGGGTAAAGCATACATCCCCACACCACCCCAAACTGCCAAGCTACAGAATTTCCCTCTTGAGAAATTGGTCTGTTGGGAGCCAGGCCTGGTATCACATGTCTGTAATTCCAGCCACTTGGGAGGCTGAAGCAGGAGGTTTGCAAGTTGCAGCTAGCCTGGGCAATTTAAAGAGACCCTGTTTGAAAATAAAGATAAAATAAAATAACATTAAAAAAAAAAGGCTGGGAGGTAGCTCAGGGATCCAACACCCCTGAGTTCAATTCCTAGTATAAAAACAAAACAAATGAGATTTTTCTTTTCTTTTTTCTTTCTTTGGAACTGGGGATTGAATTTGGGGTGCTTTACCACTGAGCTACATCCCCAGTCCTTTTCATTTTTATTTTGAGACAGGGTCTTGCTAAGTTGCCCAGACTAGCCTAGAATTTGCGATCCTCCTACCTCAGCCTCCTGAATCGCTGAGATTATAGGCGTGTGTCATTGCGCCTGGCTAATGAGAATATTTTTATCTGTCAGATTGGTGCAAACCCAAAAGTTTGGCACAGCACTCTTTTGGCAAGGCTGTGGAGAAGTAGGCAGGCTCTCACACTTCAGATGAGAATGTAAACTGGCCTCACCCTGTGGAAGACAATTTGTCCACGCCTGTCTGTCTCACACTTGTTGCTGATAACACAATACCACAGACTTTGGGTAAGTTAAGAAGAAAAGAGGGTTATTTTGGCTGATCATTCTGGAGATTCAAGGTGGAGGGCCTTCTTACTGGCAGAGTTCAGAGGCAGCAGAGAATCACAGGCACAAGACACTGGGTGTGTGTAGATCCTCATCTCTCTCCCCTCTTCTCATAATGCATCCACGATTCAGTCATGGGGTACTAATCTGATGACTTTATCTAATACTCAACACCTCACAGAGCCCCCAGCACTAAATATCACAGTGGGATTAACTCTCTACCCTCTTAATACCTCACAGTGAGGATTAAACTTCACAGCGGGGATGAGTTTCAGAGGGAACAAACCATATTCAAACCATACCACCATCAGCATTGCAAGTGTGTACAACCTTTGACCTAGAAATTCTACCATGGGAGTTTATCCTAGAGATACACTGCAGATATTTTCTGTAAAGGAAATATTGGAAATGATGCAAATGATATCAGCAAACGCCCATCTGTCTCAGTCAGTTCAGGCTGTTATAACAAACAACCGCAGACAGAGTGACTTAAACAGCAAACGTTTATTTCTTACAGCTCAGAGGCTGGAGGTCTGAGATCAGAATGCCAGCAGGCTCTCCCACTTCAGCATGGTCAGGCCCTTGGTGAGGCCCTGCTCCTGGTTATATGCTGGCCTGGCCTTTCCTTGGTGAATACAGGCAAAGAGGAAGCAAGGTCTCTGTTGTCTCATCCTATGAGGTCACTAATTCCATCATGAGGACTCTACACTGATGACACAATCACTTCTCCAAAGCCCATGTCCAAATACCATCATATTGGAGATTGGGATTTCAATTTAAAAATTTTGAGGGGCCAGGCTCTGTGGCTTATACCTGTAATCCCAGTGGCTTGGGAGGCTGAAGCAGGAGGGTTGCAGGTTCAAAGCCAGCCTCAGCAATTTAGTGAGGCCCTAAGCAGCTCCATGAAACCCTGTCTCCAAATAAAATACAAAATAGGGCTGGGGATATGGCTCAGTGGTCGGGTGCCTCTGAGTTCAATCCCTGGTACCCCTCCCACCCCCCCAAAAAGAGCGCGATTCTGTCTCGAAATAAAACATAAAAAGAAGAATTTTGGAGGACACAAACATTCAGTCCATGTGGATGCTCTGTTTTCCAAGATGGCATGATTAATTGTTTTCTTAGCTGAAAACAGAAAGGTGAAGAACAGTATGTATATGTTTGTCAGCATGGCTGGACTCCTGGGCATGTGATCAGTATCCACTTTCCCAATCTGTCAGGTCCATGTGACACAGGCTTTAATCAAAGGGAGCAGAAATATATGTGTCACATTCCCTGTCCTTGTCATTGCAAGCATGACCCTCTTAATGATTGAGATCCTGTTGGTTTGCAATCCCAGATGAGGAAAATGTGAACCCAAGTCACCAGCCAACCCAGAATGGACACACAGGGTGTGTTGAGAAAGAAGCCTCTGAGATGTTTGAATTATTGGTGCAGCACATCTCACTTTATTGTGACTGATACAGGATGCTAGGCCACTTGTGGTGCAAAAAAAGAGAAAGGTAGAAAACGTAAATCCATAATGGTATATTCTTGTATATTGGTATACAGTGAAAACAAATAACAATGATTTCCTGAGGATAATGGAATTGGGCAGGAACTGGAAGAGAGACAAGAACAGAAGAGATATTCATTACTATACAATGTTTTAAGGTTTATTTTATTTATTTTGATGCTGGGATTGAATCTATGCCCTGGTGTATGCTAAGCATGAACTCTATCACTGAGTTATACCCCAGCCCATTCTGTTTGTTTTAGAACTATGCCATTACATAACTTTTTCAATTATCTATCTACCTATCTATCTATCTATCTATCTATCTATTTTTGTGGAACAATGGGAATTGAACCACTGTGCTACATCCCCAGCCCCTTCCCCTGTTTAAAAAAGTTTTTGAGCCTGTTATCCCAGCAGCTCAGGAGGCTGAGATAGGAGGATCACAAGTTCAAAGCCAGCCTCAGTCATTTAGTGAGGATCTAAGCAACTTAGTGAGACCTTGTCTCTAAATAAAATATAAATATGGCTGGAGATATAGCTCAGTGGTAAGTACCCTCAGGTTTTTATGTTTGTTTGTTTTTGAGACAGGGTCTTGCTAAATTCCCCAGGCTGACCTTTAACTTTTGATGCTCCTGTCTCATCCTTCTAGAAATACAGGCATGTGTCACCATACCCAGCACTTTTTTTTGGAGGGGGGTACTGGGGATTGAACCCAGGGACACTCCACCACCGAGCCACTTCCACAGCCCTATTTTGTATTTTTTTTAGAGGCAGGGTCTCACTGAGTTGCTTCTTAGCACCTCGATTTTGCTAAGACTGGCTTGGAACTTGTGATCTTCCTGTGATCATGAACCTCCTGATCTGCTGGGATTACAGATGTGCACCACTGTGCCTGGCTCCCGGCACTTTTTTAAAAAAGTAAATTATAGCATAAGGATATTATAGAAATGCCAAAAGAAATAATAAAAATCACAGAAAGTGGTGGAGTCTAGAGAGTGGAATCTGGGGAGAAGGTTGCTACTTTGCCTTCAGAATTATTTGTCATTAGATAATTTTAAAACTATATGCATCTACTACTTTAATTTTTAAAAATTTAGAGAGGGATTTAAGGTGTAGCTCAGTGGTAGAGTGCTTACCTGGCATATTCAAGGTCCTGAGTTTGATTCCCAGCACCACAAAATTGGTTAATAATAAACAATTAAGATAGTAGGCCCTAATCTCCATCATGTGGGATTAGACCCCACTTCCTTAATAAGAGTCCTTTGGTGTAAGAACTAAATCAAGAATCAATAAATGGGTTGGACTCAAACTAAAAAAAATTCTTCTCATCAAAAGAAACAATCTGTGAGGTGAATAGAGAGCCTACATCTTGTGAGCAAATCTTTACCCCTCACACATCAGATAGAGCACTAATCTCTAAGGTATATAAAGAACTCAAAAAGCTAAGCAACAAGAAAACAAATAACCCAATCAATAAATGGACCAAGGACCTGAACAGACACTTCTCAGAAGAGGGTATACAATCAATCAACAAATCTATGAAAAACTGTTCATCATCTCTAGCTATTAGAGAAATGCAAATCAAAGCCACTCTAAGATTTCATCTCACTCTAGTCAGAATGGCAGCTATTATGAATACAAACAACAATAAGTGTTGGCAAGAATGTGGGGAAAAAGCTACACTCATATACTGCTGGTAGGGGCTGCAAATTGGTGCAGCCAATATGGAAAGCAGTATGGAGATTCCTTGGAAAATTAGGAATGGAACCACCATTTGACCCAGTTATCCCTCTCCTTGGTCTATATCCAAAGGACTTAAAAACAGCATACTACAGGGACACAGCCACATCAATGTTTATAGCAGCACAATTCACAATAGCTAAACTGGAAGCAGGCTTCAATAGATGAATGGATAAAAAAAAATGTGGCATATATACACAATGGAATATTACTCAGCAATAAAAGAGAATAAAATCATGGCATTTGCAGGTAAATGGATGGAGTTAGAAAAGATAATGCTAAAGTGAAGTTAGCCAATCCCAAAAAACCAAATGCTGAATGTTTTCTCTGATATAAGGAGGCTGATTCATAGTGGGGTAGGGAGGGGGAACGTGGGAGGAATAGACAAACTCTAGATAGGGCAGGGTGGGAGGGGAAGGGTGAGGGTATGGGGTTAGAAATTATGGTGGAATGTGATGGACATTATTATCCAAAGTACATTTATAAAGACATGAATTGGTGTGAATATACTTTGTAAACAACCAGAGATATGAAAAAATTGTGCTCTATATGTGGAATAAGAATTGTAATGCATTCTGCTGTCATATATAAATTTTAAAAAATTAATTAAAAAAAAAACAATTACGATAGCCACTCACAGTGGCTCACACCTGTAATTCCAGTGACTAGAGGCTGAGGCAGGAGGATCCCTTGTTTGAGGCCAGCCTTAGCAAGCTTGTGATATATTGTCTGAAAGAAAGAGAGAGAGAGAGAGAGCACTGGGAATGCACTTCAGTGGTAAAACTAAATCCCCAGTACCAAAACAAAACAACCACTGAATCTGTCCACAAATACCTTGTCTCTTGCATTGGAAAATGATATAAAAATGGAATTTTTTAATCCCGACAAGTAACAAACTTTTATCTCTTATTTATTTATTTTTAAAATATTTTTACTTATTTATTTCTACAGTACTGGGGACTGGACCCAGGGGTTCTTTTACCTATGAGCTAGCCCTTTTTATTTGGGGACAGGCTCTCACTAAGTTGCCCTGGCCTGCCTTGAACTTGCATCCTCCTGTCTCAGCCTGCTGAGCTGCTGGGATTACAGGTGTGTCCCACATGCCTCGCTGCCATCAGAACTTTTTTTTTTTTTTTAAAGAAGGGAAGCTTAGCATCTTTTTCTTTCTTTCTTTCTTTTTCGTGGTGCTAGGGATTGAACTCAAGGCCTTGTGCATGCAAGGCAAGCACTCTGCCAACTAAGCTATATCCCCAGTCCTAGAACTTTTAAGACATATTAGAACTACATCCTTCACCAGAACGAGGCACTTGAATATTTTCCCATTGCCTTCAAAATAAAACTCTCTGTGACAGAACAGAATAGACCCCTGCAGCATCAGGCCCCCACTGACCTGCCGGTCTCATCTGTCTACTCCTCTTGCTCAATCCAACATAGTTTTCAGTTTTTCAAAGGAATTAGTGACTATTGTTCTTCTGCCTCCAAACATGTTGCTCCCTCTTCCTCAAACTCTCTTTCCCCATTTCATTCCAAACCATCCTCTGTCTAGGCATGCTTGCTCTGGAAAGCCTTAACTGATACCTGGGTACAGGTTGGGACCTGTCTGATCTGTTCCCAGAGACCCTTGACTTTCATCAGAGTAACACTAAGCAGGACTCTATGCAAGATACTCATTTCTTTCTCTGGTCTCCCCGCTAGGCTGGAAGTTTCATGGGGGTGGCGACTTTATCTGTTGTCTTCAGCCTGGTGTCTTCAGCTCTTGTTCCACGGTGGGAATTCAGTAACTATTTGCCAGATAAATAAGATTCGGAGCTGGGCATGGAGGCACAGGCCTGTAATCCCAGTGACTCGGGAGGCTGAGGCAGGAGGATCATGAGTTCAAAGCCAGCCTCAGCAAAAGTGAGGCTCTAAGCAACTCAGTGAGATCCTGTCTCTAAATAAAATACAAAATAGGGCTGGGGATGTGGCTCAATGGTTGAGTGACCCTGAGTTCAATCCCTGGCACCCACTAAAATAAAATAAACAAGATTCAAATTCAGAACCAAGTCTAGGCCGATACATGACTTTTTTTTTAATATTTATTTTTTTAGTTGTACACAATACCTTTATTTTGTTTATTTATTTTTATGTGGTGCTGAGGATAGAACCCAGAGCCTCGCACGTGCTAGGCGAGTGCTCTACCGCTGAGCCCCAGCCCCAGCCCAATATACATGACTTTTAATCCAGTAGAAACTTAATAATTATCTCTGCCTTTCTTTGCTGAGGTACAGTGCTAAATCTGGTAATTTCATTTTGAATACTCCCAAGTTCTTCCAGTGACCCCAGCTGGCTGGCAGCCCAGACATAATCTAGAATAATACCTTGGGTCTGGCTGAAAGCTGGCTTCTGAATAAAGGTAAATTATAATAGTATGTTTTTTTTCCCTAAAAAAAGAAACAACTTGGGGTGTAGCTCAGTGGTAGAACACTTGCTTGGCGTGTGTGAGGCTCTGTGTTTGATTCCCAGCACTACAAGACAACAACAAACTAAAATCAAAGAAATATAAAATAAAAGCAACAGATTCTCAAACTATCCCAATATAAGGGAGTTGCTGAATAAAACCTGGCATACAGACTCTTTTGATAACTTAATAAACTTTGATATGAACAAATTACAACTGACACCTGCTATTGCTAAGTATCTGGGGCTCTATTTGGTGCTTGCAAGAAGCCAAATCTGCCTTTTACCCATTATGTCTCTATTCCCCAAGGAAGTGAGATAAAAGCCCTCATAAGTTTCCAGACTGAGGCATTGTTTTCCTGAGCCAAAAATCTGTAATTTCTCATTGGACTGTCAATAGTAATATTGAAGATGGGTGATTTCACTTGAAGCCAGCTGTACCAGGAACAAATTTCACCCCCAGAGATTGTATAGTGTGTAATTAGGAAGAAAGTATTGGCAGATTTAGTAGAGGAAGGAGCAGATAAAACATTTCTCTACGGTGGTCCCAGTGTGCATCTTATGTGGAATTAGAAGAATGGATTTAACCCATATCATCCTGTAAAAAAGATTTCCGTGCCACAGAGAAAAATAAAAATAAACTGGTCATGATGGCACATGTAATCTCAGTAGGTTTGGGAGGCTGAGGCAGGATTGCAAGTTCAAAGCCAGCCTCAGCAACTTAGCAAGGCCCTAAGCAACTTAGACTGCCTCAAAAAAAAAAAAAAAAAAGAAAAAAGAAAAAAGGTTGGTAATGTGGCTCAGTGGTTAAGTAAGTGCCCCTGGGTTCAATCCCCAGTACCAAAAAAATTAATTAATTAATTAATTAATTAAATTAAATAAAAATAAAGACTTTTAGGGCCTGGGGTTGTGGCTCAGTGGTAGAGCACTTGCCTAGCACTTGTGAGGCCCTGGGTTCAATCCTCAGCACCACATAAAAATAAATAAATAAAATAAAGGTATTGTGTCCAACTGTAACGAATATATTATATATGTATATATAAGTTATATATATATATATATTTTTTTAAAATATACGTATATTAAAAAAATAAAGACTTTGGGAGGAGGTTCAAATTATTCAAGTTTATTTTATTTTTACTTTTTTGTGGTGCTGGGGATTGAACCCAAAGTCTTGTGCATGCAAGGCAAGCACTCTACCAGCTGAGCTATATCCCCAGCCCTCCAGGTTTATTCTTTTAAGTTTTTATTACAGGCATCTATTTCTTGATGTTGATTGACATTTTAAATAGGAAATGATGTCAAGTGGAAAAACACAGGAAAAAAGTATATAATATACGAATTAAAAAGAGGAGGAAATAAAAAATATGTTTGTAGATGTGTAGAATATTCTTGGAAAGATACACAAGAAAGTCATAATTATGGTTTCCTCAGGGGAGGGAACTGGGCGGCTACTGGAATAGAGAGGAGAGAGAATTTCACTATATACTATTTCAGTTCTTTTGAGTTTTGAACCATGTGGACAAATTAATTATTCAGAAAATATATTAATTAATCAAAATAAGGTCAATTACAGTAACATCAGATGAAATGACAATAGAGATGAGAACACCGTAGTTTATGCTCTGAGTTGGAAAAAAATTGGCAGTACTCTGTCAGACATCGAAACAATTAAACAGAACAAGGCACAGTGGTGCACACCTGTAATCCCAGCAGCTTGAGAGGCTGAGGCAGGAGAATCATGAGTTCAAAGCCAGCCTCAGCAATTTAGCAAGGCCCCAGGCAACTCAGTGAGACCCTGTCTCTAGATAAAATACAAAAAGGGCTGGGGATAGGGCTCAGTGGCTAAGCATCCCTGGGTTCAATCCCTGATACCAAAACAAACAAACAAACAAACAAGAACAATTAAGCCTATTTTTAACCTATAAATCCCCAAGTCTGAGAGTTATTTTGAAAATTGGTTTTGGCTGGGGGTGTAGCTCAGTAATAGAGCACTTTATGTAGCATGCTAGAGGCCCTGGGTTCCATCCCCAGCACTGCAAATAAATAAATAAATAAAGTATGATTTTTTTTTTCAACAAGCCAGTCTTAAATGAATGCATTGCCATTCCAGTTAAAGAAAGCAAAAGCATTGATTTGTCCCATCACTGGGATGTTGACATTTTGGGGGCAAGGGGCAGTAGCGGGGATTGAACCCAGGGGCACTCGCCCACTGAGCCACTCCCCCAGCCCTTTTTTGTATTTTATTTAGAGATGTGGGTCTCACTGAGTTGCTTAGGGCCTCACTTTTGCTGAGGCTGGCTTTGAACTCATGATCCTCCTGCCTCAGCCTCCTGAGCCGCTGGGATTACAGGGAGATGTTGACTTTGACCACTAGGTCCAAGTGGTGTCAGCCAGTTTCTTCATTGTAAAGTCACTCTCTATCGTTGGGGATGATTTGTGTGGAGGTTTTGGGGCTGGGTGAGTGTCCTCTCCCAGAGTCAGCTTCCACCACCTTTTCCAGCATCTGTTGATGACCTTCTGGTGCCAGCATTCCTCCTTATTTATTAGTTGGTATTCTACTGCAAGAAAGAGATTTCCCTTCCACCTCTGTTGTTCATTTATTTCTTTTTCTTTCTTTCTTTCCTTTTTTGTTCACTTATTTCTTCAAACCAGCATATATTCATAGACTTTCATTTTATTCAAAGGGTTTTAAACCTGATACTATCGTTATTTATTTTGGTACTTGCTTCGACTTGGATTTGGCTAGTGGGAATCCTTCCCTTTTTCAGTCGCAGTAAGAAGGCCCTCATAAGACACAGAGTGTCGGGGCCTTGATCTTGGACACTTGATACTTCACAGCTTCCAGAACTATGTGAAATAAGTTTCTTGTCTTTTTAAATTACCCAGCATCAGGTATTTGGTTATAGCAGCACAGACTATGATGTCCATACTGTCTCAAGCTCCATTTATTTGCCTTCCATTTATATTTCTAACCAGGGAAAACTGAGTTTAATATGCCCTGTCCCCAAACTGAAATTTACCTCCTCTCTCCAGGTAAAGGTCAGGCGAACGTCGGAGGAAAAGACCACCAAGAGACTGTCTCATGCAACAGCAAAGGGTTTATTGGGGGTCCAGCATGCTGGGGCTCCAAGCCTACCTCGAAGAGGTAAAGAGCAAAGAGCCCCGAGAACAGCTTGAGCGGAGCTTATATACATTCTTTGAAAAGGGCAGGGACTTCACATACAGCATAACAAATCACCTCACGCCACGGGAAAATCAAACAACAACTCTAAAACATGATTAGCACATTCACTGGCGGGAACAAGTTAGGTAGGGGTGATTGGTCAGTACAAAAGGGGTATTCGTTTGAACTGATTGGTTTAAGCCAAGAGGGGTGTACGTGCTGAACTACATGGTTTCCCAACAGGTTATCAACTACCATAAACTACTGGGAGGGTTATCTGGCATCCCAGGTATTTCCCTATCTCATGCTGATTGGTGGCTGCTAGGGGGCTGCTATGGATCCCCACCTAGCCTGACTGAGTCAGGGACACCTGTCGCAGCAGATCTCTCCTGTAGATAAACAACTTAGCAGGGTGGGAATGTGCCTAGGAGTGCTCTGTGGGTTTTTCCAAGGACAAAGGCCATGTCCCTTCCTTGGACAGCTTTGCTCTGAGATAGAGGCTGGCTTTTCACAGCAACAATCAGGACTGAGGCTAGCCCATACTAACACTTTTGTACAAACTTGAAAAATGACAGTTGGATCTGTCAGAAAACAGTCATCTGGAGCATACCCATCTTCAATATCCTCAGTGTGCATGGTGCCTACAACCATGTGTGGGGACTCCATCAGGTGCCTCCTTCCAGCTATCCTGAAGGATATATTGTGACCACTCCTACTTCCTGAATTCCTGTCTTCCTTTGGCAACTGTGATACCACACCACAAATTCTTGAGGCTGGGTGGGTGTCCTCTCCCAGAGCTTTGCTCCTTTCTCATTCCTTCAGGCTCTTCTTCTTTAATATTTATTTCATTTCAGAGTCCTGTCTGCTTTGTCCTCCTTTGTTACTTAATTCATCTCTCTGAAAGATGTCAATCACTTTCATTCAACATTTACTTGTGCCCTCTCTGTCAGGCATTGCTTTAGGCACTGACCACTTGTAATTTCTAAGTACACACCCCGCCCGATGAATTACAAATGTGTCCCTCCCGGGGTGATGTATACAACTGCCTCCTTGAACTTGACCTTGACCTTGGATACCTCCAACTTTAATTGTTGAGAACTGAGCTCATTATTCTCCTCTCCAGATCTATTCCTCTTCCTGGGTTTTCCTGTTCTAGCAAATCATGCACAAATAGTTGCCTGCACCTATTTGTGCATGACTTGCACAAAGAAAGAAGTCTTATCTCTCTGCTTCCTACCTATGTCCAAGCTTCACTCACTCCTTCCCATCACTGTCCCTACCACTCCGGTCTCCACTGCAGTCTAAACTGTTATCATCCTCTCTCTTATAGAAGGCTGCAGCAGGCTCCTACTTCTCACTGCCTCCTGGCCTTCTGCCCGGGCATTCATCCAGGGGACTCTTCCCATGACAAAAGGCTGATGATGTCCATCCAGCTCCCTATGGTTCCTTGGCTCTCAGAATTTAAGGGCTGGGGATGCAGCTCAGTGGTTGAGAGAATTTCCCTACTTCCCTTGTATGCACG
Organism: Marmota monax; assembly: GCF_021218885.2. Taxonomy (NCBI): domain Eukaryota; kingdom Metazoa; phylum Chordata; class Mammalia; order Rodentia; family Sciuridae; genus Marmota; species Marmota monax. Next base: position 6,460,054 of record NW_026695228.1, read on the forward strand.
AGGCCTTGGGTTCCATCTCCAGCGGTGCAAAAAGAAGAAGGAGGAAAAGAAAGAGAAGAAAAAGAAGAGGAAGAAGAAGAAGAAGGAGAAGAGGAGGAAGAGGAAGAGGAGAAAGAAGATGGAGGAGGAGGAGGAGGAGGAGAAGGAGAATTAAATTCTAATTCTTCACTATGGTTTATAAGGAGAATCATGATTAGGCATCTCTTTCTACTTCTCTGCTTTCATTTCTATCTCCTCCTTTCCTTCATTCTCTTTCACTCTTCCATTCTTCCCTCCCCACCTACTGAACTCCTTTTAGTTCCTTTAACATGTTCTCTTGTAGTCTCTGGACCTTACCTTGCCTCTGCTGGAACAGCCCCTTTGCTGCTCCTCTACCCCTTCACCTACAAACTGAGTTTATTATGACCTGCCCCCAAACTGTTATTCACCTCCTCTCTCCAGGATCAGCAACGCAACCACCGGGGCTGAGGCTAGCCCACACTAATGCTTTCATATGAACTTGGAAAAAATGGTACTATCAAAATAGCACCATTCTTTCCTTCAGGCGTCAACAGAGATCTTACTTTATCCAAGTTGCCTTCCTTGAGCAACTTCAAATCTGGGCAAAGGTCTCCTTTGTGTTGCCAGCGCAAGCCAGCGGCATTTGTCACAGTCTTGGGTAAGTTCCTGTTAACTGGTCTGTTTCCCTCTAAATGTAAGCATTTAAGGAGGCAGAGATCTTGCCTTTCTCTGGGACCTAGCATAGTAACTGGCACACAGTAAGTGTTCAAAAAATAAATGTTGAATAAATGAATAAATAGTTGGAAGAATGTAGGATATGAAATCCAAAAATCTTGGTCCTGACTCCCCACTGGACTTTTGGAAAGTCATTTTTTAATCTCACTATGTAATATGGAGCTAGAGTATGACAATTTTAAAACATGGTCCCAAAGTACTTTGACGTTTTTCCTACCGAGAAGTAGGGCCTATGTCTCCTCCCTTATAAACTGGGCTTTGTAATCTCTTGACCCAAAGAGCATGACAAAAATGTTTTGGCAATTTTGGAGCTCCAATCTTAAGAATCTGACAATTTTCGTTTCATTTCTCTTGGGATGCTTACTTGTAGAACACAGAAGTGCACCGTAGGGAGAGAACTCCCAGTGGAAAAGCCGCACCTGGAAGGAAGCCGAGACATTCCCTTTCATCTTGATTTCTGAAACTTTTTTTTTTTTTGGTGGGGGTACTGGGTATTGAAACCAGGAGTACTCTGCCACTGAGCTAAACTCCCAGCCCCAATCTCTGTAACTAATCTATAAAACAAATGACCTACCATACCTATTCTGGCACAAAGTGTTGTACATATCAAGTGATCAGTAAACACTGTAGGTCTATGCTGGCAGAATCTGTTCACAGAATAACCAGGTTGCTCATTCTCAAATAGGGGTAATTGTAACGTTTGTAAGAGTTATCATATGAGGTATAAAACTTTTAGGCAAAGGATAAAAATAAACAATTAGGTGTAAATCTTTGCAACTACTATACTACTCAAATGCATGACCTCATTAATTTGACAAGTGTGTTTTGTAACAAAAATACAAAGGGAATTAAGCTTAACTATTCCATCTTTCCCATCATCCCTATATTTCTTTGCATTAGTGCTAATGATAGAAAACAAACTATCAGAAAGAAGTGGAGAGAATGCTGTCTCACCTGCTCCCTTTATTTTCTTAAACAAATAGCATAAACAACACACATAATTCTTTCCTTCCTTTTTTCTTCCTTTTGGTACTAGGGATTGAATTAGGGGCAGTCTACCACACAGCTATATTCCCAGCCCTTTTTATTTTTTGAGACAAAGTCTCATTAAGTTGCTGAGGCTGGCCTTGAACTTGTAGTCCTCCTGCCTCAGTCTTCTGGTTGAGTCACAGAGTAAAGTAAAGATGAAAACAAAATGACAGTGAATCCTCTGGGCAACAAATAGACATAGTATTTTTATTTTTTTAATATTTATTTTTTAGTTATAGTTGGACACAATACCTTTATTTTATTTATTTATTTTTATGTGGTTCTGAGGATCAAACCCAGGGTCTCGCATGTGCTAGGTGAGCACTCTACCACTGAGCCACAACCCCAGCCCCAAGGACGAGTATTTTCCTAGGTGCTGCAATATTAGTTTCTATAGCCAGTGTCTACTGATACTTTTATTCTTAAGTTCTCTATCTCTGTTGCTATTTTCAATTTCTTCTCTCCCTCTCTCTTTTTCTTTTTGTTTTAGGGTACCAGGGATTGAACTCAGGGGCACTCAGCCACTGAGTCACATCCTATCCCTGTTTTGTATTTTATTAGAGACAGGGTCTCACTGAGTTGCTTAGCAATTCCCTAAATTGCTGAGGATGGCTTTGAACTCGCGATCCTCCTGCCTCTGCCTCCCTAGCCGCTGGGATTACAGGCATGTGCCACCTCGCTGGGCTGTTTTCAATCTCTTTTTGAACTGTAGTATGGGCTGGGCACAGTGGCCCGCATCTGTAATCCCAGCAACTCAGAGGCTGAGGACGATCCCAAGTGCACAGCCAGCCTCAGCAACTTAGGCCCTGTCTCAAACTAAAACATAAAAGGGTGTGTGTGTGTGTTTGTGGTTTCGTGGTTAAGCACCCCTGGGTTTAATCCAGAGTACCCCCTGCCCCATTTTTTTTTTGAGAGCCCACATCCCATCTCATCAGTCTGGGGTGGTGCCTAGGTGTGGGGATTTGTTTAAAGCTCTTGGATTTATTGCAGCAAAGGTTAAGAACCTCTGGTTTAAACTACTTGGTCCTCCTCTGGCAGTGTTCAGCATTCTCATATAGGTGTAATTGTAATCTTTGGTCAGATTGAATAACATTCTATTTGTCAGGGAGGAGAGAAGCGTGGTTTCACCCACAAACAAGGACCAGTCAGGTCCTGGTAAAGCAATGAGGGGACAAGTCCTGCCTCTAAAGTGGGTGAGGGGACTCCCCCACCCCCACCCAGCCAGCCAGGGACCTAGGGCCCCCGATAATCCAAGTTCGCTGAGAAGTTCAGGGGCATCTAAGTGTGCATTGTGTATACAAGTGAGGCAAAGGTGAGCACTTCGAGCTCTGGTCCATGTGGGTTAACCTTAGAGTCAACCTAAGAGTCTCTCTGGAGTCCAAATCGCAGAGTGGCAGCTGTTCCCGAGCAGGCAGAAAGGAGCGTGCAGGGGGTGCAGGGCAGCCTCCAGAGTTGGGCATGCAAGTCTCTGCGCCAAGACCCAGGTCTGCATGTGGCGCGGTGGGGGCGGCGGTTCTGGGGCACGCAGTGGTCGGTGGTGTGGACTACAAGTCCCGACATGTCTCGGGCAGGGGTGCGCTTGCACAGGAGCGGGGCTAGGAGGCCAGGGCCAGGCGTGCGCAGTGGTTGTTGGGAGTGGCGGGGCGGGTCTTCCCCGGCTGTCATCTGTGGCCCCCGGCGCTCGGGCAGGGGTGGCCGTGTCTATTGGCGGAGAGGCAGGCAGGGCGGGTCGCCGCGAGCCGCTGCGGGCAAGGCTGAGCGGGTGGAGGCCGGCAGCCGGCCGGGGAGGCACAGTCTGGGCTGCTGCGTACCGGTCTGGCCATGGCAGCGGCACCTCTGAAAGTGTGCATCGTGGGCTCGGGGAACTGGTGAGCGGAGGCGGGCTGGCGGCGCGGGCTCCGCCTCCAGGAAGCCCCTTTCCCTGGCGGTCTAGAGCTGCGCTCCCCGCAGCAGCGTGGGCACCGGGCACCGCGCGCGGGGAGGCGGGGTGGACGACCTCGGGGCCAGGCTGGGCACTGCGCGCCAGGGGAGGCCGCACCGAGGTCCTAGCCGGGAAATCTCTGGGCCCTCGTGCCCGCGGGGGCAACGCAGACCGAGGGCACCGCGCACCCATGGGCACCTGTCCGCGCTTAGGTAGCCGCGCGGCGAGCGCACTGAAGCCACCTGCTCACCACGCCCTGATGTTTTGCGCAATCTTCTGAGGTCGTTCTCAATTCTCCCTACCGATCGCCTGGGTCGAGGAATTGAAGGAGGCCCAAGAATTAGTGTAGTTTTGATGTTGGGCAGACCGAAGCACAGAGGGCTTGTTATTCGGGTCTCTGGCGGGGCAAGCTCTGCCCATTAAGGTATGGTTCTCATCTCCGCTTCTGATAACGGCCAGTATCTTGGTAACGTGGTATCAGGAAGAAGATCCAAGTTCCAACGGGCCTTGTTTCCCCGGGGACCTTGAGAGTTCTTCTATGGGGAGATGTTTGCAAAGCTTTGCATTTCCAGGGCTTGATTTGACTTTAACCTTTATAAAGCACTATGTGCAAGGCGCTCTTGCACTTACTTTACACGTGTCAGCTCCTTAGTAGCTCCCTTTATCGAACTCACATGGTGTGATTCTTTGGTGTGTTTGGGTGAATGCAGAGGAGCATGGGGAGGAAAGGAGGCAGAATATAGCCTTGGCATTTTCAAGCTCTTTATCTTTGCTTCACTTTTCTTCCCACTTCTGAGGGAGTGGTACAGAATCATTTGGAGTCACTGTGCCCTTTCCCTTTCAGTGCGTTTGTTTACCTGTGTTTCTGTGGCCTGACTCACATCCCGGTTCAGCCTTCTAGAAGTGCTGCAGGCATGGGCACATGGTATTTGGTCTCGGACTTACTTTTTTAATACAGAGAAAAATACTTCTCTGAAGAAACCTGAACCTGGTTTTCCACTCTTCCATCCCATCAAAGAATGAACTTTCTCTGAACCCCTATTGCTGATCTCTGTCCATGCACTGAAACGATTTAATTATTGGTCTCTACTCCTTCCTCCCCCACTTGAGATTGAACTCAGGGGTGTTCTCCCACAGAGCTACATCCCCGTTCCTATTTAATTATTTAGAGGCAGAATCTTGCTAAGTTGGGAGGCTGGCCTCAAACTTGAACGTGTGATCTTCCTACCTCAGCCTCCTGAGTAGCTAGGATTATAGGCCAGTGCCACCCAGCTTCACTGCCCAGCTCAAGGCTAACATCTACCTTAGTGCCCTCCAAAATGCTAAGTAAATGCTAAATCAATGTCTGAAAACTACTTATTTATTTATTTTATTTATTTTTGGTGCTGGAGATCAAGCCCAGGGCCTTGTGCATGCAAGGCAAGCACTCTACCAACTGAACTATATATCCCCAGCCCTGAAAACTATTTTTTAATTTTTATTTTTGGTGCTGGAGATAAACCCAGGGCCTATGCCATGCTAAGCACATACTGTACCTTTGAGTTATACCCCATCCCCCAAAGTAATTTTAAACCTCGTATTGTATTTGATTAGGAGCTCATTTACTTTTTTTTGTGTATGTGTTTGTATAGTGCTGGGGATCAAACCCACAGCTTCACACATAGTAGGCAAGCACTCTGATACCCCAGATCTTTATTTTTTATATTTATTTTTTAGTTGTAGTTGGACACAACACCTTTATTTCACTTGTTTATTTTTGTATGTGGTGCTGAGGATTGAACCCAGGGTCTCCCAAGTGCGAGGCGAGTCGAGTGCTCTACCCCTGAGCCACAACCCCAGCCCGGACCCCAGACCTTTTTTTTTTTGAGCCAGGGCATTGTTAAGTGGCTGAGGCTGGCCTTGAACTTGTGATCCTCCTGCCTCAGCCTCTTTACAGGAACTACAGTTTTTGTGTTTTTTTTTTTTTTTAAATAAACTAAAAGGTACAATGAAACATCTCCCATCCACTTTTATCCCCCCAGGAACCTTCTGAAGGAAAATCAGTGTTGATCTCTTCTGACCTTTCTGGAGGAATTCCGTCAGACACAAGTGAATGTTTATATGTGTTCTTTTCTCCCTTTATTCTACAAATCAAGAGTACTGGGCACTTTTTTTTTCAACCAACAAGGGAAAGTTGTGCACGTTTCATGGAGTCAGTACCTATCCAGTGCAGAGCTTAATTCAGAGGTTTCAGCTTGACTTTGCCAATTTGGGTCTCAAGGTCACTTCAATAAGATGTCAGCTGCCCTGTTGGACATGCTACTGGTAAAGCACCCATTTAGCCACATGTTCTTTTAAAATTAGTTTCCCCTCCTATAAAATTCCATGGATGACAGCCCTCTTTCCTAATTTAGAAGGTGCAGGTAAAAGTGGCACAGCTTTGCCATGCTGGATTTGAGCCCGAGTGATAGTAGTGAAGCGAACCTCCTTACCCTCCACTGAGATTTGGCTGCAGGCCCCTGGCTTCTTCATTCTGATGGACTTGACTGTTTTCTTGGCCCACTCCAGCCTGGGGAAATGCACTAGAACTTGGCCAGTGACTCTGAAGCAGAGCAATTGAGAAATAAGCCCATAGTTAGGGCTGGGTGCCTGGCTTCATTAATCACAGGATCAGACAGGAACAGATGTTGGCATCTCTGCCGTTGCCTTGGTTGGGTACAGAGCCACTCTAGTCCTAGAGAGAGGATCACAGCCTCCCCAGAGAAATTCAGGGACTTAGGAGCTGAGTTCAAGCCATAGAGCCCCCAAAGGGTACATGAAGTGTTCAGTTATGGTTCAGTAGATATTGGAGTGTTTTTCTCAAGTAGTTACTGTATTCTTTACAGCAATACACTAGACAGAGTCCCTGCCAGTAGGAAACTTACCTTCAGGGCTTGGAAGATAAGATCGAAAGAAATATAATGTGGAATGGAGATTTGTCACAAGGTTAAACGTTACATTTTAAATAGTATTTCTTAAAGAGTACATTTTTTTGAAGACCACTTGTACCTGAATTACCACTGAAATTAGATTTGCTGAATCATATTCCCTGAGGGTAGGAAGGATTTTTTTCCCTAAGGGACTTTAGCCTTTCATTAATAAAATATATATCTAGAAGCTGGATTTACCCATCCAGATCTGGTCCCTAGCTCAGGAACCTAAATGTTCCTTGAACAATATTTACCCTGGGGACTTTGAAGTAGATCCCGCTGCTTATATAAATAAAGGTGTTGTTACTTATAAGCTCATAGTTGAAAGGCAGCTGTAACTCACATGGAGCCTCCCCCAGGTCACCCGTCATCTGTGGCAGGGAATCCAGCTGGCTTGCCAAGGCCCTTCAACAAGGAAGGACCTGGGTGGGAAGGTAAAGCGAGTTGTGTAAGATGGCCTACTCCTGTCCTTTGGTCAACCTTTTCCTCCAGATAATTCAGGGACAGAAGGCTGGTGTGTCTGGCTGAGCCCTTTGGTCCCACCCATTGTGAGGGACAGGGAAGGGTCACTTAACATGCCTGACTTTCCATGCCCTGTCACTTGTAACTTGGCAAAAACAAAAGCTTGGCAGATTCTTCCAAAGATGTTACAGTTTCTTTCTCAGCCCCTGTGAAGATCACCCAGACACAGGGCAAACCACGGTTCTAAAACTGAAACCTCAGTTATATTTACTGCCAAACCTCTGTAATGGGAGCATATGTCCAAAGACATAGCCCCAGCCTCTTTTGTAAGGCAGGGTCCTGCAGTAGGATGAGGGGCCCAGATTTCCACCCTAGTCCCCTATTTGGCAGCTTCAAGTCCTTGGCAAATGGCTCCTATAAATGATTGCTTATACTATTGGTACCTGCTGTCTAGGATTTTGTTTAGAATTGTTGCTAAAAGCAGAGAAGATCAGGGAGGAGATTAGGAAGAAGAAAGTTAGGGAAAAGAAGCTCAGGGAGGAGAAGGTTGGGAAAAAGAAAAACATGTATGTTTCAAAGCCACAAGAGATAGAGCCAACGCGTCAAGTGAAACCTTGTTACAGGATTACATGAGATGATCCAGGGCGAGTCAGTGGTGGCTAGCGCTCAGTCAGTGTCCACTGCTGTTACCATTATTAGTTTCATCATTCTTGAGCCATCCCAACATGAAGTCACAAAATGGACCAGATTGGAATCTGGCCAAGTAGTACAGGCAGAGGCTGGGAGAGGGGACAAGAAGAGTGACTGCTGCACAGCTGGAGGAGTTTCCCCAGGAGTGACCTTGTTTTCACATTAGCCCACAGCCTGACATCTTCCTCAGGCTGAAAGGTCAGGGCAAGTGCTGGCCCTCTTTGCACTGATGCCGGAAGCAGGACTTAACTCTGCTAGAACCTACAAAATGCACCACCTGAGCTCATCATTCACCTCTGCCATCCCTTTACCTGTGCTATTCCATTTCTGCCATGATGCATGCTACCCAGAGATCTAAGAAACACTCTGAGCAACTAATTTAGCTCCTCTGTGGTCAGAAGTAATTGCTTCCTTCCCTGTAAACAGGCCACACTGACACTCTTCTGCTTTGGTAGCTGGAGGGAGAATTTGATGACAGGGTAGGTTAGAGCTGTGAGGATATTCAGGGTCCCCTCCTGGTCTGGGGCAGGAACATTCATACACATACAGCATAATTTAAAAAAGGAATTGATGAAGCCAGGCTGTGGTGGCAACTGTACAACTGTAATCCCAGCAACTCAGGAGGCCAAACCTGGAGGATCACAAGTTTGAGGCCAGACTCACAACTTGTCAAGACCCTGTCTCAAAATGAAAAACAGGGGATATAGCTCAGAGGTAAAACAGCCCTGGGTTCAAACTCTAATACAAAAACAAACAAAAGAAGTGGCACTTAATGACCTGTTTATCACCTCCCCAACCTATTCTAACATAAAAATCACAAGGACTACTCTAGAAGTAGGAGTGCTCTGTTTTCTTAACCCCCCTCATGTTTCTTCATTCTTCTCTTCCATTTCCTCCTCTCCGTTAACAGGAATCATAATAATTTTCTGTTTATCAGGTATGTAGATTACTTCATTTTAAACCTGGTAGATTAAAAACAGGTTAGAAAAAACTTGCTCAAGGTCAACACTTAATAAGGTAAAGTTCAAATGCAAGGTCCTTCTTGCTCCAGAAACTCTGTTTCTATAAATTCCTGACATTTTCAGTGAGAGACATACTTAAACCTGAGGACAGATCTCCTTGTCATAAAAATGTTGAGCATCTACCTTTCTCATGTAAGTTTAATCTAACGAATATTCCATTTATGAGAAGTAAAACTGAATGAAGCCTTAAAATGGGTCAGTTTCCCTCCAAAGCAGGTACCCATTCTTCTGTAGATCACAAAAGATGATCATAGTTTACTTTGTGTGTGTGTGTGTGTGTGTGTGTGTGTGTGTGTGTGAGTGATGGTGGTACTGGGCATTGAACCCAGGGGTACTCTACCACTGAGCTACATCCCAGCCCTATTTGTTTTTATTTTGAGACAGGGTCTCACTAATTTGTCCAAACTGTCCTTGAACTTACAATCAATCCTCCTGCCCCAGCCTCCTGAGTCACTGGGATTATAGGTGTGCCCCACCACCTGGGTTACTATTTATTTTTAAGGCAGTTGACTACCTCCTCCTCCTCCTCCTTCTCCTACTTCTTCCCCTCCTCTACCCCCTTCTCCTTCTTCTTTTCCTTCCTCCTTCTCTTTCTTCCTTCTTTCTTTCTTTCTTTCTCTCTGTACTGGGGATTGACCCCCACAGAGCACTTAACCACTGCACCACATCTCCAGTCCTTTTTAATTTTTTTATTTTGAGACGGTCCAGGTTGCTAATGCTGGCTTTGAGTTTGTGAACTCCTGCTCTACCCTCTTGAGATTCTGGGGTTACAGGCATGCAACACTACATGTGGCTGGTTTTTTGTTTGTTTGTTTGTTTAAATTTTGAATGAGGTTTATTGAGTGCTATTGTTTATTAACAATAAGATAATCATGAGTGAAACAGACATCAAAATGATATTTAGAAAGGTGAATGAACCACACACACACAGAATAAAAAGTCTTGGTCCAAGTTATTCCAGAGGACTTGATATTTTTTCCAATAGGACAATTTATCCCGAGTTTATGAATAGAGAGGGGCATAACTGTTGGAAAAAAAAATTTTTTTTTTTTTGGTACCTGGGATCGAACCCAGGGGTGCTTTACCACTGAGCCACATCCTCAGCCCTTTTTATTTTTTATTTTGAGACAGGGTATCACTAAAGTTGCTTCGAGGCATCACTAAATTGCTGAGGCTAGTCTTGAACTTGCAATCCTCCTGCCCCAGTCTCTGGAACTGCTGGGATTACAGGCAATGTGCCACGGTTCCTGGTTTAGAACAATCTTAACCTTTGAGTTAACCTCCGACTTTTATCTGTTTATCTCAGCAGCACCTGGGTGAGCCTCTTTTCTAAGACATATGCCTTTGGGTAGAAAAGTCATGTGTCCAATAAATAAAATCATCTCTTTGGGGGGTCCAGTGCTGTCCCCAAGTCTCTTGAAGTTGCAAGGGGGCAGAGGTTTCTGTCGTTAATGCTGTCCAGGCCACCCTTCTCTCCCTTTCCTCCAGTGCTGGGAGCATAGAGTACTGAGTTTCGTGCTTGTAGGTCTCTTTGCTCCCACAGAGTTGTACTGGTAGCATTTCGCTGTCATTCAACTTTGGCTTGATTCTTTTCACAACTTGGAGCAGGGAACTGAATGAATTCTCGATTGCTGTCTACCATTCCAAAAACTAGTGGCTTCCCACAGCAACCACTAATTAGCTCGTAATTCGGGTGGTCAACAATTCTGACTCACTAGCCAGGGAAGGATCTGGTCTAGGTTGGGCTCACTCATAATGGTCAGGGTCACAAATGGGTTAGCTGGAACCATTGGTCCAAATGACCTCCATCATGTGTCTGGCAGTGGACAGGTTTCAGCCAGAATGACAGGAGCCACCGGGCCACCTACCTCATCCTTCAGCAGGCTAATTCTGGCTTCCCCAGGTGATGACTGGCTTTCACCAAGAGCAAGAACACTTTTTAAGCTTTTGTCACAATTAGGCCAGGTGCTTTCCCGGTCTTCATTTAGGAGATTCATGATACCACGAACTGACATACAATTTACACCATGACCCAGAACACTTCACATATTACAGGAAACATGTTTCACAATAACAGAGGTTCCTGAGGTGATGGACTATGATATTTTCATTTTTTTCCTGTGTTTCTTTCATTTTTAGAACCTGCATAACCCAGTTTGAGAAATACTGTCTTAGGTAGAAAAATAGTTTCTTTCCCATCATCACAGCCAGAGTACCTCCCCAGCTGCATGGGTATGTCCCCCAGAAAATGGCATTCTCCACATTTGATTGTTTCTGCCTGGTTTTCCCAGGGTTGAGAAGAGGAAGTGGTTTGCATGGGTTACAAGCAAAAAGAACCAAAGGCCCCTAGAATTTGTTTCTCCATCCCTGGAAAGCTCTGACCTAACGGCTTGATCAGTGGCTATCTGTACAGAAATATCCCCAGATGAAATGAGTCATTCACTTAGCTACCCCCAGCGTGATGGGAAAGTATCCTCAAGCATCTAGAGCCTTTTGTCTACGATTATCTGAACCTTTGTACTTGGGTTTCTTTAGTGGATTTGCCCATTGGTAGGAAATATCTTGCATAGACTAGTCTCCTTGGTTCTTACCCTTGTAGGTTGTTGACAAATACTAATATAAATTTTAGAAATTATTATGGATAAGTTTGCATTATCATGTAGGCAAGTAACCATGTGTTTATATTCTACCTGGAACAATGGTTCACATTTGTACTGGTCTATTTTTTTTTTTTTTTGATACCAGGGATTGAGCCCAGGGGTGCTTTACCACTGAGCTACATCTCAGCCCTTTTTGCTTTTAATTTTGAGACACTAAGTTGCTCAGGCTGCCCTTGAACTTGCTATCTTCCTGCCTCAGCCTCCTGATTGACAGGGATTACAGGTGTGCATCACCACACCCGGCTTACTATGTATTTTTTTTAAGGCATCTGATCTTATTTTTTTTTTTAGACAAATTCTCGTTAAGTTGTTGAGGGTCTTGCTGAGTTGCTGAGACTGATGGAGAGCTTAGGATCCTCCTATGTCAGCTTCCCCAGTCGCTAGGACTGCAGGCATGCTCTTACACCCAATTTAAATAATAAATCTTAAGGTAACCTGCTTATAATGAACTCCTGTGAGTTGGGGTAACTTGATGGTGTTCTTCAGAGCCAAGACCAGCAATGATGGCACTTAAGATTTCAGGACTTCCAATCTCTGTGTATTTCATCTCAAGTGCTGGCTGTAGTTGGTGAGTGGTGGCCACATAGATTTCTGTGTGGAGAAGAATTCTCAGAGAGCAGCTTTGGCAAGCTGGAATCTCATGATGAGCAAGCTTAGAGGTGGACTTGGGGTGGGGATGGGCTGCATCTATGCTAAATTAGCTTGGACAAATTTACTACTACCAAAATTTTTACTACTAACATTTAATAACACTTGGGTTAAATTACTTTTACCCAAGTAGAACCCATCTGGAGACTCTAACACAGCTAGTTCAAACTTAGCTTTGGCCCACAGTGGTGCAAGTGTCAGACTCAGTGATCAGGATGTTGAGCCCTTTCCATTGGCCGGGAGTTCCAACCTCTTTGTGTATTATCTAAGTTAATGCTCACTGTAGTGGGTATTGTTTCCATCCTTGTATAGATGAGGATTCTGATGCATGCAGAGGTCATGTCCAGGACTTACGGCTACCAAGTGGTGGAGTAGTTGAAACTTCTCTGCCCTTCTTTTCCTACTTGAAATGTGACTGCTGGGACTAAACTTAAATGTTAATTATGAAAATTAATATTCAAATTAAAAGTTTCAATAATCCATGTAGCTAATACATTGGACCACAGAGCTCCACACACTGCTTTTCTCCTTGATTTTACATTTAACTATCCTGAAGATCTTTCCATATCTGTACACAGAGAACATCTCATTCTTTTTTTTTCTGTGCTGGAATTGAACCCAGAGCCTCCTGTATGCTAGGAAAGTGTTCTACCCTACATCTACAGCCCTTTTAAAAAAATTTTAATTTTGAGAGAGGGTTTTGCCAAGTTGCCCAGTTTGACCTTGAACTTTAGATCCTCCTGCTTCAGCATCCTGAGTAGCTGGAGTTACAGGTGTGCACCACTTGCCTGGCTCTCATTCTCTTTTATAGTTGTATTATATTCCCAGGTATGGCAACTCCTTTGTTTAACCAGTCTCCTGATTTGGACATTTGGGTATTGTTTTTAACAATTCTGCAGTGAATCACCTTATACTCTTATATCTGTAAAGATAGCGGTAAGAGCCAGAACTATTAGAAACACATGAAAAATGATTTAATGTGGTGATATCTTATTTAATTTTTTGCTTTGAAATAAGCAAGTATTGGGAAGGTAGAGGGAGGCATCCTAGCTGCAGAGGGATTAGAAATATATGCAGAAAAGAGGTTGATTTGCTCTAGATTACCCAGCACATCTGGAATAGGGCTCAGGTTTAAAAACTGAGGTTTTTGCATCACTGAAACTCCAGTGTGTGCTTGGAAACAGTTTCTAGTGATTCTCTGAGGGCAGGGGCATGCAGTCTGTCATCCGGTTATTGTGTCAACAGGGAGCAGGTGCCAGGTGGCTGTTAGAATTTACACTGTGTGGTTCTTTTCCTTGATCAATAGATGGGCCTGCAGACTGTGCTTATCCACAAACCTTGGGCAAAGCTGTAGAATCTGCTTGTCTAGAGCCCTGGAGGCAAGGTGATTCTCTGCCATCCATGCTTAAGAGTGGGACCCTAGAGCCAGTTCATGAGACCATGACTTAGATTTTCCCCACGGTGCTGTGGGTTGCTCTTGGTGGTGGTGGTGGGGGGAGTCTCAGGCTACCTGTGCCTGTGGTTCTAATATGAATTCACTGACAATTGCAATGTCTTGGATGACCATTTTCTCCATGGTATATGGAGTTGATAGCATGGCTGAACAGGTCATGGTAGGTGTTTTATTTTTTATTTATTTATTTTTTTTTGAGAGAGAGAGAGAGAGAGAGAGAGAAGAGAATTTCAATATTTATTTTTTAGTTTTCGGCGGACACAACATCTTTGTTTGTATGTGGTGCTGAGGATCGAACCCAGGCCGCACGCATGCCAGGCGAGCGCGCTACTGCTTGAGCCACATCCCCAGCCCTATGGTAGGTGTTTTAGAACAAGCTGATCGAGGTATGGCCCATCCAAAAGTGCTCTGAAGGAAACATGGAAATAAATATTTGCTAAAGTGAGACTTAGAAGGTATCTGGATTTCAATGCCTCCTCTAGCTTGCATTTTTTTTTTTTTTTGGATTGGCTAACAGACCTTGGGACCTGCCAAAACTCATCTGCTTTGGATTGGGACGGGTGTGGGGGGGTTCTGTTAAAACATCCAAAAGACAAGAATGACTTATAATAACCATGTTAGCAAACTTCAGTGGTACCTGTCTATATTGGAAAAGTAAAGAAAAGTGAGAAGATAACATTGGCTTGTATCAGGTACAAGCAGGAAGGTGATATCACGAACAGGAAGGTGATATGCTCCCTCTGCACTTTTCCAATTTTAATATGCATGTGGGTCTCTTGAAGATGGGGCTGTGGTACAGATTCTGAAGTGGCAGATCTTTTTTTTTTTCTTATTTAATTTTTTGCTTTGTAATAAGCAAGTATTAGGAAGGTATTATGGATAAATTATTATGGATAATATGGGGTGATGGACTCTGTCTGATATTTTAAATTGGACCCAGGGAGATTGAACCCAGAAGTACTTAACCACTGAGCCACATCCCTAGCCGGTTTTATTTATTTATTTTTTTTTGAGACAGGTTCTCGCTTAGTGGCTAAGTCTGGCCTCAAACTTGAGATCCTCCTGTCTCAGCCTCTGGGTTTAAAGGCATGTAACACCATGTCCTCCAAAGGGGCAGATCTTGAGTGACATTTCTAACAATCTCCTAGAGATGCTTTTGCTGTTAGTCCATGAACTACACTTTGAGTTAGAGCCTCACTACAGACCAGATTCTATGCTAGTTCTTTTTTTTTTTTTTTAATATTTATTTTCTTTAGTTTTCGGCGGACACAACATCTTTGTTTGTATGTGGTGCTGAGGATCGAACCCGGGCCGCACGCATGCCAGGCGAGCGCACTACCGCTTGAGCCACATCCCCAGCCCCTCTATGCTAGTTCTTGTGTGTTTTCTTGAAGTCCCTTTAATGTGGGTTTTTAAATTGTGGTATACACAATATAAAATTTCCCATCTTAACTGTGCTTTGAGTGTCTAGTTCAGTACGTTCACACTGTTACACAATCCACCTGTAGAACTCTCCTCATCTTGCAGAACTAAAACTGGATATTCATTAAACAACAGTTCCTCCTGCCACTCTCCCTCCATCACTGGGCAGCTGCCCTGAAACTTTGTCCTTGTGATTTGACCATTCGAGTACTCAAATAAACGGTCTTGTAAGTAGAATCCTTAAATTAAATTCCTTGCTCTTCTGTGTCTGGCTTATCTCACTTAGCATAATGTATTCATGGCTCATATATATTTAGCATGTGTCACAATTTCCTTTTTAAGATTGAATAATGTGCCATTGTATACACCATATATGCCACATTTTGTCTGTCCATTTATCAGTTGATGGACACTTACTTGGATTGCTTCTACCTTTTGGCTGTTGTGAATAATTCTGCCATGAACATGGTATCAAATATCTGAGTATCTGCTTTCAGTTCTCTTGAGGCTATTCCCAGAAGTAGGAGGACTGGGTAATATGGTGATTCTATTTTTAATTTTTTTTTTTTTTATGTACTGGGGATTGAACCCAGGGGTGCTTAACAATTGAACCACATCCCTAACACCCCCCCCCCTTTTTTTTTGTATTTTATTTAGAGATAGGGTCTCTCTGAGTTGGTTAGGGCCTTGCTAAGTTGCTGAGGCTGACTTTGAGCTTGGTATCCTCCTGCCTCAGCCTCCTGAGCAGCTGGGATTACAGGAATGTGCCACTGCGTCCAGCCCTATTTTTAATCTTTTGAGGATTTATCATGCGGTTGCCCACGGCAGCTGCAACACTGCACAGTTGTATCAACAGTGAAGTGCATGAGGATTCCGATTTTTCCACATCCTCATCCAAACTTGTTTTTTCTATTTTTGATAGTAGCCAGTCTAATGAGTCGGAGGTGATGTATTTATTAATTGCAAATAATCATATGGCTTGTACAATTTCGCGTCTTGCTTTTTTTGCTAAATGTATCTTTCTATGGGAAGCATTTTCCTCTGCAGTTTGAATTTTGGTAGATAGAAGGCCTTCTTTTTTGTCTCCCTGCTTTTCTGTCAGTGAAGTTGTTCATTGATCTTTTTTTCTCTGTGGTTTCTTCTTTTGATTCCAAGCTTAGAAAGCTTCCCTATCTGGAGATCAAATAAACATTCCCCAAGCCGAACCTATTTTTAATATTTCTTTTTTTTTTTTTTTTAACATTTGCATCGTAGACTCTGGCATTTGATTGTACTTTAAAAGCCCTTTAACTATAAAGAATTACACAAAATGTTAACAGTGGTTCTGCCTTGGTGGTGAGGTTATTCATAATTCTTTTTTCTTCTTTCATGTATTGCTCATAGGAGTGAAAGAGTAGATGTTACTTAAACCAAAATTGACCACCCTCTTGCCTAGGGAACCATCTCTCAGATCAGCTCCTGGAGAGACAAAGGCATGGAATGTGTGAGCCCTTACTGACTCACCTCCCAGGACCTTTATTTCCTGTTTAGTGAAAGGAGAGTCCTTTCTGCCTCAGAAGATTCTGCACCCCTGAAAGTGCATGGGCCACCCAAATTTCTTTCTCTTGTTTTGTACTGGGGATTGAATTAGGGATGCTCTGTCACTGAGTTACATCCATAGCCCTTTTAAATTTTTTTTTCAGTTGAGAGTCTCCCTAAGCTGCCTAGTGCTTTGCTAAGTTGCTGAGGTTGGTCTCAAACTTGCAATCTTCCTGTCTCAGCCTCCAGAGTCGCTGGGATCTCCATGCCCCGCTAGGCCACTGAAATTCTATTGAGTTTTATCTGACTGGATAAGAGGCCATTCTGTGGCTAATGAGTGGATCCTCAGCCTGATTGAAATATACCCCCCCACACTTTTCTTTAACATTTTTTTTTAGTTGTAGATGAACACAATACCTTTATTTAGTAATTTTTTATATGGTGCTGGGGATGCAACCCAATGCCTCACGCATGCTAGGCAAGCACTCTACTACTGAGCCACAACCCCAGCCCCTGAAATATACCTTTTTAGGAGTGGGAGGGAAGAATAAGGACAGAGTGAATGGCCAAGGGGTCAGCTGGGGCTTTGTCAAGCTGGAGATTAGGGCCTGGTGTCCTTGTAGTTGGGACCCAGGGTGGAAGAGGGAAGCAATGGAGACCCACTTTGGGGTGTGAATCTCTTCTTCAGTGAATCACCTGTGTGGTCTCCTTGCTCCCTTTTCTTCAGGGCAGGGGGAGTAATAACAGTACCTGCCTCAGCGGTGGTGAGGTGTGAAACAGATAATGTGGATAGATGGGTAAAGTGGCGGGGTACTCACCACTATGCTAACAGAAGAGCTGGGTGAAGTGTTTGGAACAGTGTGTGATCCCTAGTGGATGCCTGGTCAATGCTGTGTCTGCCCACCCTGTCCCTTTCTCACCTCTTACCAGCTCCTTGCCCTTTCCTTCACCTCCCTCTCCCTCCTCTTGCAATCCCACCTGCTCTTTCCCTCTCTGTTTCCTTCCTCCTGCCTGTCCTTCCCTGTCCCCCTCTGCTTCTGACTCCTCCTCCCTCCTAGGATCCTTAACCTTCCCTTTCTCCTTCCGATGGCTCCTCCTTCTATTCCTTCCTTTCTGCCCCTCCCCCTTCTCCTCCACCCTGGAGGAGTTGGCTCTAGGTGAAAGCAACTGCTGTTGTTTGTCACAGCAGAAGATAAGCCCCAGCCTTCTCCTGCTGCAACCTTTGCTCTGGCCTCCCCAGGTGAGGCCCACCTTCAGAGTTCAGCCCTAGCTGCACTCTCTCCCAGCTTCCTCTGAATGGCCTGACAAGTGTCACCATGTCACCCACTTTTGGCCACATTGGTCACTGTGCTGGAACATCATCAATCTCCATTTATCAGTCTCCAAGCTCCCTGAGGGCGGAGACTTGTCTGCTTTTCTTCCCTTGTATTCCTGAGCCTTCAGGGTATCCAGACTGCATCAATAAATGACTCTACTTTACATCAGGGCAAATATGAATTAGGAAGTGTGGACTTTGGAAACAGAGTCCAGAGTCTGTAGGGAGACAGCATGACTTTGGGTAATTTATTATTGCTTTCTGAGCCTCAGTTTCTTCATCTGTAAAATAGGCAAGATGTTCACTTCCTTTGTGGATTGTGATAAAGAAGAAATGATTTTTTTTTTATTAATTTGCAACACTAGGGATTGGACCCAGGGGTCCTCTGCCACTGAGCTATATCCACAGCCATTTTTTTTTAAAAATTTTGAGATAGGGTCTCACTAAATTTTTCCAAGCTGGCCTTGATCTTGTGATCTGTCTGCCTCAGACTTCTGAATTGCTGGGATGACAGGCATCCACTATCATGCCTAGCTGAAATAAAATCTTATATCAAATACACACTTTTGCAAGATGCTTTTAAGTTTCATTTGCATAGCATTATAGAAGTTATGAGTTAGGGTATACGTTGGGGCTTGAGGTAATTCATGATGTCATAGGTACTGTGGTTTCATGGCTCTGTGTAAAGACCCAGGACTGGCCATAAGCAGACTTGAGTCTTTTTTTTTAAATATTTTTATTAGTTATTAATGGACCTTTGTCTATATGCGGTGCTGAGAATTGAACCCAGTGCCTCACACATACTAGGCAAGTGTTCTACCACTGAGCCACAACCCCAGCCCCAGACTTGAGTCATTTGTAGTTCTGCTACTTCCTGGCTACTGATCTTTGCTCCAGAGGCCTTCCTACAAGGCTTTTCCACCCTTTCCCCAGGTAAGGCCCACCTGGGGGCAACACCTGCTTACGTGATATGAGGCAAGATCAGAGTAAGTGGGTTCAGTTGGAATAAACTTCCATAATGTTATTTGCTTAATATATACTTTCTTGCAAGTTTACTTTAAAAGAATACTTTAGGGCACTGTAGTGAATACTGCAAGTAGAAGGTAACAGCAAGCAAAAAACCCTGGTAGCATGAAAACAAACGTGTTACTAGTATCGTGCCAGATAGTACCACCTTCCAAGGCTCAGACCCAGATCTCTTCAGGCTTTGTGAAGAAGGGAGGTTGGGAAGAGGTGGGTTCATGCCAGAGAGGTGGTAGCATATCTCTAGCACTCAGATTGAGACAGGCTATGCACTCCCAGGAGGACCGGGAGCCTTGATACAGGCAAGTGAGTGAGTGTCATTTGGGTCAGGTGTCTGGGTAGCATTCAGCCTGTAGGCTATGATTCCCATTTCTCACTTTGGAAAACACTGGATTCAATCAAAGACCTGGAGGGGACCGTCCCCTGCTCTGCCTGTCATTTGGGGCGTTGAATGAGCTGGGCCAGGTGTAGAATTGGCTGCTCACACCCATGACCCACGGATGGACCCATCATGCCTGACTGCGGAACCCCAGTCATGGTGATTTGCCGAGAGAGAGAGAGAGAGAGAGAGAGAGAGAGAGAGAGAGAGAGAGAGAGAGAGAGAGAGAGAGAGAGAGAACACGCCTGAAACCCTAAATTTATTGGGGGGAAGATACTCAAGAAAGTTTGTTGAGAGCCACAGCCAAAGGGGCCCCAGCAAACTTCCAGCTGCCAGCTGATGTTTGGCTCACAGGAGCCCCAGCAAACTTCCAGCAGCCAGCAAACTTCCAGCTGCCAGCTGATGATTGGCTCACAGCAGCCCCAGCAAACTTCCAGCTGCCAACTGATTGGCTCCTCTGCGGTGATGCTCATTGGGCTGTTTCCCTGCCCTTTCAGACCACGGAGCTGCTCATTGGGGGACTTCTTTTGGCTCCGCCCACACAACCCAGCCAATCCTCCTCAAGAGCAGGAGGAGTGGGGGAGGTGGAGAGGCTTGTTGGAAGCCGGTGGTGGCAGTTGGGCTCTGAGGGTTTTCCTGAGGAGCTGTGTGGTGCGTGTGTTCTAAAAATAAAGTTCGTTCAAGTGGTTCCTGAATTGTGCCCAGCCAGACTGTGGCAAAAGTTCCATCCAAATGAGGCCAGGGATTGGGCTTCAGGGGGGTGTAGTCCAGTCCCATTGGGTGACACCCACTCCCAGAGCTGTAATTCCTTGCTGAGCTTGCTTTTGCACCATTGAAGCCAGTTCCACACCTCCATCAGTCAAGGCTAAGGGCGTTCATGGCGGCCCCCGACAGCAATTCACTCACAAGCCACCTTTGTGGACTGAGCTTTGAATTTTTTTTTTTTTTTTAAGTGTGGTCCTGGCCGTTGAACCCAGAGCCTTACATACACTAGGTAAGTTCTGTACCACTGAGCTCCAGCCCCAGTAAAATACTTTTAGAAGAGTGTATATTACATAGAAGTAGACTCAGTTTCCTCCCAAACACTCCCATGGCTCTATTTGACCCATAAGGAAAGTGAAGCCTTTCCTTCCCATCCGTCAGAAGAGGTAACCCACGCAGCGCACCAGGTTCTCACAGTCCCACATGTTCTCTTTGATCTTGTGGAAGTTCCTTGACGCCAGGGAACACCATGCACTGAGCTATTATCTCCCTGAATAGTAAGCAGCAGTTTCCAAGATTAGCGTGGAGGCGACAGTGCTGGTGGAGAGATTCCTGGCTCCTTTCTGCAAAGTGTCAGGAGGAGAATTGAATTAACAGGTATTTATCTAATGAGCCATCCTGCCAGCATAGAATAAGGTACCACTGCCTAGCCTTGACATTTACAGCCATCCTTTTGTGAAGGAAGAGGGCATCGGAGTTCTAAATCGTTGTGCAGAACAGCGCTTCTCAGCCCCAGATACATGTTGATGCACCAGGGAGTTTGAGAACCACATCCTGGAGGTGCCAGTTTCACTGCTCTGGGGTGTGGCCTGGGACCCAGGATTTTTAAGTCTCCTGGGTAATTCTAGTGTGTAGCCAAAGTTGAGGCCCTGTGGTTTAGTTTATGTAATCTGTCTCAGGAAAGGGAAAATCATTATAATCTGTTAGAATTACTAGAATTTTTGTGTTTCTTAAAGCACAGAGATCAAAATGCTGGGATGCCAGGGGGTGGTGGCACATACCTGGAATTTCCATGACTTGGAAGGCTGAGGCAGGCGGGTCTCAAGTTCAAGGACAGACTGTGTCAAACAAAAAATACAAAGAGCTGAAGATGTGGCTCAGTTGTACAGTGCCTCCTGGATCCAGCAATCCCCAGACCCCCCACGCCCAACACACACACACACACACACACACACACACACACTCTGCTGAGATGAATTAGGGCTGAGTTAGAATAATAGACTTATGGGGGAAGTAAGGATAAATGTCTCCAGTATATTCTTCCACATCAGCTAAGCTTGTCAACCCCTCCCCATAATTATCACTCCTTATTCCATAATAATTGTTAGAAAAAATATAAATGCCCTAACACTTGAATTTGCCAATTGCTCTTTACAACCTTCTTCCATTTGCTCCTCACACTGGGAAGGCTGCCCAAGAAACAAGCCCTTTCTTAAGCTGCAGGTGGGAGTTGATTGGCTCAGCTGGAATCAGGCGCCCATCCACCCGGTCATAGGATTCTACCAGCTGCGGGGCACAGGTGCCTGCCTGCCTGGCCCCCTCTGCCTGCAGCCACAGCTGTCTTAAGAACTGGTGTTGACTAGATAGGTTCCTTCACTTCCCTATGTCCTGTGCAGAGGCTATCCATCATTAGAGCTGAACAGAGATGCAGAAAGAAAGGAGCTTGTGGGCTGAAGGTTGCCTGGATGCCTGGAGGGGTGTGGGGGTGAGAGGGGAGGTAGAGGGGTGCATACTGCTTGGGGATCTGGGCCCTGCACTCTTGCTTTGTTCCTTTTCCGGAATCCTCTCAGGTTCTTGTCTTGCCATTATGGTTCTACCTTGGGCCTGTTGCAGTTCATGAGAACACAGTTTATTTCACAGTGGCTACATTTTAATCTATTTGATGAGTTTGAAATATAGCCTTATTTTCCTTGGAGGCTCCTCCACAAACCCTCTAGTGTCAAGTTCATGCTTTTAGGTGTATTTCTCTTCTGCTTGTGAACACTGATCCAAGATAGTTTGGTTCTTACTGGTTTCAAGGGGTGGTACTGTTTGACCTTGTACCAAATTCTGGGGCTCTCCTGATGATCCCCATGTGATCTTTCCAGGTGAGAACAGCTAAGTTCCAAGTGGCTTGTGGCCAATACACATCCGATCTTGCACAAGCTCAGAGCTTGAGTCAGAATCAAAACACAGGTCTTCTGAATTTTGATTGAGCGCTTTGTGTCTTCTGTCCAATGAATTTATTTTATTTCTCCACGGTTTCTTTTGTAGGGGTTCAGCTGTTGCAAAAATAATTGGTAATAATGTCAAGAAACTACAGAAGTTTGCCTCCACAGTCAAGATGTGGGTCTTTGAGGAAACAGTGAATGGGAGAAAACTGACAGACATCATAAATAGTGACCATGAAAATGTCAAATATCTCCCTGGACACAAGCTGCCAGAAAATGTGGTAAGACCTTGGGGTGAAAAGTACATTTGGTTGATTCTGCAGGTTCTGTCCAACTGAGTAGCACTCCTGACCTAGACATGGGAAAGCTGCTTCCCATTTTCCCGTTGTGTTCTACTACCAATGACTTGGTTAGTATTGGTTTTCTTGACTCTGAAAATGGGCTTTGTATTAGTTTTCTCTGGCTGCCATAACCAAGTGCCACAGACTGAAACTAATTAATTAACTAATTAATTTTAAATTTTGGGGTGCACTCAGCTACTGAGCCACATCCCCATCCCTATTTTCTATTTTATTTAGAGACAGGGTCTTACTGAGTTGCTTAGTGATTCACTGTTGCTGAGGCTGGATTTGAACTCGGGATCCTCCTGTCTTAACCTCCTGAGCCTCTTGGATTACAGGTGTGCACCACCACAACCTCCTAATTTATTTTTTTTTTATTTTGGTACTAGGGATTGAACCCAGGGGCCCTTAACCACTGAGCCACATCCCCAGCCCTTTTTAAATATTTTATTTAGAGACAGTTCTCACTAAATTGCTTAGGGCCTCACTAAATTGCTGAGACTGGCTTTAAACTTGTAATCCTCTTGCCACAGCCTCCTGAGCCACTGGGATTACAGGCAGGCACCACCACACCTGGCTAAAATTTATTTTCTTACAATACTGGCAGCTTGAAATCTGAGATCACAGTGTAGGTAGGGTTGGGTTTTTCCTAGGTGTCTCTTGTAGATTGCTGTCTTATCCGACTCTCCATGTCATGACTGCCTCTTCCTATGAGGACAGCAGTCCTATTAGATTATGGCTTACCATATGGACAACATTTGGAGTCCATTACCTCCTTAAAGACACTATTTCCAGGCACATTCTCAGGTACTGGGTGGGGGTTGGGATGTCAACATATGAGTTTGCAGGGTTCCATAGTACAGTCCATAATAAACTTTTTCCTTGGTGTTCAAAGTATGGTCACATCAGAGCTGGAGTCACAGCCTTTCCTATGGCTGTTGGTGTCTCCTATAGCTCTTGATGTCCCCTTCCTAAGTGCATGTGATTTTGCTCAGCTTGCTGGGGCATCTAATTAAAACCAGGGTCGAGGCCCAAATTACAGATGAAGATAGAAGCAAATGAGAAAGTGTAAGGTTGGTAGTTTAAAATTCAAGCTTATTAGGTCTAGAAGAGAAAAGTACAGGTTATTTCCTGTCCTCGTTCCGTTGATTTGCAGGGGAAGCAAAAAATGAACATGGGGAGTGGAAAGGAGGGTGCCCACCCTGCTGCCTGCTGGAGGGATTTTATGAACTTCTGTGGTCAGATTCACCTCTCAGTAGCTTCCTGAAAACCAGACTGCTGTGGCTGCCTGATTCCTATGACTTACCTGAGAGGCCATCTCCTAGGTTAATGAAGTCCCCTTTGCTGTGTCTTCATAGTCCTTCATGAACATGTCCAGTGCATGCAGAGCAGGGTTGGGTGTGGGCCCAGAAAGGGGAAAAGGATGACATTGCTCTCCTCAAGGAATTGAGCAGGGAGACCGATTTATAAACTAATAAATGTCGGGGAGTTGGAGGTGCCCAGGCCTAGCTTACTGAAGATTTTTATTTGGCTTTTAACTATATAGTGTTGGTTGGTGTCAAGCACTGTGCTGAGCATAGACTGTCTTGTTTAATCTTCTTAAGGGCCCTCTTTGGTGGGTGCTGTTTACTTTATTCCTGTTGTGCTGATGATTACGGTTGTGGAGGCGAGGAAACCAAGACTTGGGCAGATGCATTTGCCCAAGGTTGTGAGCCAGGGCCAGCCAGCTTTGGATCTGCTTCCCAGAGGACTCACTGCTGAGCCTGCTGATCTTCTAGGCAATGACAACTCTCTCCTGTGTCACTGAACTAGGGTGAACCAGCATTTCCTTGCAGGTGCAGGGAGGAAGGATCCCTAGGACTGTGAATTGGCAAATTCAACCTCTGATGGAAAGAATAAAAGCGGCAGCAACTGAAGGCGTCAGGGTTCTCACTAATCCATCCTGGGATTAATGAGAAATGGGAAATTCTCTTGGCCCCTCCTTTTCTCACGTTTGTCAATTGCTCCTGTCCTTCTGCAGTGCATGTGCCTCGTGTTATGTTCCCCCGCCCTGCTTTGTGCCAGTCCACCTACACTGCCTGCCTACCTCCACCTGCCCCCGCTGACTTTCTGGGTCTGACTCTCTGGGTAGCCACAGTGCCTGGCCTGGTGCTTTTCCTTCACTTGATGCTCATGGGGTGTTGGGGAAGGTGAATCTGCCAAGTGACTCTCTGAAGCTAGAGCCTGTGCCGGGAATAGGAAGAATGGAGGGAGGAGACTACACAGAGGAGGCAAGGTCACCATTACTACAGACATGCTGGTCCCACACCACTGACTCCAGCTGCCCCAGGTCCCTAGGTGTGGACAGAGGGAGGAGAGAAAGGAGAAAAAGTCTACTCCCAGGATCCTACCAATGTCCAGAGCCTTGTAGGCTCATGGAAATGAGTGTACGTGTACTCTGGAGTGGACACTGGTGTGGTTTCGGATTTTTCACTGTAGTGCCCTTGGGAACAGTGGACGGTGCTCCTGGGAACTACCTGAACATGCCTAGTTGCAGAATCCCAGGGTCATAGGGAATGCACAGTCCTTTACTCCCAAAAAGGCTTGTTTTTAACCTTTTTTTGTTCTTGCAAGTTGAAGGATGAATGAGACGTGCATTTCCATCAACACAGGGTTGCTATTTATGATGTCTGCCAGTTAATGAGCTGGCTTGAGATCGTGAGTCTTTTTAGCTTGGAGCCCCAGGATGCTGCCCACCTCACCCTTCCCCAGGTCCACTCTCATAATGTGACCCTGTCCCCCATAGGAATCTTCTCTAACAGTGACTTCACCGTGGCATCGCCTGCTCCCTGGAAGCTGGGCCGGTCTGAGTGTGTGATTTCCCCTTAGACCTGAATGGAGAGCATACTTACTTCCTGTAGTGACAGCAAGACACAAATTGTTGATCTATTTTATAGCTCTCCATCCACAGCCTGTGTTTAGAGTTCATCCAAGTATGGGGCTCTTCTGCCATCATGCTCCGGCTTCAGCCGCCTCAGTGTGACACCAGGATTTATGATTACAGTGTCCTTTATGAAATATAGTAGTCATTGCCTCTCATCTTTGTCTTCTAAGCTTTGCCAGCTTTTTTTTTTTTTTAACTGCTCTGCTGAGATGCAATCCACAGGCCATACAATTCAGTGGTTTCTAGTATATTCACATTGTTGAGCAATGTGAGCAAAAATTGACATAGTCAATTTTTTTAAACATTTTCATCACTGAAAAGAGACCTATACCTTTTAGTAAAGTCACCTCCAGTGGACTCCTATGGCTCCCCAGCCCTGGGTAACTGCTAATCTACTTTCTATCACTAGAGATTTTTTTTTTTTTTTTTTTTGGCAATGCTGGGAATTGAACCCAGGCCTCACATATGCTAAGCCAGCGCTCTACCACTGAGCTACATCCCCAGCCTCATTTGCTTAGTCTTCACATTTCCTATCAATGACATCATGCAATATGTGGCCTTCTGTGACTGGCTTCTTTCACTTAGCCTGTTTTCAAGGTTCACCTGCGCTATAGCATGTTGTCAGTCAGTAATTGATTCTTTTTTTAGGTGTGAATACTGTCCTGTGGTATGTGTCTTAGTTCCATTTTGGATTGTTATAACAGAATACTACAGACAAGATAATTTATAAAGGAAAGAAGTTTTTTAGCTCTTGGTTCTGGGAAGTCCAAGGGCAGCATCTGGTGAGGGTCTTCACTCTGTGTCATAACATGGCAGAAGGTGAAAGGACCAGTGAGTGTGTGCAAGAGACAAAGCACGAGGGCAGACTCACTGTATAGCCACCCTCTTTTGCAGGAACTAACCCACTCCCATGGTAACAATATTAATCTGTTTGTGAGGGCTCTGTCCCCGTGGCCCCGGTACCTCTCACTAGGCCTCACTCCCAACACCAGTGCATTGGGAGTCCAGCTTCCAACACATGCATTCTGGGGGACAAGCACTCAAACCATGACAGTACCATATTTTGTTTATCTATTCATTAGTTGACAGACCTTCGGGTAGTTTCCAGTTATTGGCTATTATGAATAATATGAATATGCTGTTGTGAACCTTTATGAACAATATTTTGTGGGAACATATGTTTTCAGTTATTTTGAGCATATACATAGGAGTTTTGGGGTCATATAGCTGTTCTGTGTTTAGCTTTTTTTTTTTAGTCCCAGGTATTGGAACTCAGGGCCTCTCAACCAGTGAGCCACATCCCCAGCCCTATTTTTGTATTTTATTTAGAGACAGGGTCTCACTGAATTGCTAAAAGTGCCTTGCCATTGCTAAGGCTGCCTTTGAACTTGCGATCCTCCTGCCTCAGTCTCCTGAGCAATCAGGATTACAGGTGTGTGCCACTGTGCCTAGCTTCCTTTAATTTTCTAAGAAACTGCCAGACGGTTTTACCAAGTAGCACCACCATTTTATATGACCACAGTGATATACAAGAGTTCTTGTTTCTGTACATCCTCGCCAGCATGTGTTATTATCTGGCCTTTTAATCCTAGCTATCCTGGTGGGTGTAACATGGTTTCTCATTAATAGTTTTGGTTTTCACTTACCTGACGGCTGACAGTATTGAGCATCTTTCCATGTGCTTATTGACTGTTGGTGTACCTTTAGAGCAGTGTAGATTCAGATCCTTTGCCCTTTTATAAAATTGGATTGTCTTTTTTTTTTTTTTTTAAAACCAGGAATGGAATCCAGGGGTGCCTAACCACTGAGCTATATCTCCATCCCTTTTTAGTTTTTATTTTGTGACAAGGTCTTGCTAAGTTGCTGAGGCTGGCAATCCTCCTGCCTCAGCCTCCTAAACTGCTAGGATTACAGGCATATACCAGCATGCCTGGCTTAAAATGCATTGGCTTCTTATTATTGAGTTGTAAGTCTTCTTCATATATTCTAGGTACAAAGTCCCTTTTTAGATATGATTCACAGTACTTTTTCTCTTCTGTGAGCTGTCTTGCTTGATGGTATCCTTTGAAGCACGAAAGTTTTTAATTTTGAAGTCCAACTGAACTTTTTTTCTGTCCTGTTCACACTTTCTTGCAAAGGTTCATATTCACTGATGTTTCCTTAGCACCTAGAATAGTCCTGGCATTATTTGTCATCTGACTAAATGCCAGGCATAGTGGAAATGTTGAAGAAGTACAAACCAGGATGAAGAGTTTTGTTTTGATGTTTTAGGTGGTATCTCATGGGAAATTGTTATTCTAAGACCTTTTTTTATTTTTATTTTTTTTAGTCATATGTGGACATAATATCTTTATTTTGTTTGTATGTGGTGCTGAGGATGGAACCCAGTGCCTCTCATATGTGAGGCAAGTGCTCTGCCACTGAGCCACAAACCCAGCCCAAGACCCCCCCCCCCTTTTTTTAAATGACCATTTATTTATGGGTCATGGGGTTGGCATAATGTCTGTTAATTTTAACTGGAAAGCTTCTGAGAATTGGAGTATTAGTTCAGTGGAAAGGCATGGTGTTAACTGTTTTCCTCCCTGGGTTTAACTTTTTAATTTTATTTTCATTAGAGTTGCAGTCCTTAGAAGTGTTGTTCAAATTTTAGTGTTCTTCAGAATCACCTGGATAGCTTAACAGGGTTTCCCGAGCCCATTCCTAGAGTTTCTGGTCCACTGGGTGTCAGACCCATGAATTTACAAATCCGAGTTCTAGATGGTTTAGGGGTCATATGTTGAGAACCAGAGATATACATAACAAGTTGGCATTATTGGTATAGTACTGTGGAATCCAAGTGGCTTATAGCTGTTTTTCCAGAACCAGCCTCCCTTACCAACAGTGGCATATTTTTATAAAAATCATCAGATGGAGTTGCCTGTGCCCAAGAATCAATTTTCTGCATGTAGAGCTGAGGACATGAATTTTACCTGAGGTCTAGCTGAAAGTGAGGTTAGGAGAACAGAAGGAAATGACAGTATTTTGAGCCTCCTCCATGCCCCAGGCACTACTCTGCTATGTTTGACTCACAGTACTGTGTTTAATCTGAATACCTGTTTCCCAGAGGATGTGGGTGAGTTTGTTCTTGTGTCCAGTCAGCAAACTGGTGACAGATCCGGGCCACCTAGTCCACAGCAGTCAGACTGTCTTAACTGTATCACTTTTGTTAGTTATCAAAACTGTGTCTGCAGGTAGATTCATACATACTTGAGCTCGAAATAATTTTAATGGTTCTAAGAGATCAGATAAAAATGATGACAGTGTTGGTATCTCTTCTTTGGATTATCATTATTATCATTATGATCATACTGATATGAGAAGGTTCATGGATTTGGGGGAAAAATGTTCATTTGAATGATAGCAGAAATCTTATAATACTATATTTAAAAATATGTAAGGCTATCACTTCACTTCTACATTTTCAGATATTTCTTTCTTTCTTTGGTTGGGGGAGGGGAAGACTGGGGATTGCGCTCAGGGGCACTTAACCACTGAGCCACATCTCAGCCCTTTTTTGTATTTTATTTAGAGACAGAGTCTCAATAAATTACTTAACACCTCACCATTACGGAGGCTGGCTTTGAACTTGCGATCCTCCTGTTTTAGCCTCTGGAGCCGCTGGGATTACAGGGTGTGCCATGGCACCCAACCATTGTCAGATATTTCCATAGGTTCAGAAAGCCCTGGTCAGAAATGTACCAAAATATTGATGGTGATTATTTCTAGTTTCTGGGATTGCAAATAGTTCTTATTTTCCTACATATACTCCTCCACGCCCCCCCCCCCAAATTTGATCCAGTGTATCTGTTTATAGTTATAAATGAATGGAGAGGCTTTTAATCTCAGTTAGCTTTAAAGTCCATAAAATAGCATCAAGGGAGGGTCAGAAAGTTCATCTGCTAGGATAAGAAGCGGGTATGGCTCTGGTAGCTGCACATAACATGTTGACAATGCGTAGGAGCTTATTGAGCACACAATGCACAGTGCAACTCCTCCAAAGGACATAAAAGAAATGTCAGACTTGTCTGCACAAACTTTATCAGTTTGTTTTTAAAAAAAAAAATAATAATGGAAAACAGAGATTGAACCAAAGGGCATTTTATTACACCCAACCCTTTTTTTTTTTTCTTTTTTGATACCCAGGATTGAACTCAGGGTTGCTTTACCACTGAGCTACATTCCCCCAGCCCTTTTTATTTTGAGACAGGGTCTTACAAAGTTGCTTAGGACTTGGCTTAGTTGTTGAGGCTGCCCTTGAACTCATGATCCTCGTGCATCAGCCTCCCAAGTGTTGGGATCATAGGTGTGTACCACTGTGCCCAGTTTGTTTTCGGTGATTTTTGTTCATAGTTTTTTTTTTTTTTTAAATATATCTTTCTAGTTGTAGATGGACACACAATATCTTTCTTTATTTTTATGTGATGCTGAGGATCAAACCCAGTGCCTCAGACATGCAAGGCAAGCACTCTACCACTGAGCCCCAGCCTCAGCCCCATAGTTGTGTTTTTAATAACCTGTATGGAGAGCACCGGACTCCTGAAAATCCGGGCGTTAAACAACCAGCTCTGATGCCTTTGTTCTGATGTATTTGTCCTGCTTGCCACTGACAGGCAAGCTCTGTGGTTCTGGGTTGTCTCTCCAAATACATTTCAGGGTCTTTAACAATGGACCTCCTTAGAAAAATTTTTGGCAGGAGGCTCATAAACTCAGTCACTTTTCTAAAGCAGCAGCTTGAGGATGTTCAGAGCAGGAAGCAGGAGGCAGGCTTAGTAAAAGATTTTATTCTGAAAGATGAGATTCAAACTACTTTGTTAGCTGAAGAGCGCTGGTTGTGAGGCTGTGAGGAGAACAATAGTGTTGTGTGAGTGTGCTGGGCAGGCCACACAAACGCAGCTTGTGTTGCGTTGCTTATGGCTTCTGTAGGTTCAACCCCAAGTGTCCCACCAAGGGAAACAGAAGGACATTTTCACATGCTGCTGAGCCCCAATTGTATTGTCCTGAAGGTTCTTCCTCCTGTAGGTTCATATTTGATTTATTTAAGAGGGAAATAAAAGAGGAGGAAATCCTGATCGCCGGCAGCTTCCTTGAGAAAAATTTTGAACAAGGGGTGTGGGAACAGGCCGAGTTCTTAAAAGTTGCAGATTTATAGGAGGCAAGCACATTTTTTCTGATCAATGATCTCTCTCTCTCTTTCTCTCTCTCTTTCTTTCTTTTTTGTAGTACTAGGGATTGAACCCAGAGGCACTCTACTACTGAGCCACCTCTCCAGCTCTTTTTAAAATTTTTTTATTTTGAGACAGGGTCTCACTAAGATGCTGAGGCTGGCCTTGAACTTGCAATCCCACTGCCTTAGCCTCCCAAGCTGCTGGGATTGCAGGTGTGCACCACCATGCCCAGCCTAAAGGATCCCCTTTGTTAGTTCAGGTCTTTGTAGTTTTAAAACACTGTCATTTATATAACCTGTTTTGAAATAGCTGGCAGTAGGTGGCAAAGGGAATTCCTATCCCTATTTTACATAGGAAGTAAGCAAGGTCAGTGGATCTAAGTTATTGCCAGAGGTTACACAGCTGGTCGATTGCAGGCATGTGACTCAGAACTTCTAACCTACCTCCTTTCTCTTTGATGGGGGCTTTCCCATTTGTCATGTTGAAAATACCCCTAAAAGGAGGAAAGGGAGGATTGTGTGTGTGTTAGAGGAGGATGGGAAGTTAAAAAAACAGTAGGTCCAGAGAAGTAGGAATGTTTAATTAAAATTCAGACCATCAGGTGGTTCCATATGAGAAGCAAGAGTAGGGAGCATAAACCTCCACCTAACCAAGGGTAGTAACTCAAGGGGAAATGAGGAATCAGACTCATGGCAGAGGCTGTGGAGGGGTACAGGCAAGGGCATGAGCTTTGCCTTTGAGGACTTTGTGGTAGGAGTTGAAATTCCAGGTCCAAAGGAACTGATAAAAGCAGATGGATTGCTGCCATAGGGACAGGAAGAGAGGTGACACTTTTCCTGCTCACCATGGAGAGTCATGGCTGAAACCTCTTTAACATTAGATAGGCTAACAAGAGAAAAGTGTAACAAATTTATTCTGTATCATTTTATATGACACAGACCTTTCAGATTGAAGACCAGAGGTGCCATGGGTAAACTATGCATTCTCAATCTTAAGTTTAGTAAAGCATGGACAGTCATGTCCATATGATAGGAGCTGGGTACCAGGGTGCACACCTGTAATCCTAGCTACTCAGGAGGCTGAGGCAGGAGGATCACAAATTTAAGGCCAGCCTGGTCAACTTAGCAAAACCCTGCCTCAAAATAAAAGTGGTTGAGTGCCCCTGGGTTTGTTCTCCAGTCCTGGGTGGTGGGGAAGATTGGGCCAAAAAAGGGGGGGGGGGTGCAGTCTAATAATGGGAGAGCATGAGATCCAGCCAGACCTGTCTATTCCAATTCTTCTTGGCCTCTGTGTAGCATTCCTTCCTTTCTGGTATGGGGTCTTATGACCTACTGTCATAAGGTAAGTCAAAGAATTTCTTCCTGTCCAGCAAGGAGCGGGGAGCTAGAGTAGTATTTTTTAAGGTCTTATGAATGACTTTGGGGAAAAGGGATTCTGGTTTCTTTGACTGGCTTTGGGGAAGAGGTTTGTTGTTGTTGTTTTGTTTTGTTTTAAAGAGACAGGGTCTCACCATATTGCCCAGGCTGACTCTGAACTCCTGGGCTCCAGAGATCCTTCTCTAGCCTCAGTCTCCTGGAGTACCTGTCCACACTAGATAATCTGGGTGAAAAGAAATTCTAGTTTTCTTGGCTTGCCTGGGGATGGGTGGTGAGATGAAGGGTGAGATATAAGAGGAAAGGAAAAGATCAGGGAAAAACTTTGCTTTTGAGGCTGCTTCTAAGACCTTCACCTGGTGGGGATCATTTTCTGAACCCCAGCATTGGTAATCAATCCTGGTCACTTGTGGCTGCCCAGCCTAAATTACCAGTCTGGACAACGCCTTTGAAGAAGAAAGGCCTTCCCTGCCTGTGAGCAAGCCAGGAAAGCTTAAAGTGCTAAGCCTTGGGCTGTAATGAGCTCTGTGGGCAATGATCCTTTATGTTGCTGTTCAAACCAGTTTGAGCTAAGACAGAATGTTTGGGTTCTTGCAACTAAAAAAATCCAAGTAGAGCTGGTTTCAGGTGCATTGGCTTAAAAAATACCAGCGAGGCCCTGTTTTCTCCTCTGCCTTCCACAGAGTTGCCTTCATCCCCCGGGAGCCTCTTGGCCTGGGTTCTCCTATTTCTAAAATGATTGCATTCATTCCAGTCTTCACACCAGCATCCAACACTGTTCCAGCAAAAGACCCTTAGCCAGCTCAGAAGAGGAAGGAAGCAGCTCTTCCCCCCTACCCCAGCAAGCATCTGCTGGCTTCTTGTTGCCTCTGTTTGATTGGCTTGACCACGAATTAGGACCCTCCCTGGAGTGAGGGAGGGGCCAAATTTACCAAACTTTCACATTAAAATATAAGCAGCAGCCAGGCAAGTGCCTGTAATCCCAGTGATTTGGGAGGCTGAGGCAGGAGGATCACAAGTTCAAAGCCAGCCTGGGAAACTTTGCAAGACCTAGTCTCAAAAAATAAAAAGAGGGCTGGGGGTGTAGTTTGGTGAATACAATCCATGAATACAATCCCCAATACCAAAAAAATAAATAAATAAAATAAAATAAAATGTGACAAGCAGCTTTTAAAAGGAAATTTAGGGGCACTTTTCCTAGAAAGAAAGGCAATGTCTCAGTCCTCCATATCTGCTAAAGAAATAGGGAAAGAAATCTTCCTGGGTAGGCAGAGGAGTAACTGTTCCTCCTGATGGCTGCAGGTCGCCGTCTCCAATCTCAGCGAGGCTGTGCAGGATGCAGACCTGCTGGTGTTTGTCATCCCCCACCAGTTCATTCACAAAATCTGCGATGAGATCACTGGCAGAGTACCCAAGAAAGCACTGGGGATCACCCTCATCAAGGTAACTGGTGAGCACACCGGGCAGGAAACTCGCGGCTAGACATTGGTTCCCGGGAGATCCCTTTCCCTCTTTGATGTGCTTGAGATGGAGGGAGGGTGGTGGCAGTTTTTAGTTTTTTTGTTTGCATTTTAAAAGATGCCTAAAAGGTGATTTTAAAAAATAAAGCATACCTAGGAAGCCTAGTTTAGGCCAACTTCAAGTGCAAGGCTGCTTTTCTATGGTAGCAGGTGAGCAGCAGAGTGACATGAGGATGGCTGCCCTGATGAGCCCTACTGTCAACCTGTAGCCCACTCTGGAGCTCAGCCTGCATCTGGGAGTCACCACTTTGCATTAGCTGGGAAATTGAATTGAATGGGAAATACCATTCCTGGGTATATGTCTTAAAGAAGGTTTTGTTTTTTTGTTTTTTTTTAATCAGAAGTTCTCAAACCACCCTCAGAGCTTCATGCATTTAATGGTAGAAAGAAAACCTTATATTTTTATTCACTTTAACCTCTAACTGAAATGGACATTTAGAAACACAGCCAGTGTTTCAATAACAATATATTCGCAGGACCTATGACCCTGTTGTCTGTTGAAGGGATTTTCACATCACTTTACAACAGTTTCAAATCTCAAGATGTTATTTATGCTTGTTGCTTCTTGGAAATTATAATAATAATTATTTGATCTGTCCTGACATCTTTTTCTAAGTATGGTCATAAAACAGTGCATATATTACTTGATCACAAATTTGGAGTTTCACAAAAAAAATTTTGATAACTATCTTAATATAATTGGCTCCCTAGGTAATCTTATATATTTTGTTTTTATGCATGGGAAATTTTAAAGATGAGTTTGTAAATTTCACCACACCACTAGAGGTGGAGTCCAGGACATTAAAAAAAGTCATGAACTCCCTAAAGTGACTGTACCAGAATGTCCATAGGTGAATGTTTCTGAAAGTAAACTGAAGTAGCCCACATGTCAATCAGCAATAGAGTGGATAAATGAATGGTGAACTATTCACAATTGGAACTATTGGAATACTATGTCGCAGTGAACAGAAGTGAACCAGAACCTTCATGTAGACACCTGGGTAAATCTCTAAAATAAGAATGTAGCACAAAACAGCATATCCCAGGTGAACGGTGCAATTCCATTTATAGGCTTTCGAAAGGAGGCATAAGGGCATAAAATTGCTTAGGGCAGTTATGTGTGACAAAGTGATGAGGAGAAGCAAGAGCAGTGCCTACAGCATCAGGGTGGTGGTTCAGTCTAGGGGAGGGGAGGGTGAAGGCAGAGACACGATTTTTGGTCATGTTCTAGTCTATTCTTTCTTTGTTTCTTTCTTTTTTTTTTTTTGTGGTGCTGGGAGTCGATCATGTTCTATTTCTTAACCTGAGTGGTGGAGACAGGTTTGTGTTACTCCCTTCAGCTTACTATTCTTTAAGCAATACATATGCAGTCTGTACATTTTCTCTTGTAATTAAGAGAGATTTTTCAAGTCATGCATACCATTGGTAATCTGAATCTAGATGACTTATAAAGCAATGACTCAAGCCTCTTTGATTTGGTGGTTCCCCTACTAACTTCTTGACATCCTCGTAGGGCATAGACGAGGGCCCCGAGGGACTGAAACTCATTTCTGACATCATCCGGGAGAAGATGGGCATTGACATCAGTGTGCTGATGGGCGCCAACATTGCCAGCGAGGTGGCTGCGGAGAAGTTCTGTGAGACCACCATTGGTAAGGGCTGCCCAAGGAAGGGCCCCAGGAGCCAGGCATTTGGTGCTTGAGCATGTCCATTTCCGTTTCTGGTGTTTTCTATAGTGGACTCTTCTCTGCCCCTCTTTATCCCTATGCTGGACATTCAGTGGAGGAGGTTTTATGGAAGGGAGACATTCTGTAGAACTGAAGTCTTTCAACAACTTCCAGAATGTGTGTCAGGCCATGTGACCCCAAAGTTTAGATGTAGAAATACAAGATTGTTGGTACCAAGAAACAGGTGGCTACCATCATGGTGGAGATCTCTTGGGCCTTTGAAACCCAGTTGTTTCTTTGCCCACAAATGCTAGTATCTGGGTCCTTGCTGATTCCAGTAAGAATAACAACAATGACAAATTGGGAATGGTCCTCATTTCCAGGTGAATAAGCCAAGTCTCAGAGAATAAGTTAACTTTCCCCAAGGTCACACTCTAGTATAGAACCCAGGCACAAATTTGGGTCTCCTATGTCCTGAAATAGTGAGCTTTTTCTATTCTTACACATTAGGAAGTGGAGACATTATTATTCACACTCTGGTGTGAAAGTTCTCATTTCCTTTAGAGAGGGCTTTGGGGGTTCTCACGCGCCTGTGGGCCATATTAAAGGATGCATTGTTGGAACAGTAATATTATTGTATTTTTAGAAGCTTATAAAGGTTCAAGTTTTATCTGCCACCACAGAACTTGCTTCTACCCTTGTCAGATGCACTAGTAATGTGATTCATGAGAAAAGGAAGCCTGTGAGAGAGAGGCTGGGCTCTTTTGAATGAGATGGGGCATTGGGAATGTGTAGCTTTAGATTCTCACATGTGTTCATGGGTAGGGCAATTAAAGTTTCATGGCATTTTCCCTTTTATTTTTTGGTGGGGATGGTGGGAGTACTAGGGATTGAACTCAGGGGCACTCGACCACTGAGCCACATCCCCAGCCCTATTTTGTATTTTATTTAGAGATAGGGTCTCACTGAGTTGCTTAGCACCTTGATTTTGCTGAGGCTGGCTTTGAACTCTTGATCCTCCTGCCTCAGCCTCCCAAGCTGCTGATATTATAGGCGTGCACCACTGCCTCCAGGCACCTTTATTTTTTAAAATATAGGTACTTCACTGTATCATTGGGAAAAATAGAGATAATCGAAAGAAAACCATTCTTTATTTTATTTAACTTTCATTTGGTATATGAAAATTATACTTCTATTTTTTCTATTCATGCAAACTATTTATTATGTTTATTGTTAAGTCATATACTGTTTTATTCACTTAATATACAGTTTTTAAAGCCTGTTAATATACATCTTCATAGCTACATCATATTTCATCAACAATTTCATATTTGGATATTTAAAAGTTTTTTGAGCAACATTTTTTGAAGAGCAGAGGTAGCTGAACAGATGAAGAAGTATAGGGAAATTGAAACTTGCCCTCTGAAGGTTTGCTAATCTAGTCTGCTGAAACATACTGGCAATAAATTAACATAAGAAAAAGGATGTGGATGCATTGAACAGCACATACAAAATATAAAACTCAAAAGAAGGGCCAGATGGTTGAGGCTTAAATACCCTCTTTGAAGGGGGAAGGGGTGGTGTGCCAATTTTAGAGAGGGAGTAGGTGATTTTTAGGGGAGAGACTGAGCCCAGAGAACCAACAGAGGTCTGGGATAAAGTTGCCCTGGGCTGTGGGTGTAGAGTTTGATTTTCTGTCTCCTCCTCTGTGATATAAACTTAATCTTCCGTGGTTAATGGCATTTCAGTAAAGAGATTTGAAAGCAACTGTGTTCCTCTTTGGCAGATCCTGTCTTTGGATAGATGAGGGAATTATAGGGAAGCCCTTCCCTGTGTCATTGGTCCCCAGGTCCCTTAACTTTTAAGTCCAAAATGGCGTAGTTTGGGGGTACCATTTTCTAAACCCCAACAGAAGAAGCCAAGAATGGCCTATTCACCTGTGTAGGTATATAGACACAGGTTAAAAAAAAAAAAAAAAGAAAGAAAAATTCAAACAGTATGAGAAAGTGGAAAATAAGAACTAAGATTTTAATTACCCATCAAACACCCTCTTCCCAAAGGGAATTTCTTAGCAGTTTCTAAATATCCTTCCAGAAAATAATTTATTTATACATGTACACTAGTACCTACTAGTATAATTCACTGTCCATATACTTAACTAGTATATGTATGTTTGGTTTATTCTTTCGTAGTTAATTCTATTATCCATCTGCAAATTTAATATAGCCTATGAAATAATGTAATTACTTTTTTCCCCCAAAAAAAGAAAACTGGCTGTTCCAACTCAATCCTATTTGCCAATAAACTTTTCCCAGTTGGTTGGAAATGACTGATTATTCGATTTTTCTATAAGCCTGGGAATTAACTTACAGTCCCTGATTTAAACCTTGTATCCACCTGCATATTTTGGCAGGATGTTCACCTTCCCCAGCTCCCCCTGTCAGCTGGAGGAAAGTTTCTGGCTGGGTGCATGAGGCCTTTTGGTTTGTCAAGACAGACAAATGCTCAGAAGTCACATCTCTTTGCCTTTGTTTTTTATTTGCCTAAGGCTTCTGTCTTCTCTACGGGTTAGACTGTGCCTGACACTAGTGACCCAGTTACCAACCAGTCTGAGCTCAACTAAGCAAAACGTTGGAAGTGAGGTAGAACAGGAAGGTGATATTTTAAAAATTGCTTTATATAACCTAGATTTTAAAATGGGGAAATATCAGACAAGCCCAAAGTAAGCGATGAGTTACAAAACAGCCAGCCCACACTGTTCAAAATGTCAGTGTCGAGACTGGGGCTGTAGCTCAGTGGCAGAGCACTCGCCTAGCACGTGTGAGGCACTGGGTTCGATCCTCAGCACCACAGAAAATAAATAAATAAAGGTATAAAAATAATGTCAATGTTGCAGGTAAATGGATGGAGAATATCGTGCTAAGCAAAGTAATCCAATCCCAAAAACCAAAGGCTGAATGCTCTTTCTGATCAGTGGATGCTAATCTATAATGGGGTGGGAGGGGATGGGAAAAATGGAGGAATTTTGGTTGGGCAAAGGGGAGGGATGGTGGGACATGGTAGCAGGAAAGATGGTGGAATTAGATGGACATCATTACTCGAGGTCCATGTATGACTGTACATATGGTGTGATGCTACATCATGTACAACCAGAGAAATGAAAAGTTTAGTACAATTTTGTACAATGAATTAAAATGCATTCTGCTGTCATATATACCTAATTAAAATTAATTAATTAATTTTAAAAATGTCAATGTCATCAAAGACAATGAAGAGCTAATGGAGTGTCCCAGATTAAGACACTAGAGAGCCATGACAACCACTAGCTGCAGTGCAGGATCCTGAGTGGGACCCTAGGCTGGGAGGGATGGTTGCTGTAAAAAATAGCACTGGTGGGGCTGGGGTTGTGGCTCAGTGGTAGAGCGTTCACCTAGTATGTGTGAGGCCCTGGGTTTGATCCTCAGCACCACATAAAAATAAATAAAATAAAGGTA
Organism: Marmota monax; assembly: GCF_021218885.2. Taxonomy (NCBI): domain Eukaryota; kingdom Metazoa; phylum Chordata; class Mammalia; order Rodentia; family Sciuridae; genus Marmota; species Marmota monax. Next base: position 6,498,713 of record NW_026695228.1, read on the forward strand.
TTGTGTCCAACTACAACTAAAAAATAAATATTTAAATTAAAAAAATAAAAAGACAGCACTGGGTGCGGTGGCACACACCTATAATCCCAGTAGCCCAGGAGATTAAGGCAGGAGGATCATCCATTCAAAGCCAGCCCCAGCAATTAAGTGAGGCCCTAAGCTACTCAGCGAGACCCTGCCTCAAAATAAAATATAAAAAAAGGGGGATGTGGCTCAGTGGTTAAGTGCCTCTAGGTTCAACTCCTGGTACCAAAAGAAAAAAAGAAAAAGCACTGAGTGGTTGGTAAGACTTGAATATGGATTAGATAGTATCATATCAACAGTGACTTCCACGTATCTGATAATTGTACTGTGATTCTCCAGATATCCTTTCTTGATGACCTTTGGGACCAGCTAATTTTTAAATATGGTAGATTCAGAAATCTTGACCCACTGTGTCTTCTGTCAGGAAGAAGACAAATGGCATAATTTTGAGTGTCTTAGATGTTCTGTCATGGTGAGTGATGGTGCCCCCTTGTGGTAAGAGCTCCCTTTGCTCTTGGGGGTTTACCTTTAAAATTTGAGACTTCTCATTCCACAAAGGTTTTTCAAAGCCTATTATGTATCAGGCCCAGGAACATATCCAGGAAACAGGAACTTCCCAGCAAACAAACCTGAAATTGTAGGCAGAAATGAGGGTTTGGAGGGAGTTTTATTAAATCAGTGAATGATCTCTACAACTTGGTGTGACCGAGGATTTTCCTGTCTTTTGGTTTATGTTCAATTTTGGGGCAGCCCCTCACATGGCTCTTGGGTACTGCCTGTACTGTATAGGTGGCCTGGGTCCCTGCTTGCCACATGTGACTGGTAATAATAATAAAGTTAGTGCTTCCTTATTCATAATTAAAATAATAAATTTTAAAATGTACATTTGAGAAAATGTGAGGGTGCCGTAAGTCAAGCCCATCTCTGATAGATACCTTTACCCATAGCCACAGAGGAGCCCACAGCCCCTGCCCATATGCATGGCAAACAGAGAGCTCACTTCTTTCTGCCCATTCCTCAGGTTGCTCTCAGCCGCAACTCAGGCTTCCAGCTGCAGACAGCTGGATGAAAGTGACTTGAGAAGGGCTCATCTGTGGTGCTCATGAGCATCCCTCCCATTGAGCAGAGGTGTATGGTGAGGTAGTAGAGAGGCGGAGGTAATATGCTATGGTGCCAGGGCTGGTTTACCAACCACATAATGAAATAGTGTTGCACAGAATCATCTAGAAGGCCTGGTGGACTGTCCAAAAAGAGGAAGAGGACAGCTTGCTCAAACTGGCACAGTGACAATATATGAAAAAGGCAAAATTGGCTGAATAATCGATAACAGTAATGCCTGTAGAATAGAAAATGGATTTCCATCTATCAGATGTCGGCGTTTTAAATGTTTTATTATGGAACATTAAAAAAAAAAAAAGATAGGAAGAACAATACCATGAACCCAATGTACCCATCACTCATCTTCAGAATGATTGATTCCTGGCCAGTCTTATTTCATCTGCATCCCATCCTCTCTCTATCTACCTCCCCTGGATGACTTTTACATTGTATCCCTTCTAACTGTAATTTTAATTGTTTGACACCTGCGTTTTTTTTCCTGCCTTGGAGGTGTAGAGGTCTGATTGTGATGTTTGTTTGTCGCTCATCTTCTCTCTTCCCACACCTCAGATGTGGCATAGCATAGAGTTGGAGCTTGGGCCCCAGAGCCAGAGCAGCATATGGGTTAGAATTTAGGCTGTCTTCTACTAGCTGGGTGACCATGGCAAGTTGGTAAACCCCCTTGGGCCTTTGTTTCCCTGTCTGTCAATGTAGAAGAGAATGATCATAACCATGCAAAGTCAGCTGACTCCATAATCATCTTATGTGATCTTTGAGTGTTGTTACAACCACGGCAGTTTTCATATGTGATTCTTCGCCACCATCCTGAGAGTGCCGTAGCTAGAAGAGGCTATATCAAAGGGTGGCAAACTTGTTTTCCTGTTGGAATGATCTAGGGAGCCTCAAAAATTATGGATGCCTGCTCCACTCCAGAGATTGTGATTTAATTGGTCTAAGATGTGGCCTGGGCGCTGGAGTTATTAAAGATCCTGAGGTGACTATAATGTGCAAGCAAGCTTGGGAACTGCTAGGCTTCTGCCTCGAGGCAGGCAGAACCCAAGTGCCCTAGTCCTCAGCATGCTTTCTGCCAACTGTGTGGAGTCTTTGACTTGGAAACTGGAACTTGATTGGCAAGTCTTTTGATTCTAATTTCAGAGGACCAGGGGAGGGTGGATTTAGTGAGTCCCACCTGCACCCCACCAGCCAGAGCAGGTTTCACGTGAAGCTTTAGGTGTAAGATTTTAGTTTTGTTTTGCTTTTTACTCATAGGTCTCCAAAACAAGTAAATAAAGACAAGCATATGAAAACCACTGAACTTTCTGCACAGTCCAGGAACTATCCCAAAGGAAGAGAGTATAGCAGGAACAAAAACAAGTACTCTTTGACTGCATTCCCATCTTCCAAAATTTAGGGGAACCATTTGTGTGTGTGTGTGTGTGTGTGTGTGTGTGCGTGCGCGCGCACACATGCACGCACCCTCATTTGATACTAAGAATTGAATCCAGGGGTGCTTTACCACTGAGCTACATCCCCAGCCCTTTTTGTTGTGAGACAAGATTTCTCTAAGTGCTGAGACTGTCCTCCAAATTTCGATCCTCCTGCCTCAGTCTCCCAAATCTCTGGCATGCGCCACTGTACGCAGCAGAGAAAACAGATTTTAAAACCCATAAATGTTACAAACCCAATTTTTTTGGTGGGGAGGATTGGGGGACAGTACTGGGGATTGAGCTCAGGGGCACTCAACCACTGAGCCACATTCCCAGCCCTATTTTGTATTTTATTTAGAAACCAGGTTTTACTGAGTTGCTTAGTACCTCACTTTTTCGCTGAGGCTGGCTTTGAACTCACAATCCTCCTGCCTCAGCTTCCTGATCCACTGGGATTACAGACATGCGCCACTGTGCCTGGCTACATACCTAATTTTGAGAAAAACTCTATTGATATTCAATAAATTAAAGTTGTATGTCAAATTGTAAATGATGCTGGGGAATTACGGAATGTCTATTTTCTATTTCTGCTCCTATGCATTTTCTAAATTGTTTTGTGATCAACATGTTACTTTTATAATAACAGTCAAGGTTTTAACCACTATCAGGTATGAAGCTGAAGATTAGAGATTGTTCCTAATTTCTTTTTTCCCTAACTTTTCAATAGGCAGCAAAGTCATGGAGAACGGCCTTCTCTTCAAAGAACTTCTGCAAACCCCCAATTTCCGAATAACTGTGGTCGATGATGCAGACACGGTTGAACTTTGTGGTGCTCTTAAGGTAAAGTCGGCCTTGTCATTCGCCCCAAGGAGAGGAGTTATTTGCCCAGGTTTGCATTATGGAATCTCACCCTGAAAAATGGGCTCTGTGTTTTTTGCATTCTTCGGTGAAGAATGGTGAATTGAGCCTTGTTTATAACTTCCTGTTTTGCTGTTCCTGTTCCTCACTTATTCAGGGTTTGCTTTTACTTGTGTATATGGGGAATTGGGATGCTTTGTTGTCTGGGGTTGGTCACATTCCCCTTTGGCTTTCCTGGGGTCTCACCCAGTAGCAGGTGATTCCATTCATTCCTCTGTTTTGCCTGTTACCTTAAGCAGGAAATGGAACTTGCTCCCCCCTGAATTCTGGGCTCTACTGGTTTGGTGGTTTGGCTGGTTGTTCTTTTCCAAGGGGGGGGAAAAATAGTCTGCTATTGAGAAGTTTTTTTCTGAGAATAGTTTTATCATTGCCCTTGAGAGAGAAAAGATCCCAGTTAAAGAAACAACCTCAATTGGCCAGTGACTAGGGAGTGTCAGAGACAAAAATTACAACAAATTTAGTGATAGACACAAAAATTACAACAAATTTAGTGATAGACCCATGGGGTTACGTTTGATTCATGCATTGGGGCAGCCAACAATATTCTACAAAATAGCAAGTGCTCCCACAGAGCCGCAGTGGAACAGTGGGCTTTTGTAAGGTGGACACAGAACAGTAGGAAAAAAGCTAGATTGAGCAACAACAGGTTACTTACTTTAGGTTTCTTTTTGTAAGTTTTAAAACAGAGATGGCTTCCTCCTGTTTTCAGTGGGGGGAAAATGGGTCTGTTTTGGGATCTCTCTCCTTCAATTTTCAGTTTGGTGAAGTGGCATTTAGCACATCCCCAGCCATTTTTGATGTGGAACAGGATTTCCATTTTAGTTTGGCCTGGTCTGTGGGGCCTAGTGCAGGAGTTCAGTCCAAAACAATTTTTAAAGTAACAAGAGGTAAAGGAAAAAAGGTCCACACCTGGGCTCCAGACTAGCCCACTACTGCCTTTGAAACCTAGGTCATGATATCTTTCTGTCCTGACCTTAGGAAACAGCCAGGAGGCAGCTAACACTTCAGGTTATACCAAAAGAAAAAGTAAAAAAAAAAAAGAGTTCTCAGTATGAATACCCTATTTGGTTCACTTTTTCTTTTTCTTGCAGTACTGGTAATTGAACCCAGGGGTCACTCTACCACTGAGCTACATCACCAATCCTTCCAGGATTTTTTTCTTTCTTTTTTATTTTTTGGACACATGGGTCTCCCCAGGTGGCTGAGGCTGGCCTCAAACTTGCCATTCTCCTGCTTCAGCCTCCCTGATTGCTGGGGTTAGAGGTGTGCACTACCATGCCCAGCTTGCTTCCAAGTCGTCTCTCTCTTTCTAGAATGAATATTGTGTGTGTCTGCATCGTCACAATATACAATGAGCATTTAAAAAATTAAAACCAATTACAGACTTGGGCTCCCAGGCAGCACACTTACACATTTCTAAATGCGTCCATATTTCTAAATGAATGTGTGGGTATTCTTCCCATTATGTGCAGGCCCTGTTACTCATTTAAGATGCTGGCTTCAGATGCTTTGTTTATTTTTGTTGCTTGGGATTTTTATGTGTTTTTAATAGTCCCCCATTAAGCTAATGACCACTTGACAGCAGCAGGGGGCATCATGAATGCCTAATTACTCAGCACTGGCCAGAGTTCCAGAGCTGTTTTTGAGTGACTGGATGTTTTTGGTGGTCAATGGAGAAGCTGTGAAATCCTAATCAGTACAGAGAGTGCTGGATGAAAAGATTCTAGATTGAGGGTTCTGGAAAAGCTTCTGCTAATGGGAGCCCTTGCTGGCCTTGTGTGTGAACTTAGAATGACTTTTCATTTTTCCTGGCAGGAAGCCTGTAAGTGGATTTGTTCTTGTTACCATGACAGAAGGTGATTGATGGGGTGGAGGCAGGCAGAGCTTGAGGGCCACTTACTGGTGGTTCCCCCTCGAGTACTCTTTGAAAGGAGATTAGCTACCCTCATTCCTATGGTCCTGCATTAAAGTTGGTATTCTTTTTTTTAAATGAAAAATAGATCCTCTGGCAGTTATTGCGTCTAACCATTGTATCATACAGATAAGGAGATCAAGACCAAAGGAGTGAATGACTGGAGAGTGGCAAATATTGGCACAGTTGGAGTCAACATAGGTTTTGAGAACCATAGTCCTGTGTTCTCTGGTTACTATGTACAACTTGACTTTTCTGATTCGTATCTAAGGACTGTAAATAAAATGAAGCCCTCCTCCATCAGAACGGCCAAAGCAAAATGATGACCATGTGTTGCTCTTATTGTGTAAATAGGAGTTCTCTTGGGTTTTTCTGATGATGAAAGTAGTCATATTCATTCTGTCTCTTACAACAGATAGGTAGAGAGAAGAAAGTTGAAATCCCCCTGCTTCAGTCTTCTGAGTAGCTGGAATTACATATGTGTACCAATGGACCCGGCAGTACATAATCATTTTTGCACACAAAACCATGAGGTCATTTAACTTACTGAAAAACAAAAATAGAAACGTTAAAAGCACTCCCTATGTGGATAAAATGAAAAGAAAGTTCAAAGGGGCACAATATCTTTATTTTGTTTATTTATTTTATGTGGTGCTGAGGATAGAATCCAGGGTCTCACACATGAGAGGCGAGTGCTCTACCGCTGAGCCACAACCCCAGCCCCTGAACATATTCTTTAAAAAAAAAAAAAATTAACTTTATATAAATGGCATCTGTTTTGACAGTGAATATTATCGAAAGACAAAATGACAACAAATTTAGTTATAAGTCTAACTGGCTTTCTTTTGTGATTCATGAATATGGGCAGCCTCCATTCTACAAAATACCATGAGCTTCCAGGCGCAGGGCAGTGGGTTTTATAGGTCAAAACAAATAAACAGATCAACAGGGAGAAACCTGATTGGTTAACATCAGGTCACTTCAGGTTTCTTGTTTTTAAGAGTCAAAGCAGAGGCCAGGTATGATGGCACATGCCTGTAATCCCAATGGCTTGGGAGGCTGAGGCCGGAGGATCACAGGTTCAAAGCCAGCCTCAGCAACTTAGTGAGGCTCTAAGCAACTTAGCGAGATCCTGTCTCAAAATAAAAAAAAAAAATTTTAAAAAGGGCTGGGGATGTGCATGTTCAATGGTTAAATGCCTCTGGGTTCAATCCCTAGTTACCCCTCCCCCCCCAAAAAAAAAAGTTAAAGCCGAGAAATCTCCTGTTTTCAGGGGGGAAACTTTTTTGTTTCAGTTTGATGAAGTGGCATTTAGCATGAGTGACTCTATTTTGGTTTGCTCTGGTCTTTGGGGACCTAGTGCAGGAGATCAGTCCAAAACCATGGCCTCTCCTGACTATTTTTATGGTAGATTTGTACACAACAGAGCATTTCCATTCACCCCAGACAATACCATGTGTAGTCCCCACTGCCACACTTCCCGCCAGGCACCATTAATCTGCTTTTATACACTATAGTTTTACATTTTCTAGAATTTTTATAAGTGGAGTCATACAGTATTTATTCTTCTATGTCTGTCTTCTTTTCTTGGGCTGTAAATTTTAAGAAGTACTAATACAGAGAAGTACAAAACTCATAAGTGTGTAGCCGCTTTATCAGGTCGCAGATGAAACTTATAAAAGAGACGCAAAATAATAGTGGCTGAGCAAGGTAGAAGGTTTTCTTTCTTTCTTAATATAAACATCTAGAATTCACATGACCAGCTCTCTCCATAGAATCCTAAGGGACCCAGGCTCTTTCAGCCTCCCTGGCATATGGTCTTTGTCCTCATGTTCTAAAAGGGTGACTCTGTTACTCTGGAAGAAGAGAATAGATTGGGATAAGCCAGCCAACTGTGCCACGGATTCGTGGGTTCCTCCGTGTGGCTCTTCTGTGGTTCTGACTGTGGTGCATGGAGGTTGCTCCAGGGCACTGGCCGTGACGCACCGTGCTCGGCCTTGTGCCTGGTCTCCAGTCAGGGCCCGTCTAGACCCAGCCAGGCCTTTGTGTGAATGAGCAAAGTCTGCACAGTTCAGCAGGGTGGCTGCTAGCCATATGTGGAGATTTAGGTTTATATTCAAATTAAGTAATAATTTTTCCATAGAAAGCAATTTATTTGTTGCTTTTAGAACAAATGAAGATGCTGTCATAGCTTTATTTATTTATTTATTTTTTATTTTTTTTTGGTGAAGAAAGTGCTTTTGGCAAGGCATATGGATACATACCTATATTCCCAGCTAACTGAGGAAACTGAGGCTGGAGACCAACCTGGGGAACTTAGCAAGACCCTGTTGCAAAATAAAATTTTAACAAATGATTAAGATGCACTTGCCTAGTGGTAAATAGTGGTGGAGCGTTTACCTAGCAAGGCCCTGGGTTTGATCCCTAGCACTGCAAAAAAAAAAAAAAAGTTTTAGAACTTTTCTAAAATATTATTTTGTCAGCTGAGGAAGTAAGCATTCAGTATAGAAAACTACCCAGAGGCGAATTCCTGAGCTGGATGACAGGAGTCACAGCTGTGTGGTCAGCTGTCCCTCTGGCCCGGGTACTGCCTTGCAGCAGGGCTTTTGCTGGTGGCTGACATGCTGTCAGGTGTGCCTTCCTTGCCGTAGAATTCCCTGTCTAGCACCTACTCTGGACTCCTTTTCACCACCCCCTGCCTGGCAGTCCTGTCCGGGACCTTCTCATTAGTGACCCTGGACTCCTGGCCTCACCTCCATCCTCCTCTGGCCTCCATCTCCATTCAGCTCCTCGGGCAGAAAGGGTGAAGGCCAGAAACAGGCAGCGGTAGAACTTCTGCTTTGGCGCTGTGGGGTGGTCCAGCACCACGTTACAGGTGAAGTCATTCTGCGTGACCTGGGTTGTCATCAGCTACAACTCCTCTGAATTCTCAGGGTACAGTGGCAAGACAGCTTGATGGAGCTCCAGGTGCAGGTGCTTGGCAGGGATTTGAACTTCCTGTCCGCATTACAGAGCTGTTCACAGCAGAGTGTGCATACGAGCAACACAGGACCTGTTCTGAGGCGATGCCATGGCCCATGTCTCCCAAACATAGGTCTCATCCACATCAGTCCATGCCCCACCGAGCATGGAAGGCCTGATGTTGATAGCCAATCCCACAGCGTTCCTTCTCTGGGAGGTGATCTCTACTCAGCCCAGGAGCTGCAGCTGATGAGGTGCCCTGGAACTTCTCCAGCCACCTTAGCCTGGGCACAAGTCCTCTGTGAGTTGCAACTATATCTCTGGCCTTCCTTCTTGTGGGGGTGCACTGCACTCAGAACTCCAACAGCGGCTCACTGTCCTCATTCCTCCACTTAAAAGTTTTCAAACTTAAAAATTCAGTTTGTGTCACAGTAGCCACATGGCAAAGGCTCAGTGGCCCCATGTGGCTAGTGGTGACTGTATTGGGTAGAGCAGATATAAAACGTGATGTCATTGCTGAAACTTCTCTTGGACACTGCTGCTCTAGCTAAGGCAGCTTCATCTCAGGGTGCTTGCCTTGGCCCTGGCTAAGCATGGGGCTGACCTTGGCCTTCCTGGACACCTTGGCCTGGCTACCTTATACAGGGCCCAACCTGCAAACAGCTTGCGTTTAGTAAGCCCACACTCTGCCCGCGGGGTCCTCTGAGGTCAGGTGCTTCAGGAGCTAGCCTTAGGAAGAATCAGATGGATTGTTGGACTTACAGAAAATAGTGGATACTGATCCGGCTTTCCGTGGGGTGATTCTTCTTAGGTGGGAGAGTGTCTGCAAAGCTGCAGGCATCTGACCAGCTCTCTGGTTTTCCATTCTTTTTGTGGGACGATGGCCATGGAAGAGGCCCAGGGCCTGTCCAACCTACCCCAATTCAGAATTGCAAAAACTGTACTTCAAGGTGAATGATTGCCCGAGTTCTGCCATAACCCAGGAAACGGAGACGGGCTTAAGCACGTCTGTCTTCTGAAAGTCCTGGTATTTTTAGCTGCAGATAGTTTAAAGCAGATTTAAATGCACAGTGGGTAATGATAACTTTCACAGCTGAGCGATCTCGGAGGACATCTGCTCGCATGCTATTCAAACACAGGATCTCACTGGTTCAGTGTGTTTATTTTTCTTGTGATAAGTGGTGGCAGGAGAGGGCAAAGATTTCAAGAGGCCTCGTAAAGCAATTAAAGTGGGTGGGAGCCCAGGTCCCCTGCTTCCCTTGATGGGAAGGTTAGTTATCTAGTGGAATCTTCTAGATGGTCCAGACCCATGTGCCCTGTGGTGAAGGGGTCACAGAGGGGCTGCAGGCCCCCAGGTCCCCTCATCTGCTTGTTCTCCTAGTGCAGTTGGGCTGGTTGGGCTCAGCCTCTGCCCATACAGTGCTGCTTGGAAAGAGCTCTCCCAGTGACAGAGACTCCTGCCAAGTCTTCGGTTGAGTGGGCCAGCTCTTCCTGTTAGAAAGTTCTTACCTGAACTCCTAGGTGGCCTCTCTGTTCCCTTTACTCACTGCCCCCCTGGGCAGGGCGTCTCCTGTGTCTCCTCCTGATAGCTGTTTGCCATGGGCCTCAGTTGCTTCAGCTCTCACTGAGCATGATAATAGGACCTGTCTTGCAGGACTGTTAGATTTAGAGGGGTTAATGATATGGGAAGCTCTAAAAAGTCAGTAAGGTTAGCAGTTGCCATTCTTTCTGTTTTTCCTGGTAAGTCTTTTCTCCTGAGCTGTCCTGAGCAGGGTGCGGGGGCAACTCCCCCTAGACACGGAAGTGCAGAGGGGGAGGAAGGTCTCTCTGACCCTGGGAGGAGGGAGTGTCCCACGCTGTGGAAGCAGTGAGGCACAAGGGACAGAGTGGGCCTGTGAACCAGGTCCCTGGAGCGTGCTCTGACTCCTTCTCTCGCCAGGGAGGTATTCTTGGCAAGCTAGGGAGCCTCTCTGAGCCTGGATTGTGCCAGACAGGAAATGGGAGGATAGGTACACACTTCAGAGTCATCAGGGAATTTAAGATGAGACTGCAGGCAAAGAGCCTGGTGCAACTCACTGTAGGCACTCCATAAATAATTCCCCTGCCCTCCTGTCTGCAGGAGCCCTGGGTTAGATGAAGTCTCTCCTACCTTCCATTCAGCCCATCGATGTTTCCTAGGGTGGGTTTGTCAGGTATCCGTGACAGAATGGGTTCCAGTGATTGGGATGTGGTGCAGGAAGCATCTAAGAATAGTTTCTCTGGTCTAACCACTAGGCTAACTACCCCTATCCTAAGCCTCAGCCCATTGCCTTGATAACTTTAATAAAGCCATTGGGCCTGCCTATCCACACTGGCCTTGGAGCTTCTGCTGTGAGTGCCCCTGCCTGTCCTGGTGTCACCTCATTGCTCCAGTGTTCTCCCACTGCCTGCAGCCCCAGGGTAAGGCTACCAGTGCTTCAGTTCTCCCCATTTTTCACCTCATCACTCAGAATCAATGGGTCACGTGTTTTAAGAAAATGTTATTTTTACCAGGTCCAGTGGCACACACCTGTAATCCCAGTAATTTCAGAGGCTGAGGCAAAAGCATTGCAAGTTCGAGGTCAGCCTCAGCAACTTATCAAGGTCCCAAGGAACTTAGCAAGACCCTATCCCAAAATAAAAAGGGCCAGGGATGTAGTTCACGGGTAAAGCACCTCCTGGGTTCAATCCCCAAATTAAAAAAAAAAAAAAAAGTATTCTTTTGTTAATAAAATATAGGTTCTTTGAAGGAAAAAAAAGCACACATTTTTATTTATTTCCCTTTAGTTAGCAACTTACTTCGTAGTTTTTGTTTTCGGTTGATTTGTTTTGTCTGCAGTACTGGGTGCCTGCATGCTGGGTAACTGCCCTACCACTGAGCTATATCCCCAACCCTCTTCATTTTGAGATAGGGTCTCTCAATAAATTGCTGCGGCTGACCTCAAACTTACAGTTCTCTTGCTTTAGCCTCCTGAGTAGCAACGATTGCAGACAGCACCACTGAATGCCCAGCTTGCCTTATGTTTTAAGATCTTCTAAGGCACAAATACCTAAATAATCATGAGGAATTACTGAGAAACACGAGTGCAGTTAGATAGAGTCAAAAATGCTTGTCTGTTCCTGGCAAGGAAAAAGGAAGTAGGAAAGTGGACGGGGCCGGGAGCCAGGGAGCGATACTTTGCACATGCGGTATTTTTCCTGTGTTGTCAAGGGTTGGCAAACATTTTCCATAAGGGCCAGATAGTAGATGTCTAAGCGTTGTGGACCTTGGACTCTGGGGCTCTGTCGTGACTTCGCATGTGCTCTGGCAACACAAACAACCACAGGCAGTGTGTGGATGAGGGGGTGTGACTGTGTTCCCTGGGGATCAGTGTTTGCAAACACTCAATGGCAGAGTGCTTGCCTTGCATATGTGAGGCACTGGGTTGGATCCTCAGCACCACATAAAAATAAAATAAAGGTATTATGTCCATCTACAACTAAAAAAAAAAATTGAAAAACTTAAAACAAAAAAACAAAACAACAACAACAACAAAAAACTAGCAGTTGGCTCTTAGGTTGCCAACCCCCAAACCAGATTATCAACTTTGGAAGAGGAGGGCTCGTGTCTGATTTGCCTTGTGTCTGTCAGGCATGCAGAGAGTGAATGTTACATGAGCCTTTGTTTAGAGATTATTAAATGAAACAAAACACCGAAACTCCAGTTGCACTTGTGTGGACCTGGTCAATTTCCATGCCATACCAAGAGAATTGCCTGTGTGTAGCCACCAAGGGATGCATACCACAGTGTGTGTCCCTAGTGGCAACACTTGTAATGGCCCCAAGCTGCAACTTACTCCAGTGCCCACTGACAGAAGAAAGAATAAATTACAGTACTCTCAAACGATGGAATGCGATGCAACAATTTAAATAAGTTTGCTATGTGTAAAAATATGAATGAATTTCGCAACTGTGGTATGGAATTGAGACAATGAATCCAGATGTACAAGACTGGATTCTATATGATTCCATTCATAGAATAGTTTTAAACTCATTTATTTTTTTATTGGTACCAGGGGTGCTTACCACTGAGCCACTGAGCCACATCCCAGCACTTTTTAAAACATTTTGAGACCGAGTCTGGATAAGTTGCTTAGGGCCTTGCTAAGTTGCTAAGGCTGGCTCTGAACTTGGGCACCTCCTGCCTCAGCCTCCCCAGCCACTGGGGTTACAGGTGTTCACTACTATACCCAGCTCATAGAATAGTTAAAGACAGGTAACAGGAGTCAATGCTGTGAGAGGTGAGAGTGGTCACCTTTGGAGGAGAGCTGGCAGAGGGCTCTCTCTATGGCTCAGGTTGCACTGATTCTGGATCAGGGTCTGGCTACATGGTGTGTTCCGTTTGTGAAAATTCATCAAATTATACACATAGGATTTGTACACTTTTCTGTGTGTGATAATTGGGCAAAGCATTCAGTTTTAATAAAAAGAACTCAAAAGGCCAAGTAGTTTGTCAAACAGACTTTAAGCACAGACTGCTCTCAGGCATTCTGATTTCTGCCTGATGGATACTACTGCACTGCTGCTACGTCCCCACCTGTGGGCTCCTTGTCTTGTAAGGGAGATATAAAAGCTGCTGTTCCTCCTTCACCCTCCCCTCACCCTTTGTGCAGGAGAAGCAGGGCTGAGCATTTTGAGGTGGATCCAGGGTCTCCACTGTCCCCCTCTGCAGCCTCATCTGCAGGGATGCTCTAACAGCAGCCTGGCTTTGTTGTGTCCTTTGCAGAACATTGTGGCCGTGGGAGCTGGGTTCTGCGATGGCCTCCGCTGTGGAGACAACACCAAAGCCGCCGTCATCCGCCTCGGCCTCATGGAAATGATCGCTTTCGCCAGGATCTTCTGCAAGGGCCAGGTGTCCACAGCCACCTTCCTGGAGAGCTGTGGGGTGGCTGACCTGATAACCACCTGCTACGGAGGGCGGAACCGCAGGGTGGCAGAGGCATTCGCCAGAACTGGGAAGGTAGCCCCTCCCCTGCCCTCCCACTCCCACTGGTCCCCCGAACCACCCTACAGAAAGCAGTGACAGCACCTGCTGCATTCTGTGTGCCCTGGCCGCTGTCACTTGACACCTGTGGCCAAGAGAGTCTCTCTGGGCTTACAGCAGGGGATGATAACTCTCCTCCCCACTCTCCTCTTGAAATCAATTGCTCTCTAGTCTTTGCCATAGTTTTTTTTTTTTTTAATCCTTTGCTTTTAAGACCATTGAAGAATTGGAGAAGGAGATGCTGAATGGGCAGAAGCTCCAAGGACCTCAGACTTCTGCTGAAGTATACCGCATCCTCAAACAGAAGGGACTCATGGATAAGTAAGTCTCCCATGGTCTGTGACACTAGCTCTCATGACAGCCAGCCCCTGGCAGATGAGTCCATTTGACAAGTGAACCCAGGACTGTACTGGATTAGTTAGTCCTTTGTGTGGGAGCAGGAAACACCTACCTGCCCCCAAAATAAGTGTTTGCACAAAACCAACTCAACTTCCACGAGACCTCAATTCTATAAGGCGCAGGACAGAGTAGGAAGGTTTAGATTCTGGTTTGTCCTGCAGGGTGATCAGAAAGAACTGCCTGCCGTAAGTTTTAAATTTTTCAACAATGATTACTTGTTTTAAAAAATAAAAAGATAGTTGGTTGTAGTGGTGCATGCCTGTAATCCCAGCAGCTCAGGAATTGAACTCACAATCCTCCTGAGGCCGGAGGATTGTGAGTTCAAAGCCAGCCTCAGCAACTTAGGGAGGCCCTAAGCAACTCAGTAAGACCCTGTCTCTAACTAAAATGTAAAAAAGGGCTGGAGATTGCTCAGTGGTTAAGCCATTTGTACTGGGTTCAATCCCCAGTACAAAAAAAAAAAAAAAAACTATATATATAGATACAGATCAATATAATCATGGGATATAGATAGACAAAGATAGATATAGTCATATGAATAAAATATCAAAGAATTCAGAAAAGAGGGAAGGACAAGTTGTCCCAGCATTGTGCCACTAGAAAGGACCCATGTGAAAGTGCATGCACAGCCTTGCAGTGTCCTTGTCTTGTGACTGGTTGCCTGCTTCCCTCCTCCCCTCCCCTTCCAGCCAGACCTGTGTTAAGGTTGGGCTAGGGTCAGCTGATTGGCCACCTGACTGAGGGAGGAAGTCCTGTAGCACATAAGCTGTCCAGCCTCCCCAGGACCACTGCCTGGCCCCACTGGCCATACAGCCCTTCATCTTGCTGAGTTACTGTGCTTCCCTGTAATTATGATACCAACTACAACACTTTATTCATCAGGTAACTCACCTGATTCTTACAATAGGCCTATGTCTCCAGGTCCATTTTACAGATGAGCAAACTGATTCAGGGTTTGTGAAACTTGCCCAGAGTCCATAGGCTATAGAGTCAGATTTGACAAAGTTTACCTGACTCCAAAAAATAGCATAGGCTTCCATACCTTCCAAAACCTACAGTAATGACTCTCATAAGGACATGTGATACCTCAGTACTGTTTGCTCTTCTTAAATTAAATATTGTCATTATAGGATTCTAGCCAGGTAATTTTCAGAATGGCCTTTAAAACTCTATTAATTCTATTAAGCTCACTTGAGGCTGAGAGTGTGTGTGCGCGCGCGCATGCGCATGCACACCCTGAGATGATGTTACCTTTTCTTAAGTAAATAGAACCAGTTTTTCCACAGGATTATTAGGTTGCTCCTTTATGCCCTCATCCATTTCACACTTTCACTTATATGTGTTCACATCTTGGAGGAAACAGCAAAATAAATCAAGCTTCCAGCGTGAGATCAGGGCTTTGCTAATTGTGGGTCCTCACTTGGATTCTTGCAGGAGTGTTCCAGGCCTGATTTATTTATGGTGATGTGTGGGCAGCCTCATTGTCATCTTGAGATGATCCTTTGGGGAGAAGGGAGAACAATATCTCCTTGCAATTTAAAGTTTATTCTCCAATCTTTTAAAACAGTGACAGGAACTTGGACTCACTCCAGATGTGGGCCAAGATCCTGAGCTACAACTCTTTTCTGTAAATGACCACCATTTACCCCAGGAGGATAACCACGTGAGTTGCGTATCAACAGTACAACCCAGCTTGTTAGGCAGAGAAAAGTCTCATGGTCCTGAGATCTTGTAGCTGCAGTGCTAGGGCTCTGCATTCTTGAGACCAAAGAATAAAGCAATGTGGAAAGTGAGGACTGTGTTTTCCAGAATGGCATATCGATCTGCAGGCTAGTAAGCAGGACAGAAAAACAAATTTGTTCTAGGAGGTAAACCAGATGGCCTAAGCTTGCCTTTCCACATTTCCTCTTGCTCAGGTTTCCATTGTTTACTGCCGTGTATCAGATCTGCTACGAAGGCCGACCTGTCTCAGAGATGCTGTCCTGTCTCCAGAGCCATCCAGAGCACATCTAACGGGAATCACATAACGGGCTGGGGAAAGTCCTGCCTCTCCTATCAGTCTATTGGGTTCATGTGGAAACCAACACTTGGCAACAAGAGATTTGCCCAATCGTGCTCCCAACACGGACATGTATGAATTGTTACAGGTTCGTTTTTTAATTACGAGAGGCAGTTCGTTGGCTCAACTGTACAGGGCAACAACTAAACACACATGTGGGCATGTGTGTTAACTTCTCATTGTGTGGGTGTTTCTACTAATCAATATTATACATCCTTTTTAAAGATCACATTTGAAATTTCCCCACTGTGGTACTCTATAAGATTGGGACTATCTCAGCTAAATTTTTTAGGTGTACTTCATATGTATTTGAGTGGATGAATTATTTTTTTTCTCCTTCTTTTGATGATAAATTTAACCAACATTAAAATGGTTGGTAGGATGAGGAAGGGAATGTGTTCAAAGATCACCGTATTTAACATTTAAACACTATCTCAAACCAGCATAATTAACTTACTTTGATTGTGGGTTGGTGTTTTTTTTTGTTGTTTGTTTGTTTGTGTTTTACAATTAGATAACTTTCAATTAGATAATCCACTTATATACTTCCCCTCAAGTCCCCCAGATCCTCTGAGAGGGTGCTGCTATTATTCCTCTTGAAAGATGCAGTTGCTATACCTGGTCATCTGGGTGTGTGGGAACAGAGCCAGGAATGGAGTGCGCACTCTCTACCTGCCAACATGTGGGACCTTTTAAGATACTACTAGGCTTTTCTGGCCTCCGGCTACTTGGTTGTGGCAAGTGTCCCATGCAACCTTTCCTGAGGTCACAGGAGGACATCCTGACACTGAGATGTGTGGGGGTCAGGGTCTTGATGATTGCCACACCAGGTGTGGTCCACGGTCGGGTAGGATCTGCTTCACTCTTTGGAATCCAGTTTCCCAGGCCCTGCCCTGGACCCCCGAGTGCTATCTCTGCTTCAGTACACCTTCCGTGTGTTTCTGATGCTCACTCTAATTTGAGAACCACTACTTTCAAAAATCTACTTCATCCTGGCCTGTCACACATTGTGTTCCACAGGAAGCAAGCATCCTGGACTCCAGGGGTTGTTCCAGGAGTACAGGAGACCTGGGGGAAGCTGCACACGTCCATCCCTCTTGAAGGTGTAGAATGTATGTTAGTGTCAGGGGAAGCTCTTTGCTTACCCCGGCGAGTCCCAAACACGGTGGGCTTAGGGAGATGTTTTAGCAAAGGAAACTAGCCAAAGTTTCCAGGGAACACTGTTGTAGGCTGAGGTGACTTTAGGACAGCTCGAGTGGATCCTTTGCTCTCTGCAAGCAATGAGCATGAATAGCTACCTGTGGAATTGTGAGTTCTGAACTTTTGCAGTTCAGGTCAGCCATGAATCTTTTATGGAGCTTTAAGGTGACACTGTCGAATACAACAAAGTCTACTTGTCAGCCTCGCTGAAACGCACATTATGTGGGATAAGTGCTTTTAATTTTAGAATTAGAATGGAATGACTGTACCCCTCAAAATGAGATTGGTTTCGGAATACCATTCCACAGTTACCTTATATAGCATTCCATAAGTATTAAAAGAACCTATGAATGTCATTTATATATTCATGAATTTTTAGTTACTTTGTGAGATTTTTTTTTTTGCCCCACCCAACCCCAACCCTAGTTTGAGGGGTTATTTTTCCCTTCTTTCTTTTGTTCTTCTATAACTGAAATGATTGTAGAATTGATTTCCGTGGGAATTCTAAAAGCTATCTAAAACATTTCTGGGGCCTTTTTCAGCCTCATACACAGAAGTACATGGAAGCACACACAGTGCTACAGGTTTCAGCAGTTTTAATGCCGCTGTTAAATCAATTTTGGGGTCTCCTGATAAATCTTTTTTAAAGTTTGTACATAGGTAACAAAGAGTTACTTTTTAAGATATAAAAAGGGCTGTAAGCTAATTGTGGTGTCTACTAAGTAGGATCATGTGCTGGGAAGATTTGGGATTTTGTGTTTTCCCATCTGCATTCAGCCTCCTCTGGGTTTTGAACCTGAATGTTTTTTCTTTCCAAATCCCCTCTTACTGGAGCTGGGCATTATGGCACATGCCTATCATCCCTGCGGCTTGGGAGGCTGAGGCAGGAGGATCATGAGTTCAAAGCCAGCCTCAGCACTTAGCAAGGCCCTAAGCAACTTAGCAAGACCCTATCTCTAAATAAAATGTATAAAAAGGGCTGGGGATGTGGCTCAGTGGTTAAGTGCCTCTGGATATACTCCCTGGTACCAAAAAAAAAAAAATCCCTTCTTACCGCTCTGAATTCTGCTGACCATACCTCTCGAACATACTTATGATAATCTGCACATTATGGGAAAAGGTAAATTTTATATAAGTTTATGCTCTGCTACTTATAGATATTTATTACTCTACGAGTCATCTATTTTTGTAACCACCTGTGGTCCGTCCTTTATTTTAACTCACACTTCTTACCAATGATGGTGATAGGGAGGGAGACACCGAGATTAGGAAAGTTCATTTGTACTATTTCAGCCAATCTGTGAATGTAAAAACTACCCTGTGGCCTTGCTGTGGTCCACCCCACCTGGTGTGGAACAGATGCCTGTCTTGACCCCCACCCTCGGGATGGAGTGGAGCTCACTCTCTGGTTCTTTCCTCTCGCCCTTACCTGCAGCACAGCCCTGTGGGGTCGGCCTGCGGGGGGTGTTCTGGGGAGGTGCCAATTGTGCAAAGGGAACTTGAGTTTTTCCACTGGTTCTGATCTGCTGCCCATTTACTTACACGTGGACTGTATTTGTTTACAGACGGTAGGTGGATGTATGATTTAAAGCTTGGTTTAATAAACATTTAACCCCTCCAAACTTGTGTTATGGATTCTGTTATTCTTTTTTGTCATCAAAGTTCATAGATTTATGTAGGTCAGCTTTTTGCTAAAATCAGAATTTTGCTGCATTATCAATATTCAGGGTACTTTGAAGAAAGGCCTCATCTCTGATCTCAGTTTTCATTGCTTGCTGATTTTTGCTTGCTTGTTTGTTTGTTTGTTTGAAGCAGTGTCTCAGTATGTTGCCTACACTTGCCTCAAATTTGTGGGCTCAAGTTCTTCTCTTGCCTCAGTCTCCCAGGTAGCTGGGTTTACAGGCTTGCTGATGTTTTTACATATTTACAGTTCTGGGCAGAGACCTTTTAGTTCTGGTTACACAGCGTATGGATGAACTTGAAATTCTATCCTCTCCACCCCAAATACCTAGAAAAACTAGGAAGATGTAACAAGTATCTTTTTTTTTTTTTTGCAGGGGAGGTACTGGGGATTGAACTCAGGGGCACTCAACCACTGAGCCACATCCCCAGCCCTATTTTGTATTTTATTTAGAGACAGGGTCTCACTGAGTAGTTTGGTGTCTCACTGTTGCTAAGGCTGGCTTTGAACTCACCATCCTCCTGCCTCAGCCTCCTGAGCAGCTGAGATTGCAAACATGCCCCACCGCACCTGGCACAAGAATCCTTTTATACACAGGGCAAATCTCACAAAAATGTGAGGGAAGTTCAGGAACCTGAAGCAAACAAGGGCTAATAGAGTCCTGAGGCTTGAGTTGCAGATAGATCTTCTGCTGACAATGGAGCCCTCCAAAGGCCACGCTGCCAGCGGAGAAACGGACTAAGAAAACCCAGGTCTAGGCACAAAGAAGCTGAGCTTCAGGAGGAGAAAAATATTTCTGCTGAAGAATTTTAATCAGGGATACAGCACAACAATCATGATTGGGGTTTCAATTTTTAAAACTAGGAAACCATAAGCAAAAAATTGCATAGAAATTAGAACTTGAGGGGCTGGGGTTGTGGCTCAATGGTAGAGCACTCGTCTCGCACGCGCGGGACCCTGGGTTCAATCCTTGGGACCACATAAAAAATAAGTGAGCGAAATAAAGGTGTTGTGTCCAACTACAACTATAAAATAAATATTAAGGAAAAAAAATAAATTAGAACTTGAGTTATAATCCCAGTAGGTACCTGACAAAAGCAAGCATAGACCACTGCAGAAATCCACTCCCCATCCAGGCTGCCTGGGCTTCCCATAAATATAGTCCCCAATAAATTATGAAATAATGACACAGTAATTCTTTGTGAGTGAAAGTCAACCTATTTTCTAAAACAAAAGACTTTAGACTCCTAGGGTTTCAGATAATTCAATAACACGATAGATGCTTTGGAAGGTATTTTTTAAACTAAAGACATAAAGATTTAAAAATATTAAGGAAGAAATCAATATTGTTAAAATGTCCCTGCTACTGAAAATGATCTGCAGATTCAATGTAATCCCTATCAAAATACCAATGACATTATTGACAAAACTAGAAACACAGTCCTAAGATTCATATAGAGCCAGATACCATGGTGCTCATCTGTAATCTCAGTGACAGAATGAAGAGACAACCTATAGAAAAGAGAAGTATTTTCAAACTATACAAAGGATTGCTATCCAGAAGATGTAAGCAACTCAGAAAACTTGATAGCAAAGAAACATAACCCAATTGAAAAATGGGCAGTACATCTAAATAGACCTTTCTTTAATGGAAACATACAGATGGCCAACAGGTATGAAAAACAGTTCAACATCACTAATCACAGGAAACATGCAAATCAAACCCTGAGATATCACCTCACTCCAGTAAGAATGGCTGTTATCTAAAAGATAACAAGTGCTGGGGAGGAGGTAGAGAAAATGGAAGCCTTCCATGGTGTTGGGAATGTGAATTAGTTCAGCTATTACGGAAAACAATATGGAGGTTTCTAAAAAATGTAAAATGAATCTACTATAGAGCAATCATCATATAGTTAACTTTTGTGTTTTGAGTTAACTTTTGTGATCAAAACAAGCACAACTTAAAGGAGGAAAAGTTTATTTGGGAATCATAGTTTCAGAAGTCTTAGCCTGTAGATGGCCAACTCCATTGTTTTGGGCTCAAAGTGAGGCAGGACATCAGTGAGGAAGGGTTGAGTTTCAGAAAGCCACTTAGCTCTTGGTGGAGTTAGGAAGCTAAAGTGGGAGTGGGGGCACTGGAAATCCTCCAGCCACACCTCACCTGGCTACAGTTGCCACCCCATCAGTCCATTCAGACTAGGATGCACTGATTAGGTTGCAGCTTCTCACAATCCAATTCCTTTCCCTCTGCATACTCGTGCATTAACAAGAGTGTTTTGGGGACACTTCACATCCAAACTATGACACCATTCCCAAACCCAGTATATGGAAGAGATATCTTCTGCACTCTTGTGGGTTTTTGTTTGTTTGTGGTGCTGGGGATTTAACCCAGGGCCCTGTGCATGCCAGGCAAGCACACTGAGCTATATCCCCAGGTCTGTACTCCCGTGCTGATTGCAGCACTATTCACAATAGTCAAGAAATGGAAACAACCTAAGTGTCCATCATCTGATACATGGATAAAGAAAATGTACCACACACACACACACACACACACACACACACAGTGAAGTACTATTTGGCTGCAAAACAGAATGAAATCCTGTAATTTTTAATAACATGGGTACAACTGGAGGTCATTATGTTAAAGTGAAATAAGGCAAAGAAAAACAAATACCATATGACTTCATTTGTATGTAGAATCTAAAAAAGTGGATCTTATACATATAGACTAGAATGGTAACTAGTAGATGCTGGGGACAGTGGAGGCAGTTGGAGAGAGGTGGATTTGCAGGTATTATAGGGGAAAGAAGTTCCTGTGTCATATTACACAGCAGGGTGACTAAAGATGATAATGTACCGTATGTTTTTTGAAAGCTTGAAGAAAGGGTTTTGAATGTTTTCACCATAAATGATCAATGTTTGAGGAGACAGCTATTTCTACTCTTATATACATTATACAGTGTATACATCACATGACACCTCATTAATATGTATAGTTTTTACTTATTGGTTAAAATGAGATTTTAAAATAAAGAGTTTAATATAAATGCATATGTACATACAGCAAAATACCGTGGAGGGGGAAACCTAACCAGACAGATTTGGAAAAGAACCAACTAGAACATGTAGGAATTAAATAATCAGTTGGATTTTAAAAAACCGCTGAGTAAATAAATTTAAAACAGGTCTGATGGAGGTAGAGATAGAATTAGCAAACTGACAAATGGATATGAAGTAATAAAGTAGCAAAGAAAATATTTGAGAATTTAAGAGGTAAGTAGAGGATTGGATAATAAGACTACAGAAAAGAGAAAAGGGAGAGGCAGTTTAAAAATAAAAAGAACAACAACTAAACAGGCCCAGCATACAGTGGTGTACACCTGTAATCCCAGCAGCTCTGGAGGCTGAGGCAGAAGAATCGCAAGTTCAAAGCCAGCCTCAGCAACTTAGTGAGGCCCTCAGTAACTCAGCAAGACTCTGTCTCAAAATTAAAAATAAAAAGAGCTGAGGATGTGGCCCAATGGTTAAAGTGCCCCTTGGGTTCAATCTCTGGTATCAACATAAATTTAAAAAACAGGCTAAAATTGTCCAGAAGTAACTGTATACATTCAGTTTTATATTATTTTCTCTGATATATTTCTGCTAATCTTATCACCCAATCTTTATAGCTTTGTGATTGCATATCAACCAAACTGATGGCGAACTTTTCATTTGGGGGAAATAAATCCTATGAGGAATCTATAAGCATAACATCCTATTAATCTGAAGTTGTGATTGATTGGACCATGATGGAACAGAGTCAGAGGTGAATGTGTTACCTGTGGTGGGGTTAGAGGGCAGCAGGTGTGGTGCTCAAGCTCTTGGTTAACCTTCAATACCCATGCTATTAAACCTAGTTAGCTAACTCTTCTTTGGAGCTCACTTTGCTTTTAAGTGGGAGTCTCTGTGCACTCTGGCTGGTGGCATCACTGTGAAGGTCGGTGAAGAGCAGGAGATCTTAAAATATCTAAGGAGAAAAATCATCATCAAAGTAATGGCAGCATGTGGCAGGAGCAAGGTGGTGTGTTCACTAAATTATTTTACATCTTGTAGTGACATACTAAACTGCATTTCCCAGCTTCCCCAGCAGCACTCAGTGATACCATGGTGGCACCATGTGATTGAGTTCTAGCCACAGGCATAGGAAGGAAAAAACTCCCACTTCCAGATGTGATGTTCTGCTTCATTCCTTATGTTCTCTTTTCCTGGATACTTGTTGGATGGATATCAACTTCCAGGATGATCTAGAAGCCATATGTTGAAAATGCTATAATCTCTTTCAGCCAAGTTTTCTAGAAGGTAGTGTAGAGAAAAACCCCTCATTTTTGGTCCACAATGGACCGTGATAGATACAAAAAAGGAATCGTTCTATTATATCGCTGAGACTTAGGGGTTGTTTGTTATAGCAGCTAATATAACTTACCCTAATGTATTGCTAAAAAAGATGTTTAAAGAATCAAGAAAAGAAATGGACTTTGCAGAAACAGCAAGAGATTTGGGAGAATTTTATCCCTTGGTTACCATAATGTGTCTGCTTTGCAACCTTTGTTTGGACATGGGACTGTGTCGGAAAATGAGTGAGCCTGTGGGTGTGTCTCTCTTCTCTAGGACCAGCTAAATCCAACTGGCTAAATCCAGACTTTGTGTGGTTGTATCCTTCCTCTGTCATGTACACAGGTCCAGGATTTATAAGACTTGCTTACTTAACACTAGAGAAGCACCCCCACCCGCCCTGCCACACATGATGATGCTTAGAAACATCACTAGATCTTAGATAAGATCACCCACTGGCTGCCATATCGGAAAATCACGACTGGCTAAAAATAAAAAAGGAGTGGCTCTTCAGCTCGCCCTCAAAAATTAAGGAATTTAACTTCTCTGAATTTTACACATTGTGAGTGAAACAGAGGCACTGGAAAAAGTACTTTGTCATTGAACTTAATGTACCCTATAATTTGTCAAATTGGTGTTATTTGACTTGTTGCAAATGGAAATGCTTTTATGCTATGATAGGAATGTTATTTGCAGTTCTTTTCTGTTACTGTGCATATTTATTTTTAAATAACTTTTGAATAGGAAACAGTCACTTAATTAAAAAATAAAGACCCTTTTCCAAATAGCCATTATTCGTTTCTAACTTGCTCTTCTAGAATTCTGTTTTACAGATACAAGCAAATCCACTTTTTATCCCCTCCCCATTTCTTGATACAAAATAGAGATTATCACATGCCTTATTCCACATCTTGCTTTTTCTCACTTGACAATCTTTCATATTAATTGCTTGTTTTTAACAACTGTGTATTTATTTTAGCTTTTTATTTTGAAATATTTCTGAATTCATAGTTTCAAAGGCAGTACAGAGAGGTCCCCTGTACCCTTCACCTGGTTTTCCCTAAAACATCAACATCTGTTTTTTTTAAGTGTACATTCAAAATAACAGTGGCAAAAAACTTTTCACACAATTCTAAATACTTTGCATATGTGAACTTATTGATCCTCAAAATATAACATCTATATGCAGATAGGGAAACTAAGGCACAAAGTTGTTAAATAACTTGTTCAAATGACAGAGATAGATAGTAACTGATAAAGCCAGGATTTGAACCCAGGCAGTTTGGCTTAAAAGTCTATAGTCTTGCCAGGTGCGGTGGCGCACACCTGTAATCCCAGCAGCATGGGAGGCTGAGGCAGGAGGATCTTGAATTCAAAGCCAGCTTCAGCAATAGTGAGGTGCTAAACAACTCTGTGAGACCCTGTCTCTTAATAAAATACAAAATAGGGCTAGGGATATGGCTTAGTGGTCGAGTGCCCCTGAATTCAATTCCTGGTACCCCCCCCCCCAAAAAAAAAGAGTCTATAGTCTTAATTCTGAAGTGACATTGACTCCTTTTGAATAGTGGGTGGTTACTATTGGAAGGGTGGGAGATACAGTCACTCTTAACAATTCTTTTAGCAAATTTTCATGAATGTTCATGAAAGTTCATGCATACATTAAGACACTACTGTTCTAAAACTTTTTATTTCATCGCATTAATATTAAAGAACTTTCTAAGCAACATTTATGGATCTCACATTTTAAGTATATGCACATTTTATGACTTTTCCTTAATTTATTGCAGATATTTAGGTGTTTCTTTATAAGAATTGCTGCAGCAAACATTTTTTTGCACACATATCTCTGCTCACTTACATGAGTAAACATACAGTATAAGATCCTAGAAGTGAAATTGCTGGCTCACAGGTATGTATGGTTTATATTTTATTAGGCTTTCCCAAATTTCTCTTCAAAAATTTGGCTGTAATTTATGCTTCTGACCTCATTGTTTTGAGTTACCTCTACAACCTTATTAAGGATTCCTTGTTAATAATAATCAGAGACCTAAATTGAACCAATACAGAGATGTGCAATTTTGTATTTATCAAGAATTATAAGTCTACACTGCCAATATCATTGTAAAAGAATAAAATTTTGTTATACAAAACTAGATTTTGTTAAAACAGTTTTTTTTTTCCTAATAGTTGGTAGTGCAGAAAGTTTGTGTAGTCATGGAATGGATTGCATAAGGGAGATATTTGCAAGGAATATTGAAACAAGGAAGATTTTTTTAAGAACCCACAAATTCAGTGTTTCAGCAAAACCCCAGGAGACCCCTGTGAAAACCAACTAATTGGAGTAAGATGCTTTTCCAGGGGTGTTCTATGTTCCAATGAACTATGACCCTCATGCCCACTAGAGGGCACTCTCCGTGAATGACATTTCCCTTGATAGCTTGGCTGCTTGTGAAAAAATAGAATCATTATTCCTGCAAAAATTTTTTAGAACTTTGTTTCTTGGTCAAGTTTTTAGGGTCGCACATTTCCAAAGCTGAGTTTGTGCTGGGAAGTCAACCAGTGTCAGGGCTTCATTTTGACCTGTTTTTGGGGGAGGGGGGCACTAGGGATTGAACTCAGGAGCACTCGAACACTGAGCCACATCCCCAGCACTATTTTGTATTTTATTTAGAGACAGGGTCTCACTGAGGTGCTTGGTGACTCACTGTTGCTGAGACTGGCTTTGAACCGGTGATGCTCCTGCCTCAGCCTCCCAAGCTGCTAGAATTACAGGCATGTGCCACTGTGCCCGGCCACTTTGACTTTTTTTTTTTTTAATATATTTTAGTTGTCAATGGATCTTTTATTTATTTGTTTGTTTATATGCCATTCTGACGATCGAACTCAAAGTCTCAGACATGCCAGGTAAGCACACTACCACTGAACCACAACCCCAGCCCTCCACTTTGACATTTTAATTCAAAGATTTCGATATTCAGCAGTGTTCCTTCCATTTCTGGCCTCAATCCTCTGAGACGTTAGGCTGAACTTTGTGATTTCTGGATCTCTTTTCTTCCCTTTAATGTTGGAGACCCACTTATGAACATGTTTGTTCAATTTATCTTTGCATTTCTGTCATTCTGATGCTGATATTCTGAAGAAAGCCCAAACACATGCTTCCTGCATTTGGCTCTTGGGGAAATATTTCTAAAGGATGGTAGAGCTTCCGTGCTTTAAAGAAGTTTCAGAAAGAAGAGTGATAGGCATGGAGAGAAAGCACCTCGAAGATTACATCTGTAATCCCAGCAGCTCAGAAAGCTGAGGCAGGAAGATCACAAGTTCAAGACCGACCTCAACAATTTACGGAGACCCTGTTTCAAAATAAAGAATAAACAGGGCTGGGGATGTAACTCAGTGGTAAAGTGCCCCTGGGTTCAATCCCCAGTGCCATCCCTAGTTTCAGGACTTTGGAATCAAGCGGGAGATTCAAATTCTGGACCTGCATGACCTTGGGCAAGTGACTTAATCTCTCTAGGCCCCAGTTTTCTTCTCTATAAATAGTATCATTGACCTCATCAGGTTTCTTGAGAAGTCAGAAAATATGTAATTTGGTTTTTTTCACAATTCCCTAATTTCGTGATGGAAAGTGATACCGACGGGTTCTGCCCCCTCACATGTTGAAGTTTGAACATTGGAGAAGCATGCTGAGACAAGCATATAAAGCAGGGTTTATTTAAAAGGGTAACATAGACTTCTCCTGGGAGGGAGAAGGGGGGCATAGTTGGTATCCTAGTATTCCAAGAAGCCAGGTGTTCTGCCCTTTTTATATGTCTTAGGCTTCTTTTGTTCTCCTGCCTTTCCCCCCTTATCGTTCTCCTTCCTGCATACCAGGACTAGGCCCAGGAACACTGGGTGGGATGGCCCAAAGGTGGGAAACCAGTGGGCTGAAGGAGGAAGGGCAAGATGGTGTAGCCCAGGACACCTTAATTAACAACTTTATAGATCCCTGTAAGGAGGGGCAATTCCTGGGACAGGTTACCTTTGTAACAGTTTGGAGCAGGGACAGATTCTTGAAAAGGGTGGAGGAAGGGCTCTGAAGGAATTAACATTTCAATCCCTCAAGGAACAGTCTCGTCTTTCCAGGAATTTACTCAAAATTGGCCTGACTCGACTGACCTGACTCGATTTACCTGTCTATACTGACTGCCTGTCTAATTCTGGCTTCAAAAGGACTGGAGGAAAAAAAGGACAAGTCTTTATTTGGTTTGAATGGCCTGGGGCCTTCTGTAGGGAGATGTCCAGGAAGCCAGGGAACATTCTGGACTATAGATCAAAAGGGGAGGCAATCTCAGTAGCTCACAGCTGTAATCTCAGCTACTCAGGAGGCTGAGGCAGGACAGGCCTTAAGCCCAGAAGTTGGAGGCCAGCCTGGGCAATATAGCAAGACTCTATCGAAAAAAGCCCAGGGAGAAAGTGGGTGTCTCCACCATGCGGCCTGCGCAATGGTTTCATTAATGAGGTTCTTGGCATAAAGTTAGTTAGAAGAGATCAAAATAAAACACACAGACTCAGTTACCTTATTTCTATTGCCAGGTCCGAGACGGCTCCCCTCTCTGGCTCCAACCTCTAACCGCCCAGCAGGGCAGCAAGGATTACTCAGGGCTAGCAGGAGAGAGAGAGAGTGAACACGCCAGGGAGTAGCCTTTTATTGGGGAACAAGAAATTCAGGGGATAATTCCATCCAATGAAGGTTGAGGGGGGACTGCACTCCAAGGTCAGAGTCAGTGATTGGGCCCCCGGGGTCAGTGGTCAGTCACACCCCCACACGGATGGGTTCTCTCATCAGGAAAGGGCCGGGAAAATTCCGACACAGCCAGAAGCCTCAGACCCTTAACGGGAGCCGCCCAATCACGTGTCAGGATGGCTTCCCACAGGTGTCCAGGCCCAGAGACAGATATACAGGATGAAGTGTCCAGGTGAGGCCCACTCAGACATTCACAGTTCATTTCTTTGGGAGAATTTATAAATCTTGCACCCCATTCCCCAGGTTTTATTCATTGAGAGTCCTGCTTTTATTTGACCCCATCACCACAAATGTGAAAGCCACTGGGAGTCTATTAGTTGTTGCAACACCCAGAGTGACCTCTTGAGGGAAGCACTGTGCAAGGCTTATTCAGTCAACACCATTGGTTCAACAGAGCTCACGGAGCGGATATTACATGCTAAGTGAATATGTGACTTGGGCATTTACCTCTGGTCAGTGAGGGGGAGGTGGAAAGAGGTGAGGGTTAGAGCTGGATTTCTAGATTTATTAACTTTCCTGGAGAGGTTCCTCTGTGCCAGGCATTTCCCCCATATCTTATGTTACTCCAAGGCAGGTGGCAGTTGTCCCATTTTATAAAGGCAGAGAGGCATGACCACCACCAGTCTTTCTTCAAGCGACCTCTGCTTCCCAGAATGTCCTTTTCTCCACTGGCCGCTGTGTCCTACCTCTCCTCCAGCATAGGGGTCAATTCCCCCAAGTTGCAAATCTTATTAATCTTAATTGCAACTGTCCTGACCTTCCAACTGGACTGGATGGATCTCCAGGAGCCAAGAGTCCTGTTGATGCCTCATTGTGTCCCCAGGATCCAGTCCAGAGATGACGACTAGGGGTGCTCCATTCCAGTTGGTTACTGACTGGAAAGAGGCACAGGGACATGGTGATGTGGCAGATTTGGGTCATAGCTCCAAGTTTTTCCCCCTCTCTTTAAATCCAGGCCTTTGGCCATTCAACTTTACAGAGTATTTCCAGCCCCACAAACTAGACTGGTCCTGCTCCTTGCTCTGATAATGTAGCTGAGTGGGATGCAGCCAGACATGACGGTATGCCAGGTCCAAGCGATACAAACCGTGTATTTATCAACTGGACTCCTTCCTGTTCTCTTACTCTCTTTAGTCTCAATTCTAGAAAACAAAGCATGAATCATTTTAAAAAGTTAATTGCATATAGCTCAAATTCATTTATTTTGATCTGCAGCCTAATTTTCCATTATATGAACATATCCCAACACAGTTATCCATATCCATGTTGATGGGACTTAGGGACTTTACTAATACTGGGGGGAAAGGAAAAATAATTGTTACGGTTTAGATGTGGTGTCCCCCAAAAGCTCACATATGAGACAATGCAAGAAGGTTTGGAGGAGAATGATTGGGGTATAGCCTTAACATAATCAGCGAATTGATCCCTGATGGGATTAACTGAGTGGTGACTCAAGCAGGTGGGGTGTGGCTGGAGGAAGTGGCTCATTGGGGGCGTGGCTATGGGGTATACATTTGTACCCTGCGAGTGGAGTCGGACTCCCTCTGTGCTTTCTGATCACCATGTGAGCTGCTTCCCTCTGCCACACATTCCTCCATGATATTCAGCCTCAACTTGAGGCCTGAGAAATGGAGCCAGCTGTCCATGGATTGAGACCTGTGAAACCATGAGCCCCCAAATAAACTTTTACTCCCCTAAAATTGTTCTGGTCAGATCTTTTAGTCACAGCAGTGACTAAAAGATAATCCTGACTGACTAAAATAATAATCTTGTGCACGAGTGAGACTATCTCAAAGGTCTGTAATAGCCAAGCCTGGGGAGCAAGCACACATCTTCAAATTTACGAAAAACCTGCTCAACTGCTTTCCAAAGATATTGGACCAACCTGCTCTCCACCAGAAGCCTATGAGTATTCTCATTTCTCCACGTTGGGCATCACCTAGCTTTGGCATACTCGTTTTTTTGCAACCTTTTGCCAATCTGGTGGTTTAGAAACGATGTTTGTTGATACTTCAATGTTTATTTCCCTGACTGCCAAGGAGTCTCAGCCTCTCTCCTTTTTATGGGCTCTTTTGGTCACCTCTTGGGAATCAACTGTGCATATCTGCTATTTTTCTGCTGGATTGTTTGACTAATTTTTTTTGTCAGTTTGCTCCTAAAAGGTTTCATATCATCTTTATATTATATATTACATACATATATGGAAATATAATATAACATATATAATACATGAAAATATTATGCATTTTTATATATTTGCTTGCATATAGGATCTTCCAGTAATTATTTAAACTGGTTTATGAAGATATTGTTCACATATCATATAATTCAGTGATTTTTTTTAAAATACAATTTTGGAATATTTTCACAACCTCATAAAGAAACCCCAACCTCTCTATCACTCTTCTTCCCTATCCCCTAGCCCTAAGCAGCCAGCCACTGATTCACCTTCTGCTCTGCAAATGGGCCTATTGTTGACACTTCATATGAATGGAATTATAAAATATGTGGTCTTTTGTGACTGGTATCTTTCATTTAGCATATTTTCAAGGTTTATAAATCATGTTCTGGTACATATCAGGACTTCATTCTTTTATGACTGAATAATATTCCACTACACTCCATTTTTCTTACTCATTCATCAGCTAAAGTAGTGTTCAAAGAAAAATGTAATTGAAATTGGAATTATTTTTTGGTACTAGGGATTGAACCCAGGGGCGCTTAACCACTGAGCCACATCCCCAGCACCCCCTTCTTCTTCTTCTTTTTTTTTTTTTGAGACAAAGTCTCACTAAGTTGCTCAGGGCCTCCCTAAATTGTTGAGGCTGGCATCAAACTTACAATCCTTCTACCTCAGCTTCCTGAGCTGTGGGGATTACAGCCTATGCCATGGCACCCAGTGGAAATTGTTATATTTGTTTATTTATTTAGGATGTTTTTAAATTTGTTTTAATTCGTTATACATGACAGTAGATGCACTTTGATACATCATATATAATGGAGTATAACTTCTCATTCTTCTGGCTGTACATGGTGTAGAATTACACCCTGTTTAGTTATATATGCACACAGGGTAATAATGTCTGATTCTGACTCATTCTCCTATCCTCCCTACCTCCATACCCCATCCCTTCCCTTCACTCCCCTCTACCTAATCTAAAGTAACTTTGTTCTTCCCTAGCCACACCCCCATTGTGAATTAGCATCCACATATCAGAGAAAACATTTGGCTTTTAGTTTTGGGGGATTGGCTTATTTCATTTAGCATGATATTCTCCAGCTCCATTCATTTACCAGAAAATGCCATGATTTCATTCTTCTTTAAAGCTGAGTAATGTTCCATTATATGTATTTCACATTTTCTTTATCCATTCATCTGTTGAAGGGCACTTAGGTTGGTTCCATAGTTTAGCCATTGTGGATTGAGCTGCTATAAACATTGATGTGGCTGTGTCACTGTAATCTGCTGATTTAAGTCTTTTGGGTACAAACTGAGAAGTGGGAAGGCAGGGTCAAATGTGGTTCCACTTCAAGTTTTCTGAGGAAGGAAATTGTTTTTAATAGCATCGAATGTCTGCTCATCTGTCTGACTGTCCTTCTCCCACACATCATCAGGAAAAGTTTTTCTACCCAAATATGAAAGAAAGGCTTTGAACTGTAGGCTGCTGGTGAGGCTTCTCCATTCTAGTCCCCATAATTCAAGAGACAGAGACCCTCAATACTTGATGGAGCCCATGAGACAAGAGCATCAGTATCACCAGCAAGTGGTTAGACGTTCTGCAGTCTCTGCCCAGACCGGTCTGGATCAGGCCTTCCAGGAGAACAGATGACTCTTGTGCTCATTCCAGTTTGGAAGGCCCTGCTCTGTCCCGCCGTTTCTCACTCTGACCCACCCATATTGAGGTGGCCTGGAAGTCTTTGTAAACAATGCCAATGATCTGTTTGTAGAGATTCTGGTTTCCCTGGTCTATAGGAACAGCTCTCGGGCCCAATGTGTTTTTGGGGCTCCCAGGTAACGCCATTGAACAACCAGACCTGAGAACCCCAAATGCAAACATCTTTTTGGACCCATCTCAACTTTTTTTTGTAAACCACTTTTAGGAACATTTAGTCTACATGTGTTGAGCTACCAGATTTGCAATGTGTTTAGCTAAACTGACTTAATGACATTCTAGGAAAGGTCCCTTTTCTTAGGAATTGGGGTATGACAGTGGCCAGTTTCACCTTCTTTCCCTGACCTCCCTCGGAGTGGGTGCTCAGAGCTCTGTTGACAAAGATCCTGTGGTTCCAAGGAAACACAGCTGAAACCCTGTGAAGGGTGGCTTGCCTCGGATGTGCCAGGGTTTTGTTTTTGGGGTTCATTTTTAGTTTCCTGTTTACAAATTTGCTCTACAAGGAATGGCTACTACCTTCAGCAGTGTTTACCTCAAACAATTTCTTCCTTGCTCCCGACAGCCGATTAAATACAATAAGAACAAACATCTTGGGTGGACACCAGCGTCTGTCTCTTTTTAAATAAACCCAATCCTGATCTTATCTTTGCTAAGGAAGCTGTGGCTGCAACAAGCAAGTCTATTTCTGCTCCGTTCTCATCTCTCAGGATTTCCTTCCCTGTATCGGCTTCCTAATGCATGATCCTGTCCCCTGTCAGGTTATCATGGTGATAACTGCAAGACCATCTCATGGAAGGGACTGAGAGATTGACATCTGCTTCTCATATCCAAAAGAGGTTCTGCCATTTTCCCATGTGTGTGTGTGGGGGGGGGGGTGCGAGGAGGGTCTATGTCCCCTTGTCATTTATAGTCCTCCCCTACATCTAACCTAGATGGCATAGTGGCAATGCCCTACCATCATGGTTGAGGCCTCTTTTTGGAGTTCAAGGAAACAGGCAAAGAGGACGTGCGTGTTCCACGCGTCCTGCGTTATCTGACTCAGACACCAGAAGGTGCAAGACCTTCTGCATTTTCTGACTCCCACGTTTTCAGCCACCTCAGAGCTTATGTCGCCCTGACTTGTGGAAGAGAGTGGCCACATAAGAATCAAAGGCCCCCCAGGTTCCTGAAATCCACACCAGGCAGGGCGCTTACAGGTGTCGAATAGCCTCTTGGGTTCTCTCCAGGTGCAGCTGAATTACTGAACTGCTGAATGGATCTATTTCTATCAGACTGGGCCAGAGAACCCTGCTAGTTCTCCCATGTTTGCAGCACTTGCCTGATTCCAAATCTGGGACATTTCCTTCTCACTTAAAGCAGATTCCTTGGAGGGTTTTAACCCCATAGAGTTCTCAAGCCTGGGAAATTCAAGATAGGAGACTCAGGTTGGGAGAGTTGAGACCTCCTTTGACCCAGCAGTTCAAAGCTATTTCTAGGGTGGCAGGTCTGGGACCAACAGAAGCCAGCAGGGCTTGCTCAATGTCGTATCTTGGGCCTGCCATAGGCAATTTCTTTTGTTTTTGATCTTTGCTGAAGCCCTTGGTTTAATTGGCTGGTCGGCTGCCTCTCTGATCACATTACAGATCTGCACCTGTGCAGTCTGGGTGTCCTTTGTAAATAACAGCCTGTTCTTTCAGCTTCCTTACCCTGCCTTTTAATTTTTTTTTTAAACTGGTTCCCTTCTTTTAAATTAGAACTCCAATAAATAATTCAGTGACCTGGGTGATGCCGCTCCCTCCTGCAGGAGGGAGCGCTCTGATGGTGTTGATTGGCGATCTCCACCCAAGGCTTTTGGGCTGTTTGCAACAAGATTTGTGTTGCAAATCTCTAGAATAACCGATCCCAACTTCTAAGAAGTCTCTGATGTCCCCTGCAAACGGCAGCCCCCGTGTTCCCACAGATGCTCCATCGACAGGGATTTGATGTAAACAGCGTTTCTTTCAACTTAAGTACATGTATCTGCAGAAGAGTGCGTGTTCTTGTCAGTTCAGAGAGCTTCTCCAACAGCAGGCGTGTGTGTGTGTGTGTATGTGTGTGTGTGTGTGTGTGTGTGTGTGTGAGAGAGAGAGAGAGAGAGAGAGAGAGTGTAAGAGTGTAATTTTGAGGCAAGGACTCCCTAAGTTGCTAAGGCTGGCCTTGAACTTGTATCCTCCTACCTCAGTCTCCTGAGTAACTAGGTGTATACCATCTAGCAGGTGTGCACAGGTGAGTACCGCCATGCCTGGCTAAAGGGCATATTTAAAAAGCTCTCAACAAATATGAGAAAATTGTCTATGAGTCATATAAAAGCACCCAGTTTACTGCTCATCTATCTGACACTTAACAGTGTCTTGGAAAAATAAGACTTTGCCCATTTAATAGGTGAAAATGCTATCTTGGTATTTTAATTTGTGTTTAATTATCAGTTAATAGAGGGTTCAGAGATAAGAGGGTTTAGAAAAGGAAGATGTTTACTTGCAAGACATAAGAGGCTCTCAGAAGGAATTGCTCACCCAATAAAAAACACAATAGGGCACACCTGGAATCCCAGCTACTCAGAAAGCTGATGAAGGAGGATCACAAGTTCAAGGTTACCTGGGCAATTTAGTGAGACCCTGTCTCAAAATGAAATTTGAAAAAGAACCTGAGGGTCTAGCTCAATGGCAGAGCATGAGTGAGTTCTATTCCCAGTACCGTGAAAATAACACAACAGGTCATTAAAGTCAAATATCGCAAAATTACTGAGGTATTGAATTTAAAGTTGATGTGTTCATGACAGAAAACCATTAATTTTCTTACAGGGTTATCATTTCTACAAAGGTCGTGGCTCGTCTTCAGAGAGCAGCATTGCAAAAGTCAGGGATAAAGTTGCTAGCATTCAGCACTCAGAAACTTACAGGAAATGCTCAGAAGTTCATCAATTTAGAGGTAGAATTTGCGTTCAAAGCATCTGCTTTCCTCTACCCCTAGGACTTAAAGGAGGCAAGACTCAGTTTTGCTTGCACACGACATTCCATGAGTAGAAAGAATGGTATATTTCTTCTTATATGACTCTATGTCATATAAGACCTGATTGAGTTTATTGGGGTTTATCTTTTGCTTATTGGATTTTTACCTGTTATGTTAAAATTATTTTGCAAAAAAATATTTCCTTGTTTCATCTGTTTCATTTGCCTATTTTTTGGAGGGGGGCTGGTGATTGAACTCAGGGGCACTCGACCATTGAGCCGTATCCCCAGCCCTATTTTGTATTTAGAGATGGGCTCTCACTGAGTTGCTTAGCACCTTGCTTTTGCTGAGGCTGCCTTTGAACTCTCGATCCTCCTGACTCAGCCTCCCGAGCAGCTGGGATTACAGGCATGCACCACCTCGACTGGCTCCTTTGCCTTTTGATTTGGTTTATGGTATTCTTATCACAGCTACCTCTTTTACTTTTATATAGTCAAATCTACTGAATATTCTACCCATGATTTCTGATTCAGTATCATGCTTAGAAGTCCTTTTAATGTTTTTTTATAGGCAGCTCACAGAATGGGAGAAAATATTTGCAAATCATATAACTGATAAAGGATTAATACCTGGAATATATGATCATTGATTCTTAGATGATCGCTCTCTACAACTCCGTGGCAGCAACCCCCAAACAACTTGATTTTTAAAATGGGCAGTGGATTTGAATAGATATTTCTCCAAAGATATACAAAGGGCTAACACACAAGAGAATATGCTTAATTAATATTACTAATCATTAATAATGCAAATCAAATCTACTATGAGATCCCACATCACACCCATAGAGTAAAAAGTTTCTCTCCCTTTTTCTCTCTCAAAACCCATATAACAACAAGTGTTGGTGAGGATAGGAAGAAATTAGAACTATTGGACATTGCTGGTGAGAATGTGCAAGGTGCAGCCCCTGTAGAACACAGTACCACGTTCCTAAAAAAATTAAAAATGGAATTACCATATGATCTAATAATTCCACTTCTAGGCATATACACAAAGGAATAAAAAGCAAGCTCTTGAACAGATATTTGTACATCTATATTCATTGGGCATTATTTATAATATCCAAAGACAGAAGCAGCCCCAGGGTTTACCAAGAGATGAATAAACAAAATGTGGTATGTACAGACAATGGAATATTATTTAACCTTCAAAAGGAAGGAAATCTTTGAAGACATTAAACTTGAAGAGACATAAAACTCAAAGACATTATGTTAAATAAAATGAGCCAGACTGAAAAAGGACAAATGCTGTATGATTCAGCTTACAATAAGGTACCTAGAGTAGCCAAATTCATTGAGACAGAAAGCTGGAGGGTGGCTGCCAAGGCTGAGAGGAAGGGGAAGAATGGGAAGTTTCAGGTTTGCAAGATGAAAAGCTCTGGAGGTGGTTGGTGGTGCTGTTTGCATGACTATGTGAATGAACCTCAATGCCACTGAGCTGTGCGTCTCAAAGTGGGTTAAGATGGTAAACTTTACATCATGTTTATCTTCCCACATTAAAAAAAATATCGCTTGTATTTTCTAATACTTTATAATTGTAATATGTGACTTTCAGAACTATAGAGACTGAACATCATCATCCATTTCTAGTCACATCGAAGTTGACTCACTTTTGGCGGGAGGTTTGGTGGTTGGGGGCCTGGTGACAACCAAACCAAGGGTGAGTTAGAAATGGGGACAGGTTGCCTTAGGCTACCTGTCCTGGTTACTACAGTTGTGGAACAAATTGCCCTAAAACTTAGTCACTTCACTAATAGCCATTTTACTGCATCTGGCAGATTCTGTGGGCTGGGAATTCATAGGCTCCGGTTGGGCAGCTCCTCAGTCTCTTCTGACGTTGACCTGGGTGGCTCAGTGGAGTGTGGCTAGTCTGGACGTCCAAGATGTTTTTACTCACCTCTGCTGACATGTTTGGATGGTTGGACTTGGCTGGACCCGTGGACTGGAGAATCTCACGTGACCTAGTCGGAGAGTGGTCTTGGGTGGTCAGATTTCCTTCATGGTAGTGAGCATCCCAAGGGTACCACATAGAAGCTACCTGGCTTTTCTGACCTAGGCTTGGAAGTCACATTGTGTTGCCTCCTCTGCCTGTTGTTGACGACAACATCGGTTCAGCTGAGATTCAATGGGAGAGGAGAGGAATATTGTATGCCACCTCAAGTCTCATTGTGGAGAGTATGTGGGATAGGAAATTGCTGTAGCCATCTTTGGAAAACACTTTCTATTCTACCGTTGCGAAGAGGGAGGGACAGAGAGAGAAAGAGAGGATTTATTATTCAAGTGCAAGAGACTAGCCTGGCAGGATGGCCCATATCTATAATCCCAGTGGCTCAAGAGGCTGAGGCAGGAGGGTCGTGAGTTCATAGCCAGCCTCAGCAAAAGCAAGGCGCTAAGCAACTCAGTGAGACCCTGTCTCTAAGTAAAATACAAAACAGGGCTGGGGATGTGGCTCAGTTGTCCAGTGCCCCTGAGTTCAATCCCTGATATCCAAAAAGACAAAAAAAAAAAAAAAAAGCAAAAGTCTAGAATTACGAAAGCCCTGGAAGGGAAGCAGGGTGGGACCAGGGACTCTGCCTCTGACCTCCCCACACGTCCGCCTTCCTGCAGGCTCAGTTTCCCTGGGTTTCCTCGCTTTCCCCTGTCCTCCATTCCTTCCCACCACCTGGACTACTAGGGCCTCTCCCGCCTGTCTGCAGCTTTCCCCAGAGTGTGTGAGTTCAAACTCCTGAGACTGACTGGCTCAGCTCAGATTTCTCAGCAACCTTTGGTCCAATCAGCGGAAGGAGTAGCCTGGTTCTCACACCTGGCTACACAATTGGATCCCCTGGGCAGCTTTCTAGAAAGTATTCAAGGCCTGGGTCCACCTCCTGGACTCTTTGGTTCCAGGTTTGAGACAGAGCAGGGGGGTAGCTTTAGATGAGTGGTGTCCATATTTCTCCCATGTTCAGGGTCCTTTGCTGTCGCTATGAGGCCCTGGAAGTGGCCAGAAGGTATGGACAGCAAGCTTGCCAAGGGAATATCAGTCACCAGACAGGGAGAGAAAAACAGGCTTTTCTTGTTTTGGAGCTTGTGTGTGACTGTGGTTGTCTTTTCCACAAATCTCAAAGAATGTGTAAGCGAGAAGAGTCCTCCAAGACAATCGAACTTACCTTATTCACTGATAGATGTAGACTAGGGTGACCAATTTGTTTTGGTTTGCCTGGAACTGTCCCAACTATTACATTGAATGTCCCCCCACCCAACTGCTTCCCAGGGACGTCCCCCAGTCCCAGGTAAACCCAGAAGGTTTGGAAACTCCATACCCATCCACACTTATTCCCCATTCTTCCTGCCCCCATCTGCCGGCAGTATTCATCTACTTCCTGTCTCTGTGAATTTGCATATTCTGGACATATAAATGGAATCCTGCAATATGTGTCCCTTTGTATCTGGCTTATTTCAGATAGAATCATGTTGTTTTTTTGTTTGTTTTTGTTGTTGTTTGTTTGTTTGGCTTTTATTTTTAATTTTTTTTCTAGCATCCTGTTTTAAGGTTCTTCATGTCCTAGCATGTATAAGTCCTTTATTTCCTTTTATTTCCTGAATGGTATTTCATTGTCTGGCTATCCCATATTTCATCAGTGGATGGACGTTTGGGTTGTTTCCATTTTTTGGCAATTATGCAAAATGCTGCTAGGAACATCTGTGTAGGTTTTGTGTGAACATGTGTTTTCAATTCTCTTGGCAATAAGGAGAAAAATAATAAGAGTGGAATTGCCAGGTCCTATGGTCCTATGGTGACTCTATGTTTAACATTTGAGGTACAGCCAGGCTTTTCCAAAGTGGCCACATCATTTTACATTTCTGCCAGTATCAGTGAAGGTTCCCATTCTCCACATCCTTGCCCAAACCATCTATCTTTCTTCTTTGAGCCATCCTGGTGGGTGTGAGGTAGTACCTCCTTGTGGTTTCAGTTTTCATTTTCCCTGATGACTGAGTATATTGAGCATCTTTTCATATGCTTATTGGCTTTTTAAATATTTTTTGAGGAGATGTATATTCGGATACTTTGCTTTTTTTTTTTTTTTAATCGAGCCATCTTTTTTACCCTGAGTTTTTGTTTGTTTTTTGTTTTATTTTTTTGTCTTACCAGGGATTGAACCCAGGGATGCTTAACCACTGAGCCACATCCCTAACCCTTTTTATTCTTCATTTTGAGACAGAGTCTCCCTAAGTTGTCTAGGGCCTCGATAAATTACTGAGGCTGGCTTTGAACTTGTGATCCTCCTGCCTCAGCCTCCTGAACTGCTGGGATTACAGACGTACACCACCATGCCTGGCTACCATAGTGTTTTCAATACTATAGCTTTATAATAATTTTTGAAAAAAAAGGAAGTCCTCCAACTTAGCTCTTCCTTTTCAAGATTGTGTGGTTATTCTGGGTCTCCTGGATTTTCATATGACTTCTTTTATTATTTCTTATTACTGTTGGCTTTATTTTACATTTTTAAATTAATCTTTTTAAATATATATTTTTTAGTTGTAGATGAACACAATACCTTTATTCTATTCATTTATTTTTATGTGGTGCTGAGGATCGAATCCAGTGACTTACTTATGCTAGACAAGCACTCCACCACTGAGCCACAACCCCAGCTCCTTAAATTAAATTTTAAAAATTAACATATTAATAATTATGAATTTTAATTGACCAATTAAATAATATATATTTATAATCAAAATATGAAATGAATAAGGCTAATTAACCTATCCATTTGATTTTGGGGGAGGGGTACTGGGGATTGAACTCAGGGGCACTCAACCACTGAGCCCCATCCCCAGCCCTATTTGTGTATTTTATTTAGAGACAGGGTCTCACTAAGTTGCTTAGTGCCTTGCTTTCGCTGAGACTGGCTTTGAACTTTCTATCCTCCTGCTTCAGCCTCCCAAGCCGATGGGATTACAGGTGTGTGCCACCATGCCTGGCTGTCCATTTGATTTTTAAGATCAGCTCATGCATTTCTATGGAAAAAAAAATGTTCCTTCTTCTATTTTTTTGAAGTTTGTGAAGAATTGGTATTCATTCTTTTTCAAATACATAATACTAGGATTTTTATAAGGACTTCATTGAATCTGTAGACCAATTTGGGAAATATTTCCATCTTAACAACATTAAGTCTTCCAGATCATATATTATGTCACAGGGCAACTCTTAGACAATATAAAGGAGTAGAGATATTACCATGCATCTTATCTGATCATAATGGAATGAAACTGAAAATCAACGATAAAAGAAGGAAGGAAAAAGCATACATCAATTGGAGAATGAACAATAGGTTACTGAATGATCAATGGGTTATAGAAGACATCAAGGAGGAAATTAAAAAATTCTTAGAGATAAATGAAAACACAGACACAACATATCGGAATCTATGGGACACATTGAAAGCAGTTCTAAGAGGAAAATTCATTGCTTGGAGTTCATTCCTTAAAAAAAGAAAAAACCAACAAATAAATGATCTCATACTTCATCTCAAAATCCTTGAAAAAGAAGAGCAAAACAACAGCAAAAGAAGTAGAAGGCAAGAAATAATTAAAATCAGAGCTGAAATTAATGAAATCGAAACAAAAGAAACAATTGAAAAAATTGACAAAACTAAAAGTTGGTTCTTTGAAAAAATAAACAAAATCGACAGACCCTTAGCGATGCTAGTGAAGAGAAGAAGAGAGAGAACTCAAATTACTAGCATACGGGATGAAAAAGGCAATATCACAACAGACACTTCAGAAATACAGAAGATAATCAAAAACTATTTTGAATCCTTATACTCCAATAAATTAGAAGATAGTGAAGGCATAGATAAATTTCTTAAGTCATATGATCTGCCCAGATTGAGTCAGGAGGATATAGAAAACCTAAACAGACCAATATCAATTGAGGAGATAGAAGAAACCATAAAAAGACTACCAACTAAGAAAAGCCCAGGTCCCGATGGGTATACAGCAGAATTTTACAAAACCTTTAAAGAAGAACTAATACCAATACTTTTCAAGCTACTTCAGGAAATAGAAAAGGAGGGAGAACTTCCAAATTCATTCCATGAGGCCAACATCACCCTGATACCTAAACCAGACAAAGACACTTCAAAGAAAGAAAACTACAGACCAATATCTCTAATGAACCTAGATGCAAAAATCCTCAATAAAATTCTGGCGAATCGGATACAAAAACATATAAAAAAAATTGTACACCATGATCAAGTAAGATTCATCCCTGGGATGCAAGGCTGGTTCAATATACGGAAATCAATAAATGTTAT
Source organism: Marmota monax (assembly GCF_021218885.2). Classification (NCBI taxonomy): domain Eukaryota; kingdom Metazoa; phylum Chordata; class Mammalia; order Rodentia; family Sciuridae; genus Marmota; species Marmota monax. Next base: position 6,539,808 of record NW_026695228.1, read on the forward strand.
TCACCACATCAATAGACTTAAAAATAAGAACCATATGATCATCTCGATAGATGCGGAAAAAGCATTTGACAAAGTACAGCATCCCTTTATGTTCAAAACTCTAGAAAAACTAGGGATAACAGGAACATACCTCAATATTGTAAAAGCAATCTATGCTAAGCCTCAGGCTAGCATTATTCTGAATGGAGAAAAACTGAAGGCATTCCCTCTAAAATCTGGAACAAGACAGGGATGCCCTCTCTCTCCACTTCTCTTCAACATAGTTCTCGAAACACTGGCCAGAGCAATTAGACAGACGAAAGAAATTAAAGGCATAAAAATAGGAAAAGAAGAAATTAAATTATCACTATTTGCAGATGATATGATTCTATATCTAGCAGACCCAAAAGGCTCTACAAAGAAACTATTAGAGCTAATAAATGAATTCAGCAAAGTGGCAGGATTTAAAATCAACACGCATAAATCAAAGGCATTCCTGTATATCAGCGACAAATCCTCTGAAATGGAAATGAGGACAACCACTCCATTCAAAATATCTTCAAAAAAAATAAAATACTTGGGAATCAACCTAACAAAAGAGGTGAAAGACTTATACAATGAAAACTACAGAACCCTAAAGAGAGAAATAGAAGAAGATCTTAGAAGATGGAAAAATATACCCTGTTCATGGATAGGCAGAACTAACATCATCAAAATGGCGATATTACCAAAAGTTCTCTATAGGTTTAATGCAATGCCAATCAAAATCCCAATGGCATTTCTTGTAGAAATAGAGAAAGCAATCATGAAATTCATATGGAAAAATAAAAGACCCAGAATAGCAAAAACAATGCTAAGCAAGAAGTGTGAATCAGGCGGTATAGCGATACCAGACTTCAAACTATACTACAGAGCAATAGTAACAAAAACAGCATGGTACTGGTACCAAAACAGGCGTGTGGACCAATGGTACAGAATAGAGGACACAGAAACCAATCCACAAAACTACAACTATCTTATATTTGATAAAGGGGCTAAAAGCATGCAATGGAGGAAGGATAGCATCTTCAACAAATGGTGCTGGGAAAACTGGAAATCCATATGCAACAAAATGAAACTGAATCCCTTTCTCTCGCCATGCACAAAAGTGAATTCAAAATGGATCAAGGAACTTGATATCAAATCAGAGACGCGCCGTCTGATAGAAGAAAAAGTTGGCTACGATCTACAGTCAGTGGGGTCGGGCTCCAAATTCCTCAATAGGACACCCATAGCACAAAAGTTAATAACTAGAATCAACAAATGGGACTTACTCAAACTAAGAAGTTTTTTCTCAGCAAAAGAAACAATAAGAGAGGTAAATAGGGAGCCTACATCCTGGGAACAAATCTTTACTCCTCACACTTCAGATAGAGCCCTAATATCCAGAGTATACAAAGAACTCAAAAAATTAGACAATAAGAGAACAAACAACCCAATCAACAAATGGGCCAAGGACCTGAACAGACACTTCACAGAGGAGGACATACAGTCAATCAACAAGTACATGAAAAAATGCTCAACATCTCTAGCTGTCAGAGAAATGCAAATCAAAACCACCCTAAGATACCATCTCACTCCAGTAAGATTGGCAGCCATTAGGAAGTCAAACAACAACAAGTGCTGGCGAGGATGTGGGGAAAAGGGTACACTTGTACATTGCTGGTGGGACTGCAGATTGGTGCAGCCAATTTGGAAAGCAGTATGGAGATTTCTTGGAAAGCTGGGAATGGAGCCACCATTTGACCCAGCTATTCCCCTTCTTGGTCTATTCCCTAAAGACCTAAAAAGAGCATGCTACAGGGACACTGCTACATCGATGTTCATAGCAGCACAGTTCACAATAGCAAGACTGTGGAACCAACCTAGATGCCCTTCAATAGACGAATGGATAAAAAAAATGTGGCATTTATACACAATGGAGTATTACTCTGCATTAAAAAATGACAAAATCATAGAATTTACAGGGAAATGGATGGCATTAGAGCAGATTATGCTAAGTGAAGCTAGCCAATCCCTAAAAAACAAATGCCAAATGTCTTCTTTAATATAAGGAAAGTAACTAAGAACAGAGTAGGGACGAAGAACAGGAGAAGAAGATTAACATTTAACAGGGATGAGAGGTGGGAGGGAAAGGGAGAGAGAAGGTAAATTGCACGGTAATGGAAGGAGACCCTCAGGGTTATACAGTGGAGGGGGTAGAGAGAGAGGAGGGGAGGGGAGGGGAGAGGTGGGGAGGGGGGAGGGTGGATGATGGGAAAGGCAGCGGAGCACAACAGACACTAGTATGGCAATTTGTAAATCAATGGATGTGTAACTGATGTGAATCTGCAATCTGTGTATGGGGTGAAGGTGGGAGTTCATAACCCACTAGAATCAAAGTGTGGAATATGATATGTCAAGAAATTTGTAATGTTTTGAACAACCCACAATAAAAAATTAAAAAAAAAAAAATTAACATATTAATAATTATGAATTTTAATTGACCAATTAAATAATATATATTTATAATCAAAATATGAAATGAATAAGGCTAATTAACCTATCCATTTGATTTTGGGGGAGGGGTACTGGGGATTGAACTCAGGGGCACTCAACCACTGAGCCCCATCCCCAGCCCTATTTGTGTATTTTATTTAGAGACAGGGTCTCACTAAGTTGCTTAGTGCCTTGCTTTCGCTGAGACTGGCTTTGAACTTTCTATCCTCCTGCTTCAGCCTCCCAAGCCGATGGGATTACAGGTGTGTGCCACCATGCCTGGCTGTCCATTTGATTTTTAAGATCAGCTCATGCATTTCTATGGAAAAAAAAATGTTCCTTCTTCTATTTTTTTGAAGTTTGTGAAGAATTGGTATTCATTCTTTTTCAAATACATAATACTAGGATTTTTATAAGGACTTCATTGAATCTGTAGACCAATTTGGGAAATATTTCCATCTTAACAACATTAAGTCTTCCAATTCATGAACATGGGATGTCTTTCCATCTTCTTAGATCATCATCAATTTTTTAATCGTGTTTTATAATTTGAGTATACCATTCTTATACTTATTAAAGGTATTTCTTATTATTTTATTCTTTTTGATACTTGTATAAATGGAATTTTAAAAATTGATTTCATTTTCAGATTTTTCATTGCAAATCTGTAAAAATACAATTGATTTTTTGTATATTGATTTTATATCCTGAAACTTCGCTGAACTAGTTTATTTGTTTTAATAATGTTTAGTGGATACTTTATGATTTTACATACAAACTCACATTACCTGCAGACAGATGACACATAATGTACTTCTTTTGTTCCAATTTGAATGTCTTTTCTTTCATTTTCTTGCCTCATTAGCTTGTCAGCTAGTTAAACATTGAATAGAAATAGTGAGAGCTGACATTCTTATCATTGCTCCTGGTTTAGGAAACACATTCTGTCTTTCATGGTAAAATACGATGCTAGTCATGGGATATTTTTGTAGATGCTCTTTATCAGGTTTAGGAGGTTCCCTTCTAGTGTTAATTAATTAAGTGTTTTGTGTGTGTATATGTTGGAGTCTGTAAACAAGTCAAAATAACACCTGGCATTTTGCCAGGGAATGTTAGAGTTCGTAAACAAGTCTGGATGGTGCCTGGCAAAATGCCAGAGGGAGTGGTTTGAGAAGTAACAAAAGCGAGCCATTAAGTGTGGAGATTCCTGATTGGTTGACTGCTGTATCTAGTTTATGCTAATTAGATAAGCTGTGTGGAATGTATAAATACTGCTCCTGTCCTGCAATAAACGGCTCCCACTCCTGCTGTATCAATCTACACAAGTTATTCGTCACCCCCCGGTTATTTTGCTGCAGCTGGACTGCGGCATGTATATATATATATATATATATATATATATATATATATATATATATATAGTGGGATGAGCCTTTATTTTTATTTATTTATTTTTATGTGGTGCTGAGAATCAAACCCAGTGCCTCACACATGCTAGGCAAGCACTCTACCGCTGAGTCCCAACCCAGCCCCTTGGTTTTGATTTTAATCATGAAAGGGTGTTGGATTTTGTGAAATTCTTCCTTTTTGTCTATTGAGATGACTTGTGGCTTTTCCCCCTTTATTCTATTCATGGGGTGTATTTTTTTTAAAATATTTACTTCTTAGTTTTCGGTGGACACAACATCTTTTTTTTATTTTTATGTGGTGCTGAGGATCGAACCCAGCACCCGGCGCATGCCAGGCGAGCTCGCTACCGCTTGAGCCACATCCCCAGCCCTCATGGGGTGTATTATATTGATTGATTTTCATGTGTCACCAGCCTTGCATTTGTGGGATAAATCCTCTTTGGTCTTCTTATATGTTGTTGGATTATGTTTGCTAGTATTTGGTTGAAGGGTTTTGACTCTATATTCAAGAAAGAAATTGATTTGTAGGTTTTTCTTGAGATATCTCTGTGGCTTTGGTATCTACCAAAAGTAATACTGCTGTCATACAATGAGCAGAGAAATGTTCCCTCTTCTAGTTTTTGGAAGTTTGTGAGAATTGGTCTTCATTCTTTTTCAAATGTTTGGTCGAATTTACTAATAAAACCATCTGGATCTGGGATTTTGTGGCTAGTTATTTGGCTCCTAATTCAGTCTCTTTACTTCTCTTCATGGCATCTGTTTTGCATGGTTACATAATACTGTATCAGGTAGAGTTCTAGTTCCTCAATTTCTTTTGGGAGGATTAGACAGGAAGCTAAGGAGAAAGGCTAGATTCCCTCACTCATGGAAGTGTTCTCTCATAACTATTGAGCACCTCTGGTTGTGCTCTAAGATAGGCCCAAGGCCATTGAGTCAAACCAGCTGGCCACAGGAACTACCCTGAGGACCAAGGAGTAGACCAAGTGCTTTCAGATGTAAGAGGCGATCCAGCAGCCCTCACCAGTGTCTGGGTCTTTCTTAGTTCCAGAGAACAATGCCTTGGAGTTCTCTTGCACTTGGCAGGTTACAAAATTCTTTCGTTTATAAAATCTCATTCTGGTTGATCTTTAAAATCAACAAAGTTCATTATCCCAAGGTCAGAAAGGGTCAGTATGATTCAAACATCAAGGAAGGGCCTCTCCTGTACCTCTCTACTCAAGGCAGTAGGAGATACAGAGATGGCAAGGTTCATCAGGCATAGTGGTGCATTCCTGTAATCCCAGCTCCTAGACAGGCTGAGGCAGGAGGATCACAAGTTTCAGGCCAGTCTTGGCAACTTAGCCAGACCCTATCTCAAAATGTAATAAAAATGGGTGGGGTCATGGCTCAGTGGTAAAACACTTGCCTAGCATACATAAGACCCTGGGTTCAATATGCAGTAACACAGTTTTTTTTTTGTTGTTGTTGTTGTTTTGTTTTTTTTAAGGAACAAAGAAAGGAAGAAGGAAGGGCAATGTTCTTGCTGTCAAGGAGCTTTAAGTTTGAGACAGAAAGAGACAGGAAGCCAGAGAGGTATTATTGTGTATAGTGCACATTCATTGGAATGATGCAGTGGTGAAGGAAGCTCAGAAAAGGCCTCACCGTAGACTTGATCCATAATAACCTATAGCTGGGAGCAACCTGGCCATTAGCCCAGGAAGTCCCAAAATTCCTTTAGAATTAGGGTGGCCATATCCTAGTTTTCCAGAATGATCCAAGTTTACTTAAGTGTCAGTGGTACCCTGTTTTACTCTCAAAACACCTGCTTGGTATGTGCATAGTTTCAAAGTATTTCCCCTGAAGAATGTTATAATTACAAAGTCATGTTATAGAGGAGGAATCGGACAGACTCTTAAACCCAGTGACCAAGGTTAGGATTATCAGTAATAATACACAAATGGACAACATTGTACCGAGCAGCACTTTTTTTTGTGAAAAATACATAAACTGAAGCTGATCAAAAAGACCAAGGAACTATTCTAGATTAAAGAAGATTAAAGAAAAACAACAATTAAATTCTACAGGTGCATAGTTTGTTTTCTGCTGCTATAACATAACACTACAGACCACATAAAGAGCAGAGACTATGTCTTACAGTTCTGGAGGCTGGGAAGTCCCACACCAAGTTTCCTGCTTCCGGTGAGGTCCTTCCTGATGCATTATAACAGGGTGAAGGACATCACACAGCAAGACAGAGTAAGTGTGCCAGCTTGGATCTCTCTTCCTCTTCTTATAAAGCCATCAGGAACTATGTGCCCCCCCATTACCTCCCAAAGACCCCCACTTCCAAATACCATGTACATATGAATTGGGGATAAAGTTTCCAATACAGGAATTTGGGGGGACACATTCAAACCATCGCAGAATGGTAAGGGATTTGATCTTGGATGGAAAAGAAAGTACATTAACTGGTCATGTGGTAAACTCTGAATAAAGTCTTTGGCTTAGAAACTATACGGTTATCAATGTGGAATGTTTGGGGGTTTAGGAAATACATAAAGAAGTATTTGGAGGTTTTAAAAGATGCCACAGCCAGGCACGGTGGCACACACCTGTAATCCCAGCAACTCGGGAGGCTGAGGCGGGAAGACCATGAGTTCAAAGCCAGCCTCAGAATTTAGGGAGGCCCTTAAGCAGCTTAGCAAGACCCTGCCTCCAAATAAAACAAAAACAGGGCCGGATGTGGCTCAGTGGTTAAGTCCCCCCTGGGTTCAATCCCCAGGACCAAAAAATAAATAAAAAGTGCCACAGTCTGAATGATAATGATGTGGTCTCCTGTTCTAGAACCCAGAGAGAACCCGGCTCTCTCCACTCCCAGCCTGTGGACTTTCACCATCAACTAGCCCAGGCAGCCACTCAGTGACTCCACCACGGAGAGAGTGTTCAGATAAACGAGGGGCTGCTTGCCTTGGGACGCACAGGCCTTCTTGGGCACAGTGCCACCCCGTCTGCCGTGACACCTAGGAGCTGCCTCTGTTCCCTTGGCACCTTCATTACCTTATGCTTGAGAGGCTCAGCTTTTCCCAACAGTCCGAAGCAAGATTGTCTAACAGAAGACAAAACCAAACAGGAAAGAGGTCAGTCCTTCTTGTGGTCATTTCAGTTCCCCTGTTGTGGGGGCCGAGGCCTCCTCAGAGCCAATTCTCTGGCCATGTCCTATATTTGTCGTTACCTGCAGCTTCTCACCTGCATTGTGGCTCTCTAAAAATAAGTTAATCCTCTAGGGCCAGAGCAAGGTATGCGGACATCTCTGGCAGGCAAATAATTTGGTATTCTCTCAAAATGATATTCTTTAAATATTTGCTTAGGGAGCAGAAGGAAATGATTTTCTTCTCATAAACGAGCAGAATTTGCCTCACCAAATGTACTCTGCTGGCGATTTCAGAGTGGGTGGACTTAAAATTCCTCAGAGTCTGAAGTTATCATTCTCTCTTCAGTTTTCTTCTGAGATTTTTCGGAACCCAATATTTATTTATTTTGGTACTGGGGGTTGAACTCATGGGCACTTGACCACTGAGCCACATCCCCAGCCCTATTTTTTATTTTATTTAGAGACAGGGTTTCACTGAGTTGCTTAGCTCCTGGCTGTTGCTGAGGCTGGCTTTGAACTCGCAATCCTCTTGCCTCAGCCTCCTGGTACCCTGGGATTACAGGCATGCACCATAACGTTTATTTCTTTATTTTTTTTAATGTTTTTTCTCTCTTCTTCCCTTTTCCCTCCCTGACAAGATTAGGGAGTCAGTGTTATCTTTTCTCCCCCTAGTTAACTGCCCTTGAACACACCCACTGTAGGAAGGAGATGTCTGCTGAGGATCTGGGAAGCGAATGTCTCCCAAATTAACAAGTGAATCCTGACAGCCATCTGGCTGCCCTGGAACCCCTTTCTGGAATGTAACCCTTGAAAAATTCCTTTAACCCGCACCTGTTCCTCCTGATTGGGAGAGTCAAAGCCTTTGGGACAGGAGTCCCATGTGTTTCTCCTTTGCTAGCACAACAATAAACCTTTTTCCTTTTTCTTAAAACCCTGTCTTTGTTATTAAATTGGCATCGATTGGCATTGGGGACAGGGACGGAGCTTTGGGTTCCACTATGAACCTATCTTTGAAAACTGTGGAGACTTGTTCAATGTATGGATACATTTAAAATGCATATAAATGGGGTCCAGCATGGCAGCACATGTCCACTCAGGAGGCTGAGGCTGGAGGATCAGATTTGAAGCCAGCTTGAGCTACTTAGTCAAACCCCATTCAAAATTAAAAAAAAAAAATTAAAAAGGCTAGGGATGTAGCACCGTGGTAGAATGCTTACCTAACATGTTTTAATCCCTGAGTTCAATCCCTGGCAACACACACACACACACACACACACACAGCATATAAATGGTAATTCAATTTAGCTCCATCAGAGTTACCTGGAGAAAACAGATTCCTGGAGCCCACTGGAAGGGAGAGATCCAACAAGTCTTTATGGGGCCTGAGCTCCTACATTTGTAGCAGGTCCCCTAGGATGCTGGGGACTGGAGGAAGCTGCTGGTCACTGAAGCATACTGAGTAGCACTATTCTAGATCTCCCTCTATTTTTTTTAAATCTTTTTTTTTAAAACAATGTCTTTATTTATTTATTTTTCTGTGGTGCTGAGGATTGAACCCAGTGCCTCACACGTGCGGGGCAAGCGCTCTCACTGAGCTGCAGCCCCAGCCCCTCCCTCTATTTTTAAAGTTTCATCTTTTGACATCACGTTTTCAAGATCTGTCCATATGTTATGTGTGCCCTCAGTTCATTGCTTTTGGCAGGCCCAAGAATTCCATGGTTTGCTTCTCTTTAACAGTTTGCTTTCTACTCTCTGAGGGATGGACACCTAGGTTGCTTCCAAGCCCTCTATCACAGGATGCTGCAATGAACGTTCTTCTCCGTATTCTTGGGGTCCATACCCAGGAGTAGTAAATGCTGAGCTATCAAGAACATACTTGGACATCTAATTTTTTAAAAGTATTTCCAGACTATTTTCTTTCCAAGTTGAAAAGGGGTCCATTAGCTTGTTAGGAGACATAAGGGCTTTAAAATCAGACAATAAAATAAATAAATCTGTCAGACCCTGTGAACAAGATGACAAGCAATATTTGGTTTAAGAATTTTACCTGACCAATACTGCAAAAATACCGGGCAGTGGGACCGTGAGGAGTATACACACTCATGCCACACACACACACACACACACACACACTCACAGAGGTGCACACACCACAGCCCCAGGGCACAGCCTGGATCAGCATAAGCAGAAACCATTTTATTTCCCTGTCTTACTTCATGGAATGCTACCCCCACTCATAAATCAGAGGCCCCTTTGTTCTGGCTGGGAGTTCTGCTCTGTGAACTACCTGGAACCGGAAGCTCCACTGTTGGGAGGAGACTCCCAACTCCCCTCAGGCTCAACCAGAAGCTTTGTGCCTGTGGCCCATTGTCTGCGATTATCTGATCTCACTCACTAGGATTTGCTTTCCTGTTGTTACCTGATTCTCTCAACAATGAACATAAAAATAGAATATTCTCCACTAGCCCAGGCTGTAAAATTACCAACAAAGTATTTAGCAGCTGTCTTTGTGGACCTTGGAAAATTTTTTCAAGGTCATCTTTTTGACATAACTGAAGGTAAATTGGACATTTCATTCAGATGGCCAAATTTCCCTTTCTAAAGGGGTGAGGCAAGGATTAGCGGGGTACAGATGACCCTAAAGTAGGAGAAATGACAAATTTAAGAAAAAATTGGTATAATCACAGCCTTCAATTATAATCAATATTAAATTATTTCAACAGATTAGAATGTCAAGATGTAACCAACAGAATAAAAGGAAATGACCACTGCTTTTGAGTACAAAATAAATAAACCTGCATGGGTACAGAATGACAGGTGCCTGGCCTTGTCCCAGTTTGTGTGAAAGATGGCTTATTGTGGAAACCAAAGAAGATAACAGCTTTAGGCTACACAAGTGGGATAAGAGAGTGCAGGTCATGAGAAATAAAACAACCCCCACCCGGACCCTGCCACTCTGCACATGTGTAGCTCATTTTGGGTACTGTAAGTTCAGTGAGCAGGAATGGGGCCAGCTCGCCCTCTCCTAGGTTCTGGATGAGTGCCTGGTCCAAGGCAGGTGCTCAGTGCATAGTTGTTAAAGGGATGAAGAAATACAACATTCAACACACGCACTCCACTTTCAGAGGGAACATTGAAAATGAAGATTCATCTTTTTAAAATATTGATACATAAAAATTATTCATGTTTATGGGGTACCCCATAATGTTTTTGTTTATTTTTAATATTGTTTTAGTTGTCAATGGACCTTTATTTATTTATATACAGTGCTGAGAATCGAACCCAGTGCCTCACACATGCTAGGCAAGCACTCTACCACTGTGCTATGACCCCGGCCTGCCCCCCATAATGTTTTTATACACATATATACATTGTATGATGTTCAAATCATGTTAATCATATTTATCTCTTCAAACATACATTTATCTTTTTTTGTGAAATATTCAAAATCCTTACTTCCAGCTTTTTTTTTAATTTTTTTTTTTTTTTTTTGGTGACAGGGTTTTGTTAAGTTGCTTAGGGCCTCACTCATTCAAGGCCAGCTGAGGTTCGCCTTGAATTTGTGATCCTCCTGCCTCAGTCTCCTGAGCCGCTGGAATTACAGGTATGTAGCACCATACCCAGCTATTCCAGTGTGTGTGTGGTTCTGGGGATTGAACCTAGGACCTTGTACCTATGAGGCAAGCACTCTACCAACTGAGCTATGTCCCCAGCCCAGCTTTTTGGAAATATACAGTACATTATTTTTTTTAATATTTATTTTTTAGTTGTAAATGGACATAATATCTTTATTTCAGTTTTATGTGATGCTGAGGATTGAACCCAGGGCCTCCCATGTGCTAGGCAAGCTCTCTACCGCTGAGCTAGAACCCCAGCCCGACATTATTGTTTTTTATAGACACCCTACTGTGAGCCAGAACACCAGACATTATGTCTTCCATGGAACCCTAGCTATACCTATGGGCCAAACTTTCCAGCCCCTTCCCACTCAGGAAACTACCATTCCACTCTCTACTTAAAATGCAAATCCATCTTGAGGAGGACCCTCAGCATGGTGTGGGATCTGAGTTTGGAGATGCAACAGGGAGCCTGGGCTGAATGGGTGGGATAGACTTGATAGTAATCTTAAAATATCCAGAGGGCCGTAGGGGCAAAGGAGTAGAATTGTAGATCTTGGTCTGGAGCCCAGAAATGCACTCATGAGTGAGAGACAGGCAGGTTCAGGTCTAATGTAATCCCCTTCTCACAGGGCTATCTGTCCAGCCAACAAGATGAACAGTCTTGCACAACCGTATATTCTCTTTCACTGAAGGGTTCCAGCAGCACTTGATGGGTCACTAATTCTACTTAGTGAAGAATTTTATGTTCCCTAAAATTGTGTGTCTTGGGTTTCCTTAAATACAGGAAAACATTAAGAAGAAAACAAAACAAAAATGGTCCACCATCCATCACCTAGGAAAACACTCAAGATTAAAAATGTAAAAGCGTTAACAGTTCTGAAAACTTATTTTAAATTCTGCTTTGTTGAAGGTGGAATTGGGAAATTGAAAGCTGTGATTTTCAGCTGGATTCAGTTCATGGAAGGGCTTGAATATCTGGCCTCCCCACCCCCAGCTAGATTTTATTCAGGTGGTCTCAAGTGGCTTCTTACTTTTTTGAGCCAAGGCTGGCATTCAAAATGGGATGCGTTCAACCAAAGAGTTGTTCTGAGAAACACAAGTGAGTTCCTTACTGCCATCAGCAACCGTAAAGCTTGCAACTTCGCACCTTCCCACAGCAGAAACTCCAAAGAGAAATAGATCCCATTTATTGTTAAAGCTGCTGGCTTTGCTTCTTGCAACATAAATCTCCACCACTTCCACCTAAACCTCTAGCTCTATTGCCAGAATTGGGTCTGTAAAGTAATACAAGTTCTCCCTTGGGATGGCAGCGGGGAGCTCAATTTATCAGGGCCCTGGGCATGTTCCTTGTCATCCCACGGAGGAGGGGAAGCACCGTTGCTAGGCGTGATTCCTCCAGGACAGCAGGCCTCAAGGTCAGGGCTTCTTGCCTGTGGTGGACAGCTCTTGGTCTGTCAGTTCGGGACAGCCTCCTTCTGGCTGTACCTCTGGCTCCCATCCTGCCTCCCATTTCTGTGCAGCGCTGCCTTCTTTCAGATCTCACCCCATCGGCCACAGCCATTAGTGACGGTAGGCCCCTGACCCAAAATGAACAAGATCCAACCCAAATTGGGCCAATGGCAAAAAGGCCATCCTTGTTGGATGATGGAGCTGAGAGGGGAGGCTGGGATTGTTGATGGCCATGTCTGACCTGCCTGGCAGAAACCCACCGGAAGGAAATGAAGACAGTACACGATAGGGAAGATTGTGTTTCCAGAAAATGGCCACAGAAATATTTTTCATCATCTCTATGCTTTTCTAGAACTGAGCCACTTCCCATGAAGAGGTGGAGTCTTAAGACGGTCCCCACCACTGGAAACTGTGAGCCTTTGTAGCTGTCTCCACCAACAGGAAGGGCGGAAGGGATACTATCTGGCTTCTGATGACCGCCCATAAGAGGCAGTTGGTTTCCTTCTGGCTCCCTAGGATGCTTGTCCTTGGAGTCGCCCTCTCACGCTATTAGTGACTATAGGGAGAGACCCATACAGACACCTCCAGCTCACCGTCCAGGGGATCTTCTAGTCGACAGCACCTGTTTGCCAACCTGATTGAACTATCTTAGAAGCAGATCTCCACCCCTAACTTGAGACTCAATACTACATGGAGCAGAAATGAGCCTTCCCTTCCCTGTCAAACCCTCCCCAAGTTGCAGAGCCCAGAGACTGTTGTGATTTAAGCCACTTCATTCTGGGGTGTTCATCATGCAGCAATATATAGCTGTACACTTGGGAAGATGCAGAGTCCTGATGACTTTCCAATCCAAGCTGCCTTGTCACCGAGGTTCAGGAGCACTTTCTTGCAATAATGAGAGCCTTGGAAAATTCCCTTTGGCCTCATACCAGTGGGACTGTGTCACTTGTCATCAGTTAACACTGGTAGTCCTGATTAAGGAAGATAACAAGGTTGCTTGACACTTTCAGGTCCTGGTACAGTATCTGGGATGCTAACTTAAGAGCTACTGAATTTCCAGATGAATAAAATTGCTCTGGTCTCACCTTCATAAAAATCTGTAATAAGGGTTGGGGTTGTGTCTCAGTAGTAGAGCCTTTGCCTCACAGGCTCTGGGTTCAATTCTCAGCACCCCATATAAATAAATGAATAAAATAAAGGTCCATCAACAACTAAAAAAAATATTTTTAAAAAATCTGTAATAAGAGTACCAGTGTTAATTTTGTCATATAATGTCATTCTAAAAATTCAGCTATCATCTAATTTTATTATCATCTCATATTTTTTAAAAATGATATTTGAGGCTGGGGCTGTAGCTCAGCCGTAGAGCACTTGCCTAGCATGCATGAGGCCCTGGGTCCCATCCCCAGCACCAAGGGTGCCCCCCACCCGGCCCCCACCACATACACGTACACACAAAATTTTTAAACTTTCAAAATATAGGAAAGAAACAAAGTGAAAGAGAATACTTTGAACTGAATACATTTTCCTGATGCAGTGGTGCAGGCCTATAATCCTAGCAACTTGGGAGGTTGAGGCAGGAGGACCTCAAGTCCAAGTTTGAGGCCAACCTTGGCAACTTAGTGAGTCTCTGTTTCAAAATGAAAAAATAAAAAGGGCTGGGGATGGATGTGGCTCAGTGGTAGAGCACCCCTAGGTTCAATCCCCAGTGTCACAAAAAAAAGAGTAGATTTTGTGTCATACATAATTTGTCATTGACTTTTCCTCTTTTCACTATGGTATAGTGAAAACTTTATCATGGATGAGCGTTGGCCCCTGATACCTTGATATCGAGAAGTTTTTTAAGAGAAGAAGTAGGGGTGCAAAGTTGAAAACAGCACAGTCTACCCTCAAAGAACTGTTTAAAGACTCCTGGGACAGTGGATACAGAGGAGGCTGGCTTGGCCTGGCTGGCCCTTCCCAGTAGCCCAGAACTGTCCTCCTACAGAGACACCTCGATGTTCATTGAGGGCCTCATCTCAGGAAGCAGTATTAAATAACGGGAGCTCTGGAGACTAGAGAGCAGAAGGGACCCGGGTTTAAAACTCCGTGTCCATCACATTCTTTACTGAGCTTGTGCCATTTACTTGTCAGTTTCTTGGACTATTAGAAATGCCTTCAGTTGAATTTCCCAGAGGCAGACCCTGAGACTGGGATTCACGTGAAAGTGACCCATCAGGAAATATTCACAGGAGAAAGTCATGGGGGAGTGGGCACTAGATAGGGGACAAGGAAGAGGGAAAAGGCCAAGCTAAAGTACAAATCAAACACACCTCACAGAGGGTCATTTCGACTCTGTTCCATGGGCAGCTGTGGGGGCAGGAGGGGAGCTGACTAAGGACTACTGGGGGATGGTGGTGTGGACACTGCCAGGTGTTTACAACTAGGCTCCTGGCAGCTCAAGAGCCATTCTAAGGACAAAGAAACCAAAGTGACGCAGGCTGGCTAGGGAGCCTGTGCAGGGAAGAGATCAAGGAACCTGTGGGGCTATAGAATTCTACAGCACCAACTGGGGGCCCATGACAGTACCACTGCTCATGTTGTGCCTGGCTCTGGGTAATTTAAAGGGAAGGCAGGGCAAGAAATCAAGGAGGAGAGTAGGAAGAAGGAGACCTCCTATGGAGGGCTAATGTTCCAGTAGGCAGTCACTCTGAAAGGGAAGAAAACTTCGCTTCTTTTCTTTTCTTTTTAAATAAATATTTTTAGTTGTAGATGGACACTTTACTTTTATTTTATTTATTTATTTTTATGTGGTGCTGGGGATCGAACCCAGTGCCTCATGCATGTTAGGCAAGCGCACCACCACTGAGCCACAACCCCAGTCCTCAGACTTACTTCTGTACAGTTTGTGACCAAAACATAAATCTGAGGGTAAGCAACCCGGGCTGAGTCAAACATTCTCTCCAGGGTCGAACAGAATACTTCCTCCTTGCACTCTGGAAAAAGGATTCCAAGTATGCCCATCTCTTGACTTCTTTTGGTGGGTCTGCGTCACACAGAGAAGAAAGTGCTTACAAAGACCCAGGACACTGGCATCACTTGAGCAGAGCCACGCGTGCCTGGCCAGGTACCATGGCCGTTAATTCAGAACCC
This sequence comes from Marmota monax, assembly GCF_021218885.2. Classification (NCBI taxonomy): domain Eukaryota; kingdom Metazoa; phylum Chordata; class Mammalia; order Rodentia; family Sciuridae; genus Marmota; species Marmota monax. The sequence goes on from NW_026695228.1 coordinate 6,555,044, forward strand.
ACTGAGGGGTGATGGTGAATTAAGAAAAACACAAACATTTAGAGAGAAAGGCAGAATCAGTTGAGAAACTGAACTCTGAGAACAGTGACCCAGAGCTGGTTCCATGTGTTTATTATATAGATTTTATCATCAAAAGGTTGTTGGTGAGAAAGTTTCTGCAAATGAGGCAGACTTGAAGGTCACGGCACTGATGGGACACTATGGTTATCTTGCTATGCTCAGAATCCTCTATCCCTAGGAGTCAGTGTCTGCGTTTTAAGGTCAGAACTGATAACTCTGAGCGTTTGCCCTGAGCAACCAAGCTGCCCAAATCTCCATAGCAACTGGGAAATGTTAACCCTGTGCTTTTTTTTTTTTTTTTGCACAGGGGAATCCCAGCACAAGCGTACCACAACTATGAGGCTATCAGACACCTCAATCCACAGCACTGTTTCCCACAGCCAGGCCAGTGGACAATCTGATATTTGTGAAAAGAAGTATAGGAGGAGACCTTGAAACAGCTGGGAGTCACAAGGAGGGGTTTCCCATGGGGTGTTTTACCAGGACTGTTAACAGAACAAACCCTGCCAAACTTTGTCACCTCAGACCACAATTTTATTATGCTCTTGGATTGTAGCATCTGGAATTTGGAAAGGACATAGTGTGGATGGTTCGCCTCTGCTCCACAATGTGAGGGAATTCAACTTGATGGCTGGGACCTGGAATCAACTGAAAACTCTCCTACTCACATGGATGGTGATTGATTCTGGCAATTGATTCTGGCTCTACAGCTGGGCTTTTGACCAGAAACCCTCCCTGTATGTGACTACTTGGGCCTCCTGACAACATGATGGCTAAGTTCCAAGAACTAGAGTCCCAAGAGACCCAGGCAGAAATGTATTGTCTTTTATTATAATATTTGTATTCATACATTATAATGGTACATCACAGTGGGATCCACTGTGACTGTTCATACATTCACATAACATAATTTTCCCTTTTCTTCTCCTCTTCCCTCCTCCTTGTCTCCTTCCTCTACTCTCTCGGTCTCTCTTCTATTTATTTATTTTTAAATTGGTGCAATATAATTATGCATAAAAATGGAATTCATTGTGATATATTCAGACACTCACATAGCACAGTTTGGTCAATTTCATTCCCCAGTGTACCTTCCTGTTTCTTCCCCTGCTCCCTCCCTTTAATCCTTTACCTCTACTCTGTAGTTCTCCCTTCTATTTTCATAAAACTCCTTTCTTTAATTCCTCTATTTCCCCCTAGTTTCTGCATATGAGAGAAAACATCCAGCCCTTGACTTTCTGAGTGTGACTTATTTCACATAGCATGATGTTCTTCAGTTCCATCCATTTACCAACAAATGACATATTGCATTCTTCTCTATGTGGTATATAAACCACATTTTTATCCATTTGTCTGTTGACAGACACCTAGGCTGATTCCATAACCTGGCTATTGTGAATTGTGCTTCTACAAACAATGATGTTCCTGTTCACTACATTATGAGGAATTTAGATCTTTTGGATAGATACCAAGGGGTAGGATAGCTGGGTCATATGGTGGTTCCATTCCTAATCTTTTGAGAAGTCTCCATATTGCTTTCCTGCATGGTTGAACCAATTTGCAACGTCGTCTTAGTGCTCCTTTCTCCCCCCATCCTCACCAGCATTTATTACATTGTCTTTTGTAAGCTGACCTTGGAAGTCTTGCAGTGTCGTTTCCATACGGAGACAAGTTCACCTAAATTCAAGAAGAGGGAAAATGGATTCAAACTCTCAATGGGAGGAGTTTTAAAATCGCATTGTAAGAGGATAATGTGGGGGATATTTTGGGCATTTTGAGGGAAAAAAAAAAGAAAAAAAGATATGCTATAGGTGTCCTGTAGCTAACCAGACTCTACAGGAAAAGTGGCTCAAGTTCAAATAATTTGCGGGGAATTCACCATACATCAGCATGTTAAAGGCTTTTCAGGATCCAATAGCAAATAAATCATATGCTTAGCACATTCCCAGTTTCTTTTCTGCTTCACACGAGTATGCAGAACTCACTAGCAGAGATCTGCCTGGACCAAGTCAGCCCTTTCATGAAGCCCTTGACCTGAGTTTGGGCAAGAGAGAGACCAAATTCTGTCCTTCTCCTTCTGACCCCAATAATACCTAATGAACTGGAAAGAGATGTGTTCTTTGAAAAACACACTGTACTGATGATCAATTTATTGCTTCTTTAAAGCACCTCTCTTTGAAGTTGAGCATGATGTTAGTTAAGCTTTCCCTATAGAGGACACTGGAGGGACAGACACTGCATAAAGAAGAGACTGTCGTTTCCAGAGTGAACTGGGGGTCAATTCCCTGGGACTCAGGGCCTCCATCAGGGCCTACCCCAGCCACGGGCCCAGAGCACAGGCCCTCTGCAACACTGCAGCTGAGACTGGCACTAACCTTTCCTTGCCCTCACAGCACAGAAACCAAAGCCTGCGGCATCCCACTTGCCGGCTCCCAGGCTGCGCTCCAAGGGTAGATTACACTTTCCTACAGCTGCAGGACAGCAGGCTTTGGTCTGGCAGGACCCGCAACTTCTCTGCTACTTAGAGGGCTGAACTACACCAAGCTCAAGATTGGAAGCACTTCCAAGTGTAACCCCCCTTGGGTATTCTCCCTCAGCCCTAGGGTACAGTATTAGTCAGTTATTTCACCCCTGTGACTAAAAGACCTGAGCGGCACAATCGCAGAGGAAGAAAGGTTTATTTGAGGGCAGAAGTTTCAGAGGTCTTAGTCTATAAAAGGCCAGCTCTGTTCCTCAGAGCTCCAGGTGAGAAGGAATTTCATGGTGGAAGAGTTTGGCAGAGAAAAGCAGCTCACACGATGATCAGAAAGGGGAGAGAGAGAGACTGATTCCATTGCCAAATACAAGTATATACCCCAAAGCCATGCCCCCAATGCCCCACCTTCTCCAGCCACGCCCCACCTGCCTTCAGTTACCACGCAATCCTATCAGGTGATTAATTCACTGCCTGGGTTAAGGCTCTCGAAATCATTCTCATAATCATTTCTGCACCTTCTTGCATTGTCTCACCTGTGAGCTTTTGGGGAACACTTCACATCTAAACCACAACAGGGGGATGGGGTTGTGGCTCAACAGGAGAGTGCTCGCCTAGCATGTGCAAGGCCCTGGGTTCGATCCTTGGCACCACATAAAAATAAATAAAAATAAAGGTATTGTGTCCAAATACAACTAAAAAATAAATATTAAAAAAAAACCACAACAGATACCATATTGAGTTTCCTTATTTCTTTCTGTTACTTTTGTATCATGGTTCATACTTCTTTTAACCTATCGGGTGATTCTTTCTCCTAGTTGGACCTAAACTGCAACAAACATGATATTGCAGTTCACTGGTACAAAATGGAAAGATTAAGAAAGAATAGTTAGGGTGTTCAGTTCTGATTAATAATAATAATAATAATAATTAATAATAATAATAAACAGTAATAAGTTTTAAATAATATGAGGCTCTCCTGCCAGCAATTTGTGTTTAATAGCAAATTTTTATTTTTCAAGCAATCTGTTGTAACCTGGTTCATACTTTAATTCATGGGTCTGAAAATGGTTGAATCAGACCTCATTAGAAACAGAATGTATCAGCACTGGAATGTGGTTCAGTGGTAAAGCACGTGCTTACCATGCACAAAGCCCTGGGTTCAATCCCCAGTAACCTCCCCACCCTAAGTTAAGAATCTGTGTATTTTTATTAAACTTTCTATGTGTGAAAAATAAATAAATGAATGAATTAGATCACTAAAATAGCAAGGAAACCACTGGCCTTGGGAGAGTGTATATCAGGGCCCAGATGATGTCGCCATGGAAGACTTTCTTTCTATGCTGAGACATTCTCAACTGCACCAGTTGTCCTCCAACCAGCAGCAGCAGGCTCTCTCCATGTATGGCAGTAAAATATGTTTCCTGTCCTACTAGTTCTGATTGGGTTAAGTTCATTTTGCTGAACCAATCAGGTGGCCCAGCTGGTAACTGAAGCCCATCAGGGTCCATCCCTGAAACTGGATGTGGGATCAGTTCCATCTAAACCATAGCTGAGAATGATGGATGGTTTCCCAAAGAAAATTCAGAGCAATGCTTTGAAGAGGGAAGAGATGCTGAGCAGCTTTTCCTCCTCCTCCTCCTCCTCCTCCTCCTCCTCCTTCTTCTTCTTCTTCTTCATGGCAAGTGTCATCTATTAAAAAAAAAAAAAAAGCCAGGCACAATGGCGCACAGGAGGCTGAGGCAGGAGGATTACAAGTTCAAAACCAGCCTCAGCAACTTAGCGAGACCTTGTCTCAAATTGAAAAAAAAAAAAAAAACAATAAAGGACTAGGGATGTAGCTCAGTGGTTAAGCACCCCTGTATTTAATCCCCAGTACGAAAAATAAAATAAAATAAAAAAGATTCTAAGTGTGAGAAGAACACAAAACAGAAGGATCATGCCCATTAAAAGGAAGAATTTCTGGTTTCAGCTTAATTTCTAATAATTTGAAGAATTTCTGGTTTCAACTTAACTTTCTAGTAGTTTAATTCCACCTTAAGGGAAGAAAAAAACTGGTACAGTAATATGAAATGTGGGGAAAAGATTTCAGAATGCCAGTTCTGACAATCCCAGGAATCCAACATATTAGCATTCTTAAATATTTTTGAGGGCTGGGATGTAGCTCAGTGGTAGAATGCTTGCCTAGCATGCATGAAGTCCTGGGTTCAATTTCTAGCACTGCAAAAAATAAATGCATTCGAAAACCTAAATTATTCATAAGGCCACCCCTACCCTGTTTGATGTCTTTGTGTAAAAAAAGGCAATCTTGATCCAAGTCACTTTACTGCCAACAAATGATTATATTTATCTAGATCTGAAATGCTAACAATATCATTAAAAAGAGGTTGATGGTAACTCCTTTGGGCAGTGCACAACTGGTATCACAGCATGTAAAATACCAGTGCTTTCAAATGGGTTCAAAATGCAAAGGAGCATGAATAGTATCTCTTCTTCCTGTCCCTGGTTGCCCTGAGCAGAGGCAGTGTACACAGGGAATTTGAGCCTCCTAAGATGTTTTCTTGTTCAGTTTTACCTTTTGAGTTTGGAGAATATAGGGAGAAGGAAAGGGATTTAGAGAAAGTTTCACATTAGATAAACTTTTTTTTTTTTTTTGTACCAGGGATTGAACTCAGGGGCGTTTATCTACTGAGCCACATCCCCAACTCTTTTTATATTTTATTTAGAGACAGGTTCTTGCTGAGTTGCTTAGGGCCTTGCTAAGTTGCTGAGGCTGGCTTTGAACTCCCAATCCTCCTGCCTCAGCTTCTAAGCCCCTAGGATTACAGGTGTGCACCACTGCGCCTGGCCCCAGAGAAACTTTCTTTCTAGCTGGGGGCAAGCCACAACTCATTTTTTTAACTGCATATTGGAGGGCACACTGATAATGTGCTTCTGACAGTAACTCTTGGGCCCAACTTCTTTTGTCTACTTAAAAAACTTATAATTATGTGATTGTTAATACATACTAATGAGCGGGACATCTTTCCAGACTGCAGTGTGAACACCATCCTCCTTGGTTCTGCACATTTCCATGCAGAAATTACCACCTGCCCTTAGAATATTCAGACATTCTTATGACTACTTTGACCACCACAGGGCTGCTGGTCTCCAGGCTTAAATTTCACATGAGCGCCAATCTTGCTCCTTTCTGCACTGTTAAACAATCAGCTTTCTAAAGAGCCAATGTAACCATGTCTTTCTCATGCAAAATGTGCTTCAAAATTTTCCTACCCTTTTAAGGATAAAATCCATACTTCGCATAGTATGTAAGTGCCCTCATCAAAGTATGATTTTCAAAATCTAAAAATAAGACTTTCATAGAAGTAGAGAATAAAATGTTAAAACTTATTGAATTCATTAATTAGTGAGGGAATCAATAAGAAAGTAAAGCTGATTCAAGGAATGCTTTAGAAACGGAGGTCTGAGGTTTCTATAGTACTTTTTTTTTTTTTTTCTTTTTTGAGATGGGTTCTTACTGTGTTGCCCAGGCTGGTCTTGAATTGTTGGGCTCAAGTGATCCTCCAGCCTCAGTATCCAGAGGGCTTGCAGATGTCTACCACTGCACCTGGCTTTCTATGGTACTTTAAAAAAAATTTTTTTTATTTGTTCTTTTTAGTTACACATGACAGTAGAGTATATTTTGACATATTATGCATACACAGAGTATAACCTCCCATTTTTGTGGTGAACATGATGTGGAGCTACACTGGTCATGTATTCACACAGGAATATAGGAAAGTAATCTCCAATTCATTCTACTTTCTTTCTATGGGACTTTTGAGAAACAAAATTAAGTTTATCAAATGGGATACAAAGCTGGTTACCTGGCAATGAAACTGTAGCCTTCGGAATTATCTTTTCCACCAGGCAGAAATTATCTTCACCGTTGCTAGACACGAGTCTACTAATTTACATGGAATTTCAAGAAGTCTGGGTCCTTCACAGGAAGTCGTGGACTCTCACATTGGCACAGCCACCTAGAGAATCAACCTGGCTGTGTCTGTTACCTGACGCTTCATTGTGATTTGGATAGCCTATGCAGCCATCTTCTTGGTCCTATTTCTAATTTCTCTATGATTCCCCACCCCCCAAACTTTCTGCATCATCTGACTCTCACATACTTTGCAGGCTCATTTCCTGACACTCGGACTCTAGGAAAACAAATGGGTGGGCCATATCTAGTACATGAGGCTCTCATCAGGACCTCTTCCTGCTGTGCTCCTTCTTCCTGAGCACCCTCCTCTCTCTGCCCCATTCCAGCCCCTTCTCCCCTCACTTAACTTCATTAATATTTGCTTGATTCCTAAAGGGAGTCAGACTCAGCCCAATGATCACCTGATCTGAGACTTCACCTAATCTGATTATCCTACTCCCTCCACCTGATCCCTGACTCCCATCTGGTTGGGGTTGGAGCCTCTCCCTCTGCACCTCACATGCCTCTGTGTTCCTTTGCCTTAACAATGGGAACAGTTACAGAACTGCCATTGTGACCTGGATACTGTGCTAAATGGTGTATTTAGCTGATTTCATTGAACCCTGCCAACAACCCCATGACTTGGGTGCTACTAATAATCCAATTTCTGGTGGGGAGATTGAGGCACAGAGAGACTGAGGAGCTGAGTCAAGGTCACACAGCTCATGAATGGTTACACGATTCTAAACCCAGGCAGTCCAAAGCCAGAGTCATGGACTCACTTATCGCCCTGCACTGAGAACAGTGGTCACTTGTTTCTATCCTGGACAGACTATGGGATCTTGAGGGGAAAATTCACATCCCTTCCTAGGTTCCCAGGGCTCTGTATTGCTTGGGGGTTGTTAACTCTTTGTCAACTAAAAGCAAAGGCTATTGTTCTAGGTCAACCTTGCAATCTTCCTAGGTAGAGAGCAGCTGTGCTCCTGAGGTACCATCACGAAGGGGGAGACTATTAGGATGAAGGCTGTCTGCATGAACCATGATGCTTCTTCTCATGCACAATGTCTGTTTGTCCAAGTTCTTTTCTGAAAAACTCAGGTGCCCTGGTCACCTGAAAATTCAATTATTTTACAATTGGGTCACAATGTTCTGGCAAGACAGTACAGTTTATAATTTCATTACAATCTAGGGTCAAACATTTGCTATTGAAAATACTTCTTGGCCAGGTGTGGTGGCGCACACCTGTAATCCCAGTGGTTGGGGAGACTGAGGTAGGAGGATTGTGAGTTCAAAGCCAGCCTCAGCAACAGCAAGGCGCTAAGCAACTCAGTGAGACCCTGTCTCTAAATAACATACAAAATAGGGCTGGGGATGTGGCTCAATGGTCAAGTGCCCCTGAGTTCAATCCCCAGTACCAAAAAGGAAAAGAAAAGAAAGAGAGAAAATACTTCTTAAATTATACTACATTGGCAATTCCGTTTTTATAAACTACAAAAACAGTTAAAACTAACCTATGTTGATCAAGATTGTGATAGTGATGACCTGGGGCAGGGGTGACTAGAAGGGACATGAAGGTGCTTCCAGGAGCTGAAAAAGTTTTAGTTCCTGACTTGGGTGCTGCCACACAGATGTGACCATTCTTCGAAGTGTAGACTGTGAATTGTGCACATTTCTGTACGTACATTGTACTTCTATTTTTAAGTTAATTATACAAGATATGGATGGAGGATCAGTATATGTGTTCTTTTCGTACAATTTTCTAAAAAATACTGCTAAGTGTTGCAAGGAAGTGGTACCTGGAGTTATCAGCTTAAATGCTCTCAGGGCTGAGTGGCAGACAGAAGGCAAGGGAGGGGTAGAACCAGCAAGGTGGGCAAACACCTGTCTGCCACGCGTGGCCTCAAGTCAGCTGGCTCTACATGGAGATTCAAACTGTCGACCTGTTGGAACACGGGCACACTTGGCCAGCCCTTTCAAGTGAATCTTTGGAAGAAGAGCTCCACACCTTTATATTGGAATCTCCAAATTGTTAAATATGAGCAATCCATTTTTTTAAATATATTTTTTTTAGTTGTAGAAGCACACAATACCTTTACTTTGTTTATTTTTGTGGTGCTTGGAATTGAACACAGTGCCTCTCGCATTATAGGCAAGCGCTCTACCACTGAGCATAACTCCAGCCCAGCAATCCATTTTTAAAAAGCATTCAAACACTGTCGCAACAAAATGAAGCACATCTGTGAACCAAATACTGCCTGTTGACTGTGAATTTATGACCATGACAGTAAACTGAGATCAAGTAATACATGGAGTTTGACTTTTGCTCTGTTTTGCAGTAAACATCGTCTAACTTCTGGAACAGGACTAATGGCTAAATGGCATTACACAATCTCTCACAGTGAAGCCATTAGCCAGGGACAGTGACCCTCCCCTTATGAATGTGAGGCCCTGTCTCCCTGATAATGTTCTCACTATGAACAGCAGTCGGGTAGTAGGTGCTGTTTCTACTCCTCCCAGGTCACTTAGAGAGCTGGCCCTTCCTTAGCTGCTGTTGACTTGACTTAAAAAGTCACAGCTTCCTACCTGCTCCAGAGAACTGCCCCTGAGCCACTTTGTGCACAGATACCTTTGGGCTGTGTGAGCCGAATTAAATGATAGAGGAGTATACCAGTCCAGCCCCTCACCTCCAGGGGGGAAAGTCCCTCTCCAGGGTGCCCCCTCCTCCTGGAGACCAGACTGAGGCTGGATTTAGGCAGAACTTCCATCTTCATCTAGCTCCAGTCCCTGGTCCTAACCTCTGTCCTTTAGCCCCCCTAACAGGTGTTCCCTGAGATCACAGCACTCAGGAAATAAGTCACTTGCTCAACAAATCGCTTTGCACAGTCATCCCCATCTCAGACCCTGCTTTTGGGGAACACAACTGAGACAAGATGTCTAGGAGGAGGAGTTGTTTGGAAGAACCAGGTCTCAGACTGAGCCCTCAGGGGCTGGATGACCTGAAAGCAGATACCTAACCTGTTTGAGACCCAGTTTCTTTCTTTTCCAATATTTTTTTAGTTGTAGATGCAAGGAAGTGGTACATTTATTTTCTTTTTAATGTGGTGCTGGGGATTGAACCCAGTGCCTCAAGCATGCTAGGCAAGGGCTCTACCACAGAGCCACAAGCCCAGCTGCCCCTGTCTTGGCCCATTTTCTTTATGGGTTTATCCATTGGTTCAACCCATGTATATTGAGCTCTTCACGGGACCTACCTACAGGATGGTTAAGAAGATGCACTGAATTCAAATGTGGAAGCCCAGTGCAGACTGTGGGGCTCTAGAATGTAACGGATAGTTTAAAGTCACACTCCCACATCCCCATGGTGGCACCCGATGCCACAACTCCGAGGTTCATGCTCTTTTCTCTTCCACTGTAGCTCCTGGAGGTGAGAAAAGGACTGTTCATTCTTCCACCATAGGAACCATTGTATTTCTCCAAATCTAAAATCTCATCGACCTTAACATACATTATTATTTTGTGTAGAATTAAGAAGAAAAAATATCCTGTCAACTAAACTGAGACAATGATTCCTTACCACTTGGAAATTTTATTTTATTCTAATCTAAAAGGCTCTTTTAGACTCATTTTTTTTCCCATTTTATTTTGAAAGTTTTCACACACACACATACACACACAAGGAAATAATTTTTTTTTAAAGAGAGAGAGAGGGAGAGAGAATTCTTTTTGGAAAGAGAGAATTTTAATATTTATTTTTTTTAGTTTTCGGCAGACACAACATCTTTCTTTGTATGTGGTGCTGAGGATTGAACCCGGGCCACACGCATGCCAGGCGAACGCGCTACCACTTGAGCCACATCCCCAGCCCAAAAGGAAATAATTTTGCACCCACATATTCACAACCTTGTTTTCAAAGTATTTTTGTATATGGTGAGAGGTAAGGCAGAAGATTTATTTTTTTCCTTAAGGGTACCTATTGTTCTAGTTCCATTTGTTGAAAGGTTTTCATTTACATATTTAATCACTTTGGCTTATTTTGTAAACTTATTTAGATGTACTTTATCATATATTCCTCTTGCATACAAAATAAAATATATTGGTTAATACATATGTAATGTATATATTTTATACATATCATATTGTTCTCTAATACCTCAAGGGTATCTCATGTTCAGGATCTCAAAAGAGAGTGCTCCATTATTGTCTCAAGATTTTTTTCTAATGTTTTGAAATTCATTTTGTGAATTTTAACATTGGTGATTTCTAGATCTGACCATAATGGTCAATGGAAGGTTTTCAGACAATAACAAAAAACTCACCTTCCTTCTCCAAATGCTTCTTAAATGATCTGTGGATAGCTATGGTTTGAATATGTCTTTCCAAAAGCATATACTAGAAACATAATCCCCAATGTACCAGGGATGGGAGGTGGGGCCTAATTCGAGGTATTTAGGTTATGAGAACTGAACCCTCAAGGAAGGATTAATGCTAATTATGAAAGGGCTTGAGGCTGAGAGTTCTATCTGCTGTACTCACTTGCTCATGCATGCTCCCCCTTTGCCCTTCTTTGATGGGGTGATGGAGTCAGAAGGCCCTTACCAGATGTGAGCCCCTCAATCTTAGACTTCCCAGTCTCCAGACTGTCAGCCAATATATTTTTATTCATTATAAATGACCCAGTCTGAGATACTCTGTTATAGCAGCACAAAGTAGACTAAGTCATTGACCCAAACATTAAGTGATAGCAGTTAACCAGTTTTACAACAGGAATTATAATTAAATTCACTAATGTGTACAGGGTAATAACTGTGATCTAGACAATAGTGGTTTTGAGACACCATTAGCTATCTCTTTATTTCTTGATGTCAAAACGTGAGGGGAAAAGAATCCTGTATTGTATACCCAGCGCCCATGACAATCCATACTACCAGGTGGTCTTCAGTAAATATTTCTTAAATAAATAAAATGATTTTGTATCTTAAAGATTTTTTGACTTGCTACTTTCCCCTGGTAATTCTGGCTTATAAAAATACTATTGTATGTTTGCAGTCCCTGAACCACATGCTTAATTATTATAAAACTGCATTGTGGTAAAACCTACATTACCATATTATTCATTTTCTTGGTTTTGCTAAATTCAACCTCAAGAGGGAAGAGAATGATGTGCCAAATGAAGGCATTTCCTACATAAACTAAATAAAACACAGAGCTTTTGAGGAACTCATGTTAAATATGGCCTCAAAGGCAGGCTTATATGTTACAGTTAAAATATTGGCAACGTAAGTTTTTATGATTGTTATAGATGCTGCTGATTGCTGTTGGAAGTTTTTAAATAGTACTTTAAAGAAAAGTTTATTTTCAATCTCATTTCCACTAAATATAAACACATTTTGTCTACCAATGCAATTTGCTAAATTCAGCATATTTACACTGAGATGACACAGAATGTAAACTGGCATGTAGTTCCTCAAAGCATATTAAATGCCGGGGCTGGGGTTGTAGCTCAGAGGTGGAGGCTCGCCTGGCATGCATGAGGCACTGGGTTAGATCCTCAGCACCACATAAAGTAAAATAAAGACACTGTGTTCACCTATAACTAAAAAATAAATATTAAAAAAATTTAAAGATTTTTTGACTTGCTACTTTGAACTCTCAGCCTCAAGCCCTTAAAATAAAAAGCATATTAAATGTTATGCATTGACATCTATTCAGGCCTGTGACTGGATGTCAGGTTACTTACAACAATAAAAGCCGTTCTTAGGTCTTTTTAGATAGTTTGTAGGATAATTTTATTTGGATATAAAAGAATTCATATTCTGGTCATATTCACAGCAGGATTTTCACCAAATGACATGGTCTTTCAAAAAGAAACAATTTCATCAGTGTTTGGACAATTTACTGCAGTTATGTCAGATGTAACTACTGGGGGAAGCTGGGTTTGGGGTCTCTGGGGTCCTTCTGTACTATTTTGATAATTCCTTTGAGGACTATAATCGTTTCAATTTTTTTCTTTTTTGGTACTTGGGATTAAACCCACGGGCTCTTAACCACTGAAGCACATCTGTAGCCGTTTAAAAAAATATATTTTATTTAGAGACAGGGTCTTACTGAGTTGCTTAGGTCCTTGCTAAATTGCTGAAGCTGGCTTTGAACTAGCAATCCTCCTGCCTCAGCCTCCCGAGCTGCTGGGATTATATGCATGTGCCATCACACCCAACAATAAATTTTTTTAAATGATCTTTTGAATCATTGGATTTTAGGATTATGACTAGAAAGTGATTTATATACCATGGATGAGCAAAGGGGAAGTAGACCTGTGGGAAAAAATACCTTGCCTTGTGTTGTGAGAGCATGTATGAGTGTGCACAAAACGCATTGATTTAAAAGTTTACAGATTTCTTTTTAAAAATCCTCTTAAATATAAAAAGAAAATGATAGTAACTTCTAGAAAGTAGAATAGGGGAAAAAATTTTTACTTACTTTTTGGGGAGTGGGTGCTGGGGATTGAACCCAGGATTGCTTAACTACTGAGCCACATTCCCAGCCCTTTTTATTGTTTATTTGGTGACAGGGTTTTGTTAAGTGTCTTAGGGCCTTACTAAATTGCTAAGGCTGGCCTCAAAGTTGAGATCTTCCTGTCTCAGCCTCCCAAGTCTCTGGGATAACAGGCGTGCAACCCCACACCCAACACTTTCTTTTTTTTTGGACACAATACCTTTATTTTATTTACTGATTTTTATGTGGTGCTGAGGATCAAACCCAGGGCCTCGTACGTGCTAGGCGAGTGCTCTACTGCTGAGCCACAACCCCAGCTCCCAACACTTACATTTAAAAAAAATTTTTTTGATAGAATGTTAAATTTTGAGAGGGAAAACTGTTCACAGTAACATTTCCTTAAAAAGTTACAGACTCATATTACCTAGTGAAATGTTCCTGAATGTCAGTTGTTATCAGAGGGAAATCTTATTCCATTTTCAGTGGGTTCAAGATTTATATTTTGGGAATCATTTTAGCTTGGGAAAAATTCATAAATCAAAATTATTATTTCTACTTCTCTGCTAAATATAAGTGAACTGCATGGTATTGACACTGAGTCTTACCACGCATTTCCCCAAGGGTGCTAGACTTTTTCCATACAAGATTAGATAGTGATTATAATTCCATGAAGAATCACTTTTACATTTCCAAGATCAAATACATCATTCTACAGCCACAGGCAAGTCACACACTATAAATCATTTTATCTTACTAGCACATGAAAGTACTATAAATATTGAAAGATTTTAATACGTTTTTTCATTTTGAGAGAGATTGCATTTTCCAAACTTTGGTTATGCAGTAGCGAATCCCATTCAGTAAAAAGATTCTGGCATCATTTCTGATGTTGGGTCATAATCATCTCCTTCTCCATTTTTCTCTGCTTGGAATCTTCTTATAACTAAATCACTCAACCAGATATATCACTCAACCAGAGTTGAGTGTCAGCAAGAAGGGTTTCAAGTTAAGGCACTCCTTATTCCCCATACTAATAGTGGTCAATTACTGATGAGCTAATAGGCTGAAGAACAATTCAGTAACTAGAATGAGATCATTAAGATAGGGCTTAATCAATATATCTCAATGGGAAATATCAGTCCTCTTGTGACTGGCTGGTAATCCTTTTTTTTTTTTAAGAGAGAGAGAATTTTTAAATATTTATTTATTTATTTTTAGTTTTCGGCGGACACAACATCTTTGTTTGTATGTGGTACTGAGGATCAAACCCGGGCCGCACGCATGCCAGGCGAGCGTGCTACCGCTTGAGTCACATCCCCAGCCCCTGGCTGGTAATCCTTTAGGAAACTTTTCCTGAGTGTCTACTATGTTTCATATTTTGGTCTAAGCATTGAGATAAAAAGAAAAAGATAAAAAGAAAAAAGATAGAAAGATAAGATGAAAAAAAGATAAAAAGAAAAAAAATTACCAGGGCTCCACCTCTCAAGAAAGCCATAATCCCCATAGGGAGACACCTAGCACCTGCACTATAATAAGGGCAACAGGTAATTTATTCCCAAGGTAGAAGAGTCTTGAGAGTCAGAATGGACATTATTAATATGATACCTAAACCAGACATGTCAACTCAGATTGCCTGGCTCTAATGAAAGTTTAGATGATGTGCTATGGGAACAAAAAAAGAAGAAGCTGTCTGGGAAAAGTAAAACAACTAAAATGAAAAGTAGCAATCATTTCAGATCCCTGTACTTTAAAAAAAAACATGATGTGCAAGCCGGGTGTGGTGGTAACCAGTGGCACAGGAGGCTGAGGCAGGAGGATTGGAAATTCAAAGCCAACCTCAGCAAAAGTGAGGTGCTAAACAACTCAGAGAGACCCTGTCTCTATATAGAATACAAAATAGGGCTGGGGATGGGTCTCAGTGATCAAGTGCTCATGAGTTCAATCTCTGGCCGCCCAGCCCCAAAAAATCATGTGCAATTAAGTTATTTTACTTGCAAAGAACCTTTATTCAAGTGACCCTTGTATAAAAGGCACTTTTTAAAGTATGGTTGTCCATTGTACTTTTTGAAAGTCACATGGGTGCTTAGGTACACGGAGAAGGTTAAAGATAATTTTGTTCCTGGAACAAGTATGTCACAGATATATTCATTTAATATCAACAGTTAATAAGTCAGTTCTAATGGAGTACTTATTTGAAGGCTCCCATCCAAAGCTCTTTTTTTTTTTTTTTTTTTTTACCCATTGCTATTCCCAGGACTGCTAAATACTTTAATCTTAGCCACAGAAGATAATTATATATGCTTGTCTGGCTTAAGGAGTAAATTAATTTTGCATGTAATTCTCCCCAAAGATCTATATGACAAGCAATTCTATTCTACATTTTTTCCCCATAATAGCAATAAATAGCACAAGATATATATGAAACCATGCCTTGCTGTGGTTTAAATGTCAAACGACTTTAAACTTACTTGCTTAGATATTTCCAGTACAAAAAGCCAGAGTTTTTCTGGAGGCGCTTACTTAGAAGCCTATAAACTTAAATTTTCCACATGCATCTTTAATGGCTGTGCCTGTCAACAAATTTATTTGTTTTCCCAAGTCAGCTGCTCAGGATCAGGTGGGCATACACGTTCTGTGTACAGAGTCATTCAGAGGGAGCAAAGTCTTGTTTGCTATCCAAACAGGCTACTCTATCGGGGCAGGTTAGAAATGACAATGTGTAGCAAATTCCCAAACAGTAGGTGCATTGTGAAAAAACACAAAGACCACGCAATATGTGATATTTTGACAAATATGAGCTGGCATCAGTCTGGGTGCAGGATCCAGAATGCCAGAAAGAACTGTTGGGTTCAGGTTCTAACTTTGAATACCCACCCATCCCAGTCATTCCTGTCCCTGTGAATTGAAGATTTTCATTCCAGGGTCTCTAAGAATCCTGTCCCACTGTGTGACCTCAAGATAATGCGACATTGAGATCAGCTGATACAAGCAATTTTCAAAGGAGATTCCAGGTTTAATGAGATAGCACAAGGACATCACATGACAAAGGGTACAGAGGGAGGTGACAAAAGAGGAAATGCTATAATCCCTATGTGGACACACAGGGCTTTGCCCTGGACTGTGAGTCCTCAGGGTTGGTCTTCTCTGGGACACTTTAAAGTATAAAGACTCAAGGTAAGAAGACCTCAGAGGTTACCTACAACATCACTTCCCAACAAATAATGATTAGTACACCCAAATAATAATTATAATGGCAACTAACTAATTTAAGAAAGTCAACCCAGGTTTTGTGAGGTTAGGCACTTCTGCAGTTTTGAGGGCCCTCTTTAAGAAAGAGAATTCACGGGCTGGGGTTGTAGCTCAGTGGTTGAGCACTTGCCTAGTATGTGTGAGGCACTGGGTTCGATCCTCAGTACCACATATAAATAAGTAAAATAAAGGTATTGTGTCCATCTACAGCTAAAAAAAAAAAATATTTAAAAAAAAGAAAGAGAATTCATGATTATAAATAGGTTTAAAGAAAAGAAAAGTGAGGACATAGAAAAGGTCCCTGATGAGGCCTTTGGAAGGGCCTTTTAATTGAGGAGCTTCTGGCTTCAGCACATGGCTTCATAGTGAGTTCCCCTCTGACCACACATTTAATAAATACTTGCTGCACAGATGAATGCAGAGTAAAAACAAAGTCCAGCATTCCTAGGTCCCAGGAACCATGCTGAGTACTTTACAGGTATAAACTCACTTGGTGCTCCCAAGGACACTGTGAAATCAAAAGTGCTAACAAGTTGGTGACAACTGGTGGCTGTTTACAAAGCTTTCTGGTAGGGCTTAATATAATTCTGACAGTAGCACAAGCAGGCAGGTGTACTTATTAAAGTCCTTGGTTTCCAAGTGAGGAAGTCAGGGCACAGAGAAGTTAAGTGTCAGTTGCTGATGGTCACATAGCTCAGATTCAAAGCCAGGCAGGCAGGCTGGCTTTAAAACCTATGCTCTGGTCATACTGTTGCCTCCCCGAGAAGTCTCAGAGAGATCCAGTGGCGAGCGGGATTTAGAAGAGGTCAACTTTTGTTCATGCCTGAAGTCAGCCCAAACTTCTCTGGCATGAGCTTATGGTATACAGTTCTTGAGTACCCCAAATACTGACCGCTTAGCCAGCAGGAGGGACAAATACTTCTCAGCCCACTCTTTTGAGAACCCAGATACAGTTGAAACATCAGAAAAAGGAAGAACTGAGTTGAATTACTCCAAAAACCTCTTAGAAAAAGTGTGTGTGTGTGTGGAGGGGGGAGTCAGGTGTTTTTCCATTTAGAAGATGGTGGATTTCAGGGTGTGAAGGGAATTATCCTCATGGCTATCTCTCCTCACTGTCCCCTCTCACCCCTAATGAGCCTATTCAAAGTCCAGCCTAGTGACAGAAGATTTCTCCCAGTGAAGCTGCTTAACATAAACATAATTTAAAGGAAATTCAAATAGATTTTGGTCAGACCCCATTAGCACAACCACCACCAAAAACAAAACAAAGCAAAAGAAATCTTGCTCTTGTGATCACTGGGCTTGGCTAGCAAAGTCTATCAAAGTGTCTACACATGGCCTCTGCCATCATTTGGATATTAACTGTCCCTCAGAGGCCCATGTATTAAAGTTTTGGTCCTTGGCTTGGGACTTATTGGAAAGTGGTGGAAACATTTAGGAGGTGGGGTCTAGTAGAAGGTTTGAAGCCATGCCCCCAAAGAGGATTGTGGGATACCAATCTCTTTCTCTCTTTGCTTCCCAGCCACTATGAGGTAAGCAGCTGTGCTCCATCAGATGCCATCCATCAAGATGTTCTGCCCTGCCACAGGCCCAAAAGCAATAGAGCCAAGCAAATACAGACTGAAACTGCTGAAATTACAAGGCAATATAGACTTTTCCTCCTTATAATTTAATTATCTCAGGCATTTTGTTATAGTAACAGAAAGCTGACTAGCAGAACCTCTTCATGTGGCTTGGGCTTCCTCAAACATGAGGGTCTCACAGTGAGACTTCTTACATGACAGTTCAGGGCTTCAAGAGCAAGCAGGCATTACAACAAATAAGGTAAAAAGCTGCTTCCCTTTTTAGGATCTAGCTTCAGAAGTTTCATTTCCACCCACATTCAAGGGTGCAATATACACAAGAAAACACTGACTTTGCATCTGGATGATAGGAGTATCAAAGAATTTGCAGCCCTGTTAAAACCACTGCTAGAGTGAAAAACAAAATTTTCCCTAATGAATGCCTCAGTTTAGCCACTAGTTCATTGGGATGACCTAAAAAATATAATCTAGACCCTGAGATTTGTATCACCCTTTAAATTTTACGAATTGATTGTGTCATGTGTGAAGATTAGATGGGTATTTCTGTGCTTATTTTATAACAAAGGAAACTAAAGCAGGTTAGGGACTTAAGCAACTTGCCCAAAGCTACATAGACATCTTATTCTCATCTCCTGAGCCCAAGTCAAGGGCTCTCTTCAGTAAATACTGGCTTTGCCTATAGCAAATAGCCTAGGCTGGGTTGCAGAGGTGCCAAATTACTTTTCAAAACCATCTTTCCTAACAATCAAAGTTTAATTCCTTTGGGTTGGAAGGCATTTGGTCCTGTGCTTGAGTGATGGTAGATTGTTGCAGGATCCCTATGCAAATGCAGATGGCATAAATGTCCTCCCTCCAGAAGGCCTAATTTAAGGCACAGCCTTCCTGAGCAGCAGCAGGGGGTTCAAAGGCCGTGGAAGAAAAGACTTACTATGAACCTGTGGCTATGCCGGCTATTTTACACCCTGTATTTCATTTAATGCTTATAGAGATACCACACATTATCTCTCACATGCTCTTCTACAATTTGACATTGTCACTCCTCCCTCAGGAGTTGTGAGTCTAATTCCTTTACTCTTGAATCTGACCCAGTTTTGTGACTCACAACCAAAGAATGTGAAAAAAAAAAATGAAGCCATGTGATTTCTCAGACCAGGATAGGAAAGACCATGCTGCTTCTATGTGGTTCTCTTGACACGGTGGCTCTGGGATAAGCCAGTGATCATGTAAGAAGTCCAGTTCCCTTAAGACTGCCATGCTGGATGGGCCACACACAGGTCCCCCACTCAGGAGTTCCAGCTGTCTCTACCAAGTGGCCAGACATGAGTGGTGCCATCTTGGATCCTCCAGACTAGTCCATCTGCCAGCTGAGCAAACTCGCCCGACACTGGGAGGATCAGTAAACCACCCAGCCAAGTTCTGCTCAAATTCCTGACCCACAGAATCTGTGAGATAAAATAAAATGGTGACTGTTTAAGCCATTACCTGCTGAGTAGTTTGTTAAGCAGCAGTAGTATTGGAACACACATGTCTTTATTTTCTATAATCCTTATGAGAACCATAGTTATTTTTGGATTAGGAAACCAAGAAACAAGAAGTTAAATAACTTGGCCGGCACAGCCCAGCTGGTAACTGAGGTGATAACCCAGATCCTTCTGGGCAATCTGCTCTTTGTACTGCTGCATACTGCTTCTGGAGAGTGAGAGGAAACCTGGATAAAGTGCACAGAGTGCCCAGAAGCACAGCTTCCCTCATGCTTTTTGTCTGAGCCAGGCTGATTCCAAGATATTTAATTATAAAACCAAATACCTCTTGCAGGGTTCTAGGGCCCGACTCCAGCAGCCACTACTGTGGTGCCTTCAGTCTCAGGAAAGCCTTGGAGAAAGCTGTTTGTTTGTTCATTTACTCTACCTCCCTGGGTTTCATAAACGACAGGAAGCAGCTGGGGAGAGAGCCTAGGAGTTGCAATGTCACTTTAAGATACTGGTTCAAGTCCCCTTTACTACCCTCCCACAGGCTGACTTCCCACATCAGTTAATGGCAATTCCATCCTTCCTGATGTTCAGAACAAAAGCCTGAAGTCCTTGTCAACTTTCTTTCAAACCCTGCCTCTAATCCATCAGCAAGTCCTGTTGGCTCTATCTTGAAAATCTGCCCAGAATCTAACCAGTTCTAACCTTCTCCACTGCAACTGCCAGATTCCAGCCGCCATGTTTGTTCATCTGGATTATTGCACTGGGCTCCTCATTGTGCTCTGGGCCTCCTGCCCCACACCCCAATCTATTCTGTGACTCAAATACAATCTATGTCTGAATGGTTCCCTCCCCTACTTAAAATGTTCCAATAGGGGCTGCAGTTGTGGCTCAGTGGCAGAGCACTTGCCTAGCATGTGTGAGGCACTGGGTTCGATCCTCAGCACCACATAAAAATAAATGAATAAAATAAAGGTCCATCAATATCTAAAAAACAATAAAATAAAAACCAAAATGTTCCAATAGCTTCCTTTCCTCGTTCAGAAGCAATTCCAAGGCCCTCACTGTGGTCTAGAAGACCCTACGGGCTCTGGCCTCAACACTTGTCTGATGGTATCCATCAGAGCTCTCCCACTTGTTCACTCCCCTTCAGCCATAATAATGCCTTTTCTGACCCTGGGATGCTTCTCCTCAGAGTCTTTACTCTTGCTTCTCTCTGCTTTGAAGACTTTCTCAAGTTTCTCCACAGGTGCAAACTCCATCACGCCTTTCAGGTCTTGGTGTAGATGCTGCCATTTCTGAGTCCTTCCCTAGTCATCCTAGATAACAGCACACGTCTCCTCTACCCCTTCGTCCTTGTTCAGATCTGTCTTTCTTCAAACTCTTATCCACATTTGTGGTCTATTCTCTACCTCCCCTTCAGTGTAGAGGGATTTGGTCTTTTTTTTCCCCTGCTCTATCCCCATATCTACCCCAGTAGTTAGTGTGTAATAGATACAA
Source organism: Marmota monax (assembly GCF_021218885.2). NCBI lineage: Eukaryota > Metazoa > Chordata > Mammalia > Rodentia > Sciuridae > Marmota > Marmota monax. Next base: position 6,575,822 of record NW_026695228.1, read on the forward strand.
TAGTTATCAAATGTTGTTGAATAAATTAAGTTACACAGACTCGCTTGAAAAATCTAATGACAGCAAAGACCTTCTGCTTAGATAAATGTCTGGACATGCACAGTTTCACAGATAATTTCTGGGGGTTCCCAGGTCTCCAGTATCCATGCAGATTAAAGTTATCCCAGTTATCCTATAATCCCAGCAACTCAGGAGCCTAAAACAGGAGAATTGCAAGTTTGAGGTCAACTTGGGTAACTTAATGAAACCCAATCTCAAAATTTTAAAATAAAAAGGACTGAGGATAGAGTTCAGTGGTAGAGCATCCCTGGGTTCATTGTCCAGCACCCTCTCACCACACACACACACATACACACACAAACACACGCACACACATACACACACAATGAAACTGTGCTTTCAATCAATAATTTCAAAACCATGAAATCTTAGACTTGGATGTCTATTTAGACTTCATTTAGACTAGAGTCACTAGTTAGATCATTCACACATCTATTCAACCAACATTTATGGAGCGCCAGTTGTGTGTCAGACTCTTGAGTTAATCTCTAGAGGAAAAGAGGTCTCAGGTACTCCTCAGTTCAGATAAAAGACCACAAAGCAAGTGCCTAACACTAATAAGATACATTCAAAACCAGAGGGTCAGACGTGGTCCAATTAAGGCCTAACTAAGGGATGCCATGACTGACTGTGCTAGGTGGTTCAAGGGAGAACTCACAGAGAAGAACAGGTTTGAATTAGGCTTTGAAGCATGAGTACAAATTTGTTCAGGGAGAAAAGGTGGTCAGGCAAAAGACCAACAAACACCACAGCATCCACAAAGAGAAAGCTATGCATTTAGTTTTAAAATTCTTCTTTAGCTGGGCATGGCGGCGCCTGCCTGTAATCCCAACAACTGGAGGCTGAGGCAGGAGGATGGCAACTCTGAGGTCAGCCTCAGCACTTTAATGAGATCGTATCTCAAAATAAAAGATAGAAATGGCTGGGATCGTAGCTCAGTGGTCAAGTCACTGGGTTAAATCCTCAGTACAATACAAACTTCAACACTGAGACAGATTTCTTTTCGTACCCATCAGGATGGCAAAAAGGAGGTGAGAATAACCCTGACCAACTTGAACCAATGTGACTCGAGCTGTGGAGCTAGGGGTGGGCTCAGACTCATTCTCCCAGCACAGCCCCCATGGAGTCACATAGATGCTGGAGAAGCATCCTCCAAGTTCATCCTCGACTTCAGGACATGGTTCAGGAAGGTCAGCAGAACTGTGGTACAGTGTCTTCATTCCAGGAGGCTGCTCATTTGAGTCAGCTCTGGGAAGACGACCAAGATCCTGGTTCTTGTCTTCTATCTCTGACTGTCATACTTCTCCAGTCACTGATTGCTGGAGGTCCCCCCCCCCTCCCTCCTACAGATGTAAGTACTTCGGTTTTGAGTTTCAGCATCTGCTATAAACTCATTTTAGGAAACGTGATTCTTTCCCAAGAAAAGAAAAAATGAGTGAATAGGGGAGGTTGAGAGGTGACATTGAAAAGCCAGAACCGGGCTGATGGTGAACATTCAGGGGAGAGCGTGGACCCTCTCCTACCAAGCTAATTTTGAAGGTAATAAAGCCAAGGAGCCTCATCCCCCGGCAAAGGCTCCCTGGCCATAAAAGGATGATTGTTCCTCAGTAGCTTTCAATTATTTCCCTCTGATGCTATCTGGTGAAAGAAAACAGGAGCCTGCTGGATGGGCTCTTGCAGTGCCTTTCAGCTTAGCAGGTCACAGCAGGGGCCAAGCATAAATTGAGTTGCCCAAAAGGCTAAGACCTTAAGCAAAATCGAAAACTTCCCCCGGTGGAGACATCTGATCAATAACAAATGGACATGAAGGTGAGCATCAGAAAACCTAATATTTATTTTTCCTTCCCCTGCCTTCAGAAAGTAGTTTGGAAGAGAGAGAGAGAAGCGCAGGCTGACACCTAGGGGTGTGACTCTGAAGAGAGAAATATGGGGGAGAAATAACCATGGAGTCTCCGGATCAATATCAATTCGTGTGGGAATGCAAGTGGAATCTTTAGAGCTGTATTTTAGCCTGGAGCTATTTACATTCCTTAAGCCTAAATTAAATTGCACCATAGTACGATTGCCTCCATGGAATTCACTATCCTAATAGAAATGGGATTTTCAATACTGACTCTCCTAGGTAACCCCCTCACTCCCTGTCAGCGTAGGTAGTTAGGAGAGGGAGGCACAGAATGGGGCACGTGGGAAGGGAAGACCCTTAAGGCCACAGTTCTCAAATATTGCTGCCTAGTACAGTCAGCGAGGGAGCTCTTAAAAGATCCCATACACAGACTCTACTTAAGACCAATTAAATCAGTCCCTGGAGGTGGGACCTGGCTTCACTATTTTAAAAGACTCCCCAGGTGACTCCAAAGTGAAACCAAGGGACTGGGGATATAGCTCAGTTGGTAGAGTGCTTGCTTTGTGTACATGAGGCCCTGGGTTCAATCCTCAGGACACCCACCCCCCCCACCACACACACACACACACACACACACACACACACACGCACATAAAAAGTGCAACAAAGATAGAGACAGCACTTCTCAAATTCTGATCTGCAAAGGAAATACCTGGGAGTCTTGATATAATGCAGAGTCTAGTTCCCCTGGTCTGGGGTGGGGCAAGAGGGGCTGTATCTCTAATAAGCTCCCAGGTGAGGCTGATGGCACTGCTCTGTGGACCCCTCTTCAGTTAGCAGATCTTCAGGGTTTTCATCAGAAAGGAGTGGAGACACTGACCAATCACAGAGCAGAGCAAATAGCTTTTCAGGACATGAAGTCCCTGTTTAGACTCTTCAGAAAGGGTCTCCTTTGCTGTTAAAATATACTGCAAACATCTTACCATCACCTGAGCAACTTTGTATAACACACCAAAAAGTCGTGGTTCTAGGATGGGGCTAGGACCTGAGTAGTTCTTGATATTCCCCAGGTAATACTCATACCCAGTCAGGGTTGAGGACCCCAGACCTAAGTCACCTGCTCCTGCCATTTCTGTGGGAAGGAGCTCTCCCAAGTCCACGGGTTACTGTGAACCGCCCACTGCTGATTGGGTGAGGGACAATGTCAGGGGCTAGAAGGAAATTCTCCTTCAAAGAATAGCCTGACAGCCCCCTGGGAGACATCCTGCCTGGGAGACATCCTGCAGCTACCTATCTCCCTGGAACATCCTGCGGTTATCAGGATCATCAGACATCTTGCAGCTGGCAGTTTTACCACCCACATCCAGCAACTGCTGATTAGAGAGCTTCCCTATCCCCAGCATATAAATACCCCTGTGTGAACAATAAAAGTTTGCAGCTTGATCAGAACTCCTGTCTTGCTGTCATGCTTCGTGTCTCTTGTCCCTTCATTCCTCCCCACCTAGGTTCGCGGCCCTCGTTGATGTGTCCTGCCGATAGGGACAGGACAAGGTGGGCTTAAGCTATAACACTCCACTCTGAGATGTGAGGTTTGAAGTGAAGATTCCAGCTCCATCTGGCTGTCCTTGTCAACTCAGGAAATCTGTAGTGGGGAACTGAGGACTACCATTTTCTCCTCAACAGACCAAATGCAGAGAAAGTTGGTCTCTTGAAAGAAACCAGCAAAACCAAGCAGTACTTAGCAGTCAGGAGTCTCCAGGTCTCCCACCCACCTGGGGGCTGTGCATGACAGTGAGTGAGAACCCAGGTTACCACAGCCTGTGTTTCTAGAAGACAGCTTCCAGGCTGGGGTCTTCATGCAACTGTCCCTGCAACCTGGAAGGGCTAACGTGACCAACAACCTTAAATCTCAAGTCATTGAGGAAAAACCTCTCAAAATTCAGTTAAGCATAGCTCTTCTGTGTCATCACCAACAGACACCTTCTCCTTGAAAATTCGTGAAAAATGAGAAGATATTGTGCAAGTATCAAGAAGAAAAGTGTTCAAACTGGTTCTATTTGTAGAGGAATGATCCGCCTTGGATTTCTGCAGCTGTGACTTCTAAATCTGGGCCCTCTGTCGACTTTGGGTGTATAATTGCTTGTCTTGCCTGTTTTCTCCCATATAAAATGGAACAAAGTACCAATCTGATCAGATCGCTCTGAAGAGTAACTAATAAAAGGGTTATATGAATCATGATACAGATGTTGTAGAAATGCCTTTTGTGAATGAGTCACTTTCTGCAAGAGGTGTTGCCATAAGATAGTAAAAAGGAGACTTTGGAACAGATGTGTTGAAATCCTAGCCTATCCACCTAGCTAGATCTTAGACAAATTAACTTAACCATTCTGAGCCTCAGATTCTTTATTGCCAGTTCTGGCTAATGATACCTACTTGCAGAATTTTTGTAAGAGCTGAATGAGGTCATGTGTGAAGACTCTGGGTATATAGTAGGTACTCCAAGGTGTATTTCCCTTCCCTTTATAACCTCAGTCTTAGTATGTGGTAGATTAGTTGAGATATATTCTTTTTTACAGTATAAACAAAGATTACCCCTCCTCCCCAAACAACAATAACGAAAGTCACATAAGTGGTTTTTTTTTTTTTCAATGTCTCTCTTATACAACAATCTGAGCATAAGGAATCCGGGCTGATGAGATATTTCTGGCAATAGGCATCCAGAATCTTTCTGTCTCATTATCCTGCCATTTAGAATATGTGGCTTCCAAATCATATTGTGACATGGTGATTTTCAGGTTGTAGAAAGGAGAGAAGGGACGATGGGAACAATCTCCCTAACTGTGAGGATGTGGCCTGTGAGTTCTCAAATCACTGAGCTGAGTGTGATGTAAGCTCAGAAGCCACACTTTGGGGGCTGAAGTCCCAGCTCTGCCACTTACTACTTGGCCAAGTACTTAATGTACTTACCACTTGTCCAAGTCACTTAATGTCTTTGTGCCTCTGGTTCCTATTACCTATAAAGTTATTGTGAAAATTAAACAGGCTAAGACATCTAAAGCACTTAAGATAGTTACCTGGCACATATATGAGAGAGTAAGCTATTATTATTTTTTTTAATTTGTTTAACCAAATGGCTACACCTAAATGTGAGGGGGTGGGGTCAAGAGAAATGTCTTTAACCAGGTGGCATTGTGTTGAGCTAGAACTTTAGGGTGTGTGTGTGTGTGTGTGTAGGGGATGGGTGATTGAACCCAGGAGTGCTTTACCATTGAGCTACATCCCCAGTCCTTTTTATTTGTTTTGAGGCAGGGTCTTGCTAAGTTGCCCAGGCTGGCCTTGAACTTGTGATCTTCTTGCCTCAGCCACCCCAGTCGCTGGGATTGCAGATGTGTACCACCACACCCAGTTTAGAATTCTATTCTTGTAGGAGGGGAGAGGGGGCATTAAGAGGCAACTGGAGTCTCTGCTGTGTCTTAAAAACCTACGTGCATTCCTCCTTGTGTGATGGGGTGAATGTGAACCATTCCTAAAGATAGGAAAGAAGAAAAAAAATACTCCTATGTGAAGCTCTGTCTCAATTGTCTTTAGGGACTGTTCAGAGGCCCCACAATTCTCTGCTTTTGTGAAAAGTAGCATTTCTTTTCACCCTATTCTCTCCCCAGGTCTCTCTGAATGTTTGCCATCTGCCAGGTGCTATGGACACAGGCTAGTGTCCATGGTGAGCTCTTCTCTCTGGCCGGGTTGTCACTGTGATATGTTCAAGGACCTCACAGGCAAGATGCTAGGATTCCCCACTTGAAAAGCATAGAACCCATTAAGGGGGTTCCCTTGCTCCTTTTCCATCAGCCCCACACTGGGAGTGGTGCCAGGAGATCTAACCGGCTTTTCTGGTTGCAGATGCACCAGGTCAAGGAAGGGGAGGATCTCAAGTTCAGTTTGTCATCCAGTAATTAACCTGTTGCTAATATTACTGCAGCTTGTGTAACTGAGTTCTTGCTAGACGGGCCCAGGGCTTCAACTCAGCTCCCAAAGCAAGCACATGCTGGGGACCCAAGGAAAAACTGCTTTCCAGTGAATTGCATTTGTACCAGAGGATAAAAATAAATAAACAAACAAATAAAGGAGAGGGTAGTGATTCTTGGCCTTATAAACAAATAGGCGAGAGAATTTCTAGAACAACCTTATCATACACTTTATCTTTAATTTTCCAGCAACTCTTCAAGAATGTGTAACTAGGGGCTGGGGTTGTAGCTCAGTGGTAGAGCACTTGCCTAGCATGAGTGAGGCACTGGGTTCGATCCTCAGCACTGCATAAATATAAGTAAATAAAATAAAGGTATTGTGCCATCTTAAAAAAAAAAGAATGTATTACTAAATCTTTTTGTACCCAGTTGGTGTTTTATTGGTGTTTCTTGGTGATGACTCCTTTGGATAAAGACACTAACAACCTTTAAATTCCTCCACTCCATCTTCCCCCAAATTATTAATTGACCATATACAAACATTTAAATATTTGTTGGCTCCTGGGGCTCAAAAAACCCTCCAATTATTTCTTTCTAAAGCAAAGTACTTAGTAAGCAGATATAACCACTCTGTGAATTGCTTGCTTAATTGTTCCTTTTGGAGAATACCTTCAGGTGAGTATGTTATGGGTATAATTATTCTGCTTTTTCATCTCTGCTGTCCAATTTTTTCAGTGAGTTTCTGATTGTATTTTGGAATTATCTCGGCACTTCTTTGGGTGTAGTCAGCTTTGGGAGGACAGGTATTTGCTCATCCAGTACCTTGGGCAGAAGAATTCACACGTGGGCGCCTAATGAATGCTAATTAACAAAGATGTTTTTTTAAAAAAAGAAACAAAGATGTTAGCATCAGAAATTTCAAATTCACCCCTGTTTTAAGTTCTTATAAAAGAACCCAGAGGGGCTGGGGTTGTGGCTCAGCGGTAGAGTGCTCCCCTAACATGGGTGAGGCCCTGGGTTCGATCCTCAGCACCACATAAAAATAAATTAATAGAAAAAAATAGATATTGTGTTCAACTACAACAAAAAATGAAAAAATATTTAGAAAAAAAGAACTCAGAATTCTTGTCATTGCTACAAATAAAGTCTGTAGGTTTGGGCCCCTGGAAGCTCAATGAAATATCATTGACAAGCACAAGGTATTTTTATCAGCCATGTCTTCTGACTGGATGGATTGATTTCTTCATGTCTTGTAGAACTTCTAGGGTGGCTCCTCTAAACTCAGCTGATATTGTCTCTGAAATCTGTGTCCATCTCACTAGGGACTCATCTTCAGACGTGGTTCATTCATGAGTCTCAGACTGCTTGTGATTCATGCCATCTGTTTCCTCTTTTGAATGTGATAAACGAACCCCTGGAAGATGTGGTTCAGGAAAACTTGACCTTCCTTCAACACATCTCCGTATTTTTCTGCTCTTCAATCTGGCTTGTGGGTCAAGTTGGCCACCCTATAGGAGAAAGTTAACTGGTATCCTCCCTTTTCTTATTGGTCTTTGTTTTTGTGGGTGCCAATTTCTTTTTCTACCTATTTGTCAAAGTAATTGCTGAAAAAAAATGTAGGGAGTCTGCAGAACAAATGAGATTCAAGTGTGTCACCCCTCTAAGAAGACTGTAATATAATCTGCACCCCTTCCTCTATCTCAACCAGAGTGAGTGAGCATGGTGAGACCTCAAGCTGCCTGAAGTCTTCTCGATGGGATTTCTCCATGTCTTCTCCTTTGCCAAGCACAGTGTAGTGAATGTGTGTGGGAAAACAGAGAAGGGGCAGTGAAGGCCCATTATATTCTACACCAGAATCAAGAAGCATTGAAACTCCCTTCAGCAGCATTTCTCAGAAAACACTCTGGCCTGCAGCTTCTGGTTAGAGGGGTTGTGTCCTCCTCCAGGGATTTCCTCCTCTATCCCCTTGTTCTTTGCTTAGCTAACTTTGAATGACCCTTGAGAACAGTGTAAATGTCTGTTCCCCGAAGTCACTGTTCACGAGGCCCTATCTTGCCACCCTCCTCCTGTGCTTGAGCCCCAGTCCACCTCTGTCTCCCACCTCTTGATGAAATACTCACCAGGGAAGAGATAGTGTCTTCCTGAGCCGTGTATTCCAGTAGTGAATGGTACAGCTCGGTAAATAAATGCCAAGCCCCTGAATGCAGCTAAGAACTCTGAGGAGTCTCTCTTCCTTTCTGAGATCAAGAACTCTTAAGATTTTTTTTCCTGTGCTGGAAATTGAACCAGGGCCTCATGCATGCACTCTCACTGAGCCACACTCCCAGCCCTAGAAGGTTTTTTAAAATTTATTTTTAATTGACATATAGCAATTGCACATATCAATGGGTTACAGCGTGACATTTCGATACATGAATACAATGTGTAATAAATAGATAGGGTAATTGGCTTAGCTCTGGATGTTATTTCTTTGTACTGAGAACATTCAAAATCCTCTCTACTAGCTATTTTGAAATATTCAATTACTTGCTTTCAACTGTTCTATGGAACATTAGATATTTGTCCTCCTATCCAACTGCATCCCTATACCATTTAACCATCTTCTCTCCACCTGCCCCCAAACCCTTTGTAGGCTCTGCTGACCACTGTTCTGTTCTTTACTTCTATGGGATCAACGTTTTAGCTTCCACATACATGTAAGTCTTTCTGTGCCTGACTTAGTTCACTTAACATAATATCCTCTAGTTCTAAACATGTTGCTATAAGTAACAGAATTTTATTCTTTTTTTGTGGTGATTAATATTTTATTGTGTGTGTGTATTTATATATATATATATGTATATATATATATATATATATATATATATACGCCATATTTTTCTTATCCTTTCATCAGTTGAGGGACACTTAGGTTGTTTCCATTTCTTGGCTGTTATGAACATGAGAGTGAAGTTGTTTCTTTGACATACTGACTTCATTTCCAACCAGATAGTAGGATTATTAGATCAGAGGACAGATCTAATTCTAGTTTTTTGAAGAACATCCATATTGTTTTCCATAATAACTGTACTAATTTACATTCCCACTGACAGTCAGTGGGAGTCCCCTTTCTCTGCACCCTCACTGCTTTATAAATTATTGTTGTTGTTGTTGTTATTATTATTATTATTATTATTATTATTTTATTTGTTTGTTTGTTTGGTATTGGGGATTGAACTCAGAGCCACATCCTCAGCCCTATTCTGTATTTTATTCAGAGACAGTTTTTCACTGAGTTGCTTAGCGCCTTGCTTTTGCTGAGGTTCGTTTTGAACTCATGATCCTCCTGTCTCAGCCTCCTGAGCCACTGGGATTACAGGTGTGTGCCACTGTGCCCTGATATTTTTTTGTTTTTTGATAACAACCATGGGGTGAGATGGTATTTCATTGTGGGTTTGATTTGCATTATCCTGATGATCATGAATCCTGAACATTTTTCCTTATACTTGTTAGTCCTATGTATATTTTCTTTTGAGAAATGAAATGTTTGTTTAGGTCATGTGCCCATTTTTAAATCAGATTAGGTGGAGTCTCTTTTTGATGCCATGTTTGAATTCCTTATATGTTCAGGATATTAATTCCTCATTGAATGAACAGTTTGCAAATATTTTCTACTGTTCTTCAATCTGTGTCCTTTTCTATGTGGAATCATTTTAGTCTGATGTAATCCCATTTGTCAGTTTTTGCTTTTGTGACCTATGTTTTTGGGGTCAAATTCAAAACTTTTGCCCAGACCAATGTCCTCAAGCATTTCCCCTGTTTTTTGTTTTGTTTTGTTTTTCCCCAGTAGTTTCAGGTCTTGCATTTAAGTCTTTGATCTATTCTGAGTTGAATTTTATGTATGGCAAGACATAGAGGTCCAAGTTTATTTTTTTCAAATCAGTGATTAATAAAATTATTCAAAGAGTTAAGATAGTGGTTGGCACAAAACAGGCCAACAATAAATTAGGTTATTATTATTTTTACGTCTTCTGAGAATCCCTGTTTCTAATCTAATTCTTAGCATCCCTCCATAATTTCCCAATCTTAACCCTCTTCTGCCTTTAGCACATCCCATTTTACTACCACTCTCTTCCGTATTTCTTCCCGATATTCTGCTCTTGGGTTGTCCTGTGTATGTAAACTCTATGTCCTCTGAGGTCTCTGGAGACCCTCACAGGGGAAGCCAGGGGTCCGAGGGAGCCAGGCAGGAAAAAGAGGGACTTTACTCTGTATCTTAATCAGAGGGTGCCACATTTTATTTGACCCACTTATAGTTTTTAAAATAATGAATTAGTTGCCAGGATTTAAAAATCAGGATTTCTGGCAATACCAGGTCCCAACTCCTATATGGTAATAAACAAGATTGAGGGGCTAGGGTTGTAGTTCAGTGGTAGAGCACTTGACTAGCACGTGTGAGGAACTGGGTTCGATCCTCAATACCACATAAAAATAAATAAATAAAATAAAGATATTATGTCCATCTACAATTAAAAATATTTTTTTTTAAAAAAAGATGAAATCAAGCAGAAACCAAGATAGTCCTTGTAGAGTATCTGTGCTCCAGTCTACCACAGAACCCACCACTCCCTATTACTCCCCCAACTGAGTTTGTTGAGGGTTAATTGCATAATATTCCCAAATTCCCCAGATGTTAGTTTGTTGAGGGTTAATTGCATAATATTCCCAAATTCTCCAGATGTTAGTCTCCTATGGAAAGATATTTTTATTTCCTATGGAGAAATATTTCTTCTCCCTGTCTCAAACCAACGTGGAAAAATGACAGCGAAACCCAGGAGGTCATACGTTTCATGAAAAAAAAAGGGAGTGAATGTTTTCTTTTCTGTAGAAAGTAAGGAAATCACCACGAAGTTAACATGTAAGCATGGAAGTGTCTGGTTCAGAAGAATACAGTATAAAAGGCCCCTCGGAAACCAATCTGAGTCTAGTCCTTCATTATCTTATTTGTCAAACTTTGTGTTCTTTAAGATTTAAGATCTCTGGTCAAAGTGATAGAACCTCTTGAAACCTAAACAAACCCCAAACCCAAAAGTTCATTGCCCAATGGGTTTGGGTCCCATCTCTGCCTGTTTTCAAACGGAGGCACCCTAGACTAACTGGTGGCTTTTGTGATTGGAGAAGGAAGAACACTCTTACTTCTTAGACAATGTCCTGGTTTCCCGCAGGACAAATACTAATAGTTGTGGGGTGCATAAACCACAGGATTCAATGTGCTTGGAGATGTGAACTATAATTGTGATTGGAAGTATACTTTTTTAAAAAAATAAAGGCATGATTTTATTGGGGTTGAATACATAGAATGTAATTGCTCACATGCAGTTTAAGGCAGTTTTGAACAAGAACAGCAAGGAAAACAAAATCAGGCAAAAACATTAAACATGACTTAGAAAGTTTGGAGGGCTGGACGTGGTGGCGCATGCCATAATCCCAGTGACTTGGGAGGCTGAGACAGGAGGTACTCAAGTTCAAAGCCAGCCTCAGCAATGGCAAGGCACTAAGCAACTCAGTGAGATCCTATCTCTAAATAAAATACAAAATAGGGCTGGGGATGTGGCTCAGTGGTCAAGTGCCCCTGAGCTCAATCCCCGGTACCAAAAGAAAAGAAAAGGTAAACAGACATACATAAAACCAATGACTTCTAAACAAAGAAGAAAACTAATGGACATTTAGAGTAAATCACAGAAAAGGTGGCATTTGAAATGGGCAGGGAAGGGTGCTGATTCTGAACTGTGTGTGAAGGTAGGAGGCTGTCTAGGCAGAAAAAAACTGGTTATGGACATAAAGTGGTCAATATGTAATTGGGTCTAGAATGGGAAGCTTTCTTCAGTAATTGAGAAAAAGGATTGGGAGAGATAGGTTGAATTACCTTATAAGAGCCCTTACACTATATACTTAGCCTGGGGTTTCAGGACAGTAGTAATACTTCATTTTGTTTATTTATTTAATGTGGTGCTGGGGATCAAACCTAGTGCCTCACGCATGCTAGGCAAGCTCTCTACCACTGAGCCCCAGCCCCAGCCCTTAGGATAGTAATTCTTGTAGGAAGGTAAAGAGTGGACTGAAAGATATTGAAGGAATGAACCCCAATCAGGCGGGTTCTAGGTGGAAGATGAGCACCTAAATTTAAGCAGCATTTCAAAAGTAGCAGGCCACTTCTAAGCAACCATGTATGATCACTTCTCTGCCATTCTGTAACCTCAAAAGCTGAAAACCAAAAAGTGTTTGTTTGTTAAGTTTTCAGAAGATAGAGTTGGTAGAAAAACCTGAACTGATGTGAAGCTATTTATCATTTTTGTTCTCTCTCGGTGCATTAAAAAATGAGCACACTTCCAGAGGTAGTATCTATTGTCCCTCTCTTTGAAACTGGGCTAGCCTTGTCTTTGGTTTTGGCCAACAGAATATGGCAGAAATGATGCTGTGTAGTTTGAAGATCTGGACCTTAAGAAATCTGCAGCGTCTGCTTTTGCATTTATAGAAAGTTCCCTTTAATAGCCAACTCTGCAGAAGTCCCATATTCACAGAGAGAAAGGTTAGTCAGAAGGACTCTGAAATACCTGAATGGAAGTGAAGCCTTTTTGGACTTTCTAGTCCTGCCTAGCCATCAGCTGAAAGCAGCTGAGTAAATGCCTCCAGTCAATACCAGATAGAGCTAAAGAACCTGCCAGCCAAGCTCAGCCCAAATTCCTGGCCACAGATTCCTGAGCAAATAAAGCACTTATTTTACACTACTCATGTTTGGGAACATTTGTTACAGTGCAATAAACAACCCAAATAGACTGTCATTGATACATTTTCACTGCAGAAAATTAGTGTATTTGATTAGAGTGCTGCTCCAGACCTCACTATGGATGCATGGTATGGTATGTGTGCATTTTATCCTTCTAAGTTAAAGAAAAATCTGAATTCTGAAATCCATCTGGCCCCCAGGGTTTTTGGAAGGGATTATCCTTTGCATTATGAAAACAATTGTCTCTACTTCCTTTTGTGTTACACATTCACTAAGTGTCAAGCATGTTGCCGGTCATTTCATGTATCTCTGATTTTCCCCCAAATGCATTAGCAGTTTCTCTAAGCTAGTAGCTCTCAAGCTTCACTTTGCATTAGTGTCTTTTGAAGGACTTATTCCCACACAGCTTCCTGGATCTATACTCAAAGGCTCTGATTCAGTGGGTCTGAGGTGAAGCCTGAGAACCTGTGTTTCTGGCAAGTTTCCAGGGTCGCTGAAGCTGTAGGTCCAGGGACCAGACGTTGAGACCTACTGCTCTAGGAAGAGCCCTATATTTAATAGTTTTATTGTGTTTACCCCCTAGCCCAAGGTGCTTATCCAGTGTACATGGACGGGATGGCTCCAAATGTTCATCTGTACCATGCTTCTGAAGCCCTTTACTCTGAGATCCACCTGGCTAGGCCCCAGACTTAAAAGAAACTAATTTCTTGTTTTTCTAGTTTGTCTTTTGTAAGTTCCTTCACTGTTGATTAAACATTGTGGATAAAATGTCTTTCTGATCTCTTTTTAACTTGCCTTGGACCAGATCAACGGGTATGTCTTCACTGAATTCAAAGCTCTTATTTGTGACCAAAGATTATTTCCTTTCCCTTTGGTGGTTTCAGAAGTTTTTTGTTATCCGTTCACAAAACAAGAGGGGCTACAGACAAGACACCTTTTAGGCCGGAGTCCGTCCGTCTAGGCCTGTCGTTTTTACAGAAGGCACAACTGAGGCCCAGAAAAGTGAAGCTATTTGCTTTTTGACCTACCACCAACAAACACAAGTACCCTGCCTGAGTCAGGTCTAATCTGACCTGCACAAGCCGCCACACTGAGGCGTCCTCATCCCCTCCCCCATCCCCCAGGACAGAGCAGCCGATTTGTCACAGTAAACTTCATTTTGCACAAACCACACCTTTCAGGCTTTTTTGGAAACATTTTCCCCCAAGGGTGATGGGTCGGTCACATTGATTCATCTTGAACCAGGAACCCCAAACATCTCCCCCCTCCCATCTCCGGCCCAGGCGACCGATCCCTGCTGGAGAGCGCCTGGAAGCGTCTTGCTCTCCAAGGCCAGCGATTAAGTTGGTTCCTCAAATTGTTCGCGACAGGAGGGGCAGGAAATAACACCGCGCTCCAGTGGCGGCCGCAGCGGGAGGGGGGAAAGGGACTCCCAGGCAGTCCTGGCGGCCTGGCATCGATCTCGGGTCTAAGGTCCGACCGGGTCATAATTCCAGCCACTCTTCCCCCAGTTCCAGTCACCACCCACCCCCTGCCTCGGTCATTCTTCAAAGGGTTGAGTCCCTGAAGGCCTGGGTTTCCCTGAGGGGCCCCGGATGCCCCAGGGACCTGGCCAGGTGGAAGGAAACAGGTCAGCGGCCGCGGCCGCCCGAGGAAGGCGGAGCCTGGCAGGCTGGAGCCTAGAGGGCAGGCGGCGGGGACCCCGGCCCTCGCCTCCGCGCGGCTCACGGGAATGCTGGCCCAGCTGCACTGAAAGCGACTTTCTCGGTCGCTAGGTGTCCCGCAACAGGTGAAGAGGCCGCGCGCCCGCGACGCCTCGGCGGGGCGGTCCCTCTCCAGCCCGCCTCCCGCCCGCCCCTCTCCACGCCCCCTCCCCTCCTCCGGGCCTCCGCCGCCTTCCTCGGCCGCCGGGCGGCCTCCCCTCGCTCGATCTCCTCCTCCTGGGCCCCCGCGCCGCCCCGGAGCCCGCGCGCGGAGCTGCGGAGGGCGCTGCGCACTTGCGGGACACGCGCGGCTCCTGGATTGGCCCCGGAGGGCGCCTCCGGAGCGCCCAGCTCCCAGCTCCAGCCGCGCTCCCCTCCCGCTCGCCGGTGTCCCCGGGGCACTGGGCCGCGCGTCAACCCCCGGACGCGCTGGGGGTCCCCGGGGACCGGCCAGCCCGATCCGGGCGCGACGATGGAGGAGCCGCAGCGTGCTCGCTCGCACACGGTCACCACCACCACCAGCTCCTTCGCCGAGAACTTCTCCACCACCAGCAGCAGCTTCGCCTACGATCGAGAGTTCCTCCGCACTGTGCCCGGGCTTCTCATCGTGGCCGAGATCGTGAGTGCCAGCGGGCCGGGGGCGGGGGAGGCAGACGGACCCGGCGCGTTGGCACCCGCTGTGCTTCTCCAATGGAACCTGCTCAGATCCTCGCGCAGGCTTTGGGGAACTCTTTTTTTTTTTTTTTTTTTTTTTTAACTCAGCCTCTATTCTTCGCAAAGTGCAAAACTCAGAAGGAGATCCTTTCAACCTCTTGGGGAGAGAGAGGGTGGTGACTCTCACGATGTCTGGAGGGGGGAAGAAATCTAGTTTGCTGGGCACTCTCAGTGGAGATGATCTGTGCTGGGAGCAGGATGCCTGGTGGGTATTCAAGTTTGTGTTGCATGTCAGGGACACTTGGTGCCTCCTTCACCTGATTTCCACGTGGATAGCCTCCTTCCTTAAAGTAAAACTTTCCTAAGATTGGGGGGGTAGTGTGTGTGGGGGGGCTTTTCCTTTTTCTAATATCTCCCTGGTAAGTAAAAATGAAGTGAATGGGGTTGGGGGGTGGATAATCACTGAGTAAAATCTGAGAGTATCAACCTCTTTGAGAATTAAAGGGCCTCCTGTCTGGTGCTGTGCACATCCTGGTGCGGGCTCAGAAGGTCCTGCCAACAGGTGACAGGACATGTATTTGCTCCCCTCCATTGTTACACATGGAGACTGAGGACAAGTGATCTCCCCAGAAGTCCCAGCCAATCCTTCATGGCTGAGAAAGGACTGGAGCCCTGTTAACAGCTAGCAGTGGTCATTTACTGAGTCTTCCCCCTGTGCCAGGGTTATCAAATCCCTTAGATGCCTTAGAGATCTCATGTCCTCCACACAACAACCCTCAAGGTAAAGGTGGCTTTAATTAAACCCATTTTACATGTGAAGAAACTGAGGCCTAAGAGAGGAAGTCAACTATGCCTGTGGAGGGTGGAGCTGGAATGCAGACTCAGGCCAGCCTTTTTCCTGGTCTCTGTTCTTAACCGCTAAGGGGCATTCCTTCCATTTGTCTGGCCAGTACTCCTTCTGCTATCTCAGAGACTTGTTTAAACACTGTGGAATTCAGAACTGAGCCTGTGTGAAAGCTAGAAAGTAGACATATACAGTCCTGGACAGTCCCTTTGAGAAACCTTTGGTGAAACCTGTGTACATCAAAGAGCTTGCTTGCTCCTCCAGCGGCTCAAACCCCATCCTAGAGCTAGGGAATCCATCTCCCAAGTGTTCCAGTGCACAGAAAGTTTGAGTGATGTTGGCCAACTGATTTCCTGGCTGGTACTAAAGACTCGGGAGACCCAATAAAAAGCTGAAAATATTGGAATCACCTTACAGGGCCTGACTTTACAAAGTTCAACAAATATTTGCAGTGAGAGTGAAGGAGCTGGCAGTCGCCCTGCTTGAGCAGGGCAAACAGAAGCTAACACGATGGAGTTGGGGCTTCTATTATGGGGTGGGTTTCAATCAGGCATGAAATAAAATGCCTCTTCGTTTTCTGACAACAAGCTCAGATGTGCTCTCTGTGCGATACTTTTTCAGACAATATGAAAGTGAAGGAAGAAATGTAAATAGCCCACAATCCCATCACTAGAAGTAACCATTGTTGACATGTTGGCATGTATCCTTTTAGATTTCAGTGAGGTTTTTTTTGGGTACTGGGGATTGAACTCAGGGGCACTAAACCACTGAGCCACATTCCCAGCCCTATTTTGTATTTTATTTAGAGACAGGGTCTCACTGAGTTGCTTAGCGCCTTGCCGTTGCTGAGGCTGGCTTTGAACTCGCGATCCTCCTGTCTCAGCCTCCTGAGCCACTGGGATTACAGGTATGTGCCACCGTGCCTGGCATTTCGGGGAGCTTTTTGAAAAAGGTGGAAAAACCATGTCACCCTTATTACTGCTGTAGGCGAGTTATTTATTTATTTATCTATCTATTTATTTATTGGTACCGGGGATCAAACCCAGGGGCACTTAACCAGTGAGTCACATCCCCAGCCCTTTTTTAATATTTTATTTAGAGATAGGGTCTCATTGAGTTGCTTAGAGCCTTACTAAGTTGCTGAGGCTGGCTTTGAATTCAAGATCCTCCTGCCTCAGCCTTCCAAACCATGCCCTTGCTCCACGGCACCTGGCTGAGTTTTTATTTTTGACAGAGATAATTATGGACATGTTTCAGAATCAAACAGTACTACAGGCAGAAATCTTTTCCTCGCTCTCCATTCCTAGAGACAACCATATTCAAGACTCTCAGCGCTCTGAGTAATGTGTCTCTAAGCTTAGAGTTTTCCCCCAGCTTGCCTGCATTGTCCCACCGCCTTTCTGCTCTGAAAGCTGAAGCCTTCACTGTCTCAGACCACCTCCAATTACATAATACCCTTCCTGTCTCCCAGGACGGTCATCAGGTGATTTGGTTTGGACCAACAGCCACTACTGACTCATGATACCATGAACACTTCAGAGCTGAGCCACAGAGCACTTTTCCTGCCCAATTTCTTGCTTTCTTTGGTGTTAGTAATGCCCTTTTCACATTTCTTATTTCCCCACATATTTAGTCACCGATTTAATTGGAGTTGTCCAAATCTCTGGCTAGAAAGAGCCCACTGTATTCTATCAGGGTTATCCTGACCTGCCTGACCCCCGGGCCTCTGACCTGCTCTCACTTGTCTGGTGACTGCACCGTCACGTGAAGTTCTGTGCTCTCTGTCTCGGGTTGGAGGCTGTACCTCTTCTGGTCAGTGTCCTACTCTGATTTGCTTTACCTGCAGGAGGTGAGCAGCTCATAGTTACCTAAGAAATGATGCAAGTGGAAATTGAGATTTTCATCTTTCAGAGTTCTACTGTTACACATAATTTGACTGTTAGACTGGAAATAGTTGATCTTCAGAATTTTAAAAGTATTCTATAGTCCTTTAGCTGTTCTGATTAAAAAAAAAATTTATTTCAATTCACCTCTGCTCACCACATTGGAAACCTATAGAATATTCCTTCTCCTCAGAGATCTGAGGTATCAGTGATGTGTTTTCTTCCCTTATACTGGGGACTTAGTGTGTTCTCCCAAATAAGGAAAACTCATGTAAGTTTAAGGAGATTTAAAAAAAAATTGTTTTTCTTTCCACTTTTCATTTCTTTTCGAAACTCTTTTTATACTTATTTTTTCTATCATGTGGTTTTTGCAATTTTTCTTACTGATTGTGACCTGCTATTTGTACCTATGATGCCATGAACATTTTTCAGATCTCTGTTTTCTTGCATTGTTAGTTTTCTCGTTCTTTTCTTTTTAATATTTATTCTTAAGTTTTAGGTGGACACAATATCTTTATTTTACATTTATGTAAATCTGGGTGCTGAGGATCGAATCCAGTGTCTCGTGCATGCTGGGCGAGCACTCTACCACTGAGCCCCAGCCCCAGCCCGCATCGTTAGTTTTCTATCATAAGGAAATACCATATTTGATTTCCTTGGTCCTCTTAAGACAAATACGTTTCTAAATTTTACTAATATAAGCAATGCTGCAGCTGCTGTCCTTCTTTGTCTATCTTTCTGGGCTTGCACAATGGTTTTCTTGAGGAAAAGTTCCTTAAAGTAAAATCATTGGGTCAAAAGGTATGCAAATTTAAGGATTCTGTGACATATTCTGCAGTTTTACTGGTCAAAATTGTCATCAGCAGTGTGCACTTTTTAAAAAAAAAATTACTTTTTTTTTTTTTTTTTTTTATTAAACGAACTCTTAACATTCAGAATGCTGAAGAGCCCCTGAAATGATATACTATGTTTTGATTCTAAGATTTTTTAAATTCATGATTTGACATTTGGATCAGGATGTAGCTTCAAATTGATGGTTTCTTGGATATTATGAATTATGGTACCACTGATTCTTTATCTGGAGGGGTATATGTGTATTTCTAACTATCACTGTCCCTTTTCTGAGATTATGCTAAACCCAAACGCAGAAAAATGCTACTTTTCCAGCCCTGTAAAAATATTGAGATGAAGAATTGCTGAGATCCTGACTTCTGCTTGGATCCGAGGAAATGAAATAATAGAACAAAACACAATATTTCCCCAAATCACTTGTCAAAATTGCTTTCGGGGCTGGGGTTGTAGCTCAGTGGTCAAGCGCTTGCATAGCATGTGTGAGGCACTGGGTTCAATCCTCAGCTCCACATAAAAACAGATACATAAAATAAAGGTATTGTGTCCATCTATAACTAAAAAAAAATATTTAAAAAAATTGCTTGCCCTGGCCTTCTTGCGGGGGCGAGTGGCAGTAGCTATGCCTACTAAGACACTTAAGGCTATGCCAGTGTAACACCGTGTTGAAACCAAATCATGGCAGTTTCCTTCCTTTTAAAGTTTTATAACAAGCTAGAAGCAATCCAGTACTTGACCTGTGAATTGTAGGATGCTGTGATCTCATACCTATTACAAGTACTTGAAGAATAACAGTGATTTATAAGAAGCTGAGTTAATTGCACCCTTCCTGTATTGGTGACCTTAAAATGAATTATAGCATCCACATAATAATGTTAGGTCACCTTTTATTTACTTACTGTCATGAGCAGACTTGGTTGGGGAAGGACAAATAGGGTTAACTGAGAACTGTAATCGAAATTGCTATCTTGTTCCTTTTTTAAAAAAGTAGTGAACGTGGCTTCCGTTTCACAAAAGCAATACCCAGACTTTGTAGGAAAATTGGAAAAATGCAGGTAAGAAAAAAAAAATCAAAAAATGAATTCTTGCTCCCACAGTGGTTTCTCAAGGGCACAGTCTAGAAGTGGGTAGGGTCCTGAAGTTGTTTTGGTTATTGTACCACCTGGGCTTTATACTGGTGTTTAGTGCCCTGGGGAGTAGAACTATTAAATGTCCTGAAATGTATGGAACAGTCTCCAACAACACAGAATCCCTTCACCAAATTCCAGTAGCCGTTGGTTCACTGTTCATTGTTGGGGAACTGAGTGAACCATTGTTTACCCTTTGGAGTAAAGTGTTCCAAAATTTCTTAAGTAATTTTATATTATTAACCAATACGTTTTGGGAGAAAAAAAATATTCTTATTGTTTCTTGCCATGACCATCTGTGCTGGTATCTGCCATTTGTCCCCAGATCCATTCTCCACCTGTTCTCTACCTGGGAGGCTGACCTGCTGGACTCTCAAGGACTCCCCACCCTCTGACATGCCTCTTGCTTCATTCATTGGTATCCCCAGCAGGAGGTTCTGGGGGAAAAGAAAGCAAATTCTGGGTACCCATTCCCCAGGAGTCCTCCTTGCTGGGTCTCAGCAGGTTGGCTGTGTCCCTCCATGGAAGGTGGGCTATCTGGCTGCTGTTTTCTCTGGCACTGATCACTGTCCACTCCCGCTCTGCTTACTGTTTCCAGATACTGTGCTATCACTTGTGGTTTTCCTGCATCCTGCTTTACAGATAGCACCTTTATTAAACTCTGCTCGGATTACCTAATGTGAGTGTGCCTGGTTTCCTGCTGAGACCTGACCTATTGCATTTCTTATCAATGATTAATTTCTTAACGACATTCTTAATGGCCACGTAGTATTCCAGAAATATCTAGGCTCCAACTATTCAATGTGTGTTTATTTCCTTTTCCTAATAGCCATGTAATAAATATCCATTAAGCTAAATCTTCCTGGATGTCTGATATTTTCTCAGGATCAAACTTAGAATTGATAAAAAGCGTCAATGAATCTTTTTTTTTTTTTTTTTTAAGTTTTTTAGCTGTAGTTGGACACAGTACCTTTATTTTACTTATTTTATGTGGTGCTGAGGATCGAACCCAGTGCCTTGCATGTGCTAGGCAAGAACTCTGCTGCTGAGCCACAACCCCAACCACCAATGAATCTTCTTTAAAGCCAAGTTTATTAGATGTGCAGTAAAATTTACACTTTTTGGTGTAAAGTTCTATGAGTTTGGCTGTGTGTGTTTTTAAAAAAAACAGCGTCATTGAGATATGATTCATATATAAAGCTGACTTTTTTTAAGGTCTACAGTTTAAGGAATTTTAGGTTATTCATAAGAGTGTACAGCTATTACCACTATTCAATTTTAGAACTTTGCCTGAAAAAAAAAAATCCCCTCTTAGCAATCACCCCCCATTCCTCCCTTTCCTCAGCCTTTAGTAATCATTAACCTGCTTTCTCTGGACATTTCATGTAAATGGAATTCTACACTATGTGGCCCTTTCTGTCTGGCTTCTTTAAGAACCATCCATCCATATATAGAATTCATAAGCACATTATTCCTTATGTTGTCAAATAATATTCCATTGTATTTATATGTTTATTTTTTCATTCATCAGTTGATGGACATTTGGGATTCCATATTTTGACTAGTGCGAATAATGCTGGGATGAATTTTCATGTACAGGTTTTTGTGTGGACATTTATTTTTGGTTTTCTTGGGCATTTGGCTGGAAATGGAATTACTGGGTTACATGGTGACTCTGTTGAACATTTTGAGGCACTGCTAGACTGTTTCCAAAGTGGAAATCAGCAACAGAATGTTCTGGATTCTCTGCATCCTCACCAAGACTTACATTCTATATTTGATTCATGTCATCCTAGGGGCTATGCAGGGGTGTCTCATTGTGGTTTTGGTTTACATTTCCATCGAGACTAATGATGCTGAGCAATCTTCATGTGTCTATGGAGCATTCGTGTGTCTTCTTTAGAGAAATGTCTATTCACATCCTTTGCCAGTTTTGGGACTGGGGTTGTGGCTCAGTGGTAGAGCACTTGC
Source organism: Marmota monax (assembly GCF_021218885.2). Lineage (NCBI taxonomy): Eukaryota > Metazoa > Chordata > Mammalia > Rodentia > Sciuridae > Marmota > Marmota monax. The sequence goes on from NW_026695228.1 coordinate 6,597,484, forward strand.
CTGTCACATGTGAGGCACTGGGTTTGATCCTCAGCACCACATAAAAATAAGTAAATAAAATAAAGGTACTGTGTCCATCTATAAGTAAAAAAAAAAAAAAATATATATATATATATATATATATTATATACAATATATAATACATATACATATTTATAATATATAAATATATATGTATGTATTTTTTAACAAACCCTTTGCCGGTTTAAAAATATGATTAATTTGGCTTTTAGGGCAGAGTTGTATGAGTTCTATACATATTCTGGTACAAATTCCTTTTCAGCTATATGATTAGAAAATATTTTTCTCCCATTCTGTGGGTTGTCTTTTCAATGAAGTTCTTGATAGTGTCCTTTAAAGTGCAAAAGTCCTTAATTTTGATAAAGTTCAATTTATGTGTTTCTTATTTTGTTTGGGTTTTTGATATCATATCTAAGAAGACTTTGCCTAATCTACAGTCATGAAGATTTACTCCTGTATTTTCTTCTAAAAGTTTTATAGTTTTAGGTCTTACATTTATGTTCATTTTGAACTTGTTTTGTGATCTATGGTTCATTTTGAACTCGCTTTTGTGTATGATGTGAGGTAGAGTTTAACTTCAGTCTTTTAAATGCAGATATCTAATTTTCCCAGTACCATTTATTTTTTTTTTTAACCATTGAATTTTCTTGGCATCCTTATTGAAAATAAAGTGACCATAAATATAAGGATTTATTTCTGAATTTTCAGTATATTTGATTGGTCTATATGTATATCCTTATACCAGTACCACCCTGTATTGATGACTATAGCTTTGTGCTAAGTTTGAAATCAGAAATCGAAATCCTTCAAATTTATTCTTCTTGTCTAAGATAATTTTAACTATTGTGGGTCCTATGCATTTCTACATGAATTAGGATCAACTTTTAATAACTGTAAAAACATAAAAAGGCAACTTCCAATTTCAGTGTGGCTTATGTTGAATCTATATACCAATGTGGCAAAAATTGCCATTTTCACAAAATGATCTCCCAATTCATGAACATGGGATGTCTTTCCTATTATTTAGGTCTTCTCTAATTTCTTTCAGTAGTATTTTGTGTTTTTAGCATACGTGTCTTGAGCTTCTCTTATTAAATTTATTCCTAAGTATTTTATTATTTTTGATGCTATTGCAAATGGAATTATTCTCTTAATTTCTTTTCCAGATTATTTAGTACTAGATTATTGAAATCCAGTTGAGTTCTACATCCTTGATATTGTATTCTACAACTTTTCTGATATTTGTTAGTTGTAATATATTGTTTTTGTATGTGTGGTTTGTCATATGTTTTTATTGTTTCTGATATTTCAGCCAAGTTGTACAAAAATGTTGTGTCAATTTGCATTTCCTCTAGTGGTGTTTCATGAGTAACAGGATTTGTTTCTGCAGACCCACTCTTTCTTTTGATATTTGCCAATTAGAGATGAGAGAGATTCAAAATAATAAAAACTCATTTGGCCTGGGAACCTGCCAATCAGAGAGAACACCAGCCATAAACAATATTCAGGGGAGCGTGGACATGTGAAAAAGAACAAATTGTTTTTGTTTGCATTTCTGTGATTATTGAAGGAAGTTGTACATTTTAAATATGCTTATTAGCTATTTCTTTCTATTTTGGGTAACTTCTTGCTTTTTCTTCTACCTACTTAAAAAAGGAGGGATATTTCTTTCTTTAAAAAACATTTTTAAAGATATAAAAGAGGAAGAATCCCTTAATGAAAATTACTACCTGGGAGGGAAATAATAATGAATTGGGTGTGTGTTTGAATGGGGATTTTTGCTTGCTTGCTTGCTTTTTCTTTTCTTTTGTATCTGGGATTCAACCAGAGGTGCTTAACCACTGAGCAATGTCCCCAGCCCTTTTTATATTTTATTTTGAGACAGAGTCTCACTAAGTTGCTTAGGGCCTTGCTGGATTGCTGAGGCTGGCTTTGAACTTGTGATCCTCCTGCCTCAACCTCCCAAGCAACTGCCGTTACAGGCATGAGCCATCATGCCTGGCTGGGATGCTTGCTTTCTAACTCTTTATTTTTATTTATGATTTAATTTAATTTTTTTTTTTTGGTGTCGCTGAGGAATGAATCCAGGATCCTATGCATGCAAGGCAAGCACTCTACCAACTGAGCTATATCCCCAGTCCCTATGATTTAATTTTTTAAGAATGAAGATAAATTTTTGCTTAAATGTAATTGAAGAAACTTAAAATATAAAATGTACGTTATAAAAATAAGTTTCAGGTCACTTAAATAGTCTCTTTCATTCCCTCCCTCATTTATCTGAAGTATCTTAATATTTTTCCACATTATTTTCTTGTATACATTTCCTGTATGTTATGGTTATTAATTTTCTCATCTGTCACCTGCTATTAATGTCATCATGCCATGTTTCATCAAAGAAAGTTTTTAATTTGTTTGAAGTCTTAACTTTCTTTAGCCTTCTGAGCTTTAACTTGCTTAAACAGGGCTTCCCCATGATTATAAAAATATTTGAAGAAATTATAGGAGACAAAAATTTTATGTTAAGAATACTTACATACTTAAATTGTCAGACATTCTCTTTGTGTAATATAACAATTTTACATTTCTTCCCAACTGGATATCCAGGTGTCTCGCTATGAATCAATTATATTCCCCTATGTGCATAAATATTTCTTGACTCTCTTTTGTTTTATTTTTAAGTCAATTCCAGACCTCTTTAATTATAGTTGTATTGTGCATTTTAATACCCACTAGGGTAAGTCATACAAGTTTATTTCTTTTTCTGTTCTTGTATATTACACTAACACTTGTGGCTTTTAGAGTCAGCATTCCTTAAATTTCATTACAACTTGGATTGTAGACATGTTACATTTATAATTTAATTTTAAAAGTTATCTTCCTGGTATTTTACCATCTAAGAATAGTGTCTCCATTTATACAGGTCCTCTTATTTTCTTAAAATTCTTAGTTGTTTTTATTTTTCCAGTAAGTAAAAGTTTTTATTTTCCAGGTAAGTCTTGTGCATGCCTTCCTTGATTTAATTATTTTTCATTGTTGATGAATGATATTTATAAAAAATGAATTTGGTTTATAAAATTTTGATTACTTGTGATATATAAAAGCTATAGACTATTATTTTTTGTAGTGCTGGGGATGGAACCCAGGGCCTCATGCATGCGAGGCAAGTGCTCTGCCACCAAGCTATATCCCCAGCCCTTTTATTTTGAGACAGGGACTTGCTAAGTTGCCCAGGCCACCCTTGAATTTTTGATCCTTTTGCCTCCACCTCCTGAGTAGCTGGGATTGCAGGTGTGCACCATAGAACCTGGCTGAAAGCTATTTGGTTTTTAATTTTGATCTTGTGTGTAGCCATCTTATTTGAATTATTCTCATAATTTTTATTATTTTTTATTTCATAAATAAAAGTAATATCTGTAAATACGGTTGTTTTTCACTTTCTTTTTATACTTTTACTTTTTCATCATTGTATGAGTTAAGACTTCTAGGATAATGTTGGATAATTGGGATAATAAGGATATCCTTGGTTGACTCATAATTTTAATTGGATGTTTCCACTGTGTTATGGTTTAGATCTCAGTATATCCCAAAGGCTCATGTGTTGAAGGTTGGTCCCCAAAGCAGCAATGTTCAGAGGTGAGGATTTTTACAAATGATTGGATAAGGAGAACTCTTATTTCATCAATGGATTAATCCGTTGAGGGATTCATAACAGTGGAGATGGTAGATACTGTAGGATTTGGAATCTAGTTGAAGCAGGTCTTCCCCTAGGGATTCTCTCTTGTCCCCAGGCCCTCTCTCTCTGCCTTCCAGCCACCATGCAATGAGCAGTTTTATCCTACCACATGCTGCTGCCATAATGTTCTGTCTCATCTCAGTACAGAACCATGAAGCCAGCCAACCATGGACTAAACCTCTGAAAACATGAGTCAAAATAAGTCTTTCTCCCTCTATGTTGTTTTCTCAAGAATTTTGTGTCAGCAACAAAAAATTGATTAACACACACTGTTAAAATGATAGTGCAGTTTTAGCTTCAGGGTCTGATAGGTCTTCTTCCTTGATTTAAGGAAGGGAAGTTCAATTGTGTACTCATTTTAATCAGGAATGTGATCTGTGACTGTGAATGGAAATGGAAAAAGGAGTTTGGATTTGGATGGGGGTAGCTTTTTATTGAGGTGATTGTATGGGGTATTGTTTTCTTTGGTTTGCCAATGTAGTGAGTTATATTAGGAAACCTAATGTTGAAACACTTTTGCTCTCTTGGGATAATCAATATTTAGTTATTCATTATACACCACATACCATTTAGTCAATGACAAACTGCATATACAATGGTGGTCCCATAGTTTATATTGTCTAGTGACATTTTGGTCATCTTGATTTGTGTAACTGTACATCATAATGATTGCACAATAACAAAATCATATAATGAAGCATTTCTCATAATGTATCCCCACTGTTAAAATAGCACATGACTGTAATGTATTCTTTTAATAGACTATTGGATTTAAAATGTCTTTTTTTTTTTTTAACTCTTGGATTTGAGTTTTTAATATGATATCTGGGGATATCGTGTCTTTTAGTTTCCTTTGCTGTGTTCTTTATCAGCTCTATTCATAGTGGGGATGGGAGGGGGAGCATGGGAGGATTAGATGAACTCTAGATAGGGCAAAAGGGTGGAAGGGGAAGGGAGGAGTCATAGGGGTAAAAAAAAATGGTGGAATGCGATGGATATCATTACCCTGAGTACCTGTATGAAGACACGATTGGTGTGAATATACTTTATATACAACCAGAGATATGAAAAATTGTGTTCAATATATGTAATGTAAATTGTAATGCATTCTGCTGTCATATATATAACAAACAAGAATAAAAAAATAAATTAAAAAAAATCACCTTATCAGCTCTTTTGGAGCACTTATCTATGTTTTCTTCCTGTTGTTTTTTTTTTCAATTGAGATGAGATTTACATAACAAAGTCAATCAGTTTAAAATGAACAATCAAATGACATTTAGTCTATTTCCAGTGTTGTAAAGTTGCCACTTCTAATTCCAAAATATTTTACCTCCTCCAAAAGGAGATACTTTATTTATTTATTTTTTTTAAACCTTCTTTGTCATCTTGTTATTTGTACATCTTCTATGTCATACGTTCATATAGCTAGATTTTACTTCTATACCCAGTCTGGGAACTTGTCTTTCAGTATGAAAATTTGACACATTTATAATTATTGTATTTTGGGTTTTTTTTTGGTGGGGAGGGAGAGGGGTACCAGGGATTGAGCTCAGGTATGCTCGACCACTGAGCCACATCCCCAGCCCTGTTTTGTATTTTATTAGAGACAGGGTCTCACTGAGTTGCTTAGTGCCTCGCTGAATTGCTCAGGCTGCCTTTGAACTTGCGACCCTCCTGCCTCTGCCTCCAGAGCCACTGGGATTACAGGTGTGCGCCACCATGCCCGGCTTAATTATTGTAATGGGTTATTTGGAATTCTGAGTTTTCCTTATTTTCTCTTCTAGTAATTGAAAGTTATTTGTTTGGAGTTACTCTGTAATTTCTGTCTACGTTTAAATTCATATTTTTTAACTACTTAGAGAATTAATCAAGATGTATGGCTGTATTACTACATTCAAAAGAACACTGTCTCTCCCTTGTCCATTTCTAGTCATGTACCTTGTGTTAGCCAATATTTTTCCCCTGGACTATTTTTTTTTTTAAGTTGGAAACCCCTTGCTTGTCATTAGTTTGACACCAAATGCCCCCCAGGAATCCCTTATTGCTCCAGATTGTGGTTGCTCTTTCTAGCTTTCAACACTATTAGGTATTTTAAATTTCTTCAAAATCATTTTAGTGAGATTTGGGGAGAATAAAGAAGTCAACATACAGACGTAGTCAGCTATAGAGAAGTTCTACTGTTTTGTTACATACAGATAGTTTTAATGTATATAAAGAATATTGACCTTTTGTTTTTATGAATATGTTTCCATTTTGTCATCCCTTAATTTTCTTTTTCGTAATTGTACCCATAAACCGAAGTTTATCTTCAGATCTATCAGCCTCATTTTCCCCTAACATTTGGTGTCATGCTTACTAGCAAAGCTAAGTATAGTTGATGAAATTGATCATACATTCATATTTATGTATATTTTTCTTGTGGTACTTAAAAATATTTGCTGTGGCTTAAATGTGTCCTCTGAAGTTCATTTGTTGAAAACTTTATCCCCAATGCAATAGTGTTAAGAAATGGGACCTTTAAGAGATAAGTAGGTCATGGAGACTCTTGTCTTCAAAAATATTATTGAGGGGCTAGGGATGTGGCTCAAGTGGTAGTGCGCTCACCTGGCATGCGTGAGGCACTGGGTTCGATCCTCAGCACCACATTAAAAAAAAAAAGATATTGTGTTCATTCAAAAAACTAATATAAATAAATAAATGTATGTTATTGAGTGAGTAGATTCATGATAAAAGAATGAGTTTGGCCCCCTTACCTTCTTTTACTCAGGAGAGTGAACTCTTGCCTTTAACCTTCATCCATGAGATGACCCCAAAAGAAGACCCTTGCCAGCCAGGCATGGTGGCACACCCTATAATCCCAGCAGCTCAAAAGGCTGAGGCAGGAGGATCACAAGTTCAAGATCAGCCTCAACAACTAAAGTGAGGCCCTAAGTAACTTAGCAAGACTCTGTCTCAAAACAAAAAAAAATAAAATAAGGCTGGAAATATGGCTTAGTACTTGAGCACCCCTGGGTTTAATCCCTGGTACCAAAACAAACAAACAAAAAAAGAAGGCCCTTGCCAGATATAGGTCCCTCAACCTTGGACTTCCCAGCCTCCAGAACTGCAAAAACCAAATCTCTGTTCTTTGTAAATTGTCCAGTCTCAAGTATTATGGTATAGTTGGCATAAAATGAACTAAGGTAATATTTAACCTTAGTACTGAAATTTATTTTAGCAGAAGTTGCAAAGTTGGGTTCTAACTTTGTTTTCAAATATCTACTCAGTTATCGCAACATTTTATGTAGATAAATCCGTTCTTCATTTACTGATCTAGATTGCTTCCTCCTTTTTTCCCCATTTACTTACTTTTTATATCTGCTTGGGTTAAATCCTATACCGTGTTTTGGTGTTTTACTATATCTGCAGCTTTAGAAATCATTTGAACATCTCATAGGGTAATCTACCCCAGCTGTGATTTTTCAAAGTTTCTTCCTAATTTTCACATGTTTATTCTTCAAGTTGACTGTTAGGATTTTTTTAAAGTCATTCACAGCTGTGTCCCCTGTCCGTTGTCAAATTATATTGGCTTTTTATAAAATGCCTGGGCTACTCTAGTTGCTAGGAGGGAAACTCCTCATCTGTTTCCTGCCCCATATTACCTTAGTTTTGGTTGTTTTTCAAGGTCTTTCCCAGTCTAAAATGCTATGAGTTTTAAAGTGAAAATTCACAATAATATCTTGTTTATTCAGTCATCAAAAATGTGGAATATTTATCAGATGCCAGAGTCTGTGTCTTTTGACACTTAGACCATAGAGAGAAATTTCATCTATTTTTACTTAAACAAATGATCAATGATAAGATGTAGGACATGAAAAAAAAATATGCTTAGGGAGATGTTGAATCATAGTAAGGGAAAAAAAAAAAAAAAAAAAAAACCTCAGGTTTTGAAATTTGAGCTGAAATTCAAGAGGCACTTATTCTTTCCAGGCCTTGGATCCTTTATTCACCTCACAGAGTTAAGTCTAAAATGCAGTTTGCTTCTAATTTTCACTAAGATTTATGACTATTTCCAGGAAGGTGGCAATACTTTTTCTTAGATGAACATTTACCCCTTAAAGGATTTCCACATTCATTGCCTTGCTTGATAAGAAACCAGCCCCTGTGTTCTAGGGAATTCCTCCTTTATTTCATTTCGTTTCTGGTTGAGCCATGATTTGAAGAAACAAATCATACATGAATGAGTTCATCATGCCCTTGAGGACTGCCAGATGGGAAAATCCCATCTGATTGCTTGTCCCAGCCAGGAGATCCTTGGTAACCAGCCCAGTAGCATCTTTCTTCCATGGGAAAGTAGGATATCCATTGTCTTGGTCAGGGTTCAGTTGCAGATGACAGAATCCATTTTAGCCAGCCATAGTAGCAAGGGATTTGCTGAGTATCATTGGATAGCTTTCAGATTTTCAGTAGGGTTGAAGGAGCAGGCTGTACACTAAATTTCCAGGAATAACATCTAGAATCATCCATGGACGCAGCCTGACACAAACAGGAAGGCGAGGAAGCAGTATCGACTCTCACAGACTGCCAGGTCCTGGTTCTCCACCATCTCCACTGTCACACATGGTACTATAGGGTACAAGCTCTCTGATTCACCTCAACACCATGAAGCCAGCAATAAGATACTGGAATTTCAGTTACCACCACCACAGCAAAACAAAAACTCCTCCCTAGGTTGTGTCTGCCAGTGGAAACACAGGTGTAGCCAAAGCGTGTCCTCTGGCCGTGATGTTGTTTGACCTTCTTACTCTTGGATGGGTGTGTCTGTGAAGCTACATAATCATGTGTGGGACCTGAGCGACAGTCTGGCTTTCCAGCCTTGTGTGGGCAGTGAGGGAGTCAGGGACAATTCAAGGGAATAGAGGAGAGGGGATCCACAGGTAGCTTCTGTTATATCTGCTTTCACAGTAGTCTGCCGGGTCACTGTATTGAAAACCAATTGTGATTTGCTGCATTACTAAAACATTGTAAGGACTTAACTGTTTTTTCATTGGAGACATGCATTTGATTTCTAGCTGTGTGCTCTTCTATAACTGATCTAATATTTCCTGAACTCCCATCTATGATAATGAGAAAAGTAATGATGACTTTACACGTTAGCAGCAAATCAAGTGAGCTAAAGCACATGAGAACTCTATCCCAGAGGTAAATATTAGCTTATTCCTTGGATAAAGGTATATTGATTCTGTTACTTCTTCCCTCAGTGCATAGGTCAATCCTGCTTGGACAGGCATTTGGGGTGAGCAGACATATCTCAGCTTCTAGAGCATTCTCACTTAGCACTGAGCATGAGCATAGAATTGAGCCTCTCTGATATATACCCAGCTTAAGATCATACCTTTAAAAAAGGTTTGAAGCTTAAGAACCACAAAGATCTGCTTATTTTAATTAAAAACAAGTTTTTTTTTTGTTGTCAATGGGTGTTTATTTTATTTGTTTGTTTATATATGGTAGAATCGAGCCCAGTTCCTCACATGTGCAAAGGCAAGTGCTATACCACTGAGCCACAACCCCAGCCCCAATTTTAACTTTTAACATGATGAGTTCATTCAGACTTTGTAAAAAACAAGTCAAATGATCTAGCCATAATAATGAACAATACTAGCCTTGCAGGTACAATAGAAAGATCTCATCAACTAACACACCTTTTTAAGCCATGGGGTGGTCCATTTCCTGGCGGTCTGAGTGTAATGACCTGTGTTGGAAAACATGCAAAGCTCTGAGCTGCTTCTTCCTTATCTCACCTTGCCCTTTCCTTCGAGTATCCAAAATCTAATTATAAGAGGTGCCACTTTCTGGGGGCAGAAAGAACTCAGAGGAGAAAGACATCTTTATTGTTTATTTATAAACCTGCCTTGTTTCTAGGAAGGGCTTGAAGCAGGACAAAAATCTTTAAATTGAGGCTTTAAAGGTTGCAACAAGAAATACATAACAATCAAGCATCAAAGATGTTTTTTTTAGAGAAAAAAAAACCTGGTCAGAAACATTAAGCCCCAACCAGGCTTGAAGGGGCATCTTTGACTAAGATACATGAGAGATGGCTAACAGTTTTCATGACTGCCGTGCATAGCAGTCAACAGCAGGAATGTATTGAGGACTCATCATCTAATCTCCCTTGAACTGTAGGTTTACTTTAGGGAGAAAAAAGTCTGTGTGCTTTGGAGCACTGACCTTGTGATTCATAGGACCAGAATTTCCTTAGAGATAGAGATGTTTGAGGAAGTCTGTAATTACTGAATTGAATATTCTATTGGCTTATACAGCGGAAATTATATCTAAATTTCCTTTAGCTGTGATGTGAATCTTGAGCGGTTTTCCTTTTCATTCACATTTGAAATCATGAGCTAGTGTTTGTACTGTCGTGGGAAGCTAATGTTGGATTTTTTTTTTTTTTACTTGCATGTGATTAAGTTGATTTTGTGAAAGGTAGAAGACCAGCGCTCAGTTAACTAGGATCCAGGTTAATGCTGCCTTAGCTGCCATCCTAGGAACCAGAGCTTGGATGGGAGTTGACACTTAAAGTTTCCTGTCTCCCAAGGTACTGGAAAAATCAGGCCACTGTGGTTCAGTTGCTGATGTGTGTAACTGGGAAATGGGACTGTGTCTTCTGCAGACTCCCATGCTTCCAGAACAAAGGTTCCTTCCTTTTTAACTGCAACTTTTTTGTGTGTGACATATTCATGAAGTACTAAAACCCACATGGAATTTAAAGAAAAATAAAACAACCATATGCCAATTTGGTCCATGCTACTATAACAGAATACCTGAGACTTGACAGGTAATTGAAGTTTGTGTCTCACTGTTCTAAACACTGGGCAGTTCAAGACCAAGATGGCAGCAGGTTTGTTGTCTGCTAAGAGTCCAGTCGTTGGTTCCAATGGAGCCCTGAGTGCTGCATCCTCTAGAAAACTGTATCCTCACATGGCAGAAGGTGGAAGATCCAAAAGGACCAAAGTCCTTTTGTCTAGCCTTGTTATAAAAGCATTAATCACCCTAAACACCACCCAAAAGGCCCCACCTCCCAGTGTGGTTGCATTAGGGATTGAGTTTCCTATACATGCATTTTGGGGACATATTCAGACCAGAGCATCAACCACTGAGCTTAAGAAATAGAGTACTGGGGCTGGGGCCATAGCTCAGCAGTAGAGCGCTTGCCTAGCACATGTGAGGCCCTGGGTTTGATCCTCAGCACCACATACAAATGAATAAATAGAATAAAGGTATTAAAAAATCCTTCCTTAAAAAAAAGGAGGAGGCTCTTGGAGGCTCTTTGGAGGCCCTGCCCTTCTTCCGGTAACCACTGCCCTGTTTTTTTTTTTTTTGTCTATTTTTGTACTGGGGATTGAACTCAGGGGCATTCAACCACTGAGCCACATCCCCAGCCCTATTTTGTATTTTATTTAGAGACAGGGTCTCACCGAGTTACTTAGCACCTCATATTGCTGAGGCTGGCTTTGAACTTATGATCCTCCTTCCTCAGCCTCCTGAGCTTCTGGAATTACAGACATGCACCACTATGCGCAGCTTGGGTTTGGTTTTATTGAAGCATGTATATTCTATTTTCTATAAAGTTCCAAATGTTCTGGGTATTATGAAGCCTTGGCTCATTTTGAACTTCACAGAAGATAAAACTTCATGAATATTTTCCCCTATGAGCTGCTGCTTTTTTTTTTAATCACTGAAAGCATTTTCCTACATTAATACATGTAGATGTTGTTCACTCTTTTAAAAGTTGTATCATATTCCATTTTATGAATGTATCATATTTTGTCCCTTCTATGTTGGTGACCTCCTGAATTTGCCATCTTTTATCCATTTGTATGTCTATGTCCCTTTTTTTTAAATTTATTTGAAATTTACTTTTTTTTTTAAAATTGTGGATGGACACAATATCTTGATTTTATTTTATTTTTTCATGTGGTGCTGAGAGTCGAACCCAGTGCCTCACACATGCTAGGCAAGCAGCTCTACCACTGAGCCACAACCCCAGCCCCTAAAGTTACTCTGTTCTTCAGTGGATTCTCTAGCTGTCTTAACATAGATTCTTAGTCAATTTAGGTTGAATTAATCTTTTTACCCTGCTCCCAAATAAAAGAAAGACCTCAGAGCTCTAACTCAGATGTCATCCCTCATAATTCGTTGTACTTTCTAGTTATTTAGTTCTATCCACTTTCCACCTACAAGTTAGGCATCCTAATTATTTTGTACAGTCAACACTTTAGCTGAGACCCACAACCCACGTCGTTGCTTGTTATCTTGGCTTATTGTTCCTTCTTACATCTCAGCCCTCCCATCTGTTTTTGTTTTTTTCTGGAAATCTTTTTCTTATTTTCTCAAGAGATAATTATAAGGGTTGTAGAATTCTAAGTCGAAAGCTATTTTTGTGTCAGTGCATTGAAGGTATCATTCTTCTGTCTGATTGGTTTCTATGGTTGCTGTCAAAGTTGGCAAATTGTAAATTGCCATTTCTTTCTAATTTAGCTGCTTTTTGCTTTTAAATTTTTCTTTGTCTTTGTATACAGCAACCCCATTAGGATATGTCTAGCCGAGGATTTCTTTTTATTTACCTTTGGGTTTGATTGGGATGATGCATCCTTCTATTGGAACAATCGCAGCCATTATCTCTTGACATGTTAGAAATATTGTCTTTCCCTTTTTACTTCAACTTATTATTTTTTTTACTTCAACTCCTGAAACTCTTAATTTTTTTTTTAAAGAACAAAATGAGTATATGTCTTTTGGACTACCTGATACAGAAGATAGTATAGTATGGTTGGATAGTATAAATGATAAATAATACAAATATATTTTATCTGAAGTAAACAAAGAAAGCTTACATTGCTTTCCCTTGGAGACAAACTCTTGCTTGACTGTATTACTGAGCAAAGATCAAGCTGAAGCTGAAACACCCATCTTGTTTGACATGTATTTGGAGACAGGCAGGAAGACACTATTTGTTTTTTTTTAAAAAAACTAACCATCCCTTAAGGCCTGGTCACAGAAGTGTAAACAATGCAAATGAATCCACCATTACCAGTTTTGGTGTCATATCTATGTCACCTGTGTATTCTTAGATCACACACATACCTGCCAATATACCTCGGAAGGGTTGCTATGTATCACAGTTACACTTGATTTCTTGGCAGGTAGGAGAACTGGGGAAGAGTAATTTGGAACAATTTTACCTCCTATTTAGAAGACAACACTAGTAATTCCCTTAAATAACAGGTTGTAATAGAAACATACTGCCTGGAAGTTATCTTTTCACTTTGGTTCATCTTAAGTTTTTGCTATTTACAAGGGAAGTTGTTTGATTCATTTGCTTGCAGTACAACCCTGCCACAAAGTATTAAAGCACAAGATACCTATTATTCCTTCAGCATCTCCGTCTTTCAAGTTTTATACTATACTACATCCACAGTATGTCAGCAGTTCTTAGATAGTCGAGAAAAATAATAAATGGACGAAACTCTTACTAAAAATACCTCGGAAGGGTTGCTGTGATATATAGCAACCCTTCCGAGGTATATTGGCAGGTATGTTTGTCTCCAAGGGGAAGGAGAAAATGAGGAATGAAAAAAGCAAACTTGTTCCAGGTGCAGGGAATGTGGTTCAAGTCTTTGGGTTTAAAAACGAGAAACTCTTTAATTTTGTATCAGATGCCTCAGACTTCATCTTCCATGTCTTTTCAACTGATAATTTTCAACTCTGGGTTCCTGGGCTACATTAATATTATTACTGTGTGTTCTATTTTAGGTAGTGTTTTCTTAGCTGTTTAATTCATCTGTTGAATTTTTAGTTATGTTTCTAGAAATTTCTTAACCTTTTCAGATCTACTGTGTTTTTCATAGCCCACATAGACTCAGACCCAACTCAAATGAGAGACTGACTGTGGTTATAAATTGAAAGGGACCCATCCCCATCCCCGCCACCCACCCACATACATACCTGTATTCATCGCAAAGACTGAGATAGTGAGCTTTCCTGCTAATTCATCTGGACAGTGAATTAATTTCCCTCATATGGAAGGGATAGCCTTTTAAGATACCATCTTTACATGAGTAGTTCTCCTTGAACTCTTGGCTTTGTCTTCCACCATCTAGCACCTAGATGGAAGCTTGGCAAGGGATTTGAGTAGTTGTTTCTCTGAAGAAGAAATAAATGGACAATAAGCACATGAAAAGATGTTAGATTATTATTAGATTTTAGGGAAATGCAAATTAAAACCACTGTGAGATGCCACTTCGTACCCGCTAGGATGGCTATAATTAAAAAGTCAGACAATAACAAGCCTTGTGGAGGAATTGGAGTCCTTTTATCTTGCTATGGGATTGTAAAATGGTGCAGCCACTTTGGAAAAGCAATGTTCCTCAAAAGGAAAAACAGTTACCATATGACCCAGCAATTCTATTCTGAGTATGTATCCAAGAGAATTTAATAAAACATATGTTGTCACACACATACACACACTATATGTGGATGTTCACAGCAGCAGTGTTCACAATAACCAACAGGAAGAAACAAATCAAACATCCATTAATTAATAAATGGATAAGCAAAGTGTTTAGTAGCCATACCATGGAATATTACTTGGCCATAAAAAGAAATAGAGTACTGATACATGCTGTAGTACAGATAATCCCTGAAAACATTATGCTAAGCAAAAAAAGTCTAATACAGAAGGCCACATATTATAAATTCCATTGTGTGAAATGTACAAGTAGACAAACCATAGAAAATAGAATCATGATTGCTAGAATCTGGGAAGAGGAAGGAATGGAGAATGACTGGTTTCTTATGGAGGTGATAAAAATGTTCTGAAATTAGATAGCTGTGATGGTTACACAATTCTATTAATATAAAATTATTAAGTTATATCTTTTGAAAAGGTTAATTTTATGGTATAGGAAGCATATCTCATAAAAGCTATTTAAGACAAAAAGATGCTCAAGGGTCTCCGAGGTTCATCAAAGTCTCATGTGCAAACTTGCTTTGGCATTTCAACATGCTTCTTCCAAGGACAAGAACAATCTCTTATGCAACCACAGCCTAACTACCAAGTTCATCAAATTTATCCTTGATCCTAAGAGAGTCCACACCTGTATCTTACCAATTATCCTAATAATGTCCATTTATTTTTTACTTTGAGACATGGTCTCACTAAGTGGCTGAGGCTGGCCTTGAACTCATGACTTCCTGCTTCCTGAGACATTGGGATTACAGACATGTACCACTGCACCTGCCTCCATTATATTCTTTTCCCCTGTTCAAGGTAAACTCCAGAATCATGTGTCGTATGCAGTTGTCTTGCCTCTTTAATCTGGAATAGTTCCTGGAGTAGACAGCGGTCTTTATCTATTTCATGACCTTGTCTGTTTTGAAGAACCTTGTGGAATGCTCTGCAAATTGGGCTTGTGTGGTGTTTCTTCAGGGGCAGATCCAGGCTGTGCGTCCTTGGCAGGAATGTTGTCCACGGCAGCATGTTGTCACCAGTGCACCCCAGCAGGAGGCACGGGTTGCTAGTGTGTCTCGCGGTTACTGAACCTAACCAGAATCCCTTTTTCAGAACCTAAATGTGGCACTTTTTTGGAGCAAAAGTGAAGTAATTTGACTGAAACAGATCTAACTTCAAGTTTTGGCCTCACTGTTGTTAGCTCTATGCTCTCAAGCAAAACATTTAATGTTTTAAACCCATTCTGTAAAATATGTCTCAATATCTATACTTCTTGTGATTATTGAAAGAATTAAATGTGAATTCTTGTGAACTGTTTATCACAGTGCTTGGCACATCGTAAGAACTCATAACTCTTGTTTTGGGAGAGGTGATATTACCCAAGTGGCTTGGGGACCTCCTGTCCCTCAGGAGTATTGCTGAAATGACTCAGAATCTCAGTATCTATGTAGACAGAGCCTGAAGGCCTCCCACATTCTTCAGTCTTTGCCCGGCCTTCTCTGCCCTCTCCATTATCTCCTTACCCTTTGATATTGCCCATCTCTAGTGCCAAATGAAGCCCACTCACCCCGGGTGGTGGATTGGTTTTGCAAATTGACCAGTAATGGAGGGGGGGACCCTGGCAGAATGCATACCGGCCTCCCACTTCTTTCTCCCCTCTTGTTTTATCACCTTTCCTTCCTGTATTATTCATCCTCCTCACCTCCTAATCCCTCTCCCTATACAATGCAAGGAAACTCTTCAGCTCCTACCACCTGACTTGTGTACCTTAGCCAAGTGATGGCGTCACTGAGCTAAGGTTCATCACCAGTTCAGGCCCCAGCTCCCTAGAGGGCAGAAGGTGTTATATTTAGGAATTCCTTTTTCAATAACTTGGCTGTTTTTGCTCTGTTCTTTGTGCTATTTGTGCGACAGCAGTGCCGTGATATTTCTCTTATCTGTATTGGCTTGAGAAGACACCTGTGGTTTGAACCTGGGGGGCCATGCCTCAATGGAGGCACCACCCAACTGGCAATTAGATTGGCTTCCCTTGGCTGCCCACAGACCTCAGCAGAGGTGAACCCTGAAGAAGAAAAATGGGCTCAGCTGAAGCTGTCACATAGATCTTTGTTTTTTAGGGGCGAGCATTACCTTGCATTCTGCTGATGTCACTTAGGTTGTCTTAACCCATCTGGTCAAGGTTTCGTGCATAATGAGCATTGGATGTTGCATCTCATGCATCTTCCTTTACACCACCTCCCACTGCTTCTCCAAGGAGCCGTTTATCTGGGTGGACTTGTTTGGTGAGGCTCCCAGAACTTCCACATGAAACTGAGCGCTATCTTTTTCACTTGCTATTTCTTGCACAAATGGGTGGTATTTCCATGGTGCAGTTTTCCAGCCTGTCTCTGGAGAAATTCTTTAATCTTGAAAAGATGTGGGGAAGGGAGGAGAATAATCAGTGTTCGTCCTGGCCCAGGCCACTCATGCTAGGGAAGCCCCAAGCAGGGGTGGGGACAGGGACTATGGGTAGATCAGCAGCATGGTCATTGCTCTGTTGACTTGAGGGACTTGCTCATTCTATTCTCCCGGGAGAATGTGACCGCCCTGAGAACTGCATTTGAGGGTGACAAGAGTTGACGAGAACCATCTTGTGTTGCCCAAACTCTGGGTCACTGTTATCATCCTAAACTAGGTTATTCTAATAAAAAGACTGAGAGAAGTCTGTGAAACAGAAGTGACACTGTCCCCCCAAACCAGTGCAGGCCTGTAAAGTGTTGCAAAATCAAAATTAGTTGGCAGTATGTAAAAGAATAAAATCCAGATTTCTACATTCTCTTGGAAAATTGGACAAAATGTTCAGCACTGAGCCCACAATCCCTCATGACAATAATTCTTTGGAACCAAGAAGTGGCTGCCCTCCCTGCATGTAAGAGTTGGGCAAGACGTGTGTTTGAGTGTTGTAACAAAGACCAGATAAGTGTACCTCAAACAAGGGAGAAACCAGTTTTGTTCTCATTTGACAGTCAAAGCGCCTGTTGCTCAAGGGTGGAGGCAGGTAGGTCGATCTTGTCTGTTCCACCGGGTCCCTTGTTCTAGTCCTGGATGCTTTCTTTCCCATTGTCTTGTGCGGTCCAGCCCACAGAAGGAAAGGGGAGTGGAGTGATCCCTTCAGGACCCAGCCTGCAAGATGCAGGGACCCTCTCCTGTCACATCCTCCTGGTCAGAACTCACTGGCCTGGCCACATTTGGCTGCAAATGATGCCGGGGAAATATGGTCTTCATCTTTGTGGTTCACTGAGTAGCAAAAACCCACTCCTTAATGAAGTGAGAAGACAAGTGTGGACAGGATAGAGACCCACGTTCTGTGCAGCGATGAGCCATGTGCTCACCTATTTGCAGCAGTCCTCAACTTTCACTCTCTGGTCTTCCTGTAACTGATGCCAAAAGCCTCTGCCTCATTTCTCACGTAATTGACTTATTTATGGTCCCTGCAAGGTCCCTAGGTATTTGAAGTTGCCTTCTCCTCATTGCCCATACAATCACAGGGCACCTCTGTGCTTTTATACTTGCTGCTGATTATGTTTAGAATCACCTGCCCTCCCTTCCAGACCTAGCAGACTCCCTCTCAGGCTAACTCGGTCTTCTGCTTCCTTTCCCTAATGAGGCTCTCTCTCCTTTGT
Source organism: Marmota monax (assembly GCF_021218885.2). Classification (NCBI taxonomy): domain Eukaryota; kingdom Metazoa; phylum Chordata; class Mammalia; order Rodentia; family Sciuridae; genus Marmota; species Marmota monax. The sequence continues at coordinate 6,615,392 of NW_026695228.1, forward strand.
CCCATCCGAATGCGGAAACTACTAGTTTGATTTTAGTTTACTTCCCTTTACATACTCCATGCCTTGCACAGTGCTTGGTACATAGTAGACTAGTGATCGGTTCTTCTTACTGAGCACTTATCCAAAGAGAGACACTTACTAGAACTCTTATAAACTTTTTTTTTGTACCAGGAATTGAACTTGGGGGCACTCGACCACTGAGCCACATCCCCAGCCCTATTTTATATTTTATTCAGAAACAGGGTATCACTGAGTTGCTTAGTGCCTTGCTTATGCTGAGGCTGGCTCTGAACTCACAGTCCTCCTACCTCAGCCTCCTGAGCTGCTGGGATTACAGGCTTGCGCCATTGCGCCCGGCATAAACGTTATTCTTAATACACCACAGTGAAATAGGGTATTGATCATGGTCTTTACAGTTGTAGACGATGAAACTTTGGCCAAATTAGCTTAAACAGCAATAAAAAGGAAGCTGAAGTATCTAACAAGTGGAGGCTGAGTCTGGATTCCATATGACTGGAACCAGGAGCTCAAATCACAGCAGCCTCAGGCTCTCTCCATCTCTTGATGATACTTTCTTCCATGTAGACTTCATCCTCAGGGATGCTTTTGCTATGAAATGACAAAAATCAAGCATAGTCTGTATTATTTGTACAGTTACTAATTCCAGATGAAAAAGCATGTTTCTCCAGAGTGGTAACCAAGTGGTAACCAAACACTGGAGGGATCCCTGATTGTCCTGGTTCAGATCACATGGCCATTCTAAATATTTTTTAGTTGTAGTTGGACAATTGTGCCCAAATAAATAAAATACCTTTGTTTTATTTATTTATATGTGGTGCTAAGGATGGAACCCAGGGCCTCGCACATGCTAGGTGAGTGCTCTATCACTGAGCCACAACCCTAGCCCCTCTCTTGTCTTATTTTACTATTTTCTCCCCATTTCTACCCAGTCTGTTGTCAACACAGCAGCCAGAGGGATCCTGGAAAATGTGGCGTATTATGCAACTTTCTCACTGGAGGAAGAGCCAAAGTCTGTTCAATCTACAAGCCCCTGGGGATCCTCCGGTACCTCTCCCACCTCATGTCCTCCTTCCCTCCTGGGTCACCACTCTGGCCTCCTTGCTGCTTCTGTAACATGGGGGTGGTCAGTGAAGCAATGTTTAGAAAGCTATTTTCAGGGATCAGGGGGCGATAATGAAGAAAAATTTAGAAAACACTATCTTAGCCCAAGCTGTAGGCAGCACAGGGTCCCTTGGTGCCTGCTATTACAATTGTTAGTGTCTTTACATTTTTTCCTTCCTCTTTTTCCTCTTGGGGACAGTCTGTGCTTTATCTACAGCATCTACATGTCTTACAGCAATACTTTGGGGTTGGCTGTAACTGGGGGAATGGCCATTTGCATTTCTTCTTTTTGGGCAGAGCCACGGTCTCTTGAGCTCTGGCTCTGTGGCTTCTCCTGGTCTCTGGTTCCCCGGGGAACAGCATCAGATGCTGGAATGCTGTGCCCCCTGACCAAGGCGTCGTCTTGTAGACAAGGCTGCTCCCACAGTGGGCAAGTGTGAAATGACCAGCACTTCATGGGCCAGTAGCTTTCTTCCCCATGCGGGAGCTGGAGTCTGCAAGACAGGACAGGGACTGAGGCTACATCACATGGGACGCTTGGCATTTCAGGCTGGCAGTTGAGCTTTGGGACTGTCCTCTCACAGCAGAATTTACACCTTCTCTGGCTCCCAGGAAGGGAGGCTCAATCTGCTTTGCGCGCGCGCGCACACACACACACACACACACACACACACACACATCCCAGGTTGAGAACCAAGGTGTCAGGGAAACTCCAAGCAGAAATAAGGAAGAAATAAAGACAATCCGCTCAGAGAGTCAAACGTCCTCTTGGATTATGGTCAGAAAACAATCCTTAGGTTGAAGGACCTTTGGTATTTTTTTTTTCTGTGAATCTCCATTTGTAAATATTTATAGATCACTTCTTTCCAAAAAGAATTTGAAGTAGTTTTATAAATATACACAACCCCCCACCACCACCACAACACACCTATAGACTTAATCAAATAAAAATGAGAGAAAAGGGAAAGAAAAGAAAGCTGGCCTGAGAGAACAGGAAGAAGCAGGGGAGGCCTAAGGGTTATATCAGGGCCTGTGAAGGAGAACCATGGGCAGGAGGAGGCCAGGTAGGGTGCTTGCTGCCTCACCTGGGCCCCACTACTTACTGGCTTTTTTATTATCATTCATAATTTTTCCCTTTAGTCATCATGTTGTGTTTTTTTATTGAAAATGCCAAGTAACTGATTATATGGTATCCTTTTTTTTTTTTTTTTTTAAGTGGACATAGGGCTTTTCGTAGGCATCTTAGAAGATTCTTATCTGTCTCTACTACTGGCCTCGGATCACGGCTCACTGAAGGCGTGAGCTGTGTCTATTCATCTTTATATTCCAGCATCTGGAAGTAAAAATAAATTAGTGGAATCACAGTTCTCCGTACCGGAATGGAAGAAGCCTGCCAATTGTTTGAGAGAAAGGTTTTTATTTTTGTTTTTTCCTGGCTCTATTTTGGGAGTTCTCACGTGTGGGCTGTTAGATCAGGAATGTTGAGTGGTGTCCTGCGCCTTCTTCTCAAGAAAACTGGAGAGAATTACAGGCATAGGATTGACTGGGCCTCTACTTATGAAGGGAAAGTGAAGGCATCTCAGAGGCCCCAGCTGATGTGATCTAGGTAGATCTAGGTACGTGCCTGTTGGTCATCTGATGTGGTCCAGGAGCAAATGCAGAGTCTGGAAGGAGAATAGAGGACAGTACCTGAATATATTGCTTTCAGGGCAGCAATGAGTATACACTGGAGATGGTTTGGTTTAAGGTTCTATAATATGATAGCATGATACAAAGACCTTGCTTAGAATGGTACGTAAAGATACACCACACACGAAAGTAATAAGTACCTGCAAAGTAATAAGTACCTGCAAATATGAGTAAAATCCATTGCAAGCTCTGTAGACTACTTAAGTACATTGTGCCCATATAAGTTTCCTTGTTTTGATAAGTGCTATAGTTACATAAGATGCTTCTATTGGAGGAGCTGGGTGATGAGTATAAAAATCTGTGCACTATTTTTGCAACTTCTGTAAGTAATTAATTCAAAATAAAGAGGTTTTTCTTTTATTATTTTTTCTCTTCCTTTCTTCCTTCCTTCCTTCCTTCCTTCCTTCCTTCCTTCCTTCCTTCCTTCCTTCCAGCAGAGCATTGACAACAGAGCTGGATTCAACTCCGTGCTACCCGGCTGAGTGGTGACTTTTTCTTTTAGTGCTTATGATTGGTAACCACATGGTTTCATGCATTGCTCAATGACAGGGGTAGGATCTAAGAAATGTGTCATTAGGCAATTTTGTCACTGCATGACCCTCTTGGAGTGTACTCACACAAACCTAGGTGGTACAACCTCCACACCTGGGCTGTATGGTGTATATGTAGGATACAGCCTAATACAGCTAGTGCCTTGAGGAAAGGCATGAGACTAAGCCAAGCATGAGAGAAAAATGGTGCAACCAAGAGATGTGGTGACCTCAAGATGTCTGAGGCTGCTGCCAGCATAACAGCTTACTGTCTTCCCAGAGTCTTTTTTTTAAATTATGATTATTAACAGAAGGAGTACACTGTGAAATAAACATGCAAAGCATAGCACACTAAATGCATACGTCAGTAACATAGTCATTTGTTGTCATCGTCAAGTATTAGGTACTGTGCATCATTTTGTGTGCTATCCTTTTACATGACTGTGGCAGACTAGGTTTGCTTATACCAGCTCCACTACAAACACCTGAGTAATGCCTGCACTGCGCTGGCCTGAAAGCTGTGACGTCACTAGCTGAAAGGAATCCCTCAGTTGCATTAGGATATTATCAAACCATCCTTGAATATGCAATTTTTTGTTGGCTGAAATGTAACATGGCTTGTGACTCTTTGCTCTTTGCCTTTCTCACCCATGGGTGCTAAATTTCCAGCTCCTACCATAGTACTTGACATTCCCGCCCTGCCCCTTTTTTTTCTGGTACTGGGGATTGACCCCAGGGGTGCTATACCACTAAGCCACAATTCCTGCCCTCCAAATTTTAAATATTTAAAGTTAAAAACAAACACTTTAAAAAAAAAGCTGAACTTGGAATTTCGTACAATATTCTTTTTTCCTCAAATATTTAAGTACATAAAAACCAATTTTAGCTAGTGATCTGAACGAAAGTAGGTGGTGGGCTGGTGGTAGCCCAGGCCCACACTGGTTCTCTGCAGTAGGCAGTACCATTTTTGGCAAGCTCATTCTCTGTTCCACTGGCCATTGCACACACAGCAGCTATGGAAATTAGGGGACAACAGTGCCCCCTTATCCACAGCTTCACTTTGTGCAGTTTCTGTTACCCAGTACAGTATAATAAGATATTTTGAGAAAGACCACATTCACGTAACTTCTACTCCAGTATATTTTCTTAATTGTTCCATTTTATCGTTAGTTATTGTGCCTAATTTATAAATTGAACTCTATAGGTACATATAGGAAAAACAGATATTCAGGATTTGGTGCTGTCCATGCTTTCAGGTATCTGCTGGGGATCTTGGAACACATCCCTTGCGGATCAAAGAGGACCACTGGTGGCAATGTCAGTGCTCCCCACAAAGCAGTTCTGTGACCTGAGTTTCTCTTTGGGCTGAGAAGAAGGATGTTCCTGAGGCCTAAGTAAACCCAGCCTGGACTTTCCTCAGGAAGTTTTGCAGGGTTGGCCCATTTCCCATATGAAATGTGAAAAAAATACTCTCGGCTCTAGGCATCTTGCTATGGTGTCCACTGAACTTGTCTGGTGGGGAGGACAGATCTGGGCTCACACCCAGCGTTACAGTTCCTCCCACCCTGTGCTTGGGCAGGGCTTGCAGGCCTGAGGAAGCTTGGATTCCTTCACTTTAAAGTTGGGATGGTGATGCACAGTGGATCACACTTGAGGCTGTTCACGGCTTTTGTTTGGGGCTAGCTAATATGTATTCAATTCCCCTTTCTGCCTAAAGTCATTATACTGATCGAACCCCATGGAAGCTTTGAGGACTGAAATGGAACAGTGTTTTAATGCACCTGGCACTTAACTGCCATGTTTATTGGGCTCTTTCTAAAGGGTTTAAATTTAGATGAGCTGAGATTGTAAGGTTGTCTCCATCCTTTTAGATACATACAACAGCCTCTCAGTTCTCTGAAATTGAAGTTTTCCTTTTTTTAAAAAAAATCTTTGTCAGAATTAGCATGACACAAAGTCATTAATTTTTTTAAAAAGTTTTATTTAAAACCCCCATTTGTTTTGTTTCTAGACAGATTGGAGACCAGTGTGATAATTGTCCTAACTCTTAAAATATTGAAACATTTCAGCTGTTAGTGCTATTAAACTTTTTTTTTTTGCTATTAAACTATTTCTAGGTGAGTTATTTTTTTAGTGCTAAAATACATTTTAGTATGAATTGATTTAGTAAAGTCTACCAACAAAGTTTTATATTATATATGAAAAAATGATGGAGAGGTGCCAATTCAAAGTAAGATTATGTTGAAACATTAGAGTTAGGGAAATAAAATTTTAGTAGAAAATACAAATGTCTTTTGAGATTTATTAGGTTAACAGAATTGAAATAAATATTTTAGAAAGTTATATTTTGAACAAAAATGCACATTATTTTATATATTTTCCCAACCCTATAGAGATGGCCAAATCAGAAAAGACAGTAAAAGTGACTTTGGTTTTAAGTGTCGGAGGCATAAGATTTTCTAGAGGCTGTTGGTAAGATTATGGTGGAAACCACCAACAAATCTGCAGAAACATCCATATGACAACCAACAGTCACAAAGCAGTTCTCTGCAGTTGAAGTTTAGCAAGACTTCAAGCATTTGTGGCTTAAGAAAATTACTTATGAAATTTTAATTCATTTTATATTTATATTTAATTCATTTTATATTTACTATTTACTTAACATTTTATTGTCAATCATAAAACTGAGGTTCTGGAAATTAAGTCACTGGCCAGATATTATAGAGCTAAACCTGGAATCAAAAACCAGGGAACTAACCGTATAACCCAGAGTCTTTTGACAGCACCACTTTGTTTCTCTATACCCAGAACTCTGCAAACACAGGGTTTTAGATGACAGGTCTTTGCCCCTGAGCTTACAACATAGTTAAGGAACTGGCTTTCATACCTGAGGGTAACTAGATGAAAATATAGCTAGCATTTCTAAGGCTATTTAGTTACTGTCTCATTTGAATTTGCTATAGCTATGAAACAGCTCAGGCACAAGCCATTAGTTGATTTTCCAGGTGAAGAAACCAAGACTCAAAGAAATACTGACTTAAGATTATACCAGTACATGATAAAGCTCAAAGTCTTAATATTTTTATTTTTATTTATTATTTTGGGTACCAGGGATTGAACTCAGGGGCACTCAACCACTGAGCCACATCCTCAGACCTATTTTTTTTTTTTTTTTTTTTTTTGTCTTTTACTTAGAGACAGGGTCTCACTGAATTGCTTCTTTGCTGAGGCTGGGGTTGAACTCACAATCCTCCTGTCTCAGCCTCCCCAGCCATTGGAGGTACAGGTGTATGCCTCCATGCCCCATTCAGGGTCCTGATCTTTTACCTTTAAGGTTGCTTTTACACCAGTGTTCACGAAATCAACTACATGTAGGGGTCAGGCAGGCAGCTTAAATGAGCAAAGTAGCTGGTTATAAAAAACAGAGAGCAGAAGGTTTTTAGTGAACCCCAAATTTCAAATTCCAACTGATTGTAGCCATGGAGAAAGGAAGGGCCCAAAGGAATCAAATGAATAAATAGGAAGTCAGGAAATTTCCAAGAGCCATGGTATCAGAGAAAGCTTCCTGGAGGAGGTAAAGTCTGGAAAGGGCTTTTAAGGATAAATAGTAGAAAGGAAGGAGTCTGGTTGGGAATTGTGATATGACAGAGAATGTATAGTAAATACCAAGCACAGCACTCAAAATATTATCTGAAATTATAATACCAACAGTGATATCAATGTGCTGTTAATGATATATATAAAAAAAAAAAAAAAACAGGAAAGCCAGTCTGACTGAAATACATTCATAGAAAACATAGGCCCAGCTACCAAAACTTCCAGTAAACATCATACTTAGTGATGGAACTTCCAAGGCATTTCCTTCTAAATATAGAAAAACATAAGAAATTAGGAACATAAGGATATTTACTGTCACCATTTATATTTATCTTAGTACTAGAGGCCCTCACCAGTGTAGTAAGAAATGTAGGAATTAGAAAGAAAAAAATCAAACTGTCATTATGTGTAGTCAATATCGTCTGCAAAGAACATCAAATGATTAAAATCATAGTGTACATAAGATTGTAATATGAAAGACAGTTTCATTTCTTTACACAAGCAATAAGCCACTTGAAAATATAATTTTTAAAACTTAAAATACACATGACCTTTAGGGAGCAAGACTATGACACTTCATTGAAATGTAAAGATCTAAATGGATAGAAGGCTATATATACCATGTTCATGAATGGAAAACATCAATATTGTAAAGATTTCAATCCTCTCCTCAAACGACACATTCAATATAATTATAGTCCAAATAACAACAGTTTTGTAATGGTATATATGATATGTGTGGACTAGGCTGCCTCTAAAATGCATTATTATGTGTAACAGATAATCTGAAGCCAAATTTGGAGGACTTTGGTACCAGACTATGGCATTTTGACCTCCAGTGTTCTGATGTTCTTCCCACTGAAGTCAGTGTTTGTGTTTTGAGGGATATAAATTTTTTTAATATATTATTTTAATGATATAAGCAAATTCTGGAATTCTAAATTTGCCTAAAACCTGCTAGGTAATTTTAGGACAGACACCTGGTGTTTATATTTGTAGTCACCTTGGTGCTGAAATGTAGTAATTGGTCCCGGACCTTTGACAAAGAAACAAAGCAGGTTGATTATGTAAGTATTTGGTTAGACCAAGTGTAGGCCAAATAATGTCACAGCTCAAAAAGGGATCATAGCAGCTGGAGTAGAATAGGTGGGGAATTATATAGGTTATGGTATTGTCACATAGGATATGTTAGATGACACAAACTTTGTAAACCCAAAAGAAATTGCCCAGCTCTTGTTTTATGTTGTTGTACTATATTTGAGTGGCAAATAGTGGTCTGAGTTGATAAAAATAAATAAGGCTGTTGATTTGAATTTCATTGGAGTTGTGATTTTTGTGTTCTATCTAATTCGCAGATTTAATCTAACTTTCTCAAAGCAGAACTAAAAGGTGTACATTTGGTTTTATGTTCATACCGACATTACATGAGTTGGTCATCACTGAAGATTGCTTTAAGAATTATTTTCACTTCACAGAGGATCATACACTATTCAAGTTTGAGAAATTCTACAATGGCCATCAGAATTTGAGTAGGGACGAGAAATGATATAGATTTTATTTATAAAGTTTTCACCGCTGGCAATTTGCAGGACAAATGAGGTGAGCGGCAAAGGTGAGTTTGTATAGAGAAGAATATGTATTGAAGGTCGACTGTTGCTGAGTCATTAGACACTTAATCCATTTGAAACAGCATCAGGAGTAACTGAGGCTCAGAAAAGTTAAGTAACCTAAATTCACATAGATGGAAAGAGAAGCAGATAGGATGTCAGTTCAGACTGCGTTCTACCAGGGTATGCTGATGCAGGGACAAGTGGCAGCCATACTGGGATGGCTGCAGTTGCCTCCAGAGAAAGGAGCTAATTCAGCTGGGTGTGGTGGCACACACCTGTAATCCCAGCGGCTCAGGAGCCTGAGTCAAGAGAATTATGAGTTCAAAGCCAGCCTCAGCCAAAGAGAGGCACAAAGCAACTCAGTGAAATAAATAAAGCACAAAAAGGGCTGGGGATGTGGCTGAGTGGTTAAGTGCCCCTGGGCTCAATCCCTAGTACCAAAAGGAAAAAAAAAAAAAAAAAAGAAAGAAACTCTAGGAACTAAGTATAAGGAAGCCTGGTTTGGGCCCAGGCCTTAGAGTACTCAGGGCACTGGTTTAATTCACCATGCCCCCAACAGAGACTGGGTATCTCAGGTTTTCTGGTGGAAAAGGACAATTCAAGATATAAGAGTTCCAGATTAGTTCCTTTCTTTTTTGGGGGGAGGGGTGGTGCAAGGGGCACCGAGGATTGAATTCAGAGACAGGGTGTCACTGAGTTGCTTAGTGCCTTACTGTTGCTGGGGCTGGCCTTGAACTAGAGATTCTCCTGTCTCCTTCTCCCAAGCCATTGCACCTACTCCTAGAGTTTATTATTAGAGGGGGAGGTCTTTGCTTCCACTCCACCTAGAGCTAGTAGGAACTAGTCTCATGGCCAGTCTTACAGTAATTTCTTATTACTTGCTGTAATAGGATCTTAGGCTATAAACATTTTCTTGGAACTTGAGAAATAAGTTAGGTGAGACGATATTTACTTAAACTCCTCCAACAGACTTACAGTTGTCATCACCTTCTATCCAGATCTACCCTGTGGTTTGAGTTTAGTAAGCTGATCAGGAAACACCGGATGTTTCCCGCTAATCAAGGTGCTTGTTGAAGGAAATATTAGAAGAATCTGAGCATTCGTGAGCTAGAGTTTGAGTGGTGGAAATGCCTGCATCCTACACTGAACCCACATCCCCTTGCATGTGACCCCCTCCTTGGGCAGGGCAGCTTGAAATGGGAGATTTCAGAGACCTCGAGCCCCTCTCCTATAGGTATGTCACGGATGAGGAGACGGAGCCTAGAGACAGAATCCTAAGTTTCTGACAGTTGAATCCCAAACCCAGGCTCCCAAGTTCTTATTGAGATGCTGTCCTGTTTCCCGTATGTTGCAATCGTGTGTTTTTCTTTTCCTAATTAAACCCAATTTTCAAATAGGCATAGTCAAGGTATATGTCCACATGACCCAGATGTCAAAATTATGACAGAAATCTTACTATTCCCCCTACCATTACCATTTACCCTGCCTCTTCCACATGACAACCAAAGGTTTCATGTTGATCCTTCCTTTATTTCTTTAGGTCAGGGTTCCTCAGCCTCAGCACTATTGACATTTTTGGCCTGGATGATCTCTGTTGTGGGGAACTGTCCTGTGCAATCTATATACACAGCTCTTTTTCCTGATGAGTCATCTGTCTATTATTTATTGTTCTATATTCTGATAGATACATAATCTAGGTTGTATATTATATATGTATATTATGTATAATATATATATATATCTAGGTTGTATATTAATAATAAATGGGTATATCATATATATTTCACACATATGTCCCGATGCATAACATAGGTCCTGTAGCTGTATGTTACTTTTACGTGTGTAGAGATCCTAGATCTCCTAGATCTCTGGGTCAGTGCGTGGAGTTTGTCCTTGCTTTGGTAGCTTCGTGGCATTCCATGGTTTGGAGGCACCATAGCAGACTGAGCAGTTTGCTGTGGGTGGTGGGCACCGGTTTCCAACCCACTGTTATCAGACTGTGCTGAGTAAGTGAGCCTATGTACGCATCATTCTTCCTTTTGCCCGTGCACCTGTGGGGTAGCTCCTCAGAACTTGGGTTGCTGGATCATTTGGTGGCTGCTCTCAGATTCCTCCTCCATGAGCGCCATGCCCTTTGGCACATCCTTTCAGCAATGATCTGAGAGGTCTGTTTCCCCATGGCTTCAACAATGGGGTTATGACACCTTTGGATCCTTGCCATTCCTGTAGGTGAGAAATGCCTCCGTGTTTTCTACTAGATCAGCGTGGGGCTTATTCAGAATAGCCTTACCCATCCTGAGCAGGAGCTGAGTGACCTCAGCCTCAGCCTGCCTTCCCCTGAGGACCCGTGTCCCGGCTGGGTCAGTCTCCAGACCTTTGTTTTACTCCTGCTGCCCTCCACCAGGAGTGCTCTGCCACCTGCCTTTCAGATGTTATGCTTCTCTCTGAGGCTTCCTAATGCCATCTCCTTGGTTCATCCCGGTTTTGCTTTACAAAATATATTTTTAGTTATACATGGACACAATATCTTTATTTTGTTTATTTATTTTTATGTGGTGCTGAGGATCGAACCCAGGGCCTCACATGTGCGAGGCAAGCGCTCGGCCACTGAGTCACAGCCCCAGCCCTGCCATCGTGTCTTGCTCCTCCTCATTCCCTTTAGCCAACTGAAGCTGCTCTGTGCTGTTGCCCGTCATATCTTGTCTCGTTGCCCAGTTGGGTGGGCATCTGGGGCTGGACAGGTATGGTTTTGAATCCCAGCTTTTCTACTTGCCATCTGCAGATCCTTGGTCAAATTTCTTAACCAAAGTGAGCCTTGGTTTTCTCACCTGTAAAAAAAACCTAGAAAAGCAAAAAACAGGAGAACCCATGTAGGGTATGTAGCAGCAGATAGGCATTTAATAAATAACCCCAGGAGGACAGAGGCATCCATCCACTATGTTTTGCACCTGCCTTCCATATATGTCTTTGCAAAGTAAATAAACTCATTGGGTCTGATCTTTAAGAAACCAAATTGTCCCTATAAATGGGCGGTGATTTATTCCATAAGTATTTCAGCACCTGTTTTGTTCTAGGCTTTGGAACAAAACATGTGGGAGCAATGAGGATTTAGCAGTGAAGAGAGACAGATCCCTGCCTTGTGGAACTTGCATTCCATTGGGGTGAGACACAATGAGCAGAAGTCAATGATACAGTAGTAGGTATAGATCCGCCTATTTTATATAATCTCTGAAATCCTCTAGCACCATTGGATTATCCATCTTTCACCCCTATGACAAAGTACCTAAGATGTACAGTTCAAAAGAGGAAACTTTTATTTTGCCTCATGGTTTCACAGGTTTCAGTCCACAGTTGCTGGGCCCCATAGCTTTGGGTCTGTGAGGAGGTAGAACATCATGGTGGTGGGACCATTGAAGAGACTGCCATGTCATGGTGGCCGTAAAGTAAAGACAGAGGAAGGGACCAGGGTTTCAATATCCCCTTCAAGGACTTGCCCCCAATAACCTAATTTCCTTTCACTAGGTCCCACCTCCTAAAAGATCCACTACCTCCAACCTCCCATCATTGTGGGAACAAGCCTTTAACACATGAACATTTGGGGACACTTAAGATCCAAACTGTAGCAAACATATTTTGTTAATTGTTTCAAGAATTATTATTTTTTATTTATTACATTCATGCCCTAGGGGATGGTACACAATGACTGTTCTTCATCAAACTTCCTTGGTGCCTAATACAATGGAGGAGAACCAAACCCAAATCTATTAGTATGTCACCTCTGCTTAAACCTCTGAGCCATTCCTCATGGCCCTTCAGGGTATGGCCCAGACTCTTGCTGGACCTGTGAGGCCGTGTGTGGCCTGGGGTCTCTTTTCCTCTCCAGCCTCCCTTGTTGTCTGGCTGCCTACTCACCCCTGCATCCCACACTCAGGCTCCACTGGACTCCGGGTTCTGGAACGCTCTTTGCTCTTTGATCTCTGCTTCTTTGCAACGCTTTTCCATTTGCCTGGAATAGTTTCTGTGCCTTTCTCGTCTGGTCATTATCTCTTCATCTTTTTGGTCTCTCTTGGATGTCACTTCTTTAAGAAAGCCATCCTTGATCTCCTAATCCCCTAGTCTGGGCCATACACCCTTCTTCTGTGCTTCAGTAACAAACAGGACTTCTTCATTGTCAGACTTCTACATTATATCGTGATTGTCAGGTTTTTTTTAAAAAAAAAAAAACATTTTTTAGTTGTAGATAGACACAGTATCTTTTTTTTTCTTTTTTATTTTTATGAGGTGCTGAGGATTGAACTCAGTGCCTCACACATGTGAGGCAAGCGCTTTACCACTGAACTATAGCCCCAGCCCGTGATTGCCAGTTTTTACTTGTTGAGTTTCTCTGTTAAAACCCCCTGGAAGCAGACACATCTCTCTCATCTTGTGGCCTGTCTGCAATGAGTGCCTGACACAATGAGTGATGGATTGAGCAATGGATGGTCAAGTTTGTAGAACGGGCCATGAATACATATTCTGAGGCTGTAGTTTGAAAAGTAAGTGTCCCCCACAGATCCGTGAGGTTACTCCTCAGCTTGGCGCTATTAGGGAGTGGTCAAGCCATTAGGAGGTGGGACCCACTGGGAGGTCATTGGAGGTGTGCCTTTAAGGGGATTGTGAGGCCCCATTTCCTTCCTCTTCCTCTCCCTCTTTTTGTTCCTGGTCACTTGGTGAGCCACTTTGTTCTGCCACATGCTTCTGTCATGATCTGTATCATCACAGATCCAAATAAGGGGGCCAATCATTCATGGAATGAAACCTCCAAAATTGTGAGCCAAAATTAAATTTTTCTCTTTGCAAGTTGATTACCTCGAGTTTTTGTTACAATAATGGAAAGCTAATACATCTGACTTGGCTCTATTCCTGTCCATCCCTGAACGGTTCCTAAAACATTCAAACCTGTTTTCCTTTGTAGGAATCTGTTGTCCCTTTTTCACTCCCTTGATCTGTCTCTGCTTCTGGTCCATCCCCCTGAAAAGATCACCTGTCACTCTGGGGCACTTATTTAAATCGACCCACTGAGGCTGTGGGATCATTGATGATGTATTTATACAGGAATGGCACCCCTTTGGGTGGTGTAATATGCCCATGTTGCTTTAGATATTCCAGATGTGAAGTTCCATGGGTGGGGCCCGCCAGCCTTTCTCACCCAGGTTTTTCTTGATAAGAGCAATGCTGAATTCAACTACAAAAGGAAAAGGGAGGGCGTATATTGAGGATGATGATGGTGATGGTGGTGGTGGTGCTTGGCCTAGCCAGTAGAGGGCAGCAGAGCCATCTTCCTTAATGTTCACATTGTAATCATTTTAATAAGCCACCATGAGAATACCTTTTCCACTCACCACCCCTCCACCGGGTGTTTGCCCTCAAAATAATGGTAAGCTTTTCTGGATGGTTTGTGGTCTAATCACTCAACAGGGATAATAAACGCCCCCTCGTCTCTGTTCCTTTAGAAAGATGATTTTAGAAAAGTTGCCCTCTAGATTTGAAGGGGGAAAAAAATCACTCCATTTCTTCACCTTGGAAGTAGACAGTGTGTACCTACATTTTTCAAGAAGCCATTCTTCTCTTCTGTGGACCAACATTTGTGACCTCATGGAGAAAATGGTTGATTTGCCCAGAGAATGAGTGGCTGGTGTCAGCACTGATTGCTGCTGGGGCGGACACTCCCAGCCACTCTGTGTGTCTGAGATCCCAGTGGTGTCGTAGGATCTTGCACAAACATGGCTGGTGGAAGATAACATTTTCTCCCATTGTTCATTCACCACTCTTATCTGGAGGAACATTTAATTACAGCTTGCGGCAGTTAAGGGAAAATAAAGTTCTTAAACTCAGGGGGATTTGGCAGGTTAAAATAAAGGCTTGCATGTGGGAAAATTAAGGCCTCTGTGTAGGAAGGACTTGGAGAAATGGTTCGGGTACTAATTTAAGGACTCACAAAGTGTTTGTGAGGAAAACCAGGATAAGAATAACATTTGAAAAATCAAAGATGATGAGAAACTCAAGGGCCAAGGTAAAGGGGTTGGTATGTGTTGTCCCCTTAGGGTTTCATGGTCCTTAGCAGCATTCACTACTCATAGAATTCCAACTAAAGCACCACAGTCTCCTAAGACTTCATGTAAATATTTGAGGATCGAAAACACATAGGACTGTTTTTTTTTTTTCTTTCCAAAATCGTTCACTCTTTAAAAAAAAAAAATCAGAATGTGACTCTTGGTCCCTGTTAAGGGAGAGACCCTACCTAGATATTTTTCTTCCATTCTGCTTCTGTTTATTAAACAGCCCCAACTTCATGTTTCATTTTTTGTCCTGTGATATAGCCCCTCATTGCTACTTTAAATCCTTCTTGGGGTCCTGAGCCCATCTGATGTTCCAGGGAAGAAGCTGGTAATGTTTGTTTATTTATTTATTTATTTTGCTTTTTTTTCTGTAGAGTGTCAGAAAGTACTTTAGGCTTTGCAGGGCAAAACATTTATTATCTGTAGCTACTAACTGCCATTGTAGCATGAAAGCAGCCAGAGGTAATACATAAAAATTAATGCCTGCAGCTGTGTTCCAGTAAAACTTTATTTAGGGACACTGAAATTTGGATTTTCTATCATTTTCATGTTGTATTTCATATTATAAAATATGAGTTTTATTTTTTAACCAAATAAAAATAGAAAGGTCATTTTTTTTTATTGTGTAGGTCCCTAGAAACAGATGGCTGAGATTAATAAGTTGCAAATGATTTTTATCTAATTAAGATGCAAATGTTTTCTCAAGTAGACCTTGGGGCCACTGTCCTGTTATGCCCTGAAGGACATCAACCAGTTTTGCCTAATTTCCAGCCCTATTCCAACATCCACTTTTCCACCCAGTTCCCCCACCTTAGGTTTTTGTACCCCGTGTTTGACCCAGCTTTTTCTCCTGCTGATCCTCACAAGGGACTCAGGAAATATTTGGCATGTGTACCCTCTATGAGTCAAATGCATAATTTTCAAAAAATTAGACTTTGACCACCATATATATTAAGAAAGATGGGACATTTTAAATAATAGTATATAAATTTACGTCTGTTTATTTTTAAAACTAAGAATGGGGCAATTAAATAATTATTCAAAGAAGGCAAACAGTTTATACTTTATCTTTCCGTACTACCCATTGGATACAGGAGATGACCAAGGGAGAGTGAAAGAGGATGGTGGGGGAGATACATCCTTGGACAGGGTCCTCCCTGTGCCCCCTGGACTCCTGTGTGGCCAACCCAGGCATCAATGGCGACATTATACTGGAGATTCTTGAATCTCATCAGTTCCTCACAAATCATTTTGGTTTTCATCCAGTAGTTCTTATCATTGATAGTATTAAGAAAAAGAAGGAGGAGGAGGAGGAGGAAGGGAGGGAGAGAGAAGGAGGAGAAGGAGAACAAGAAGAAAAAGAGAAAAAAAAATTTTTTTTGCAGGAAAATTGATGCGGGGGAGGGGGGGGGGCCGGGGCTGGGGCTCAGTGGTAGCGCGCTTGCCTAACATGTGTGAGGCACTGGGTTCGATTCTCAGCACCACATATAACTAAATAAATAAAATAAAGGTCTATATATCTAAAAAAAATATTAAAAATAAAAAGAAAGAAAATTGATGGGAGGAAGCTGGGTGATGTCTCAGAGAACACAGAACTGAATATCAACACGTTCCTAGTTTTGAATCTGTGATGTTGGGTAAAGGACAGTATGTTTTTGCATATGTCAAATGAAAAGTTAGAATGCTATAGATGATGTTAACATTCCTTCTAGTGCTGAGAATTTTATAGTAAAAAAAATTGATTCCAATTCCTTTGAGTGTGATTAAGAGTGGTCACTGATTCTTTGCTAAATAATAGCATAGTCTGTATTCAGAATCTAATCATTCTCCCGGGATCCCCAGGGGTGACTTCTTATAAAAGACAAAGTCATCATATAGAATAAAATAATTTATAAAAGATAATCATTTTTTAAATTAATTCTCTGTTTGGAAGAAATAGCAGTGGTAGAAAAGTACAAAAAGGAATTATCTGCTTTTATTTGCTATTTGGGTTATAGTACGAACTGACTTAATAGGATTTTTCTGTTCCCGAGTCAAAGTTAGCCTTAAGTCTGAGGGTGAAGATTTCCTTGGCTAAGGGACAAAGAGAAGAAGCCAAGCCGCAGACGGGCAGGTGGGCACTGACCTGCTGGAGCAGTGGTGAGGCAAACTGAAATAGCACATGAGGAATCAGAGCTCCTTTTGAATTTAGAAGTACACTTGTGGGTGTTTGAAATTCCCTGGGGATTTCAAGCCCAGGAAAGAGACTACAACATATCTTTTTAAAAATTTGTTCTTTTCAAGTGTATAGGAGAGTAGAAGGTATTTTGACATGTTATGCATACATGGAGTATAACCTCCCATTTTTGTGGGGAATTACACTGGTCGTGTATTCATATACGAACATAGGAAAGTTACGTCTGATTCCTTCTACTGTCTTTCCTATTGCCACCCCCCATACCTTCCCCTCATTGCCCTTTGACTAATCCAGCAAATTTCTATTCTCACATCCCTCCCGCCCCCCCCCCCCAGTTTATTTTGAGTTAGCATCTGCACATCAGAGAGAACATTAGGCCTTGGGGTTTTTGGAATTGGCTTATTTCACTTAGTATGATAGTCTCCAGTTCCATCTATTTATTGGCAAATGCCATAATTTCATTCTTCTTTGTAGCTGAGTAGTATTTCATTGTGTATAGGTATCCCATTTTCTTTATCCATTCATCTGTTGAAGGGCACCTAGGTTGGTTCCAGAGCTTAGCTATTGTGAATTGAGCTGCTATAAATATTGATGTGGCTGTATCACATCAGCACTGTATATGCTGATTTTAAGTCCACTGGGTTTGTGCTGAGGAGTAGAATAACTGGTTCAAATGGTGGTTCCATGCCAAGTTTTCTGAGGAATCTCTGTACTGCTTTTCAGAGTGGTTGTACCAATTTGCAGTTGAGACTACAGCATATCTTACAAGGCATTGGTCTTTTGGGAGGAGGTCTGACATTTATTGCTACAGAGGAAAGCTAAGGTCCTCAAGTTTTGCCTGTAACTTTTTGATCTTTTGAGACGCCTGACATAAAGACTTTGTAAGTTGAACAAGGGAACCCCAGGGCATTTGGCAGAGAACTTTGTTGTCTTTAAAAGAGAACCTGTTCTCCTATTTAAATATCCAAGTGGCCCTGTTTAGCTTTATTAAACTAATTTTGTCTCTCTAGCCTCCAACACCTATAATTACATGCCCAAGAAAAAATTTTTTATTACCATTACATAATCCCTAAATTGAACATTCCAATTGCACAAGTCTAGGATCTAAAATGATTTAAGATTTTTAAAGAAACATTTTTATATTTTTATTCTAAATGACAGTCTAGTTTTTTGGGAGGCTGAGGCACAAGGCCAGTCTGGGCAACTTGGCAAGACCCTGTCTGAAAATAAAATAAATAAAATTTTTAAAGGGCTGGGCTGGGGATGTAGCTTAGTGGTAAAGCAGTCCTGGATTCAACCCCCAGTACTGCAAAAAAAAAAAAAAATGTATATAAATAAATTTAAAAAATAAGTTGCTGAGAACCACTGCCTTCTGGAGAGTGGAGACCTTTCCTGACATGATCTCTCTATGTTCTCTTGAAAGCAGTTGTGTTCACAAGATGCAAAAAGTGCTCTAATGCTGTGCTTGGAATTTACTTAGTATATGCATAAATCTTCAAGCCCATTATCATATCAGTGAGGAATTCCTAGGGTTTTGAGAGCTCCAATGCATTCAGACTTCTGAGTTCAGCTTTCTTAGTGTGACAAGAGAATCAAAACATATTGGATTCGATTCAGGTGTTTTGTTTTGATTTTGTTTTTATCTTATGCTTCCAAACCCTTAAACTAACTCAGGCTACTTATCATCAGATATGAGGCAGAAAATAATATTTAGTTCTTATATTTCGTTCCCTGTGTGATACATTTGGAAACATTCTGGCTTGATTATATACTCATAGCAACCGACTTATACCTAGTTTTCTTTTTTCCCCAACTTTAATTTTGAATAATTGCAAATATATAGGAAAACTAAGAATAATACAGACTTCTTCACTTAAATTTGCCAGTGAGCATGTTACCACATATGCTTTATCCCTCTCCGTGAATATGCCTGTTATTTTTATATTTTGTGCAACCACTGGGAAATTGCAGGCATGACACTTATTCCCTAAATATTTCAGTATGTATCTCCCAAGAACAAAGATACTCACTTAAATCATTGCAATACTTTCATCACACTCAAGGAGTTAACATCAATTTAGTAATCTAGAATGCTGACCAAATTGTCCTATTAACAGCTTTTACCTTGGCCTTTTGTTTGAGGATCAAAAAATTCCATGTGGCTGCCAATGTCTCTTAAGTCACCTCTAATCTGAAAAGTCCCCTGCCTTTTTTTTTTTTTTTTTTGGGGGGGGGGGTCTTATGACATTGACATTTTAGATGAGTCCAGGCCAGTTGTCTTCTAGAAGGCTCCATAGCCTGGTTTATCTGTGCTCTCATGATGAGGTTTTAATTGAACAATCTGGGCAAGAACATGGGGCACAAGGGGCAATACACTGTGTCTGATTTTGATCACCTGAGATGGCTTGTGACCACTGGTTGTTCCAAAATAGGTCCTGTGAAGTTTGGTTGCTGAGGTGCAGGGGTACCTGCAGATCTTCCATGGGGTTCTGTTTGGAGGCCATGTGAATGAAGTTGACCCCAACAGCCTTTCACCCACTGATTGTAGCATCCACTGATGTTCTTCTTGGCTTCCTTTTGATTCGACATTGGAGGTGGCCTGGGGAAAGAGGAAAAGGACAAAACAAATGTATCCAGTCTAGTATTTATGGAACCATCTCCATTGCTCCTTTATGTGGATGGTTGCAAGAAATGAATGATGTTGAGTGCTGTGTGTTTTCAGGTTGTTATACTCCATCTCCATGAACAAAAGAAGCGTGGTTTACTTCAGTCTCTTGGTAGACAAACCTCCAAGGCAAATATTTGTCTGGAGTCAGTAGCCTACAATGATTACTGAAGGTCTGGATGAGGTTATTAAAATGCCTGATGTTTGCCCTGGTGGCACACACAAGATAAATGAGGCAGCATTCTTCTAACTTAGCTCTGTGTTGGCTTTTCATGTTTTAGTTAATAGCACAGTACAAGAATGTCTGCTTCGGCAGCTCAGCTGGATAAACAGCCTCTGCAGAGTAATAGAGAAAAATCAGCAGCATATACCATTGACTTAAGAAGACAGATTTAAACTTGGTAAATAAAAGGTTTCACTAAGGCTTAGGAGAAGAAACATTTCTAAGTGGATATGAAAACTCAAGTGAATTTCGTATTTAATTTTCCCCCATAGGGTAGTGAACTAAAACATTAGTTTTGGGCGAGTGGGTGAAAACCATCTCTCTAAGAGGGAAAAATGTTGATGCTCTTAAATCCTTCACAAGCAGTGTTAGGTATTAGATGATGTCATTTAATAACTTCAAACATTGTTTATTTCAGACACATTAAATGTGTCTACAAAACCATCGTAGGATCGTAGCTTTGTGGAGCCCAATCTTTCATAGCAGTGGTTTTCACCCGGAGTGCAGTTTGTTACCCCAGGGAACGTTTGGTAATGTCTGGGGATGTTTTATAGGGTCACAGCTAAGAGGGGTGGTGGGTAAAGACCAGGGATGCTTCTAGAATATCCTACAATGCCCAGGAGAGCCCTCCTCCCTCTTTTCTTCCCAGTAAAGAAATATCAGGTACAAAATGCCTCTAATTCCAAGGTTAGGGAAACTCTGTTTTATGGAATGGGAGTTTGTTTTGTTTTGTTTTGAGATGCTGAGGATCGAACCCAGGGCCTCCTGCCTGCTAGGCAAGCACTCTGCCACCACCTGTATCCTGAGCCTTAGAGTTACAGGAGTGCATGTTCCTATTCTTTTACAAGCCTGCTAAACAGAGAAGAGGGTGCAGCAGGCTATGAACAGAAGCTTTGTTGGGCGTGGCTTACAAGCCGAGCAAGCATTAAGTACAGAGGGTGGAGAAGCCACACTCCTAAGTCTGATGGCCCGCGGAGGCCTCTTACTGTTTTTCCACTTGTCCCTTCTTTCCCCTATACCATTGGCCACAATGATCATGGGTCAAATACAAATCTTTGATTGTGCATGTTCTTTTATTTTTAAAATAACTTTATTTTTTTTATGGGGTGCTGAGGACCAAACCCAGTGCCTCACACATATTAGGCAAGCATACTACCCTTGAGCCACAACCCCAGCCCTGATTTTTGCATGTTCTTAAAAACTAAAATATGTGCTATTGATGATATTAGATATCATCATTCCGTTTGCATAGATTGTCTCATTCAGTTTCTTGTCCAGTTAGCCCTACATTGCTAAAATGAAACTCGCTATGGAATCATCTATTTTGTTGTTTCTCGTTGTTTCCTGGTACTCCTTGGGTTGGGTATCACTTAGTCTACTTTGGGATAAACTATCCCAAACGTTAGTGACTTAAAACAACAGTCGGTCATTTTTCACTAGTCCGTTGGGGTTTGTTCCGTGGTTTGGCTGATTCGTGTCTGGTCTGCTGATGTCAGCTGGTGTCATCATTCATCTGTGATCTGCTGGAGAGTGGATGACGTAAGAGGGCCTGGTCACATTGTTGTCATCCTCTGTAGGGCAAGCCTGAGCTGAGAGGAGAAATGTGTAAGGCCTAGACTTAGAAATTGAACACAGTCATTTCTGCCACATTCTGTTGGCTAGAACAAGGCAGAAGTCCAACCTGGAGTCAGACCATGGGGAAGCAGACTCTGCCTCTTGATGGAAGGTATTCAAAGGTCTCATTGCAAAGGATGTGGTTACAAGGAGGTTAATTGGGGCCATTGATTGTTACACCAAAGTGAAGGCCACTGAAGTAGCCTCAAAAGCAAAGTGTCTCTCTGACTTCTGTCCTTCTGTCACCTGTGGCCCTTTCCCTACTTGCAAGGCAAGCCACAGAAACTAGCATTTCTCTTTCCCAAGGCGAGTCATAGAAACTGGAACCCTAAGGCAAGCCATAAAAGCCTAAAAATAGGACTCTAATTTCCCCCTGCCTTTCTGTCATGGAGCTGACCATAAAGAAATTCCCTGACCTACCTTTTGTGATAGCATATCAGAAAACTCTCATTTCACAAGGGATCCTGCCCGGTATGGTGGGGGGCAGAGGAGAATCTGAACAGAAAGGCCTTGCTGGGCCTCCCTACCCAATGTGTCAGCATGAGATCAGGCCCTTTTGGTCCAATCATGTTTCTGCACAGCTGTTCTTGCTTCATCGAACCTAGGCATAAAAATAGGTAGTTCACATTGATCTTCAATCTAAGGGCTCCCATGTTGTTCAAAACTGATCAAATAAATTTGTTATGCTTTCCTCTTATTAACCTGACTTTTGGTATAAGGGTGTTTCCCATGACCCTCTCTGATGGGTAGGGAGGGAATCACTCCCTTTTTGGGCCCTACAAACGCATCTGCCACCTTTTACCTGTCCATTCTCCCAGTGATGGATGCCTGAGTTACTTCTGTCTGTTGGTGCTATAATGAACATCCTGTGGAGCTATGGGAGTTCTCAAGAGTAAGACTTCTGTGACATGAGCTACACCAGTGCTTAGTTTAACCACATGTGTGTTCTCTGAGGTGCCTACTGCAGTTACCACTCCTCAAGTAGTGACGGGGATTCCTGTGTTCCCCACTTCAGCCAACTCTGCGTAGTCCAAGCTTTCTCCTGTTGGCTGGTTTAATGTGTACATCTCATCGTCATGATTTGTTTTGCATTTCCCTGTACTGAGTGGGGCCATCTCTTCATGAGCTTGTTCCTGGGCAAAAACATTGAAGAGGAAACAGAAGGGGGCGAAATGGTTACATCTGGAATGGCTGCAGAAACAGCAGGGGATGGGGGTGGGGACAGAAGCAAGACTTCCTTGTTGAGAACTTGGGACTTGGTGCTGAGGACGGTGGATAACCTGAGGTTTTAGGTTGGGTTAATGCATTTAGAAGGACTCTCTTCGAAACCATGTGGAGGACTGGAAGGGACACGTGCTATCGTGCTATATTAGGTCTTGATGTGCCTCAGTGGAACTTGAGGAAATAGGAACTTGAATGAAGGTCATAGAAATGGGGAGAAAAGGTAGAATCGGCCTGACTTGGTGGCTGATTGAATGAGGGAAATGAGAACAAGTCGGGTCTAAGGTGACTTAGTGGTTTTTGTCTTGGGTGGGTGGAGAGGTGATATTGGCTCAAGTTGTTGTTGAGCATTGAGGGAAGAGCAGATCCTGGGGAAGAAGAGCTTTTTGGGGTGGTGATGCGTTAAGGCGTCTGTGGTATGAACAGGTAGAGATGCCCAGAGAAGCCGGATGCAGTGGCGCACGCTATAATCCCAGCAGCTCCGGAGGCTGAGGCAGGAGGATGGTGAGTTCAAAGCCAGCCTCAGCAAAAGCAAGAAGCTAAGCAACTCAGTGAGACCCTGTCTCTAAATAAAATACAAAATAGGGCTGGGGATGTGGCTCAGTGGTCGAATGCCCCTGAGTTCAATCCCTGGTACACACACACACACACACACACACAGAGAGAGAGAGAGAGAGAGAGAGAGAGAGAGAGATGCCCAGAGAGCACACCTGCATGTCTGACTGTGCAGCTTGAGGAGAAACTGAGGTTATAGATGAGGATATGGGAATGGCCCAAGGCAGGAAATGGCCATTAAGGATGGGTTTGTCTAGAGCGCTAGCTATATCAGAGTCCCTTGGAAGATGGTTAAATCCTGAATGGCCAGGACCCACTTGGAGTTTCTGATTCAGGAGGTCTGGAGTAGAGCTAGGGAATTTGCATTTCTAACAATATCCCAGTGAGGTTGGTGTTGCTGGTTGAGTTGGTAGAGTGTTGCTGGTTTGGGACCACAGGTTGAGAAGCAGTCTAGGGCAAGAGTACAAAAGCCGAAGGCCCTGGAGGACCACGTTCAAGGAATGGGCAAAGGAAAACCAATCAGCAAAGGCATTTCAAAAGAATTTAGGTTCTTTAATGTTTTTTGTTTTCACTTTTTGTGATACTGGGGATTGAACCCAGGGCCTCACACATACTAGGCAAGTGCTCTATCTCTGAGCTACATTCCCAGCCCCAGTTTGGGGTTCTTAAAAGACAAGAGAATAGTGTTTTAAGGAAAGATTGAGATGCTAAGGTAGGAGCTTTATTTTAGAAGCTCAACTTAACAAGGAAAAGAGGAGTAGGGGTGTAGCTCAGGGGTACAGTGCATAAGGTCCTAGGTTCCATCCCCAGCATGGCCAAAAAAAAAGGAAAAGAAAGAGACAGAGAAAGCAGAAAACAGAAGAGGTCACAGGGTGACAATGATGTTTTCCTTGCCATTTAAATGCTAAGAGTCACACCTCCTTCAGACACTACCTCATTGCTTGTCTCTAACTTAGCATGGGTAGGAGGAGACTTACAGACTAAATGGCCTTGCTTTCTGCAGCATGTGGAAACACAGAGGCAGATGCATGTCTATGATGTTAGAGACAATAGTGATATATTGTGAAGAACAAGAAAAATCCAGCTCCAGAGCAATATATTGAGTTGTCAATACAGGGAAAGACAAGTGTAGAAATTCCCCCTCCCTAACCCTGTGCATATGCTTAAAAGAAAACTGATTTTTGCAAGAGAGCTCTTCTGCACACAGCTAGGCAGTTCCACACCTCAGGTTCTTCTCTAGGATCCTAGGTGTTCAGTGGGGCCATTGAATGGGCACTGGAACGCAAAGGGCAAAGGCATCAGGAGATCGGGTGCATCTTTGTTCATGACCTTACATCAGGAGCCTGCCACTGCAGTGTGGAGGCAAGAGACTTGCTGGCAATGTCAGGCTGCAGCTTGAATTTGCAGTCCACCCATGTCTGTGCTCCCAAGAAAAACTATACCTGAGCTGCAGACGTGGCTGTCCGGAGGTGCTTTAGAAATCTCCCATGCAAGAAATAACATCTTCATAGGAGGGCTCGTCCTCGCTGAGGAGGGGCAGGAAAAGAAGAAATGAGTTCCATGAGAACAGACTGGACTTCAAAGCAGCCTTTCTTCATGACTCTCTTTTAGGATTCCTTTCCTGCAGTCACGCTGCTAGGTGCAGCACTGCAAGTGTGCATTCAGTGTCCTGGGAACCTGAGGGTCGCCCTGCCAGAATCGTCCTTACTGTCAGCTGTGAGCACACACCCCCATGAATGGAGCCAAGCATGCCTCTGAGCACCCAAAACTAAGTTTTGCTGGGCACAGTGGTGCATGTCTGTCATCCCAGCAATGTGGGAGGCTGAGGCAGGAGGATTGCAAATTCAAGGCTAGCTTCTGCAACTGATTAAGACCCCTGTCTCAAAAAAAAAAAAAAAAAAAAGGTTTGGGGTTGTAGTACCTCTGAGTTCAGTTCCCAGTACCATGAAAAAAGAAAAAAAAAATCAATATAGTACAGGGGGCAGCATGCTTCCTCTGCCAAGGGCCAGAATATTTTAGGTTTTGCAGGCCACACCATATCTGTCACAAGTCTTCCGCTCTGCCCAAGAAGCACAAAGGCAGCCAGACAGTTAACAAATGAATGGCTGTGTTCCAATACAACTCTATTTGGTGACACTGTGTTCTGAATTCCATGTAATTTTTTTTCATATTACAAAATAGTTGTTTTTTGTCTTTTGTTCTTTTGGGGGCTAAGCATCGAACCCAGGGGTGCTTTACTTAACTGAGCTACATCCCCAGCCTTTTTTATTTTTTTGAGACAGGGTCTCTCACTAAGTGCTGAGGATCTTGTTGAATTGCTGAGGCTGGCCTCCAACTTTCCGTGCTCCTACCTCAGAGCCTCTTGAGTCACTGGGATTACAGTCATGCGCCCCCATGCCTGGTTGCAAGACGGTATTTTTATTTCAATTTTCTTCAACCACTGAAAAATGCTCAAGTCACTCTTAGCTTGCAGATCATTCAAAAACACAGCAGACCCTGGACACAGTATATACTTTGATGTCTGGCTTTTCTTATTCAATATTGCATCATCCCTAAAAAAAAAAAAAAAAAAACATGGAACATAAAAAACCATTTCCCTGAATACCCCCTTTTTGTTCCCCCCAAAACCTAACTAAGTTAAGGGAACAGTGAGAACAAGCCTGGGCAGGAAAATCCAGATGCATACTATCTTGGAGGACACTGGCTTTCTTCTGTGCACACTGAGAACCAGTGCAAGTTAGTATCATCTGTAGAAAGTGAGTAGGTATCCTCAATACTCTGTGGCCTGCAAAGCCTGAAATATTTACTCTCTGGCCTTTTGTCATGCTGCCCCCTATACTGTATGAGTCTATTTGTATGAAAAATACTAACTAATCCATAGTGATGGGGCTGGGATATAGCTCAGGTGGTAGAATGCTTGCCTCCCGTGTCCATAGTGATAGAAAACACAGACGGTTGCCTGGAGGTTGTGGGGGTGGGGTGAGATGGAGGGTTTAATTGTGAAAAGGCACAAAGGATCCTTGGGGCCATTTTGAGGTGTGCTGAAATGTTTTATATTTTGATTGAAGTTCTGTGGATGTTTATACAATCTGTCCAAACTTACTAAACTTCACTTTAAATTGAATGCAATCTATTGTATGTAACTCCTATTTTATTGGAGTTGTAGGGAGAAAAATCAAGTCTGAATTCTTCCACCCCCCATGGCAGTTCAGGGATTCTAAACTTTGAGTTCCTGTCTCTTTATTCAGATATGTGAACATTTTCCACATGTGTGATGTTAAAGCATAAAATTTTGAAATTATTTTTAATAGAGTCCTCATGTAGTGTCCATTCCTGGTGTGAGTTCTGGTCGAAGAAAGTTTGTTACCTTGCTTAGGGTGATACCATCAAAATCTGCTTCCAAATCTGCAGTTGTCCCTCATGATGCTGGAGGGCTGTGCCTCAGTCTTGCTTTAAGATTGAAGAAGAGCCCGTAAGCGCAGGTTCTTGGGCCCCTTTGCTTCTCAGAGTCATCTCAGTACTTCCTGCTCAGTGTCCAGTCGCCTTGGCCATGCTGACCCCTCTCTGGTCTAGCTCTCTCCTGGATATCCTCAAGGCCACGTTATGGAACATCGCCTCTTGCCATCGGCAGCCTGGCCAATCTAGACCTCACCGTCCCCAGATGGCTCTTTGTCCTGTCTCAGCTAGGGTTCCCACCCTCACTTCATGGCCACCCGAGAGCCGCCATTCCACTCCCATTCCTGGCTCGCTCTCTCATTGCTGCGTGCTCCCCCACTGCAGTGTGGCCTCCCTGTGCACACAGTGCTGACCCATATTGCAAGACGGTTAGGCTACAGTGATTTTACAAAGATCAGCCTAGGATAGTACCTGGCACAGTGAGGTCCCAGTGTGCCCCGTTATCACCAGTTCCACCCTGAGCACCCTCCACAAGCTCTTCCTGCCTCCCACTTCATCTGCCGTTAGGGCCAAAAGTGCTTTCGTTCTTTGGGTGGCTGTCACTTTTCACATAAAGTGCCTACCTCTTAGGAGGGATGTATATTTAACACCCTTACTACAGTGCTATTTTCTCAGGTTTTCCGTGGTTTGAGTGTGCTAGTGGCTTCGATCAATTCAAATTTATTCTCTTATAGTCCTGGAGGTCAGAAGTCCAAGATCAGTCATACTGATCTGAAGTCAAGGTGTTAGTGGGACTTTGCTTCTAGAGGCTGTAGGGTAGAAATGGTTCCCTGGCCTTTTCTAGGGCTTTCCTTGGCTTGAGGCATCTCCTCCTTCTTTAAATCTTCAGATCTCTCTCTGCCTTCATGTTTTACCTATATAAACAGTTGGGTTCAACCAATAATACATGATAATTTCTCCATCTGTGTATTTCTTTTATCTTTTTATTTATTGTATTATTATTATTATTATTATTATTATCATTATTATTATTTGTACTGGGGATTGAACCCAGGGGCGCTCAACCACTGAGCCACGTCCCAGCTCTTTTTATTTTATGTTTGAGACAGGGTCTCGCTAAGTTGATGAGGCTGGCTTTGAACTTGCTATCCTCTTGCCTCAGCCTCCCGAGCAGCAGGGATTACAGGTGTGTGCCACTGTGCCCGGCTGCATGTGTAGATTTTTTTTAAAAATAGTTTTTTCTATTTTTTTTTTTTAGTTGTAGTTGAATGTAATACTTCTATTTCGTTTATTTATTTTTATGTGGTGCTGAGAATCGAACCCAGGGCCCCGCACATGTGAGGCGAGCGCTCTATCGCTGAGCCACAACCCAGCCCCTGCATCTGTAGATTTTTTACTTAATCTTACCTTTGGCTATGTAAGGTGACTTTGCACAGTTCTGGAGACTGGGATGTGGGCATCTTGGGAAGAGGGGCATTATTGTACCTACTGTAAAGAATTATCTTTTCTCTCACTTTTCCCTCCTCACCTGATCTTTCAAGACATTGTTCCAAACTACTGTGCATCATCAGTCACCCATAAATTGTTAAACGTACATTCCTGAACAGTCCCTGCCCCAACCCGTCTGGACCCAGTAGTTCTTGGATGGGGCCCAGCCATCTGTACTTTCAACAAATGCACCAACAGATTTGGATGCTAATTAGCGTAAGTATCACCCTTAAAAATAAAGATGGCTCAGTCTCAGAGGCACTGCCCAGGCTGGTTCCTACAGAAGAGTCTGCAGGATTCACTTACGGGCTGGTACACAGCTGAGTAGAAGCCACACCCCACACAGGTCTCGTTAATTCCTTGTTCTGCATGAGCCCGTGGCAATGCAGAACAAGTGTGCTGTCCTGTGGTCATGCTGGGAGGGGAGCAAGCACTGAGTATCAGGGCTGCTGGTGCCCTGTGGGGGGATGAGCTGAGTGAGTGTTGGGGAGCTCCTGCCCAGGGCCACTCTGAGGAAGTTGAGGGAGCATGTTATGGAGGAGCCAGCCCTTCAGAATGGGGGTGTGTGAAGACGTCCTGCCAGGGAGAGGGTGGGTAGGTAGGTAAGCCAGAAATGTTCCAATACGCCTGCTTTCTTACTTTCCATTATCAATGAGGAGGAAGAATTTTCTAGAGGGGGAGGTTGGGGAGAGGGTCCAATTGAGGCATCAGGCTTTTACACAGATCTTGAGTTGGGCTTTAGGGAACGTATGTGAAAACTTAAACACTGAAAATTCCCGTCACAGCTGCCCTTTCCCTGTTGGAACTTTCTGGTGCCACAGTGAACCTTGGGTCCTTCATTTGGTTGGTTGGGAAAACTAAGGTCACAAAGCCACAGTCCCAGAGTCCCTTTACAATTCAAGGAAGACAACACGGGGATTCTGAACCATAAAGCAGGGCTGGTGTGAAACAAATGCTAGAAGAGTGACTGCCGTCCAGAGAGGCACCCCAGGTGGGGTGCCCGGGGTGCTCTGAAAAAGTGAAAGGCACCGTGAGTTTGGAGAAGGCTGAGTGAGACGAGATTAATTTCATTACTGTAGCTCTTCAGAGGCTGTAACTTGCCCATTTCCAAGGCTAGGGTCTGGGCTTTCCCAAACTAATTGGACCGTTCATCTTTATTTCTAGGTTCCTGAGAACTGGCTTTGAAAAAGGTGACTTATGAAGCAGGTGGCATATTTTTCTGATGGCTTGTGGTATTCAATACTAATTCCTAAACTATCTAAAGTTGACCATTTTATTTGTTCTAAGAAAACTAAATGCCTCTCATTCTTCTTCTAATTGGCTTTTTTTTTTTCTTCTTCTTCTTTTTTTTTTTTTTGTTTTAATGAATGAGATCTATTTTGAGAAACTCTTAACTTTCCATGAAATAACTGAACATCCTCAGGGAAGTTACAGAAAGAAAATGACAGAAATCTAAAATTACACTCAGTCCTTTCTCTGAGTCCACATTTTGCCTGCGTGGGTCCATCTACTGGTTGAACAGATTTGATGAAGGTTTTTTTTTTTTTTAATTCCTCTGAGATCACCTCAGACTCTTCCAGATGCCCTGTGTTTACACACTGTGTCCTGCATCTTGACAGATGGGCAACTTTTTCAGAGCAGCTTAGAAGAAGGTTGACAGAAGGCATGACAAGAATGTGACCTTTATTGTTGAGAGGTTTGTGGCTAAATGTGTCGGGCCTTATGGAGATGTTGAATCAATTGTCAGCTCTACACCACCTGAATATGAAGTGGAAGCTGAATCTCAAGGTGCCTGCTGGCTTGTTTTTTTTTTTTTTTTTTCGGATAGTTATCTTCTAAGATAGCAGCAGCAGTTTCAATTGAAGCTCAAGATTTATTCAACTTGAGTTGAAAGCTACATTTTTCAGTGAAATTTTTTAGAAATCAGTTGTTACAATGCAGAACCCCTCTTGACCTAAGTTTTAATTATTTTTTTCCAGGTCATAGACTTTAACTGTGGAATTGTGTGTGTGTGTGTGTGTGTGTGTGTGTGTGTAACATTTTCCATTTAGGAATATCTCAGGTTTTAACATTTGAATCAAACTCCTGACCATGAGTCCAGATTTGAAAGTCTTTTTTACCAAGGTGGTAGATATTTTTTCTATGATAGAAAGATGCTTTGTATACAATTTATTCCTAAAAATGTAGGGCAAGCCGGGTGTAGTGGTGTACACCTGTAATCCTAGAGGCTTGGGAGGATGAGGCAGGAGGATTGATTGCTAGTTCAGAACCAGCCTCAGCAACAGCAAAGCGCCGAACAACTCAGTGAGACCTTGTCTCTAAATAAAATATAAAATAGGGCTTGGGATGTAGATTAGTGGTTGAGTGCCCCTGAGTTCAATCCCCAGTACAAAAAAAAAAAAAAAAAAGGGCAAGCCAATGTTTAAAAATTGAGCACCAGATTTGCATATTACTATAAAAGAACTGAGTATTGGGAAATGGCCTAGGATCCTAATTTGTAAGTTTTCCAGCTCTCCTGTGGGTTATGCACAGGTAAGCAGTGGAGGAAGAGGGTGAAGTACATCTGATATCAGCTTGTCACTCAAGCTGCAGGACCCGGGCCAGTGGCTCATCTCTGTGCTTCTCTCCTCATCTGAAATCGAGGTTGGTAATGGGATTGACTTCAAGGCTGCACAAGAATTAAGCTTGTCAATACGTGGAAAGGGCTCAGAGAATAAGCTGGACCCGAGGGACTTCTCAGTAAATGTTAGTTTATTTATTTTTGTATAAGTGCTTAAGACATAGATTAAACAGTAATATGGACAATTGTGATGACTTTTCTAAAGTAAATTCTTCACACTGGCCTTAGTCCATCTTACTGGAAATGACATTTAGTAGAAAAATAAATGTTAGGCTCAGGAGAAAGACTAACTGTTTAAGGGAGGGAGGGAAGAGATGGTCACAACTTTGGGGTTTATTTTTAAATTCATGCACTGTTCATGGGTGAGTAGACCAATCTAACGTTCATGGCGGGCAGTGAACAGTAGCCAAGATGATGATGAAAGCAGGTGTTCTTTGGCCTTGCTGTTACTTCTGTGTCAATTTATCCTAAGGGGAACTTGACCTATAGAGGATGGCATGTGGACAAGGTGACACTGCACAGTACTGTTGGTGACAGCTGGAGCCTGGAAACCACCCACCATGCTCACCAGTAGGAGGTAGGACAGGCAGACACTGGCGTATCAGGAATGCCAGGGAAGGAAATAAGGATGCTTCCCAAAGTCCCTAGAAAAGATCTCCAAAATGCATTAAGTCTGGAAAGCAATGGGTGGGGAATTGGAAGGGTTGAGTATAATTTTGGAAGGATGCACAGGAAGCTGAGAACAGCTTCCACCTCTAGAGAGTAGGTAGGGTAAGCCATGGCAAGGAATATCCCCAAGGTCATCCCAAGGTCATAGAGGCTTCTCCCTGCCTAACTTACATTTTCTTCACTTTTGAGCCATGTGTTTGAACAATTAAAATAACCAGAAGGGCTGGGCACGGTGGCGCATGCCTGTAATCCCAGAGGCTCTGGAGGCTGAGGCAGGAGGATTGAGAGATCAAAGCCAGCCTCAGCAAAAAAGCAAAGTCCTAAGCAACTCAATGAGACCCTGTCTCTAAATAAAATACAAAATAGAGCTGGAGATGTGGCTCAGTGATCAAGCGCCCCTGAGTTCAATCCCCAGTACTAAAATAAATGAATAAGTAAATAAATAAATAAAATAACCAGGAAGAATTTCAACCCACACCACACCCTGTCATGGAGATATCTGAAGCAAGATATGGTTCAGACCTGAGAATTTCGGTCTTCATTTAGATCTCAGGAATGGGAGAGGGAGTGTTGCTTTATTTTTTTCCTTATGAGAAATTTGAAACTGAACATAAGAAAATCCCATCTATCCACCATGTAGCTCTAGTAATTATTAATTTATGGTCACTGTTGTTTTATCTATCTTTCTCCAGCAGAATTTGGAAAGAAGTCCTAGGTGACATATCATTTAATATATAAATATTTTAGTATATACCCCTGAAAGATAGGAATCTTCTTAATATTTTTTGAAAATATTGTATTTTAAAATATATATTTTTAATTAAATTTAACTCCCCCCACTCCCTTTCCCCCAGTTTCCTCCCATCCCTCCTCCCCAGGCCCCTGGCTATTGAAAGTCACCGTACTCTCACACTTGAAGCCTGACCAAGGTTTCCCCCTTCCTCCACCACTTCACCTAGCTTGTTAGATGCCCCTGAGAGCTCCTTCCAGCCTTGCCTACATGAAATCCGTCCTCAATTGAACAGTCTAGCGACTTTCATCCTGTGAATATGTAGCTAATGATTTTATCACCAGTTTCTCCAGCTCCACTTTTCTACTTTTCACATTTTAAAAGGCTACTTAGAGTAAAAAAGGTACAAAATAGTCAAATATGTGTGCACACTGGTGCTGCTGGGAGGCAGGCTTGGCCAGCTGTCAATGCGGTCCTGGAAAAACAACCCTCAGTGAGCTTGTCGGCTGATGTCGGGATGCTTAACATAAAAGGCATTTGGGAGTTGCACTCAGAAAGTGCAGAAATTCATCTTGGAAGTTGAGGTGTGTGTGTGCTGTGCCATGTAGACACCTCTGCTCTAAGCAGCTCTTGGCAGAAGCAGCACCAGAAAAACCTTCTGCCCCTTCAGGCTGGAGATCCAGTGATTGTGTTACCTAAAAAACTAAACTGACCCCAAATAGGCCACTCCTCCAGTTCCTTAGCAATAAATTTAGGAGAAATGAAAACATACCCATACAAAAACTTGTACATAAGTGTTCATAATAGCCTAAAAGTAGAAACAACCCAAATATTATCAGCTGATGGATTGATAAATAAAACGTGATAGACAGCTGGGTACGGTGGTGCGTGCCTATAATTCCAGCAGCTCAGGGAAGCTGAGGCAGGAGGATTGCGAGTTCAAAGCCAGCCTCAGCAACTTAGGAAGGCCTTAAGCAACTCCGTGAGACCCTGTCTCAAAACAAAATCCAAAAAAAAAAAAAAGGCTGGGAATATGTCTCAGTGGTTAAGTGTCCCAGTGTTCAATCCCCAGTACCAAAAATAATAATAATAATAATGGTAGATAAATTTCTGGTACATAAAATTGTATGAAATGGTAAATTATTCCCTCATTAAAAACAGGGCTGAGCCTTTGATGACATAGTACTAAATGACAAAGCAGCACAAAAGGCCACATGTTGCATGATTCCACTTCTACAAAATGTCTCAAATGGAATAGACAGTAAATGAGAGGTTACCAAGGGCTGCAGGTGGTTGTGGCAGGAGAAGATGGAAGCAACGGCTAATGGGTGAGGGGTTTCTACAGACTGGTGGCAATGTTCTAAAACTGATTGTGGTGACGATTCCACCAAGATCCATGAATTCTACACTTTCCATGGTTGCATGTGTGCTGTGGAACTTCCATCTTAACAGAGCTGTGATCTTGTGATCTTAGGCTACTTGCCGGTCCTCATGGAGTTAAGGCAGCTGTTCCTTAACTGATAACAGCTTCCTTCCTTCTCTGCCCACTCCCCGACTCATGCATTGTTAAGCATTTTTTGTGCTTCTTGGGCAACAGTCATTTGACTTTCCTTTTCTGGAGTTTTTCTTGGTCTCTAATTGCTTTGGTCTTCAAAAGCCAGTGTGGGCATCCGCTAATGACAGGCCCTTTTATTTATCTGACTCAACCAGCAGACAGGGTTTAAAATGACACCCAGGTCACTGGTGTGTTTTCCTACTGGTGAAGCAGCTGGACCAGCACGGTTCCCAGGGAAACTGTTTACACAACCCCTGGGACCTGGAAGGGGCTCAGGTCACACGCCAGCTCATTCACTTGAAAAGCTGCTGAATAGAGAAAATCGTGGTGGGAAGAGCTCACAGAGCGTGTGGAGAGCTCTGTGTGCGAGTGGAGTCCACAGGTGCCTCCGTGGAGCCTTGTGCCTGAAGGGAGAGGCAGACCCTGAGCTTTGAGGTGATGTGTTCTGCTGAGGAGGAACGTGCCCTCCCTGGTGGGGAGCCCCCACGTTACCCCCAAAGCCATTGGACACGAGGGAAAATATGGTGGCTGCCATCTGCTAGGTCAGGAGCTGCAGGCTGGGGCTAGCTCTGGCTTGCCACCTGTTTTGGGAAATTTTTGTTCAAACACATTCATGCCCACTGGCTTACATGCTGGGCTGCTTTCAGGCTTCAGCAGCAGAGGGGAGTTAGTGCCACTCTCTGTCCTGCAAGGCCTAAACTATTTACTGTCTGGTCCTGTCAGTGACTTTGGTGCTATTGTAGGTTGGATCTTAAATGTCCCCTAAAGGCCTGTGTTGAAGGCTTGGTCCCCAGAGTGATGCTTTGGGGGGCTGTGGAACCTTTGGTGGGTGGAGCCTAATGGGAGGTCCTTAGGTCATTGTGGGTGTGCCCTGGAAGGAGATTGTGGGGCCTCAGTCTCTTTCTTTCTTTGTTCCCTGGCTCCTGATGTAAGTGGTTTTGCTCTGCCCTGTGCTCCCACCACAGTGTGCCAACTCACCACAGGCACAGAACAATGGGACCAACCCATCATGGACTGATACTTCCAAAACTATGAACCAGAATAAACCTTTCTCTTTATTAATTAATTGTCTCGGGTACTTTGTTGTAGTGAAAGTAACATAAGTGCTGAAATGATGGGATTCTTTTCTCCTAGGAGTCCTGGGAGAGACCTTTAGAGAACTTGACCTCCAATGTGTTTGAGAGGAAAACCACAGAGTTGTGCAGCCGGGGTTCAAGGACCCAGGTTAGCATGCAGCCCATTTCAGATTATTTTCACATGGCACATGGGCTATGGGCTCATCAGACGATTTGGTTTTTTTCTCCATAGCATAGTCGGGAGGGCAATTATTTGGTCATCTTTTAAGCATTCTTTGTCTTTTTCTTCCTTCCTTCCCTCCACCCCTCCCTCTCTCTTTCTTTCCAGTGCTAAGTATTGAACCAGGATCTCTTGCGAGCTGGGCAAGCACTCTACCCCTGGCTTACATCCACAGGTCTCTCAACTATTCTTCAGTGATGTGCTCATCACTTACAGGAGCATTTGGAATCAGTGAGGAACAGACATGAGATTAATTTACATTTTTGCTTCCAAAGGAGGATGTTGCATGACAGCCTTGTTTTTCCATGAGATTGACCTCCTCATTGATGCCCTAAGTAACTTCCTGGCTGGGCCACCTTCAGTGCTGCCCTGGTTATGGAAACCTGTTGAGTTCATTGCTCACAATGTTTCTAGGAACCATCCATCCTCTTTACATATGGTAGTGGTAGAAATGGCCGTATTCACATGATATGATATCCTCCCACCCCCATCCCACCCCAGCCATGGCTACAGTTGGTTGGTCCAGGAGCTGACCCAAGCTGGGCTGATCACAGTGTTTCCTGGGAAATTAGATCTGAGCCCAGGTTGCTATAGACGCTAAGCGACAGGCACTCTAACAGTTCCAGCTCGGGCACCCTTTTTTCCTTCCACGCGGCTGGAACACAGAGAACTCCAGAGGCAGAAACAACAGATGAGAACTTCCTGAATGTTCCACATCATCTTGGTAGATCTTAGATCCCGCTTTTCCAAAGTGGCTGCTTTAGGAGCCGGGTGGGGTTAGATCTCATGGAGAGCTTCATGGGTTCTTGCTATGGATGCCAGCCTGAGGCTTTGCCTTTCCTAGCCAGCAGAGGTAGGGAGGTGGAAGGTAGCTGCTATGGAAGGACCCACAGGTGCTGCAGCCAAAGGGAGAGGATGCCTGGGTGCTTCAGTGCAAGCCTGGAGAGGGGGAGGGGTGGGTGGGGTCCTCCCCACTCCACATCTCCCAACTGCTGAGCTCCTAAGGCCAGTCTGGTTGGGGGACAGAGATGGGAAGAGCTGGGCTGCTGTTCTGGTAGCTTTCCACTTCCCACCCGTCTGGCTTCCTGTCCCCAGTTCATTTCCTTGTCATGCATTTATGGGTTTCCAGGAGCCTGACTCCCCTTCTCCATTCCCAGGTAGTTTTCAAAAATAAATTCATGTGTGTATACATGAACTGTGTCTTGTGGTTAATGCCAGCATGGTGGGACTTTCCACTCTCACCCTTTGTAACTTTTAGTCTCCATGTAACCCTGTAACTTTTACCTTCCCTTCATTTCTACATATTTCAAAGTTGTCAGATTTTCAATTCCACATATTGCCCCCATTTACCGAAGAATAGCAAAGCAGGGTGCCAGGAATCTGGTGGTAGAGCTGTTTGCTTATAACAGGGTAACAATTTTTTTCCAGTGTGGTCACTGAATCTGGTAAGTTCTAAAAACTCACCTCCATCTAAAAAATGCTTTCAATTTACCCCCTAGGAAAAAATGTTCTCTGGAATTTTCTTTCCAGAAGGGAATTTATGGACTTATTATATTTTTATTTATTTATTTATTTTCTTGACATATCATATTTCATACATTTGATTCAAGCAGACTATGAACTCCCATTTTTACCCCGTATACATATTGCAGAATCACATGGGGTTACACATCCACTTTTTTACATACTGCCATACTAGTGTCTGTTGTATTCTGCTGCCTTTCCTGTCCTCTACTATCCCCCCTCTCCTCCCCTCCCCTCTCCTCCCATCTTCTCTCTCTACCCCCTCTACTGTAATTCATTTCTCTCTCTTGTTTTTTTCCCCCTTTCCCCTCACTTCCTCTTATATGTAATTTTGTATAACAATGAGGGTCTCCTTCCTTTTCCATGCAATTTCCCTTCTCTCTCTCTTTCCCTCCCCTCCTCTCGACCCTGTTTAATGGTGATCTTCTTCTCATGCTCTTCCTCCCTATTCTGTTCTTAGTTGCTCTCCTTATATCAAAGATGACATTTGGCATTTGTTTTTTAGGGATTGGCTAGCTTCACTTAGCATAATCTGCTCTAGTGCCATCCATTTCCCTGCAAATTCCATGATTTTGTCATTTTTTAGTGCAGAGTAATACTCCATTGTATATAAATGCCACATTTTTTTTATCCATTCATCTATTGAAGGGCATCTAGGTTGGTTCCACAGTCTAGCTATTGTGAATTGTGCTGCTATGAACATCGATGTGGCAGTATCCCTATAGTACGCTCTTTTAAGGTCTTCAGGGAATAGTCCGAGAAGGGGAATAGCTGGGTCAAATGGTGGTTCCATTCCCAGCTTTCCCAGGAATCTCCATACTGCTTTCCAAATTGGCCACACCAATTTGCAGTCCCACCAGCAATGTACAAGTGTACCCTTTTCCCCACATCCTCACCAGCACTTGTTGTTTGACTTCATAATGGCTGCCAATCTTACTGGAGTGAGATGGTATCTTAGGGTGGTTTTGATTTGCATTTCTCTGACTGCTAGAGATGGTGAGCATTTTTTCATGTACTTGTTGATTGAGTATGTCCTCCTCTGAGAAGTGTCTGTTCAGGTCCTTGGCCCATTTGTTGATTGGGTTATTTGTTATTATAAATATTACTAATACTGTTTGGTAAAACTTGAGCAGGAAGTTTTTGTGGATGGTGGGCAAGCTGCAGATTGAGGATTAGGGCTTGTTGTGGGTGTGCCCTTGCCTTCCATAAAACTATGGGAGGCCTAACTGGGTGGGAAAGGTAGTAGACAATCTCACTTTCCTCATTCAGGCAATGATTACTTTTCACCTTATCTAAGGAAAAGGGGGTTGGGATCTCTTAGTCTCACCTCACACAGGAAGGACTTTGGTGATGTCAAGAAGGCAAAATTTGACCCTCCTCAGGTCTCTGAGGGGGCCTGAGAATTAAATTGATTAGCAGGAAGAACAAAAATAAAACACATAGTCAGATTTTTACATACACATGGGGAACCCCATAGACCAACCCCACAAAGACTGTAAGAAGTGATAAACCCAGGTGCTTACCTACGGAGCTCAACAAAGAGGCCATTGTGGAAAATTAACGAAAATAGATGGCGAGACCAAAGGGAGATAGAGTTATCTTAAGACCTATTGTGCAGACTCCAGGCCTCAACTCTCTGTCTCTGGAACTGAGAATGTTTTCTCCTCCTGATGCAGGGAAACTCCCCATAGAGAGGCTGTACTTCCTGTTGTCAGAGTGGACTTGGGGGCCTGGAGATATAGCATCTTCTCTTAGGAATGCAGGCCTGCTCCCAGGAGGAGGCAGCAGCAGCCAGGAAGGTGTGGAAGCCATCCTGGCAGGGCCCTCCCTGCATCTGTTGCTTCTCAGGCGTGTGGAGCTCAAAATAATCTTTATGCCAAAGTAGCAAATTTGGAGGTAGCATATTTTGCCATTTTTCAGTGAACTGTTTAAAATTTTGGCTCATTTTACAGCAGTATCTTATATCAGTTTTTGGGGAGGCACTGATATATGACTATCCCTAGTGAGTCATTAACGGCCGATTTAAATTGTGAAATAGACCTGTGGGTGCTTGGGAGTCATGGAGTTACAGGGAGGGGGAAAAAAAAAGTTCCAATAAGAGAGATGGATTGTCATTGGCAGGCTTTAAAATGCTTTCACAATCATCTGTTCAGATAAAAGGACATCTTAACTTCTAGCTCCTTTAGGAGTCAGGGAAGAGGACTTTTCTTTGTTTAAGACTTAATGGGGCAGGGACTGGGATTGTAGCTCAGTGGTAGAGCGCTTGCCTAGCATGTGTGAGGCCCTGGGTTCAAGTCTCAGCACCCCATATAAATAAATAAAATAAATTCTATTGACAAACAAAAAATATTTTAAAAAAAGACTTAATGGAAGGGGAACGTCACGTAGATATCTAAATGAACATGTTGTCTCTACACACTGGACTTTTCAGGTTTTCCAAAAAAATATGGTCGACCTCTGAGAGCGAACTCATTCTGTCAGCAATCTGAGGGGAAGGCCTGAAGCTGCTCAGGTTAAATTTTTTTGATTTTGAAGTTTTGTTTCATATTTTTAAATTCCTGTGGGCTGTCTCCCCTACAATATTTCTGATTTTTGATTTTCGGTGCACAGAGACTTCGTTATTTGTCTGTGATAGTACTTACTATCTTCCCTAGCTCTCCCCCAAACCTTTGAATCAAATTTATGAATCAAATTGATATTCCAAGAAAACATAGCTTCCCATGCCCCAGCACATAGCCTGGTCCCCCAGATTTGTCATGTGCTTTATAATGTCCCTTCTCATTACTCCACGGTCACAAAGCACGTTCCAAGGAGCCAGAGACAGGCTGTAAAGTGTCAGGCTGAGCATCTGAGCCCCTGAGTGGATGGGCATCGCTCTCCCCGGGGCAGTGGTGGCTCATGGCATGAACTAGAACAGTGGTGCTTAACAGGACCTTAGGAATACAGATCTGCTCCCAGGATGAGGCAGAGACAGCCAGGAAATGTGTGGAAGCTGTCCTGGCAGGGCGCCTTCACTGGCCTCTAAGGCCTCACAGCACGTTGAACGAATGTTCCCAATGACCAGCCATGCTCCGTGATTGACTGGCTCTCCCCGTATAACCATTGCCAAAGAAGATTCTTGAAGGCATGCCAGGGTGAAACACTGGTGCCAAAACAGATTTCCAAAAATCCCTCTGGCCCCATCTCTGCCTGCTCAGTCAATAGAATCTGAACTCCTTCACCTGCCATTCCAACTGTCCATGACGCGGCCCCAACCACCCTCCTCTGCATCTTGCACTGCCAAGCGGACTGTTGCCAACCTTATGGCCTCTTAGCCCCAATCTCAGTAGGTAGGTGCCAAACGCCAGCCTCATCCCTGCCTGCAGCACAGCTACTCACACGGAGGTGCTGGCCTTCCTAAGGATCAGAAAGGGAATCCTCTCTGGGTACCTAGAGTCATTTATTGCCCCCCGTGAGTGAATCTCTGTCGGCATGTCTTGACAGGATTCCACTTCCTTGGCCCCTGTTTAGCTGCCCCACGGTGTTAGTTTTCTGTTTGTTTTCTCTCCCTGGCCACACTGAGCATTCTTTAAGGGAAGGGACTCCATTGTCCTTCTTGAATGCACTGGCCTGGTGCAAGGCCTCTACGGTTGTCCTGGTATCTAGTAACCTTAGTGACCCTCATTCAGTGGCTGGAAGACTAAACAAATAGTTTTTCACAAACGTGCTATGTATAGATGCAATCCAGGAAAACCATAGTTTACATGGCAACTGAATTAGAAAGCCGTTATGCTCCCAAGTAGGATTTTATGCATCCCCCTTGTGAATCTCTCTTCCCTACAGCTTTTAAAATAAATTTTGATTAATAGCAACTTAATATGTTACAGGAAAAAAAAAACAGCTCTTAAAGTGTTGGGGCTCAGATTTAAAAATGTAGTTGTGGATGTATTTATTAATGGCTGTTACATGTAAAAAATAAAACATATTCTTATGACTTAACAGTTCATTATCTGCCAAGAAGAATTTTATGTTTAAGAAATTTGTCTACTTTAATTACTTGAAGGTTTTGGGTTTCTTTTCTTCTAGACTGAGGTTTGCATTGAGGACTCGCAAGGGAAATTGTCAAAATTATCCCTTTGCATTTTTCTTCCTTGCTAAGACATGGTTTGTATTCCCAGCCATTGCTAAATTTTAGATACAGCACATAAGGGGCCTTCAGAGAGCAACTAGAGGGTTCTGTTTCCATCTGCCAGATTATATAAGCTGTGTTATGGTTTGTCTGAGTACTTAATGTAGGTAGAAATTTCATTTTTTTTTAAATATGACAGGTCAAAAGATTGAAGTGTGGAATATATTGATAGAGGAAACTGCCTGGACAATCATCAATAGAATGGAAAATGTTCTTTTGGTCCATGCAGAGTCTTTTCCTGTGATACTAGGTGTGAACCAATCATCAGTGAATATTAGAACCCAAAACTATATACATATCTCTGTACGTGGTTCTCACAATCAAGAAAGCAATGCTTAATTGATTTTTTTGAAAAGATTGACAAAATTGAAAAACCCTTAGCTCGATTAAAAGACTCAAATGACAAAAAACCAGAAGGGAAAGAGGATACATTACGAACAAAAATAACTGTGAGAACTATGAGACTACTCTGAACAATAAATTGGATAACCTAAAAGAAGTGGATATATTTCTAGAAACATAGCAACCTACCAATACTGAATCGTGAAGAAAGAAAAAATCTGAACAGACTTTAACTAGTTAGGAGATTGAATCAATAATCCAAAATGTATGGATAGAGAAGAGCCCAGGATCACTGGAAACATCTACCAAATGTTTAAGGAAGAATTAACACCAGTCCTTCTCAAATTCTTAAAAAAAAATGTAAAGAGGAACTGGGGTTGTGGCTCAGTGATAGACCGCTTGCCTAGCATGTGAGAGGCCCCGGGTTCCATCCTCAGCACCACATAAAAACAAATAAACAAAATAAAGATATTGTGTCCAACTACAACTAAAAAATAAGTATTTAAAAAAATTTAAAAGAAAAATAAAAAAAACAACAAAACACTTCCAAACTCATTCTATAAGGCCAACATGACCCTGATGCCAAATTAGACAGTATCTACTACAAGAGAATAACAGATTTTATTCCTAATGAATATTGATGCAAAAATCCTCATCAAAATACTAGCAAACCAAACTCAACATGGAAAAAGAGATGATACATCATAACCAGGTGGAATTTACTACTGGAATGCAAGGATAGTTCATCGTGTGAAAATCAGTTTATATAATATATCACATTAACAGATGATAAAGAAAAACTACATGATCATCTCAATTGATGCAGAAAAGATTTGACAAGATTCAACACCCTCTTATGATTTGAAAAAACAACTAGGAATAGAAGAAAATTACCTTAACATAATAAAGCCCATGTATGACATGCCCGTAGCTAACATACTCAATGGTGAGGCATGGGAAGCTTTTTGGCTAGAATTAGGAACAAGACAAGGATACCCACTCTCACCACCTCCATTCAACACAGGACTGGAATTCCTAGCCGGAGCAGTCAGGCAAGAGAAGAAATAGAAGCCATATAAATGAGAAAGGAAAAAATAATTATCTCATTTTATAGGTGACATGATCTAATGTAGAAAATCCTAGAACCCCAAGTAGGGGGGGGGGGGCTATTAGAATAATAAATGGATTCAACAAGATTGCATAATATAATACAAATTCAACACACAAAAGTCGGTTGGCATTTCTATACACTAACAATGAGCAATGAGGAAATTAAGAAAATAATTTGATTTACAATATAATCAAAAAGAATAAAACACTTAGGAATAAATATAACCAAGGAGACAAAGAAAAATGTACACTGAAAGCCATGAACAATGCTGAAAGAAATTAAAGGAGTTATAAATAAGTGAAAAGACCTTTTATATTCATTGCAATGGAAAGTTCAATATTGTTAAAATGTCTCTACCACAAAAAGCAACCTACAGATTAAACATAATCCTATAAAAATTGCAAGGGCATGTTTTATAGAGATAGAAAAGAGTTCTGAAATTCATAAGGAACCAAAAAAGAAAAAAAAAAAGACCCTGGGTAACTGGAACATTGATGAGAAAGAGCACAACACCATAGACCTCACACTTCCTGATTTCAAAACATGTTGCAAAGCTACAGTAATCAAAATAGTGTGGCACTTGTATGAAGACAGACATATAAACCAGTGGTACCAAGTAGAAAGCCCAGAAATAAACCCTCATTTATTTAGTCAAATAATTGCTGGAAATTGGCCATTTATGATCAATGTGTCATTTATGGATGATAGAGCATTTGGAAAATAATCCATATGGGAAAATGGACAGAGGTGCCAAGGGAAAGGACAGTCTTTTCAACAAATGGGTTCTAGTTCTGCCTTCCATGGACCTGCCGTGGGGATAGCCACCTCTGTGGGCATCAGCATCCTCACGTGTACTTGAGGAAGTAAACTGTGCCCTGTGAGACCCAAAACTGGATATCCATCTGCAAAAGAATGAAGTGGAGCCTTTGTCTCACATCATATGTAACAATTTACTCAACATGGATTATAAGACTTGAAACTCCAAAACTCCTAGAAGAAAACATAAGAAAAAAAACAGTGTAGCATAATTCACAATAGCCAAGATGTAGAAACAACTTAAATGTACATCAACAGATTAATGGATAAAGAAAATGTTGTGGGTACACACACACACACACACACACACAAAGAGAGGGGGGATTATGAGAGAGAGAATATTATTGAGCCCTAAAAAAGGAAGGAAATTCTATCACAGGCTACAACATGGATGAACCTGGAAGGCATCATGCTTAGTAAAATAAGCCAGTCATGGAAAATCAAATGCTGCTCGATTCCATTCAAATGAAAAAATTTAAAGTAATCAAACTTTTAGGAATAGAAAGCAGACTGGTAGTTTCCAGGGACCGGGGGAAAGGGGAGCTGATATTCAGTGGGTATACAGTTTCACTTTGCAAGTTGAAAAAGTTTTAGAGATTTGTGGCACAACCGTGTGCACACAGTTATTACTGCTATGCTGTATATTCTCAAATGATTCAAGTAATACATTTTATGTTGTGTGTTTTGACTGCACACACACGGAGGTAATTCATGAATGAAAAGGGGAAAAGAGAAGCACTTAAATCACGAAGCAAGTATAAAATGATCTGGAGGATTAGAGCAAAGTTTGGATTATGAAGTTCAAACCCTACAGAGGTTCAGCAAGGAGTTGTCCCTGTGGGACTGGATTTGATGCAGCCTGTTGCAGTAGACGCAAGACAAGACTAAGGCTGGGCCCTGGGTTCTAGTTCTGCCTTCCATGGACCTGCCGTGGGGATAGCCACCTCTGTGGGCATCAGCATCC
Source organism: Marmota monax (assembly GCF_021218885.2). Taxonomy (NCBI): domain Eukaryota; kingdom Metazoa; phylum Chordata; class Mammalia; order Rodentia; family Sciuridae; genus Marmota; species Marmota monax. The sequence goes on from NW_026695228.1 coordinate 6,659,171, forward strand.
TCACGTGTACATGAGGAAGTAAACTGTGCCCTGTGAGACCCAAGGGAGAGAGATGAGGCTTCTTAGCTGGAGAAGAATCTCAAGCAAAATCAGAGTAGAATAATAGAAAGGGGGCCGAAGGGGACAGGGGCTTGGGGAAAGGGCACAGAGTGGGAAGTGGAAACCTGGCCAACAGAGTGAAGGACTTGGGGAAATTGCCTGAGCTCGAGCCGCTTGGGGCAGCACCTCTAATCCTGCTCTGAGCACACACAGAGCCCTCGGTCCATCTCGAGTCTGCACCCAGCAGCTAGCCTCTGAAAATAGAGCCCTTTCAATGGGGCCTCTGAGTACCAAGAGGGCAGGATGCTTCACAAGACCACCTTGGCTGGCGATTCTCAACCTCTGTTGCACCTGGGAGGAGAGTGAATTTCCCAGTCCGGTTCATGGCACCAGACCTGCACTGATCCTTGAAGGATCCTCGTTTGATTTGTTGCCTTTTAACCTCATCCCATTCAGCCAGCCCCTTTCCCCATGGACTACCATTAATATGTGTTTGATGTATGTGCAGTTGGTTTGTAAAACGAAGTGGTTTAGAATGTGTGTGATTTAAATTTACCTAGGGAATAGCAGCCTACATCAGGAGTAGATAAGCTTTTTGTAAAAAGGACCAAAGAGCCGGCCATGGTGGCACACTCCTGTAATCCCAGTGACTCAGGAGGCTGAGGCAGGAGGATCTCGAGTTCAAAGACAGCCTCAGCAACTTCGCAAGGTCCTAAGCAACTCAGTGAGACCCTATCTCTAATAAAATATTAAAAAGGGCTGGGGATGTGGCTCGGTGGTTCAGGGTCCCTGGGTTCAATCCCTGGTACCAAAATAAATAAATTAATTAAATAAAGAGCTAAAGAGTAAATATTTTAGGCTTCATGGGTTGTGTTGTCTCAATTGCAATTGCCTAACTGGGCTACTGTAGCACAGAAGCAGCCAAAGATATTTGTAAAAGAATGAGCCTGACAGTGTTCTAATAGAATTTTAATTGTGGACACCAAAATTCAAATGTCGTTTAAGTCTTGATATGTCACAAAGAACTCTTCATTGGATTTTTCTTTCTGCTATTGAAAAATGTAAAACCATTTTTAGGTTGCAGACCACGAAAACAGGTTGTGGCGTGATTTGGCCCATCAAGTGTGATTGATCATTCCTCGAGCTCCTTGCTTCTCAGTAGATGGACCAGCAGCAGGGGCATCAACAGGGAGCTTGTTAGAAATGCAGATGCTCAGGGGGCTGAGGTTGTGGCTCAGTGGTAGAGCGCTCACCCAGCTCTGGGTTCATTCCTCAGCATCATATAAAAATAAATAAATAAAATAAAGGGATTTTGTTCAACTACAACTAAAATAACTATTTTTTTTTTTAAAAAAAAAAGAAGAAATGCAGATGCTCAGACTACCACAGACCTACTGGGTCAGCTTTGCATTTTAATAAGAACCCCGGATGATTTGCCTGCACACTCTTCTTTGGGAAGGGCTACCTCTCATATTTTTCCCTTTCTCATTTAGTGCTGCTTCGAAGATCTAACTATGTTGCTGGATGCATTTCTAATGCATTGCTTCTAACTGTAGCATAAGATTTCTCCTTTACACCTTGAGGAAAAAGCAAAACTTTGGAGATATTAAAAAATGAATGGTTGCCAGGGCCCGGGGGTCTTGCAGGTTCTTGCTCCCTCAGCCCCTGGCCATTTTAGGGAGAGAAGGGGAAGTCGCTGGGGCCTTTGAGAGCCGTGTCTCTGAAGTGCCTGCCTGCTCTCCTAGCAAGAGCACAGTTCTGCCATGCTCTGCCCAGCAGGGGAGTGGGGAAGCTTAGCCAGGGTCAAGGATTCCATCCCGCCAGGGCTTCTGTGTCTGAGATGGAGGGAAGGACAGGCCTGATTTGGTCTCCAGAGACTCTCTCGGGTCTTCCCACTTGGTGTCAAGCTGTGCCCTCCACACCTGTTCCCAGATGTTTCCCAGAGTGTCCATTATGATTTATGACTCTCAAATTTCTTTTTGATTGGAACCAAAAGCGCACCATAACCCAGGGATGACAGAGCCGAGAATGGCCATGGAAAGGAGCATAAATTCCTGCAAGGAAGATGTGTCTGCCAGGGCCCTGGCAGCTCCAAGGACGCAGCATGACCTGCTGGTCGGGAAGTCAGAACTCCACTCAAAGATGTGGCTGTCTTCCTTCCTGCACTTGGAGGCAGTTGAACATCCAGATGGCGAATAGACCAAGGGAAGGACTTCAGAAAAACAGCAGCTCGTAGAGGGCTGGAGAGCCCCCTTTAAGTGCAGGGGTGGGGCAGATGCTCCCATCTTTGATGGAGGGAAGTACTCCATGATCCTCCTTGTTTGATTTTTTTACTTTAGTTCTTTTGAGATGGACTTTAAAGGGTGGCTGAGATTGACTTTTGCTACCTGCACTGTTTACAGTGTCTAAACCTTTTATATGATCACCGTCTCTCCCTGGTGCCCAAGAGTAGGACAGAGGTGGAACTATCCCCAGTAGAAGCGAGCTCTTGTCTCCAGGGGACCAGTGATAAACTGGAGTCTACAGAAATCAAGACTTGTATGTTTAAGATGTTACCTTGTCCTCAAAGGGACTATGGAGCCTAGGCACGGTGGTGCATGCCTGTAATCCCAGCAGCTCGAGAGGCTGAGGCAGGAGGATCGCTAGTACAAAGCCAGCCTCAGCAAAAGTGAAGTGCCAGGCAACTCAGTGAGACCCTGTCTCTAAATAAAGCACAAGTTAGGGCTGGGGATGTGGCGTGGTCGAGTTCAATTCCTGGTACCAAAAAAAAAAAAGAAAAAAGAGGAGGGACTGTGGACCTGTGGGTCACCCCTGGAGACTCTGTGGTATAAAGTAGCCTTTGGATCTGGCTTTGGGTGGGACTCCACCAGCTTCATAGAATGTGGTTCTAAATGGGGCCTTTCACTGCCAGAAGCCTTGGTTCCCCTCTCTAAAATGGGAATTCTCATACTTACCTCTACGACGGTTCTCTGCCTAAATGAGATGGGAGGGATGCAGTTGGTAATTCCATGTGCAAATGCTAATGTTAGTGTTGGCAGCAAGATGACAAATGTGGTTATGGCATTAAGGGTCTCTGTCCCTCGTAGAAATGGAAGAAGTTGTTTCGTGGTGCCTTGTCTGCCCCTCACTCCTTTCTACAAGCCTTTCCCATAAGCCTTTGTCTCTCTTCTGTTCCTTAAAACATACCTGTCTTCCATATCCTCACTTCACCAAAACCACTCAGCGAGGTAAAGTGTTGAAAGAATCTGGTAGAGCTGGGAGGCAGATTGACATCTGACCACGGATGACTCCGTCCAGCCCTGCACACACTGGGACATCCTTGGGATATCACCAGATCCAGACCCCTCCCTCTAGGAGTGTTGTGACCACACATTTCTATTTTCCTCCAGACTCTATTTGGCTTGGGCTGCCTGCTCTATTGACATCGGTGGCCAGGACTGTAAAACCAAGTGTTTATGGAAGATTCATAGGGAAAACTGAGATGACCTGTGCTCTTTATGAGGCTTGAGAAGATCTTTAATCTGGGTTATTGGCTCTCAAGATCCCTCTTAGGTCCCTGCTGCAGGGAGCACCCTGTGGAAAGGAGGGAAGAAAGTTTGGGCCAGTCCAACTGGAGCTGCCTGGATACCTGGGAGAACCTTGCCAGGCCTTTGCCCCAAAGGTGCTGATTTGGGAGGTCTGGGGGGAGCCTGCAAGTCTGCGTTTTCCTACAGGCTGTGGGTGATTCTGATCCCCTGGTCCAGGACCACACACTTGGAGAAGCAAGGCTAATTGCAGCTTGCCAGCCAAATCCAGCCTGCCACCTGTGTTTGTAAATAAAGTTTTGAGTGGAGGACGGTCACTCCCATGCATTCCCACATTGTCGGTGACTGCTTCCCTGCTACAGTGGCAAAATGAGTAGCTGTGACAGAGACCATATGGCCCACAAAGCCAGAAATATTTACTATTTGGCCCTTTACCGAGAAAGCGTGCCAACCTCCACTGTGGAGGTTCCTCAACTCCCCAAGGCTGGTGGTTCTGATTATAGGCACAGCACCCCCCACTCCCTGCTTTCGTTCACTGGCTAAGTACTCTATGACCCTCACCACCAAGACACCAGCTCTGCTAAGCATTGGATCATGTTTCCTGGAAGAAATAAACACAGGGACTAGTAATCACTGTTGCTTAACCTAGATTTTTGTAGATCACAAAACATCTTCAGACCCTGCGGTAACCTGGACAGTGCTGTATCCATCTCATGGCGGTACAAACTGAGGCTTAAAAGAGAAAGATTACCCATGGTCACAGGACGTATTTGTGACAATCCCAGGTCTCCTATCCTTTCTACTGCCTACCTCGCTGCCTCTTATGTACAATGCAAAATTGGATGGTATTTAGTTTATTCATGGCCTATCATAATGTAGCATGTTACCTCAAACTCCATGGCTCAAAACAACAGTGGATATTTATTATCACTCCCGGTTTCTTTGGGTTAGGGATTCAGAAGCAGGCTGGCTAGGCAGTTCTGCCTCAGGTGGTTTTCTGAGGCTCAGTCAGACAGCAGCCAGGGCTGTACTTACTGAAGACCTGACTGGCGCTTCACGCATGCGGCTGGCAGGCTGGTGCAGGCTGTTGGTGGGAGGCCTCGGATCCTTCCCCGTGGGCGTCTGCTCAGGCTGCTTGTGCGTCCTCACAACATGGCAGCTAACTTCCCCAGACCCAGTGATCCAAGAGCCAGACAGCCAGGGGGACACTGTGTCTTCATTCAGACCTAACCTCCCAAGTCACATAGCATCGTCTCTGTCACATTCTCTTCATCAGAGGCAAATCAGCCTACATTCAAGAGGAGTGTCAGAGAATGTATAGACATTTAAAAACCCACCCAGTGTGCAGATTTCCATTTCACTGCCTGCTGGGAATGTCAGGGACCCGTGGTATGCCCCAGAGCTGGCCTTTAGTTGATCATAGAATGTCAGACTGAAGTCCTAAGCCAGAGCAAGGTAAGTTACAAATGACTGCTAATGTCTAGGCTTCAAGCTTCTTCTGCCTGGAGCACCCAAAGGACTCCACGGTGGGACTTGAGAAAGGGTCAGAGAGGGCCAAAGGGACACACCCACCCTTGTGACATGCTTGAAAGTGGGAAGAAGTCTGTAGGCTTGAAATCACCCAGGTGACTTGGATGTGCTCCTCCTAGGTGCTGGGCACCCCATCCTGTTGATTTCTTTATCCTCTCTGTTTCCCAGACTGGCAAAGCAGAGGCCCAAAGAGCCACGTGCCTGGCTGGAGAAGGCACCCAGGCCTGAAGTCGCCAGGCTGCACTGGTCATTGCTTCGCACGGTTCTCCCATAGAGCATTAAACACAATTTGGTAAAAACTCTGCAGGGCTCAAGGAGGAGGCTGTGAACGTGTGGATGGAATTTGCCCTTCCAAGTCTTTGTGTTAATTCATCCTTATCTCGGCCAGCTGACTGCGTTTTGTGTCAGATGTGTTTCCAGGCAACGTCTGGGACTAATGGGGGAGAGTCGAGTTTATTCTTCCACATCCTGCCAACTCTGTGCGATGCACCTTACATGTAGGAACGCATCCAGACCAGCTCTGATCTCTCCGTGGAGCAGCGGCCAGCCAGAGCGCCTTTATAAACAGTGTTTGGACACCCTCTAGTGGATAAGCGGAGATGCTCACCTCTCTTGCTGAATAGCCGGGACCAGAGGGGACGACTGGCTTAAAGACCCTCTTGACTCTATGAAGCGAATGTAGGCAGAGGGCAGCTTGAGGATCACGTGGTTCCTTGATGATCCTGGAAAGGGATACACTCTTGTCCTGCATCTTCTCCAGCTTGATGCACTAAATAACCTGGTTTGTTTGGAAAAAAATGCAAGAAATAAAAGCAAATGATTGCACACATTTGTATGTGTGTATATTTCTGGATGCAGAGAGTATGTGTGATGGTAAGCAAGAATTGGCAGACTTTTCGTATAAAGGAATATTTTTAGGCTTTGTGGCCCAGAAGCTTTGTACTCTGCCTTTTTAGCCCCCAAACAAACATAGATACTATATAAATGAATGAACATGGCTATGTTCATTGTCTACAGAAAATAGGCAGTGAGCTTCATGTGTCATGGGCCATAGTTTGTCAACTCTGGTGAAGAAGAAAAAACTGAATCATGTTTGTCTCTCACAGTGGATGGTAAATTTCTCAGGTGCACGGACCCTGTGTCTCACTCACCTTTGTCCCCGAGTATCCAGCCCTGTTCCCAGAGGCAGCAAGTAGTCAAAAGTTGCTGGTCCAAAATTGCCTTTATGTCAATCTCTGTTATACATGGACTTTCTTTGAGGACTTCCTGGCATTTTTTGAAGAAAGAGCCGCATGCTTTCTGAACTGGATGTTAAATGATCAGAGAAATAGGACTAAGTGCCCTCCCCGTTTTCTTTCTATCTGGCTCTATCTAAAGTGAACCAACAAGCTGCCTGAGAGACCGATAGATAAAAAGGCCTTGTGATAATCAGCTTGATCCCATCTGAAGAGGACATTCCCTGGGTTTAGTAGCAGTGGACAGCTTTGGGGAATCTTGTTTTGCAGAACTAGGGGTAGTTTGCCCTGAAGCATCTGCTATTTTCACTAGAACCTACTTATGTCCACAGATTTTGCACTGGGGTGGGGGCTGGCTGGGGTATTCTAGGTAATGCTACATTCCTAACACAACAAGAAAACAGCAGGAGGGTTGGGGATGTAGCTCGGTGGTAGAGTGCTTGCCAAGCATGCAGGAGGCCCTAGCTTCACTCCCCAGTAAACTGAAAGAGAGAAACAAGCAAGCAAATAAATGAGGAGGAGTCAGCTTCTCTGCCTCACACACCAGCCTCTTCAGCACTGTACCTGGCTATTCCTAGAAGGTAGTTTTATGGTCTGCCAAATTGTGCAGTTTCTTTAGTTATTAACAGTAGCTATCATCAGTAGAGCATATTGTCTCATCACGTGGATTTTGGAAAGTGCTTATTATCCCAGAACTATATAGATGAGCACAGAAAAGTTCAACAGAGCATGACGTTGCTATTCTGTCGCATGAGAACTAAAAGGCTTGGACTCTGTTGTTGGGTGTGCTTCCGTTTCCCCATCTAAAACAATCATGATTGAAATTGTTTCAGGGGACAATCGATGAGGTTCAAATGGAGCACTTACTTACACTTTAGAAGAGATTGTGCTGTTGCCTGGGGTTTGGTCCCATAAAAAGTGCTTGGTAAATATTGGTTGAATAAATAAGTTATTTGCTAGTCACACACTGAGAATTCAAAGCCTGAAGCTTTCCACTAGCCAGATGCCCTTGACATTATACCATTAAACCAAATAGCAACAGAGAACATGGTAACCATAGCCCTGAGGCAGACCTGTGGCATTCAGCATGTCTCCACTGGGCAGGGACAGGAGCTGAGGGTCAAACATCCCCAGCTCACTTACGTTGAATCTTGTTGGTAGTACTGCTCACTGAAGAGCCCTCAAGATTAGTCTGTACATCCATCGTGGTGGAAATAGGTAAGATTTGCAGGCTCCATACAGGTGTGAAAAGCTTGAGTCAGAGAAATATAAGTGTTTAACCTGAGAAACGAAGAGGGAAGGCACACACCTGCCAGTCATGATAAACCTTGGTAATAATTTTAGAAAATAAACGGGCGTGGTGCCATACGCCTGTAATCCCAGCTGCTTGGGAGGCTGAGGCAGGAGGATCACAAGTTCAAGGCCAGCCTCAGCAACTTATTGAGGCCCTAAGCAATTTAGCAAGATCTTGTCTCTAAATAAAATATAAAAAGGGGCTGGGGATGTGGCTCAGTGGTTAAGTACCCCATGGGTTCAATTACCAGTATCAATAAATAAATAGATAGATATCAATTCCCAGTACCAATAGATAGATAGATAGATAATAGAAAGTAGCAATAACTGACATAGCACCTCACTCATACCAAGCACTGTTGTGCACACATTGCTCAACTCAATTTCCCCTCCCACAACCCTGTGAGGGATACTTCTGTAGTACATTCTCTAGATGAGGAAACTGAAGCTCAGGGTAACAACTTGCCTGAGGGCAGGGAATGTGTTGGTCTGCAGTTACCACCTTGCACCTCCCCCCACTCCCGCAGCCAGAGAGGAAGGAAAAGGAAAGAAAGCATCAATAAAGAAATCAAGATGTCGTTATGAGTTAAGATAGCATTGGACCAAAAGATGCCACTGGGCCCGGTTCTGCTCTGACCATTGACCAGCTCTGTCACCCTAGGCTGATTGCTGCTGAAAATGGCCTCCACTTCCCAGCAACTATAAAACGAGGAGCTAATCAAATTCCAGGGGAAACACTACTGGGCCCTTGAACCATGCATGGAGTAAGTCTTGAGGAAATAGTGCCATCCTTGGAGACTGGTGTCAGATGCCGAACATGGGTCAGCCTCCTCCCTAATTGGACTTCCACCTGGCCTTTGCCTCTGAGGTTGGGACTTACAGGATACACACATTATCATCTGGGGGGTCTCTCAGAGACTTGTTCCTTCCATCCTCAAAATTTTGCCTGATTAACTCCCTTTCACATATTTAAATCTCAAACTTCCTTCAGCCGTCCAAATGATGGGGTCCTTGTACTTTGCATTCCCATATTAACTTCATTTCTTCTTATAGACTCATCACAGTTTGTAATTAGATATTGATTGAGGTCTGGGGGCAGCAACCATGTCAGTTTCCCCCCAGCTTTGTACTGCCAGTGAGAACTTGGTAAGAATTTTGAATGAATGTATGTTGCCATATGTTGACCATATTAAACACAGGTCAGGAGAAGAGCAGCCAGGCAGAGGAATGTTGGTTGGTTCTCATGGTGGGGTACGTCAAAGTAAAGCTACAATAGCTGATTTCCAGTGCCACTTCATTGAAATGAATTTGTAATGATAATATGACTTAAGGTCCAAAGAGTTACTTCAGAGGTATACTATTCTCAAGCTCACACCTGGAGCCATGCAGTGCCTCTGAGCAAAATCTGCTGGGAACACTGGTACTTGGCTCCTAGGGAACTTTGTCAAAAATCACCTGTTTTCAAGGCTGAGGGGTAGGTATACTAAAGGTGCTTCTGTCAATCAAAACTAATCTCAGAAGTAAATTAGCCAACTCATGCTATAGCCATGTGGCATATCCTGCCCCACCAGCAGTGCCAAGAAAACCCGTGTTAGTGGTATTTGAATATGAATAAATCCCACCATGAGTGTACATCCTCATGTCTATCATTTTAACACTACCATCAGATAAATCTGAGCAGCAGAATTGCTGTCACAAGCTTATAGACTTGACTCCTCAGGAAAGTCCTCAGGGACAAACTTGGTATCTCTTACATTTAAAAAATGTAAGATATCTGTTTTCTTAGTCCACAGAATGTTAGAATGAAGATGGTATGGACGTAGGTTATACACACAAAGAGCAGAGGAGGGCTGCTGGAATCCATTTACTGAGAACCATAGAGGTGACAGCTCATGCTTTTCAATTTTAAAAACTTTCTTCATAAACTGGGCATGGTGGTGCATGCCTATAATCCCAGCAACTCGGGAGGCTGAGGCAGGAGGATCATGAGTTCAAATCTAGCCTCTGCAAAAGCGAGCAACTCAGTGAGACCCTGTCTCTAAATAAAACATAAAATAGGGCTGGATGTGGCTCAGTGGTTGAGTGTCCCTGAATTCAATCCCTGATACTCCCTCAAAAAAAAAAAAGTCTTCATAGAAAACCTGTACCATCAGAATAGAAGCAAGGAATCTCATCCTATAGGACAAGATGGTAATTGAAATATTTGATGTTTGCATTGACTCTGAATCATCAAAAGGAATTAGGAATACTACATTTAATTTTAAAAGGAAGATAAAGAAAGGCATTTGACTGAGCTAATTGTCCTATTCAGGAGAGACATTGGAGAAGAAAGAAGCTGATTAGTTCACTAAAAAATAGAAATCTCTAGCTTGATCAAGGATATCTACCATCTGTCAAAAAACAATAACATCATCAAACTATTTAAAAAATTAAAATAATAAAGATGGTTACTATCACTTGTGTTCTGGAAGATAGTTCTGGAGAGTCTAGCTAATGTAATAATGCAAAAAAATAAAAAAGAAGGAGGAGGAGGAGAGAAAGAACCGGTATAAATATTGGAAAGCATCAAAGCAGATGTCTTAGCCAGAAAAGTCCAGGGAATCAACTGACACCAGTAGATTGATAAAATACCTTTAGAACTAAAAGGCTTATCACAAGCAGCTATTCTCACCCCATATCTTCTTATTCCAGCATCCTCCCTTCCCAGAGGTAACCACGTGAGTCACCTCTTGCTTTATCCACATTCATACTTGTAAATAATATGTGAGCTGCTGTCTTCGGTTTTACATGATAACTGGTAACTTCCTATCACCTTTTGTCTTAGCTCAAACTGCCATAATGAAATGCCATAGACTGAGTAAGTAGCAGGAATTTATTTCTCACAGTTCTATAAACTGAAAGTCCAAGATCAATGTATCAGCAGGGCAAGTTTCTTTGAGTCACAGAGAGCTACCTTCTTGTTGGGTCTTCACAGGGCTTTTCCTTGGTGCATGTGGTGGCAGGGGGGTGGGGACAACGAGAAGAGAAGCCAACTCTCTGATGTCTTTCTTCCAAGGCCAGTAAATCCCACCATGAGTACACCACCCTCATGACCTAAGCCTAATTACCTCCTAAAGACCCACCTCCTAATACCATCACACTGGGAATTGAGGCTTCCACAAATGAATGTTTCCAGAGACAAGTTTCAGGCTGTGGCATCATGTCTATCATTTTCCTTCTTCATGTTATCATTGAAGTCAATATTCAGTGTTTATTATCTTCATGCAAATATTAGATCTGAGTTTTTCAGTGAACAATAACTTTTTTGTATGTATGCGGTTCTGGGGATTGAACCTAGGAATGTTCTACCACAAATATACATTCCCCAGCCCTTTTTATATTTTTATTTTAACACAGGGTCTTGCAAAGTTGCCCAGGCTGGTATTGAACTTGAAACCTATCTGCCTCAGCGTCCCAAGTAGCTGGGACTGCAGGCATGCACCGCTGCCCCCTGCCTTTCTTTTGTTTCATACTGAGGTATATATAATAGCATAGTGTCTCTTGTGTGTGTGTGTGTGTGTGTGTGTGTGTAGTGCTGGGAATTGAACCCAGGGCCTTGTGCATGTGAGGCAAGCACTCTGCCAACTGAGCTATATTTCCAGCCTAGTATCATTTTTTAAATTTGTTCAATTATCTTTGTAGTTAATGGTCTCATTTTTTCCCAGTAGCCTCTCAATAACGTTTTCTGTAAGGTAAATCACACCAGATAACCAGAGTTCCAGTTTTTATCTTATGATGAATTTCTCCTAGGGATCTCCCCTGGCTGCCATCTTAAACAAACCTTTGCCTTTCTGTGAGGTTGTTGCCTTCTCTTCCTCTTTCTTGGTTTCCTGCCTCATTTTGCTGGAGCAAGTTCTCTAGTAGCTTCAGCAGGTGAAGAAAGGAACATGCCATAGTCATGATGATGACAACCTGTAATATTGTCTTCCGCCTGACCTGGTTACCCTCCAAGTCTGGGCACCTCTCCTGTGTGGATTTCACTTCATCTTGGGGATGACCTTCACCTCTCTCCTGGGTGGTTCTCCTGTTGACTTGTTTGACATTTTCTTTTTAAAGCTTATGCCTTGTTTTGGTGTCGATTCCCGAGAAAGATTGCATGAGAGGAGGAAAATTTTTTAGACATTGCAAATCAGGAAAAAAAAAATGCATTCTCATCTTGCTCTTCATTGATAATCTTCCAGATAATTTCTGGTTAGAAATCGTTTTTCCTCAGGAATTTGAAAGCATTGGCCATTATCTTCTGACTGTTCACTTTTAGAAAAATTAAAAGCCATTCTTGCTTCTGATCCCGTGTAGGGCATCTGTTTGTTCTTTGGTTGTTTAAAGAATTTTCTCTTTCTGATTAATGTTCTGAAATTTCATGATGTACCTGGGTTTTGGTCTTTTTTTAATCCATTGTGCTAGGTATTCAGGAGGTATAAGCCCTTTTATGTAGAAATTTGTTCCTTTAATTCTGAGTTTTCTTGACTTTTCTGATTGGTTTCTTTCCCTCCATCTTCTCCAGACTCTGTCCTGAAACAGTAATTAGATGTTTGGCCTCCTGAACCTGTCTTCTAGCTTTCTGTATTTCACACTAGTGTTTGGGGTTTTTTTGTTTTGTTTTGTTTTTGTCTTTTTGATGTGTTTCTAGAAGGTTTTCTCCGTTTTACCATCTGACATTTCTATTGAGTTGTTCATTTCTGCTGTTCTCACTTTAATTTCAAAAACCATTTTTATTTTTGAAGGACAATTTGTCCTTCTTCTAACCTCCTATTTCTCCTATACAGTCTCTTCTCTCTGGGATGCAGAAGACTCTTTTCCTGGGATGTTTTCTTCTCCCTCTTGCAAGTCACTTTCTCCCAGTTTGTATATTGGTCTCAGATCCCACCCTTGCCAACAGGCTTTGCTGTCTCCATAGATCTGGGAAGGCTGGATTGTCTGCCCATGTTTTGAGACTGCAAAGCTGTTTAGCTGTTCTGAGCATGTGGCTGGGGCTTCTCAGCCTTGAACTTCATGGTGAATTGACCTAGCTGGGCTGTGTGCTGAAGAATCCTGGAAGTCAGTATCTTTAGCTTTTTTCTTCTACATTAGTCAAGACCCGGCTGCTAACCATCCAACCCAAGTAAAGGGAAAAGTCTAGGGATTGAAAGTGTGGATAAGTCTTCACATTGAATTTAAACCTTTGCTTACAGTCTGATGCTGAAACTTTCAACTAAGCCCCTGCATTCAGAGACTTAACTTCGTTTCACCTTCTGAAGAGTGGTTCTCGTTCAGAAGTGATTTTCACCTCCCATGTTGGCAATTCTGGAAATATATTTGATTGTCATCAAGAGGGGAGAAGTGGAGGTTTGCTGCTTCCATCTAGTAAGTAAGAGGACAGGAATACTGCTCCAAACATCCTCTAGTGCACAGGACAGTCCTCTCCTCCAACAAGGAATTATTGATCCACCTTGTCAATGGGGCTGAGAGTGAGGAATCCTGACCTAGAAAATAAACCTTCAAACTAATGAAGAGGTGAAGAGACATGCAGCAGCTTGGAGCAGGGCAGAGGGTAAAGACTAAGCTGCTTTCAAACAGCCTTCCATTCCCCCTCCACATTGCAGCCACTGCTCCCCACCCAAACCCAGCCTAGGCATCCAGGCCCAGAGATACCAGATCTTCTCAGACTTTGCAGCAAGGTTGGTTTTGTTCTTGACTTCCCTGCTAGCCATCTTAGCATTTAGCCCTCTCAGAGTGGCTGAGTCCATTATCCCTTGTCAATCTGTGTTCTTAGCTCCCCCAAATGTGTTCCCTTTGCCTTCTCTCCTATTCATCCATCCTCCTGATAATTTTAGAAGAGTTTGGGGAAGGAAACAAAATTAGATTCTTCTATTCAGTCTGATATCTTTATCCAGAAGCCTAACATACATTAAATACATTTGTAAGCTACATTGGTTGACACAGGCACAGCAATGACTACGGGTGAGTGGAATGGAATAAAAATTCCAGAAGTCCAGAAGCTGAGCCCCGATATATGGAAAGTCATCAATAAGTGATATTTAGGTTGATTTGCTAGGAAAAAAAAATGTTAAAAGCTCTTCTCAACTTACATATAGAAGTCAATTCAAGTTGCATTAAAGGTGTAAACATACATACAAAATTTCAAAAGAAGATACAAGAGAATATTTTTATAATCTTGTGTTGAGGAAGAATTTCCTAAGTGGGTAGATATAGAAGAAGAGTTCAGGTAACCAATGAACAATGTAAAACTTTAAAACTCCTATTGACAAGACTTCATGACACTAAAAAAAAAAAAAAAAAAAAAAACTACATGGGGAAAATATGTACCACATGTATTGTTGGTTACTATCCCTCTTATGTAAAGATCTCTACCAATCAGAAAGCAATTTTTTTTAACCTATCAATTAAGGAAAGCTCTGTAAGTTACCGATAAACATTTGAAAAAAATACTTAGCACAGGTCAGGAAAATGTAATTTAAAGCAGAAACAAGAACAGTATGTATCGGTGGTTCATAACTTGCTGGCTCCTGACAGCAGTATCACCAGGAACTTGCTAGAAGTGCAGATTCTTAGATCCCACCCTAGATCTGAATCACAGACTCTAGAGCAAAGTCTGTGCAATCTGGGTGAACAAGCCCTCCACGTTTGAGAACTGTTGCTGGTAGTCAGGAGGACGAAAGAACTACATTCTGTGTTGTGTCTGACTCTCAGCGCTGAGTAAAGGAAGCCGGGTGTGTTGAGTACTGACTGTACGATTCCATCTGTATGAAGATGGAAATTGAGCAAAACTAAGGCTAGAAATCAGGATCATTGTTGCCCTTGGAGGGGAGAAGCAGTAACTAGAAGCGGGTGCTGGCTGTGGTGTGTTTCTTGATGGGGATGCTAGGTACACAGGTTGGTTCAGTTAGTGGAAATCCACCACACTGTTCCCTTAGGATTTGTCACACTTCTCTTGACTGTATTTCAATAAAGTAGTGAAAGGCAAAATATGAGCTCTCTTGCTTTCTATTTTGAAGTAAGTTTTTAATCATTCAAAGCATAGGAATTAGCCATTTGTGGTGGCTACACACCTGTAGCCCCAGCTACTAGAGAGACTGAGGCAGGAGGATCACTGGAGCTTACAAGTTCAAGACCAGCCTGAGCAACATAGTGAGACCCTGTCTCAAAAACAACAAAAATTGGGGAATATAGTCCAGTGAGAGTAGAAAGGGGAAAGCATGTATAAATGAAGATATAGAATATAGATACAGAGGGCTGGGGTTGTGGCTCAGTAGTAGAGCGCTTGCCTTGCATGCATGAGGCCCTGAGTTCGATCCTCAGCATCACATAAAAATAAATAAATAAATAAATAAAAATGTTGTGTCTGTCTACAATTTAAAAAAAAAGAATATAGATATAGAATATAGGTTATAGATATATAGATATAGAATATCTACATGTATACATGCTTTGTGATGGAAAGGTAAATGAGTATAAGGTTTTTGGAGAGTGATTTGACAGCATCTGCTTGTAAGGACAAACAGTCTAGAAATTCTACTTCTAGAACTGTGTCCTGGAATTCAGGTATGCAGAGATTATATTGTAAGAATATGCTCTGGGCATTTTTGTACAAACATAAAAAGAGATAACCTAAATGTACCTCCATAGGGAACTGGTTACATGAATTATGGAGAATCAGCAACTATTAAAATTGACCTAGCTCTGTACATAGTACATAGGATGTCCTCCATGAGATTGCTGACTGAAAGAAGCAAGTTATAGGCGCCATGTACAGAATGATCCATATTTATAAAGAGAGAAAGAAAAGGACACTCAGGTGGTGGATTAGGAATGCAAGAGAAAAGGTTGGTAAAATTGTTGGTATTGATTTTTTTTTCTTAAATTTCCAACTCGTGGATATATTTCCATGTTAATTTTTTAACCTATATTTCTCACTCTTTTTTAACCTATATTTCTCACTCTTGAATTTTTTTTTTTTTTTTTTTTTTTTAGGCTTGGCCTTACAAAATGCAATCCAGGGGAGAATAAATGGTATTTGTGCAGTCTAAGCAAATAAAGATCTAGGACTTTTCTTAAATGTATGCACATACACATGCACATAGGAGATGAGTGACATTTTTGTAGAGTGATCTTCATCAGTACTGCTTATAGAGGGAGATAAAAGGTTTGCCTGAAGATAGATTTCACTTACCTAGGAAATTCACTGGGGTAGAACAATTCTTCTCTTGACAGGGACATTCTTTATACTATGTTTGCTGGTGAGGTCAGGGGTCAAGTATTCCTGCTCTTTGAGAAACAGCTCAGTTAAACATATTGTCCTGCATCTGCAAGCGACCGTTGCTAGCAAATTGGACAACTGCAGCTCTGGACAACAGGCTCCATTTGCTTATTAATGAAAAACATTTTTGCATTCATAGCCAAGAGCTGTCAGGTGAACCTTAAACCTTTGCAATCCTGAAAGAGCACCATAAACACATTTGCAATCATTCATTCACTGTTGTTTCTTGTGTGAATCATCAACAAAAGGCCCATCTGACCCTTTCAGTTTGAATCAAGAGGCCCTAAAATGTTGTTTCCGATGCTGTTGTGCTGGATTATACCCATTACCAACCTTACTGATCCAAGGGAATGTCAAACATAGGGGTATAGATTACCTGTCAGTTGGGATGAATTCGGGCTCAAAATCCCCATTAGTGTGAGGCTTAGTGCTTTCTAGAGTCACATCCATTTTGTACATCCTCACTTTTTTTATTGCCACCAATGTAAGCACAAACACACATCTCCATTAAGCACCTTTTCTTTGGTATCCATATACAACATCAAGGAGACAAAAGAAATGTCCATGTTCAACTCTAAAGAGGAGAAACAGCAACACTCAGACTCTGTCACCTGCTTCCCAGCACAGGCATGCAGACTTTCACAGAGAGGTGTGCTTCTCTCAGGAATCAACTGTAGGGTGTCCCTGGGAATCCTACCTGAGGCTTCGTGACTCACTGAGGTCTTCTTAAAGAAGGGCCCAAATCTCCTCCCTGTTGTTATGGTTTAGATGTGGTGTCCCCCAAAAGCTCACATGTGAGACAATACAAGAAGGTTTGGAGGAGAAATTATTGGGTTATAGCCTTAATCTGATCAGTGAATTGATCTCTGATGGGATTAACTGGGTGGCGGCTGGAGGCAGGTGGGGTGTAGCTGGAGGAAGTGGTTCATTGGGGGCGTGGCTATGGGGTATATATTTTGTATCTGGCAAGTGGAGTCTTGCTCTCTGCTTTCTGATGGCCATGTGAGCTCCTTCCTTCTGCCATTCTCTTCCGCCATGATGTTCAGCCTTATCTGGAACCCCTGGGGAATAGAGCCTGCTGTCTATGGATGGAGACCTCTGAAATCATGAGCCCTTAAATAAACTGTTCCTCCTCTACAATTATTTTGGTCAGGTCCTTCAGTCACAGCAGTGAAAAAGCTGACTAAAACACCTGTCTTGAAAGTCTGGCAGCCACCTCAAACTTGACAGATTAAGAACTGAGCTCATCAACAGCATCCCTCCCACCCCCCCACCCCCACAACCTTTCCTCCTTTGTCACTCCAGCTGAACAAATGAAACCCTAAACCACGTCCTAAACCTTTCCAGAGACCTGGGACCAGTCATTCCACTGTATCCTCTCACACCACCGTATGTAATCTATAAAGTCCTGCCTACTCCTGAAATTTGTCATGAATTTACCAACTGTTCAATATTCACTCCCACCTCACTGGTCTTGAAGACATCCCCATCTCCCACTTGGGTACCTGCACCATCTCTGAACTCATCCCTCAGACCCACCTCTTACCCCTCCACATGTCCATTCTCTGCATGCAGCCAGTGTGATCTGATAAAAAAAAAAATTAACCAGATATCATCAGTCTCTGCTTAAAACCCTCACCCTTAGGATAAAGTACAAAATCCTTAGGTTTCCTGGGCCTGCATCATGTGACCCTTTTTAACCTACTACATACATGTTCCTTCTGGTTTTGGAAGGTAGCCCAGCCCTCCCCACCCCCAACCTTTGCTCATGCCACACTCTGCACGAACATTACTTTCCCGCCTGTCTTAGGAGCTTACTTCTCTGACACTTCTTGTACCTGCCAATAATGTGATGTCCCCCTATATGGAACCTGACCATATTCCTGTATAGTGATTTTCAGTTCTAATTAGTCTGATGTTCCCACCCCTAGACGTTAAGCTGTTTACAAGCAGGATCTGTTCAGTTCATATCCCACTTTCCGATGACAAGAAGCCTGACCATTGTAGATGTACACGTGGTATACGAATGAGCAACATTTATCTTCCCAGCTTTGTATGCTTAGCGTTACTTTAGTATTTGTTCTGCAGACTGCAAAGAAAGCTAAAACAGAAGTGAAATTTTTTGTCCTGAGTCACCCAGCAAGCCAGCATTTATGGCCAGAGTTCACCCTGAATTTTTGATGGTATCCCTTAGGGATGTGGTACAGACTCTAACTTTCCCTTGACTTAGGAATAAAGTCCTTCTGTCCAGCACTCTGGAAAGTGTTGGAATGCAAGTGCCTACCTTTCTCTGGCCTTCCTTTGCTCAGGACTCTAGACACCTCCGGTTTAGGTCAGTTTCTTGTGCCTGGATATAGGCCTCCAGGACTCGGCAAGTGATGTTGATGTGGCTTTTGGCTCTGGCCTTGCTCTGCAGTGGTGAAGAGTTGAATGGCTGTTGCTGGGATAGTGTGCCACTTGTGATAAGATGCCAAGTATCGTGTCTGCACGGGGACCTTGGCTTGCTCTTCCTCTGACAGCTCTCTCAGGCCACCACTCTCCACCATCTGTGAGCAGGGCAGCGATGGCAGGCAGGGAATGCCCAGAGGCTCAGAGTTTGGGAGCAGATGAGCTCCGGGACTGCCTCTGAGTGGACCTGCAGTCATGTTTCTTTGACAAGTACTGCTCTGAGAGCAAATTCCAGCCACAGTTGCTGTTTTGCCCTGAGTGGTGTTTTAAGACTCTTAATTAGTGCTAATATTTTAAAAACAAGATTATCATGGGCAAACTTGAGTTTCTGTGTTCTTCTAAGGAAAAAAGGGGGCAGATTTGTTGAAACCAGCCCACTAAAATCCGCCAGAGCTGCATAGAGAGTGCCTCCTTAACACAAGACATGGATTTTCTTATTTGCCATGGCTTTATTTGTGGGCATAAGAGTTTGCAATCCCTATTTTTAAATCGTGTGTTTGTATGTGTGAATATTCAAGTAAGTTGTAATTGACACTCTGTATAATTATCTTTTTCTCTGTCCCCTGTTCCTCCCCCATCCCCTTTCTTTTCCACTGCCTCTACCATTTTACAGGTCTTGGGTCTACTGGTATGGACACTTATCGCTGGAACCGAGTACTTCCGGGTTCCCGCATTTGGCTGGGTCATGTTCGTAGCTGTATTTTACTGGGTCCTCACCGTCTTCTTCCTCATCATCTACATAACGATGACCTACACCAGGATTCCTCAGGTGCCCTGGACAACAGTGGTAAGGAAGCCAAGGGTGGTGTTCCTGTCCAGAGCCCACTAGGTGGGATGGCCCAAGAGTCCTGTACTTAGTTCAAGATGGTTCTCTGCCCTTGCAGAGAGGGCCAAGCCATAGACAACCCAGTTTAGCATACAGGGTCAGCATCATCTGATGGCTTCTCAAGTGTTTTACTGAGATGTATGAAACTGGACACGTTGGAAGATCCAGGAATTCATTTCACTAGCAAACCAATTCTCAGGAGTCTGAATCAAGAAAAGCTGGGTTCTCGTACATAGATGCTTGCTTCTTTGTTCTTTGTAGACAGTGTCACTGGAAGCAGGAGTGTCAGGGCACACCAGCCTCTGTAGATCTTCCTTCCTTCAACCCTCTCCTGAATATTTTGCACATCACATCTCTTTGTGTGTAAAGAGTTTGAATGGAAAATGAAAATTACTGTAGAAAACAAGTAGCCACCCTCACACTCCAATCAAGGGTGACTGGAGTTTTGTCCTGCTCCAGGAACTCTGCTACCTGAAGGTTAAAGAAAGCTAAACACACAGGGTAAGGGGAAGTAGATAAGAAAATGTGCAGATAACAGTCCCTCTGCCACATGCCATATGGGATTATTCACAGTGTGACAGAGTTGCCACCTCAGGTTGGAACTCTTTAGAAAGGAAGTGACATTTAGCTTTATCCTGAAGATTCAATACATGTCCTCAGTGGACTCACAGAGATAGAAGATGGAGGTCCTTTTGCCTTGGAGCATGGGCAGTCTTGTTGGGGAATTTGAAGTGGCCATATGATTTTTTTAAAAAATCCAAATGGTGCCACAAGTATGTATGTCGGTATGTATAAAACAAAGCTCTGAGGTACCTTCTGATGTGCCTAGTCTCACATTCAGGTATACTATTCTTTTGTTTGCTTTCAACCAATATGTCAGAAAAAAAAATTATTGCTGAATAACTGACTTCTGAACTAACTTTGAAACATTTCCCACTTGGAGGCTCTGGACCCAGGTTAAGTTGGCAGGCTTTCAAACCACGCTGTCGCTGCTCAGATGCACCTGGCTTTGTTCTCTCTGAGTTGCCTTCAGAACTAAGTTAAGCCCCACAAGAAACTACTCTCCTTTTATTTTACAAAATAGATTGACTGACTCTTGGCTGTTTTCCCACATCCAAAAGTGAAGATTCTCCATTAGAGTTTTTAAGAGTATGTTGCAGTTTCTGAAAGGAATTCCAAGCAAGGCGCTCATGACTTTCTAGGGCACTGGAATCAATGTCCCACTTTCCCCCTGGTGGGTACAGGAAGGACAGATTCGTTTGTATGTTGCATTCAAGGACAGGTAGCACCCTGAAGTAATAGTAGCTATAGGAACTCAGGGTGAGGGAATGCTCAAAGTATGTGGGGTCATTTAAGGAATGCTGTTTATGTTTTATTTGAAGATAGGTTCTCACTGAGTTGCCCAGAGCCTCACTAAGTTACTGAGGCTGGCCTCCTCCCTCTGCCTCCCAAGCTGCTGGAATTATAGGCATGTACCCAGCTGAAAGATGAGTCTTTTTTTTTTTTTTTGTAGTTGTAAATGGACAGCATGCCTTTATTTTATTTTATTTTATTTCAATGTGGTGCTAAGGATCAAACCCAGTGTCTCACACATGCTAGGCAAGTGCTCTGCCACTGAGCTCCTGCCCCAGCCCTAAAAGATGAGTCTTAATGTCAGTCTCAAAGAAAGTGACGTGAATCTGGAAGAAGAGGAGCTCAGACAGTGTAGCAGGGAACCAAAATGTTGGGCTACTTACTTACCCTTCTGTACAAGTCTCAATTTCTAGTTATGTTGTCTAGATTAGAGGATGGCAAGCTCTCTCTTTAAAGGACCATACAATTGGGGCTGGGGTTGTGGCTCAGCAGCAGAGCGCTCGTCTAGCATGTGCGAGGCCCTGGGTTCAATCCTCAGCACCGCATAAAAATAAATAAAATAAAGGTATTGTGTTCAAGTACACCTAAAAAATAAATATTAAAATAATAATAATAAAGGACCATACATTTAGTATTGTCATCTTGAGCTATCCTGTCTCCGTCACAACCAGTCACCTCTTCCTGCTGGGCAAAAGCAGCCACCTGCAATTTCTGATTGAATGAGCATAACTGTATTCTAGTAAAACGTTATTTCAAAAA
This sequence comes from Marmota monax, assembly GCF_021218885.2. Taxonomy (NCBI): domain Eukaryota; kingdom Metazoa; phylum Chordata; class Mammalia; order Rodentia; family Sciuridae; genus Marmota; species Marmota monax. The sequence continues at coordinate 6,680,474 of NW_026695228.1, forward strand.
ATTCTTGTTGGATCCATAAGGGAGACTAAACATTTTTATGGAATAAACCAAGAAGGGAACTCAAAACTCTCATATTGATTTATTCTATTAAAATCTTTAAATCTTGCCTTAAATAGCAGGTTTTCAAAAATTAACTTTGACCCTGCAGACAATCCCTGATTCTAAGAGATTGATTTGCGAAGTTTATAATGTCCCCATTTTGTAGATAAGGAAACTGAGGTTTGGAATCTCATGGCTGCATAGATTCATATACACTGGGGGTCCGTGTGTCTTAATTTTTACCCAGATTTTTTTTTCCTGACCTCCTGCTCCAGGTACTCCTCTACCTTGGCAGTAGGTAAGAACCCCAACAAGAAGTCAAGGGACTGGGACCTTTAGTCCCTTTGAAATCATTTCATTATTTATCTCATTAAGCAAAGCAGTCAGGAATTGGGCACTCATACGTGTGAGGACCAGATAGGTCAAACAAGTGAGAAAACTCAGCTTGGTGCTGAATTCTTGCCACCCCAGGAACAGTTTCTTGGCATCTTAACTTGAGAACATTCGTCATTTCACAAAGAAATAATCTGAAACTCTGCCCCCAGGATTGCTGACTTGTTTGTTTGTTTTCCTAAGAGAATCCAGAAGTGTGAACTCTACCAATTATAACATATTTACAGCCAGTTTTTTTAAAACTTCATTTTCTGCTGATAGAAGCTAGAGCTCAAACATGTCTGGTTTTTGGTTGGGGTTTTTGTTTGCTGTGCCAGCTAAGAAATGCCTTTGCGACCTCCCAGAGCATCTGTGATTGGGTAAATGGTGCTAACTGAAGATCCAGAGGGGGGACTAGAAAAGGTTTCCATCTGCTAACAACTGAAGACTCAGACTAAACTTCTGTGTTACCTTCTGCCCAGCAGACTCTCTTACAGAGCAGTCTGGGGGCCAGGGGTGCTGGCTGTCCCTGTTGGGTCCTGGTACTGATGGGGAACACAGCAAGGGTTAGGCTAGGACTGTGGACTAAAACAGCCAATTGGCTCCTGGTGCTGGATGAGCCTTCCTAGGATCATGATGCTAAAACACAGGCCCTGAACAAGCTACATCCCTGGATGCTTGTCAAAAATGCAAAATCCTGGGTCCTACTCTACTGACTGGCTCAGAAACTCTAAAGGGCATGGAAATCTCTATTATGAAAATTATTCCAAATAATTTTTAGGCAACTAAAAGTATGAGAGAAACACTGGTCTGGAGATAATTATAGGCCCCAAATCCCTGAATTGAAACTTTTAGGCCAGATGTAAGTTAAGATATTTTTTCAAATTCTAGAATGGTAATAAAGTAATTTGGTGCCTTTACTACAATATGTGACATATGCGCCCAAGTCTGGGATGGCACTCTAATAAGGCATGTTAATGTTTCTGCAAGAACGTATGAATTTTCTTGCTACGAGGGATAGTAAAGACCATATCGCTCCCATGTCAGTTCCAGTCAGTTCTTGCTACCAGATGACTTTTGGATTTGCTCTTGATTTTCAGAGTATTTAGGGAATCTACAATTGCAGAGCAGGGATTGGTAGTCCCCAGGAACTTGGCTGGAAGAGCACTTCTGGAACACTGGAAAAATAGTTTCATAATCCAGCTCCCCAGCTGGTAAGGCATGAGCTCTCCACTGGAATCTATCTTAATAATAATCCATTCCCTTAATGTGTCTGCAGAGGTGTACAATCACCTTGTATCCTCTTTTGATATAGAGCAGCAAGAGCAGCAGCTGGTCTCCAGTAGTACCTCTATGGTCCTGGACTACAGCTGTTCTAACATCATTTTCTCAGAGAGGCTTGGATGCGTTTTATGATAAATCTGATTGGAGCTGAAAGTTCAAAGCAATAAAATTGTCCCTCCTCTTAGCACCAAGCACTAGGGCCTCCATAAGGGTACTTCCCAAGGACTCATCCTCTGTTGCTCATTCCTTTGGCCTCCCTGCAATCCCTGTGAGCTCCAAAGGGCAGGGGATGCTTGCATTATTTCACCAGGAAGAGCACCTGCCATTTCTTAAGTACCTACTGTGTGCAGATGTTGTTCTGAATCCTTTATTTTTTACGTCATTTAATCCTCATAATAACTCTGCAAAGGTGGAATGGATTGTTTCCATTTTTCAAATGAAGAAATTGAGGCCTTCAGAGGATGTTTGGTAGCCAGGAGTGGGAGACAGGTCTCCTAATGCTGACAACAGTTTTCAACCCTGGAGTCTGCTTGGTTCCCATTGCTCATTGATATTCAAATTTCCCTTGACCTTGGAAGTGACCATTTCCACTGTACCATCTTGAGTAGGAAGTGCCCGCCTGGATGTGCCTGGTTGACCTTTTCAGTATAGCAGCTCCAAAGAGTCCTGTTTGTTATTGCAAAGCTTCCAAAAGACCCTTCAACAAATGGTAGTACCAGTATTAAGGACATGATTCATGATCGAGGGCTGAGAGACATGAAATGGACACCTTCCTGTTGGCTCTGTTTCTAGCCAGTCTACCTGAGCCTACAGAGCTGAGGCCCTGCTATCACCTGGTAGGACCACATTGTGACTGGTATTCCTTGAGTCTTCCTGACTCCCATTAACCAGTAGTGATTTAGTATGAAGGGCACAGTCAGGTTCTAAGTGACTTGACTTAGGCCTCTATTTGGCCTCTAGTTGATACAGTCATTAAACACAAATAAGAAGAGTAGGTTATACAAGTAGATCACTTTACAGTTCACATGGGTCCTTGTGAAGCTCTGTCTCCTTTGAAATATGTGAGACTTGTATGTTTCCCCATTTTGTAAATTAAGAGTAGAATCGGTTCAGTTGTCAGTTTGATCCCTACACTAGAGAGATCCAAGCTAACACTGGCTCATGTAAGTCACATGGTCTATGAGATCAACTAGCATTTCACATTCTTCCTATCTGTGGCTCTACCATCTTTAACCCTTGGCTTCTGCCTGGGGTCCAAGATGGCACCTTCAACACCTGCCATCACATCTATTTTCTAGTCAGGAGAGAAGATTAAAAGGAGGCAAGGGGAGGGCACATTTCTTCCCCTTAAGCCATGATGTAGAAGTTGCATTCATTACATCTGCTTGCATCCTATTGGTCTAAACAGGGCCATGTGACTGCAACTCCTTCCAAGAAAGATGAAAAGTAGGATCTTGACTCTGAGTGGTCACTACACATGCTGTTATCATAGGAGAAGAGAGAACAGATAGCAGAAGGCACAGAGGAAAGAGCTTAAAGAGGTGACTTGTCCAAAGCCACATAGCCAGTGAGGGGTAGGATGAAGGACAGAAGTTGGCATCCAAGTCTGTTCCTCCATCCTGTATCCTTTCTTGTTCACCACATTCTGTCTTCATCATTTCTCCCTTTGTAGTGGATTCAAAATACAGTTCTTCTTCATATTGCTGAGAATATGTCCTACTTGGAAATTCCCGACAGACCTGATTCAGTAGGTCTGAACAGGGTCTGAGAACGAGCTATATCTAGGTAGTGCTGCTGCCCCTGGTCTGTGGGCCACACCCTGAGTAGCATGGAGCTCCTCCAGCAGCTGCTTGTGGACAGGATAGGGAGCAGTCTGGTGTCACACTGTACCCTCTCAGCCTTTCCCTGGACCACATCTCTTCCATCAGACCTGGATATCTCTTCCACTAATACTTGGTGATGGAGGCCAGAGATCTAGAAAGGCAAGTGGTGGATAAGTAGGACATCCTACTGCCCTCAAAAGATGAACTCTGATGGAAAAGACAGAGGAGATGCACAAGGCTAATTATAATATTAAGCAAAATGACATTTTGTGAATACTAAGAAGAGTGTCAAAGTTCCAGGAGCTAGAGGAAGGACCCATTCTTCCCAGCTGCTCGCTTGGACCTGAGCCTTGGGGAATGCCAGATGGTGATCCAGGTGGCTCTGCCTTCCTTGGAACTCTTGAAGACCCAGTGCCAGATGCTGACCTGAAAGTCTTGTACTCTTTGCTCTCTGAATAGATTCAGCACCAGGGGCTGTTCATTATCCCTCCGTATCTATTTTCTTCTCTAGTCAGAACTTTCAGCTAGGCCCATGGACACCCAGCTAGTTTAGGTTTCCTAGTTGGGCCTTAGGGTTAAGCTTGGCTATTGGATAAAAGAGGCAGGGCCACACCTCTGGGCCATAACCTTAAGACAGGGCACATTCTCCCATGTCCCTATTAGCTGGGATACATCTGGGTCAGTGTTAACCTTCTTATGTACAAAACAGTAAGACCTTAGAGATGGCTGACTGACACAAAGGAAAGAGGCTGTGTTCCTGTCACCCTGAGGCCTTCACGCCAGCTCTGGCTGCTCAAGCCTGTGATGTGAGAGAGGAATAAACTTTTTCTTAAGTCACTCATTTGGGGTCGTGTTCCCAACAGCCAAGTCCACATGCTCACTACACATGGTCAGGGCTTCTTCCCACTACCTTCAGACCTAAAATTTCTCTTAGTATTTAGGGAAGTTGTAAGTAGGCTTCCTCTCAGTACCTCTGTGACCAAAGGAGTTGAAGGGATGTTGGAAGTAGTCGAGCTAACTAGACAGTACTGTGCACAGCAGTGTAAAAATAAACCAGTTTAAATAAAGCTCAGTTCTGACCCTTTGAATCAAGAAGTGTTTATTTGGTATGTGTCATATGTATAACACTGCCCTCAATTATGTGGAACTTCTAAAAACAAAAACAAACAAACAAAACCTGTCCAGTACTGACTGGGCCACTGCAGAGGGCTGTGAGTCACCTGTTGTTGGAGCTGGTCACTTGGAGTCTGGGTCTCACTCAGGGCAAGGAGGTTGTGCAGGGCTGACCTGTGTGGCTCAGAGTCACGTATAATGAACTCGACTCTGAAATTCAGTAATTGGTTCCAGCCTTGAAGAAACCCATGAACCTAAACCTGCTTTCTCTCTACCGTGAAGGGAGTAAGCATCCTCAGCAGTTGGGTCTTTTAAACTGTAGACACCAATAACACAGGGTGGAGGATCAACAAAGCTTTGCCAGCTATTGGATGGCTTTTGTCTGTGTGTGCCTTTATTTGAGAAAAAAAAAAAAAAGAGTGCCTTTGTGTGAAACAGGGATCAAGTAAGGTACAGTGTTGTCCTTGTCACTCTGCCGTTACCATGGCCCAGGGATGTGTCCAGAACTGGGATTTGCAACAGGGAAGCTTTAACTTCTTTCGGCTTGAATAGCCCCTGCTTCTTTTACAGCAGTAAGACCTCATATTTCTGTGAGGCTCAGTGATGTTCTACAGCCCTCTGAGGTTTCTGTAATCACCTGTTCTCTTTGTTGAACCTTTGAAACAACCTCGGGTACTGGTTTCTTTGCTCTTCTTATTTCTTTCATGTCTCCACATGTTTCCACTCCAGTTCCCCAACTCAGACATCCCCTGGGACATATTTACTTTGGGGAGTATTAAGCAAGACTGAGAAACCAAAAAGTTAGGCTCTGTGAGATGGTATTAATGGAGTCTTGTGAATAACCGGCAGGACCCCTGGCAGGGTATATGGAAAAGAATGGCCTATCTCCTACTCATCCCTCTCCCTGTTTGCAAGGGAAGTAGAGGAGTTTCTCCTTTCTGTAGAGTTCAGAAAAAAGGACTGGGCCACACTTACTGGGAGACAAGGCCATTGCACGTCTTCATTATTCATATATTTGCTCAAGGACTCTTTTTTTTTTTCCCCCTTGTACCAGGGATTGAACTCAGGGGCACTCGACCACTGAGCCACATCTCCAGCCATTTTTTAGTATTTTATTTTGAGACAGGGTCTCGCTGAGTTGCTTAGCGCCTTGCTAAGTTTCTGAGGCTGGCTTTGAACTCGCAATCTTCCTGCCTCTCCCAAGCTGCTGAGATTACAGGTGTGTGCCACCATATCTGGCCCCTTCATCCTTGTTGGAGAACTGGCCATGCATGGGTACCCCCAAAATACACATTCAAAGATGGTTATTACAGTAGTGTTTGTAATCCTGGCAAACAAGTAATATCAACATGCCCATCAATAGGGGAAGAGTTTAATTTTGAGGCACTAATACCATGACAAGAATCACAGTCTGTTTGAACTACCTGTGAAAATGTCTTTGGTATCTTTTAAATGTAGGTGGAGGAATCAAGTTAATAATTCCATGGCTCCATTTGTATTAAAGTGTTTGCACCCAAAAGGAGGGGTTGGAGTAGAAAGGGAGACGCTGCCTTTTTTAATCCAGATTGTTCTGTCCAGGTTGGATTGTCTGGCAACCATGAGCATGTATTACCTTAAAATAAATAAATAAATAAGCCTCTTAATGTTTCAAAAGTAATAGTTAATGTGCAAAGCTCTAAGTTCTAAAAGGTGATGTGAAAAGAGAGCAAAGTTTTCTTTTTTAAAAATGTACAGATGGGGGTTGTGGCTCAGCGGTAGAGGGCTTGCCTAGCACGTGGGAGGCCCTGGGTTTGATCCTCAGTACCTCCAAAAAATAAATAAATAAAATAAAGGTATGTGTCCAACTACAACTAAAACATAAATATTTTTTTAAAAAATGTACAGATGCTGTGTGCAGTGTCACATGCCTGTAATCTCAGTGACTTGGGAGGCTAAAGCAGGATGATCACAAATTTGAAGCCAGCCTCAGCAACTAGACAAGGCGCTAAGCAACTTCATTAGCCCTGTCTCATAATAAAAAGGGCTGGGGATGTAACTCAGTGGTAAAGCACTCCTGGGTTCAATCCCCAATATCGGGGGGGGGGGAATCTTCAGATGGCTGGTCATGGTGGCACATACCTATGATCCCAGTGATTTATGAGGCTGAGGCAGGAAGATTGCAAATTCAAAGCCAGCCTCATCAACTAGTTAAGACCCTGTCTCAAAATAAAAGAAGAATAAAAGGGCTGAGGGTGTAACTCAGTGGTAGAGCACCCCTGGATTCAATTCCTGGTACTAGAAGAAAGAAAAAAAAAACAAAAAAACAGTCATCTAGGGAAACCAGAGCTTCTTGGAGACACATTATCAATGATAGATGAACATCAGGGGCAGCCCAAACCCTGCATGTGATCCTGACACAGCCCTTGTTTCAGAGTCTCATCACCTAACCCAGGGGCCGTGTGAACAAGGGGCAGAGATGGTCACAAGGATGTTCAACTCAAAATTCTGGGACCCACATCTGGAAAATTATATGTACCTTTTCTCCTCTGAGAAGGAAAAGATTGCCTCCTCCTCTTTCCTCTGCCCATCCCTCTCCCCTCTGAACTGTGGAGGGGGAGGTGCTAGACCACAGGGGACTGACTCCTTGAGATGCCTCCCTCTTCTTACCTGTAGGCTGTTAGGTTTTTCCCGACCCCACCACACTCACACTGGTGTTCAGAAATGACCAAGCTTTGCACATTTCAGACTATGAATTCCTGGAGTTTAAATATAACTCAAAACCAATTACCTCCTTGGATTTACATATCTCCGTTCTCTAAGAATAGAAAAAATAATAATAATAAGGTGAAACCAAGGGCAAGATTAGTTCCTAAAGGGCTGTGATGATATCTACAGTCTTCTTTTTTACTTTGAAAAACTGGCCGTGTGGCCAGAGATGCTCACTGAAATGCCCATGCCTGCTTAGAGCCATCAGCCCCGTCTGTTTGGAAAAAGGGCTCTCCCAAAAGGTCTCTTCTCACCATGTGGCCCCTGCCTCTGCCTGCCTTGCTCCACCAATGTGTCACCATGCTGAAATTTGCATTAAATGAGAACCAAGAACCAGCTGAGGAAGAATAAGGGCTAATTTAGCAGCAGCATGGAGGTGCCTTGCTGGGTGGAATGGCTTCTGGTGCGTGAGCTGGTATGAAACCTTCTCCTCTTTTTTTTTTTAATTTATTTTTATGTGATGCTGAGGATTGAACCCAGTGCCTCGCATTTGCTAGGCGAGCGCTCTACTGCTGAGCCACAACCCCAGCCCCAAACCCTCTCCTCTTGCAGCTGTTTCTCACAGCTTCCTCCCCCTCCTTGTCCTCACCTTGGGCCCCTTACCAATTCTGCACTTCTGAGATTTTGCAATTCTGGCTGGTTCTGAGGTCCCTCTCACCCTGAACACTCTGCCCCTCTGCCTCTCCCCAGGGCCTGTGCTTTAATGGCAGTGCCTTCGTCTTATACCTCTCTGCCGCCATTGTGGATGCATCTTCTGTCTCTCCAGAGAGGGGCAATCACAACTTCAACAGCTGGGCGGCCTCATCGGTGAGTGAGCCCTCCCATCTCCTCACAGCCCTCCTCCTCTTCCTTCCCCCAAGGATTACTTAGGGAAGAGGACAAAGTTATCTACAGGAAAAAGTGCCACTTGTAATAGTAACAAGTGGACAATTGATTTGCTGTTTCAAAAACTGGTGAGATGACCTGCAGGCTGCAGAGCCATCGGGTTGAAGCCCTCTGCTTAAGTGAAAGTGGAATGGAGGAAGGTAAGTACCTGAGAGAGAAGAACTGTCTGAAATGATTCCACTGCCTACAGCTTATTAAGTGGAGGAGGTTGCAGAGAATGAGCATAATAGTGGAAATGTTTGTGCATTCAGAATGCTCAGAAAAACAGATGGAGCTTCCATCCAGGGATTGGGACTGGAAAATGAGGGGAATAAGATGAGAAACCTCCATTTTTTAGTTTATGTGTTTGCATACTGTTTTAAAACCATAATTGTATATTATTTTTCTAATTAAAAAAAAATGTCGGGCATGGTGGATCACGCCTCTAATCCCAGCAGACTGGGAGGCTGAGGCAGGAGGATTGCAAGTTCAAAGCCAGCCTCAGCAAAAGTGAGACACTAAGCAACTCAGTGAGACCATGTCTCTAAATAAAATACAACATAGGACTGGGGATGTGGCTCAGTGGTTAAGTGCCTCTGGGTTCAATCCCCAATACAAAAGGGAAAAAAAAAAAAAACTAGTTTGAAGAATGGCTCTGAGATTGGCCTTAAAATATCCCATGCCCCAAAGAAGCCTATCTGGAGTAGAGATTGGTGATTAGACAGGAATGACAGAATGAGAACATTAAAAATGATGGTATGGCCAGGAGCAGAAGCTGAGGCAGGAGGATTGAGAATTCAAAGCCAACCGTAGCAACTTAGTGAGGCCCTAAGCAACTTATCCAGACTCTATTTCTAAATAAAATGTAAAAAAGGGCTGGAGATATGGCTCAGTGGTTAAGTGCCTGTGGGTTCAATCCCTTGTACCAAAAAAAAAAAAAAAGGAAAACTAATGACATGTAAGGGTTCATTATATTCTTTTGTTTAGATTTGAAAATCATGTTTAAAAGGTAGAGAGCATAAATGCACATGATGTTAAAACATCCCCAGCTTTGGTAAGACTGGACTCCAATTAACATACAGCAAGGATGGGCTAGCAGTGAGTGTATTTGCCCCCTTAAGAAGGGCCTGAATTTTCCTCCTCCCCCATCTAGGTTCGTTGCTTATTCTGGCCCCCTCAATTTGTTTCTGCGAGCTGACCCTGTGGTAATCCAAGGTCGAAAATTGCCTGTGCTGAATTAGAAGTGATAGACTTTTCATAGATGCACCACCATACTCACTCCTAAGGGATCTCCCCGAGGTGGTTTGAGCAGAACTATAGACTTTCCAGACATGTTCCAAAAGCTAAAATCAGCCTGGCCAGAAATTGCTTGAGAAGAAAGTAATTGAACCAATAAAGTAATTTTAGATGAGAAGCCTGGAGTCAGGGGAATGTCGTGAGTACATGATTCACTCAGTGGAGGTGAAATGATAACTTTTGCTAATTAGAATGTGCCCTAAACCCCTTTTCTATTATGCTTTGTTTTCTCCAGTTCTTCGCCTTCCTGGTCACCATCTGCTACGCTGGAAACACATATTTCAGTTTTACAGCATGGAGATCCAGGACCATGCAGTGATTTACCATTTTGATAATTAAAAGGGGGGAAAAAACTCAAACAGGAAGAATCTCACTGTAAAAACAACTGTAGGTATAATGTATATTTCCAGAGAATTGTATTTAACTAATGTTTTTATATACTTAGTTAAATTCGCTGGTAGTGATTTGTTACAATTAAACTGGATACTCATTTGCAAAGTGCTATAGCTTTTAATGAACTCTTAAGTATCTTGTTGATGTCTCCCAGACCTTATTTTCTTAGACAATGTATAAATAGATAAATTGCTAATATTAAGAATGTGTCAAGTTTGTAAACTAACTTTTAAAATGCCAGATTCTTTTGTGATTAAATGTTGCAAAACTCCAGCTAATGTGTCCGCTGAAAAATGAAGGACTCTGGAAAGTGTTCTTCCTCGCACAACCCAACTGGCAGGAGACACTTGTCCACAGTCACTGGTCAGGGTAGTAGGAGAGATTCATCTTCTCAAATCTGAGTATCACAGAGCCCATGATTCTCACACCCTAACAAGTTGGGCCCCCAAATCATCTATTGAGACCTGGCCTTGAGTTTGATAATGAACTTATGCTAGGTGATGCTGCTTAATGTAGGGATTGATATATTTTTTCCCTCCCTCTCTCTTTCCCTCTCCCTCTTCTTCTTGCTCTCTCTCTCTCTCCCTTCTCTCATTCTTTCCTAATGCATATTAAAAATGAATATATAACCATTAAAAGGATAAGTAGGATAAATGTTTTGCATATACCTTAAAACTATCTTGCTGACCAGAGTGACATGTATAGAAACTCGTGGACCCCAAAAGTCTCAATATCTCAAATCTTTGGCACAGATATACTGTAACATTATTAGTAGGTGTTAACAGATGGTGGGTGGAGCTCTGATCAGGGTTGTACTTAGAAGTGTTTTGGCAGGATGGTTCTTGCTGGTACAGCAGGTATCTTGGGTGATTTTTCAATATGAGCTTTTGAAAAACCATAAAAACCACAGAAACACTAGTAGATGAGTCGATGACATGAACAGAGCTGACACCATGCACTCTTGTCGACATGACTGCCCATGGTCTCTTCTCAGTATCTTACTTGCTTAGCAGTGCTGTTTCTTTCTGTTGGGTCTTGTTTGTGTGGGTCTTCCTGTTCAGCTGCTTCTAATTCCTTCTCCGAGCTCTGTCTACACCTAATCAAGAGAGTTAAGACTTCTTCAGTATCTAATAATAGCCACCCCAGTCCTTTAAAAATCCAAGTGAAGAAGGTTCTTAGGTTGTAGATCAGGCCCAAAGAGATAATGGGGAGGAGATTCCAAAAATGAGATGTAGAGGTAGGGTAGGGATAGGGCAGGGGGTGGGGCTTGGGTGGCCAGGGGGCACATAGGACCACTGCGCCAGCAGGGAGCAACCTGTTGGAAGGTCAAGCTTTCTCAACACTGACCTGCAAAGAGATTGGTGCCCTGAACCTCTCAAAGCTGATTTTATGTCATCACCAGGAGAACCTGCCACTGAATAGATTTTGAAGAAAGAAAGAAAAAGAAAAAAGCTGAAATAACTTCTCTGTCCATCTGTTCTTCTCAGGCTCATATGCACCTTCACATACCTGGTGGGGACTCTTTTAGGCACATGGTATTGCAATCAAAGCTCCAGACTAGGCAAGAAAACAGTCATCTACACAGAGGTTTGTTCCTGGAAATGGTTAAAAAAAAAAAAAAGAAAGAAAGAAAAGACTGCTTTTATATGCTGTGGGAGAGTACCTTATTCCTATAACCATGGCCATGTTTACAGGAAGTAACTTCCAGGATGCCTTAAACCACACTTTGAAATGGTCTCCAAAGAGATTACAATTTTGGGTCTCTCTTAAACTGGTATCCCCCAAATAGTCTATTTAAAAAAGCAGTGATCAGTTGGTGTCTGGGCAGGCCACTTGCTGTCTTGTCTTTTGTTGTGGTTTTCCAGGAGCAGGACTCCGTGTTACCCTGAGAGTTCACCAAAGCAACAACAACAAGAAGTGTTTATTTTTTTTTTTAACTGAAAGGAAGATCTTATTTCCTCTTGTGCATGCTGAGAGATCTTGTTCATGAATAATTTTTAGAAAACAAAATGATGCTCTGTCACTAGATGAAACTATAAGGTTTGAACTGGGTTAGTTTTCTTTATATTTTTTTCTTTTCAGCAATAGAAAAAGCCAGGCACGGTGATGCACACCTGTGATTCCAGACACTGGGGATGGAGGGTAAGGTAGGAAGATCGGAAGTTCAAGGCCTGCCTAGGTATCTTAGTCAGACCCTGTCTCAAGGGAAGAAGGAGAAGCAGAAGAAGAAGGAGGAGGAGGAAGAAACAAATGAACAAGTAAACAAACAACAAACAAAATTGCCTTGTACCTATAGCTAACATTAAGAAGAGGTTTCTGGCCAGGCTCAGTGGCACACACCTGTAATCCCAGCAGTTTGGGAGGCTGAGGCAGGAGGATCAGAAGTTCAGAGCCAGACTCAGCAAATTAGCCAGGCCCTAAGGCACTCAGTGCAACCTTGTCTCTAAACAAAATATTTTTAAAAGGGCTGGGAATGTGGCTCAGTGGCTAAGCACCCCTGAGTTCAATCCCTGGCACCAAAAAAAAAAAAAAAAAAAGAGAGAGAGAGAGAAGAAAAGAACAGATTTGAAAAAATCTTATTACAGGGAGAGCATACAATATACTTAAACTCATCTCTACCATCATCTGTGCTCAACATCTGCCTTCACCTCTCAGCCCTTCATGTGCTTTTTGATGGAGATGGGGGAGTTTTTAATTTGATGTATTTACCCACTCATGGCAGATCAATAAAATGCTTTAGGCAATTAATCTCTCCCCATAGCTATTTCCAACCCATACCCCCAAAAGATAAATATTTAGCCAATATTTGAAAACTACAAGAAAATCTAGAGACAAGAATGTTCAATACCAATAATTTATTTTCAGATTTTTAAATTGCTCCCTTCACAGGAAAACCCCCTCAGGGTCTTAGCACACAAAAGGTTTTAAATACATAACGAATCTCTGTGTACAGCACCGACATTTAAAAATGCTAAATGAAGATGAACCTCGGGTGGAAAACCAATTTGAAGTCCATAGTTTTGTTCCCCAGACAATTATTGCTTTAATTGAAAAGATGTGTTTTAAAAGGAAAAAAAAATGGGTTTTATTGAAATGTAATTGAAAAGATGGATCTTCAAAGAAAATAATCTGGGCGTATAATGCTAAACTGTACACACACACACACACACACACACATACTAAGAATGATGGCACCTACTTGGCCTTATATAAATGTCCTTCTGGTGATATTCTGTTACCAAATGTGAATTGTAAGCAGGCAGTTGTAAAAGAAGGTAAGATAACTGTACCAGTGCTGATGACTTAGGATAATAAGGAAGATTATAATGAATATTGTTATAAATTGGAGATTATATAAAGTTAGGTATAGATAAAAGAAGACAGAGTTTAAGAGAAAGTGCTTGACCTCATATGGTATGTGACTTCAGGAACTTGAGGAAGATTATTTTTGGAAGATATATTTTGAGAAAACTTTCCTATCAGTGGTAAATATCTTTTTTTGCTAAAATATTCAGAATAACTAAAATAATCCAGGACATAAAAGACCTTGTAGCTCCCTCCTCTCCCCAATATCTTTTCTCCTTCTTACTGTTTACTGCCCCTAGACTTCATTTGATGTCTGTTCTACTTACAACCCAGGTACTTAAGGGAGGCTGACTCCACTTTGACTCTAGGAATGGAGCAGGTGGCTCCTAACCCATCCCTTGGCCACTGTGATTTGTTCACAGATGATCATGTAACCCAGGGCTTGCTTGGGAGTTCTGGGAGCATGCTTACTCTGTGCGTGAGATACCTAACGTATATTGAAGCTTCTCTGTATATGCCAGGCACCGTGCCAAGGGTTTCTATCTTATGTTTGTTTCATTTACTCTCAGAACAACCCTATGAAGTGGGCACTAGATTATCCTCATTTTACAGACAAGGTAAAAGGAGATTAAGAAATTTGCTAAGTCATCCACCTAGCAAATGTGAAAAGTGAGTATATTCATTGCAGGTGTCAATGTGAGGATTATATTACATAATGTATTTAAAGCACTTGGCATACAGTAGGTGCTCATTGAATGTTTTATTATCCTATATTTTAATTGATATTTTTATTGACAAATAACTATATATATATTTGGGGAGTACAGTGTGATGCCTTGGTATATGTGTAGATTATGGAATGATTACATAACTGACTTTTCTAATGCAACTCCTTGAAGTGACAGTCCTCCCCTTGGAAGGCAACTAAGAAAATATGTATCTTGGAAGTCGTTTGCAAATATTTTGAACCAAGAGGGGGAGCCATTCATAGAGAAGAAGAGCCACTGAATCAGTTCATCCCTGAAAGCTTCCAAACTCTGACTTAGCAAATATGTAAACAATTCTACTCAAACTAATTCAAATTTCTTGCAACAGCATGCATCCTAAGCAGTACATAAGACATCTTGGAGACATAGTAAGCCACCATAGAGTCCTGACAGTAATGATGGGATAGATAAGTCAACGTTAGACAAAGGGAATTTTGAAGCTGGGCGTGGTGGTATATGCCTGTAATCCCAGCAACTCTGAAGGCTGCGGCAACAGGATCTCAAGTTCAAGGCCCAGCAATTTAGTGAGGCCCTAAGCAATTTAGTGAGACTTGTCTCAAAATGAAAACTCAAGAAGACTGGGGATGTGGCTCAGTGGTAAAGCATCCCTTAGTTCAATCCCCAATACCAAAAAATAAGAATGAGAAAAGGAAGAGGCAGAAGAAGGAGGAGTAGGAGGAAGAAATTTTGAAAAGCTATTTGAGAGAATTCCTCAAGGCTTCCTGAGGGAGTTCAGAGGGTAATTGCATGGACAGATTCTAGAAAGAGAAACAGGAGGGAGGACAGGTGCTCAAAAGAGAACCTCATGACCTATCTTTGATCATTTCAATAGAAAAGCTGAGTGTGAAGGAGTGACATTTACAATCAGAACTCCAAACATTTTAACTGTTAGTGAGAACTTCACCTGTTATGTCTCAAAGGTCTACCGTCTCTTGAGAAGTGGTTTACATCTCTATAAGTAAGTTGGCCAGTAAATGCCAAAGAACAGTGACTCTACAAGAATAGGACTGGGCTAGGTGCAGTGGCGCATGCTTGTAATCCCAATGGCTCGGGAGGCTAAGGCAGGAGGATCTCAAGTTCAAAAAACCAGCCTCAGCAAAAGCGAGGCTCTAAGCAACTCAATAAGACCCTGTCTCTAAATAAAATACAAAATAGGGCTGGTGATGTGGTTCAGTGGTCAAGTGCCCCTGAGTTCAATTCCCAATACCAAAAAAATAAAATAAAATAAAAAAGACTTGTGCAGGATTATACGTAGTAACTATATTCATAATTGACCCAATTTGGAAACAACTCAAACATCTATCAAATAGTGAATGACTAAATAAATTGTGGTATGCTGTAGTCATGTGATGGGATAAACTACTGATACATGTGACAATGTGAACATGAATCATTGAAATGTCACACTAAATGAAAAAAGTCAGATCATAAACCTAATGTTAGATTTTATCTGTATGAAATTCAAGCAAAAAACAAAACAAATCTGTAATGACAGGAAGCAGATCAGTAGTTGTCTGGGGCTGAAGATGAATTGTACAGAAAGGGGCGCAGGAAATATTCTTTTTAAAAAATTTTTTTTAGTTGTAGATGGACACAACATCTTTATTTATTTTTATGTAGTGCTAAGGATTGAACCCACTGCCTCATGTGTGTGAGGCAAGTGCTCTACCAGTGAGCCACAACCCCAGCCCCAACAGGAAATATTCTGATGTGAGAGATGTTCTGTCTTGATTGTGATGGCTATTGCTAAGTGTACATGTTTGACACATTTCACCAACTTTTCACTTAAAATGGTACATTTTTAAGTAAGTTATATCTTGATAAAGCTGGGTTTTTTATTTGTTTGTGTTTTGTGTTTGGGTACTAGGAATTGAATCCAGAGGTGATTTACCACTGAGCTACATCCCTTGCCCTTTTTATTTTTTATTTTGAGACAGAGTCTTGCTAAGTTCCTGGGGCTGGCCTTGAACTTGTGATTCTCCTGCCTTAGCCTTTTTGGTTACAGGGACAATGCCAGATGATAATAAGATCAATTTTAAAAGAAAGTGTGGGATATTTTTCAATGTCCATTATCACCTTGATCTCTTCTGCTGTCAAATCATTTCCTACCATCTACCTCTCATTTGACTTGTGATCTTTTGGAGAGCTGGAATGATGAGTTTTTATCTCCGTCTTCCCTTTGGAGCTCAGTACGATGCCTAGAATAATTTGTACTCAATAAACATCTACTGAAGTGAAGACTCTGGTTGGTCAGGAGGAGTTCTGGAACACCTTGAAAGATTAGCAAGATAGAAGATGAGGCAAGCTTGCCGAGGTGATTAGATCTGGGGCCACAGGGTCTCTGTGCATCACAGGGAACCCAGCACTGAGCAGGTCAGCAGAGACCTGCAGGTGAAGAGCTGAACCTGTGGATCTATTTAGGGGTGTTCCAAATTAGATTGTTAGAAAAATGACTAAGTGATTAATAAGCCAGGCACAGTGGTACATGCCTGTAATCCCAGCGACTCGGAGGCCGAGGCAGGAGAATCATGAGTTCAAAGCCAGCCTCAGCAACTTAGTGAGGCCCTAAGCAACTCAGCAAGACCCTGTTTCTAATAAAATATAAAAACGGGCTGGGAAGTTAAGCGCCCCTTGGTTCAATCCTTAGTACCAAAAAAAAAAAAATTGATTAATAAATTAGAGCTAACAAATGGTTCATGAGCTGAGTACCCTAACAAACACACAACTTAGCTGATGTGTTTCTAGAACATGTAGATGATTATTCACTTATGAGCCATGGTGTGTAATAGCTTCCGGCCACTTAATGATACAGTGTTAGACTGGACCACATGAAAATACCACTGTTAGCTTCTTTGACAGACAAAATTGACAAGTTCATATGATTCATCCTACAAACTTTCACTTGACAAGTTACTTTCATATAGAGTGTGGATTGACCTTCAAAGAAGTCTTCCTTCTGGACTGGGCATAGCTTAGTGGTAGAGGGCTTGCCTAGCATCCACCAAGCCCTGGGTTTGATCCCTAGCCCTGCAGGAGTGAAAAAGTCTTTTCCTTAGGCAGTTTCCACAGCTCTGTTTATCTATAAGGACAATCAAGGCTCCACTGAGTGGTCAGTGACTTGCTTAAGGTTTCAAGAAAAAAAAATAGAACCATGTGGGCTGACTGAGATTTTCTCACTAAGGATCTTCTCTTCTCCAGCCTAGTCTACTGCAAACACCGGGACTATGAGGAAAGGAATCCGGTGTAAACTATGTAGGGTGTGGGGACACCATGGTACAACGTTTCCAGAAATTTACTTGGCAGTATATACAAAGAATCTTTAAAATGTTCCCTTGGACTTGGGGATGCCTATCTTAGGAGTATAAGTTTCATGCACAAAGATGTTAATCCTGGTCTTATGTGTAATAGGGAAGAAAAAAGCTAGAGTCACCTAAAAACTCCACTGTAGGAGAAGGCTTAAATAGTTACATGCCTGGTCAATGAGACCGAATCAATGGACTCCAACTGATTCCCTCCCAAGTTTATACAGAACCCCAGTCGTTCTTCACACTGCACTTCACTGATGAATTCCCTTTGCATTTCTTGCAGAGAAGTTTCTCAAACTGTGCTGAACAGGGGCTGCTGGATTGCTTATTTAAATCAAAGATCAGTGTTAAAGTGCTATCTTTCTCAAAATACATGATGGAGAAAAAAAAAGTATGCAAAAAAATCAATGCCACTCAAACTGTTTATGAGGAGTTTCTATGGGAAATGTTTAAGGTATACTGGAGTTTACAAAAAGGCAGAGCAAGTCAAGTAGTAAAGAGTGGAAGGACTATCGGACAATTTTGATTTTCTTTGAATTTCTCCCCAGTTTTCTCCAGTGAGCATAAAATACTTTCACAATCAGAAAATAATTTTTAAGTAGAAGACAAAAGAAAGCAGTAGTTTCATCAGGCAGAAAAGATAGGATCCTCTTAGTGGAAAAATGAACATCTTCAGGCTCCCTTATAAAGGTGGACAAGTGGCCGGAGCCACTGCCTTCAAACCATGTGGAGGACTGTACCCACTCATTGCCTTGGTCTCTTCGGAAGGAAAGGTAATCTTTGGCCACCATTTATCTTTTTTTTTTTTTTAACATTTTTTACTTCTCAATGGACCTTTATTTTATGTATCTATATGCGGTGCTGAGAATGGAACCCAGTGCCCCACACATGCTAGGCAAATGCTCTACCACTGAGCCACAACCCCAGCCCCACCATTTGTCTTATTTATGCAAGGTTTCATGGGTAAAGTAGGAGCTAAGAATGAAGGGAGTGTGGGCTTCTCATCTTTGAAAGTTTGTATTCTGTTCCAAACATCTGCAAAGCTCTCATTTACAAATTTTGATAAAAATGGATAAATGGGAGAATTTGCACCTGTCTATCTTATACCTAATACAGAGAACTGTGAGAATTTACATCTGTACACCTCACCTACACAGAGAGAAGTTCTTGCATTCACACTATTCTACTGCCTTACATAATTCTAGAACATTCTTCCACCATATTTAGCTGACATTTTGGCTAAAAATCTTTATTAAAAAATGTAATAGTCTTCCCTAGTTTGTTAGCATTGGACTTGATTTCACTTTTTGAAAATAAGGGGTGATAGTCATGAACAATGCTATAATCCAGCAAAATCCCACCCAAATGGCCTTGTTGTTAATTTTGCACCTGCTTTTTATATATTTGCAAGCATTTTCCTCACTGTGCAGATTGATAGCATAGACTCTTATATGATAGTACATCTCCCTTCTACGGCAGCCTAACCCCTTTGAATTAACTGCTTTTAATTTTCACTACACTTGTGGGAACTGTGTGTAAAATGAGAATAGAGTATGAAAGACAACCTCTCCTATAAGCTAAGTGCATGATACTTAATGCTTGAGCACTTAAACTTGGTCTTAGTTAAAAGATTAAGTTTAGAGAGACAATATTTGCAAAGCTACACATCTAAAAATGGGTTAGTAAGCAAAATATATAAGGAATTCAACTCAATAGCACAAAAACAAATAGCCCAATTTAAAAATGGGCAAAGGAATTAAATAGACATTTCTCAAAAGAAGATACACAAATGACCAACAAGTAAATTAAAAAACTTACAACTAATTAATTCACTAATTATCAGGGAAATACAAATTAAAACCACAATAATTACACCTATTAGAAAGACTATTATCAAAAAGATGAAAGACAACGATTAGTGAGTATGTGGTTAAAAGGGTGCACTGTTAATGGAAATGTAGATGGAAAACGGTATGGTGATTTCCTCAAAAATTAAAAATAGAGCTACCCTATAATCCAGCAATCTCACTTCTGGTTATATATCAAAAGGAAATGAAGTCAGTGTGTTAAAGAAACCTCGGTACCCCCAAGTTTATTGCTGCATTGTTCACAGTAGCTAAGTAGTGGAAGCGACCGAAATGTCCATCAACTGATAAGTGGATTGAAAAAAAATGTGGATATATACAATGGAATACTGTTCAGCCTTTAAAAAGAAGGAAATCCTGTCTTTCTGCAGTATGGATGAACCTGGAGAATATTATGCTAAGTGAAGACAGACACAGACAAATTCTGCATGATTTCACTTATTTGGAGTGTGAAGTCTAACACAATGGTGGCGAGTTACTGGTGGGAATGAGGGTGGCAGAGAGAAGTGTTGGTCAAAGGAGAGAAATTTCAGTTAGATGTGGGGGACTTTAGGCCTTGATTAAAAATCTTTTTTTGTTTGTTTCACTTTAAATGATTGTTTTAATGATTACAATTTATAATAAACACATATTATCTTTGTAAGGCAAGGAAATATTATTCCCAAGTTTTAAGGATTAAATAAAAACACAAGTTTTTCATTTAAAAGATTAAGTATGCTATCGATGTTTTGGGCAATGATTAAGAGATTTGTTTTTTTAAAAAAATCCCCATACTGAATTAAAACATAAATGGCATATTAGTTGCCAAGGCTGACATAGCAGAGTGCCACAATGGGGTCACTTAAACAACCAAAATTTAGTTCCTCTTCTGGAGGCCAGAAGTTCAAGGTCAAGGTGTTGACAGGTGTGGTTTCTTAGGAGAGACTGCTCTCCTTGGCTTGTAGGTGGCTCTCTGTGTCTCCACGTGGTCTCCTCCCTGTGTGTGTTGTCTGTGTTCTAGACTCTTCTTAGAAGGACGTCAGTGATGTTGAATCAGGCCCACCTTCACAACTCCATTTTAACTTAATTACCTATTAAGACCCTGTCTCCAAATACATCCACAATGTGAATTCAGACCAAAACAAATAGCAAGAGTTTCTTGACCCTAGAATCATGTCTTGCCTTCCCCACCCCCATCCCTATACACACATCCACACTTCTTTCTCTGCTGGTAACTCTGCATAAGAACTAGCAGTCCTGGTGGAAAGTGTTGGCACACTCGGCTGTGGATCCTCACATTCATGCGATGCTGCCTTGGCATTTTCACACATCTATCTGCTTCAACATTTCACAAATGGAAACTGAGGTCCAGACAGCCTCACTTGCAGGCAGACCAGCTAGCAGAGTCCCACCTGCTTTTTCCAAAGGGCCACTAAGCAGAAGCAGGCCCTGTAAGCAGACCTTTCACTCCTTAGGGAATTAGGGAGTCCTCTCCTTGACATAGCCCAAAGCATGGGCTAGAAACCCGACTTCCAAGTTACACCCACGAGCATTCATAAAGTGGATTGTCCACGGGAGCCTGCAGACTACTTGGGGAGATAGGGCAAACACAGGAAATAATTAGAAAATGAAAGAAAAGTATCAAAGGCTTCACTGTCTGAATCGAAAGTCAACTTGCCCTCACTGGCCAGGGTCAAACTTCCCTCCTGGCTAGCTATTTTGAAGCAAACAGCTGGTGCCAATCTGCCAGATAGCATTCTACCTTATGGTGGCCTTTCCAGAGACCCATGCAGGGGCGGGGGGAAGAGATGCAGGGACCTCTGGTGTGTGCAAGGCCAGAAACCTCTCACAGGCAGGAACTAGCAGAGGACAGGAGCAGGAAGCAAGTGTCAGCCATTTCCCCTGTCCCTTCAGTTGAGCAAGATCAGGCTCTTCATCTGATGCTCTTTGCATTATACTCTTCTTAAATCTCCAAATGTATTTCCCCATTTTCCAGCAAAGGATTATTCTGTGTGCATGCATACATGCATACACCACGCACACGCACACACCACAAACACGCACACACAAGACATAATGCAAACTGAGCTTTCATGTTTAGAGTTAGTTTAATAAAACAGTGAAGTCAATCTTACTGTTTATTAATATGCATAATTATTCTTGGGTTCTATGGTCAGTAACCATGAATACATGGTAAACGATTTTCCCACTATCAGATTTGGACATGATAAATCTGGACTACCATGTACCAGGCACCTTGGATGGTGATAAGGATGTTGGGATGAAGGCCAAGAAGCGCCGGCACACTTGAAAGCCTGCTGGCAGGCTCTGTGTTGAGCGCTCCAGGCCTTACTGTATTGAATCCTCACACAGGTATGGCAGATTGTACTTTTAAAAATGGTCATAGGGCTGGGTTCGTGGCTCACTGGTAGAGCACTTGCCTGGCATGTGTGAGGCACTGAGTTCGATCCTCAGCACCACATAAAAAATAAATAAGTAAGTAAATAAGGTCCATCAACAACTAAAAAAAATTTTTTTTTAAATCAGTGAAGTTTATTTCAGCACCCCCTTGAATGTGGGCGGGGCCTTGAAGGTTCTGACTATTAGAACATAGAGGAAATAGTGATGGTCCCGTTCCAGGGGTACCCCTAACTGTTTGCAGTTCCTCTTGCTGCTTCTTGGAATGGGGCCCCTGTCAATGCTCCCTCTCAGAACCCAGCTGTCAGGCTCTGAGAAATCCAAGCCCCGCGGTGAGGCCTCATGTAGACACCCCAGTCCCAGGCCTAGTTGAGCTCCAGCCAATTGCCAGCATCAACTGCCAGCAATGTGAGAAAGCCATCTTAGATGTCCACCCCAGGGGAGCTTCGGACCACTCTAGCCCTATCTGCCATCTGACTATAACAGTGTCATAGACCCCAAATAAGAACCACCCAGCTGAGCCCAGTCAAATCACAAAACCATGAGAGAGAATAATAAAGTATTTTAAGTCACTAAACTTTGTGGTGATTTGATATGCAGCAGAAGAAGTTTGTTTGTTTGTTTATTTATTTATTTATTTTGGATTACCAGGGAATGAACTCAGGGGCACTCGACCACTGAGCCACATCCCCAGTCCTATTTGTGTATTTTATTTAGAGACAGGGTCTCAATGAGTTGCTTAGCAGCTTGCGTTTGCTGAGTCTGGCTTTGAATTCGCCATCCTCCTGCCTCAGCTACCCAAGTCGCTGGGATTACAGGCATGCACCATCACGCCCAGCTAGCAGAAGAGATTTGGATTAGGAAGTATAGGTATGCGTTTTCACATCCATTCGACAGATGGAAACTGAGTCCCAAAGGGGGTTAGAAATTTCCCACTTTCTGGGCACAGTGGTGCACACCTAGAATCCCAACAGCTCAGGAGGCTGAGGCAGGAGAATTGCAAGTTCAAAGCCAGCCTCAGCAAAAGTGAGGTGCTAAGCCACTCAGTGAGACCCTGTCTCTAAATTAAAATACAAAATAGGGCTGGAGATGTGGCTCATTGGTCGACTGCCACTGAGTTCAATCCCCAGCACTCCCAAAAAATAAAAAATAAATTTACTACCTTCGAAGAGCTGGTAGGTGACAGAATCAACACATAAACTCAAGCAAGCATGATGCTGCATGCTGATTTTTTTCCCTGTGTGAACTCCCAATCTGGGAAGAGAGATGACAGCAAGGCTAAAGTGTGAGAGGCCACATACTTCCAGCGTGGGTGCAAGGTGGGTGCACATACAAGAGTGAGGGGACCATATTTGCCATGTTGTCTTGCCACCTTTCCAGCCTCATCTAGCACTTGCCTAAAACTCTCTTCTCCACCCACCTGAGGCTGATTAATAGCTTTTTAGCCTTCCCAGACGTTCCCATTACTTCCCTTACAAGGTGAGGTACCCCCCCGGGGCCCCCCTAGCACTTCACTTTAACCCTACTTTTAGTTTTCATACTGTATTAAAATTGCCATTTTTTGAGCCAGTCGTGAAGCATCACCTGTAATCCCAGAGACTGAGGCAGGAGGATCACAAGTTCAAAACCAGCCTCAACAAAAAGTGAGGCACTAAGCAACTCAGTGAGACCCTGTCTCTATAAATAAAATACAAAATAGGGCTGGGGATGTGGCTCAGTGGTTTAGTGTCCCTGATCAATCCCTGGTACCCAAAAAAATATAAAATAAAATAGTCTGGTCCCTTCATGTCAGGAAGCCCCAGGGGAAAAGAACATAGCTCTCAATCCTAACATAGAGTCTGGCACTTTCTAGATGCTCAGTAAATGTTGGCTTAATATGTGGCATGGAGAATTTCGCATTGCTCAAAGAAGGCCTCACAGAGGTAGTGACATTTAAAGAGACTTAGTTAAATTGCCAGGAACTTTGCCAGGTCAGTAGTTTTCAACCAGATTCATGAAGGCATTGAAACTACTCATGAGGGCTAGAGTTGTGGCTCAGCAGTAGAGCACTTGCCTAGCACATGCATGATCCTCAGCACCACATAAAAATAAATAAATAAAATAAAGGTATTGTGTCCAACTACAACTAAAAAATAAATATTAAAAAAACTACTCATGAAACTTTCTTCATCATAATACTAATCATCATCATCTCCATCATAAGGGCCAGCAGGGGTTCTCAGTATTTGACATGTTTTAACTCATTAGATCATTCAGCTTCCACTACTTATATAAAACCCGATCCTAAAACTGGCATCCACAATCCTGCAGTATCCCCACAGGACTACCTCTTCAGTCCAGCCCCTATCAGTTTTCCACATATCCTTACACTCTAGCCACCCCAAACCACTGGTAATTCCTGGGTTCCATGTTGCTATTTATGCCTCCTTGAGGTGGGCCATTCCCTCTTGCCTACCCAGTAAGTTTGTTTGTTTTTGTTGCTTTTGAAGTACTGAGAAATGAACCCAGAACCTCATGCTTGCTGGGCAAGTGCACTGAGCTACATCCATGCCCCCACCCCCATCCCCTACCACTGTAAGTTTTAATCACTCTTCAAGACTCAGTTCAAACACCACTTCCTCTATGAAACTTCTCCCTGGTTCAGGACAAGTTGGTTACTCCCCTATGTGGACTATCCCTGGAACTCTACATTAATCCCACAGATATATACTGAGTACTACTTTGGGCCAAGAATTCTGCTAAACACTGCATGAACAGGGAATTTTTAGTCCAGACCTGGACTCCACTCCATGCAGATGACAATCACAGCTACCTGCTACCTAACTCCATTCCCCTGTATTACCAAAATTACAGACTCCCCGGGGAAGGAGTTCCTCTTCCAGGAATTATTTGGTCTGAAGAGTGCATAGGTGAATTGCCTTTTCCTACCTCCCAGACACTGGAGAAGTGAAATTTCCCTCAGATGCTCCCTCAATTTCTTGTATTGCCTAAATCCAAAAAAAAAAAACAACAAAAAAAGTCTTTTATTTCTTTATTAAGCTAGAAACAGAAGTCCTGACCAGGTCTGATTTGAGTTCCTGGATCAAACCATGCCTGATATAGGAATTCACCTCTGCATATTGCAGTTACACAAAGCCAATGAATTCTTTTTGCTCAAGTTAAGTTTCTGTTTCTGCAACAAAAATCACTATGACAAATAGAGAGCCAACTCTTGTTTTTATTAATTTTTTCCTTATATCTGATCCGGATATATCATCTTAATTGTGTTGGTATAACAGTTGCAGTCACTGACATTCCACTTGAAGTCTTAGAACTGTTGATAAGCACCTGAAACCCTCAGAGTAGAGAAAAGGAGAACTTGGAAATTCCTGAATTCTCAACAGCTACTCAGGACCACCCATCTGGCTCCCTCTTATAGTGTGACATATTTAGAGGACTATGAAGTCCTTTGTCCAAGCCTTTGCTCCCTCAAGTGGCAATCATTAACACCCAGCAGGCAGTGCAGGGTGCAGACATCTCCTTGTACTTGGCAAGATCTGATCTCTGCAGCCCTTTCTTGTACATCAGGCCAGTGAAAGTCTCTTGCAGTGCAAGTATCTTAAATGATTATGATAAAATGATTAGCACAGTGGCCAGCATCGGTGATTATTTCCAATCAGGGTTGGGTTGCACAATGGTCAACACCAGGCAGAGAAACCCAGTAATGTGTCAGCAAGCTCAACTGGGTAATAACAGCTCTCAACCTGGAGCATGCAGGGTAGGGATAAACACCGAGGACTTATTCAAACACAGACTGCCACGCCCCATACCAAGAGCTTCTGATCCAGCAGACCAGAATGGCATCCTAGAATTTGTATTTCACACAGGTGATAACGGTGCTTCTGGACTGGGAGCCATTAAACTGAAAAATCACCAGACGATTCCTAGAGATTTGCACGAAGACTCTTCAAAGGAGAAATTATCCAGCGCTTGTGTTTTCTGCTTCTTTGAAGCCTTCACTTTAACAGAGATCTCCTGTCACCTCTGTTGTGGGTTTCAAAGACTTGGACAAGTGCAGGAGTGAAAACGTAAATCTACATGAGAAGTGAAGCAATACCAACTTCACGCCATCTTCATGCTTTGGCACGTCTGCATGTCTGTCACATTGTCACAGCAGCCCCTAGTTGCAATTATACCTGTTTTACAGAGAAAGAAATAGAGGTATCAAGCAGCTGTGCATGTTATTTAAAGAGAAGACAGATGCTGAAGACAAAAAAAAAGTGTATATCAAAGTAGAAAAAAAGTAATGTAATGTCTCAACTCTAGTGTATCTGATCATGACAGTGGTTCTTGAACTTGAATGTGCCTCAGAATCACCTAGGAGACCTGTCAAAACAGAGAATGAAAGAGTATTATCCACCCTCTAGAATTTTTAAGACTTTGCCACGTTGGAAAATCTTCTGATGCCAGGACAGTGCTGGTACCTAATAAGCTCATGGAAGCAAGCTTTGTTTGCTTTTTTTTTTTATTGTGTTTGTGCATGCGTGCATGAACACTTGTGCGTGTGTGTTGCTGAGTATTGAACCCAGGAAGATAGATTATTTTTGCTGTTTTCTCTATATGAGTAAATATGAGCCACAGGGAACATTAATAACATAACTCTTTGGAGCTGTGTGCAGTGGTACACACCTGGAGTCTCAGCTACTTAGAAGATTAAGGGAGAAGGATTGCTTATGCCCAGAAGTTTGAGGCCAGCATGAGCAACCCAGCAAGATCCACTGGCTGAGGCAGGAGGACCCTAGACTCAGCAACATAGTGAGGCCCTAAACAACTCAGCAAGACCTGTCTCTAAAACTCCAAACCACAGCGAAATGTTACTTCCACACACACACACACAAAAAAAAAAAAAAAGACCCTGTCTCTAAAATAAAAGAGTTGGAGATGTGTCTCAAAACTATAACTCATTTAGAGTCCTGCCACTTGGAAAACTGATAATTTCTAATAGAAGTAAACATTTGCTCACCTTGTGGCCCAGCAAACCTCTTTGTAGATGTTTACCCCAGAGAAATGAGAATTTATAGCCACCAAAAAAGAAAAAGTTCCATCAATGCTTTATTCATAATATCCAGGAAAGGAGAGAAGGAAGGAAGAGAGGAAGAGAGGGAGGAAATAAGCAGGTGCTCATCAACAGGTAAATTAAAATTTTAAAACGTGACACAGTAGAACGTTTACTCAGCATTAAAAAGGAAGGAACTACTGATCTAAACCACTGGTATTCCCAACAGAATGAATCTCAAGTGAATTATGTCGAGTGAAAGAAACTGGACACAAATGAGAACATTCCGCATTGTTTCAAGTGTATGAAGTCCAAGTTCAGCTAAAACTAATCTAACAGTGTCAGAAAGCAGACCACTTGGGTTGCCTGAAGTCAGAGGAGGGTGCTGAGGAGAGGCAGCAAGAGGACAAAAAAGAAGCACGGGGAAACTTTCTGAGATGATGGGCATGTTCCATTCGTCGTTGGGTGATGGTCACACAGGTGCACACATTCATAAAAATTAGTGGAGCTGCACGGTACGGCCTGGACATTCCGCCGTCTGTAAGTTAAACTTCAGTAAAGTCTCGAAGCACACATCCGCAGCCTCAACCCACACAAAAGCCCAGGAGGCTCAGTGCCAGCTGTGACCCGGGTCTTGCCCACTTGGGAGAGGCCGCGGCCCCAGGCGTCCGGTTTCCTCCTCGCTCCAGTCCAACTTCCGTGCGTCTCTGAGCTCCGGGACCGCTGCAGCCTCCCCGGAGAGCGCCGACCAGCTGATCCCGCGCTGGGTCCCGCCACAGCTGGCCGGGGTCTCGCGCGCAGGGGTGGCGGACGAGTGCGCCCCGCCCTCCCAGGGCCCCGCCCCGCCCGCCCTCCCGCTCGCCCGCCTTCCCGGCCCGCCCCTCCTTATCTGGTCCCGGGTCCCGGGCCGGGGAGGCGGCCAGCGGGCTGGGGCCACGCGATGTCGCATGGATCGGGGCTCGTCCGTACCACGTGCAGCAGCGGCGGCGCGCTGGGACCCGGGGTGGGAGCCAGCCAGCCCTCGGAGGGGCTGCTGGACTCGGTCTACCCCCGCACCCAGGGGGCCCTGCTCAAAGTGGCGCAGATGGTAAGAGAGGGCGGACGCAGGGCCGGGGTCACTCCGATCGCCCGGGGAGGACTGGGACGGGGAGCGCACGCGCCGACCGCTGGACCTGGCCGGAGTCCCCAGCCTCGCGCGGCGGGTAGGGTGGGGGCCGCGTCGCCGAAGCCGAGTCCCCGGGAAAGTTGCCGGCGCAGCCCGCCCGCAGCCCGGCCCCCAGCGGTGCCCGCGGTGCCGCCGCCCGCCCAATCTCGATCTCGGGGCCCCGGGGCTCCCCAACCCCCTCTGCGGGCCTGACCCGCCTGCCGACAGAAACCACGGCCCGAGTTCCTCATCGCCTTCCTTCCTCTTCTCTGGGCCGCGCCGCTTCGAACCCGCGCCAGGAAGGAAAAGTCTCCCGGCCAGCGGCGCTGAGCCGGCCAAGCCCCACCTCCCGACCCGCAGCCGGCCCTTCCCTGGCCGTCGCCGCGGGGCTTCCCCGCTCCGGGGGCAGTTTGTCCCCCACGATGAGGGCGCAGGGCTTTGCATTCCCTTAGGTGGTGAGGATGGACAGGGAGAATGGGGACCCTGGGACCGCCTCCGGGTCCCCTGCGCTCTCCAGTTCCAAGGGAGGGCCCTGGAAGGCAGAGGATCGTTTGGGAAAGGCCGGTTCTGAGGGGCTTGTCCTGTTTGGGGAAGTCAGTCTCCTGGATGGAGTCATCTGGAGCCAGGCGGGACGAGGTTGCGGGCTCTCTGAGTGACCACCGCAGCACAGGAAGTTGCCCTATCTGTTAGTTCCCTGATCTTTTCTCCCTCCCATGTTTTTCTTTGAAAATATTTGATCTTAAACACCTTTCCGTTTGTATGATGCGTTTTGAAACTGGGTTGGGCTGTTCACGACTCGTCCCTCAGTGTAAGGAGCTCAGCAAAAACTGTAAAGAGGGGAGTGGTAGTTTTTGAGATGTGGGAAAAGAAGTGTGGGGAGAGGTATAGGCTCCTGGAACCAGAAGCTGGTGCCTGCGAAAGTGGAGCGGTCTCTCCGGAGCTGGGCACAGGGTGGGAATCCTCTATGTTTCCGTAGCTCTTATTGCAAATGCTGAATGTTTAAAAAAAAAAAATAGTGGCTCCCTGTCTGGGGAGACTAGAGGGACCTGGACTGGGTTCCTTCCTCTCTAAGACAGTGCCTAGCTAAACCCAAAATTAGGAAGTAGAGGCGTTTTAGCAACTACCAAAAAAGGCCTGGTGCTGAGCAGTGTTGAGCATTTTTATTTTTCCTTCCTTCTTTTTATTATGGAGGGGGGAGCTGATAAGAGATTTGATCAGCTAAATGGAGCAGGCAGCCCACCTCCTCCATCCTTAAAAGAGGCTGGGGTGAGACAGACCCTGTCTGAGCTTTGGAAGTGATGCACACGGATGGGGAGCAGAAACTTCTGCTTTGGCCCATATGTTTGGTGGACAAAGATGTTGGGGTGTGAAAAAAACTCCTTGTTGGTCTGGACTTTGGTTACAAAGGTAGTGGAGGTGAGAAGCTGTCATGCTGGCCCATGAGTTTGAGGAACAATGGTATTGGGGCATGAGAGACCTCCATCTCTATTACAAGTGCCTCTTGCCTGTGGCCCTTGTGCTAGGTTGCAGGTGACAATCGATGATGGAGCCTGTTGTTCAAAGAAGAGAACAAAGACTTTAACAATAACTTTATCTGGCTGCTGCTTTTCTGTGTGCTCTCCTTAAAACCATGCCACCCTTGCAGGATTGCCAGGTAGCTACAGGCTAGTTTGATCAAACCCTGTGGGGGTGAAGTTGCCCTTCCAGGGTGGTCATACTATATTATAGACAACTTAGGACTGTCTGCTGGGGCCTCCTATCGAACTCCTCCCTGTTCTTCTCTTTTCTGGGATTCCTACTTGGGCATTTGACATTCATTTGTCTTCATTTCTGGACAGCACTCAATTAGCCAAGTTTTAACTTTGAGGAAAGACAGAAGCAGCTAAAATAGTGCCACCCTTTGGGCACTCTATCCATGGAGATCTCTCTCTCTCTCTCTCTCTCTCTCTCTCTCTCTCTCTCTCTCTCTCTCTGTACTAGGGCTTGAGCCAAGGGACCTTACCATTGAGCCACATCCCCAGCCCTTTTATAAAATATTTATGTATTTAATTTAGAGATAGGGTCTGCCTGAGTTGCTTAGAGCCTCCCTAAGTTGCCGAGGCTGGCTTTGAATTCACAATCTTCCTGCCTCAATCTCCAGAGCTGCTGGGATTACAGGCATGCACCACTACTCCCAGTGGGTATCTCATTTTGACTGCAGATGTCTCAATTGTATGCAGGCCCTTTTGTCCTTGGCTTCCCTAGAAGTAGTTTCATCATGGGCTGATCAACAGCCTTTCCATGTGTTCCCTTAAGAAGGAATTGCAGAGGCTGGGTCTTTAGAGAACAGCTTCCTCTACCTTGGGTGGGCCTCTTCTGAATTCTCCACTACCAGAAAGTGAAAAGGGAAGAAAATAGGGAGAAAGCAGTTCTCTAAGTGACTGCTGGTACTTGTCATGTCCTTTGTCCATGTATAATTCTTACAATTCTGTGGCCATGAGGGCTTCATTTCTTTCATCTTCCTTATTAGATCAGAGACATAGTCACAGTTCTTGACTTAAAGGAACCTTAAAAAAAATATAGCTGTTTTTTGAGCCCTACTATTGTTCTTGATAAAGCCCAAGGAATTGTGTACTATATACCACATATATATCTTCTCATTAAATGTTTTTAAGAAACCTGTGGAGTCGCCTCTTTGACAGATGAGGAAACGGAGGCTAAGACTTACTAAAGCCACACAGCAGTCAGCAACAGCAGTAGAGCCTACCCAGGCCTCGTTGCTTGTTAGGGATACAGCGAAATCAAAACCACAGTGAGATAACTTTACACTCAGAAAAATGACATTAACTGAGAAAGACAGATAATAACAAAAAGTAAGAATGGGGAGGATGTGAAGAAATTGGAACTCTGGAATATTGTTGATGGGAAGGTAAAGTGAGCTACATCCAGGAGATATGAACACATGCCCAAAGACATATGTTCATATATGTTTTCTGTAGTATTATTCATTATAGTCAGAAAGTGGAAACAACACCAATGTCCATCAAATGATGAATGTATAACACCAACAATAAGGCAAGTGATACATTCATACAGTGGAAAATTATAGAGCCCCCAATAGTGGAGACTGAAGTACCAACATATGCAACTGAATGGATGACCTTTGACAACATTGTGCAGGTAAAAAAAGTCAGTCACAAAAACCCACATATTATATGGTTCTACTTGTATAAACGATTGAGAATAGGCAAATTTATAGACACAAAAAAATGAATTAGTGGTTGCTTAGGGCTGGACATGGTTGGAGATAGGAAAGCAGAAGTGATTGCTAATAGGCAGGGTTTTGCGGGGGCAAAATGAAAAATTTTCAAAGATTGATTATAGTGATGGTTGTATAATCATTGAACTTTATACTTTAAATGGGTGAATTGTATAGTAATTGAATTATGTCCTACTTAGCCACTAAAAAGAGAGATCTAGAGAGGAGATTGAGGGGGCATAGTGCTCTACATGCAGCCACAAGATGTGGGGAGCACAACTATATTAGAGGAAACCCCCTTTGAATCTCCACTACACCTACCACTAGAGGAAGGAGTGTTCACTGCAGGCCTCACAGAGTCTGGGCTGAAGGACCAGGTCTCCTATCATCACCAAGAGGCCTGGGCTGGAAGAGACCCTGGCCAGGAAGATAAAATTTAATAGTTGGTCACCTAAGGGAAGAGGGTCAGAGGTGAATCTTGACAGATGATCATGTTGGGAGTCCCCATTCACTTCTTTATACAGTATGTTTGATTTGGAGATTTCTGGTATGTTGGAGGTGGTGAGAAGGAAAAAGATGTAGGAAGAAACAAGCCAGTATTGGGTCAATTCTTTTTTTATTAATTGATGCATGATAATTGTACCTATTTGTGGGGCATAGAGTGATATTTTAATACACACATATGTGTATTGATCAAATCAGCATATCCATCACCTCAAACATTTATCTTTTTTTTTTTTTTTTGTACCAAGGCTAGAACCCAGGGTGCTTAACCACTGAGCAACATCCTCAGCTTTTATTTTATTTATTGATTGATTTATTGAAACAGGGTCTTGCTAAGTTGTTTAGGGCCTCCCTAAGTTGCTGAGGCTGGCTTTGAACTTGCAATCTTCTTGCCTCCTCCTCCCAAGCCAGTGTAATTACAGTTGTGCACTGCCACACCTGGCTATCATTTCTTTCTGAGAGACAATTTTTAATCTTCCCACTGCAGACATTTCGAAATTGGTTTTATTTCATTGAGCATCTGCTATACTTTAACTCTATTCAAATTGTGCACAGTATATCTGTTAGCAAGGTAGACCTCTGTAGGAAAACAAAGCCCTTTTTTGCACAATTTTTGCACAATCATAATATGGAAGGAGAATGAGGATGTAGTTCATAGGTAGCAAAGATAAAAAGCTCAGTATCTTCTAGGAAGTTCATCTATTTATTCAGCAAATATTTATTCAGCACCTACTGTGTGCTGTAGAAAGAAGACTACACAAAACAGATCATCCCCTGCCCTCCTTATACTGCAATGGAGGAAGCAAACATTAATCAAATGACTGTAGGCAAATGCATTCATCCCTTGGTATCTGTGGGGGTGGATTCCAGGACCCACCTCTGATACTAAAATACACAGATGCTCAAGACCCTTGATTAAAATAGTGACATAATTACCAGGAATTTCCACACATCCTCTTAGATATTTTAAATCTTACTTATAATACCTAATACAATGCAAATGCTATGTAAATAGTTATAGGTATTGTCTAGAGAATAATGACAAGAAAAAAAATTAGTTCATGTTCAGTACAGTTGAGACCAAGTTACCCCCTGTAATTAGAAGCTGGGACAAAAGTTGGAGAGGAGAGCTGCTCTCTACTCAGTGGGTAGAGAGTATTTCTGGGAGTCCAGGAAATACTTTTCTGAGGAAAGGATATTTGATGTGAATTTGAGGAAACAGCATTACAAGAAGAAGAAAGTGTGGACAGTGGTCCTGAGTCTGGAGGAAGGAGTATCGTGTCAGATTGGATGAGCCTGGAGAAGTATGCAGAGATCAGACCCCAGGTCTGCCAGATCATGGTGAAGATATTGTTCTTACTCTATGAAAATCAGGGAAATATTCAGATCAACTCACCATTGATTAGTTCTCAATCAGTGGTTGTACTGCCCCCTAGAGGTCATTGTGGAATTCTATGGAAACTTTTTGGTTGTCACAGGAATATTAGGGTCATATTACATATACATTTTATTAATTTCAGAAGAGTAATGAGAATACTGCAGAATATTTTGTTTTCTAAAAATTTCTTTTGCCTGAAATAAGATTAAAGGAAATTACTCAATTTGGATGGCACCTTGGATGTGAGTCTGGGGAGAGAGTATACAAAGTTTTCTGGCAGAAAGGTGGGTCCTAAAGACACCGAAGTCAGGGCAATTCTGGGCTTCACTTTAGGAATTCACAGTACAGGTACCAAATGGAATTATACCATGAGGGATCTCAGCCTCTGGTGTAGCTGTGAATAGACCTGCGAGTGGAAAATGGCCTAATATAACCCAGAATGGGCCACCCCTTTGTGTTCTGACTTAACTCTATATGGTAGAGGGTGGAAGGGCTCTGGCTTGGTTCATGGCTGTCATTTGTCCCCCAAAGGTTCATGTGCTGGAAGTTTGGTCCTCAGTTTGGCAGTGGGAGGTGGTGGACCTTAGATATGAGGGGTCATGTTCTCAGAAGGTTTATGGGGTCCCAGCATCAGCTTCCTTTATTGAGATGTGACTTCTTCCTCTTGCACACACTCTACTATGCGCTTTAAGGCCCTTGCCAGAGCCTGTACCATGCTGTTTGAACTTTCATCCTCCAAAAACTAATTAAGCCTCTTCTTTTTAAAATTAGCCTGCCTTCAGTATTTTATTATAGTAATGAAAAATGCACTAATATAGTTCCTAAGTGTGATCTGCACATCCATGTCCTACCTCCTGGAATATAGAGCATTCATTAACGAAAAGAACCTCACTGCCAAGGTTCTTTGGCCCTCAACCCAATCCTGAATCCAAAAACAAGAAACACTTTCTGCCAATGGCCAAATTAAAAATAAAAATAGAAGCTGGGGTTGTAGCTTAGTGGTGGAATGGTTGCCTCGCACATGTGAGGCAGTGGGTTCAATCCTCAGCACTGCATAAAAAGAAGTAGATGAATAAATACATAAAGGTATTGTGTCCATCTACAACTAAAAATATGGACATAATACCTTCCTTCCCCTACCCCAAATTAATATTTAAAGTAACTTTAGGGGCTGTAATTATGGCTCAGTAGTAGAGTGCTTGCCTGGCATGTGTAAGGCACTGGGTTCGATCCTCAGCACCATCTAAAAACAAATAGATAAGACAAAGGTATTGTGTCCATCTACAACTAAAAAAATATTTTAAAAAAAATAAATAAAATAACTATAGTATTTTATACTGGATACATGTAATCTTGTTTTTAATTAGGATGATGCTATACATGTTTTATAAGATGTTTATTTTTGCTTGATGTGTAATGAGTGTTTTCTCCTATTACATAGTGTTCACCTGCAGTTTGATTTTTAGCAATGTTGTCTGTACAGTCACGTGGGTTCCATGGTTTATGCAACACCCCAGCCCCTGTGGCTCAGGAGCAGCCAGTTCAGCTCATGTACAAACAAGGTTGTGATGAATTTCCTCATTGAGAAGTTCTGGTGTACAAACCTGTAAATACTTCCTCTGGATAAATGGCATTGACCTTTTGCTGAGAGAAAAATGAAGTGCTTCTTGCCTTTCTGAGGTGGTTGGCATTAAACAATTTTCTAGGCTATAATGTCTACAAATTAGTGGATGTTCCTTTATCATCCAGGAAACTCAAGGAGCCAAGTGTGATAGTAATAATAGTTTTAAATTGTAATAGTATTTTTGGTGTCTGATGATTTGGGAAAAGAATAACGACAGAGACTAGAAAGTTCAGTCGGGCTTTTAAATGCATTTTGTATTATGTAATGTCATGGCATCTGCAGATATTTGAAGGATGATGGTACCACACAGGCAGAAGACCTTAGGTAGGCAGGCTACAGAACAAAAAGGCTTTTGTTGTCACTGGTGAGAATTACCCTCCTGGGCACCGCAAATGAGCACCTGCTGCAAATGACCACCAGTTAGGAACCACTGGCCAGAGGTGAATTGATACTGATGAATACAGACCCAGAGGGTCCACCAGGTTGCAGGATCCTAAGTGGAGGTGAGGGAGCATATGGGAGGGGGGGAGACCCCCTGTGAGCCTGGAGAGTTCCACAGGTTTTCTGGCACTATAGTGGGCACCAGAGACTCTCCCCGGCCTGGCATGGGGGATTCTGTGTGTGAGCTAATATTTATTTAAATTCCTGTTTCAGGGAAGGCCTCCTTTCTCCCCCTCCTCCCAGCCCTGGCGCTTCCAGTTCAGTCCACTGGACATCCATCTGTTTCCTCCCCTGCCATCTGCCCCGCCATGCTGTGCAGCGCTGCCCCAGCCTGCATCCCTGGAAGTCTCCCGGTGACCCGCCGGCCGCCACATGCCGGCTTTCATTGTCACCAGTTTGGCTCAGAGGTTTCCTCGCTGGCGGCTCACTCCCTGGCATTCCTCCCTGGGGCCTGTTGTGACTCCGGGGCGCACTGCGGGGGCCCTGGCTCCGAGCCGGGCGCTGGCTGGCTGCTGGCTGCTCTGCCGCCCGGGGGCGTCTGAGGGGAAAGGATGGGACGGAATCGCTCCCGCTCCCCACGCCCTGCTCCCGGCGGAAACCGCTGCGACTCCTGCCGGGATAGTTAGGATAGATGGATGGATAAAGAGAAAGCAATTGTCCCTAAAGAGCAGTTTTCAGGAATTACTCTGAAAGTGGTTTTTTTGTTTGTTTGTTTGTTTTTTAACATGGAGAAAATAAAGTTTCTTCCAAAGGTAACAGGAAAAAGAGACTAATTAAATCAGTTTTGGGTACAGAGTAAAGTGGAACTTTCTGGACAGCAGAGAGAAATATATAATAAAAATATATAATAAAATATATAATAAAAATGCTATAGCATGACCTCAATTTATTTGTATTCCCTTCTTCCACTTATATTTTCTTTATCCCCCCGGAGAAGGCAATCACAACTCTAAATTATTCATGATGGTCTTTTTTAAAAAAATTCTCTTTTAAATTAGAAACTAGGGCCGGGGTTGTGGCTCAGCGGTAGAGCGCTTGCCTCGCACATGTGAGACCCTGGGTTCATCCTCAGCACCACATACAAAAATAAACAAGTGAAATAAAGGTGTTGTGTCCAACCTCAACTGAAAAATAAATCTTAAAAAAAAATAGAAACTAAATAATAGCTATTGAGCTCCCCACTCCTTCCACCCCTTTTTTTTTTTCTTTCTTTTCTTTTTTTTTTTTTTTTTTTTTTTTGATACCAGGGATTGAGTCTAGGGACGCTTAACCACTGAACCACATCCTCAAACCACCCACCTTTTTTTTTTTTTTTTTTTTTTTTGAAACAGGGTTGGGCACTATATTTTTACATGGGTTGCCTTGCTTAATTTTCATTATATTACACGATGGGTCCTACCAAACCCCTAATTTACAGACTAGGAATTTGAGGCACAGAGAGCGTAGGTGATTTATCCAAGGCAAATCTTGGTTCAAAACTTGGTTTTGAACCAGATGGTTGGGGTCTAGAACTTGAGCTCTTTTTGTTTCTGTTTTGCAGCACTAGAGATTGAGCCCAGGGCCTTGCATGCTGATTAAATGTTCTACCACTGAGCTATCTGCCTAGCCTTAGAATTTGAGCTCTTAAAAGGTCAAGTAGGGTCTTCCCCTCCACCCCAGATGAATTGCTCTGTGCAATTTGCCAGATCATTAAACATTAGAAAAATGATGTCATGGGGCTGAGGTTGTGTCTCAGCCATAGAGCATTTGCCTAGCACGTGCGAGGCCCTGGGTTCAATCCTCAGCACCACATAAAAGTAAATAAACAAAATAAATATATTGTGTACAAATAAAAAATAAATATTGAAAAAAAAAGAAAAATGATGTACTGATACTGCATTCAAGTCTACCAAAACTGACCCATGTGGTCCACAGAAATGGGCAGGCTGTGGTCCATCTAGCAGGAGGTGCTATGAGACATGGCAGCAGGTGCTATGATGGCCTGGCCTTTGGCCAGAGATGAAGTCATCTGGAATGTGGAAAACCCCTCCCTGGGGTGCTGAACAGACAGAATGTGCCTTGTGTTTTAGAAAGCATTTTCACAGGATACCCGCCATTATCATTCTTGCTTTTGAGTTGTAAGTTCCTCCAGGAAGGGTTAGGAAGAGAGAGAGTCCAGAAGGGTAGAAAAGATTTAAGTTCCTGTTCTATGTCAGACATCTTCACTTGAAGTTTTCCTCTTTAACCCTTCTAATCACTCTGTGTGTGTGGGGGGGGGTGTGGGTGTGTGTATTATTTTCCCATTCTTTTGGTTGACCAGAAGCTGCAAAGTAACCTTGTAACTTGCCCAAAGTTAAAATATATACATATATATATATATATATATATATATATATATATATATATATATATATATATGTTAAACTCTGTGCCTTTGAATCCAGGGCCAGTCAGGTCACCTTCTCCCACAGGGCATGCTACTTCTCCATGTGTAGTGAACAGACTCCCAGCCTAGCCCACTGTGGCAGGCACCCCAGGGTGATGCCCTGTGCATCCCCCATGATGTAAGTCCATTCTCTTGATTGTGGCTGGAATCTCTGACTTTATTCTAAACCATGTAAGATGGCAAAGGTGATGGGATGTCAATCTCATGAATATGTTACATCAGATGCAATTAAGGTTCCCAATCAGTTGATTCTGAGTTAATCCAAAGGTGCTTTTCCCCAAATGGGCCTGACTTCATCAGGCAAAAGTTTTTAAAGTACTGTGTCCTCTCCAAGGGAGGGCTCTGAAGAGGGAAACTGCCTTATTAGGAGGTGCTGGTACAGAGTCCTCATAATGAGCACTAATGGATGGTGACTAGGAGCTAAAAGCAGCTATCAGCTCACAGCCAGCAAGAAAGCAGGGACCTTGGCTACAGCTGCAAAGAGCTGAATTCTGCCAATACCCATGTGAACTTGGAAGAGAATTCCAAGCATCCGATGAGTCCGCAGCCCAGCCCGCATCTTGACTGCAGCCTTCGAGATCCTGTAGCAGAGAACTTTTGCTCCTCTGAGATGTCTGTTGTTTTAGCTCCCAAGTTTGTGGTCATTTATCGACTGCTTCTGTAGATAACTGACACATCCACAGAAGCCTGTGTATCCCACATCAGAGTGCCTGGGTGTTCCCTACCAAAGGAAGATGGGAGCAACACTAGTGCTGGAGGCAAGAAGCTACAGTGGCTATCTGTATAACTGGGCTGTGGTCATGTCATTGGATTTCTGTGGAGTAGATCCATTTCTTGAGGTTTTGATCTGGGCATTGTGTGGAATACTTTAATGCAAGAGCTCATCCTTCATCGTAACAACCTTATGAAGTGTTAGTATATATTTTCATTTTATAGATGAGGAAACTGATGAGTGGAGCTTAAATATCTTGTCTGCAGTCACTCAGCTGTAAAAACTAATTCCATTTCCCAGCTGTCAATCTCTCCCCGCCCCACCCCAGGGTCCAGTCTAAAAAGCGTTAAAATTTCTGATCCAAACAGTAACCATGATTTTGCATTGTTGAGGTTATATTTGCTTTTTTGAAATAGATAACGTTTACATGACCAAGATTCAGGAAGTAACCAAAATCCCCCAATTCCCATTTTCCCTCCCTGGAGGCTGCCGGAGGCATCCTGTGATGCTGGTTTCCTATAGGACTATCAGAAAGAGTGTCCTCTTTCTTCTTTCCCTGCATTGAAGCTGCATTGTGTTCCAGAGAATGGGTTTACTATGATAAGTTTAACCAGTCTCCTATTGGCAGGCATTTGGTTATTCCCATTTTTGTCATCTAATGGAGCTATAGTGGCTGCTTGTGTACATATCATAGTTTTGTGTGTATACAAGAAACTCCTTAAAGGAAAATTCCTGGACCAAATGCTACATGCCCTTAGAAAATTTTTTTTTTTTCATCAGATTCTAGAACATCACCTTTTGATCTTCCCCTGAGGGTTTCAGGGGTCTTCCATGACCTTTGTCATTGCAAAGGACTCTACTTTGGGTTCAAATGTGTTTGGAGATCCACTTTTCTAATAATGCCACTTTTATTTAAGATATTAGAACCAGAAAAATGTAGGGGACAAGAAGACCTGTGTGGCCAGCGTTTTTCTTAGAATTTCTCCATCACAATGAGAGTTGGAAGAACAGAGTGGATGGGCAGTATGTGCAGCTAGTTTATTGAGTGAGGAAAGGAATCCAG
Source organism: Marmota monax (assembly GCF_021218885.2). NCBI lineage: Eukaryota > Metazoa > Chordata > Mammalia > Rodentia > Sciuridae > Marmota > Marmota monax. Next base: position 6,719,607 of record NW_026695228.1, read on the forward strand.
GGCAGAGTAGCTAGCACAGGTGAGTTTCTGAAACCTAGCCTCAGCTAGATCTTACTGGGAACCCTGGAGAATTAGGTGCACCACCGAGATTGTCATTTGAATCAAGAAGCTGGGCCTTTAGACTCTCTTCATTGGCCATAGGTCAGGAAGGAGGGTGGATGAACTTCCCAAGAACCCATGAGCCAGACAGCTCCTATCATCCAAGGGAAATCATTTGCAGAAGGATGCAGGGGGAAAGAGTTAGCACAGCACCCCAGCAGCTGGGGATAGATGCTTTGACCTGGCAAAGACAGCCCTGGGAATCTGGGCAGCAGTCACGGCTTGTGTGTTGGAATCATCTCCAATCAAACTGATCTCTGCTGAGCCTCTAAGCTGATATTCTTTGTGGACATGCAAACCTGACTGCATCTTCCTCCTAACTGCAATCCTGACCCATCTGTATTCTCCCTAAGTGTCCCTCTAGATCTTCAGTCCCAGGCAGCTGCCTGATAGACCTTTCAGGACTTTTTTTGATATTACTTTTTTGCTGTCTACTTAAAGAGTTGTATTATTTTTTTTTCAACTTTAATTTGAAACAGGAAGAGAAAAACATCAATGTTTACTGAATGAAAAATATATTCAATAGGTAGGGTAATTATTTCTGTTACCCTTTAAAGGAGAATTGCAAGCAATGACATGGTAATATAAATAACTGTATCAGTTTTAACTCCTCGGAAGGATCTAAGTATGTAGCCACAGACAAATTTTCCTGGAAAGCAGATATTTGATTTCCGGCATGGGGACCTTATTGACACCTACTCTTGTGGGTTTCACTTGCAAAGGTAAAAAGAGGCACCACAGACTCCCATATTGATAACGTGGTGTTGGTTTTACAAGGGCTCCTCCTATTATCGAACAGTACATCCTGTTTTCTGGCTGCCGCTCTGGGCAGAGGAAAGAACTCTAACACAGCACCCATCCCCTGGGCCCAATGGGGGTCTCCTTGCTGATGGTTGGTCTACTGACCCAGTTCACACCCAGTTCACACCCAGTTCATGATGACATCAATTCCTGTTTTGAGTGAGCTGATTGCTACTTTAACTTACTCTGGTTAAAGAATGAAAAATCACTTTCCAGATGCAGTAGGTGATATAATGGCTCTCAGAATATACCTCCACATCCCAATCCTGGAACCTATGAATGATGCCTTGTGGGGGAAAAGGGCCTTCTCACATGTAGTTAAGAATCTTGGGGGCTGGGGCTGGGGCTCAGTGGTAGAGCGCTTGCCTCACAGGTGTGAGGCACTGGGTTCGAGCCTCAGCACCATATAAAAATAAGTTCTATAAAGCTATTGTGTCCACCTACAACTAAAAAAATAAAAATTTTAAAAAAAAGAATCTTGAAATAAGGAGATTACCCTGTGTTAGCTGAGTGGGCCCTAGAGCCAATGAAAGTGTCCTTGTAAGAGACACACAGAGGAGGAGAAGGTGATAGGTATGTGGAGAAGAGTCAGGGGCTATGACAAGCCCAGACTTTCCAAGGCAGCCACCAGACACTAAGAGAAGCAGGTTCTGCTGCTGTAGGGTCTGGAGCAAGCATGGTCCTGCTGACACCTTCACTTTAGCCCAGTGATACTGATTTTAGACTCTGGTCTTCAGAACTGTGAGAGAATAATAACTGTTGTTCGAAGCCACCATATTTGTGGTAATTTGTTATAGCAGCCACAGGAAACTAATACAACCAATTAAAGACTTTCCATTGTGGTCAGAGTCTAAGTATCTTCAGCAGTGCAAATTGTGGGCATTTAATATTTTTCTCCTTTTTGATACCCTTTGCTCATTTCCAGGAATAAACCTTCAAAGAGGTGATGGCCGCCCTCTCTGCCCCTGAGTGGTAATTAAATCTCAGCCCTCTTTGAGTCCATCTTTCTCTTTGATAGCTCATTCAAAGACAGAAGCAGTCCTTGAATTTCTGCTGAGAAAAACAGAACAAGAAAGATGGAACATCAGAGAGCGATGCTCAGGTAGCAGGCTGAAGGCAAAAGATAAGAAGTATATTCCAAACAAGTGTTGCTCTGGCTTTCCACAGACATTGAATAAAGAAGTTTCCTCAGATTCTCCACACCATCAGGATGCCAAATAAATCTCACAGCATTCTAGTGGAATCTTTCAAGATAAGCTACTATAGCTCAAAAACATATGTCTGAAGGTGGTTAAGTTAGTGCTGTTTAATCAACTATATATGAGATGCTTGCTATTAAAAAAAATGTTTGTAGACATGCTGGATGATTTGTGTATGATTTTTTTTCTTTTTTTTTTTTTTTTTTTTGATACCAGTGGTACCAGGGATTGAATCCAGGGGTGTTTTACCACCGAGCCACATATCCAGCCTTTTCTATTTTATATTTTGAGACAGGGTTTCAATAAGTTGCTTAGCGCCTCCTTAAGTTGCTGAAGCTGGCTTTGAACTTGAGATCCTCCTGCCTTAGCCTCCCACTTCTGTAATTTTTATTTACAAATTATTTTAGATTTCCAGGAATTTTACAAAAACAAGTACATAGAACTTCCCATAGCTTCTTCCCTTGATTCTCTAATTAGCATGTTACCACATTTGGGTAAATCTTTTTTTTTTTTAGAATTTCAGTATTTATTTTTCAGTTTTTGGCATACACAACATCTTTGTTTGTATGTGGTGCTGAGGATCGAACCCAGGCCGCACGCATGCTAGGCGAGCACGCTACCACTTGAGCCACATCCCCAGCCCCTATCTTTTTTAATTTATGTATGTAATATTGTTTTTTGCTTGAACCATGCATGCTCTTTTTTGGAGGGTATGGGTTATTGAGGATTGAACCCAGGGGCACAGTAGCACTGAACTACATTTTTATTTTTTATTTTGAGACAGGATCTCACTAAGTTGCTGAGGCAGACCTCAGATTTGTGACCCTCCTGCCTCAGCCTCGTAAAGGAGGCTGGAATTACAGGTGTGCACCACCCCACCTGACTGACATCATGCATTTGTCTATCAGTACTTTAGTGTGTCTTTCCTAAGAAGGACCTTCTCTTGCATAACTGCAAAACAGTTACCTAAATCAGGAAATTAGTGACACCAGTGCTATTATCTGCAGGTCTGACTTGGATTTCACCATTGACCCACTAACTATTCAGGTCTAGGATCCCATCCTGGATCACGCGGTACATTCAGCGGTCAAGTCTCTGTAATCTCCTTCCATCTGAAACAGTTTGTTGTCTTTCATGACCTTGAAAACTGTGAAGAGTCCAGGACAGAGCATCCCCATCATTGGATATTAAAGCCAATTTGAAGGGACCCTTTGATTCTCATTCTCAAGCATTTTATAACTACAATGGAGGAGAGAGCTGGGGAGAGAGAGAGAGAGAGACCCTATTAGGACCTTGGGATAGTGACTAAAATGTATCAAAGTCTTATCCCCAAACAAGTCCTTCTATGAATTACATTTAATCTTCAAACATTTAGGACCATTTTGGTATTATTACCTTATAGATGAGGAAAGAGCATCAAGCCCAGGTCTAGGGCAAGGCTGCTTCTATCCTGTCCTGCTTCATAAGGGCCTTTCTTGACCCACCTCTAAACACTCCACCCTGCAGCCACCACCCCATCCCATTGCCTGGTTCTGGTCTCATCATGGCACTTTGCCAGTTGAAATCCCCTTGTTCTGGTCTTGCTCCTCCATCATGGTGAATTTTCTCCACCAGGACCTGAACTGCAAGGTGATACTTGGAACTAGAAGGCGCTCCCAATCTCTCTTTCTCAAAGACTATATGCATATTTTCTTTGTCAAAACTTTTGGTAATATCACTTCTTTCAAAAATAAACATGAGGGCTGGGGATATAGCTCAGTTGGTAGAGTGCTTGCTTTGCATGCACAAGGCCCTGAGTTCAATCCCCAGCACCACAAAAAAAAAAAACAAAGAAGTGCTTGAGATGAAATAATGCATGTCTTTGGGAGCCTGCAGAGAGAGAGGGCTGGGTAATGGGCCCAGCTGTGGGAAGCACCCCTCTGAAGGCCCAGACCAGGCCATGAGGCAGGGCCACATAACTTGAGGCCTGCAGCAAGTAGAAGGCACAGGGGGACTCTAGCAAGGAGAGGCTAGAGCCTGTCTTGGAGCAGCCTCCCAAGTCTCTGATAGATGCAGTGTTGTGGTTTGGGTGCGAAGTGTCACCCAAAGGCTGATATGTTGAAGGTGGTGCTCAGAGGTGGAAATTTGGGGGAATGATTGAATCATGAAGTTTCTGTCTGACCTCATCAGCTGAAAGGACTCCTGGTAGGCCGTGGAAACTGTCGAAGGTGGGTTATGGTTGGAGGAAGTAGGTCACTGGGGACATGCCTGGAAGGGTGTTTCTTGTCCCTAGCCCCTCTCCCCTCACCTCTCTCCCCTCTCCCCTCTCCCCTCTCCCCTCTCACCTCTCTTCTCTCTCTGTGACTCTGTCACTGTCAGCTTCCTGGCTGCTGCAAGCTGAGCAGCTGTCTTCTGCCACACCCTTCCACTGGGGTCTTCTGCCTTACCTCAGGCCCAGAGCCGTGCAGCCAGCTAGCTAATCATCAGGTGGGACCTCTGGAACCGGGAACCAAAATAAATCTTTTCTCCTTTAAGTTGTTTATGCCAAGTATTTTGGTCACAGTGAGGAAAAGCTAACACATGCAGTCTCTGTAGGCTTCTAGGATAACACCTTTCTTTCTTATTTAGTTGACTTTGACTTGACAGGTTTCCACTGACTCACCTCGTCAAACAGTGGGTCCCTACACCGAGGCAGAGACAGGCAGAGGAGGGAGAAAAGGACCTGTGTGTTTGTCAGAGTAGGGTTCCTAATTTGAAGCAATACCAGGAAACACTGAGTAGTGGCAGTGCTGTCACATGAAGGCCAAAAGAGTCAAACGCCGGAAGTGGCAAGCTGGCTTTCAAATTTGCAGGTCTGGCTTAGGCATTAGCCCTGTGGCATGGTCCTCATCGTGGCTCTCTGCCTGCCAGGGGCTCCACTTCAAGTTTCTTTGTAGACATTTATTTAGTACCTACACTAGCTCAGTTGGGTGCCAGCTGCTGGGGACCCAGGGGTGAAGGAAGCAAATCTGGCCCTTCCCCTGTAGACTAAAAATCCAGACACTAACCATCTATGATATTTCAGCACAGCTGACACACCATTGTTTCAGGCACTGCTAAGATATTTTTTTTAAATGCTAATTATTATTATTTTTTAATTTATTTTTTAGTTGTAGGTAGACACACAATCTTTATTTCATTTTTTTTATGTGATGCTGAGGATCGAACCCAGTGCCTCACATGTGCTAGGTGAGCACGCTACCACTGAGCCACAACCCCAGCCCCCCCCAAAATACTAATTATACAAAGATATAAATCTTTCATATCATTTAGATCATCTTCATTTTATGTTATTGAAAGCATTTAGAAATTAAATATGAACTGTATATATTCCTGTGAATATGTAATAAGAAAAATTGGTGAAGGAAAATAAATTGGTTAAGATATTCCTAAAATGCTTTTGCAGTCAGAGCCTTCCTCTCCTAAAGCCCCCCTCCCCTTTTTCAAAAATATTGTTTAAGTTGTAGATGGACACAATATCTTTATTTGTTTATTTATTTTATGTGGTGCTGGGGATGGAACCCAGGGCCTCACACCTGCAAGGCATGCGCTCTACCACTGAGCCCCAGCCCCAGCCCCTTCTAAAGCCCTTTTATAGAATATTTTCATACACACTGTTGACCTGTTGTCCTCTGTGCCACCAAAAAGATGAGCCATGACATATTTCTTTCTTTCCTTTTGTTTTTTTTTTTTTTTTTGGTACTGGGAATTGAACACTCTGCCACTGAGCTACATCCCCAGACCTTTCTGTTTTTTAAATTTTGATTTCTTTTTGTTGTTTCTTTCTGGTGCTAAGGATCAAACCCAGAGCCTTGTACAGATTAGGCAAGCACTCACTCGACCTCTGAGCCCCATTCCCAGCCCCTTATTTTTTATTTTGCGATAGGGTCCAAGTTGCCCAGGCTGACCTCAAACTTGCAATCCTCCTACCTCACCACTCAACTAGCTGGAATCAAAGATGTGCACCACTGTGCCCAGCTCCACACAGCATTTCTTAGAATTCATGAAAGACCTAGAAGCCATTGGTGCTGGGTTCCTAAGCTGACTTTTGATTGCCGCTTTGGAAATGGTCCAAAATGTGTCTGATTCACCATCCCTGTCATCTGAGCCTCATAACCCTTGGGTTCCCAGGGTTACGAGAGCTCTGCTCTTGTCTCAGGGACTTCCTTCCATGCCACTGGCACCTATTCTAGAAGTTTTGATGCCTGCGCATTGGATATCAGCATGTGCACAGGCAAAGTCAACTACTCCACAACTGCTTTTGGCCAGCAGCAACTGTCAGATACACCCCTGACTTGACAAGGGAAATAAATATGTGAAAGAAAGAGCATCTGTGAAGTGTGGTTAGTATGGGGTGCGAAACACCACGAAGGGGGAAGTAGTCGATGCTGTGATCTCAGCTAACAGGGCCCCTGGTTGGTAGTCGGACTTTCCTGGGGAAGGAAAAGCCAGACTGAGACCTAGTGCCTGGAAAGGGGTGAGGCAGGAAGAAGAGATGGGAAAGAGGAGAGAATAGCCTTTGCCAAGGCCCAGAGTTGAGAGAAGGTTCAGGGTTTGAAATCTTCTTGATCAGTTTACAAAATGGGCTTTTCAAGTGATAAAGTAGGGTAGAGCTGCCAGCCATGAAAGTAGGCCAGGAGTGGTTCTCTTAGATGTTGCCATCTTCTTCACTGGGGTGTGTGTGTGTCTGTCTGTCTGTGCATGCGTGTGTGTGTGTGTGTGTGCGCACGCGCGTTGCTAGGGATTGAACACAAGGCCTCAATATGCCAGGCAAGCTCTCTACCACCGAGCTGAATCCCCAGCCCCACTCCATTTTTAATTTAATTTCTTCATCACTGTCAGCTTCTGTCTCATCGAAACTGCTGGAGAAATGAGGGATGCAGTGATGAGCAGGTTAAGTTCACGCTGTCTCATCTGGGTCTTCCACCGAAAGAAATTTTAGGTGTAGCATTTTTATTTTTGCAAAATTATTACACAGATATGATCAGATAAACAATAATATAACTAAATCGAGAAGTTCTGAAGATTCCACAGCTTTAGCCAGGCGCGGCGGCGCACGCCTGTAATCTCAGTGGCTTGGGAGGCTAAGGCAGGAGGATCAAGAGTTCAAAGCCAGCCTCAGCAAAAGCGAGGCGCTAAGTAACTCAGTGAGACCCTGTCTCTAAATAAAATACAAAATAGGGCTGTGGATGTGGCTCAGTGGTTGAGGGCCCCTGAGTTTAATCCCTGGTACCAAAAAAAAAAAAAAAAAAAGATTCCACAACTTCTATGACTGTTCTGTTTGGGGCTCAGCTCCTCCCTGTGTCCCATCCTGCCTTGCTCATGCCCCCGCAGTTATTTTCAGGAGAGGACTGAATACCTCTCAGAAGACTTTCTGCAAGCCAGTCTCTTTCTCAGAGTAGATGTCCAGGGAACTCCCACCTCCTCCCACCCCAAATGACCAACCTGAGCCTTCTTGGTTGGTTTAGTTTTCTTTCTTAACTTTCCATTGATTTTGAACGTTGCCCTTCAAAATGACATTTCGGCCCTGAACTCCCAGTTCCTGTTTGGCACAAGCCTCTGCTCTTCCTTTCAATTCTGACATTTCTTATTAAACTTCCTTTTATTGCCTCACTGCTCTAGGAAGAGGTGAAGTACAAATCACGGAGATAATAAATATTCAAACTGCACAGACCATCTGCCCCCAAACAGATGGCCACTTCAAGTTAATATCAATCTGTTTTCCTCGGGGCACCGGGAGAGGTGAAGAAATGGAAAGGCCCTCCACAGGGAGGGGACGTGGGCCGGGGAAGTGGTAGCTTCTATTAAATTTTGAGTTCACACGTGAAAAGGAGACTCCTTCCAGAAAATTCAGCTAAGGAAAAGGAAATGATAACCCCAGAGTGTTATGATAGGGATCCTGCAGATTGTCTACTGCAAGGTGAGTCTTCTGTGGGCCAGTGAGGGGTTTGGGTAGCTTTTCGTCTTCATGTATAACAGGGGCCAGGTGCTCTGCTGAGCGCCTTTCAGGTGTGGTCTTAGAGGAGCTCTCTTTCCAGTTGGGAAACTGAGGCTCTGGGAAGTTATATAACCTTTCTAAGTCACATCGCTAGTAAAGTCAATGGAAATATGACCCTGGATTTGTTTGACATCAAAGCCAACATCTTAATTCATATTATTCTGCCTCCCTTCTGTAGGGACCAGAACTGCCCACAGTGTAGACCAGGCACACAGTCCTTTGGCTGGAGGTAGAACCGAACCCTGTTTGAAATGCAGATTCCTGGGCTCCTGGTCAGGCCCACTAGATCAGAAACTCCTGAGAGGCCACTCTCTGTGGGTGAGAATGGCAGGTATGGACTTCACTACCATGCAGACCACATGACCCCTGCTTAGCTTCCCTCACCTCGTGTCTTAAGCAAAGCAGAAGAGACCATAGTCTGTAAACACCTTCGTGACTCCTGCAGGTCACATCTCCATGGCTGTGTTGCCTGTCAGGAGCCCCTCCTGTTAGACACTGAGCTTTCTCTTAGGTTCCTCCCTGCTGCTCATCATCTGCTGGTCAAGAAAGGGAAACCGAGGCAGCCTCATTGCTGAGTGAGACCTTGGGTAAATCACCTACCCTCTCTGTGCCTCAATTTCCTCATCTGTGAAATGGAGGTAATAGTATTTCCAAGTTCCTAGGGTTACCCTGCAGATCTTCTATGAAGTATTTGAGCTCTGAGAAAATGTGAGTTATTATTCTGTTACCTCCTTTTGGTATTCTAGTGAGATCTTTAATCCTTTCCCTGGAAGTCAGCGGGGTCTGTTCTTGCTGTTCCATGATCATGATATTTCCTACAAAGTCCAAATTCCTTTTTCCCCTTTGCCTGTCTGCAACATATCTTCACAAATCTACACTGGTTCCTTTGATAGAGATGTTAGACTGGCCCAGGTCCATGTTCAATGAGGAGAGAGCCCACCTGGTCTTCATTCAGGAGTACTTGTGTTTCGCAGCCGGGCAGGGTGGCACACGCCTGTAATCCCAGCAGTTTGGGAGGCTGAGGCAGGAGGATCGAAAGTTCAAAGCCAGCCTCAGCAAATCAGCGAGACCCTAACCAACTCAGCGATAAATAAAAAATAAAAAGGACTGGTTAAGTACCCCTGGGTTCAATCTCTGGTACCAAAAAAAAAAAAAAAAAGACAAAGAGAAAGAAATTGATTTGCACTCAGTTATCACATGTAGAGCATGTAATTTGTGCCAAGCTTATACTTTTGACTGAGTAGAGAAGCTTCAAAGTGGTGAAGAAAAAGTACTGGGTTGGCTTTGGCTTTGCTACCACCAGATGGGTAATCCTGGGTCAATCACCTCTGACCCTAAAGAGAAGGTAACCAAACCCTCTCGTATAGTGTTTTCTCTCCTGTGAGGTATGGGTGAATTTTATCAGGTCAGTGCTGTTCCAGTCATTTTATGTAAACATGTACTGGGTCCAAACTGCTAGGCAAGTTCAAAAACAGTCTGGGCCCTGGTGTACAAGAGCCGTTGAATGGTGAGGTCTGTGGCATCCCTGATTCAGGGGCGTTTCTGCATAGGTTTTCTGTTAGTATCAAGAAATGTCAGGGCAGAGAAAGCGTTCTGGAAAATCCTGTGGAAATTCTGTAGTAAGGGCTGGGGTTGTGGCTCAGTGATAGAGCACTTGCCTGGCATGTGTGAGGCACTGGGTTAGATTCTCAGCACCACAAATAAATAAATCGATTAAATAAAGGTCCATCAACAACAACAACACACACAAATATATATAATATTTTTTTTAAAAAAAGAAATGCTGTAGTGAGGTTTTCACCAAGTATAGAGAGTTCTGGGGCCTTTGCATCTCGTCCCTTCTCCACTGCCTAACTTCCACCCCACTTCTCAGGTGTCTCCCTGCAGATGTCTTGCTTCTCAGGCTTTTTAAATATCAACTTTCTTGAAATACAGTTGGTATACCATACAGTTCAATTGCTGTATCTAATGCTTTTTGGTATATTTACAGAGTATGTACTACAACCATTGCAACCAACTTCAGAATACTTGGAACAGTTTTGTGGGTTTTGATAAATACATAGACTCATGTATTCATCTCCCAGTGTGATGCAGAATGCACCTATCACCCCCAGATTCCCCTGTGCTGCCCCTTTGTAGTTACTCTTCTCTCCCCCATAACCTCTGGCACCACTGTTCCATCCCTATAGTTCTGCTGTTTCCAGAATGTTCTATAAATGGGATCATTCATACAGTGTTCAGTCTTCAGACTGGCTTCTTGCACCTAGCAACATGGGTTCTTCATCCACGTTGTCACGTGAATTAATCAATTGTTCCTACTTATTACTGAGTAGTATTCCGTCATATGGAATCATCTATTCACCAAGGAAAGGATGTTTATTTCTAGGCTTCGACAATTATAAATAAAACTGCTATAAACATTCACCTTCAGCTTCTTCTTGTGTGTAAGTGTAAATTGTTATTTCTCTTGAATGTCTAGCAGTGGTTTTGTTGGGTCACATGCTAAGCATATGTTCACATTTAAAAGAGACTGCAGGGGCTGTGGCTGTGGCTCAGTGGTAGAGTGCTTGCCTGGCATGTGTGAGGTACTGGGTTTGATCCTCAGCACCACATTAAAATAAACAAATAAAATAAAGGCATGCTGTCCATCTTCAACTACAAAAAAATTTTTTTAAAAATAAGAGACTGCAAAAACTTGATTACAGTGGCTGTACCATTTTGCATTCCCACAGCAATGTATGAGAAATTGTAGTTGCTCACCATACTCACCAACATTTAGTATTATCCGTATATTTTGGTTTGGGTTTTGTTTAATTTTAGCCATTCAAACAGTTATGGAGTGATATCTTATTGTGGTTTTAATTTACATATCCCTGAGTATCTTTTCATGTGCTTATGTGATAGTCGTGTAGCCTCTTTGATGAAGTATCTATTCAGATTTTTTTTTAATGGGCTTTTGAATTTCTTGTTGTTGGATTTTGGGTATTCTTAATATATGCAGGATAAAGGTCCTTTGTCAGAAACGTGATTGGCAAAATTTTCCCAATGCCCTGGCTTCTCATTTTTTTCTCTTAACAATCTCTTTCACAGGACAAAAGTCATTAATTGTGATGAAGTCTAATTTATCTTTTTTTTTTCCTTTATGGATTGGGCTTTTGGTATCTTTTCTAAAAATTCTTTGCCTGACCCAGGTCTCAAAGAGATTCTCCTGTGTTTGCTTATAGAATTTTTATAGTCTCAAGAAGGTTTATAATCCATTTTGAATTAATTTTTATATAAGGAGTGAAGAATGGTTCAAGGTTTGTGGTTTCCATTCTGAGTGTCCAGTTGCTCCAGAACTTTGCTGTATTCCCCTGGATATCTTTTTATACAGTACTCATTGACCTATGTGTCTTTGCTTTCATCAAAAACATACTTTTTTTTTTAATGTATGCTGCTCTACCATTGAGCTATACTCCCCAGCAATTTTATTTTATTTATTTGTTTGAAACAGGGTCTTGCTAAGTTGCCTAGGCTGGCAGGGAACTTGGGATCCTCCTGCCTTAGCTTCCCAAGTCGCTGGGATTACAGGTGTGCACCACCACGCCTGGCCATTGAGGAGGATTGATAGACTGGAAACTTTATCCATAAGCTCATTAACAACTCAACCCACTTTCAGTCCTTCCAATTGAGAAATCCACATACTAATAGCCCAGTGCAGCCTTTTCTGAATCCTTGTCTCGCTTACTTCTTTCTGTGGTTGCTGTTCATTTTGGCTTTGCCTGTTTCTCAATTCTGCCCACGTTAGAAAAGTATGAAGTTATGCAACTCAATTCCGAAACAGGATCTAGGAAGAAGCTTTGAGTCCAAAAGCTAGATTCAAGTCCACCTAAAGTTGCCTCAAGTTACTGAGTTCCTACTGAATGGCCACCCCCTCCCTTGTCACTCTAGAAGGACAGTTTATGTTTGATTCATTTGACTCCAGTTTCACCTTAACAAGTGAGCAAGCGAGTATTGCTGAGGACAAACCTTTTGTTGGGTCTCTTTGTGGCCCACTAAGGTATAAGCCCAGGGCACAGGCGGAGTTGCCTCTGGGAACTGAAAGACCCTTTTGTCCAACTACCAGGTGACTTTACAGTGACAAGGAGACCTCAGAGCCCGATTGTCTTTAGCAAGTGGAGGGTCAGGAGGTGCAGAACTTGTGAAGGGAGGTCTTTGTTTTCACCTGGCACTCAGGTGACAGATGAGAGAGCAAAGGAGAACACTGGCATCCTGTGTCACCTCCTGAAATGACTTCTGTGGGACTTGGGCTGCAGGTTTGAACAATCGTGCCTGTGGACTGGGGTCAAGAAGGCCAGAAGAGGGAGGAAGAAAGGGTGAGGGGCCCCTCCACGGCCCTCCATCCAGTGTTTTGGTTTGTGGAAGCATTTGGACAGATGCAGTCACCAGAATCTGAGGAATGGAGGCAGCTGAGCTGGCAGGGGACTTTCCCCGGGGGTGGCCACCAACTGTCTGTCATTTGTGTGTGTGTGTGTGTGTGAGAGAGGCTGCTCCCTGCATCACCATGCAGCCTGGCCCCCTGTGGTCTCCATGGGCAGCAGCACAGGGGCCACCTGCTGCCCTCCTCCCACCTGTTTCCTCTAATGGCCACTCTGACCTCAACCTTAGGATCTTGCTGGGACTGGCAGGGTCTCCTCCTAGCTGACATCTGTGTCTCTTTTTCCCCGCCGGTCCACCTGCCACTAGGTCGGTTTTCCTAACGTTCACTTTTGCCTATGGCTTTCCTCTGCTCTGTGACCTCCACTGGCTCCACGTGGCCCACTGGTATGTCTGCCTCCTTGGCCTAGAATCTGATGCTCCGCTCTTCCCTCTGAGCTTCGCTTCCGGTCACATTCCTTCACATACGTGTGCAGCTTGTCTAACGTGGACAGGCCTCGTGCTTTTCCATTCCAGGGCCCCTTGCTGGTCTCCCTCTCAGAAGCTTCCATTCTCCCTTCTCTGCATTTGAATCCTCTTGTGGATTCCACGCCTGCTCTTCGTGTGACCAAATCTGCTCATCGTAAGGACAAGCCTGACCTCCCTCCTCGAAGCTTCCTTCCTTACAAAGGGAACCCCTCTGGTGTCCTGATTCCTTGTAGTTTCTTGGGTCTGGCGTCTTAAGCTCATCCCTTCAGGACAGAGCCCGTGTTTAAGCTGCCCTGTTGTGCTCATCTGGTGACAACACATGGCACTTAGAAGAATCGCCATTTATGTGCTGTTCTGTGCTAAGAGCATCTCAAACATCATCCCCTCTCTTCCTCCCAAGAACCCTCACACAGGAGTTTTGACACCTAGCGTATGTGATTTGTTGAGTATTTATTTGAGCAGTACCAGGCTATTCTAAATCTTCTTTATTTTATTTTTTTAGTTGTCCATGGACCTTTATTTTATTTATTTATATATAGTGCTGAGTCGAACCCAGGGCCTCACACATGCCAAGCAAGCGCTCCACCACCGAGCCACCACCTCAGCCCTAAATCTTTTGCCTGAATCAGTTCATTTAATCCTTGTATTAACTGGTGTGTAGGTCTTATTATTGTCCCCATTCAAAAGGTAAGGAAACTGAGGCCCAGGGAGGTTTACTGGCCCATTGGAAATGATGCTTCTCAAATGACTGTCCCACCGGTGGGGTTGCTGGCTTAATTGCCTCCCGTCCGCTCTAGGTATTCTGATGGGCGATCAGCCTTCCTCCAATCCCCAGACTCCTCCTCCACTCCTCGCTGGATGATCCCACATCCTAAACACGAGTGGGTTTCCATCTGTGGCAGGCTTACCGTCCCCTGCTGGTTCTTGTGTACTTGCTTTGTCATTTTTTTATCCCAGACTAATTTCTTTCTCCCCGGGCTGGCGCTGATTTGGCATTAGACGGCCTGGGTTTTTAATCAAGGCATCCTGCGGCCACATGGTGGAACTCAGCTGGCACTTGGTTCTGGCGCGTGCCCAAGGCTGGATGCCAGCCCCCTTGCTGGGACCGTCTGGCCTCAGAGCTTCTTCAAGTAGTTATTTCCTCAGGATAGTGGCCAAAGTACTGAGCGGCAGAACTAGTTCCTCTGTGTCAAGGTTTCCTTAGGATTCTCTTTGGCAAAATGGAAACCAGTGTGGTCTTGTATCCCTAGTGACAAGCGCAGGAATGGGTATAAATAATAATAATATTATCAATAAATAATCATCACATAAATAGAATTTTTTTTTTCAGGGAGGTACTGGAGATTGAACCCAGGAGTGCTTTTTACCACTGAATTCTATCCCCAGTTCATTTTTTACTTTGAGATTGTCTTGCTAAGTTGCCCAGGCTGACCTTAAACTTGCAATCCTCCTGTCTCAGCCTCCTGAGTCACTGGGGTTACAGGTGTGTACCACCACACCCAGCTGTTCTTGTTTTCTTTTTTAAAACTAGAGTTGTATGACCAGGAAGCCAGGGATATTCTGTAAGCAGGTGTATCAGTTAGCTTTTGCTGCATAACAAATAGTTACAAAACCCTGATGTTATCCAACACATTTTTACTGCTCACATGACGGGGTTTAGCTAAGGGCTGGTTCTGCCAATCATGACAGGGTTGCTGCCATGTCTAGTGGTTGCTACTGTCATCTACCCCTGGCTGGCAACAGCTGGGGTAGCTGGAGTAGCTTGGCACTGTGCATGTGTCTTTCATCTTTCTGGGCCCAGCAGGATGGTAGCCTGAGGAGAGAAAAGTGAGGGAGAAGTGCACTGTCACAAAGCACACCTCAGGTGGTGTAAGCAGAAAGCTCAAGAGGGCCAGTCTCTGGCTGTGGCACTGCGAAGAGTGGCCACATTTATCGATTTATTTTTTTATGTGGTGCTACAGATCAAACCTGGTGCCTCAGGCATGGAAAGGAAGCACCATACCACTGAGTCACAGTCCCAGCCCATAATGGCCACGTTTAAATGAAAGAAAACCAATATGTAGACATATTTGAAGTAGACACCTCTTTTCAGTGGAATCTTGCAGGAAGCATAAATCAATGATTCTCAGGGGTAGGGTTCGAGTGGATGGTGGGGACAGGTGTTCTGTGTCTTCCTCCTGCTTCCTCTTGGCTTCCATAGCTACCGAGGAGCAAATCCAAGAGTTTCAGAAGCTGCCTCTGACTGTCACTGGCATTCCTCATTTACCTAGAGCACAGCTTGGCTCCTCCAGGCCCTGCAGTATTGTCCCCATCAGAGCTTCTAGTCTGCAGGTGACTCAGAATAATTATCCACTCTGACGTAGCTCAGAGGTGAGGATTAATCAAGCCATTCTCAAATCATCTCAGCCACCATGGTTTTGTTGTATGATAGTCAGTGACAAGGTTCTCAGCTGAGCCCGTCCCAAGAGCATCTCTGCTATAGGGATATTTTAAGCCAGAAACACAGGTGCAGGTCACAGATGTTGGGTCTCCCTCACTTGTTGCCCATCACTGTCCTCTGGACAGTTCTCAACTTCCCTGTGTAAAGAATCAAAACATGAAACCCAGCACAATTCATATGTTACTTTCAAAACAGGTCACATATGCTGGGTGTGGTGGTGCACGCCTATAATCCCAGCAGCTAGGGAGCGGAGGCTGGAGAATCACGAGGCAAAGCCAGCTTCAGCAACAACGAGGCACTAAACAACTTGGTGAGACCCTATCTCTAAATAAAATACAAAATAGGGCTGGGGATGTGGCTCTGTGTTTAAGCACCCTGGGTTCAATCTCCAGTACCAAAAAAAAAAAAAAAAAAAAAACAGGCCACACAGGAACTTTCTTAAAAGTGGCTATTCCAGCTACTTTTGTTTACAACTGATCAATATAATAGTGTAAAACATCTACTTAAATTCTCATAAATTCTGCAGCAGGAGTTTGGGCAGGGCTCAGAGGGCACAGCTTGTCTCTGCTCTGCAATGCTGAGGCCTCAACTGGGAAGATGTAAAAGGTGGGGTCAGAATATCTGCAGGCTCTTTTACCTGTGGCAGCGGATGCTGGCTGGAGCCTTGGCCTTGGGGCTGTTAGTCAGAACACCTGCATGCAACCTCTCCAAGTTATCTAAGCCTCCTCTCCGCATGGTGGCAGGGTTCCTAGGGTGAGCATCCCAAAAGAGGGGGCCAGAGGAACTTGTGTCTTGGTCTCTGACCTAATCTTATCAGTCATGCCACATTGTCAGTGGCCACAAAGTCCTGCCCAAGTTCAAGAGGACAGGAAATAGATTCTGCTTCCTGATGGGGAGCAGCACTGTTTTGCAAGAGTATATGAGACTAGAATTGTCTCTGTGGCCATTTCTGGAAAATGCGGTCAACCACAGTGCATTAGCAGACAGTGGGGTTCTTTTTATGCCTCATTACCAAGGCCAAAGGAACCAGAATACCTGGCTGAAGAAAGCTTGTTTTAACCTCTTGCCCCTTACCCCATCAAGTCCTCAGGAAGGCTTTCCAGCTAGGGCTTTGCACATCTGCCCAAGTTCACAACCTGGAGAAAACACAAGAGAGACCAGAAGCATAGATCAAGAAGCAGACTCTAGAGGTGGATGAAGGGGACTAGGCACATCACTATACATGCAGCCCAATGGCCTAGGGCTGTGCCTCAGTTTCCTCATCTGTAGAATGAGAAGAATAGCATTTAGTCCCTAAGGCTGTAATGATTCAATGACCCTACACCTGGCACATGGAACGTGTCCACTAAGAGCCTGGTACAAACAAATTTTTACCAAATGCATATCAGAGCACTAATCTCCAGGATATATAAAGAATTCAAAACACATAAACTAAAAAAATAACCCAATCCATAGATGAGCTAAGGACCTGAACAGACACTTCTCAGAAGATAATCAATCAACCAATATATGAAAAAAATGTTCAACATCTCTAGCAATCAGAGAGATGCAAATCAAAACTACTCTAAGATTTCATCTCACTCCAGTCAGAAGGGCAGTTATTAAGAATACAAGCAACAATAAGTGTTGGCGAGGATGTTGGAGAAAAGGCACACTCATTCATTGCTGGTGGGACTGCAAATTGGTGTAGCCAATCTGGAAAGCAGTATGGACATTCCTTAGAAAACTTAGAATGGAACCACCATTTGACTCAGCTATCCTACTCCTCAGTTTATACCCAAAGGACTTAAAAACATCATACTACAGTGACGCAGCCACATCAATGTTTATAGCAGCACAATTCACAATAGCTAAATTGTGGGACCTAGATGTCCAATAGATAAATGGATGAAGAAACTGTGATATAAATACACAGTGGAGTATTACTCAGCTTAAAAGAGAATAAAATCATGGCATTTGCAGGTAAATGGATAGAGTTGGAGAATATCATGCTAAGTGAAGTAAGCCAATCCCCCCAAAACAAAGGCAGAATGTTTTCTATGATAAGTGGATGCTGATCCATAACAGGGGTGGGGGGCAGGGAGGAATGAAGGAACTTTGGATTGGGTAAAGGGGAAGAGGGAGTATGGGGGTAGGAAAGATGGTGGAATGAGATGGACATCATTACCCTAGGTACATGTATGAAGACACGAATGGTGTGACTGTACTTTGTGTACAACCAAAGAAATGAAAGATTGTGCTCCATTTGTGTACTATGAGTCAAAATGCATTCTACTGTTATGTATAACAAATTAGAAAAAATTAATTAATTACTTTTTTAAAAAGAGCCTGGTACAGTGGTGTATGCCTGTCATACCAGTGATTTCAGAGGCAGAGGCAGGAGGATCTGGAGTTCAAAGCCAGCCTCAGCAACTTAGAGAGACCCTGTCTCAAAATATAAAATGGAAAGGACTGGTGATGTAGCTCAGTGGTTAAACATCCCAGGGTTCAATACCCCAATACAATAAAAAAAATATATCTAATAAATATCAGTCATTCATGAAAACAGTTATCAGTGTAATCTCAAGCTCACACCTCAGCATGTTCTGTAAATCCTGCCCTGCTCCTGCGTCTGGAAGATTCCTCTGCAGTCACACTTTGATTGTATTAATCATCTCATCAGGGAACCGCTGGGAAGCATTAGCTCTAATCCCACTAAGACCCTAGCTGCATGTAGGAGTCTCATCTGTCTGATTTTATCCAGTGTGCTAGGCCTTAGAATCTTATCAAAAAATTTTAGTGTTTATATTTTCACCATTTCTAAGTTGATACACTGTGCTTCCTCTGTTCTAAGATGCCACCAATTATATGTAACCATTGACTTTAAAACTCATCTCAACATTAAAACATGAGGAGAGAAGAGTACAAGTCAAAATTAAGGAAGCCTGTTTTGTTCGTTAAAATTTCGAAATATGGAAAACAAACAGGGAAATTACAGCTTCTTACGGTTAGGTCAGGAATAGGATACTTTTTTTCTTTTTTGGTCAAGAATAGGATACTTTCTTTCTTTTTTGGCTGCGGGGAGGTACCAGGAATTGAACTCAGGCACACTCGACCACTGAGCCACATCCCCAGACCTATTTTGTATTTTATTTAGAAACAGGGTCTCACTGAGTTGCTTAGGGCCTTACTAAATTGTTGAGCCTGGCTTTGAACTCACGATCTTCCTGTCTCAGCCTCCCAAGCTGCTAGGATTATAGGCGTGCACCACCACACCCAGCTACGTGTAGGATACTTTTGAGATCAAGGGGGACAGAGGTCTGCCTGTTGTTCATGTGCGTAAAACATGGTTATTTGTTTGGGATTATCCCAAACAAACTGGAACATAAGCTAAAACCATGAGTTAAAGAGTTAAACCAGATTTAACCACTGTTACCCTGCTGGGGACTTGGCTTCCATCTTTTCTGTCAGTATACATGCAAGTACATTTTCACACTGTAAATCTTCTTTGGAGCCTTTTTAATTTTTTTACCTTTATTTTATTTATTTATTTTTATGTGGTGCTGAGGATAGAACCCAGTGCCCCATACACGCGGGGCAAGTGCTTTGCCACTGAGCCACAATCCCAGCCCCATGGAGCTTTGTTTATATATATTACTATGTTGTGAATATCTTCCTAAGTTACCAATAGCAACAATAGTGTTTAAAGCTGTGGTCTATGATTTTTAAAGTAAAAATATTTTCAATGTAAAAGTTTTTTAAATCCCCCCAAAAAGGGGAGAAATCACCTTAATGCCATCACTACAAAATATTCATAGTTAACATTTCATCTACAGTATTTTTCTTTTAAATATTTTTCTTTATTTGTAGATGGACACATGACTTTATTTTTTAATATTTATTTTTTAGTTGTAATTGGACACAACACCTTTATTTCACTTGTTTGTTTGTTTATTTATTTATTTGTGTGTGTGTGTGGTGCTGAGGATCGAACCCAGGGTCTTGCACGTACGAGGCGAGTGCTCTACTGCTGAGCCACAACCCCAGCCCCACAATGACTTTATTTTATTTATTTATTTATTTTTATGTGATGCTGAGGATCGAACCCAGTGCCTCACGTGTGCGAGGCGAGTGCTCCATCGCTGAGCCATAACCCCAGCCCAGCAGTATTTTTCTTGAAATACATTGTCTATTGTACTTATTAGGGTGGTGGGAAGGGGGGATGGAATTATAACTTTGTGCCTGATACTTTTTTCTTTGATAATAATGTTATAAGGATAAACTACAGTTTATTTAATCAATGTGTACTATTGGATATTTAGCGTTTTCTAATTTTTCCACATTTAGAACACTTTGGGTTGACTAATTTTTAAAATAAATCTTGGCCTATATCCATGAATAATTTTGCTAGGATGAATTATTACAGGTGATGTCATTGTGTCCAAGGATACATGGTTTTCGGGTTTATTTATTTATTTATTTATTTATTTATTTTAAGAGAGAGAGAGAGAGAGAATTTTTAATATTTATTTTTTAGTTTTCGGCGGACACAACATCTTTGTTTGTATGTGGTGCTGAGGATCGAACCCGGGCCGCACGCATGCCAGGCAAGCACGCTACCGCTTGAGCCACATCCCCAGCCCCTTCAGTTTTTTTTAGACATTTGATAACTTAGTGTTAAGTTAAAGGCACCTTCTGGACCCAAACTCAACAGTCAATGCTTATGTGCTAGTTTGCCATTAATATGATTTCACTGCACAATACTTTACACGTGTTAAGTGATATTTATCCTCATAACATCCTTGTGGGGTATACTATCATCATTATGATATGGATGAAGAAACTGAAAAACCAAGGCCACCCCAAGGTGGCACCAGCCTTTGAACCGAGCTGGTTGCATTTAGAAATAAAACTCCATTGAAGTGGAAGGGAAACCAGGGCATGGAACAACCTTCTGTTGGCCAGTGTCTGTAGACAGTTGCCAACCTTTCTGGCCATTCTTTCTTTCTTTGGCAGTACGAGGGATGGAATCCAGGGGTGCTCTACCACTGAGCCACATCCCCAGCCCTTTTTTATTTCTTTATTTTGAGACAGGGTCTCACTAAGTTGCCCAGCCTGGCCTCACTCTTCCCAGTTGCTGGGATTATAGGCATGCACCACTGGCCATTCTCAGAAGCCTGGTACTTAAACCTAGGAGGGATGCAGGTCTGGTCCAACTGCATAGGACAAACATGTAGTGAGTTCTCTCACTGAGAGGTTTGTTTTGTGAAATCCAGAGCCTAGATCCTGTTTGTACCTGCAAGGAAGGTTTATTCTCATGAAGAACATGAGACCTGGAAGGAGATGTGGCAGATGCTAAGATGGGTGTTGGAGAGAGATATCTCTGCAGTCTGGGGACCAAGAGGGCAGAGTGCTTTAGGGAGGGTCTAACTAGTGGCTATAATGCAGTTACTGGACCCCTGTGGCTATTTAAATATAAAGTAATTAAAATTAAATTAAGAATTTAGTCCCTCAGTTAAGCCAGCAGGTTTCAAGTGCTCAGTAGCCACAGGTGACCATTGGTCACCATAATGGACTGCATGGGTGAGGAATGCTTGTTATCACAGAGAGGTCTATTGGACACCTGATCTAGAAGCAGGAGTGTGGCCAGGGGAAATGGAAGAAAAGGGTAAAGAATGGCTAGAAATCCACTTTAATTTGGACATGGGTTGTACAAAGGATATTGGAAAGGGCTCTTGGAGCTATTCCTTGGTGCCTCCTATAGCACCAATAACCCAAGTATGCCTGCTTAGGGGTTGTACCCTTGTGTTATGAGGAAAGACCACCAATCTCCCCATGGTCTGCCTGAGAGGTGCCCTTTACCCCACTACCTGAGGTGCCCAAGGGGGTGACCTGCTCTTTTGCCACCCCAGAGTTCAACTGCCTGACCTTGGGTGCCTCAAAGAGGAGGAGCAAAACAAATAAACAGGAGTTTTGATGAATTGTCAGGAAGGGATTTAAATGGCCACTGAGTCTTGAAAGACCAGGAAGTCAAGGGTGTCTGAGACTCAGGCAGGGAAGGGTTAAAAAGGAGGCCACCCTGTGAGGCCTTGGGTTTTGGCTGTAAGGATTCCATCTCAGCTTAGTGTGGGGTGTCTTGCTCCTTCTGCACACATAAGCTCTTTGTTTGCCTCATAAAATTATAGCATGTTAGACATCTGGGCCCCTTAGAGATGATCTCCACATCCCCTGCCAAGATGATCCAAGAGCTCAGTGTTTTTCCTGTCAGTCTTGGTCTCCATTGCCCCAGAATATTCCTTCTGTTCTTTGCAGAGACACAGACAAGTTGTGTCAGCCCACCTTGCTCCTGTGAACCATAGGAAGCGACAGACACCAGCTGCCCACCTGTATTCCACCTGCGCCCCACCTGGCCTCAGTCAAGGTTTGCTTGACTGCGTCAGACACATGCCTGCCAAGGCTCTGCGGGAGCCTCGGTCTTTGCACTGATGACTTTTGTGAATGGAGCACCTTGTTGCTCGGTCTGACTGTGGTCAGAATGGGAACTATTGCACTTTCAGTCTATCAGAGGGAACCAAAAATTGTTACGTACTCTTGGATGAAGGCCCACGCTGTCATGCTGCCCGGTTTGCTTATTAAATGGAATTATTACTTTTAGTTTTACAAATAAGAACAGTTTCCGATCTTCCTCTCATGCCCTTCGGGGAAGAGAGATGACTGCAAAACTCAATTAATTCTTGCCTGGTCTCCATTCCTTCCTCTGAACCTGTTGGGCAGTGTATTTTATTAGTGGAAATTTTCAAACATTGATAATACTATTGAGCCTTCTGACCTGCCACCCTGCTGCAACTGTCTGCCACACTTCCGGTCCTTGCCACCATATTATTTTTAAAAAACTTTGTTTTTGGTAAATCAATGGTTGTGCGTGTCACTATAATCCAAGCTGCTGTAAGACATTTCCATCATTCCCCCAAATCCATTGTGCCCATTTGCCATTATAGTACTGGGAAGCAGACCCTGTACCGTGCTCTAGCTCACCTACAAACATTACCATGTGTGGGTGAATTGCTGGGCATTCTGCTGACTTGTCATGTGGTTTCTTCTCAAGAACCACCTCTTCCACTTATGCCTAAAAACCCAGTCCTGTATTCATAGCTATAGCCCAGGGAAATTATCACAGGAAAGAGGCTGCACTTGGCCTGCCAGCCATTTTATGTCGGAGAGCTGTTGATAATTCAGTTTAAACCCAATTTCTCTTTTACATAGATTATTGAAGGCCTACTATGTACTGGGCATGGGGATACAACCATTAATTCATTGTGGACCCTGTGTGTGTGTACAACAAGGGCCAACTGCGTGCACAGTTGGGAGAATGCATTAGGAAGGGCTGGGACTAGATCATCCAAACTCTCAGGCCTGGCATGTTAAAGGCCCTCAGAAAAAAATATATAAAATTGCATTCATGCATTCATCTGCCTATTCATTTATTCAACAAATGTTATAGAGAGCCCAGATTCTATTCAGGAATCCCAGCACTGAGAAAAGAACAGTGAACAGAACAGATAAAACCCAGTGATCATGAGCCTCACTCCGGAAGCTTCAGACAGTAAACAAATAGATAAGTGTGATATACAGCTTGCTGGGCAGTGATAAGGGCTCTGAAGCAGAATGATTGAATGAGTGGCATCTATAAGGTATAAAATATTTGTCTTTTTAAAAAGAATATAAAACTACATGTACAGTGTGATCTGATTTTTGAAAAGGAAAAATAATACATATTTGCTTAAAACATATATATATATATATATATATATATATATATATATATATATAAAGAAACGTTCCAGATGCCAGGGGTGGGGTTACCACTGAGAAGCAGCATTATGGGTAATTTTTGTTTTCATAGAAAGACACTCGCTTGAATGAGCTTATGAATTTTCTTTAATGAACAAGTGTTTATTGCATAATTAGAATAACACTTTTTTTTTTAAGCAAGAGACTGAACCACTTTTCTATCAGGCCTGCCTTTCTGAGTTGGAGACCCCAAGCCTGTTTCCCAGCAGGAGGGAGTATGCACAGACACCCCTTCTATCATCCAAAGTCTCAGGGCTGCTCAGCACTCATTCCCAGGATGGACAGGACAGAGAATTTCCATCCTTAGCTGAAAATAAGAGCAGAGCTGGGAGAGGGCTCTAAAGAGAAACAAGAGGTAGCACAGTGATTAGGAGCCGAGACTACAGCCTTGGCAATGATCCAGAGTCCCAGGCCTGGCTCCAAAGCCTGGCTGTGTGACTCTTAGCAAGTTATGTAAACTCTCTGTGCCTTTGTTTCCTTGTAAAAGGAAGATGATGGTAGTACTTACGTCCCCAGGACCATTGTGAGGATGAACCGGGTTAGAAACTGTCAAACCCTAGGCCCTGGGAGCTAGTTAGTGCTCAGAAAAGGAAGCGGCCATCTGTTGTGGAGCATAGGGTCAGGGAGAGCCAGTGGGACATCAGTGACTGAACAAAGAAAACATGGCAGAGAGCAATTCCCCCTGGGAAATGAGAAGGGGAGAGGCAGCAGCGACCGAGCACACCTCTGGCAAGCCCTCACAGCCTTTGGTTGGTCAACATCCTTATCCTCTTCCCCTTAAGCTCCAGGGATTTGTCCCTTCTCCCTGGATGCCACCACTTTGGCAGGTCCCCCTGCTAAGCATCAGTGCAATTTGGATTCCCATAGGCAAATGCTGGGCAGATACGAACCATGGAAGAAGAAAGGGAGTTCTGGAGGCCCGGGTCTGGTTCCTTGCTGCCCCTTAGTCACTACCTTCTGACACGCCCCTGTGGGACTCTTCTTGTTGCTGGCTTTGGAGGAGACGCCCCTGCCCTGGGTGAGCTGGGTGGGAAGCTGGTCAACCCAAACCCTCGGGAATATGCTCACTCTGCACAGAGTCTTAGGGTTCCGACCTTGGCTTTGCCTCCAGGTTCTGTCTACCATCTGTGTGAGCTGCTCTGGGCAGATGGCCCATCCGGGTCCCCACTTTATCAGGGCTGAAGGAAGGAATCACTGAGCCAGCATCAAGCTTCCTGAGACCTCGTGGGTGCTCAGTAGAGGGTTGTCACCACTGCCTTTCTCGCTCCCTCGCCCCATGGGCTCCCACATTGCTCTTTGAGCCTCTACCCAGCCAGTTCCTTCACTGCTCAGGGGTTGACCTCAGACATCTTTCTCGGTTCCTCTCAGTCCCGTCCATCTTTGCTGACACACACACCAGGTAGCCAGTGTGGAAGCTGTGGAACCCTTTGGGGAACCATCATTACCATGGCAACAAGATGCTGCAGCTGAAGTGAGAGTCTGCTAGCTCCAGGCTACCAGGGTCCCAACCCTGGCAACACTCGTGTGCTTGGTGCGAATCACTTAATGTCTGAGTGCCCCAGCTTTCTTTTTGTAAAGTGTAAGTGACTGTACCTATTTCGTAGGTTCTTGTGAGGACAGAATAAGAGCGCAATGCAGAGGAGCAGAGCTTGGTGCACAGTGAGCAATGGACGGATCGTGGAGACTACCTTTGCTCTTTGGGTCGTCCCAGGAGCCACGCTGATATCCATAGCAGATGTCCTTCTCTTTATGAGGTTCACCCTCGTATTTCCTGGGGTGTCTCCACATTGCACCAGCTGCCCCTGGTCCTCTTTGATGACCCATTCCTCCAAGGGTCTCCTTGTGGAGGTGACTGTCCTTACCCTGTTCATTCACTCTGCACAAATACAAAAATATCCACCCACAGTACAGCAAGACTGCGAGGCAGAGGATGCTTTGTTGTATTGCCTTGAACTTCAGTTACCACTAAAGAGTGAGAAACTGGGTCAGATGCTAAAAGAGAAGTAAGCTAGAGAGAAACCACTGCTCCTTGCAAACAAAAACTTTTGACTTGAGTTTGGTCCAACGTAAAACCCGAAACCACCAACTATATAAGAAATGTCAGCGGGGCTTCTTGCTCTTGTGGGTGTGATGACATTTTTGATAAATTGGGCGTTCTAGCCCAGTCCGTGATCCTGATGACTTTTGGCAGTGAAGCAGTCTTGATACAGGTGACACAATCATTGCATGGATCCTCTGGACCACAACTGCAGTGGGAAGATGGTTAGAGACCCGGGGTGTTTGGCCTGGCCTGAGGACCAAGCAGAGTGCTCTGGCTCCATCGCAGGCCCACCACGATGTTCTGCCTGGAGAGCCTCAACACCAGGCCTCCAGAGGGGGTTGATGAGGAATCTGCCAGCTTGGAGGTGTTTCGAGAGGCGTCTTCAAATCATTCTCCCTTTCTTCATGCCAGGCACCGTGCCCCATCCCAAAACGATGCTCAACAGCAGATATCACTGTCCACTCCTCAAAGGGCTATAGAGGCCAGTCAGGGAAGGACGAATGTTTTTAAAGTGTGGTAGAGTGCCACGGAAGTGTCACAGAGAATGGCAGGAGGACCCAGGTGACTTTATTCACCCTGTGTTGAATTGAGCACCTGCTATGGTGCAGGGCCCAGGGAGGGTACAGCCAAGGGTCCCTGTCCCTGGGCAGTTTGCATTTCAGTTGGAGAGGACAGTGGTAAACAAGTTAAGCGACAAGCATAGAGATACAGTGTGGGTGAGAAAGGTGCCCCAAGAGAATATCGGACCCTGCTGGGAGGTGGCTAAGTGAGGAACCCCAGATCCCCGTATATCCTGAGAAGCAGAAGGGGTCAGGATCAGAGCTTGCTCCCTTGGGCCTTCTGAATAAATTCTAGGTCAAGAATATGAGAAACTATTGAGGGGTTTTATGTCTTAGGCCTTTAAGGAGTTCCAAAATCGATGATTGCTTTGTAGACAACAGATTGATACAAGTTGGTGTTCACATCAGTAGGGAAAGGTTGGGTTGTCCAATAAATAATGTTGGTGCAGTTGATTGACTAATTGGATTCAGTTAGAAACCAGTTGTGTTCCCCAGGTCATGCCTTCTACAAAAGGAAATCCCAGGTGCTTAAGAGCTAGAAGTGATACATTCAGTTGGCCATCCTGTCTGCTGGATCTGCATTTGTGGATTCAACCAACAATGGATTGAAATAATTGGAAAAAAATTGTATCTGTACCAAATATGTACAGTCTTTCTTGACATTATTCACTAAGCAATACAGTATAACGACTATTTACATAGCATTTATATTGTGTTAGATATGATAAGTCATCTAGAGGTGACTTAAAGTATATGGGAAGGGGTTGGAGGTGTAGCTCAGTGGGAGAACACTTGCCTAGCATGCATGAGACCCTAGATTCCATCCCTAGCACTGTGTATGGGAGAACGTGTGCAGGCCATATGCAAGCACTACACCCTTTTGTATAAGCCACTTGAACATTCTCGAAATTTGGTATTCATGGGACATCCTGTTCCTTGTAGATACCAAGGGACAACTGTTGTTTTTTTTTTTTTTTTTAAGAAAACACATTTATTTCTGTAGAAGACTTTTTTAAAAAATTAATCTTGAAGTAGAGAATAAGAAATAAAACCCAGAAGTATATTTTTAAGTGATGCAGATTGGAATGTATAAAAAATTAAACTTAGTTAAAAGGCTAACATAAGGGAAATTAGAGATGGAGAGAATAATTTGCAAATCTATAATAGACAATAAGTTAATGTTCAGACTACAAAGAATTCTTCAAATTTTCAATAAAAATATAGGCAATAGAAAAATAGACCAACAACACAAACAAGCAGAACCAATAAAACATGAAGAGATATCCAACCCACTAGTAATTGGGGAAATGAAAATTAAAGCAACAAGATATTTCTATCCTTTTCAAATACCAATAATACTGATAATCTGTGTTGGCAAGCTTCCCAGTGTAGGGAAACTCAAGTATTTGGGGGATAGCATTTTGGCACCGAACAACAAAATCTTAAACGTGTATATGCTTCTGCTCAGTAAACATACATCTACTAACAAGTACGTCCAATTCTTTGCAGGATTATTTGCATTAGTAAAAAATCTGGGAATGCACTAAATGCCCACCAAGAAAAGATGGTGTCAGTAGCAGCTCTCAGAGGCAGTCTTCTCCCCAGCAGGCTTTGGGTAATGGCTGGAGACAGTTTAGATTGTGGCAAGAGGAATGGGTAGAGACTGGCATCTAGTAGGCCAGGATGCTGTCATGGGGCCACCTGCAGGACAACCGGCCACCATGGAGAATAACCAGCTCACAATGTCCACAGAGCCAAAGTGGAGAAACTCTGGGTTAAATAAAGCTGCAGACATACTGGGGAATACCGTGCAGCCAATTGAAAGAAAAGGTTAGATCTATGTATATGACACTAAAGAGCTCCAAGATGTGTCGTTAAGAAATTGTTTTTATGAAGCTTACTATGTAATCCTTATAATGGAAGAAAACAAGTGAATTTTAAAAAACGCTAAATATCATTTCCCTTGCCCAGAGGCAACCACTGTAACCAGCTTCTTATAAATTCTTCTAGAACTACTCCCAGCATGGACAAACATAGACTTTAGCTTTTATTATACTGACCCATGACCTTACTGCTTGATTAAATGAAGAAACCAAGTTGCTGGGATTACAGATGTGCACCACCACACCCCATTCCTCTCTTGAATCTCTATGGCGTTTTAATTTATAGCTACAAAATTAAATTATGCATGGGGGAGGGGTGGGGCAGGACTAACCCTTGAGAGTTTGGGGTGAGACTCCCAGCTACATGTCTGTTCATGAGAGTGAACTAAAACTATTCTAAGATGCTGATATAGTGGAGGCCTTAACAGGGAGGCATCAGTTAGTTT
Organism: Marmota monax; assembly: GCF_021218885.2. Classification (NCBI taxonomy): domain Eukaryota; kingdom Metazoa; phylum Chordata; class Mammalia; order Rodentia; family Sciuridae; genus Marmota; species Marmota monax. The sequence goes on from NW_026695228.1 coordinate 6,747,806, forward strand.
CCTTAGAACAAGGGCAAAATTCAGCCAAAGTCAGGAAGGTATCAAATTCCTCTTGTGCCTGCCCACTGCCAAGGCAAGTCATTTGTGAGCCTTTCTGCATTAGAATGCAGTTTCCAGTCCCCAAATCATCATCCGCATTCTGACTTTGGGAACAAACCTGGCTTTCATCTCCTGGGCTTTTCTAGAAAAGCCTCTCAGAGTCGAGTCTGAGAGTTTCTGATGCTGGCTTTCACCTGTTCCACCCTCCTCCCCTTACGCCTGTTTGTCTGTCTCACTAAAACATCATCCTAAGGTCAGGCCAGGGAGGGTGGAGTTGGGTGACCTGCTGGCATCCAGCCTGTGGCTCCCCAAATAAAGACATCTGGTGCCATCTTCAGCCAGACACAGGTAGGTGCAGTGAGCAGGCCTGGCCAGGATGGGAGGGCTGCAGTCAATGCGTCAGTGTGGGACAGGGGCCCCAGAGACCATCACACATCTCCTCTGCCCAGCTTGGAATCGGGCATCTGACAACTGCTTCCTGAACTCTCCAGAAAGGTCTTATCGTAGACCTCAAAATGCCATTTCTTCCTGGAGAGAGATACCCAGGCTGAGGGCCTGAGCGAGAGCATGGCATCCGGCAGTGCGTGCTCACCTGAGTGTGGCAAAGACTAGCTTGGCTCTGATTCTCTCAGGTAAAGTCAATTTCCTCCTTTTAACCCATGGTGGCATCACAAAATCTTCTCTTCCTTGAGTAAGAATTCAGATAAGATGGAGTCGGAAAGGACATTAGTTCAGGAGAATGGATGCATCTAATCTGAGGTGACTCCACTGACTCCACACAATGTTACAGCCAGCCTGGGGGACCCTGGCTTTGATTTTTTTTTTTTTTTTTTTTTTGACTGGGGATTGAACCACTAAGCTAAATCCCCAGCCCTTTTTAATTTTTTTTTTTTTTTTTTTTTGAGACAGGGCCTCACTCAGCTGCTAAGGGCCTCACTATACTGATGCTGGCCTTGAACTTGTGATCCTCCTGCCTCCGTCCGAGTTGCTGGGATTAAAGTAAATCACCTGGTACCTTGCTTTGATTTGAGGGCTCTTGCACATTACTTTTAACCCCCTGGATATCTATATTTTACTTTCAACTCTCATGACAGTTCAGTATACAAGTACAAACCTTTATGAGCAGCTCGTTAAGAAACTAGTTAGGGGGCTGGGGATGTGGCTCAAGCGGTAGCACGATCGCCTGGCATGCGTGTGGCCCGGGTTCGATCCTCAGCACCACATATGAACAAAGATGTTGTGTCTGCGGAAAACTAATAAATAAATAAATATTTAAAAAAAAAAAAAAAAAAAAAAAGAAACTAGTTAGTCCTGTGGCAGCATCATGTGAAGCTGCTCCATCAGAAGCACATCTGTCTTCCAGAGCACCTGCCTCTGCACCAGTCCTGTGCAGAACTCCTACCTCAGCCATCTCCCACTTCAATGTGTTTGTTGGAAACAGGAGGTCCCGAGAGGGCTGAGAAGGAGGGGAAAATTAACAGCCTTTTCTCCACCACTGTCTTTTCTTTCTTTCATCTTTCTGGTTGGGTCCTGACTGTTGATCTAAATGATTCAGGGTCCTCTGCATTTGCAGAAGTTACTGGCCTTAGAATTTCTAAAAAGTTTGATTTCAGTCAAATCCTTTTTGGGTTTGTTTGCTTTTGTTTAGTACACTAGCTAAGACACTGGCTGCTTAAAGTTGGGATAAATAAATCCTTGGGCCAGGCATAATGGGCACACCTCAGTAATCCCAGTGACTCAGGAGGATGAGGCAGAAGGATCACAAGTTTGAGGCCAGCCTGGACAATTTAGAGAGACCCTTTTATCAAATTTTTAAAATTCTTTAAAAGGGCTGGGGATATAGCTAAGTGGTAGAGTGAACCTGGGTTCAATTCCCAGTACTGTAAAAATTAAATAAGTAAATAAATCCTTGGCCAAAAGGAAGCTTTTAGGAGTATGCGTAAGCACACATCATGTGCGAAGCCAGTGAGATTTTCTTAAAGTGGGCTTTCCCAGAGAAGGGTGCATGGTAGGTGGCCTTTGGCCAAGTGGACGGAATTCAGGAAGTCTCCCTTTACAACCACATTTCCCAGAGAGATTTGAGATGGTTTGTTACAGAGAAGTCAGTACTTCCTGCTGCACAAAATGCTCAAGTGGCTTATACAAAAGGGTGTAGTGTTTGCATATGACCTGCACAGATCCTCCCAATACACAGTGCTAGGGATGGAATCCATGCTAGGCAAGTGCTCTCCCACTGAGCTACACCTCCAGCCCCTTCCCATATACTCTAAATCATCTCTAGATGACTCATCATACCTAACACAATGTAAATGCTATGTAAATAGTCGCTACACTGTATTACTTAGTGAATAATGTCAAGAAGGACTGTACATGTTTGGTACAGATACAATTTTTTTTTCCAAGTATTTCAATCCATTATTGGTTGAATCCACAAATGCAGAACCAGCAGACAGGATGGCCAAGTGAATATATCACTTCTAGCTCTTAAGCATCTGGGATTTCCTTTTGTAGAAGGCATGACCTGGGGAACACAATAGGTTTCTAACTGAATCCAATTAGTCAGTCAACTGCATCAACATTATTTACTGGACAACCCAACCTTTCCCCTACTGATGTGAACACCAACTTGTATCAATCTACTGTCTACAAAGCAATCATCAACTTTAAAGCACCTTAAAGGCCTAAGACATAAAACCCCTCAATAATTTCTCACACTCTTGAATCAAAATCTATTAAGGAGGCCAAAGGTGCTGCCAGTTCTGATCCTGGGAGCTTAGAGGAGTAAGACCTTCCCAGGCCTCTTTTGTCTTTTGGGAAACTTCCGCATCCCTGTATCACCATGAAAAAGTGCTGACTCTGTTACCCCCCATGAAGAGCTGGAAAAAAAAAATCTTTGCATGAAATTAGTTACAAAAATTGCCTCTCCATCTAGGCATCTTACTGCCTAATCCCAGATTATCTGCATTTTAAAGCAGGCTTGGAATAAAAGTCACCCAGCCCATGAGGATCTCAGTGTAGGTCTGGGGAGGCCCATAGACATCCCCAAGTAAGGGAGGCCTGGAACTGGCACTGATGAGGCAGCAAAGCCCTGACAATCCTGCACACCCGAATCTGGCAGAGGCTCCCTTCGAAGTCTTGAAACAGCCTCCAGGTGTGAATCATTCTATTACCATGGCTGGGTGGCTGCAGAGGAACTGAGAAAATGAAAATACTCACGTTGCTCATTAGCAAACTGAAATATGCAAATGTTGAGGGTGCCTTCATGTCAGGGCCACACTCTGCTTTTTTTCATCTGTTAAGCAGAGCATTCCTCAGCCCCACTCCAAGCTTCAAGCCAAGAGTCCTATTTGTACCTATCACAGAGGATCTTGATGGAGTGCTATGAATGAGGACTTTAGAAAATAAAAGTGATTGCAGCGCTGACCACTTGAACTGGAGTTAGATCCAATCTCGTGGCCTAATTCTCCTTGCAGACTAACATTTTCTACACTAGGGTTTTTCAACAGCAGTTCAATAGTTAAGGGGCCACATTTGGGGCCAGACCATTGTGGATTATAGGGGCCATCCTACCCATGGTGATGTTTTTTAGCAGAACCTCTGGCATCTTTAAATCATGCCCTTTAAATACCAGCAGCAACCTCCTGCACACCTGCTACAGCAACCAAAAATGTGTCCAGACATTGCCAGATGTCTCAGAGGACACAGAGATCACACACGGGCCCACAAACATACATGTATACACAGCCTTTGAGAATCACCATCTTTATAGGAAAGAGGTAGTATAAAATAATCTGTAGTAAACTGATTGTGCTCTTAAGATACAACCTAACAGTTTATATACACTTAATATCTGTGGTTTGGTTTGTTCCCTGTGTGGAGTGGACAAGGTTTTAATCTCTTTGGTCTTCACAGAAACTCAGAATCTCCTCTTCCCTCATCCCAGTCTATCTCCTAACATGTTCATATGTTGCTGGTAACAACGTTTACCTGACCTGTTAATTCAGTAACAGGTCATTAATAATTCTGCACAATAACTTATTCATTTACACAGCATTATTACTTAGGACTGAGCAAGCACTGCCTCCTAAACAGGATTCCCGTATGTTTGATGCTACGCCTCTTTTGTGATGTGGGTAGACAGAACAGCATCCAACATGGAGGGACATGGTCCCTAGAGTCAGACCTGGATTCAAATCCAGCTCCACTGCTTACAAGCTGGGTAGACCTGGACTGGTTACTGAATTTGCATGCCTCCTTTCCCCCATATGAAAATAGGAATGATTTTGTCAATATGGCAGATTCTATAAAGCCTCAATGCAATCACGTTTGTCACACATCAGTAAATGGTCCCTTAGTGCCTGCCGACCGGTACGTCATAAGGTGTGAGTCACCATCTTTGTCGGTCTGAAACAATCAAATGTGGGCAGCTTGGTACAGCTCAACCCAACATGTAACCCTAGGTCTAACATCACTCTAGTCTTTGCTCTGAGAAGGTCCAGCAAATGAATGAAACAATTCTGCTTTGTTATTTTCCTATATTCCTCTTTCTGAGAAGAAGGCATCCTGCCAGCACAATATAACAAACTTCAGAGAGCCAAAGTCTGTCACAGCAGCCGTCCTTGCTCACAACCAGCATGTGTTTTTAAAAGATTGTACTACATGAAAGGGCACTTTTCTGACCTTCCCGCCAATTTGTGTGGAAATAACCTGAATTGGAACAGCCTGTCAATTCTGGCTGTCAGGGGAGCCTTGGGTGGCTGTTCTGCTGTTTGTTCCCCAGGTGCCCGTCTTGGGCAGGCATTTCTCTGATGTCAACTTGCTGTGTTTGTGTCTCAGGTCACTCTGCTGATCGCCTTCATCTGTGTGCGGAGCTCCGTGTGGATCGACTACAGTGCCTTCAGCTACTTTGAAGTCGTCACCATTTGTGACTTGATCATGATCCTGGCCTTTTACCTGGTCCACCTCTTCCGCTTCTACCGTGTGCTCACCTGCATCAGCTGGCCCCTGTCGGTAAGAGCTAGCACTGTCCTCAGCATGTACCAGACAAGGTATCAGCCAGGGCGTTGGGACCCAAGAGAGTCCCTTGCATCTCCTAGTCCACCTCTTGAATCATCCTTTGCTGCTTCAGCCCTGATTTTCCAACCATTTGGTGGACATCTCTGATGTCCTAGTGGTTTCTAGAACTCACTTTCCAGCTACAAGAAGTCTGTAGCTCTTGGATATATTTCCAGAGTGTGCAACCCATCACCATGGTCAATTTTAGAACATTTTATCTCAAAAAGAAATTCCTTCCCTTTTAGCTACCACCTCCTTACCTCTCAGTTCCTCCAGCCCTAATCTTTCTGTCTGTACAATTTTCCTATTCTGGATGTTTCTCTTGCATGGAATAATGTATGTGACTGGCTGCTTTCACTTGGCAGAATGTTTTCCGGGTCCATCCACACTGTAGTATTATCAGGACTTCATTCCTCTTTATAACCAACTCTTTGTCCACCATATAGATACACCATCTTGTTTTTCATTCATCATTGGTGGACATTGGGTCAGATTCACCATTTGGTTATTAGGAGTCATGCTGCTAATAGTCGGGCAGTTTGGCAAACTGCCATACTCTGCCAAAGGGGCTGTAGTGCTGGATGTTCCTGTTAGCAGTGTGTGAGTGTGGCAATTTCTCCTTGCTGATGCCAACTTTTGTGATTTTCTGCTTCTAGCCATTTTAATGGGTGTGAAGTGGTACCTTATGTAGTCTTTTTTTTTTTCCCCCTGTGGTGCTGGGGATTGAACTCAGGGCCTTGTGCATGCAAGGCAAACACTCTACCAATTGAGCTATATCCCCAGCCCTCATGTAGTCTTGATTTGCATTTCTCTGATGACTAACAAAGTCAGCAATCTTTTCATGCTTGTTGATTGTTTGTATTTTTTAAAATAAATGTCTGTTCAGATCTTTTTCTAATTATTTATCTTTTTATTATTGAGTTGAATTTTTTCTATTTCTAGAGAAAAGTCCCTTATTATACATATATGATTTGCAAATATTTCCTCCCATCCTGTTGCTTGTTTTTTAACTCACTGGTTGGTGTCCTTTAAAGAACAAGTTTTTAAATTTGGTTAGTCTAATTTGTCTTTTTTTTTTCCTCATGTTTTGGTACCATATTAAAGAAACTGTTACTAAATCCAAGATCATGAAGATTTGCCTCTATGTTTTCTTCTAAGTTTTTATAGTTTTAGTTTTTACACTTTGAGTGGGTTTTTTTAGTTTGGTTTGGCTTGGTGTCTGTGTGAGTGTGTGTGTGTGGTACTTGAAATTGAAACCAGGGCTCACACACACTAGGCAAGCGCTGTACTGCTGAGCCACATCCCCAGCCCTAGGTTAATTTTTGCATTTAGCAAGAGGTAAATGTTCAACTTCATCATTTTGCCCGTAGATATCCAGTTTCCCAGAACTATGTGGCAGAAAGATTGTTCTTTTCCCATTAAATGGCCTTGGCACCTTTGTTGAAAATCAGTTGACCATAAATACATGGATTTATTTCTGAACTCTCAGTTCTATTCTGTTGGTCTGTCTGTCTATCTTTATGTCATGATTACACCATCTTGATTATTGCAGCTTTGTAGTAAGTTGTGAAATTAGAAAATGTAGTGTTCCCATTTTCTTCTTTTCCAGGATTATTTTGGATCATTGCAATTCCATATGAACTTTACAATCAGCTTTTCAATTTCTACAGAGAGATCAGCTGAGACTCTAACAGGGATTGCATTGAATCTGTAGATCAATTTGGGGAGTACAACCATCCTAACAATACTACATTTTAGGACCCAAGAACATGGATGATCTTTTCATTTATTTAGATCTTCCTTCATTTCTTTCAACACTGTTTTGTAGTTTTCAGAGTATTTTATTCTTTTTGATGCTATTTCAAATGTACTTTTTTTTTCTTACTTTCATTTTTAGATTGTTCATTGCAAGTATATAAATAATTTTTTGTCTGTTGATTTGTAACCTGAACCTTACTGAACTCCTTTATTAGTTCTAATGGGTTTCTAGTGGATTCCTTAGGACTTTCTTTATACAAGATCATGCCCTCTACAAATAGAGACGGTTTCACTGCTTGCTGTCTAACTCGTTGCCTTTTACTGCATGGTCTTGCCTTATTGTAAGAAATTAGTCGAACAAATTAGTTAACTGTCAGATAGAAGCGGCAAAAAACAGACATCCGTTCTCTTTTCCCTGGTCTGAGGAGGGAAGCACTTCATCTTTCATCATTAAATGTAATGTTAGGTATGAGTTTTTATAGATGCCCTTTATCAGATTGAGGAAGTTCCCTTTTAGTTCTACTTTGTTAAGTGTTTTTATCATGAAAGGGTATCAGATCATGCTTTTTTAAAAAAAAATTCCAGTCTGACAGCCTCTGCCTCTTGATTATCCACTCTGTTATTTTGAGAGAAAGTCCTTTGTGCTCATACGTTATAAAGCCCCTTTCAAGTGATGACACCCTTTCGCTTCTTTTGAGAACAAGCTTATCCGGGCATCTGGATGCTGACAGTGAACAAGCAAAGCAGAGAAGAAATGCAAGAGGACAGGAACAAAGGAAGGCTGAGAGGGGAATGTTCAAAGGACAGGCTCAACCACACTTTTTTGGCTGAGTACTCTTTAGGTCCCTTGCGCTTAGGATTCTCTCCAGTCCGTTTTCTCTGTCCCTTGCCATCTTCCTCTTCCTCTGTGGGTGAGAACCCTGGAGGTGGGGAACTTCCAGTTGTTCATCTGCTCTTAGGTAGATTCTCTGTGGTCTCCCTTGTGATCCTCCTAAGGAGGATCTCCACTAAGGAGAAACCCAGGTCTTTGATTTTACACAGTTTTGAGAGGATCTGCAGCTTGAAAGTGGATTAGGGGAAAAGGTTTTCCAAAATTTAATAACTGTCACCCTGATGGGCAGAATTCCATTGAGGAATAATTTCTAAATTTTCATCAAAGAGAACTGAACATGGAGGCACTCTGGATTTCGAGGAGTACTGTAAATGGCCCCATGCTTAAGTTCTCCTCTGAGCTGGTGTTGGATCTCAGGAGGAAGGAAGGGTGAGGTGTCATTCATCCTACGCTGACGAATGACAGAGGTCCAGCCCCTGCCAGGGCCTGCAAAGGTGCTGATTTAAACAGAAATGGACCCTCCTGGGCTGAGGCAAGAAGGGAAGGTGGAGTCAGACCCGCTAGTAGACCCCTCTGGTAGAGCTCAGCCAGGGACACTGGAGAGACCAGCAGGACTTGGGAGAAAGCCAGCGGCCACTACACCCCCACAGACACTTCACAGAAGAGCTGCCGACCTCATGCTGGGCTTTGACTCAGAGTCTGAGAGATCCCCAGGAACAAGCACCCCTCAAGTCCACACCTGGAAGTGTCCAGAGTGGGAAGGTGCTGTGGTCAGCCACACAAAGTCAGCACATTGTTAGCCCAGAATGTCTTCAAAGCAGAAGAGAAAGGTTCAAGTCTCTTTAAGGGGCTTTGCTTCTCAGAGCTGGAGTTTTGTTTAGACTCTGAAGCCTGGGAGTTGCAGGATTACTCATTTTGCTTTTTAATAGCCTGAGCCAGAGGTCAAGGTACTGTCTGCGAAAGGACCCCGGGAGTGGAACCATCCTCAGTGCATACCTCTGCTTTCTGGAGAAGCTTCCTTCCTTTGTCTTGTTCCCCTCCTGCCTGCCGGGCATCGTTGCTCTGGTACTTGGCCTCTTCCTGGCCAGCCTCCCTCTGGCTGCTGGCATGCTATGCCACTCCTCCTGCCAGGGCAAGCGAATAGAGGGAGCATGGCTCTCTCTTCTTCTTGTCATCTCTTCTGAGGCCCAGCTGCTCCCCAGGGACCAGGAGTGGTGCACATCACCCACCTGTTTGCCTCTGTTTCACCCCCAGGAACTTCTGCACTATGTCATCGGTACCCTGCTCCTCCTCATCGCCTCCATCGTGGCAGCCTCCAAGAGTTACAGCCAGAGCGGACTGGTAGCCGGAGCGGTGAGGATGCTCTTGGAACCTTTAGGAATGAAGTCATAGCTTAGTTGCTCCTTTCTTCCCGACGGGGGCAGAGAAGGGCTTGGTTTCCTAGGACCCAACTTCATAGGCTTGATAACTGCCTCCAGCCAGCCAGCAGCTGTCTCCAAAGAGCCTGACACTTGGACTCACAGCACATGATCCTCGACAGTGGACTGTCAGGGCTGTTAGCAAATTCTAATGGCCCCAGTAGTCCTGGCCTCTTTCTCACAGCCACTACTTAAATGGAGGGGCAGGGTTTTAATTCACAAGCCCACTCTGAACATTTGCTTTGGCTGCCTGTGCAGAGAAAGATTTGGTGGCCTTTTTTGGATCCAGGAGGAAGAGTACTATGATCCATCAGTGATATCTGCCTTGAGTCTTAACTTTGCCATTTTATATTTTTAACACTGTTCAGGCCAGGAAATAATACTCCTGTACCTTTTGGAGTCAAAAATTGATCCACCTGATACCCTTAAGTAGAAGTAGCTGGAAATGTAAAAAAAAAAAAAAAAAACTATAGTGCAGTGGAAGATATATACATAGGGAGGTATGATTTTTTTTTAAGATTCATAGATTTCTGTCATCTGACTTATGATTTCACTAACTTTATAGTTCAGTGGCTTATGGGCCAGTATAGATTTGCTTTCCTAGGGCTGGGGATATAGCTCAGTTTGGTAGAGTGCTGGCCTTGGATGCTTAAGGCCCTGAGTTCAATCCCCAGCACTACCAAAAAAAAAAAAAAATCACCAGATTTGCTTCCCTAATGAAAAAGGTAATTTTTTCGGGGAGGGGAGGGGGGTACTGGGGATTGAACCCCGGAGTGCTTAACTACTGAGCCACATCCCCAGCCCCTTTTTTAAATATTTTATTTAGAGATAGGGTCTCACTAAGTTGTTTAGAGCCTCACTAAGTTGCTGAAGCTGGCTTTGAACTTTTGATCCTCCTGTCTCAGCCTCCCTAACTGCTGGGATTACAGGCATGTGCCACCACCCTCAGCAAGAAGGCAAATTTGTTAGGGGCTGGGGATGTGGCTCAAGTGGTAGTGCGCTTGCCTGGCATGCATGAGGCACTGGGTTCCATCCTCGGCACCACGTAAAAATAAAATTAAGATATTGTGTCCACCATTTTTTTTGTTTTTTTAAAAAAGAAGGCAAATTTTTTAAAATGAGATCTAAGATAAGTTCTATGTGTGAGTTTCACTTATACACATCACCAGGTTCTCTGGAGTCTGGCCTGGGGCTGGGTTTGTTCCTGGAATTACTCTAGAGAGGGAGGGTCTCCTCTGAAGGTCAGCACAGGGACCCAACATCACTGCATACGGTGGCCAAGATCCTAAACACCTATGCCCCCTAATACACCTCCACAGGCCCCTTTCTGTGCTGTCTCTGAGGAGAGGAGCAGCATCCCTTGCAGGTCAGCATTTGCCCGACAAGTGCAAGCTGGTGGGAGAGGCACTCTGTGCTCCAGGGTGCACCCAGGGACAGTCCTGCTGGGCTTTATAAGCAGATCACAAAGAACCACATTAGCTCAGGAGTCCCAAGAGCTAATACTTATCATACACTGGCTTTGTACCTAAGGCCAAACCTGGATCATGGAGAAACCAGAATAAAATGTAAAAAATATGGTCCCTGCTTAGGAGAAAATGGTCATCAAGCTTCAGAGATGAGGACAGGGCCCATGAAACAATTAGCAAACAAGGCATTGTCGTCTAGAATAGCATTCTGTAGTGACATAATAATAAACTGTTCAATTATGCAGTGCAGACAGTTGGGGACCGGGATGCTATATAATGTGCTAATTGTGCAGAACAGACAATGAGAGGCCAGGACAGGCTCTAATAAGCTAATTATGTGGTGCAGACAATTGGTACAAAGGGAGCCAAGGAAAAGGCACTGGGGGTGCGAGTGGGAGTGGGCTGATGGGGGCAGCTGTTTATGTCAACCAGCAGCTGTCCGGAAAAGAAAAGCAAACCTTGTTGAAAAGCCTACTTTTCATCTGGCTGCTCGTGGACAGTACCTGTGGGACATCAGCCGGTGACCTCAGTAGTGAACTAGTGGTAGCATGGCATCTCAATATGCATCTGAGAACACCCAGACCACCGACTGGCAGAGCGTGGGTTCTAGGGTCAGACAGACCTCAAGTCTCAGACCCTGTCCTGACTCTGGCTGCTCTGCAAAACCTTAAGCAAACCCTTGACTCACCCGTTCTTCCATTTGTTTAGCTGTGAAATGATGAGAGATGTGATACCACCCTCCACCTCGCAGAATTGTGAGGTGCAAGGAATCTGCTCAGCTTAAGAGCTTAAATCCAAGCAGCTGCATAGTTAGTGCTCAGTGGATTTCAGCTGCCGCAGCTGCCAAGGTTGATCACAAGCCAGGAACATGACTGCAGACCTCGTGGTGTCCAAGACACCAGGGCGGGGCCTGCACCCTCTAGACCATTCCATGAGCCCTTTTCAAGGTCCTCTTCCTGTCCGGGCACCCTGTTCCTCCCCTGCAAATGAGGAGCTTGGGCCTAGGTCAGCCCTGCTCACACCTGAGCACTGGCTGGGCCCTGAGAAGAACAGAGCACTGCCGTAAGCTATTTTAATCTAATGTTATCTAAATATGTGCACACGTGAAACCAGGTCCATAGGCCTCAGCTTCTGGCTCACACACAGCGATAAAGCCACAACAGAGCAGAAAGCTAGTATGAATGAAAGGCAAACGATGCCAACACATCAATCAAATCCATTTGAACATTAAAAATTGTAAAACCCAAATTAAATTTAAATAATTTAATTATTAATAATACATTTAAATAATTAAATTTCCACTTTTTTCTTCTTTATTAGTCCAGAGTAATCAAAGTCCAGTGGTTGACCCCCAACTTGGTTGTACATATATGAATGCCAGCCTGGGAACTGGAGTTGCTTAGGGCCAAGAGTGGAGACCCAGAGGCCTGGCTGTCAGGCCTGACTGGGGCTGAACCCAGGAGGACTAAAGCCAGGGACTGGCCCTTCCAGGCTTCATCTCTGTACCTGAAGTGGTCAGGTCAGATGATAACCCAAGCTTCCTTTCAGTGGTGGACAGTTCGGGGAACAAGCAGGAAGATAAGAAACAGGCATGCCCAAGGGATGGGCCTGTGGCCTGTGAACTTCCTCTCTCTCCTTTGCAGATATTTGGATTCGTGGCTACCTTTCTGTGCTTGGCAAGCGTGTGGCTGTCCTACAAGATCTCGTGCGTGACCCAGTCAACAGGTGAGCTCCCATTATCTGTATGCAGAGGTCTCCGAAAGACTCCCGCTCAGGAACAGGACAGCTTGTCTTTGGCTTTGGCGGTCGGGAATGCCCCTGTGCTGAGGAGGCCATGCATGACCCTTGTCAGCTCAGAAGTGGTAATCAGAGCCCAGGGCCTGGCAGAAAGAAAGAGGGAACCCATGAGACCCTGCTGTCATTCCCATCTCCACACACCCAGGGGCGCCCTGACAATTCAGCTTCTGATGGCAAGCATTTTCTTAAAAATAAGTTTCCTAATGGCAGAAATAAAGCACTTGCCTTGCAAGTGGGAGGCACTGGATCTGATCGATCCTAGCACCTCATGAAAACAAATAAAGGCATTGAGTCCATGCGTAACTAAAATATATATATATATTTAAAAAGAAAGTACAAATGAAAGTGTTTTTGTTTTTATTTTGGTACTCCTGTTTGAACCCAAGGGTGCTATACCACCAAGCTACATCCCCAGCCCTTTTTATTTTTTATTTTGAGACAGGGTCTTGCTAAGCTGCCTTAGCCTCTCAAGGAGCTGGGTTTACAGGTGTGCACCACCACACTGAGTGAGAATTTTTTTTAATAAAAATTATCTGTTGGGCTGGGATTATAGCTCAGTGGTAGAGTGGAAGGCACAGGGTTCGATCCTTAGCACCACATTGCATCCAGGGGCTCTCAATCACTGAGCTACATCCTGCCCTTTTTCATTTTTTGTTTTGAGACAGGGTCTCGCTGAGTTGCTTAGGGCCTCACTAAGTTGCTGAAACTGGCTTTGAACTTGCCATCCTCCTGCCTCAGCCTCCTGAGCCACTGGGATTACAGGCGTGCACCACTGCATCCAGCCCTAATGTTTTTTTTATCTTTAGAATAAGTTCTCAGTAACAGATGACTATAAACCTGAACCAACTTTTGGTTAATACACTTCTTTCTTTGAGCCATCCCTTCCCTTCTTTATTCTTTTTCTTTCGTCTTCAAAAATCACATTAGAAGTATCAAAGCCTGCACCTTACAGAAAGGGGGCCACGGCAGAGCTCAACCTGCTCCAGCCTTCACTGGCAGGAAGTTCACAGGACGCCCAGGGAAAGGAGCCAGGCATGGAAGCCCATGCAGAGCTGCCCAGAACAGGCAAATCCAGAGATGCAGAGTAGGCCAGTCGGTGCCTGGGAATGCAGGGGAGGGGCATTTGAGAGTGACTGCTCATGGCTTGGGGTTTCTATCTGAGGCCATGGAGATGCTCTAAAACTGTAGAGGAGGTTGCACAATTTGGTGAATAGTCTGAAAACCATTATTGAAATAGTTCCCTTTAGATGGATGAACTGTGTAGCATGTGAATTACGTCCCAGGACAGCTGTTTGGGAAAAAAAACGAATGGGGAATTTAAAAAAATAAGAAATAAAAAACACATTGGCGAATGTGGTAAATAAAAAATAAATAAGAAAAGTGATGCCTTAAAACAATAAATCTATAAATATTTGTATAAATACATTATTGAAAATCAGGGAGAGACAGCTATCGTGGTATGCACTTGTAGGCCCTGCTACTCAGGAGGCTGAGGCAGGAGGATTGTTTGAGGCTGGGAGCTCAAGACCAGCATGCACAAAAAAAAAAAAAAAAAAAAAAAAAAAGCTCATGGAAGAATTGCTGAAAGAAATTGTTAATGGAGTCGAAGGGGTTACTACCTCTAGGGAATAGGATTGAGAGATGTAGGAATAAGAGCCCCTCCATACTATTTAATTTTTTTTTTGTCTCTAAAAAAATGTATTTAAAAAGAATAAAATAATTCCAATGAAAGTTGGTGCTGGGTGGAAGAAAGAATTGCACAGAGAAAAACTTGGGGAGTCAAGCTGTGGCTTCTGGTTGAAGCCCTTGGGTCAGTTCTGTCCCCCTCAAACTGATCTAACTTTGCCATTTCCTTCCCAAGATGCAGCTGTTTGACAAGGCTTCAGCCTCTGGGTGCCTTAAAAGGATCTGCAGGACATGGGCCTGGCAGACAGGAGGACCAGTGACCCCAGGCACGGCTTCTGGACTGTTCCTATGCCAAAGTCGCAAGCAGGCTGATAGGCACCAGGCAGGCCCCCCTGGCCTCCAGCTTCCCCAAGACACCAGGTCTCAGCTTCTGGGCTGGCCAGAACCTCTGTCTCCAGTCTTCCCTGGAGAACTTTCCTCCCCTTCTGGGAAAGGAAGCAGCTCCAAGGGCAGCCTGTCTCTCCTGCCTGCTTTTAGCAGCACCTCAGGTACTGAACACGACGGTGGGCTCCCAGGTCTGCTTCTCCTTCACTTTCCTCAGGGGAGCGAAGATGCCTCGATCCTCAAAAAAATAAAGCCACCTCCTAATTTATCTAGCCTGTCAATCTGATCTTGAAGATGCCCTCCTTCTTAAGGTGACATGCCTGCACAAACACTAGGTGGTCAGCCTGTTGTCTCCCTCCCTCCCCTCTCTCTGCCTTTGTTACGGTTGTGTGTGTGTGTGTGTGTGTGTTTGTGTGTGTTTAAATAAAATATTAGCCAAGTGCAGAAGACTTTCTTATTGAACTAGAAGAAGCCTGTAAAGCTAGGCCTTTGCCTTTGAGTTTATGTCTGGCACATGACCCTAAACCCAGTGCTGTGTATATACTCAAATTCTCATAAAAAAAGGAGACTCTTTTTTCTATTTTCTACGTTTTTTTTTTTGGGGGGGGGGGAGGGTAGGGCAATGGCAGTAAAGTTGGGTTTTAGGTAAGTATATGCAGTTCTAAATTTATATTTGCATCCTTCTCTGTGATATGCACCTGCTCATTTTGGAAGGGGTTTTGGAGGAAGCTAAGGGTCCAGTTTACACTTGACACTTATCCTGAACTTGCCACTTCCCTGGGCTGGGCTGCTTGATTGGCTAGAAAGAGGACCAGGGAGTTGTTGAATGGTGCTATGGGCAAGGAGAGAACATGTGTAGCCACCGTGAAGAGCGATTACAGTACTGTTGGGCAGGTTACTGCAGGAAGCCATCCGTGAATTACTTGAGGGTCTTCTCTCGGTGGTAGCCCAGGGAGATTTAGGTTTGGCAGTGGGAACTATCCACAGCTCTCTCTCGGTAATAGATTGCACATGACCTTTATCTCTGCTCTGCTAGGAAGATACCTCATAGTAGCTCCCTGCTGGGAACTGGACAGCCCAACTGTAACCTTTTTTGGTGAGGAACATTCTATGGAAGGCCTTTGATGTTTCCTGATATAAATAAAGCAGGTGTGGGCTCCATTTTGCCAGAGTCTAGAAGCTCCATCCATCTGATCGGCTTGCCCATCCTGCCCTGGTTTTTGAAACTACTTCCTGTGTTCTGTGCGTTTTTTTTTTTTTTTCCAAGCTTTTATTCTCAACCAGCCCATTCCACTGAAAGGAACCCCATTTCTACCACCCATGCAGGACGCAGGCGAGAGATTACGATAGCACCCACTTTTTAGAAATGAGGAAAGTGGCGCTCCTCTCCCATGGCACAGGGCAAGTCAGCAGGGAGCTAGGCTCACACTCCAGCTCTGCCTGGCTCCCTCCTGGGCCCCATCCTGTCCTGTGCAAAGTATTGATGAAGCAGAGGCAGCTCCTGGGGCTGCTCTCATCGGTGCTGGTCAGCTGGGGACACTGAGATCTGTCTGGGATTCTCAAGGGAAACAGCTCCCACTATGTCCAGGCCCAGTGCTGCTCATGAGAGGGCATCCCATGGCTCAGGTGGGCTGGGACAGGGTCATAGCTCACGGCCCTGACTTGGTCAGCTCCTCGAGAGCAACAGGATGGAGATGACTTGGCTGTCCAGGTGGGGCAGGGGGCCTGGAAGCTCCTGCCTGTGTTGTGACAATGCAGGCCTCCCCGAGAAATAAGGACCCAGGTTTGACCACGTGGGTATCCTCTTAGGGAGACTGAGGAAGGTGAGGGATGGTCAGAATGGGAAACAGCAAGAGCCAGAGTCTGCTTAGACACAAAGAGAAGCTCAGAGATGGATGAGATCTCCACAGACCAGGAGAGCAGTGAGTGCATTTGGCCCTGACTTGGCTGAGAAGAAACTGCTCCAAGTGTTGGTGGGAGGGGCAGGAGCGGTGGGTTTTAGGTCATGGGGCCTTTGTGGAAACTCAGGCTTCCATGGCCCCCCAATAAACTGATAAACTCTTTGAAAGGTGGCCACACTACAAGCACCAAGGAACAAATGTCTAAGCAAACAGTAAAGGGAGAGAAAAACAGATCGGAGTCCGATCTGATTGTGTCCCCTCTGCCATTCACTAGCCCCGTGACAGTGAATAGACAGTCTCTCTGAGCCTTAGTTCCATGTTGGTATAATGGAGAGAATAAGCCTATGCCACCTGCCTTGTGACCCTCTGGGAATTCAGCAACATAGCAGTGTGCTCATGTGACAGTGATCTTTCTAATGCTGATCCCCAAAGAGGTACCAGAGTGGCAGGAAACTGAGCAGGTTGATATTGCAGAAATGACTGGAGGGGTGCAGGGAAGAGAGAGGAAAACATCTTGACTTTTACTTTTCTGGACCTTAAACTCTTAAAGTCAGGGCGAGGGGCCAAGAGCATTTTCAGCAGGACTCTGGAATACATGGTGGACCGAGGGAAGCAATGAAACCCTTGCAGGAGTCAAAGAAAGTCAACACATTCTCAGCACGTGGAGATACTGGCAGTGGGGATGGGGGTGAAAAAAGCCGGTAGTGATGGAGGTAGGCTCTGGGCATGTCCTGTGATCATCTCCTACCCAAAGCCCACTGACTCCCTCCTAGCCCAGTGAAGGAATGTTGGCTTTCACTTAGCAGATAGCAGGGATTTTCAGACATTCTGCCCTCTGGTTCTTTGAGCCCTGGTGGCTCCCCAGCCACTCAGGAATATTCTAGAAGCAGAGCCAGTGCCTTAGAGTTCTTGACATCTTGGCAATCTCCATACGTATCTGGCTCTTAGTTGGCAGTTGAGGACGCTGTTGACAGTAGGGAGAAGCCAACCCAGCCGTGACTCACTGTTCCTGGACCACACCCCAGGGTCTGGATGTCTAAGCCAACGGGGCAGTGACATTCAGCTGTCCCATGGAGATGCAGCCCCTGGACCCAAATGTTGACTCATCACTGTGCCCCATGACTTGAAAGTGCCGACATGCCTCCCTCCAAGAAATTGAGATCTAATGGTTCTGCACTGGGAGCCAGGTATCTTCTATCTGCTGATAATTAGAGCAGATTAGAAATGCAGGCCCCAGGCTCGAGGTCCCACAGAGGCCCACCAAAGCAGGATCATCATCTGCATTGTAGCTGGGTCCCTGCTGCTATGCCCTGCTTCAACTTTTTTGAAGCACTGTTGGAACCAGCTGCCCTGGGCTGGGGCAGATCTGGTGGAGGGAGAGATAAAGTGGTGTCAGTTGGCAGTTGTCTGAAGTAAAATCTACTTCTGCTTACTGGATCCAAGGCTATGTTAGGAAAAAGACTTCTTTTAAGGGTGACTCTACTGCTTCTTGCCTTGGCATTTCTGAACCCCAGTGTTCCTTGTAAGGATGCAAAGACAGGGTGAAGCTTGTGAGGAGCAGCACTGTCCGTGATGCTGGGAGCCTGCTGTGCAGGCTGAGCAAGGAGCCCTGTCCCAGGGCAAATCGTACAACTGCACCCAGCCCCAGGAGACAGGTGAGACTCTAACCAGCTCCACCCACCTCACGTGAGAGGCCACATGCCACAGAGCTTTGTGAACCAGAAAGAGTGCATGGGCAAGAGGGCAGCTGTGCTCCAGCTGCCAAGGAGCTGCTTGATGCAACCTGGGGCCACTGAGTTTGTGTACCCCACTGAAGGTTTGAAGAGTAAAGGAAGCAGAAGATGAACGACATTAATGTGGAAGCCAGTGCTGTTCACACAAGACATAAAGCCATACTCAAAAGCCACACAGGGAGCCAGGCATGGCAGAGCACCGGCTCGGGAGGCTGAGGCAAGAGGATCATGGGTTAGAAGCCAGCCTCAGCAACTTATCGAGGCTGTAAACAACCTAGTGGGACCCTATCTCAAAATAAAAATTAAAAAGGGCTGGTATGAAGCTCAGTGGTTAAGCACCCCTGGGTTCAATCCCTGGTACTGGAAAAAAAAAAAAAAAAAACCATACAGTCAGTCTTCAAAAGGAAACTGGTGTGCCCTATTATGGTAACTGAAATAAGCCAGACAAACAAAAAGAAAGGGTAGTGACCAGGAGCTATGGGAAGTAGGAACAGGGAGTTAGTGTCTTCTGGGTACCATTTCAATTTGGGAAGATCTAGGAGTCCCCGAGATGGGTAATGGCAATGTCTGCACAACAGTGTGAATGTATTCAGGACACTGAACTGTATACCCCAAAGTGGTTAAGATGGCAAATTTATGTCACATGTGTTTAATTGTGTCTTTCTTTTTTTTTTTTTTTCCAGTTTTGGGGATTAAACCCAGAAGCATTCTAACACTGAGCTACATTGCCAACCCTATTTATTTATTTAGGGTACTGGGGATTAAATCCAGGGGCACTTTATCACTGAGCTATATCTGCAGTCCTTTTTGTTTTTTATTTTAAGACAGGGTCTTGCTAAATTGCCAAGGCTGTCTTCAAACTTGTGACCTGCCTGCCTCAGCATCCTAAGCTGATGGGATTACAGGTGTGCTCCACTGCGCCCAGCCCATGGTTTCTTAAAAAAGTGATATAGGACCTTCTTGGTGCATTTGTCGTCTGTAAACCAGGCCCTCTTGGAGCTGCACCCTCTGGGGGCAGTGCCCTGTGGAACACAAACTCTATACCCAGCTCCCAGGCAGATCCGTGTGAGG
This sequence comes from Marmota monax, assembly GCF_021218885.2. NCBI lineage: Eukaryota > Metazoa > Chordata > Mammalia > Rodentia > Sciuridae > Marmota > Marmota monax. The sequence goes on from NW_026695228.1 coordinate 6,766,886, forward strand.
ATGTGAGAGGGAGGGTTGGGCCCATGGAAGAGGGGTAGTGGGTCTGAGGCCAGCCATCCCCAAAGACCGAGAGCCCTCCCTGGCCTATCATGGCGACCTGAGGTCCCAAGAAAGGGTGTTGGCCCCTGTGGCAGCAAGAGACACTGAGACATGAAGCCACAACCTGTCTGCCCACATTCCTCACCACAGGCAGCCTCTTCTGGCCAGCAGAGCCTCCCTGAGCCTGGCCTGGTCCTTGGGAGAAAGGGATGGGAGGTGGAGGGCGGTGCCATTACTGGCAAGCCTCTGCCACAGCTATTTTCTCACCACCCGAAAGATGGACAGAAAGACTGCTGCCAAGGCCGGCGCTGGAAACACGGGGCTGTGATGCTCTCTATGGAGCGATGTGGCCCCTATCTTAGAGGGTCTTGTGAGGGAACCACCTACCCTGATGCACAGCAGTGTGGCAGAAAGGCCCAAGAAGAGAGCTGACTGGAGGTGAGCCAGGGGTGAGCCCAGTTTGGGCTGTCTCTTGGACCAGACCTGGAACTGTCCTACTTAGAGCCTGTGGGACACAAAGCTGGACTCGACCCAGACTGTGCCAGCTGTCTTCCTTCATGAGCAGTGGCCCTAAGGTCCACAGACAGGCCCAAGGTGGAGGAGCCGAGAGACCCAGAGCTCCCAGGCCTTTTTTCTAGCTTGAAAAGTAAACCTCTAGGCCATGGAAACACAGCAGGTCCTTGGGGCCCCTCGGTAACCACCACTTCCCCTTCTTCTGAGGGTTTCTGTACTGATTCCTGTGAACTCTCAGAGCTGCTCCAAGGGCTCACAGAAATCCGACTGCATGTGCGAAATATGTTAACGTCTTAGAGCACACACCATCCTGTCATCAATAGCGAACGAACACTGGCTCTGGGAACCCCTTCCACGTAGGATGACTCCCCTCGTGCAGGCTTCAGGGGACCCTGGCCAAGAGTGTGAGGCCAACCCCTGAAACCTGCTGCTTCCTCTCTGGGTGAGCCCAGAGTCCTCCAGGCCACACAGCCAACAGCACTGGAAGGAATCCAGAGACGGGCTACAGCTGTTCTACCTCTTACTCCACTGTGGGATTTTCACAACGATCTCACTGTTCTTATGGACACACTTTTAATAAGTAAACGTTATAAATTTTCTATTTGATATAACAGAGTTTCAGGAATGATTTATATTGAAAAGAGGATTATCCTGCTTAAAAACAATTTTTTTTTAAAGTTCGGAAACCACTGTAGTTGTAGGGAGATGCCAGGATACCACTTGACACCAGGTAGATGGAGATGTGCAGAACCCAGAGGGGCATTCTTATGAAGACTACCAGAGAACAAGTGCCCCAGCCCTTGCAAGGAAATTGAGACATAGTGGATTGGTAGAGTTTTATTGTCATTTTCTATATATGCAGAAAAAAAACAAACAAAAAACTCCATATAAAGTTGTGCAAAAAAGGGGGAAAAAAAGTTGCTGCTTGGCTCTGCTCTGAACAGAGATAACAGCCAGAATAATTGTCACACTGAATACTGATTTGACCACTCAACTGGGCGTGGTGCACGTGGTGGGGTACATCTGGGGAGAGCTGCCAGGCTGACAGCTCGGTCTTGCCAGATGCCCTGGTGACCCGGAGAAATGGAAATATGGATTTTCAGGCTAAATATCTTCTGATTTGTAAATGTTGTAAAAGAAACGTTTTAAAGATACATTTCAGGCCAAACAAAACCTGGGGGAGGGGGGGGGGGGGGGCTAGAAGCGGCCAGCGGGTCATCAGTTTGAGACCCTGCCGCAGTGGGACATGAAGCCCTTGTCTTCTTCAAAGTGCTGGCAGTTCTGGGGGAAGTTGGGGGAGTGTGGCAGAAAAAAGTCGGGGCTGAGGCCCAGAGACCCACAGAGGCCCGGCTGACTGCCAGCTGCTTCCTCCAGAAACCTGGGGGCTGCAAGGGGCATAGGCTCTCCCCGGGGAGCCCCGCCCTCGGGTCCCCTGCCAACAGCTGCACCTATTCACTGCGCGGCCGCACCTCCCAGCTGGGCACAATTCTTCTGTTGCAAAAACAAAAACCCACCGCGCAGGTGGCAGCCCCAGACGGTGCCACGCGCCCACGCCTAGCGGCGCACGCCCTCTAGCGGCCATCTGGAGGCACCGCGTCCCGGATCTTGGTCTAGCAAACGCTCTGGAAAGCCAAGTTCTTCCGATTCCAGGGTTCAGATTAGAAGCACCAATTTGTATGTTTTACACACAAACTGTGCAAACATTAATCGCAATCCTCGGGTCATGATATTTTTATACTCTTTGATTATTGGTCGATGTATGACCTCCTTCTTCCGATTAGTTTGTTATAATGTAGTTAACACTGAAGCAAGAATCATAACAATAATCTACAGTAACAACAATAATCTGCAGTTAACTGTAATTATATGCTTCCCCATCTCACCATCCTCACCCCCATTTCTCCCCTCCCCAATCCACCATTCACAGCATATCTGCTTTTGCTTTTTTCCTTCCTTTCTCCCCACCCCCATCCTGTCCTCCGCCTCCTGGTACTGGATATTGAACACAAGGGGCGCTCTACCACTCAGCAACATCCCCAGACCTTTTTTTTTTTTTTCCAAGACAGTTTCTCAAAGTTACTGAGGCCAACCTCCTGCCTCAGCCTCTAAGTAGCTGGAATTACAAGCGGCTTGCTCTTCTTATAGTTTCATTGTAGTTATAACATCTGTTGCTTTAAATGTACATATAATTAGAGCCGGGTATGGTGGAGAATGCTTGTAATCCCAGTGGCTCTGGAGGCGTAGGCAGGAGACTCCGGAGTTCAAAGCCAGCCTCAGCAATTTAGTAAGACCCTGAGCAACTCAGCGGGGATGTGGCTCAGAGGTTAAGCGCCCCTGGGTTCATATAATTAGAATTGCGATATAGCTCAATGGTAGAGCACTTGCAGGCCTGGATTTGTTTGCCAGCGCTGCAAAACAAAAACAATGCAATAATTATGACAGTTTATATTTAAATGAGGGTACCACCCTGTATGTAATCTTCGGGGGCTTTCTTCACTTGCCATTATGCACACTTTTTTTTTTCCTCCCCATCCTCTTGGTCTCAGCCACCACTGCAGTGCCAGCCCTGCAAGGGTGATGACCATTTCATGCTGGTGTAACCTGAGAGCTGTGCTTCTGGTATGGTTATCCCTTTCAGCTATCATCTGGGAGCTTCCTGTGGACTGTCTAGGGAACTATACCGGCAGCCTGCAGGTCATACCCTGTGGGAGAATATTGGCCAATGAGACCCAGAAGTCATCAGATGTAGTTCCTCCTTCTGTCCTGGGACTGACGGATGGAGGCACATTTTACACAGCTTCTTGGAGGGCAGTCACTCAGAGGCAACCAACTCAGTAGCACATCCTTGCTGGCAGCTGGAAGTTTGCTGGCAGCTGGAAGTTTGCTGGGGCCAGTTGTATGTATTATATTATGTGTGCACACTTGTGTTTTGTGTTATACGTTTGAATGTATGTATGTCCATATATCATATATGATGAGCGCTTATGAAAAAATGGATCCAAATATTTTTTTCACGTGATTTAAATGGTTTAATTTAAATTGGGTAAACAGCTGTTGAGGATTGTTTTAATATATGAACAAAAAAGGAGGTTAACAGATCTGTTTGTTTACTTTCACCTTTCCTTTTCATTATATTTAATAATTCTGTTGAAGATAAGGTACATTGTTAAGAAAATTGTTTTCTAAAAAAAAAAATTGTTTTCTTTTAGTGCCTTCTGGAATGTTATAATAATTTTTTCTTTAGCCATTATTGCCAGCATTCCTATCTTCATCCCAGTGCTGGTGAAGACAAAAATAAAACCAATCTACAGCTTCTGCAATAGCCATCACTGAACTGCTTGCAGAACTTGCCTGGACTATGTATCACTTGTATGCATTGTGAACTCACCTGAATGCATTGTGAACTATCTGTTGGTGCAGCGACTTGTGGTAGTGTTGGGGTATTTTTGCTGATGATGTCATTGGTGGTACAATTTTTCCAAAAGGAGCTGTCAATTGGCTTGGTGTATCTTCCTCCCTTCTGCTTGTCATGGTCGTTCAGCTAAAATTTGGGGGCCAACAGAGGTGAGGCAAAGAACCTCACCCACCCCCCACCCCCCCACCCCCGCTGATACAAAGACCTATCCACGGGTGTGGCTGTATACTGGACCGGTAGTCAGTGATGGGTAAGATCCAATTGCGATGGTACCAACCTAAGACAGGAGACTGACGCCTTGAGGTCAGCTCATCCGATAACGGGTAAGAACCATATGTACTATTGGACAACCTAAGGCAGGCACGGTCCCTAAGCCACATGCTTGTTGTTTAAACAGAGAGGGGGAGATGTTGAGAGCCACAGCCGAAGGGGCCCCAGCAAACTTCCAGCTGCCAGCAAACTCCCAGCTGCCAGCAAACTTCCAGCTGCCAGCTGATGATTGGCTCACAGCGGCCCCAGCAACTTCTAGCTGCCAACTGATTGGCTCCTCTGTGGTGATGCTCATTAGGCTGTTTCCCCGCCCTTTCAGACCATGGAGCTGCTCATTGGGGGACTTTTTTGGCTCCGCCCACACGACCCAGCCAATCCGCCTCAAGAGCAGGAGGAGTGGGGGAGGTGGAGAGGCTTGTGGGAAGCCGGTGGTGGCAGTTGGGCTCTGAAGGTTTTTTCTGAGGAGCTGTTTTGTTTGGCGTGTGTGGTTCTAAAAATAAAGTTTGTTTCTTTTGACAAGTGGCTCCTGAATTGTGCCCAGCCAGACTGCGGCACATCCGCTCATCAGCTCTCCCCTCTTCCCTGCTTTCACTCCTGACAAGGAAGGTTCAATTGGATGCATGGGTACAAGCTGAAAATAGTGGCTGCACTGATAGTCTTACTCAGGGGTGGCCTTCAAAGACAGTAAGGAAGAGAAATACAGTCACGGAAACAGAATGAATTTGAAAGCGTAGCACCTCTAAAAATAGGTTGATGCAGATTCTGGCTCCAGAAGTCCAGGCTTCTTTGAGAATGATAAGGAGGGTCCAGGAAGAGGCTGAACCTGTAAAAATTCCTTTGGGGTATACAGACTCAGAGGGAAGCTAAAGGCCTGCAAACCCCCACCCAGAGGTGCGGAAACAGCTGGGAGGAGATGGCCCAGGGCCTCAGGCCTTCCACAGGCCAGCTAAAGCTACATGTATTTCACTTCCTGGCCTTTTCTCCTTTAAAAGTTCTGTTTCCATTCAGGGATTTGAGAGATAAAACTTTGCAAACAATTAAGTTTCTTCCATTTTCCTTCAAAGCTTGCTTTGAACAAAACCTGTTTTCCTACCAATTTGAATGTTTCTGGAGCTTGAGAGTTATCTCCCAGGCAGAATTTTGTGTCCCCTTGAAGCCAGAATTAGACAGGCAGTCAGTATAGATAGGTAAATCCAGTCGGGTCCAGGAGGCCAATTTTGAGTGTGTCCACAGTTGGAGACTGTCCCCTGAGGGAATGAAATGTTAATTCCTTCAGAGCCCTTCCTCCACCCTTAAGCAGAACCTGCCCCTGCTCCAACCTGTGGCTAAGGTAACCTATGGCAGGACTTGCCCCTCCCTATAGGAAGCTATAAGATTGATAAAGTGCCCTGGGTTGCACCATCCTGCCCTTCCCCCTTCAGCCCACCTGTTTCTCACCTTTGGGCCGTCCCACCAAGCATTCCTGGGCCTAGTCACGTAAGTAGGAAGGCGAAAGATGAGGGGAAGAGAGCAGGAGAACAAAGGAAGCCTAGGACATATAAAAAGGGCAGAACACCTCGCTTCTTGGAATACCATGGTACTAGCTATGGCCCCCTGGGAGAAGTCTATGTTACCCTTTTTAAATAATTCTGCTTTATATGCTTGCCTCAGCGTGCTTCAAACTTCAACATGTGGGGAAGCAGGACTTGTCACTGATAACTCGTGGTATCACCCTGACAACAGCATCCCCTCAGTATTCACGGAACAGTGGACAGTGGTCCCTTCACCTTCTGAAAGCTTTTTTTTTTTTGGTGTGGGGATTGAACCCAGGGCCTTGTGCATGAGAGGCAAGCACTCTACCAACTGAGCTATATCCCCAACCCTCTAAGGCTATTGTTTAAAAGAACATAGTTTTTCTCTCTTCTCCTCCCCCCTTCCTAACAAGATTAGGGAGACAGTGTTATCTTTCCTTCCCCTAGTTAACTGCCCTTGAACATGCCCACTACAGGAAGGAAGTGCCTTCTAAGGATCTAGGAAGTGAATATCTCCCAAGTTGGGACCCCCTAACCAGAGCACACATGGAATGTAACCCTTGAAGAGTTCCTTTAAAACCCCCCTGTCCCTCCTGATGGGGAGAGTCACAGGAGTCCCCTGTGTTTCTCCTTTGCTAGCAAAGCAATAAGTCTTCTTTTTCCTTTTTCTCAAAACTGTTTCCTCATTATTAAGTTGGCATTAATTAGCATTAGGGACAAGGACTGAGCTTTTGGTTACATCTGTAAGGAATTGGTTCCAAGATCCCCCTGTAATGTCCCCAAGCCCACAGATGCTCAAGTCCCTTATGTAAAATGCTGTGGTATTTACATATAGCTAAAGCACCTCTCCAGTATTCTTTAAATCATTTCTAGATTACTTATACTACCTAATACAATGTGTAAATGTTACACAAATAGTTATCATGCTGTATTGTTCTAGGAAAAATAAGAACGAAAAATCCATACACCTTCTGTACAGACACAAGTCTTTTTTTTTTTTTTCCCTCAAATAATTTCCCTTCACAATTGGCTGAACCCATGGATGCAGAAGCTGCAGATATGGAGGTAGATATGGAGGGCAGACTACACTCTAGGAGAGGAGCTCTGAATGGAGCTGATGCAAAACCTGGACAGGATTCCACAGCCCTACTGGAGCAAAGACCTGAATCTGAAATGACACAATGCAGACTAGGACAAATTACAGCAGAAGAATAAGAACTAGGTATGGGCTGGGCCTGGTGGCACAAGTCTGTAATCCCAGCAGCTCCGGAAGCTGAGACCAGAGGATTGTGGATTCAAGCCAGCCTCATCAAAAGTGAGGGGCTAAGCAACTCTAAATAAAATACAAAATAGGGCTGGGGATGTGGCTCAGTGATTGAGTGCCCCTGAGTTCAATCCCTAGTTTCCCTCCCCTCCCAAAAAAGGAACTAGGTATGGGACTGGATCCTGAATTCAATCCCACACAGGAGGAAGTCCCAAACATTCCTAAACTCACGAGATATAGGCTGTGGTTTTGTGAGGGTTTTGTCGCCTGGGTTGTACTTGCTGCTGTTTGACAAGAATCTGCTCACTGAACAGAATCTGCTCACATTCGTCGTGACCCTTATTGGTGGCTCTCTATATAGGGGTCAGATGCATAGACAAGGCTAGTGTTTACCCATAAAGCTTGCCAAGCATAAAAATTTAAACAATGCCTCTTCCTGGGAGAAAAACAAGTACTGGTGAGGCATTAAACTGACACAGATGCTCTGCAAAACTTCCTTTAAGTTGAACATCCTGTCTGGCCAATGAATTCTGGGAGCTCTACTGTCCATTGCAGAAGCATAAATAACATGGTGACCTTTGTTTTTGTAACAGGGGTACCTTCATCTTCTGAATATAAGCCCTCATTGCTCTAAGTTTTTTTTTTTTTTTTTTAATGTTTTTTTCTCTCTTCTCCCCTCTCACCCTCCCTAACAAGCTTATGGAGCCAGTGTTATCTTTTCTTTCCCTAGTTAATTGCCCTGGAACACACCCACTACAGGAAGCAGATGCCTGCTGAGAATCTAGGAATTGAATTAACAAATTCACTTCCCAAATTAATAAGTGAATCCTAACACCAACAGGACACACTGCGACCCCCCCACCAGAGCACACCTGGCATGTAACCCTTGAACAGTTCCTTTAACGCCACAACACCATCCCTACTCCCTCCTGCCCACCCACACCCCCTTGATGGGGAGAGTCACAGTCTTTGGGACAGGAGACCCCTGTGTTTCTCCTTTGCTAGCAAAGCAATAAACCTTCTTTTTCTTTTTTCTCAAAACTGTGTCCTCATTATTAAACTGGCATTGGGGACAGGGGCCAAACTTTTAGCTACATTTTGATAGTGACTGACATCATAAAGTGAATGAATGTTTCTGCAAAGGAATGAATGTGACCCAGCAGGTCATGTGTCCTGCTCCCTCACATGTTGAAATATAACATTAGAGAAACTCGCTGAGGCAAGCATATAAAGCAAGGTTTATTTAAAAAGGGGTAACATAGACTTCTCCTGGGAGGGAGAAGGGGGCCAAAGCTGGTATCCTGATATCCCAGGAAGTGAAGGTGTTCTGCCTTTTTATATGTCCTAGGCTTCCTTTGTTCTCTTGCTCTCTTCCCCCTTATCTCTCCTTCCTGCCCAGGAAATGCTCAGTGGGATGGCCAAAAGGTGGGAAACAAGTAGGTTGGAGGGGCCCTGGGAGGACTGATCCACGCAGGAAGGGGTAGGAAGGGACGCGACTAACAACTTCCTGTAGGGAGGGACAATCCCTGGGACAGGTTACCTTAGCAACAGATTGGAGCAGGGACAGGTTATCTTGATAAGGGTGGAGGAAAGGCTCAGAAGGAATTAACATTGCAATTCTTCCATTCTCTGGATCTGACCCTTGTCTATCTGCCTGTCTGGCTTCAATTCTACAAAACATATGATGGCTACACCATCATATCTGGTACCGGGTTTGCAGTCTAAGATATTGCTGTAATATCTTTGTGCTCTTTTTTTTTTAAATCACCCTGGGGATGAGAAATTAGTTTGGCACAATTCTCCAGTGACACAGCATCAATGGGCAGGGCAAACATAGCACAAGGTGAACTATTGGTGGAAGTGCTGGCATTTACACAATGGTTGCACCGAGAATGCAGCCTCCACTGTGTCACTTGTCACTCAAGCATAGCTAATGACAGATGACCTTGAACAAGGACAAAATCTAAGTGTTCTGCCTTCCAAGTGACCATCTTGGGAGCTATGCCACAGCTCAGAGATATTTCATAATCAAATGAGGTAAAACTTGGTAGTACCATCAACTATAGAAAACGTGGTCCCACAGCAAAACTGGCTGCTTACTGAACATAGTATACCCCAAACCTAGGACTATCCATACAGCCTCCACCCCAACTAATCAGACATGGTCAACCTGAGTGAGGGCCATAATCATAAATTATCTTATCAGTAGTCCAGGCAGCATAAACAGCCTTGCTCTAGACCTTCTATTTCCTTCAAGTGTCTGTGACTGGTTGCATAGCTCATTAGGGTCTGGCAGAAGGTCTTTCTGGGTCCTTGAGCCATTGCCTCTCCTGTCCTGAGAGGCAATTGCTAACAATACTGAGTCCAAATCTAAACAATTTAACTTGACATCTTCTTGTCCTGACTTCTTTCAGGATATGCCATTTCTCCTGCAATTCGAAACTGAATTCCACAGATGAGACAAGTTCCAGGAAGTCTCATCATGACAGGAAATGGATCTTCCAATGATGGGTTAAACTCAGCCCCTGTGAGTTTAACCTTCTTCACAAACAGGTAGTTAGTTGCCCATGCATTAGGCAGAAAAAGTGTCCTTCCCATTGTTTTACCAAAACTATTGGTTTAATAAAGATCTTATCTGCAAAATAAACCATCTGACAAGAAACTATCAATGAAAAAGCCCACTTACCTCCAAGATGAGAATGTTCTTTGGAAGGCTCTAGTCACCCAGTAATGGTAAATGGACACTCTGTATGCAGGCTGAGCTTCACATAGGATCCCTAGCCAAAGAATGCACTGCCCTAATATCTACTGAAAAATATGAGTTGTCACTAATTGCCTAGCTTTATGGTCAGCTCTTTGGGCCAACCAGGACTGGACTAGAAGAGACATACCATCTATTAGGTGTCCCTCAATATGGGAACACTTAACTATTTAATTATAAACTCAGTATCTGTTATATATATGGAAATATGAAGCAACCTCAATAGATAAAAGTATTTAAACTTGCCGCAGTCTGGCTGGGCACAATCAGGAGCCACTTGTCAAAAGAAACTAACTTTATTTTTAGAACCACACACGACAAACAAAATAGTCTCTCAGGAAAAACCCTCAGAGCCTCAACTGCCACCACCGGCTTTCCACAAGCCTCTCTCTCCCCCACAAGCTTCTCTCCACCTCCCACAATCCTCCTCTCTTGAGGCCGATTGGCTGGGTCACGTGGGCGGAGCCAAAAAAGTCCCCCAATGAGCAGCTCCGTGGTCTGAAAGGGCAGGGAAACAGTCCAATGAGCATCACCGCAGAGGAGCCAATCAGCTAGATGTTGCTGGGGCCAAGGAGCCAATCAGCTAGATGTTGCTGGGGCCGCTGTGAGCCAATCATCAGCCAGCAGCTGGAAGTTTGCTGGCAGCTGGAAGTTTGCTGGGGCCCCTTTGGCTGTGGCTCTCAACATCTCCCCCTCTCTGTTTAAACAACAAGCATGTGGCTTAGGGACCGTGCCTGTTAGGCAGTCCAATTCAACATATGGTCCTTACCCGTCATCGGATGAACTGACCTCTAGGCGTCAGCCTCCTGTCTTAGGTTGGTACCACTGCAATTGGATCATACCCATCACTGACTACCGGTCCAGCATACAGCCATACTTGTGGATAGGCCTTTGCACCTGTGGGGGGGTGAGGTTCTTTGCCTCACCTCTGTTGGCCCCCAAATTTTAGACCATCACTAGTAGAGGAGGATGCAAAATGCCATGACATTAAGCCAATTGAGGGCTCCTTTGAAAAATTGTACCACCGGTGACATCATCAGCAAAAATACCCCAACACTACCACAAGTTGCTGCACCAACAGATAGTTCACAGTGCATACAGGTGAGCTCACAATGTGTCCAGGCAAGTTCTGCAAGCAGTTCAGTGATGGCTATTGTAGAAGCTGTAGATTGGTTTTATCTTTGACTTCACCAGCACTGGGATGAAGATAGGAATTCTGGCAATAATGGCTAAAGAAAAAATTATGTAACACTACAGAAGGCACTAAAAGAAAACAATTTTCTTAACAATTTACATTATCTTTAAGAGAATTATTAAATATAATGAAAAGGAAAGGTAAAAGTAAACAAACAGATCTGTTAACCTTCTTTTTTGTTTACATATTAAAACAATCCTCAACAGTTGTTTACCCAATTTAAATTAAACCATATAAATCACGTGAAAAAAAATATTTGGATCCATTTTATCATGAGCGCTCATCATATATGATATATGGACATACGTACATCCAAACATATAACACAAAACACAAGTGTGCACACATAATATAATACATACAACACATAACATTATAGTAAAGGCCTTATAACTTTTTACAGGTGAAATCTCCATTGCAATGTTTAAAAACTCTATAGTCAAAAAATAGAACTGATCAGCAAAACATTAACCTAGGTCTGTATGAGCTCAAAAAACAAAATAGAACTTCATGATATGGCAAAGGGCAATAATAAAATAGATATTGAAAAAAGCATCCTGGTTCTGTTGCAGATGTAAGAATAGCCAAACTGGAGTTTTGGATATCAGTTGTTATGGATTTGAGCCAAATCATCTTCTTTTTGGTCTGTAGAAATCGCTTTAGTTAATCTTTCTGGAATCCAAATCGGCTGCTGTTCTCCCTGTGGAAACACATAAACAGACCCCCGACTCCAGACAATCACTGGGTCAGGACCTTGGTTAATCTCTCTGGAATCCAAATCGGCTGCTGTTCTCCCTGTGGAAACACACAAACAGACCCTCGACTCCAGACAATTACTGGGTCAGGACCTTTCCATTGTCCTGTTAGAATATCCTTCCAAAGTACCTTGGGCTTATGTACATTTTTTGGACACATATGCCTTTCCGCAGCACTAAGTCCTGATGAATCCAAATTTAAAAAGTTTAGAGTAAAAAGGGTTATTTTAAGTTTATCTTTGGGGAATATATACCCCTTCCCAATTCCTTCTTTTTGCTTTAATAAGTACATTTTAATAGTTTGATGAGCTCTTTCAACTATGCCTTGTCCCTGTGGATTGTATGGGATTCCTGTTATATGAGTAATGCCAAATGTTGAGCAAAATTGTTTAAAAGAGGTAGAAGTATAACCAGGGGCATTATCTGTTTTTAACTGTTTTGGAACACCCACAGTGGCAAAATTTTGTAAGCAATGAGCTATAACATCTTTAGTTTTTTCTCCGGCATGAAGGGAGCCCATCAAAAATCCAGAAGAAGTATCAACTGTAACATGCAAATATTTTAATTTTCCAAATTCTGGCAAGTGTGTGACGTCCATCTGCCAAATATGGTTAGGTATCAATCCTCTAGGATTGACTCCAAGATTAACTTGTGGTAAAAAGGTCACACAATTTTGACATTGTTTTATTATTTGTCTAGCTTGTTCCTTAGTTATTTTAAAACGCTTTTGTAAAGTATTAGCATTGACATGGAACTTTTTATGAAAATTTATAGCTTCTTCTAGTGTAGAGAAAATATGTATGTCATGTGTAGTTTTATCTGCTAAATCATTGCCCAAACTAAGGGCTCCAGGCAATCCTGTATGTGCCCTGATATGTCCTATAAAGAATGGATCTTTTCTGTCCCAGATTAGACTTTGTATAGTGGAAAGCAAAGAGAAAACAGTAGAAGAAGGGGAAATCCTACCAGCATCTTCAAGAGATACTATAGCATTAACTACATACTGACTATCAGAAAATAAATTAAATACAGAATCTTTAAACATCACAAAAGCTTGTAAAACTGCATTAAGCTCTACCTTTTGAGCTGATTGTTTGGGTACTAAAAATGTAAAAGTTTGATCAGGGGTAACTACTGCTGCTGTACCATTATTTGACCCATCAGTGAATATATTTGGAGCATTCATGATAGGTGTTTTTCTTGTCATTTTTGGAAAAATTACAGGATGCAATGACCAAAAAGACAATAAAGGATTAGATGGTAAGTGGTTATCAAATGAAACATTAGATTTGCACATGATTATTGCCCAAGTATTTAACTCATTAGCTAACTCATCAATTTGATTCATAGTATATGGAGTAATAATTTTATTGGGAGAAATTCCAAACACTCCCTTTGCTGCTTTTATTCCTTTGAGTATTAATTGTCCTACAGCCTCAGGATACCTAGTAAGAATAGTGTTAGGAGAATAAAATAAATGTATCCATAATAATGGACCTTCTTGCCAAAATACTCCTGTAGGAATATTTTTTGTTGGTAGTACAATAAATAATAAAGGCAAACTTATATCAATTCTATCCAAATGCATATTTTCCATATATGTTTCAATGATTTTTAATGCCTTTCTTGCTTCAGGCGTTAACATTCGGGGTGAATTTGGATCTGATGGACCTTTTAGGATATCAAATAAAGGTCCCAACTCTCCTGTTGGTATACCTAAATAAGGCCTTATCCAATTTATGTCTCCTAATAACTTTTGAAAGTCAATTTTTTTTTTTTAAATATCTTTATTAGTTATTGATGGGTCTTTATTTATTTATATGTGATGCTGAGACTTGAACCCAGTGCCTCGCACATGCTAGGCAAGCGCTCTGCCACTGAGCCACAACCCCAGCCCCGCTCATTCAAAGACGGGCGCGCGCTCCGTCGCAGCCGCCGTTGCCGCCGCGCAGCTGCCATGGCCGTCCCCTCTTCGGGAAACCGAAGCACCACCTCTACAGAAGACTGCTACTAACACCTTTCTATCACCAGAGGGCGTAAGTGTCCAACCAACAGCGCCACCTCCATATGCTGGGAGGCCCCCAACCCCCGCAGTTGATAGTTGGGATCCTGAGACAAGGTCTCAAATATTAACATGCCCTGTATTTGAGGCAGGAGGGCAGCGATTTTACCAAGTTTTAAATTTCAAAACAGTGAAGCAGCTAAAAGAGGCTGTAACAACCTATGGTCCTCAAGCACCCTTCACTGTAAGCTTGGTCGAATCCATTAACAACTTGAACATGACGCCAGCAGATTGGGCTAATATGTGTAAAGCTGTGCTAAATGGAGGACAATACCTGTTATGGAAGGTTGCCAATGAGGAATTTTGCAAGGAGACGGCTAGGCGAAATGCAGCAGCTGGTTATCCTCAGAGAAATCTAGATATGTTGTTAGGAAAGGGACCTTATGAGGATCAGCAGCAACAAATTGCATATGATCCTGGCGTATACGCACAAATTGCTGCAGATGCAATTAAGGCATGGAAGACTTTACAAGGACATGGAGGTTTACAAGGTCAATTATCTAAGGTAATACAAGGAGCTAATGAACCTTATGCTGAATTTGTAGATAGGCTTATTCAAACAGCTACCAGAGTTTTTGGGAATACAGAACAAGCAATGCCATTACTAAAACACCTGGCTTATGAGCAAGCGAATCGTTGGTGCAGAGATATCATTAGACCATGGAAACATGAAGATTTAAACACATATATTAAATTATGTAGAGACATTAATGAACAAGAGCAAGTCGTGGCAGCTGCAGTCAAACAGGCTTTAGATGCCAGAGACATTAATGAACAAGGGCAAATTGTGGCAGCTGCAGTAAAACAGGCTTTAGATGCCAGGCCAAGAACATGCTACAATTGTGAACAAACAGGACATTTTAAAAGGAATTGCCCCATTGGAGGAGGGTTTAACAAAACTAGGTATCAAAGGAGTAGAATACCAGGTATTTGCCCACGATGCCGTAGAGGGAGACATTGGGCTAATGAATGCCGTTCTCAAACCACCATAGAGGGTACTCCATTATCAAAAAACGAACAAGGACCCGGTGTTTATCCACGATATCGTGGAGAAAGGCATTGGGCTCCATTGCCAAAAAATGGACAGGGGGGCCCAATGCTCCGGGGCCCAAAACCACAAATATACGGAGCACTGGAGGAACCCAGCAACCCCATCAGGGTAGTGCCCAGGACACATTGTCCATCAGATCCCTCATCAGACAAACCAGAGGGAGCGCAGGGTTGGACATCTGCGCCTCCGCCAGAGCAGTACTAACTCCAGAGATGGGAGTTCAAATCATTCCCACAGGTGCAAAGGCCTATCCACAAGTATGGCTGTATGCTGGACCGGTAGTCAGTGACGGGTATGATCCAATTGCAGTGGTACCAACCTAAGACAGGAGGCTGACGCCTAGACGTCAGTTCATCCGATGACGGGTAAGGACCATATGTTGAATTGGACTGCCTAACAGGCACGGTCCCTAAGCCACATGCTTGTTGTTTAAACAGAGAGGGGGAGATGTTGAGAGCCACAGCCAAAGGGGCCCCAGCAAACTTCCAGCTGCCAGCAAACTTCCAGCTGCTGGCTGATGATTGGCTCACAGCGGCCCCAGCAACATCTAGCTGATTGGCTCCTTGGCCCCAGCAACATCTAGCTGATTGGCTCCTCTGCGGTGATGCTCATTGGACTGTTTCCCTGCCCTTTCAGACCACGGAGCTGCTCATTGGGGGACTTTTTTGGCTCCGCCCACGTGACCCAGCCAATCAGCCTCAAGAGAGGAGGATTGTGGGAGGTGGAGAGAAGCTTGTGGGGGAGAGAGAGGCTTGTGGAAAGCCGGTGGTGGCAGTTGAGGCTCTGAGGGTTTTTCCTGAGAGACTATTTTGTTTGTCGTGTGTGGTTCTAAAAATAAAGTTAGTTTCTTTTGACAAGTGGCTCCTGATTGTGCCCAGCCAGACTGCGGCATTAAACTAAAAATTCAATCAAACATATATGGCCTGATTATCTCTACTACAGACAAATGAACCCATGCTCAAATTCACCATATGTATGGAACCACCATAAAGGATTGAGATGTCCAATGAGAAATTATGGAAGCGACTTTTTTTAATATTTATTTTTAGTTTTAGATGGATACAATATCTTTATTTTATTTTTACATGGTGCTGAGAATAGAACCCAGTGCCTCACGCACACTAGGCGAGCCCGCTACCACTTGAGCCACATCCCCAGTCCCATGGAAGCCACTCTTAACTGCAAAGATTGTTATCATCTGCCAGATGTCAGGCTCTTTAATGGTGACTTCTACAGGGCCAGTTGGTTTATCTTCATCTATTTACAGATTGCACAAGCTGATAATCCCCTCTGCTTACCTGAGCTCCTTGGCTTTTATACCTGCTTTGATATCAACAGATTAACAGATGGATGGTTGATTTTGTTCAGATCTACATAGATAAACTTGAACACTATTTAGGATGGATGTTCTCTGGACACATTTCTTTGCCTGTGATCTCCTTAGGATAACAAAATGTGAACTCCTGGGTCCAGGAAAAAAAAAAAAAAAGGATAATCTAGTTCATTACTAAGAGGGGATGGCAGATCTCAACTGGTCAGGTATGAACATGTCTGACCCTGAGGAGTGCATGGAGGCCAAGGGGAAGTGAATAACTCTTTTGTTTTATTATAGATATGGACAAGTGGCCCCAAATGCCCCCTCTTTTTTTTTTTTTTTAAATAAGGTCACTTCCCCTACCAGTGCACTTTCATTTTTATAAAGTTGCATAATTACTGTACGGCTTCCTCCAACTTCCCCATAAAACAAGTGTACTATCCTGGGCCTTCGATCCCTCTCTGCTTGTAGTCCTTTCACATCCAGCACAAATTACAGGGTGTTGAAAGCTTAGGGACCTGGGCTTAGGGGCCTCTGCTTGTTTCTCCCCATTAAGTTTTCATCTGTACCATGAAGTCACATATATAAAATAAATATATTAAAATATATATATAAATATATATATTTATATATTTATTTTTCAGTTTTCTGCAGACACAACATCTTTTTTTTTAATATTTATTTTTTTTTTTTAGTTATTGGTGGACACAACATCTTTGTTTGTATGTGGTGCTGAGGATAGAACCCGGGCCGCATGCATGCCAGGCGAACGCGATACCGCTTGAGCCACATCCCCAGCCCAACACAACATCTTTATTTTTATTTTATGTGGTGCTGAGGATCGAACCCAGCACCCTGTGCATGCCATGCGAGCACTTTACCACTTGAGCCACATCCCCAGCCCCACAAAGTCCTATTGAGTTGGACAGATTTCCATATCAACAGAAAACTTCTAGATTCCCCTGTTGATTCATAACTTGAATCAATTAGAAGATGCCCACCGATGGCAGGAGCTACCACTCTTGATTATGACATGTGCTCAAGGAGGTTGAGGGGTGGGGAGGATGTAAGAATGAGTGCATGGCTGGCCCCAATTCTTCCCCCTGCCCTTTACCATGCTCTTGGCCCAGCAGAGGCACCGCGTTCTCCTTCCACCTGACTCTGGGTGTGAGAATGCTAGCAAGGGGGATCAAAGAAGCTTGACAAACACTTAGACTTTGGGGGCTTGTCTGTCTTCCTCCTTTGCCACTGCAAAAAAAAAAAAAATGCCCAGGCCCGTCTGAGAGAGAGGAGAGAGGAAGAGGACCAATTTTCCTAATGACTAAGAGCTTCCAGGCCTTGGCAAGCCTGTGCCCATAAATATATGCTAGGCCTGCTAAGAGCAGAAGAGCCCTGTGGCCTGAACTCTGACCTTTAGGTTCGAGAGCTAAATAAATAGCCTTCATTTAAGCCACTGAGTTTGGGGGTGACTTAGGCATCATTGTTTATGATGACCAACACAGGAGGCACCAAGGCACCAAGGATGGCTTAAAACACCTTCCATCACCTACTGTACAGAGGCTGTTTTTACTAAAAGCTGGTTTCTTCTCCTACTGCCCATATAGACTTTCAGTTCAATCCAATTTAAGATGATTCCAAAGACAGGAGCAATGGGTTAACATTGGTTTGTCTGGTGCAAACAGCAGGTCCCAAACTGCTTCTGGGAGAGCGATCCTCCTGCAGGTGCTAAATACAGATAAATACTCCGAATACAGATGAGAGGAGGGAATAGGTGGCTGGGTGAGGCGTCCAGACACAAGACCAAATAAAAAAGACCGAGCCATTGGAAACTTAGAGCTCACGCTCACAAATGATATGACAGAATCACCATGAGGAGGATTCAATAAATGCAAATTCTGTGAATCTCCACAGGAAATTGGCACCCAAAGGACTTAAGATTTTAATAGAATATTTGGAAAGAAAATGAGTAAATGAAGTTAGAAACTCAATGGACCTGCTAAACAGTAAAAAAGGGTTAAAATTCAATAAATTGGTTAAATATGTCTTAAGAAAAATTAGTGCCTACCATCTAGAATGTAGCACCAAGAGACAGAATATAGAGATTAACAGTTCAAAGCCAAGTTGGGCATGGTGGTGCACACCTGTAATTCCAGCAGTTTGGGAGGCTGAGGCAGGAGGATCTAGAGTTCAAAGCAAGCCTCAGTAACTCAAAGAGAGCCCATCTCTAAATAAAAAATATTTTAAAAGGGCTGGGAGGTAGCTCAGTGGTTAAGCATCCCTGGGTTCACCTCCAGTTCAAAGGAAGGAAGGAAGGAAGGGAGGGAAGAAGGAAGAAAGGAAAAAAGAAAGTAAGTAAGTAGAGGTTAAATCTTACAGAAGATGAAATGAGAAGGTCCCACATACATCTATTAGGGGATCTAGAACCAGAGAGATAATAAGGAAACACAATCTCAAGATGCAAACAGATGCTGGGGATGTGGCTCAAGCAGTAGCGCACTCGCCTGGCATGCGTGCGGCCCAGGTTCAATCCTCAGCACCACATACAAACAAAGATGTTGTGTCCGCCGAAAACTAAAAAATAAATATTAAAATTCTCTCTCTCTCTCTCTCCCCCCCCCATCTTTAAAAAAAAAAAAGATGCAAACAGATGAGAATTTTCCAGATATTAAGAACATCAATCCTCAAACTAAAACAGCATTCCACATCCTTGGCAACTTAAAATAAATTCACCTAGATATTTCCAGTGAAACTCAACACCAAATACAAAGATAAAACCTTAAATAAACATATTACCTACTATAAATGTAAATAGACAGCAACATCAGAGGCCAGATGACAATGGAATAATATCTTTGAAGTTATAAGGAAAAATAATATTAATCTAGAATTCTATACCCTTAGCTGCTTTTAAGAATCCAGGCAAATTAAACTCCTTTCCAAACTCTTGCTGAAAGAACGACCCACACTTGAGTTAGAAGAAAACAATCCCAAAATAAGGAGTAGGTTGGAAAGAAGCAATGGTGAATGAAAATGAAAACATGCTGGTAAATCAAAAACAGCAATGACTGCATAAAAGAACCACACCAATAGATCTTCTGAGGAAGGTATTAAGATAGATTTAAAATAGTGGGCAGTAATAACAGTAGATGGGAAAACTGATGGGCCATTAATTTGTAGGGTCTTAATATTGTCCAAGAGATGGGTAGATGCTGATTAACTTTAATAATCTTTATAAAGTCAAGTATGCATGCTAAATCATAAGAGCAATATTGAAGAATTCTAGCTAAATAAAGATGGTAGGGCCGGGCACGGTGGCACATGCCTATAATCCCAGTGGCTTGGGAGGCTGAGACAGGAGGATCGCGAGTTCAAAGCCAGCCTCTGCAAAATCGAGGCACTAAGCAACTCGGTGAGACCCTATCTCTAAATAAAATATAAAATAGGTCTGGGGATGTGACTCAGTGGTTGAGTGCCCCTGAGTTCAATCCCAGGTAACCCCTCCCCCCCAAGAAAAAGAGTGGTAGGAGTAAGAGAATTATGAAGTTGCCAATCAGGATCCCTAACAAAATAACAGATTTCGGTAAGAGCTATGGATGTAAGCTTTTTGAGTTAAAAAGTGGGAACTTTACAGTGGGAGGATCAGATTGCAGTCCCCAAATCTGCTGAACACATGGGTATTAAGTGTGGTATGACCAGAGCACACACCTGCTGATGAAGGATGCCGAATCACATACAGGAAAGACTTGAAAAATGAACTGACTACCCAGAGTTCAAGGAGGTCTTCAGAGCTATCTTTTAGTTTACAGGAAATACTGGGGATAGAGGAACAAGATAAGTCACCATGTAACATAAACAGATAAACCCAGAATGTGAGGATTCTGACAAGAAGACACAGAAAAACTATCACAGTAACACAGAAGATGTCAGCAGCGTTATGGAAAACAATTCAATGATCAAAATTCAACTGCATTCCTACTCCAATATACTAATCAGAACATGTTAATTTTTTAAATTAAGATTACATTTGGAGTAGCTTCAAAAATAAGGTATCCAGAATAAATCCAACAGATGAATAAGACCTTTATGAAGAAACCCATAAAATCTTCCTGAAAAATAATAAGTTAATTAAATCAACATTCTATGTTCGTGAAAGTGAAGTTCAAGCAGTCAGATGTCATTTTCTTCCCCAAATTAATCTTTAAATTCAAGGCAATTCTTAAAGAAAATTCTTTAAAGATGGGAACTTATCAAATCCATCCTTAAAATTATAACAAAAAGTAAAGTAGAATAGAACAGAACAATTTTGGGCTGGGGTCATGGCTCAGAGGTAGAGCACTCGCCTAGCTAGTATCTGTGGGACACTGGGTTCGATTCTCAGCACCACATAAAAATAAAGATATGTGTCCACCTATAACTAAAAAATAAATATTAAAGAAAAGAACAGAACAATTTTGAACTTGCCCTCTCAGCTATTAAGATTTTATCAAATTAATAGTATTTTAAGTTTATCTGATACATAAAACTACAGTTCTTTTATATTTTTTGCATGCTGGGGAAACATCTCAGGGCCTCACAAATGCTCTATCACTGAGTCTTATCCCCAGCCCTGGTTCATTTTGAAAATGCTATTTGATATTCTTTTGTATGATAATGAAACAATTTACATACCCTCTGTTGCAACTTTTTTTCTTTTTCTCCTACCAGGGATTGAACTCAGGGGCACTCAACCACTGAGCCACATCCCCAGCCCTATTTTGTATTTTATTTAGAGACAGGGTTTCACTGAGTTGCTTAGTGCCTCACTTTTGCTGAGGCTGGCTTTGAACTCATAAACCTCCTGCCTCAGCCTCCTGAGCCAAACCCAGATGAAAGAAAACTTTTAACGTGGTTTTCAGCTTTTGACCATTTCGATATTACAATGAACAAACATACATGAATGTCTCCATGTGAGTTTATATGTGGGGGCAAGGACTTAGAAGCTAAATCGCTGGGGTCAAAAGTATACATCATTTGGGGAACTGGGATATAGCTCAGTGGCAAAGCTCTTGTCTTGCATTTGCAAATCCCTGGGTTCGAACCCCATTTCAAAAAAAAAAAAAAAAAAGATGCATCATTTTAACATGGCTAAATATTTTCAAGTGGGTCCCCCATCAGCAGGGCTAAGGGCGCTGTTTCCCTACTCTTATTCTGAACTTGATGTTTGTTGAACTAACATTTTTGCTGGTCCGGGACTGAGATGATGCCTCATCCTATCTCATATTTCCAATGAATTTGATCATCATTTTCATTTGTTTTGGGTTCCACATTTCTGTGAGTTGTTTGTTTACATCCTGTGTCTTCCCTTTGAGTTTTTTCCTTCATTTCAGAGTTCTTGACATACTTGAATATTATCCTTAGTTAAAAATCTGCCTTGGAGGACTGGGGTTGTGGCTCAGCAGTAGAGAGCTTGCCTAGCACGCCTAGCACATACGAGACCCTGGGTTCGATCAGCACCACATAAAAATAAATAATTAAATAGAGTAAAGGTATTGTGTCCACCTACAACTAAAAAAATAATTTTTTTGAAAAAATCTGTCTTGCAAATATTTTCTTACAGTCTATGGTTTATATTTTGTTTCTGTGGTAACCTCAAAGTCATGAATGTTCTCCTTTGTTTCTAAAATGTTTAAAGATTTGCCTTTTATATTTTATACTGATTCTACATTGATTTTTGTGATCTCGTTTATTTAAATGAGAAACTTTTTCTTTGGTACACAAGATTACCTCTCTTGTTTACCAAATGTTTATATGGGTCTGATGCTGGCTTTCTTGGGCTATTTTTCTATATCCATGTTATTCCAATGCATATTCCTATGCATATTTGGTACAGACAATAAAAACAGAGAAGGATGGAGATCTACCAAATTTAATATAATGTTTACCCTTAAAAAAAGGAAGAAGAGGGGCTGGGTTGTGGCTCAGTGGTAAAGTCCTCGCCTAGTATGCCTGAAGCACTGGGTTCCATCCTCAGCATCACATAAAAATAAAATAAAGATACTGTGTCCATCTAAATCTAAAAAATAAATATTTCAAAAACAAAAAGGAAGAATATGATTAGAGGTAGTACATTTTAATTATATATAATAATGGGCTTCAACGTAGTAGTACTTTACAACTTTTTCACTGGGCATGGTGGCATAGGCCTGCAATTCCAGTGGCTCAGGAGGCTGAGGCAGGAGAATCACAAGTTGAGAACAGCCTCAGCAACTCAGTGAGACCCTCTCTCAAAATAAGAAATAAAAAAAGGGATAGGGATGTGACTTGGTAGTTAAGCACCTCTAGCTAGGTTCAATTCCTGATACTAAAAACAAAAACAAACAACAACAACAAAACACAATAACAAAAAGCACACACACACACACACATACACTCAAAAAAAAAAAAAAACTTTTCCTTTTTTTTTGGCAGTACTAGGAAATGAACTCTTGCATGCTAGGCAAACACTCTTCCACTGAGCTACATCACCAACTCCTTAGTTGTTGTTTTGAGACAAGGTCAAACTAAGCTGCCCTTGGATTTGCAATCCTCCTGCCTCAGCTCTGGAGTTACTGAGATTCAGTGTGCACCACCATGCCTGGCTAAAATTCTTTTTTGTTTCAACAAAGGATCTTAGAGCAGATATAGCAAAATGTTAAAAATCTACTTAAGCTGGGTATTGTCTCCAAGTGTTATTCTCTGTACATTTTAGTGACTGAAAAAAAAAAAAAAACTATAAAGTAGGGCATGTACCACCACACCCAGCTGAAAAGAAACATCTTGAGAGATACAGGAGAATAAATAATTCCTTTTCTTCTTAGATACCACTGTGTAGATGTCTTGTTACACCATAAAGGCTCAACCCTGAGCCAGGCCTGTACTCCCAACAACTAGGGAAGCTGAGGGAGGAGGATCTCAAGTTCAAGGTCAGCCTGGTCAATTTAGCAAGACCCCATCTCAAAATTAAATAAAATGGGTAGTGGTAGGGAATGTAGCTCAGTAATAGAACACTTAGTGTTTGCAAAGCCCTGATTTCAACCCCCAGCACTGCCCTCCTCCCCCAAGGTTCAACTTTAAGGACAAAACTCACAGCACAAGATGGATGGTCAGAAAATCACAGAAAAGGACTTGGGTCCATGACGACACAGCTGAAATACTGAATTTACAAGGCTGGTCTCAAACTCCTGTGCTCAAGTGATCCTCCTACCTGTCCCTCCTGTGTAGGTAGCTGAGCCTGCAGGCTACCTACAGGCCTGCACCACCAAGACCTACCCAACTTTCTTGTAAAGTTTTTCTTACCATTTAAGACACATTTGATTATATTTTCTTCTCCTTGCAGCTTACAGCATATTGATAGAATGCTCTTTATCAAAACCAAACAATAAACTTTGAAGAATGTATGAATTCCAGTGAGTTCTTGATGACTATAAAGACCTTGTTATTCTCATACAGACTGGAGGCAGGAATTTTGCAAACTACACAAATAGCTGTAAATTTACCAGAACCACCCTACTTTTCCTTTGCACTTTCCCAATTGTTAAACAGTCACAAACAGAATATGCCTGTTTTTTTAAGCACTGTTAGCCACATCTAGAAATGTGATATAGGGCCCAAATTTGCTTCTATAAAGGCATTTAATCTGTAACACTATTTTATAACTTTTCACCCCTAAAAATGTTTAAATGTGTATTTTAACTTTTCATCAAGAGGAACAGTTCAGGTATAGGAAATGGACTGGCTTCTTTCCTAGCCTCACCTCTTGCCCCTGGATAGCGCACACTCTAGTATTCTACACAGGTACTCAACAAGGTTTGAGCCAACTCCCACAACTAGGGAGAAACCGTTCGACAAACTATCATGCTCCTATAATGAACAACTACAAAGGTGTGAACATTTTAATTAAATGGATTTATTTAAAAAGAAGACTATAAAATTTGACATTGAGAGAGATAAAAAAGACCCACAGGATTTACATTGACAAATACAAAAATGATTGGCTATAAACAATGTAAAAATACATTTCCCAGTCCCCAAATAAAGCATAATTTAATAATTACAAAATTTTTGCACTATAAGTACCTTTCCCTTATAATTCTTAAAAACCATTTTAAACAGTTTTTATAAAATACAAATTTGCCATAGCTGTTAATATAAAATTATTTTAAATTTGAATTTACTGAGATTGCCCTTTTCTATACATAACAGCAGTTTCTGGTCCCAAATTCTCCTTGAACTTATTTACTACCATGATCTTTTTACTCGTTTCCTTCCAGGTGAGAGAAGCTAACTAATAATGGGTTCCATAAAAAAAAATAATGTGAAAGAAGATTCTAAGAGTGGCCAAAAATACAAGTGAACAAATTATCTTTCTGAAAAAGAAAAGATTAAGTGGCCTACTAAGCAGCCCACTTCTGCACCAATGAAACATGGAGGTAAAACTTCAGAATAAGCAGAGTTACAATCAATCCCAACATGCTGAATGAGTGAAGCCAACTGGGAATAAGTCCGTCAATTCTAACTAAGCCCAAAGCATGGTTGGTGCCATAATTTATACCTAGAATGTTCCCCAAAGGCTCAGGCATTGCTGGCTTGTTCTCTAGAATGGCACTATTTAAGAAGTGCTGGAAATTTTAGAGGTTGGGCCTAATGGGAGATTTTGGGGGGGGGGGGGGGGGTGCCCTTGAAGGGGACTATAGGACTTCTGTCTTTGCTGCTCTCTTTTTTCCTTTTTGCTTCCCAGCTGCCATAAGGTGAGCAGCTTGTTCTACCATACATTCCTCAGTGCGATGTTCTGCCTCACCAGAGACCCCAAAGCAACAGGGTCAACTGACCATGGACTGAAACCTCCAAAACTGTAATCCCAAATAACCATTTCTTCTTTTTCAGTTTATTTTCTCAGGTATTTTCTTATAGCAACAGAAAGATGACTAACACAGGTGGTAAAACTGAGGTAGCCCAGTCAATTTGCTGTGAATTCTATATGGGTATAGATGACATTTAAAATGACAAGAGTACACAGTGTGATCTGAAATTCTACAATTGCCTACCATAAATTTTTTATCTTTGAATCAGTCATCATTCTTGGACCTAAGACCCAGCTATTTCTCCTCTTTTAGATGACATACCCAATAAAAACAGAATCTATGATTGATTTCATTATCTCCCAAGTAGGTAGTAGTGATATCATCACTAACACTAGCATCTAAAATAGGATACAGATGAATAAGAAACTGACCTTATAACACAGCAGAGGCTGTATCTGCCCAGTCTGACCAATTTTTGAGAACCACAATAGCCACGTGCATGCAACTAAAACCTATCTACAACATTCAAATGGCAGCTGAGAAACTAAAAAGAATGTGGTCATTAACTGAATCACTGGAAATAAGATTCCACTGCTGTAGAGAGAAAACCTAGCCTAGGAATCCTCCACCAAAATACGAAAGGATGTGACTTCTGGGTTCATGACCTTAATACTGGAGTCTCTGGTCGAGAACAAGAAAGGTCTACTCTGTATGACTTGGGCAGAAAGGACTGATCTCAACAAAGTCCTATCTCAAGTGCCCTGTGTGTATGACTATAAGACAGCGAGCAAAAGACAATTCTTTCAAATTATCAGAACCGAAATCTCTTGAGAATGGTTTGACTACTTCCTTACATCATCGACAGTATTCACCTGGTCAAGTTCCTGGACATTCACTTTCTTACGATATCTTCTTCTACAAGAAGCTAGAGCAATGCCAATGTGGGAACGAGGACCCTAAGGCTCCCGCTACACACTTTCACACCTAAAGAAAACTAACAAGGAAGAGGCCCACCTCTGTCAGATGATGAAGCAGCATGTGGACCATTCTGATAAGACAGAAAAGGAAGCATCTCAAACAGATGAAAAATCAAAGACTGGGGTTTTAAAAAGAAAACTTGCTCAAAGTGATCTTAAAAGGACCCACAGAGCTGCATTAAATAGAAATGATCACATGCCAACAGGGTAACAGCCCTTTTTTCTAACCCATAGTATAAATTCACTTCTTCACATACATGGGAAGTGGTTGAAGCCTGTTTCTATATATTGTACTAAGTAAAAAATCTACCTTTCTTTTCTTTGGTCCTTAGGTATAATATCAGTTTCTTCAATTTTTCTGTTATATAACAATCATTTTTTTTTAAACCTGATCTCAACAAAGTGCAGTTTAAACATGAGATTGCTGCTGCTTTTACACATAAAATACCAACAGCTCCCAGATATTTTATATTAAGCTATACAAAGGTCTCAGAAAGAGTTAATAATTATCCTAAAATGTTACCATATAATTTTAAGGCTGAGTGAGATACAGTAAAGCCAAGTATCACATAGTAAAGAAAAAACCTAGACCAACATTTAAAATATTGGTCTATTAAAATATACATTAAATTTCCATTAACAGAACATAATCTAATAAAAATATTAATATCTAAGCAAATTAATTTAAGAATGAAATAATTTCTAAATAAATGAATATAATCATGCTGTTTATACAGCTATAAAGCATAATTTGGAAGCTAAGACTAATAAGAGAATGCCCTGTAACACAAGGACAGAATCATTTATCTTTAGTTGAACTGTGTGATTTAAACAACGGTCCTTCTCCTCAAAAAAAAAGACAAACTCCATAACAACAAGTTTTAAGGTTTTTGGGTTTTTTTTACAATTAAAAATAAAAAACCCTCTACTCTAGACTGTGGTGACTGAAAACACAGCCTAATATTGATAAACCTGCCTTCCTGCTATTCCCCCAATTCTCCAAAGAAGTGGTTTAAGCAATTACACAAATTCTACAGGACCTTCTGCCAGAGCTCAGGCATCACCACCAAGAGTCACCATCTTGTGTAACACCTGCTCCCCAGAGTCTTTAGGCATTAAGGGGTTCAGTGAGGGCTTCTGCTCGAGTGGTATTCTCAGGTTTTCTTAGCTGGGACTCCTGTAGCTTTTCAAAAAGCATAGCACCAAAGTCAAACAGAAACATAAAACTTGCTAGAAATCCAAACGCCTGAGGAGAAAAAAGGAGAAAAGGTTATAATAAGAACTTGTGGAATACAATTTCACATTTCCCACATGATTCTGAGAGTGCTTCATACAAGCAAGATGATTTATCAATTTTATCTTTTTTTTTCAATTTTTTCTTATACCTACTACTTTTTAATGATAAAATAACTTTTTAAAACTAACAAAAAATGGAAAGAATCCAGGCATGGTGGTGCACACCTGTAATCCCAGCAGCTTGGGAGGCTGACAGGAGGATCATGAGTTCAAAGCCAGCATCAGCAATTTAGCAAAAGTCTAAGTAACTCAATGAGACCCTGCCTCTAAATAAAACATAAAAAGGGCTGGGGATGTGGTTCAGTGGTTAAGTGTCCTTGGTTCAATCAATCCCAGGTACCAAAAAAAGGAAAAAAAAAAAAAAGGAAAGAAGTTACAAAAGAAGAATTTCCAGAATAACAGCTATTAGATAAAGTCCCACAAAATACAAATGCATGTCTTATATATGTATGTATATGGGTGGGGCAACAATCTATGAAACTAAGGTGAGTAGAGGAACCCATAAAATGATACAAAATAAAGGATTATTAACAGTGTTTAGACTAACCCACATTCATGATTAGGGAAATATGTGAGTAGACAACTCAACCTAGGTAAAAATGGATAAAGTAATTAATATTAAAACAAATTTCATTTTGAAGATATGAGATTAAATTATCTAACTTCCAGTTAATTGTCCCATCTTAAAATGACAACAACACATGATGCCACTACCTACTTCCTCTTCCTTAAAATCACTTCCTCATTGTACTCTTCTAACATATGATCAAACATTCTGAGAATTCTGTCAAGAGTCAGACCATGCTCAAATTTCGCTTCTTCCCTAGCAAAACCCTTATGGAAACAGGGGCCTAAAAGTAAAAGAGAAATTGCATTGGGTGATGGTTAATGTCTCCTGCAACTCTAACATTCCACCTCAGTAATTCTTAACATTCTGTTAACTATATGTTGCCATCTCCTGACCCTCACCATCCTCAACCCCTCTCCACTCTAAAGAATATGCATTCTGGGCTGGGGTTGTGGCTCAGTGCAGATCGAATGCCTCACACATGTGAGGCACTGGGTTCTATCCATAGCACCACATAAAAATAAAAAATAAATAAACAGATTGTGTCCATGTATAACTAAAAAAAAATTTTTTTAAAATGAATATGCATTCTGTCCCATTTCACCATATAGCAAATTATTAAACTCCAAATTAATTCACCTGGATATATCCAACATATTCAACCTAAATCTATTGATCAAAGCCAGGCATGGTGGTGCAAGCCTGTAATCCCAGCAACTCAGAAGGCTGAAGCAGGAGATTCATGTGTTTGAGGCCAGTCTCAAAAACTTAGTGAGGCCCTAAACAACTTAGCAAGACCCAGTATCCAAAAAAAAAAAAAAAAAAAGGGCTGGGGATGTAGCTCAATGGTTAAGCCCCTCTATTTTCAATTCCCAGTACAAAAAAAAATTATCAACCCAACCCAACCCTCAATCCCAAGTCTTTCTCACTCTGAAGTCTTTATTTTTATTTGATAACATCTATTCCCTTACTTGCTTAGGAAACTTTTTGAATATTTCAAATGCATAAAGGATATCCCCTTGTCTGTCAAACTATCTCTGACCACCTCAGAAAGCTCTAGTCCACAGAGGGGCCTCTATATTATATAATCCAGACAAGTGATCTGCCAGCTCCTTTGTTCACATAGTTCCCTTTTTTATTTTTAATGTCTCTCTCACTCATTTAAGTCTATTCATAACATGAATTGTTGCAGAAGGGCCAGGAGATTATAGGAGTGACTACGCACACCTATAATCTTAATGACTTAGGAAGCTGAGGCAGGAGAATCGCAAATTCAAGGCCAGTCTCGGTTAACTGAACCAGACCCTGCCTTGAAAGAAATCAAAAAGAGCTGGAGATGTAGTTCAGTGGTAAAGCATCCCTGGGTTCAATCCTCAGTAACCCCTCCCCAAAATAATTGCAAAAGGTAACTTCAGTTTACTATAAATACTGACTTTTTAAACCACGAGTAACTATTAAATATGCCCAGTGAAATCTAACTACTGTAACATTCTAATGCATTATCTAAATAAAAAATAAACTTTTTTTAACAGCTGAGGATTTTATGTCATGCTTTTTTAATATTCCCTTAGAACTCAAGTATTCCTCAACTTCATTTCACTTACCCCACAGAATTTTATGAATTTATATATATATTTTTTAAAAATATTTATTCTTTAGTTTTAGTTGGACACAATACCTTTGTTTTATTTATTTATGTGGTTCTGAGGATCGAACCCAGGGCCTCACACTTGCTAGGCGAGTATTCCACCGCTGAGCCACAACCTCAGCCGATAATATATATATATATATATATATATATTTTTTTTTTTTTTTAATTTTTAATATTTATTTTTTAGTTTTCGGCGGACACAACATCTTTGTATGTGGTGCTGAGAATTGAACCCGGGCCGCACGCATGCCAGGTGAGTGCGCTACCGCTTGAGCCACATCCCCAGCCCCCGATAATATATTTTTATACTCATAAGTATATTATTAATCACCCTATCACACTTCTCTGCAATGACAATATGTATACAAACTAAAATTAACCATAAGACCCTATTAAAACTTTGGTTTTTCTCTCCAAATGGTTTGTGTATCCTTGGATAGATATTATTAATTGCTAGAATGAGTCAAGGTTCAGCAATAATTTTATCTGTTTTGTTTTTATAGGTGTAAAGAGCTAAGAAATTATGATCACATGAATAGGTAGATATAGCCATACAATTCTTTGAAATCCTCTTCTACTGTTCTGTCATAAAAGTGGTTTTAATGATCTATTAGCTGACAACTACTAATTGCAACTTCAATTTCATTAAAAACAAAGTACTAACTAGAAACTAGATGGCTTGCAAGAGGATGTATTATCCCATCATTAGTCGTTCACATGCACAACACTGGTACCAATTCAGGTCCATGATCCTTCATTTGCAATTCTGAAACCCCAAAAGCTACAAAAACTCAAAGCTTTCATGATTCACTTGACTCAAAATTGACACATAATAAGATTATTTACAGTCTTTCTTACTCCTTTTATTGTAAATATTCATATTTTGCTTCAGAAATACTAATGTTGGATTATAGAGTGCTGTACTAGGCCCTCTAAAGGGTAACATAGTACAGGAGGAGTATTAACTTTCCAAAGTCCAGAATATTCTGAATTCTTAAAACAAACCTACTCCCAATGATTTCAGATAAAAACTGAACCTTGCCAGGTGCAGTGATACCTGCCTGTAATCCCAGCAGCTTGGAAGGCTGAGGCAGGAGGATCATAAGTTCAAAGCCAGCTTCAGAAACTTAGAGAAGCCCTAGGCAATTTAGTGAGACTCTATCTTATAACAATTATAATAATAAAATGTAAAAAAAGGGCTGGGGTTGTGGTTCAGTGGTTAAGCATCCCTGGGTTCAATTCCTAGTACCAAAAAAAAAACAATACTAGATCTTTATTTTCAATCATCCCTTTGTTGTTCACAAAGGTTTTTTATTTATTTATTTATTTTTTGCTTGTTTTACAACTCAGGGCAATGTACCATAGAAACATTGGGGACAAGTACATTTTTCTTTTGGAGTGGGGATGGTAACTGTAGAAGGGAAGGTAGAAAAGAACTGGCTAGTCTCTTCCAGAGATGAATTCTTATACATATTAGTTTTAAGAAAAATTACATGTAAAGGTTAAAATCCTAGTAACTGATTTCCTCAAAAACTATTCCTAACTAGTACTCCTCAGAAAGTTTTGCTAAAATTTTAAGTACAGGCATAGTCCACTGAAGAGTACTGTCTAGACAAACTTCTATTGGTTCATTTAACATATTCTGTCACAATTTGTTTCCCTTTCTATTTCGTTTATTAGGCTGAACCTTTAAGTCATTTCTCCTGAGTATTTTTCTACACCTAGAACAGCATCTGGAATGTAGTTATGTTTTTTTTAATTTTAATTTTGATTATTTTTTGTGATACTAGGGATTTAACCCAGGAGTACTCTACCACTGGGCTACACCCCCAGTCCTTTTTTATTTTGTATTTTGAGACAGGGTCTAAGTCTGACCTCAGACTTGCAATCCTCCTGCCTTAGCCCCCCAATTCATTTACGCTTCTGAAGAACTAAAGAGAGGTAAAATATGATAAAATCAATTTTACCACTTCCATTAGCATAATATATTCATATGTGGAGTAGATGGAATTTTTTTAACAAGACTCAATTAAATTCTAGGTTTTTAGGGCTATCATGTTTATTTAATTTTAGATCTTCTATTCAAAATTACATTAAAAAATAAAGGACAAATTACTCTCACATATTGTAAAACCTGTCAAGTATTTTTTCAAACTTCTATATTTTTAAGGAAACAAAAAAAAAGCAAAGTTAAAAAATACTAAATACTTACAATTGCAGCAATTTCAGCTGAGGTTCTGTCATGGGTAGAAACAAAAATGATAGATGCCAACAAAAATACACATCCTGTTCCCAATGTAATGTAAAAATCCTATGCATAAATATAAAACACATAAGGAAGACAACATAATTAGATTCGTAAAAACAAAGTTCCTAAATTTTAATTTTCAAAAACCTGAATGACTTACTTTTTTCTTGACACGACCCAATTTACATACCCTAACTTATAACTTTCCAATAAGCCTGGCATTCAAAACACCACCCACACTTTGAACTGGTCACACTGAAAGAGTACAGATAATCTTTTAATAGAAAGTCCCCCCCAAAAGATAATCTTTTAACAGAAAGTCCCCCCAACATAATCCTTTATTAGAAAGTTCCTCCAAAAACAATTATCACAATCAAAGAATTTGTTGCAATTTCATTTCATTTCCAGAAGAAAAAAAAAATCCTTCCTTTTAAAGTATTCTATGCTAGAATGACATCTCTCAAAGTACTTCAATAACACTCTGGAAAAGAGAAAAATCAAAAGAACCATCTATCATTAATTAGATTTATGTCAATAGTGTTTTAGACACTGGAACTTTTTGGAATAACATATTATCCTTAACTGTTCCAAGTGGGTAATCCAAAATAAGTGTGTGTGATGAGCTTATCTTCCACCTAAGAGCTTCCATATCTCATCATAACACCGCTTAGAACCATGAGGTGCTTCATGGGTTGCAAAGTGCTCTTTATGGCACTGCCTAGGAAAGCTCTCACTTGCCAACTGAAAACAGTGTTTGACAGAGAGGAAAACTGGTAATATGATAGTCACTCCAAAGGCATACTTTTCTGTGATAAGGAAGAATTTTCAAAGGAAATTCTTAATTGTAAGACTACAATTAGGGGCTGGGGTTGTGGCTCAGCGGTAGAGCGCTCGCCTAGCACGTGCAAGGCCCTGGGTTCAATCCTCAGCACCACATAAAAATAAATAAATAAAATAAAGGTATTGAATCCAACCACAACTAAAAAAATTAAAAAGAATACAATTAGGGCTGGGGCCAAAGCCCAGTGGCAGAGAACTTGCCTAGCATGTGTGAGGAATGGGGGTTCAATCTTTAGCACCACATAAAAATGAAAAAATAAAGACATGCTGTCCATCTACAACTATAAAAACTTTTAAAATAATATAATTAATACAATTAATTATAATGAATACAATTAACAAAAATCCTAAGATTTTGTCCGAAATTTTTCTTAATATGTATTTCATTTAAAAGTGGGTCTGTTGCCATTGTTACACAGAGATTCCTACAGTGATGGCATTTGCCATGACAGCCCTGAAGTTATCAGGACCTTGGTTCTAATAGGATTCTGCTTAGATCACATGAGAGAATATACAACATAAGGGCTTTCCCTGAGTTCAAATTCACTTCACTCTAGCTGTGTTAACTTTAGACAGTTACTTAACCACTCTGAACCTAAATATCCTCAACATAAAAATGGAGCATCAAATAGAAGAATTCTAAATCATAGCACGTCAAGTGCTGGACATGATTATAGAACAGTCATATATTGGTCATATCAAGAACTGTTAAGTATGGGTTAATCAAAAACCTGATTCAAAGTTATATTTAACTGTTTGACATCAACTTTTTCTAATTTTTTAACTTAATTTTTTTTTAAAGGTAATGAATTCCTGGGCTGGGGCTGTAGCTCTATGGCAGAACACTTGCCTACCATGTGTAAGCATGGGGCTCAATCCACAGCACCACATAAAAATAAACATAAAATAACGGCACATGGTCCATCTACAACTACAAAAAGAGAAAAAAATTTTTAAAAAAGGTAACAGATTCCTAAAGCAAAAACCCCAGCACTGCAAAACAAAAAAGGAAAAAAAAAAAAAAAAGGTAAATATATTAAGATAACCAATACATGACCCTGTGCTTGCTTCTCATTAATTTAAAACAATAGAATCTTGCTGCTTTCTTTTTACACCATTATCTCTTGGCCTTAATAATTTAAAATATACCATAATTTTTATCTTTATCCTCAGAAATATATATCCTTTTATACCTCAACCCTGACATGCACAATTCTTCACAAACCCAAACATACTGAAGAAATAAATTTATCAATGATTTCTTTCTTAAATTCAGTACTTTCTGTAAACTATTTCATCTGTCATTCCACAAATCCAAACTATACTCAAATAAAAACAAAGGATAGTAGACTGTCTAGAAAGTTAAGCAATTCCAATATTGGAAAACAAGACTTTCCCACTATAATTTTATTGTAAGGGTAATTTCTGAATAATGAATCAGTAAATTCACCCCCATCTCTAGCATACTAGAGATTAAACTCAGGGGTGCTCTACCACTAAGCTACATGTTGAGACAGACTCTCATTAAGTTGCCCAAGCTGGCCTCAAACCTGTGAACCTCCTGCCTCAGCCTCCTAAATCACTGGGATTACAGGCGTGTGCCACAACACCCACCTAACAAACTCATTCTTAAATTCACTTACAATTTTCTTCATAATAAAATGAAAGCAAAATATAAACAGGATTATACATTAGAATGACAGTTTTAAATAAAATTTTACTTTATTTAAAAGCTCAAGAAATAAATCAGTTCATAACTCTATCTCCAATGTTAGCGTATGTCTGGAACACAACAGGCACACAATTCATAACTGTAAACAAATGAGTGACACTCTGAAATGTGGAAAATAAAGAGTGACAAATCTAGTTTTTTTAAAAAAAAAAGGCTGCCAGGTATGGTGGCGCATGCCTATAATCCCAACGACTCGGGAAGCTAAGGCAGGAGGATCATGAGTTCAAAGCCAGCCTCAGCAACTCAGCGAAGCTCTAAACAACTTAGAGACCCTGGCTCCAAATAAAAAACAAAAAGGGCTGGGATGTGGCTCAGTGGTTAAGCGCACCTGGGCTCAATCCCTGGTACACACACACACACAAAAAAGTCTACTGTAAATTAGATTAAACCACCAATAACTATAAAATACTGGCAATGTTTGTCACTGTCATTCTAATCCCTCTAATCCCACTTTCACTAACATTCCCTTGGCAGGAAAAATTGAGTTGCTTTAGAGACAGAGAGTTGGAATAATGCATAGTGTCTTTTCTTTTTTTTTTTAATATTTATTTTTTAAGTTTTAGGTGGACACAATATCTTTATTTTACATTTATGTGGTTCTGAGGATCAAACCCAGTGCCTCATGCATGCTAGGCAAGCACTCTACCACTGAGCCACACCCTCAGCCCCACACAGTGTCTTTTCATGGTGCTGAGTTTTAAAAGTACACCTACTTTGAACAACAAAACCAAGATCAAAACAGCTAAGCTCTTAATACAGGGATTTTATTTTTTCACACTTACCGATGATTTTACTTTTGTGTTATCAACTCTGTCATACACTGGAGTACAATACACAATCAGCAGAAGGAGACTCAGAAGGAAGGCACTGCAGCTTACAAATTCAAAAAAGTAAAGTCCTCCACACAATGTGCATTGTGATACAACTTCTTCACAGATGAATGCCAGCAGAGACAGCAACTACAAAAAAAGCAAAACATTCTACTTGTTTTTCAGAGAGCCCACTGCTAGTCAAAAAATACCATCTGTTTACTCAAGTATTTATAGAGACTATGGTAAACAAGACTACTGAGTGAACCTCATCTATACAGAACTTACGGCCTACTTGTCTTAAAGGTAATACAGGCAATTAACTACACTGAGCTAAATGTTAGAACAAGGAAATCAGGATATTGTTTTTATAAAAACACACAGGAAGGGATTCAGGAAAAAATAAGTTCAATTCTGGGTAAAAGATAGGAACTGAAGTTCCTGGCAGAGGAACACTACATAAAGACACAGAGATGAGAAAGCATGGCGCTGCCCCCACCAACACATACACATATCTCACCACCCCAAATGAACTGCGAAAGCCTGTCAACATAACTACAGTGTAGTTTGAGAGAAGGAAATGACAGAACAAAATTATATGGGACTAGAGATATAAGCAGAAACCAGATATAAGTTTCCTTATCAAGTAGTTTAAGGGATCTGGATTTTATTGGGTTTATAGCAAAAGGGTAAAATGATCAAGTTCGTACTTTCAGTGGTTCTTGCTAGCTCCATGGAGAAGGGACTGGAGCTAGTGCAAAACTCGGAGCAGACATCCAGCTGGGAAGCTGAAGTAGGAAATCAGAGAACATGGTGACCAGAGGTAGCAGTAACGGAGAAAAGCGGCTAATCACTGAGGGATGCAATAGAAGTCCTTATCAGACAGGGCGAGTACAAATAACTCGAAGGAAATGACAGGCACAGTGGTGCACTCCTGTAATCCCAGCAGCTCAGGAGGCTGAGGCGAGAGGATTGAGAGTTCAAATCCAGCCTCAGCAACTTAGTGAGGCCCTAAACAACTCTAAATAAAATATTTAAAAGGGCTAAGGATGTGGCTCAGTGGTTAAGTATCTCTGGGTTTGATTCCCAGTGCCAAAAAATAAAAATTGTGTGTGCGTGTGTGTGTGTGTGTATGTACGTATGTGTATAAAAAGTAGGCACAAGATGATACATATGTACACATTATTTTTAGTTAAAATAAAACGGCACGTTTACGGGCTGGAGTTGTAACTCAGCAGTAGAGCGCTCGCCTAGCACATGCAAGGTCCTGGGTTCCCTTACTCAGCACCACATAAAAATAAATAAAATAAAGGGTTTTATGTACAACTAAAAAATAAATATTTTTAAAAAGGCACATTTATTCACTAAGACTGTGGGTAACAATCGTGGGGCTAGAATGCCTGGCACAGTGAATGGAGAATGGGTAATTCTGACTGACCCAGCAACTCAATTAAGTGCAGGTGGATTTTAATAGCACTCCCACTGTTGGATTTGTGGTATTAACACTCTGGTACCTCCCTGCAGAAAGAATTAGGGTTTTTCTTTTTAAGAGGCAAAGGTGCTGGGGAGAGAATTCTATTTTAAATGTGTTGTGACTGGTGAAGTCTGTAAGAGTTAGGTGGAGATATAGTTTGGAAGCAAATGGATATATGCATCTGGAACTCAGAGGAAAGGTCCAGATGCAGATCAAGATGTGGAGGCTGCCAAGTGAAAGGATGAGATCACCCAGGATGAGGGAAGATGGCCTTATGCAGAACCCTGAGAAATCTCAAGATTTAAGGGAGTTGCAAAGGGAAGACCCCAACAAAAACTAGAAGCAGCAGCCCAAGAGACAGCAGGCAAGAAAAAAGTATTTCCACAGACAGTAATCATGAGCACTAAAAGCTACTTAGAGTCCAAGAGAGAACAACATTGAAACGCCTTCATTAGAATGAGTACCAGAAGGTTGCTGGTGACATCAGCAAGGAAATCCCAGTTAGGAAGTCTAGCCAAATAAAGAAGCTAGGTTGTAGCATGGTCATTAGGAAGTAAACAGAAGACAAGGCAGCGGAATAGAGACTGCAGTCAAGAAGTATGGCTGGGAAAGAGTGGCCAGATAGGGATTCAATGGATGAGGTAAAAGGAAGAGTATTTTCAAGATGGGAGGGAGCACACTGTGCATATTTTAATGCTTAGAAAACAATTATATGAGTCTGAACAGGTAGTGAAACTGGGCTTAATAGTGCATGCCTATAATCCCAGCCAGCTTGGAAGGCTGAGGCAGGAAGATTGAAAGTTCAAAGCCAGTCTCAGCAACTTAGTGAGGCCCTAAGCAACTCAAGCAAGGCCTTGTCTCAAAATATAAAAAGGATGGGGATATGGCTCAGAGGTTAAGCATCCCTGGGTTCAATCCCCAGTATCAAAAAATAAGAAAGGGGGCTAGGGTTGTGGCTCAGCAGTAGAGTACTTGCCTAGCATAAGCAAGGTGCTGGGTTCGATCCTCAGCACCAAACAAACAAACAAACAAATAAAGGCATTGTGCCCAACTACAACCAAATTTTTAAAAAAATAAATAAATAAGGGTGATGAAGAAATTCTTTCAAGATAGGATTCAGGGCTCACATCAGGGCCAATCCTCAAGAAACTGGAGGGAAGAAAGTAAAGAGAAGTTCATTTGGGCAGTTTATGTGGGTTTTGTGGAAGCTGAGGGAGTTTCTTTCTGAGTGCCAAAACCATCCAAAAGACTCATCAGAGTTGAGCATTTGACTGGGCTCACCCAAGTCAAAGGCTAAAGGGAAATGCCACCTGACTTCAGTGAGGCCAGCAGAAACAACCAGATATACTAATGGCCATAAGATTGCTACCAAAAATCAACAGATACATTTCACAGTACATAATAAACATCTTATCTTACATTTTCATTAAAAAGAAGTCAATGGTGCAGCCACTCTGAAAAACAGTTTAGCCATTTCTTCAAAAACTATCCATGAATCTCTTACAACCCAGCAACTGTATTCTTGGGATTTATTCTAGAGAAATGAAAATTTGTGCAAAAACCACTACATGAATTTTCATGACAATTTTATTCACAATAGCACCAAACTAGAACCAATCCAGATGTTGTCAATAGTTAAACTGTGGTAAATCCATTATTAATAAAAAGGAACAAACAATATACAAAATGACCTGATGTATCTCCAGAGAATAATGCAAAGTAAAAAAAAAAAAAAAAACTAGTCTCAAAAGGTTATACACACTATTTACATAACATTCTTTAAACAATAAAAATTATTGAGAGGCAGAATAAATTAGTGGTGGCCAAGAAAAGGGGGAAGGCATGGCTATAACAGGATAGCCTGGAAGAAGGCCTGTGATGACCAGTTTTGCATCTCGACTAGGTTGATGACTATGGGAAGCTATACATGTGACAACATAGCACAGAACACCCCCATACACATTCACACCCACACATAAACAAGTACATGGGACCTCTCTAAATTTATTTTGTAATTTCTTATGAATGTATAAGTATTTCAAAATAAAAATTGAAAATAAAAAAAGGGGTCCAACCTAAATTAGTATGTAAGCCTCCACAGGATCCTCCCCCCCTTTACTGGCAATACAAAATTTATATATCTCCACAACTAAAAAGAACTTATATAAGGACACAAATAGCTCTCATTGTTCGAATTTACTGTAAATTAGCAAGGCATGAAATAGTCCCATCGCAAACAACTTCCTTGGACAGTAAGGCATTCTCAGTTATCATACAACAGGATTTAAAGTGACACACAAGGATACACAGTGGCACACGCCTGTAATCCCAGCAATTTGGGAGGCTGAGGCAGGAGAATGGCAAGTTCAAGGCCAGCCTGGGAAACTGAGTGAGACCTTAAGCAATTTAGTGAGACCATGTCTCAAAATAAAAAATAAAAAAGGGACTGAGGATATAGCTCAGTGGTAAAGGGCCCTGGGCTCAAACCCAGTATCAAAAGAAAAAAAAAAAATCAAATGGCACAAGGTAAATTCCAGGTCATCATGAATGTTATTGCCTTAATCTCCTGTATGTATAATTACAATGAATTTTTACAGGTCTATAGTATAACAATATTCTAAATGTCTAATGTTTTATTTGCTTTATTCTTGCCTCTATGTTAACTTTTTTCCAAGTTTTAAGAGTTTAAACTGGGAGTGGTGGCAAGTGCCTGTAATCTCAGTGGCTGGGAAGACTGAGGCAGGAGGATTGTGAGTTCAAAACCAGCCTCAGCAACTTAGCAAGACCCTGTCTCTAAGTTTAAAAATATATATATAAAAAAGAATTGGGGATGTGGCTCAGTGGTTAAGTGCCCTTGGGTTCAATCCCCAGTACAAGGAAAAAAAAAATGTTATGAGAAATTTGCAAAATATGACTCAAGTGTTTAAAAGTTAACTATTAGAAGACACCAGCCTAAAAAGTAACTGTTCAAAAATAGTTGCATTTATTTATTTATTTGATGGACAGCATGCCTTTATTTGCTTATTTTTATATGCAGTGCTAAGGATCGAATCTAGTGCCTCACACATGCTAGGCAAGCACTCTGCCACTGAGCCCCAGCCCCAGCCCCAGCAGTTGCTTTTGAATCATTCTTATTGTAAAAATTAGATTATCAGGACCACTCATCTGTAAAGGCTACATAATAATAAAATCTTACCTTTAGCATAGATATACAGTTCTTATCTACTCTTGGTTAAAAAAAAAAAAAAAAGGGAAGGGGGCAGGAGCCAGGCAGGGTGGTGCACCCACCCCTGTAATGCCAACAGCTCAGGAGGCTAAGGCAGCTGCTACCATTAATCTTCCTTTAGAATCACCATAGCACTATTCAGTTTCCTGTACAAAGTGTGAATGAGGATTATGTATCCAATACTGTAACATATACATGAAGATGAAATGATGGAGTGATAAAATCAATGTATAAGAAATAATAAGAAAACAATGTTTTATGCGACATAATTGGGCATTCATTATATGTGAATTCAGAATAGCAGGAGAAGGACTCAAAACCAAGGTTGAGAGACACAGATTGTGAACAGGAAGAGGATATTCCAGGTTAGAGAATAAAAAAGAACAGATTCATGAAGGCAAGAATTTGCATGGTAAATCCAAAAGGCTAATAAGGCAACTGACCTAACTGGATGTGGATGATGAGGAAAATGGTGAAGGCACGTTGGGTGCGGTCGTGTTATGACTGTGCAAGGGAATATGGATGAAGGCACCAGGGAAGAACTACCCTTTACAGGAACCAGGGAACGCCTGCCTGGTTTTGTAGGTTAGTAGACAGGACAGGAGGGCACTGGGTGGGGCCTGAAGGAACTTGACAGTTCAAGAGTAGGAGGGAGGGCTGGAGTTGTGGCTCAGTGGTACAGCACATGCCTAACATGTGTGAGGCACTGGGTTTGATTCTCAGCACCACATATAAATAAGTGATTAGTATGGCAATATGTAAATCAATGGATGTGTAACTGATGTGATTCTGCAATCTGTATATGGGGTAAAAATGGGAGCTCATAACCCACTTGAATCAAATTGTGAAATATGATATATCAAGAACTATGTAATGTTTTGAACAGCCAACAATAAAAAATTAAAAAATAAATAAATAAATAAATAAATAAATAAATAAGTGAATAAAATAAAGGTCCATCAACAACCAAAAAAAAATTAAGAAAAAAAAAAAGTAGGAGGGAATACAGCACTGCCAAAAAAAAAAAAAAGAATAGGAAGGAAAAGAGCAACTAGCACAGGATAAGCAAATCAAGAAGTGTTCAAAACAAAACAAAAACTTAGGAAAACTTACATAGCAAGTAAACATCCTCCACACTGTTAATCAAACAGTGATGCCTATGAGTGTGAGGGGTGAGGGGTTAGGATGTGGATTATTTTTATTTTAATCATATTTTTAGTTGATTTTTTGAATAAGTGGTCCCTTTTTGTATTAAAAAATGAAGAAGAAAGTGTAATGGTTTAGAGAAGGAATAATTTCAAGAAATAGTTGGTCAACAGCATTAAATATCAATTGTCAAGGACTAGAAAACAGATAATATCACTCATATAGACAAGAAGTTAATGATGAAAAAAAAAGTAGTTAATGATGAACATAACCCATAAGTAAAAAGGCTTAATTGCTATTTCATGGTATACAGTCTTGCTCCTAATAGCATGAAATCATAATGCTGAGTCGAATATTAAATTAGGAATCTAACAATTATGCCCAATATAGTTCCTTTTAATGATAAAATTTTACACAAATATAAATACAGGAATTATCAAGCTTTTAGAGTTGGGAGGGCCTCTGGAGAACATATAGTCCCTCAACCTCAAATTTACAGATGAAACCAAGCTTCTGTGTTAGCCAGGCACAGACAAGAACCCAGGTCCCTTGGCTCTCACTTTATACTTGTCCCCTACTGCCTCCCCTGCAAAAAAGAAATCTATAAAGTTTATTTTATGATGATGTATGTTTGCATAGGTTTTCTCTGGAAGATTGGGTTTTTTGCTTTTTGCAGTGCTGGGGATTGAACATGTGGCCTCAAGTAGTCTAGGCAAGCACTTTACCATTGCAGCTATATGCCCAACCCTGTAAGACTAGGGTTTTGAAGTTACAACCACCAGCTTTGTATATTTCCTTTTTTGCTATTAAATCTTATATTAAAAACAATTGGCCAAGTGTGGTGGCACACAACAATAATCCTAGCAATTCAGGAGGCTGAGGCAAGAGGACTTCAAGTTTGAGGCCAGCTTCAGCAATTTAGTAGGCCCTAAACAATATAGGGAGACCCTATCTCTAAATAAAAAATAAAAAGGGCTAGGGATATAGCTCAGTGGTAAATTAGCCCTGGGTTCAATTCCCAGTACCCCCCCACCAAAAAAAAAAAATTGACTAGTCATTTGGGAAG
Organism: Marmota monax; assembly: GCF_021218885.2. Taxonomy (NCBI): domain Eukaryota; kingdom Metazoa; phylum Chordata; class Mammalia; order Rodentia; family Sciuridae; genus Marmota; species Marmota monax. The sequence goes on from NW_026695228.1 coordinate 6,808,889, forward strand.
TTTCACTCACTGACTAAAAGATGGTATTAACACAGCTCTGGTGATTTAAACATTCAGAAAATGACTACCCTATATCTCCATTTCAATTTCACCATCTTTTCTGAAACCGAATCTTCCTTAAAACTCTGTTATTATGTTTAACACTAATTCTCTATCATTTATCTTTAAAATTTTTTTAGTTATAGATGGATATAATACCTGTATTTTATTTTTTATTTTTATGTGGTGCTGAGGATCGAACCCAGGGCTTTACACATGCTAGGCAAGCACTCTACTACTGAGCTACAACCTCAGCTCCTATCATTTATCTTTAACCCCTATTATTTATCTTTAACAGTCTACTAAAAATTTTTTTCTAAGAAATTTTTTTTGGGGGGAGGGGGTGGCGGTATCAGGGATTGAACTCACCACTGAGCCACATTCCCAGTCCTATTTTGTATTTTATTTAGAGACAGGGTCTCACTGAGTTGCTTAGCACTTTGCTTTTGCTGAAGCTGGCTTTGAACTTGCAATCCTCCTGTCTCAACCTCCCAAGCCACTGGGATTAAAAGCGTGTACCACTGGCCTGGCTTTAAAGAACTTTTGAATGTTTTTCATTAATCATAAGACATCATGTATAAAATTCTATGAATTTATGAATTAACAAACATGTTACTAAAAACCTTGTAAGGTTCCAATAAGAAATACTGTCAGGTCTCTCTTGCCTTAAGAAATATTTACTTACAAAAGCTTAATGAGATAATTGCTGACATTATAGATCTTCCTTGAGATAAAAATAGAGTATTCCAATTTAATACATATCAATTTTCACATTTAAATAATGAAAAGAACATCAATATAAGAAATTGCTTGTGAGTGATTTGCTTCTTGGTACTGACAGAATAACATTATAATAAGCTGAAATTACTGGTGAATCCTAAGACAAATTGCTTGCCTGAAGAATGACTATAATCCCAGTACTGTGCAGCCATCAGGATGTTCAACTGGTACCACAGACACAATGTGGAGCTTGTTGAAGAGAGAAAATTATATATATTTAGGTCACTGCACCAGCTAATTAGCAAGAAAGTAGGTTGCCAAAGTCGATTCTCCCCTAAAAAAAAAAAAAAAAAAACAACTCCCTCAAAAAGTAAAATAAAAAACTCACAAAATATGAGCATAAGAACAAATGTATGCATAAATTTAAGATTCCAGTAACTCCTCACCTTGATATCTCAATGAATTTCTAATTATCTCTGGAAGGGTGTGTGGCAGTTAGAGGATGCTTATGCTTTGGACAATCCTTTGACAAAATTCAGGTCATATCTGAATGACAAACATAGCTAGTTATATGACTCCAAAAGCTAGAAAAGGTATGCTCTTTTATCTCTAATCTCCTCCTACATGTGTGTAGGCTCCACCCTCTGCCCTTCAGAGCTCAGTTCTGTAACAGAAAACTCCATGGAGACTAAGAGATTTGAAGAAATCTTAAATGTGCAAAGAATCTCAGAGGTAATCGAACTCAACATCCCTAGCACCCCAATGTAAGCATTTCCCAAGTACACAATGTCTAGTTTTTAATTTTAGAACAGGCTTCCTTTCTCTCTTGGGGTCTTTCAAAAACTGATAAGATTTATGGGTCCAGAAAAATGTACTCAAATACATAAATGGACATCATTTTTAAGTTTCCTTTTAAAAATACTGTACTTCCTCTTCTGATTATGGGTTTCTCCATTACAACTGTTTCCTTATGGGAGCTCTGCATTTCTTTCTTTCTTTTTTTTTTTTTAATAAATCATCAAAATAAGACAATCTAAAGGCAGAGTTTGAGTGAAGGCAAAGAAGATCTTGTCTACTGCCCCAGGCTAGGTGACAATTTCTACTGACTCCATCTATAACTTCCCTGGGACTTTCTGGGTAACTCCTGTAATACACTGCAATTATGAAGAAATAAAACATTACTGAAACAGACAAAGCAAGAACAAGAAAACAACCATCAAAGTGAAAGGCAATAATGAAACAATATTTTTAACACCCCATACTAAAGAAAGCATTCTGTAATATTACAAGTTCCCCATAAACAAATAAATGAATTCATGAAAAGGTATTAGTTTTTACCTTTCCTCATTTCTCCTTATGAACAATGGAGAACAAACAGGAATAGTCTAACAATTCTTTCAAGGCAAACTGACCTACTCTTCTCTCATCCAAGTAAAAAGTCTATCACCAGCAAAATTTCAAGTTGTGTTCTATTCTGAAGATATGGATAACAGTTTACTAAACTGTAATAAGGTAATGAGAAATTCTACTTTAGCTCTGCCAGTTCTGATTAAAAAGAAAAACTAAAGGCAAATGAAAAAGATTTAACAGGCAGCAAATTAATATACATTATTTCTTTTGAGCAGCAAGAATGCTTCAGATGAATATCATCCTCTTCTGAAGAGTTCCATTCACATAGAAACATTTATGCTCTACTGCAGAGAAGCATAGATAATATTTAAAAATCCCATGAGAGCAGATAAGAGAAAGAACAGGAGGAAGCACTTCTAGGCAGCAGGAACACCAAATGAAAAGGAACAGTGGCAAAAGGGAGCCTCTAATACCTGGTAAGAACTTAAAAGTGGCCCTGTGGGACTACCTAAAGGGAGGCCAGAGAAACAGGATCACAACATCTTGAGTTCCATAGGGCAACATTATCACTTGTCTTCAAGTGATTTCCTAATCATCCACAGATAGTTTATTTTGGTTCTTTATAAAAGCAGTGCCAGAAGAGAATGCTTAAGTCCACACTCTGCTTAGGTAACATAGTAAGAGCCTACCTCAAAATAAAAAATAAAAAGGGCTGGGGAATGTAGCTAAGTGGTAGAGCACTCCTGGGTTCAATCCCCAGTCGGAGGAAGAAGGAAGGGGAGCAGACAGACACACAGAGACAAAGACACAAACACAGAGAGGCGCTGGGGGTGGGTGGGGAAGAAGCCCTGCCAGTTTCCTAACTGCTGTTTTTCTATTCAACAAAAGTAGGTCATCTGAGTTCTAAGAATTTAAATTCTGGTCATCTGCGTTATAACCCCCCACCAAGGAAACCAATGAGTTCTTTTTACTTGGAACAGTTAAAAATAAAAATAAATAAAACAAAACCCATAAACATTCTAAGCATTCTGATTTTTCCCAAAATGGTCCTGGTGCAGGAAAAATAATGCTATTAGTGGTTGAAACAGCACAGGGGAGCTCATTATGAGTGTTAACTGAATTATAATTTAAACTTCAAAGATGCTTTGATATTTTCACTAATAGATTTATGACACTTTAACTGCCTAAAATACTCAATGAAAAAACAAAGCATCCCACCTCCCAGTTCTGCTATCTGCATATACTTTTGACTTCCTACCTTGAACACACACATTGCTCATTCAGAAATAATTATTTTCCAGTCAATACAAAATTTCTGGGAGCCTGGCAGGGAGGCAAACGCCTGTAATTCCAGCAACTAGAGAGGCTGAGGCAAAGGGATCCCAAGTTTGAGATCGGCCTCCGCCACTTAGCGAGACCCTGTCTCAAAAAAACATGTAAAAATGGCTAGGGATGTAGCTCAGCAGTAAAGAAGAGCATCTGAATTCACTCCCCAGTACTAAATAAATAAATAACAACTTCTGGGAGACAATTTACTGGAGACACACACATCTCAGTGCCACGCGCGGTGCCGTCCGACTGTGTTCAACAAGTTCAACTTGCCCCCATGGTCCAGCACCAGGAAAACCACAGGAACCAGAGAAAGATAAGCAGTACTACGTAGTCTAATCACAAGTAAATGGGGTGTCCATGGAGAGTAGCAGCTGGGAGGAGAGAGAAAGGCCACCACAGAGGGCAAGTGAAAGACGTCGAAGTGGCTGACTTGGGTCTCCCACGACGCATTTCCTGGGCGCGCGGAACCATTCGGGGCCCGAATGGAGAGAGACTTGGGGATGAAGGATGGCCCCGGAGACAGCAGCGAGAAGCAGGGGGCAACGCCCCCTCCGCCAGGTGGAGAGGGAAGGAACTGAGGGTGTGGAAACGGCTGCTTCCTGAACAACCAGACTGAGCAGTGGCCGCCTGGCAGCCTCCCGCGCCCGCAGGCCATCGACCCCCCGGGCCAGCCCCCAGTCCCCAGCCCCTGCTCGCCCTCCGCCGGCAGCGCACTCACCAGCTGCAAGCCTTTGAGAACCCGCCGATACCAAGGGAGCAGGGCCAGGGAGAAGTAGGCAGCGAGGCCGCTCCGGGCGCCCCTGGCGGGACCCGGATCCTCCTCAGTGGTGGGGCTGTACACTGCTCCGTTCTCCATCGCCCAGAGTCAAGATCGCGGGAGCAGCGGGAGTTGCGTCTCACTCGGCCGGGTCCAGTAAAAGTCCCCGAGTAGCAAGGGGCGTCACTTCCTGGACCTCCACCCCCGCTTCCGGGCCGACTCCGCCCCGCGGCGACTCAGCCCTGGTCACGCCCCCTTCCCTCCACGCCCCCTCCCGTCCCAGGCCTAACCTTTCGCAAACTTGGTTATTGTTTGTGATTCTGGCTTTTGACCAAGAATTGGTTATTTTCTTTTTCTTCCTTCCTTCCTTCTTCCTTTCTTTCTTTCTTTTTTTGCACTCAGGGGCACTCAACCACTGAGCCACATCCCCAGCCCTATTTTGTATTTTATTTAGAGACAGGGTCTCACTAAGTTGCTTAGCACCTCGCTTTTGCTGAGGGTGGCTTTGAACTTCTGATCCTCCTGCCTCAGTCTCCCCAGCCTCTGGGATGACAGGCCTGCGCCACCTCGCGGGCTGGAACTGGTTACTTTCAATGAACTTTTTTTTTTTTTTTAGGTGTTGGGGAGGAACTGAAGGGGACCTCTCAGGTACTAGACTAGTGCCTTACCACTAAGCTACATCCCCAGCCCTTTTGATTGTTTGAGACACGGTCTGGCTAAATTGACGAGGCTGACCTCAAACTTAGAGTAGTTGCGATTACAGGCATGTGTCACATGTACCTACCGTAGATTTTAATACATTTTTCATTTCCCTCTATCTTCCAGACACTCGTTCATTTGTTCCTTCCATCAATACGTTTTGAGTGTGCAACGAACTTGGTTTTAGGTGTTGGGATTACAGCCATGTATCAACGGAAGATGCAAGATCCCTGCCCTGTTCTAGTACAAAAGCCAGTAAACAAGTAAACAATACGAATTTCAGATAGTGATAAATGATGTGAAAATACTGATAATCCTAACTTAATATGAAAGTTCAATTTAGGATATTTACAGTGGTGCAAAATGGATAGCTCTCAGTAGAAACCATACTTTTATTTTGAGTTTTGATCTTTTCAATAAATTATATGAGATATTCGACACTTTATTGTAAAATAGGCTTTGTGTTAAATGATATTGCCTGAATGTGAACTAATGGAAGTGTTCTAAGCACGTTTAAGCTAAGCTAGGCTAAGGTATGATGTCTGGTGGGTTAGGTGTACTGTACTAAATTGCAGCTTGTGATATCTTCAGCCTAAAATGGGTTCATTGGAACATAACCCCATTGTAAATTGAGGAGAAACTGTCGTGTGAGGTTTGGGTACTAACCAGTCCAGAACTTAAATAAGTGGTCAGGGAAGGCATTTCTGAGAACCTTAATGTTTGTGCTGAATGAGACCCAATGGTTGAGAAGGAGCCAGGTCAAGATCTGGGGCGAGACTTTCATGCAGAGGGAACAGCAAATACAAGTGTCCTGAGGATCAAATGAGCTTGGCTAGATTTGTAGTTGGTGTGACTAGAAGCAAGTAAGGGAATAGGAGAAGAGATGGAGACAGAGATTAGATAATTTGGGGACCTTGTAGATCTTGGAAGAATTTGGATTTCCCTCCCTCCCTCCCTTCCTTCCTTCCTTCCTTCCTTCCTTCTTTTTTCTTTCTTTCAGGGATTAGAACTTTACCACTGAACTGCATCCCCAACCCTATTTATCTATCTGTCTATCTATCTGTGTATCTTTTGAGACAGGGTGTGAATAAATAGCTGAGGCTAACCTGGAACTTATGATGCTCCTGCCTCAACCTCCCGAGTAGCTGAGATTACAGGTATGTGCCATGGGGCTAGGGATGTAGCTCAGTAAGAGAGCACTTGCCTAGCATGCATGTGGCCCTGGGTTCAATCACCAACTGCAAAAAAAAAAAAAGTGATAGTATTAGTCAGGTGTGGTGGCACATGTCTGTAATCCCAGTGGCTGGGGACACTGAGGCAGGAGGATCATGAGTTCAAAGCCAGCCTCTCACAACTTAGCCAGACCCTATATCAAAATAAAATGCAAAAAAGGGCTGGGGATGTAGTTCAGTGTTTAAGTGCCCCTGGGTTCAATCGTGACCAAACAAACAACAACAATGACAACAAAAATAGTCATGTGCCACTGTACCTGGCAAAGTTTTGGATTTCTATTTAAATAGAATGGGTTCCCTGGAAAGACTTTCAGGATTTTCCCTTCTTACTTTTCTCTGAATTCCCACTTCAGAATTCAAAATTTCAACAGAAACATTTTGTGTCTTTCTTATGCACCAACTGCTGTAGTTTAGTTTAGTTCAGTTTTGTGTAAAATACCAAGAAACATAATTATATTTTAGCAATGAAAGTTGATTGTTACATGTCAAGCTCACATACTTTCTCCACAACAATATAAAGTAGTTACTACGATTACCTTCATTTTACAAACAAAAAAGCTGAGGTCAAGAGGCTGTGTATCAAATCCAAGGCTAAGTAGCCAGGAGCAGCTGAAATGCAGTTCTGACCATTCTGACTTAAAACCTAGCTGCTCATCACTAATCCAGCAAACCACAGCCTCTACTTCATCTTCCCATTAAAGTCTCAAAGCCCACAGATGAGAGGAGGGTTCTGCTGCCATCAGCTTCCACACTTATCTCTTATCCATGACCCAAACCTCCTTTCTCCTTACAGTAATAAAACAAAAGCTCTCATTCAGATGAATAGAGACACGTAGACAGGACTGTGCGGGGATTGTCAGCAAAAAGCTATTCTTCCGTCTTTGATTAAATGTATTCTCCCAAGGCCTTGTCTAGCCAGCAAAAAAACTATTCTTAACGTCTTTGATTAAATCTATTCTCCCAACCAATCACCAGTTATTTTTTCCCCCTTTGGTGCTGGTATTGAATACAGAGCTTCAGGGATGCTACTAAGTATGTGCTGTACCCCTGAATTGCGCCACCAGCCCATAGCCGCTAATTCTATCCAATAAAAGTAGGCCACTGTATTCTCACCAGTGCTAAAAGGATTCATAGCCCTGTTAGTCTTAAGTCTCAATTATCCCAAATTGTACCCTATTGATATCTGAAATTTCCTTTGAAATTCATCCAATAAATGATATGGGTTGATGACTCAAGAGAGACGCAAAAGTACAGACTTGTCTTAAAGCAATTGCTGTAACATGTTAATTGGTAGAATCTAAGTAAAGTGTTCTGGTATCCACCCTCCAGTGATTTCAACTTTTTTTTACATATGAACATTTTCTAAATAAAATACTGGTGGTGGGGGAGTTACAAAGAAACAAGGACAGACTGTCTTTATTCTATTGGATTGGTTAGAATGTACTTGGGCAGTTCTCTAGGGATCTCTTTGCATTTAGAAAATAAGAATTTAGCCTGTGATTAGTAAATTTCAGGGTGCATAAGAAACATCTATAAAGTTAATCTAAAATAATAATATTGGAGATCCGGAACCAAAGATTCTGAGTTTGAGTGGAACTTGGAAGTATACGTTTGTAACAAGCTCTTCATGCAAATCTGGGAGGAAATCTGCCCACGTGGAGGAACACTCTTCTGTATGAAAGAGTGAAAGCCATTATGTACTACAGTAGGTAACTTTGCCCTGATTTGGGGAGATTCCCATGGTTTAGAGACTAATATCCCTCCCAGTTAGAGGTGTGTGTCTTTTTTTTTTTTCCTAAAAAAACCCATGGGTGCTCTACCACTGAGCTACCTCTCTGGTCTTTTTATTTTTATTTTTATTTTTATTTTTTTATTTTGAGACATATTCTCCCTAAGTTGCTGAGGCTGACCTCAAATTTGTAATCTTCCTGCCTCAGCCTCTGAAGTAGCTAGGATTAAAGGCACATACCACTATGCCTGATCCTTTGTTTTCTTAATGAATTAGAGACCAATGAACATTTTAGAGTTTCATGAGCAAATTCTATTTGGGGTCATACCTTTTTGATGGGTGCATCCACACAAAAAAACTCCGTCATTAATTAATAAATAAACACTGAACAGTCAAATGATAGGACTCACCACAACTAAAGTGAGAAAAAATTATTCATGATGAAACAATACACCATAAAAAAAATAGAAAAAGAAGACTGGTTGGGCTGGGGATGTGGCTCAAGCGGTAGCGCGCTCGCCTGGCATGCGTGTGGCCCGGGTTCGATCCTCAGCACCACATACCAACAAAGATGTTGTGTCCGCCGAAAACTAAAAAAAAAAAAAAAAAGAAAGAAATATTTTAAAAAAATTCTGTCTCTCTCTCTATCTTTCCCCCTCTCTCTCTTTCACTCTCTTTGTAAAAAAAAAAAAAAAAGAAGACTGGTTGCAGCAGCCCATGCCTATAATCCCAGCAGCCTGGGAGGCTGAAGCAGGAGGATCACAAGTTCAAAGCCAGCCTCAGCAAAAGCAACTCAGTGAGACCCTGTCTCTAAATAAAATACAAAATAAGGCTGGGGATGTGGCTCAGTGCCCCTGAGTTCAATCCCTGGTACCAAAAAAAAAAAAAAAAAAAAAAGAACTGAAGAATCATTTAAGTGCTGAAGAATATTCAATTTTCTCTTTAATTTAATATTAAATATTTACTAAAAATTTTTGGCAGATTTTTTTTGAAGAGGAAGGAAATGATGTCTTTCTCTGTCTCCCAGGCTTGTCTCCAGTGATCTGCCTCAGCCTCTCAAGGAGCCAGGACTATAGACGTGAGCCACCACACCCAGTTTCAGTATTTTTTTTTTTTTTTAATGAAAGGAAACCATTCACAAGAAGAGATAGATTGAGGAAACATGATTTGAAGGAATGCTAGACACTCAAAAACTAATTTGGTATTACTTTTCTACTTGAGATTTTTTTTTCCCACAGCTCCTACTCAAAAAAATGTCACCAGCTCTTTGATTTCTCGTAGCAGTTAGGCAATCCCATGGATACAAAGTTGAATAACAGATTTTTCCTAAAATGAGGCCATAGAAATAAATGTCCATAAAGGGCCAAGTAACAAAATAAGAATTCAGTATGTGCCATAAAAAAAAAAAGATAAAAAGTAAACATGTTGGGAATTTGGAGCAGAAAGAAGTGAACTTCAACTAACAGAACCAGTACAGTGGAGCTTCAAACTGGGGTCAGACAACCTTGAGGTGAAAACATGGGACACCAGTGACATGGAAGACAGCAAAGAAAGTGCACATAGCCACCATGATTGGGCAGGGAGAAAGACTCGGTCAGGGAAGATACAGTTGAGGTCAAATTTGGCCACACAACTGGGCCTTCCCATTTGGCCACTTCTCTAGGCAATGAGGACCCACCAAAAGATTTTGGATAGGGGAGTGAAATGGCTGAAGCTTGTCTTTGGGGATATTTTTCTAGTTGCCTTGAGAAGATTAGATTGGTTATGAAGATCTGGTAGGGGCGATTGTACACATTCAAAACAGAGGGGACAGGGACTTTAACTCTAGTGGTAGTCATGGAAATCTTAGAGTGGATGGCTCCAAGAGAATGGAGGAGATGAAACCAGGGACATTTGGAGACAATTTTGTTTGGAAAATAAGATTTGGAACAAATGCTAAGGTTTTAAGCTCATGAAACTAGGAGATAGAAGGAGGGTAAAGGTAGAGACAGGGAATGTAGAAGGAACTAACTCTTGTTTGTGTCAAATAAAAATTTTAGAAAATTAGATGACTTCATTAGCAATTAGAGAAATGCAAATCAAAACTACACTGATAGATGGGCTGGGGTTGTGGCTCAGTGGTAGAGTGCTTGCCTAGCATGCTTGAGGCACTGAGTTCAATCCTCAGCACCACATCAATGTAAAATAAAGATACTGTGTCCACTTAAAACTAAAAAATAAATATTTTTAAAAAAAAAACTACACTGAGCTGGGCACAGTGGCGCATGCTTGTGGTCCCAGCAATTCAGAAGCCTGAGGCAGGAGGATTACAAGTTTGAGGCTGTTGAACCACAAAGCAAAGATCACCAACTCAAATTTTAAACCAAATTAAAGCAAGCTTATATTGTCTACACAAACAGAGCTAGCCAGCGACTTCCTCACCCAAAACTTCAGGGCCTGAGGACAATCCAGTTTTCAGGGAAGAAAAGGTTTATATAGCGCAAAAAGTTACAAACGGGGGTATCTTGGGAACTTATAGCTAAGGGGGTTCTGGGCAAATGTAATACAAGGTCAGAAAGCAGATTAACAATCTATATGGCATGATATTTCCAGGTAGGGAATAAATTCAGATCCCAACATCAGAATTTATGAGGTGCTGCTGAGGTTTCAGAGAGGGTTGTTATCTGGTCAGGGGGAGCCAGTCAAGGGTGAGTTCAGAGCACCGGCAGGAATTCCAAACAAGTTTAGAAATCGCAGTATTTTATAATAAAACAGAAATGAACTTTTCATGACTTTGTGACTAGATGGCTCCCAATCTTAAAATGGAATTAGGCTGCATTCATCAGAGGCCAGTGTCAGCAACTTAGCAAAGTCCTAAGCAACCTGTCTTAAAAATAAAAAGGGCTAGAGATGTGGCTCAGTGGTAAAGTGCCCCTGGGTTCAGTCTGTGGTTAAAAAAAAAAAAAAAAAACTACACTGAGATTTCATCTCACTTCAGTTAGAATGGCAGCTATTAAGAGTATAAACAATAATGAATGCTAGGGAGAATGTGGAGAAAAGGGCACACTATTATACTATTGGTGGGGTCATAAATTAGTATAACTACAATGGAAATCAGCATGGAAGTTCCTCAAAAGACTAGGCATGGAACCACCATATGACTCAGCTATACCACTCCTTGGTATTTATTCTAAAGAATTAAAGTCAGCATACTATAGTGACACATGCTTACCCATGTTTATAGCAGCACAATTCACAATAGCCAAACTATGGAATTAGCCCAGGTATCTATGAATGGATGAATGGACAAAGAAAATGTGGTATATATACACAATGGAGTTTTATTCAGCCATTCAAAAAATGAAATAATGTCATTTTCAGGAAAATAAATGGAACTTGAGAACATTATGCTGGATGAAATAAGCCAAACTCAGAAAATTAAGGATCATATGTTTTCTCTCACATGTGGAAGTTAGAGAGGAAAAAGGAAAAGAAAGGTGTGTGTGTGTGGTGGGGGGGCTCTCATGAAAATTGAAGAGAGATCTATAGTGTAGAGAAAGACACATGGGGAGGGAGGAGGGGAAGGAAAGGGCAAATGCTGGGGAATGATATTGACCAAATTATATTGTTATCTTGTATGCATGCACAAATGTGTAACAACAAATTCCATCATTATTTTCAACTATAATGCACCATATTTAAAAAGGGAGAAAAAAATAGATGACTTTCATACAAGTATATAATAAGCATGCTTCAATGTTTTATCTAACTTATTAGTAAAGGGAATATAAAACTGATTTAAAGAAGGATATGAGAGACAGGGCTGGGGTTGTGGCTCAGTGGTAGAGCACTCGCCTGGCACATCTGAGGCCCTGGGTTCAAACCTGAGCACCACATATAAATAAATAAAATAGACATATTGTGTCCAACTACACTAAAAAATAAATATTTTTTTAAAAAAGAAGGATATGAGAGAACATGGTATATGTGTGCATGCTTGCATGCTTATGTGTGTGACAGAATAAGAGTGTTAGGTTAAATCCAAAGCTGGTTAATGGTCTACAGGACAATTAAATTGTTATCTTTCAAAAGAAATCATTTTTTTAATTTATTAAACAAAACTCATTTGCAATTTATCAGTCTTCTATAATTAATAACTATAGAATCTAGGCTCGACTTGATAATAAATAGTAACTCCCATAAAATTACCATTCCCTGAATCATCAGAGGACCTTAAGAAAGGTTTGGTAGACTATACTCTAGTTCAGGGGCCTGAAAACTCTTTCTGTAAAGGGCCAGATATCATTTTTAAATACTTTAGGCTATGAGAATCATATGGTCTCTGTTGTAATTTCTCATTTGTGTTGAGGAAAGCAGCCATAGTTAATACATAAACAAATGTTTGTGGTTGTGTTCCAATAAAACTTTATTTATTTATTTAGTTTTTGGTACCAGGGATTAAACCCAGGGGTGCTTAACCATTGAGCTACATCCCCAACCCTTTTTAAATATTTTCTTTAAAGACAGGGTCTCTCTGAATTGCTTAGGGCCTCACTAAATTGCTGAGGTTGGCTTTGAACTCACAATCCTCCTGCCTCAGGCCTCGGAGCTGCTGGGATTACAGGTGTTCTCCCAACCCAATAAAACTTTATAAAAAATGGGCAGTGGGCTGGATTGACAAACCATACTTTGCTGACCACTCCCTGCTCTGGGTTCAGTAGTTTTCAAACATGAATGATCATCAGAATCACCTGGAAGTCTTATTCTGTCCCACACCCCCAAGTTGCTGACTTAGCAGAGCTTGGGTGGAACCTGAGAATCTATCTACATTTCTAACAAGTTCCCCCATGCTGCTGCTGCTGCTGATCTAGGAACTTTAACTTTGAGGACAACTGTTCTAGTGTGACATTGAAAATATACTCAGTAATACTTTTGACTTATTTTCAGGAGAGAGTCCTCTGTTTCAATGAAGGGAGGATGAGAAATTCAGATTAGGGTGCACTGAGATGGAGGTGCCAGAGGGCATCAAATGGAATTTGTAGTAGTTTCAAATATGAATCTGGAGCATTAGAGGAAATAAACAATATGAGGAATGCCCATAGAACTAAATAGTAGAGCCATAAAAATGTTAAAAGGATGAACCTATAGAAAGAGTTTTGGAGGAAGAGAAGGTAAAGAGGAGCCAGGGAAATAAAGGAGTGATTAGGGACCAGGATAAGAACATAGGAAGAGGCGGCGTGAAAGGTAAAGTCTGACATTTAACTAATATTTGACAATTCCACATCCTGGACAAGGAATTCAAATAAGCAAAAAAACTTGAATCTGAGATCTTGAGAGATGATAGCATTATCAAAGCTCTCCTAAAATAACCAGACTAGAGGATAAATATTTGACATCCTCAACTGCCACGTTTCATCTACACCAGCAGAGGGCCACAAAGGCACGGGAATGCTAATGATGCCTTTTGTTTTAAGGCTTCTACACTCACCAGTGCAGGAAGCTAAATCCTAAGTGATTTGGGGGGCTTGAGGGGTGTCACTGTGTGTCACTCAGCCTCCTTGCCCCCATGACCTTTGGGGCAACTTTAGTCCTGGACAGTTTGACCCTGTGAGTGGGCGATGCAATAGAGGTGGAAGCTTCTGAGTATGGGGAAAGGGAGAGGGTGCGTTCAGTTTGGAATTTGGATTTGGATTTGAGGGAGCGCCTGTCATTGCCAGGCAACCCAAGGCCTTGCCTCCAACTGAGTGTTATTATAGACAGAAATCAGTCTTAGAGTTTTTCCTTATTACTGCTTAAATTTTATTTTTTAAAATGTGAACCACTGATTAAGATTCCAGAAATAAAAGCCTACAAAAAGGTCCATTAGACAAGTGTCAGTCTCTATTTGTTCCACCTCATTCCTGCCCAACCCTCCTTTTTATGGGTGACAGATTTTGATAGTTTCTGGTTATCTTACTTGTGCATCTTCAGTGGAGACAAATGCATATGTGTGTGTGTCAGAGTGTATTATATATTTATGTGTATATATACATGTATATATATATAATGCATATATATATATATATACACACACACATACATGTGCACACATATATATTCTAGTACTTTTTATTTGCATTTATCAACATATCCTAGAAAATACACATATCAGTTCATAAAAATCAATTTCATTTTTTAAAAAATTGCATAGGGGACTGGGGTTTGTGGCTCAGTGTTAGAGCACTTGCCTGGTATGTGTGAGGCCCTGGGTTCGATCCTCAGCACCGTATATAAATAAACAAATAAAGTGAAAAATCCATTGGCAACTAAAAAATATTTGAAAAAAAAATTGGATAGTACTACATTGTGTAGCTGCAATTTATTCAATTTTCTGCATACAGGCATTTAAGTTTGTTCTCAATATTTTGCAATTACAAAATAATGCCACAATGTACAACTGTGTGTCTCTTATTTTCAGATTCTCAGATGCATATGTATCTTTGTTTTAGAGGGGGACAAGTTTATCTGGGGTCTCAGGTGTCAGAGGTCTCAGTCCATAGATGGCCAACTCCATAGTTCTGGGCCCCAGGTGAGGCAGAACATCAGGGCAGAAGGACATGGTTAAAGAAAGCGGCTCAGGAAATGACCATCAAGAAGCAGAGAGAACGTATGTATCTTTAGGGTAAAGATACATGTTATGCGAGTTTGTGGGTGCAGTTTTGTTAAACATGGCAAAATTCCCTCACTAGAGGTTGTATTCTCATACAATCCCAGGAGCTGTGAATAAATGCCCCTATTTCTCCATCACCTATCCAACAAGCTTTTGAATTTTTTTTGGTCAAGCTTTTGAATTTTTTTTATTTTGTATTTCAATACAGTAGTAATTTGCATTTGTTTTGGGAGGAAAGCTGAATATATTTCAGCTGTCTATAGTATTTTTTACCTATATACATCTTTTGCTTATTTATCTATATTCTTTATAAGGGTCTTGGGTTTTCTACTTTTCTATTTTTGAGCATTCTTCATATATTAAGAACATTAGCCCTTTATCTGTAATATCTTATAGTTGTCTTTTGACTTTGCTTTTGGTGCCTTTTGCCATCATGTTTCTTTCAACTTTGGGGTGGTTGGGTAGTAGGAATTGAGCCAAGGGCCTCATACATACTAGGCAAGTGGTAGAGGTACCGCTGAACTATACCCCAAATTCTTTTTCATTTGTTTTTGAAACAGGATCTTGCTAACTTGCAGAGGCTAATTTGGAACTTGTGATCCTATTGCCGCAGCCTTTGGAGTAGCTGGGATCACAGTGGGCACCCCCAGTTTCAACTATTTTTGTTAGTTGGATTTGCTGGGGATTGAAGTCAGGGCTTTGCGCATGCTAGGCAAGTACTCTATCACTCAGTCATATCCCTGGCTGGTAGTTGAATTTAAATTTTTTCTTTTGTTGCATGTGGATTGAATTAAATTCAGAAAGTCTTTCTTGTTAAGGTATAAAATAATTTACTTTGTTTTTAGTACTTGTATGATTTCATATTTTACATTTAGTTCTGATATATTTGAAGTTTATTCTTGTGATTTTTGACAGGTACAGATCCAGTTTTATCTGTACAAATAGCTAGCAATCGGTATAATAATAATGTAAATATAACTTTTTCTCTATTTTTTTTTTGGTAGTAAGGATTGAACCCAGGGTTTCTTAACCCCTGAACCATCCTCAACCCTTTTTTAAATTTTTTATCTTGACACAGGGTCTCAGTTGTTTAGGAGTTTGCTAAGTTGCTAAGGCTGGCCTTGAATTTGCAATCCTCCTGCCTCAGCCTCCCAAGTTGCTGGCATTATAGGCAGGCACCACCATGCCCAGATACAACTTTTCTTTCTAGAAATAAGAATTCAGGGTAATAGGCTTTTCAGAAGTGGCCTGATTACAACAAAACATTTAGAGTAGATAAATAAACATGTGTGCTGAAATAATTTCTTCATGGCATGAGTATTTAAAAAACTTATGAAAATTAAGATTCCTTCTGTGGTAGCTATAAAAGCTTGCATTTGCATAACACTTTATAGTTTAAGAAGCGCCCCCGCATCCTCCATCTCACTTATCCTCATTTATCCTCTACACGTGTGCAGGTTATCTTCAGCACAGTGAAGATGATGAAACTTGGGAAATCACCAATTAATTTTAAAAAGATTGTGGTGATACAATGGGACAGGGCACTACTCTGCCCCAAACATATGTGTTTATATTTCTCTCTCTCTCCCCCTTCCTACACACACACACACACACACACACACACACACACACTCACACACACAGTGTTCCACTTATAATCAGATGACTGTAGATGAGTCATACTTAATGGTGAAATATTAAAAGTTTTCCCTCTGAGATGGGAATAATTAACCATGTTTCTTCTTACCAGTTCTATACTTTTCTGTACTGGAGTACAGGCATAATAAAGCAAAGCATTAGAAAGAGGTAAAACTCATTATTTGCATATGACACAACTATATGTAGAAAAATCCAAAATAAATTACAGATGAACTATGATGTTAGAACCTTCATATGTTACTGGTAGTGATGGAAATTCTGTTTGCTTTTGCTTATTTATTGATTGATACTGGGGATTGAACCCAGTATCAATAAATACTGGGTTCAATCCCCAGTATCAATAAATTGAACCCAGGGGTGCTTTACCACTGAACCACATCCCAGCCCTTTTTATCTTTATCTTTGGAGACAGACCTGGCTAAATGGCTTAGACCCTTTGCTAAGTTTTTAAGGCTGGCCTTGAACTTGGGATCCTTTTGCCTCAGCCTCCTGAATTGCTGGGATTACAGGCATGTGCTATGGATGCCTGACATCAAATTGTTTTCCAAAGCAGTTGTACCATTTTGCATTCCCATCAGCAATGTATGGGGATCTAATTTCTCCATATCCTCACCAAACTTCCCATTTGTAATTTTAGCAATACTAGTGGCTATTAATTGGTAACTCTTCGTGGGTTTTATTTACATAAACCCAATGACTAAAACTGTCAGACTTCATGTTATTGTTTACCACTTACATAATTTCTTTGAAAAAAAATATTTCTTCAAATCCTTTGCCCACTTAAAAAAATTTTTCAGTTGTTGATGAACCTTTATTTTATTCATTTATTTGTATGTGGTGGTGAGAATCGAACCAGTGCCTCACCCATGCCACCCCAGCCCGCCTTTGCCCATTTCTTTCTTTCTTTTTTTTTTTAAAGAGACAGTGAGAGAGATAGAGGTAGAGAGAGAGAGAATTTTTTAATATTTACTTTTTAGTATCTGGCGGACACAACATCTTTGTTTGTATGTGGTGCTGAGGATCGAACCCGGGCCGCACGCATGCCAGGCGAGCGCGCTACCACTTGAGCCACATCCCCAGCCCCCTTTGCCCATTTCTAATTTGGGTTATTTGTCTTATTGTTATACTCTTAAGAGTTTTTAAAAGTATTCTGTATAGTAGGCCTTATCAGATATGTTACTTGGAAATGTTTTCTCAAGAATGTGAATTCTCATAACCACTCTGGAAAAACCTTTTAGCTTTATCTGCTAAAGCTGAATACACATATACCCTGTTGACCCAACAATCCACTCTACCATATACTGGTTGAGTATCTTTTATCCAAAATTCTTGGGACCAGAAGCATTTGAGATTTCAGATATTTTAAAAATGTTTACAAATACAGTAATGAAATATCTTTGGGGTAGGACCAAGTTTAAACATAAAATTCATTTATGTTTCTCATATATACATTATACACAAAACCTGAATTTTTTTTTGGCCAACACTTTTTATTTTTTATTTATTTTTCTATTTATCTATTTATTTATTTATTTATTGGTGCTGGGGATTGAACTCACAGCCTTGTGCATGCAAGCACTCTACCAACTAAGCTATATTCCCAGCCCGTTTTTTCTTTTTTAAATATTTTTTAGTTATAGGTGGACACAATATCTTTATTTTTATGTGGTGCTGAGGATCGAACCTGGTGTTCCACGCACGGTAGGCGAGCACTCTACCTCTAAGCCACAACCCCAGCCCCGTTTTTTTTGTTGTTGTTGTTGTTCTTTTTAGTTGTACACGACAATAGTCTATTTTGTCATACTTATACAAACATGGTTTGTTTTTTTAAATTTTGAGTTGCAGATAGATATAATACCTTTATTTATTTTTTTTATGTAATGCTGAAGTCTTAACCCAGTGCCTCAACCCATGTTAGGCGAGCACTGTACCACTGAGCTACAAGACAAGGATTTTTTTAAAAAAATTTTTTTTTAGTTTTAGGTGGACACAATATTTTTATTTTACATTTATGTGGTGCTAAGAATCGAATCCAGTGCTTCATGCATGGTAAGCGACTCTACCACTGAGCCACAACCCCAGCCCCTAAGACAGGGTTTTGCTAAGTTGCTTAAGTAGCTGAGGTTAGCTTTGAACTTGTGATTCTCCTGCCTCAGCCTCCCAAGTTGCTGGAATTCTAGATGTGCACCACTACACTGGCCTGAAGGTAATCTTATACAGCATTTGAATATATTTGTTCATAAAATAAAGTTTCAGGGTGTGGAACTTTCCACTTGTAGTGTCTTATTAGTATGCAAAAAAAATCAGATTTGGCAGCACTTCAGATTTTAGATTTTCAGATTAAGGATGCTCAACCTGTGCACCCAAAAGAAATGAAAACACATTTTTCACAAGATATATTTAAGAGCATTCACAATAGCACTACTCTTTTTTCTTATTCTTTTTAAAAAATATTTTTAGTTGTAAATGGATGAAATGTCTTTATTTTTATGTGGTGCTGAGGATCGAACCAAGTGCCTTATACCACTGAGCAAGCACTCTACCACTGAGCCACAACCAGCTCGCACTACTCTTAATAGCAACTTAAAAACTGAAAATTACCCAAACATCCTGCGGTAGGCTGAGAAACAGATCCCCAAAGCTATCCACATCCTAAAACCTTTGTCTGTTACCTGACTTAAAACCAAGGGACTTTGCAAATGTGATGAAGGATTTTGAGAGGTAGAGATAATCGGTCCACCTTAACAAGTATGGAGCTCAACAAACAGGAAGGACACAAACAACTCTTCTTAGGTCTGTCAAAGAAATCACAAGTACAGTCCTCCCAATCAGAGACAGGTACACAATCACAATTTACCAAAGACACTCCAAGGCAGAGGCCTTGATGGGAACCAGCACAGGAATAAGACATTTGAACATAACTGATGAATTGCTAGAGGCTCTGTGTGACCAATCCCAGTCCTAAGAGGATCCCCAGAACCCTGTGGGTTCTACTCCAGGAGCTCTAGCAGGTTCACATAAGGAACAGGGAAAATCCCCACCACTCTGATAGGAAGGGGAAAAGTACCCATTGTGAAATACGCCAGAACATTCTATTCCTCTTAACAAGGACTGCCTGCAGGAAAAACTATTTTACCAGAGCCTAACCAACCTGGTAACCAACCCCTCCAGCCATTCTAAAGGGGTCGGGTAACAGAAGTTACTAAAACTGAGATCTAATCATAGGACTGTAGCATGAGTTCCTTTGCCCCCACATCTTACCACCATATCACCAAAGGCTTATTTACCAGAGTTCCTTTCACCATACATCATCTTCAGTTATTAATTTAAAAGCTGCAAGGCATACTAAAGGGGTAAACAAAACAAAAACAAAAACAAAGTTTGAAGAAACAGAGCAAACATCAGACCCAGACTCAGATATGCAAAGGATGTTGGAATTCTCAGAACAAGTATTTAAAACAACTATGACTAGTATGCTGACAAAAATGGAAAAAGTAAACATACAAGAATAGATGGATAATGCAAGCAGAGGTGGAAATTCTAAAAAACTTTAACATAAATGCTAGAGATAAGGAAAGAACAAAGAATGCCTTTGGTGGGCTCATTAGTAGATCAGACTGAGGCTGAGGACATTTCTGAGCTGGGGCATTTAACAATAGACACTTCCAAAACTGAAAGCAAAAAAAAAATATTCAAACTGTGGGACAACTACAAAAGATATGGGTAATGGGTCTATCAGAAGAAAGAGAAAGAAACAGAATATCTGAAGCAGTGACTGAGAATTTCCCCAAATCACTGGACACCAAACGAAGAGATCTGGGATATTCAGAAAACATAAAGCAAAATTAATGCCCCCCAACTACACACAGTCATATATCACATGCAAACTGCAGAAAATAAAAAAATTAAGAAAAATCCTCAAAGCAGTTAGAGGAACAAAGAATTTTATCTGACTTCTCTTCAGAAACCACACAAGCAACTGTGAAGTGTACAGCGTTGGCCAGGCACAATGGCACACATCTGTAAGCCCAACCACTCAGGAGGCTGAGGCAGGAAAATCCCCAGTTCAATACCAGCTTCAACAATTTCGAGAGGCCCTAAGCAACTTGGAGTGGGTCTGTACCAAAATAAAAAGCGCAGGGGATGATGCTCAATGATAAGGTGCCCCTGGGTTCAATCCACAGTACCCAAACCAAAAACAAAAAAACCCTGTTAAAAGCACATTACACATGTACGTTATATATGGGCCCTTATAAGAGGGAGACAGAAGGGTTAGAGTTGAAAGAAATGTGGTGGCTGCTGACAGGTGAAGACACTATTGCTGATCCAGGAGTGGTGGTGCATACCTGTAATCCTAGCAATTTGGGAGACTAAAGCAGGAGGATCACAAGTTTGAGGCCAGCCTCAGCAATTTAACAAGACCCTGTCTCAAAAAGGACTGGGGAAGTAGCTCAGTGCTCCTGGGTTCAATCTCCAGTACCCCCTGCACCCTCCAAAAATTATTGCTGGCTTTGAAGATGGAGAAGGGGCCGAGAACTATGGAATACAGGCTGCCTCTGGAAGCTGGGAAGAAAGGAAACAGATGCTTCTTTGGAGCCTCTAAAAGAAATGAACCCTGCTGACATCTTAACTTAGTGAGACTCATTTTGGACTGCTGACATCCTTTAGTAAGATTAGCTTGTATTAGGGCTGGGGATGTGGCTCAAGCGGTAGCGCGCTCACCTGGGGTGCGTGCAGCCTGGGTTTGATCCTCAGCACCACATACAAACAAAGATGTGTGTCCGTCGAAAACTAAAAAAATAAATATTGAAATTCTCTCTCTTTCTTTAAAAAAAAAAAAGAAAAAAGATTAGCTTGTATTATTTTAAGCCACTAAATTTGGGGTAACTTTTTGTAGTAGCAATAGGAAAATAGTGCATACTCATTGATATAGCATAATAGACATATTTGGACAATGGAATATTATGCTGCAATGACAATTTTTACCACTGCATGCACCGAAAAGAATGAATCACAGGGGCTATAGTTGTGGCTCAGTGGTAGAGCACTTGCCTAGCATGTGTGAGCACCACATATAAATAAATGAATAAAATATTTAAACAAAAATGTTTTTTTTGTACCAGAGATTGAATCCAGAGGCGCTTAACTACTGAGCCACATCCCCAGCCTTTTTAAAAAATTTTATTTAGAGACAGGATCTCTTTGAGTTGCTTAGGGCCTTGTTAAGTTGCTGAGGCTGGCTCTGAACAAGCAATCCTCTTGCCCCAGCCTCCTGTGCCACTGAGATTACAGGCTTGCAACACCATGCCCAGCACATTTGCCAAATTTTTCTTCCCCCTAAATAATGACAATGGTTGTATTTTCAGTCCCTGGGAACGCTGGCATAAGATTCTGTAGTTCAAAATCTATCTGTGGGACAAGATGTGTTGATCAAGGTAAAATCCCAAATTAAGGAAACTTAAAGGTGAATGAATCTCATATTAATTTGTCTCTCAGAAAGATCAGAATACTCAGTAATTCTATAAGCCAAACATTTCAAATTACTAATGAATCTTATTAGCTGACAAATTATATAAGAAAATACAAGTTATTTGAACCCAAATGCAGAGAATAAATACTTTATTAACTGATTACAGTTGAAAGTCACAAACAAAAAAGGAGTATATTAAGGCAGAGCCATATATATATATATATGTATAGACAAATCCAAAGACTGTTACCTCTTTACATTTTCATAACCTCTGCATTTTTCTTTTACACATTTAGGCAGTGTGCTTTCTTTCCTTCTCAGTTTCAGAATATATCTTGGCCAATATCTAAATCATATTTTGATGACAACTTATAGGATCACTGATTTGAGTGATGACTAGTGTATCAAATGCTATCTGTTTTCTCAGCATATCCCAGGTGTTGGTACATTTATGTGATGTGCAAAATCTGACAATTTTCTTTTTCAGCAAAACACACAAATTTTTAAAAATGATTTTAAATAGTCTTAACTAAAACAAGTTTGGACTTCCAAGTCAGTTAAATGTCCAAATTGCATATTGTCTGCCCTTCTCTAAACCCTCCTATATAATAATTTAGCCTTTAAAATAAGATCACATGGTTGTATTTCAGATTTATAAATTTTGAGATTTTCAAAATCCAAAATTACTTCCCTATGCAAAATGGCAATGCAAACAGCAATTCTACATAATGTAGAATATTTTTTTCTTCTGTACAGCTCCTTTTATAAAAACGGGCAGCCACAAAGAAAAAAAAAAGACATAAATTTAGTCCATCTGTAAAAGCACTCCAGCTCCCTAATTCCACCTTTGAAGGAAAAGGCAGAGGCAAGTTTACGTTATCCCAGAAAACTGAATAAATGGCTTTATTTGGTATCTTCAAGAAGCTTCTCCTTCCGTAGGAGATGTAGGTGTTGGAGGAGAAACTGAAACTGGTTTCCGGGTAATTCTGTCTAGTTCTGCATGAACATCTGACAGGACAGGCTTCTGGCCTACATTGAAGGAAAAGGAAAGAAATAAGATTTAGATACAGTTAAAGTATCTACACCAATGTCTCTTCACTTAAAATTGCCAACTCCTTCACTAATTTTATCAAACATGCTGAAGTTAAACATCCTTAATTTAAAAACAAATTATCTCATTTTAAATTGTGAGATCTGCTACTAAATGGAGGTAAAACTGGCACCTATGATTTAATCTCATAAAAATATTAGGTCAAAAAGAATAACAGCAAAAACTTAAAAAAAAAGTTATGCAGTCAGAAAGTACAAACTTAAAACAATAATAAAACAGCAACAAAATTTTGGAATCTGGAAGCAAGATGAATGAATTGTAACTATAAATGAACAATAACAAATGCTGAAGAGGGTATGAGAAACTGGAATCCTCATAACCTTTTGATGGGAGTGTAAAATGATGCAGCATTTTGAAAAACTTCATGGCAGGCCTTAAAAATTTTAAATAGAGTTGCTGCACCCACTGGCACTTGCCTGTAATTCCAGCAACTTGGGAGGCTGAGGCAGAAGGATTCCAAGTTTGAGACCAGCCTTAGCAACTTAGCAAGACTGTCTCAAAATAAAAGGGCTGGGGATATAACTCGGGGTAGAGAGCCCCTGGTTCAATCCCTAGTACCACAAAACAAAACAACAGAGTTACCATGTAACCTAGAATTCATAAGTATTTACCCAAGAGAATTAAAAATTTATGATCACATAAAAATGAATGCTCATAGTAGCATTATTTGTAGTAGTTTTTTTTTTTTTAAAGGAAATAATCCAAAGATCTACCAACCAATGAATAGATTAAAAAAAAAAAAAGTGTGGCATATCTACACAATGGAATGTTATTCAGCAATAAAAAGAAATGAATTAATGATGCATGCTGGATGAACCTCAAAATATTATGTTAGCCAGGCGTGATGACACATGCCTGTAATCCCAGCGACTCTGGAGGCTGAGGCAGGTGGATCACAAGTTCAAGGCCAGCCCCAGCAACTTAATGAGACCCTCAGCAACTTAGCAAGACTCTGTCTCAAAATAAAAAATAGAAAAAGGATGGGAATATAGTTCAGTGGTAAAGCATCCCTGGTTTCGATCCCCGGTACCAAATAACTACAACAAAAATTATGTTAAACAAGACATAATGTGTGTATGATTCCCATTTATGTGAAATGTCCAGACAGGGAAAACCACTGACACAGAAAACAGATAAGTGACTGCCTAGGACTAAGAAGCTAAGAGACAGGGAAGGTTTGAAGTTTCTTTTGGGGGAAATGAAAAAATGTTCTAAAATGAGGTTATGGAGATGTTTTCCACAACTTTGTAAAAATACTAAAAATCAATGATCTGTACACTTTAAATGTGTGAATTTCATTGTAGGTAAATTATACCTCCATAAAGCTGTTTTCAAAGAAAAGTGACTTGCTCTAAGTAATGTACCTGACTTTTTGGCAGACGGTGGTAAAACACTGCTTCCACCTCCAGCCCCACCTCCAGGGCTACCACTACCAGCAGGGCCTCCAGGAGAGCCAGTCTTTTTACTCAACAAACTATTGAAGAAATTTGCCAGGACACCTTCACTTGTAGCTCCAGCTATAAAACACAAACACATACCAAAAAATTTCAAAAAAGCTACTCAAAACATTAGATTGTTCCCATAAATTATTAGAGTAATCACACATAGGAAACAAATGAGACTTAAAGTTTAAGAGCTATATTCAGGATATATTAGTTTGAGTTTTAGCTGAATAACTACTCATACTCTCTAATACACTCATACATAAAACAAATGAGTAAACTGCAAGTGTAAGGTAACTTAAAAATTAGAATGTTATTAAAAGGTCAAAAGCATTTCAAGTAACATTGAGAAATGTCTGTCTTAGTATTACAAAAAGTTCCTCAATCCTATATGAAAACTAGAAGTTCTAAGAGATAAATGGGCAAAGGGTAGTAATAAGTGATTTCACAGAATAGAAATACCACTAGATAATGGTTGTTAGTATTTAAAATATAACAATTAGGTTGTGGTAAAACTGGAACACTGAATATTGATATAACATTAAATACTCCATTTGAAAGACATCAAAAGGTACAACCTACTAATCCCATCTATCACAATTAGTCCTACACGAACAACTATTTTGCATATTTTTTCCTTATGGTAATTGCAGATTACCAATTATAGTATAAAAATGAATTTCTCCAATGACCTACCATAGGAAAATGATTAAACATAATAAAAGTTTCACCATGTGCAAAGTGATACACTAAAAATATACTGTAAATATACTGTAATGGTTTAGAATCTGATTAACTATGAGATTACGTCTACAGAGACAGAGATTAGAGGGTATTGCACAAGAATGAAAATAAGTTATATGTAGGTGAGATGCTAAGTACATTTTTTTCCCCACTGTACAATGTATTGTGTTATTTTCTCTAAGAAAGAGATATACCTTTCATGTTTGGATCAATTTTTTTTGACCCAGCAGGGATGGGTGACACACTGGCAACATTGGATGACACAGATCTGTTTGGTGTTCTAGGCGAGCCTCCAGGGACTCTTGGTGAGGCATCCTAGGTAAAAATAGGAAAACCACAAATACTAAAACCTAAAACTTTCAAATTCACAAATTACTTGCCATGATCCCCCATCTATTCTACTGCCTCTTATACTACCACCCATCAACAAAAACATTAGTAATCTTGTCCTCATTATTATAGAATATCAAAGGCCCACCACGTTTTAGAATACTAATTTTTCCTTCAGTGGATAAGGGAGAATGTATAAAGAAATGAGGTGTCGTTATGAGATTAAGTTTGGAGTCAGATCTGGGTTTCAATCTGGATTTATATCCTACCAGCTAAATAATCTCAGGCAAGCCACAATGTCCTCTAAAGCCCCTGATTCCCTATCTGCAAAATGGGGCTAATGAACAGTACTTGCTTCTCAAGGTTGTTGTGAGAATTTAGTAATGGACACATAATAAAACATTGCAAAATACATCTTTACATGATTCAGATATTTTGAAAAAGACTTAAAGAACATTTCTTGGGCTGGGGTTGTAGTTCAGTGGTAGAGTGCTCGCCTAGGACGTGTGAGGCACTGGGTTCAATCCTCAGCACCACATAAAAATAAAATAAAGAAAAAACATTTTTTTAAAAATTTCACAACCAGAAGAATTATATTAAAGTAAACCCATCAGATGTGAATACAATTTAAAAAAGAAACAATAATGCACTGAATTTTAATAATTATGTCAAAATTTATAATACTGACCACAGGCCTTCCAGCTGCAGTTGGTGGCTGCTTTGCTAAAAGGGACTGAAAAACAAAAGAATCCTAGTTTAGACATTCACAGCATGTATCACTTTATTTTTAAAATACATAAAAGAACAGTTTATTCATTAACTATATTAAGTCTGCTTCTGATACAATTTCATACCTGTAACTTCATAAGAAATACTTGATCATCTTCTGCCATAATTTCCTTCTCATGCACAAACTGAAATGAGCAATACATAAATGAGCAAGTTTAATTTATTTTGCTAAGACCATTAATAACTTATTCTCTGGGTACTATATTTACATTTACACGAGTGACCCTTATAGTAGGGCTGACCAATAACTATCTGTAATGATATATATGTTCTATATCTGTGAAATTTCATACAGCAGTCACTAGCCACTAGTGGCTATTAAATACTTGAAATTGGCTAGTATGAGCAAGGAAGTAAGTTTTGATCTTACTTTACATTTGGAAGCTACATGTGACTAATGACTACTGTATTTTAACAGCACAGCCCTAGAGCCACATTCATGCTTATACAATTTGTTGAATAACTGCTGGGTGTTTTAAAAGGGTCAGTAATATCCCAGTTGGGTTAAATGCAACTTGTCTCTGGTTTCCTTGAAATTAAAAAAAAAAAAAAAAAGAAATAGATATATATGCTCTTCTATCAGCTGAATCATTAGAAATTAAAGAAATTAGAAATAAAATTGCAAAAGTCTCCTGCTTCTACTCTTGCTGTATAACACAGGCTCAGTCTATTTTCTTCTCAAGAGTCAAAGGGTTCAATTAGATTACATCATGCCTCTGCTCAAACGCTCTTAACACTTTGCATCCTACTCAGAGTAAAATCTAAAGTCCTTATCACGACCTAATGATAAAGTTCCAAAAGATCCTAACTCTGCCTTTCATCTCCCACCAGGTCTGTCCACCTCACAGCTCTTTGCGGTCTATTTTGCTCTCACATTTTTCCCTGGGAGCATTTGTACTTTCATATTCCTCTTGCCTTCAACATTCTTCCCTTTTACAAGGGGGACCTTCTCTAAAACAGCATCCCTCAAGGCCCAGTCGCCTTATTCCCTGCACACACTGCTTTATCTTCATAACCCTTATTCCCAACTCAATGGACGACCTGTGAGTTAAGTTTATTGCTTGCATTCTCCTCCTTCCCAGTTAGTACCTAAACAGTGCCTGAGTTGGTGCTCAATAAGTATTTGAGGAATTAATAAAATAAAAAGAAAACTTAAAAAGTATAATTTGTTGGTAAGAGAATGGGAAACATTTTTGCTGGGTTATTTAATTCTGATGTATGCATTTCTTTTAATAGCTATCTAAACCCATTTAAATATGTGTCAATTGAATTTTCATTTGAGCTCACTTTTCTTATTACTAATAACCCCAAAATAAAAGATAGATGCTCTACTTTGTGAATATTTGGATTTTTTTGTGGGGAGGAGGTACTAGGGATTGAACCCGGGGGTGCTTAACCACTGAGCCATATCCCCAGCCCTTTTTTAAATTTTGAGACAAGGTTTTGTTAAGTTGCTTAGGGCCTCATTTAGTTGCTAAGGCTGGCTTTAAACTTGCAATCTCAGTTTAATCTGGCTTTAAACTTTAAACTGCCTCAGCCTCCCGAGCCACTGGGATTATAGGCGTGTGCCACTATGTCCAACAAATGTTTGGATTCTTAAGAACATTTTTTTCATATTTTTTATTGGTGCATTATACTTACACATGATGGTGAGATCTGTTGCTAAATATGCATACATACACATGATGTATAACAATATAATTTGGCCAGTATCATTCCCCATTATTTAAATAGGCAGAATCTATATACCAGCATTTCACCTTTCCCTCCCCTCCTTTAAGAATCCTAATATGTACTGAATCAAAATCATTTTCCTCTAAAATACATGTCTAAATCAAAAGGAAGTCGGAGAAAAGTACTATATATAAACATAAATTTTTTATACTTTTGAGAAACACCTACATCTATCATGCATTGTTTAACATGAAATCAAGATGTATATGTAAGAACATTACCTGATTTAACAGCTATAGAATGACATGGTAGTCAAAAATAAAATACAGAAAACTGGAAACTCTTGGATATTTGTAGGTTAATGTAACTAGTAACTGTGGAAAAGATCCGAGATCTGTCTCAATAGATAGAACTAAGAAAACTATCCTAGTAACCTTTTCTTGGCTTTTGGCTCAGCTATAGACTGTAAAGTTCACAGATTCTACCTATTTAAAAAAAAAAAAATTATGGGGGTGGGTATCAGGGAATGAACTTGCACAATCGACCACAGAGCCACATCCCCAGTCCTATTTTTTGTATCTTATTTAGAGATAGGGTCTGAGTTGTTTAGTGCCTCTTTTTGCTGAAACTGGCTTTTAACTCAGATTCTCCTGTCTCAGTGTTGGTAGCTGCTGGGATTACAGGTATGTGCCACTGCGCCCAGCTATTTAAATTATTTCAAGATCCACATATTCACTGTGCCACCCTTTGATTTCCTAAGCACTATATTAATATATTCAGCAATAATATTTGCTTATATAAATATGCCAAAGGCTAACAAGATTCAGTGACTGAATAGTTGATTCACACTTTGCTAAAACAAATCCTTATATGAACTGTACATTAGAAACACGCAAATTACACTTTGAAACTCCCCTGATTGTACAGGACATTCTTGCTTTTCTACCTAAAACCTTAAAGTTATGGCCTACCTCTCAGTTTAAAAGCCGAAATATGGAAACTGTTTACTAAAATTGTTACCTTTCGGACAGGTGGTTTAGTTATGATGTCTTCAAAATTATCTTCTGCTTTCAATGTTTGAAAGTTTTCATGTAATATTCCTATTTTCTTATCATTATCCCACCCTGCTGGACTGTAAAAAAATGGATATGTAAATTCTCAAAACATTTATAACATTTTTTTTTCATTCAATCCACAATAATGTAAAAGGAGTATTTTAATGAAGTCAATTTGACCAATATGGAAAACTAATTAATTTTTATTATAATGTTCAATTTTTATTTCACTAATTTCTACTTAAAATGATTACCAAATTCCTTATGTTTAAATGTTATTACATAGTTTTACCCCCCCTTTTTTCTCTGGGGGAGAGGGCAATAATTATTACCTCTCAGTTTTATTCATACTTTCTAAAAGTATGTCAGATTACATATTTGGTCACTATGTATCATAATCAATTAAAAAATTAGTAGATATACTAATATAGATATACTAATAGAAAGTTCAGCTAAATGGCAAAGGCCTTTCAAAACAACCAGCAATAAAACTAAGGCCAGGAAATAAATAAATAATTGAGGAACAGATTCTCACCTACTCATCATGGAGAGGTCTACTGGTCCCATCTCAAAACTGAAAATGGTGGCTCATCAAGTAGTAGCAATAATGCACACATTTAACAATATACTTACATAAATACTGCATCCTTTTCCACAACAATAGCAGGAATCTTATAAGGAAATCCATATAGTTTCTGAACGATGTATTTATATACTAAGTCTATATTTTTATTTTCTTTTACTGAAGTGTAAATAAGTGCTGCACCATCTGAATAATATCATTAAAGAAAATTTTGGACAAATTCTATGAATAATTTCCATAAAACTGTGCATTCTCAGCTTAACCTTTACATCTATATGCCTGTTAGTTTAAAAAAATAAATTCCAGGGACTGGGGTTGTGGCTCGGGGGTAGAGTGTTCATCTAGCACATCTGGGGCCCTGGGTCCGATCCTCAGCATCACATAAAAATAAATAAAATAAAGGTATTGTGTCCATATACAACTAAAAAATAAATATTTAAAAATAAAGAAATAAATAAATTCCAAGGATATATAACTTGGCATTCAAAAGGCCTGGGTTCAATCCCAGCACTGACAAAACAATATAAAATACTTACAAATGGGCTAGAATCTAAATAAAATGTTTACATAATTAATTTAATTTAGAAGGATAGAAGCCTCATTAAGCCAAGAAGTAAAGGTAAATTTAGTAATATGCATACAACTATTTAAAGGACATAAAGAGAGAATTTTGATTTTAACCTTCCTTAAACTTCATGAAGGAGGGGATATTTTTGTCAATAATTCTTTTTTTTTTTTTTTTTAATTTTTTAATATTTATTTTTTAGTTCTCAGCGGACACAACATCTTTGTTTGTATGTGGTGCTGAGGATCGAACCCGGGCCGCACGCATGCCAGGTGAGCGCGCTACCGCTTGAGCCACATCCCCAGCCCCTCAATAATTCTTTTGCCTTTTCAAAAAAATATTTCTTACAGTTTTTACTAATCCTAGGAATTAAGACTTGCAGAACAAAGCTCATGAGACTCAGCTCAAAGAGGACTCGGACAACCGAATATTGAGAAAAGGTGGAGTCAATTGTTACCAATGAAAAGTTTTCAAGATGACCCAAGGAAAACAGTAGATTTCATGGCTGTTATGGTTTGGATGTGAGGTGTCCCCCTAAAGCTCACGTGTGAGACAATGCAAGAAGGTTCAGAGGAGAAATAATTGGGTTGTGAGAGTCTTAACCCATTCAGTGAATTAATCCCAATAAGGATTGAGTGGTAACTGAAATGGTAGGGTGTGGCTAGAGGTGGGCATTGCGGGTGTGGCTTTGGGATATATATTTGCATCTATCAAGTGGAGATCGCTCTGTTTCCTGATCGTCATATGAGCTGCTTCTGCCATGATATTCTGCTACACTCTTCTGCCATGATATTCTGCCTCACCTTGATCCTAAGGAATGCAGAAAGCCTTCGATGGACTAGGAATTCTGAAACCGTTAAGCCTCCAAATAAACTTTTACTCCTCTACAATTGTTCTGGTCAGATCTTTTAGTCACAGTAGGGAAAAAAACTGACTACACAATGGCCCACACTTCAAACAATACCAATACACACAAGGATATATTAATCAAAGCAGATTCTATCTTTGATCTTTTTTATAAAAAAATTTTTTTAGTTGTAGGTAGACATAATACCTTTATTTAATTTATTTATTTTTAATGTGGTGCTGAGGATCGAACTCAGTGCCTCACATGTGCGAGGCAAGTGCTCAACCACTGAGCTACAATCCCAGACTACCTTTGACCTTTTATCTAAAAAAAGACCAAGCAGCCTATAGAAAAAGATGCAATGTGACTATTGACAAATGATATATTCATAGTGGCTAACAGAAAGTCTATAACTAACCCTTAGGATCACAATTTAGCACTGATCATTGTGTTCCCTAGAAAGAGATGGTGACTTAAGCAAACGTGAAATGCTGGGAGTGGTCTAACTTCTGAACTGGTTACTCACATTTTCTAGGACATAGCCTGAAGTTTATGAATCTAAAAGTAGTACTGCTTAATTTAACTTACTAGAAAAAAAACATTAAAACTTTAAGCAGAAGCTTAATTGTGTGAACTTTATATTAATGATCTTTCCCATATTAAGAACTGAGATTTCTGCCAAGCACAGTGGCACACACCTGTAATCCCAACAGCTCAGGATGCTAAGGCAGGAGAATCAAAGTTGACGCCAGGTTCAGCAACTTAGCGAAGCCCTAAGCAACTCAAGGAGACCCTGTCTCTAAATAAAATATAATAAAGAGCAGGGGATGTGGCTCAGCGGTTAAGCAACCCTGGGTTCAATCCCAGGTACCAAAAAAAAAACCCCTCAAAATTTCTATAGTTGACAAATCTGCATTGCAACTGAAAATTTTTAAATAAAAATGATTTTGAACAGTCACCTTCACTCATTGATAAACATATACCACACTAACTTGAAGTGACTTCTCACATTTTGTATTCTTTTAAAAATCAAGTGGCTCTAAAAGTCTATTTTAGTGGACAGTTTCCCTCTTGATTACATTTTTATATTTACATTTTCAAGTACAGCATTAAAAAGTGTTTAAAGAGACTAGTCTCAAATTTTCTATTTTTCAAAGATAATCAAAAGTCTCTAAGTGTCTATTTCAATTACTCCCATTTCTTGATAGTATGTAGACAAGTGCTATTTAATGCAATGCAACTCAACCATTAGGTGACATAAAAAAGAAAGGCCCATGAAGAGAGAAAGATCTGAAGAAAGAGGAAAGAGAAGCTGCCAGTGTCAAGTCATCTATCTAGCTAAGCTTTCTCTAAGTGCCTTCTAAACTAACTGTCCATTAATAAAATGATTTATAAACTGCACACATTAGGAACATGTGTGTATTGCTTATTATTATCTATCCCTAATAAAATTTCATTGCTTATTACTATTCCTAATGTTATAATTTCATTACTCTTACACTCAAAAGATTTGGCTGTGGAACATAATTGTAAATATCTGATCCAACAGGGGCAGGAGGGAATAGCTAGCTCTCTTCAGTGTACTCAAGGTGTGACTGAGTTTCCAACTGTGAATTCTCTTGAAAACATTCACTGTAACTCTTATTTTCTCTTTCTCTTAGTAGTAAATGTTCCTCACTGGCTCACTTAATCCCTGCAATCTAGATTAAAAAGGCTGCCTATGACGGGTTTTCCAATCTTGTGGTCATAAATACAACACTTTTAAAAAGTACAGATTCTCCATTTACATTTTGTACTATTCCAATCCAATAGGTCTTAGCTAAACCTATAGCCATATTTTGAAGCCCATAATTTAGACTCTTTACGGAGAAGATAACATATTAAACAAACTAAAAAAGAAAATACACAAACTTGAAGATTGATCTTGCCTCACACCACCCATCCCCAATAAGCAAATAGTTTTTAATCAGATATGTACACAATGCCTTTGCATTAGAATTTTCCATAATTAATGATTTTTCTTAAGAATAGTATTTTAAAAGTAGCATATCAAACTTACATATTAACACTTGTTTTTATACCTAAAATATTCACATATAAATGACTTGGGAACTAAAATTAAATTTCCAACCACATACAAGAAAAATAACATTTACAGAATTTCTAAAGCACATCAATTTCCTTTATTTTAAAAAACAAAATAGACAGGGTACACTGCATCCATAAATGTTATTAAAAGGATACACTGTAAACAAAACTTCCGGATGTGTGACTGGATAAAATCGAAATGTTCATCTCTGTAGTCATGTTCTTTCTCCAATACACTAATGGCATCACACTGTTGAGTTAAAATTATTTAATCAAAATTAAATGTAATACTTTAAACAGTTCAATTCTGGATGAGGAACATCACAAACCTACCACTCTGCTACTGTGACTGAACAATATAAACACGAGAATATAAGTTAATACTTTTAGCTGGAGTTTTAGTAACTTTCTTTAAAAAGCACTGACTTCTATGTTATGTTGCATCTGATCAGAACACCAAAGAGAAAGTTCTGGAACATGAAAGAATGAAGAATAACAAGCTGAGCTTATACTAAGTGGTCATGAAATAGGATAAGAAAGAAAAAATACAGAAGAAAGAGACAAAAGAAAAGACAAGAAGAATGCAACTTTAATCTAAAAGCTTAAGTCCCACATACCTTTCCTCCCCAAGCCAATTTCTCTCCCAAATTTCACTTATGAAAACTGTACTATTAATTACTCTATGTAATAAATAAAGCAAAGAGAGATATACTATTTCAAGAAACCTATAATATAGGGTACTTTCCAACTGATCAGATAATGAAAACCTTGTTAGCTTAAGGATTCTGAGAATGCCAAACCACCATAAATCAGCTTGTGATCATCAGACTGGTGTCATATCCCCATACACCTTCCCATGCCCACTCTCTACCATTTTCCTTTTAAAAAAGAGCCTGAGAACCCAAAAGTGTCTCTTACTCTGAAGATGGCTGACATTCTCCCTTGAATGTGCCTTTAACTTATTTCTGCCACATTTGTCAAGAACCCCACTCAGCCTTCAGTTGAGGTCCCCCTCTCTAGAAACTCGGACCTGGTCCAATATCAGTCATACTTGCTAACTCGACTTTGAATTCTATAATAATTTTTTAATCTAAAATCTAATCCAGTTCTTTAAAACACATCAGTACAACCAGGGAGTCTTCACCTCTCACCAGTTCCTCTTTCATCCTATAATTCCCAACTGATTTCCATTTCTTTTCTGATGTTTTTATTCATGCTCACTACAATCTCACCAATAACAAAGGGAATTTCAGTTTATTTTCGAAATGCTACCTGTACAATTAGTGAAACAATTCTGAATTCAAATATTTTTTCCAAACCCTTCTGAAAGGTATGAAGTTTAAAAACTTTTAATAATGTTCACTATATCTAATATTAGTTTGGGTTCAAATTTTATATGTAACTTCTTTGCTATACATATAAACATTATAGGACAGAATCTTCTTGCATCAGGTTTTTTTTTTTTTTTTTTAAAGATACTGGGGTTTGAACCCAGGTTGCTCTACCTCTAAGCTATTCCCCCCAGCTCTTTTTATTTTTAATTTTGAGACTAGGTTTTGCTAAGTTACCAAAAGTGGCTTCAAACTTGCATCCTCCTGCCTTACTGTCCCAGGTTGCTGTGATTACAGGTGTCTACCAAAACACCCGGCTCCTTGTCTAATTGACTAGCACTTGTTAGGCTATTGAGAGTGATTTCAAATAATTAAAGATACTTTAATCTGTTGACTTAATGACACTTTTGCTGAAACATGGCAGTTTTTAATAAAGAGACTTTAACTGTAGCAGTTGTAGAACACTTCTTTAGCATGCATGAGGCCCCGAGTTCAACAAAAACAAAAAGTTAACTGAATCAGAGCATGTGGACTTAAAACAAGAAACATCGTCTCCCTGAATATCCATTTCCAGTCTTTTAAATGGAAGAAGCTGAACCACACACTTCCACACACATTCTCTGGTCCCCTTACACATTTAAAAGCTCATAAACTTAAGTATATCTAATGGTGTTTGAAGATTTTATAAAACACAGTAGATGCTATCTTCAGGAATGAAAATTTTAAGAATCATTCTATGGCTCTTTTAATAATGATTCAGGACCCTTTAAACTTAACATTTTTCTTTGGAAAATAAGACTGCTTTTTATGAGAAAAGTTGAGGCATAGAACAGGGAAATGTGCCAACAAATAGCTTGTTTGCTAAACAATACAAAAACAGACCACTGAGTTACTGGGATTATAGGCAGGTGCCACTGTGCCTGGCTCTATCATCACCTTTTTAATATTTATTTTTTAGTTGTAGATGGTCACAATATCTTTATTTTATTTTTATGTGGTGCTGAGGATCGAACCCAGGGCCTCACATGTGCTGGGTGAGCGCTCTACCACTGAACCACAATCCCAGCCCCAATCACCTTTTTTTTAATAAGTAAGAAGCCCTAGATAATTGCCTACCAACTTTATATCGTAATAGGTGCTTCAAGATGTTTATAAGTCCATTTTAAGTATATTAATATATCAAAATGTAATGTTTAAAAAAATTTTCAAAATTAATAAACTATCATTTCACCTGTAATTATGTATACTATACTGACTGTACAATGAAGTTTAATTGAAATTATGAAAATGAAATTCAATCACTAAGTATCTTAAGTAACACTTTCTTTAAAACAATTATGATCATGATCACAGAAGCTGTAGCCAAGAAAAGGAAAAATGCATAACACTGAAGCAGCATAATGACTCTGTACCTTCCTTCCCTTCACACTGTCATCTGCTACACCAGAATTTTCTGGTGTGTGGGGATTAGAACTGAAAGATTTACTTTTACCTCTGCCCATTTTTTGCAATGGCCCTGAAAGCTACACCTCATCTTCTATAGACACAAGCAACTTAACTCTAGGGCAACATTTTTATAAGTGCAATATCTAGGAAGACAATGAAATAAATTTTTTTTAAAGTCACAATTAACAAACATTTAAGCACCATCAAATATTTTAAAACTATTATTTCTATGTGATAAAAAAAATTATCTACAAAAACTAACGGAACTCCAAAACAACATGGAAAAGAAAGTAGTTGTTCATTGTTTGGTGAGTATCAGTAGTAAAATCTGTAAGAAGCAAACTAACCTTTGTGCAAACTACAAGGACTGGAATGCCCAAGTTATGTGTAAGTGTATCTGCACCCAGAGGTAAAACTACACTGTCGTCTTTGTCTTCCTGCAATGCAGTGTTTCTTCTCTGAGGAGAGGCTGGGAAGTCTTCTCCTGGCTCTACATATTCTTGGAAGTCTCTAATCACTGAAAATAAAAGCAAACATAGTTATTTCTTCCATAGTTTAAATATATAGTTTACTCGAGTTTATACTTAATTTTTATGTAAGAGAAAAAACAAAAAATTGTTTGAGAAATCTATTCTGGGCCCAGCATGGTGGCGCATGCCTGTAATCTTAGAGACTAGGGGGGCTAAGGCAGAAGGATTGCAAGTTCAAGGCCAGCCTGGGGAACTCAGCAATACCCTGTCTCAAAGAAATAAAAATAAAAAAGGCTAGGGGTATAGTTCATGACTCTGCACCTTCATCTGGCGAAGTGCCCCTGGATTTAATCCTCAGTATCAAAATTAAAAAAAAAAAATCTGTTTCATAAAAGAGTATGCAGGCATTGGAACCACAGTAATAATTTTGAGCCACAATACTGCACTGATAATTCCAAAGAGTAGAGCTCTATGTAGGTCTGATTTAGTCTGTGAAAAAAGACTTTGGACAAGTTATACTATACCTTTGACTCTTTACCTTCTCTGAAAAGAAGAGTACTACAGAATAAAAAATAAATAAATGTGGGAGAAAAAACATCCTACAATTTAAAACACAGTATTAGTTGAACAGTGATGCACATCTGTAATCCAAGCAACTTGAGGCTGAGGCAAGAGGATCACAAGTTCAAGGCCAGCCTTGGTAACGGTGAGACCGTGTCTCAAAATAAAAAATGAAAAGGACTGGAGATGTAGCTCAGTAATAGAGCACCCTGGATTCAATCCCTGGTATTGCAATAAAATAAAAATTTAAATTAAAAAAAACCCACATTGCCAGATAACTTTTCTTTTTGTGGTAGCAGGAATTGAACTCAGGGGCACTTGGCCACTGAGCCACATCTCCAGCTCTATCTTGTGTTTTATTTAGAGACAGTATCTCAATGAATTGCTTAGCACCTTGCTGTTGCTGAGGCTGGCTTTGGACTCTAGATCCTCCTGTCTCAGCCTCCCAAGAGGCTGGGATTACAGGCATGAGTGCCCAGCTGCTAGATAACTTTTTCTAATATTACTTTTCTTTATTTCTTTTTCTAAGCCCTTTATTCAGGTTTCCTTTTACATAAGCTCAATCTTGTACCAAGTTCTTTAAACCTAATAAAAATTAATGAGCTATTACCAATGCAGATAAACTTTTTGAAATCATTTGCAAGACTGTCAAAATTATCATTTAAAAAAAAGTAAATTAAAAAAAAATGAATATGTTGAAAGTCTTAATAATGTATGCTTGACTCAGTAATTACCTTTCTAAGAATTCTCAAGGACACAATCAGGGAAGTACAAACACAGGAATTTCCATTTAACATTGTTTTTCATGTTTAAAAGCAAAACAACATATCTGGAAAGAAATTTATCCACTACATAGAATTAAAAACAGAATGTGAGGAAATACTGTGCAGACCCATAAAATGTCAAGTTTTTAAATACTTACTGCTGTAAGAAAATAACATTAAGCGAGAGATAATAAAGAAAATCAAAAACTTTAGCTTAGAAATAAAAAGAATATCAGAAAAAATATACTAAGGCATATTTTGTGAAATTTAATACATGTAAATATATCACATAATTAGAGAAAAAGTTATTTTTTTAAGTAACTATGAGCTAAATTCTTTTTGGATTATGAATAGTGACTCCTATGGAGGAAAACTTCTGAAATTACATGAGATTAAGGAATAGGGAATCCTGAACAGCTGAGTAGGAGTCCCCAGGAACACAGGGTCATGTTACATACCACTAGCAGCTCTTGTGGCTATTATCTTTAATAAAGATCAGAGGTTGAAACCTAACAGTTACTCTCAAATTTTATCATGTACTAGAATCACCCAAAGAGCTTGTTAAATCACAGATCACTGGATCCACCTTCAAGAGTTTCTCGTTCAGTACTCTGAGGTAAAAAATTTTTTCAGGTTCCCAGCTATACTGATATTGATGCTGTTGGTTCAGGGGCCACAGGCTGAGCACTACTATCTAATTTATAGCTCAGTATAAATTAGATTCAGGGGTGGGGGTGGGGTGGTAATGCCAAAGGCCAAGGTCAACAGGGGAGAAAAAGTACAGATTAAAAGCATTAGACATCCTTTTCAATGACTTGACAAAAATTCCCTTTAAGTTTCTTTCCTTACATTTAAATTTACCCCTAAAAGTTATCACTGGCTAATGGCAATAAACAATTTCATCTACATCTACATATTTCCTTAGGCAAAGTTCAACACTGGCAATTGAAGAACTCTCAGGTTTACAACCTGTTAGAAATAATCCTGTTTCATTTTCGTAATCTCTATGAAAATTTCCAATTCATAAGAGCATGTGCAAAATGTATTATGTACTTTATAAATAATTCAATCATCTTAACATCTTTTTATTTATGTCATTAACATCTTTTCAAGCATATTTCATTTGAACAAAGTTGGTGAGATTACTATCAAGAAATAAAACTTCTGGAAATGAGCAGCTGAAGAAAGATTCCTATTTCTCCCCCTAAAAAATTACTTCTCAAAGTGAACACTCACAAATCTTTTGGCAAGAAGAAAAGGCACCTTAGTCAAAGTTTACCATCATGTATGTCTCCAATTTAAAACTACATTAAAACCTAGCATGTCACCCAAATTAAATTTCAAAAACAGTAGTCAATTTTGTTTCCTTCATTAAACCTCATTCATAATATAACATTTTAATTAACATATTTGGTATATGAAACCTATATTTCTAGATTACTCACGCTTTTGTTCCATTTCTTTCATCTCTTCAGGAGGGATTTTCAATTTGTCAACATGTTCTCTAACAACACTTGCCCACTTCTGTAAAGAATCCAAAGCAGTCCAAGGCTTTGACATATCAACGACAAACATAACTAGAGTGTCCTTCAGAGACATGGCATCCAGTGAAAATTTAAGGAGCCCTTTGTGATAAAGGTCTCCATCTAAGATCCATACATTACATCTTGTTTGATCTACAACAGACAAAAGAAAGTTACCAAGGCAACAGTATTAAATCACTTCATCTAACTAACAATACTACTTGATATTTTAGGGCATCTCCGCAGGAGATATCAACTAGCTTTGATAAAATTCAACATAATATTTAGGTCACATCTACAAATTTAGTAAAGGCCTAAAATGATTTAATGGCCCACCAGAGCACCAAAGCAACCTCTACTTCATGAATCTTAACCCAAAGCCAAGAGAGTACATAATGTGGGCTGGGATGTGCCTCAAGCAGTAGCACGCTTGCCTGGCATGCGTGCAGCCCGGGTTTGATCCTCAGCACCACATACAAACAAAGATGTCGTGTCCGCCGATAACTAAAAAATAAATATTAAAAAATTTTCTCTCTCTCTCTCTCCCTCCCCCCCACCTCCCTCTCTCTTAAAAAAAAAAGAAATTAAAAAAAAAAAGAGAGTACATAATGTGTTTTATTTATGTATGTATATAC
This sequence comes from Marmota monax, assembly GCF_021218885.2. Classification (NCBI taxonomy): domain Eukaryota; kingdom Metazoa; phylum Chordata; class Mammalia; order Rodentia; family Sciuridae; genus Marmota; species Marmota monax. The sequence continues at coordinate 6,848,462 of NW_026695228.1, forward strand.
ATATGTGGTGCTGGGGATTGAACCCAGGGTCTGACACTCAGCAAAGGGCTCTACCATGTGGGCTGGTGAGCAATATAACCAGCCCAACATGTTAATATTTTTACTAAGAGCAGATAAAGCCATGAATACTAAAGATATCATATACAAAAATGAGAAGGCTAATGATTGATATAAGAAAAAAAAGATTGACCAGATGAAAAAACCTAGAGAATAGATTATGTTATTATTAGAAAATGGGGAAAAGTGAAAAGGGAATCAGCAAAACAATCACTACCTGAGGGAAGATAAACTGAGAACTTAAAATTCTTCATGGACAGCCAGAAGGCTAACATCTATATATCAGAAAACCCTAAGCTATTTAAAAATATCATTACATGACCCCCATAATACCCTAAGAGGCTTTAAAGTATCACTATGTGAACCCCAATCCCAGATCAATAAAGTATGCATAAACATAAGTACATAACTGACCCGCAAGATATCGCAGAATCTAGTAAAAAATGATACACTAAGAAAAGTCAAGGGCTAGGGTGAGCAACAAAATGCCTCAGAACAGACTTCAGTAAACGTATATTAAGAAATAAATTGGGCTGGGGCTGTAGTTCAGCAGTAGTGCACTTGCCTGGCATGTGTGAGGCACTGGGTTTGATTCTCAGCACCATGTATAAATAAAGGTATATCAACAACTAAAAAAAATTTTAAAATAAATAAATTGACTCTCACCATCCCTGTCTTCATCATGTACATTTAAGTACAAATATTCCAATCCTCTTCCTTTCTTGTACTCCTCTATTCCTTGAATTTTTCTTATTAAGCTTGTTTTTCCAGCTCCATCTTCACCTAAATACATATTAAAAAAAAGACATGGATTATTTAAAGATGCTTTCTGGTGCCATGTGAAAAGCCCAGCTGGAACTAGCTTCAACCAAAAAGGTAATCTGATAGACGAAAACTGGGTAGCTACAGAATCAAAGATACAAACTCCATCACCACCAGGATTCTCTCTCCCAGTATTGCTGCTGCTCTTGTTAAGTCTTGTTATATCCTGTAACAAACGACATCTTCTGTAAGTAATTTTTCAGGGGATGGGGAGACAATATAGAACACCACAGCTTCACATACTAGGCAAGTATTCTACTACTGAGCTACACCCCAGCCTTTTTATTTTTATTTTATTTTACTTTTTCTGTACTGAGGATTGAACCCTGGGGTTCTTAACCACTGAACTATATCTAGTCTTTTTTTATATTTTATTTAGAGACAGGGTCTCACTGAGTTGTTGCTAAGTGCCTCGCTAAGTTGCTGAGGCTAGCTTTAAAATCACAATCCTCCTACTCAGCCTCCCAAGCTGCTAAGATTACAGCATGTGCCACCATGCCTGGCCCTTTTAATTTTGAGACAGGGTTTCCCTACATCATCGAGTCTGTCCTGGAACTTATGATCCTTCTGCTTCAGCCTACTCAGTTGTCAGGTAGTATGTCAGTACAAGCCAGCAATAACTAAGTGATAGGTGGATATTCCTTTTCTCTTGATTCTCTCTGAAAATACCATTCTGAAATTCTCTCTTCTGGAATTTTAAATGATGACAGTTATACTTAGTATTTAGCACCTTATAAATTCTTTTTTTAAAATAAACTTTACAAAATAAAATTTGAAAAATAAAAGAATATGTGGTCAAATAAATGTAATATGTTAAACATTAGCTTGAGACTTTTCCCCCACCTTATGATTTCAAAATTCATTTCTGTTTAAAAAATCAGAAGTGATCACATTGAGAATAAAGATTTCATAAACACAGCATCTGGGGTTATCAGAGACTTGAGCAAAATCTGATCTTCTTATAGATGAGGAAATTGAGGCCATGGCCACAAAGATTGGTAGAATGGTAAGAATTCAAGCCTCCCCAAAGCCAAGTCAACTTCCTTGGGAATGCAATTCCCTTGACTCCCTAATCCCAAGAATTTTCTAACAACCTAACCAGTGCTTGGCAAAGAGAAAGTTTCTCAAAATGTTTGAAGAAGCACTTTGCTTTAATAAAACAAAATATGAGAGCAAAATTTTTAAGAACTACTTTTCTCTCATCTATCATCTGTCAACTCTAATAATACCTGGAAATTAGATGAAATCTACACTCATATTTTACAGATATTTTAAGCCCATTTCTTCTTTTCATAAGTCTTATGCCTCAATTATAATGATATTTTTACGACTTTCACTTTATACCTAAATGCACTCTGACATGATTGTCTTGATGGCAAATGTGTACACCTAAGAATTGAACTATTTCATGAAAAATCGAAAAGACCAATGAAGACAAAGATTCTTCAAAATCTTGGGGTTTTTTTTATCTGAAATATCTGCAAAGATATCTTGTTCTACTATTATATACAGCTTTCAATGATATTATTTATTATTTGTCTTCTTTGTTGTCTTTAAGCAAAAAGCTTATTAACTCCTGGCCACCTCCCAGTTGTCTTCTCACTCTGTAAATATATCACTCAAAAGTAAGCATTAGCCTGGCACAGTGGTACACACCTGTAATCCCATCTACTCAGGAGGCTGAGGCAGGATTTCAAGTTTGAGGCCTGGCTGGACAACTTAGCAAAACTGTGTCTCAAAAAGGGGAAGTGGGGAGAGCTAGAAGTATAAGTTCAGTGGTAGACTGTTTGCCTGACATGTGTGAGGCCCCAGGTTCAATCCCCAGTACCAAAACCAGAAACAAACCAAACAAAAACAAATAAGCATCAAGTGTATGCCACACTTCATTTCCTGTCCTATAGGTAAGAGGTCTTCCCAAAGCAATCTTATCAGGCCATTCTCTCTTAAGATTGTTCAGGAATTCTGGTTAATGATATGTACGCAGAAGTATTTAGAGGGAAACCTCCTGATATTTACAACATATTTTGAAATAAATCAGTTAGGACACCTCTGATAAAGCAAATGTAGTTAAATGTTAATGGCAGAATCTAAGTTGGGATTCATGAAGATTAATTATAAAATTCCTTCTACTTTCTATGTTTGGAATTTTCATAAGATGTGAGAAAAACCCTTCAGGGTCTTCCCACGGCTCTTGCAGGTAAAAGACAAGACATAAAAGTCAACACTTCTTACAAAGTCCCGTTTACCTCTCCTGCCCACCTCTATCATATCCAGCCCCCCACCTGCAATGTTAAGCTCTACACATTTAGTTTCCAGCAACTTCTTCCAGTGCAGCAGAGAAGCATCACTCACTCCCAACTCTAAATCTTCACATAGGGTGTCACTTCTCTTTAGAATATTCTTCCCTTCCCCTCACTTGAGAAAACCCAAGCTTATCCTTCAGGTCTCTAGGAAGCTTTCTTTCTTTGACTCCTAAGTTTGGTTAAGCGCCCTCCTTTGTACTCCCAATAGCAGCCTGCACACTGAGGATATCACATAACGTCATGGGTCTTTTTCCTGCAGAGAATATCAAGTCTATCCCCTCATTCAACAAATACTTTTTGGGCAGGTTCTCTTAACCATAGCAGGATATAAAGACCTAGCTTTTAAGAAGATTAAAGAGAAGAAAAACTGTCCTATTATTTTCTTTTCTGTCTCCTCCCAACCCAGTATTGGGGATTGAACCCAGGGACTCTGGGAATGTGAGCTACATTCCCAGACCTTTTTATTCTTTGAGACAGAGTCTCATTAAGTTGCTTAGGGCCTTGCTTATTTGCTGAGGCTGGCCTCAAACTCTTGTCTTAGACTCCTGAATCGTTTAGAAAATGTCATATTATTTCCTAACAGGCACTTCCTGCTTGCTCATCAAAAACAGAAATGTGTCCCATGTATAGACAATCCCTTACATTCTATTAAAATCCTTCATTATCCATACATACAAAACTCAATGGGTTATCTCATTCAGTAACCAGTCAATTAATAGTATAAGCTCATAATACATTCTTCCTTCACTAAATATAGGAAAAAACTTTTCTCAGTCATTGTTGCTGGTTGGAAGCTACTTTGCCACAGCCAAGTTGAACTATGTTTAAAGATACTAAAAAGTCCATCCTGGGCTAGGGGTGTAGCTCTGTAGTACAGCACTTCCTAGCACACTTGAGACCCTGGGTTCAATCCCCAGTACCTCCAAAACAAAAATAATAAGCGTGAACCTTCTCCCTTTATTCTACTATGCAATTGCAACATTAAAAAAAAAAAAAGTTAAAATTCAGGATGCCTAGCCTTTAAAACTGATAGACACTTAAAATTATTATTTTTATTTTTAGTTATACATGACAGTAGAATGTATTTTGGCAGAATATACATACATAAAGTATAACTTGTTCTATTAGGTTCCCACTCTTATGAGGAGTTACCCTGGTTGTGTATAAAATACAAGGCTAGGAAAGTTATCTCCAATTAATTCTACTGTCTTTCCTATTCACCTCCCCTTCCCTTCCCTTCCCTTCCCTTCCCTTTGTTACCCTTTGTCTAGACCAATCTATTTCTTATTATTCCCCTCCCCAACCTCCCTTGTTTTGGGTTAGCATCCACAAATCAGAGAGAAATTTGGACTTTAGTTTTTTGAGACTGGCTTATTTCACTTAGCATGATATTCTCCAGTTCCATCTATTTACTGGCAAATGCCATAATTTAATTCTTCTTTATGGCTGAGTAATATTCTACTGTGTGTATATATATATACCACATTTTCTTTATCCATTCATCCATTGAAGGACAAACATGGATGTGACTGCATCACTGTAGTATACTGATTTTAAGTCCTGTGGGTATAGACCAAGGAATAGGATAGCTGGGTCAAATGGTGGTTCCATTTCAAGTTTTCTAAGGAATCTACATACTGCTTTCCATGGTGGCTGCACCGATTTGCAGTCCCACTGACAATGTATGAGGGTACTTTTCTCCCCACATCCTCACCAACATTTATTGTTACTTGTATTCTTGATAATTGCCATTCTGACTGGAGTGAGATGAAATCTCAGTACACTTTTAGTTTGCATGTCTCTAATTTCTAGTGATGCTGAACATTTTTCATATATATTTTGACCATTCGTATTTCTTCTGTGGAAGTGTCTGTTCTGTTCCTTTGCCTATTTACTGATTGGGTTATTAAAAATTATTTTTAAGGGCAAACTATTCAAGAAACATAAGTCTCTAAATTACAATATATTTTTGGAGAATATTTTATAGACTATTAGTTTGAGGAATAAAATAAACAAAGTAGAAATAACTGCATATGTATTTTTTTCTTCATAAGTAGTACTCTTTAAAAAAATTTTTTTTTTAGTTTTTGATGGATACAACACATTCATTCATTCATTCATTCATTCATTTATGTGGTGCTGAGGATCAAACCCAGTGCCTCACACATGGTAGGTGAGTACTCTGCCACTGAGCCACAACCCCAGCCCCCAAATAATATACTTTTAAAGTGGCAAGTACAGCAATGGGGCCTGTGTAACTTCAGACAATGCTGAAAAATTAACCTATCTTCAGGTCCTTGGCCAGCAGCAGGCAGTGAAACAGACACACCAGCTTTAAGTCTGCCAGCCAAATACTGATCTATATATACACTTATATAAGCAGAGAGTTTCTGTTTAAACAGCCCATATGAAAGCCCTCCTATAAAGTACCGAACATTTTACCTAAATTTTCATTTTGTATACTAGATTTTCTGCTGGAGGGCATATTTTATTTTTTATTGGTGCATTATAGTTATACATGATGGTGGGATTTGTTGTTACATATTCATACAAGCACACAATATAATTTGGCCAATATTATTCCCCAGCACTTCTTCCTTTCTTTCCCTTGAAGAGCCTATGTTAAAGGTATTTTAAAAACAAACCAAAACAATTCACTAGATTAATATTATTATAATAGAGCTATTTTCGTGTCCACATGCTGAAGCTTTTTGTGTAAAGGACTAGACACTAAATATTTTAACAGGCCACTTAAGGTCTCTGTCATATATTTTCCTCCCATGCTGCTTTAAAAATTGGAAAAACAAAAAGCCATCCTTAGCTTGCTGACCACTCAAACACAGACCATGGTCCAAACCCCACGGGACCATGGATGGACCAAAGGAGGACAGATTTATTGATCAGACTAAAATGAAATTCTCCACAGCAAATAAGCCTGCATTACAAATTATTTGTCTATCTCCCATAAAAATAAGTTATTCTCTGTAAGTCAAGTATAAGATCCAAGCACTTAAGTTTTGTTTTACCACAAAGCATACATGGCCATCAGTTCTCACTTCAGCTCAAATTTGAAAACAAAATTGATTACAAATCTCAAAATTCACACAAAGTTGCCCAAACCATAGAGATTTAAAGCCATGTTTATGACACTGTTTTACTTCCCTGACAGATCTCTAACAGGTAATAGATTAAACATTATTACTGTCATCCATTACTATTTTTTTTTTTTTTTTTTTGCAGTACTGGGGATTAAGCCAGGGCACTCTATCACTAAGCCACACCCCATCCCTTTTTATTTTATTTTCAGACAAAGTCTAAGTTGCCAGGCTGACTTCAAAGTTTCAGTCCTCCAGTCATAGTCTTTCAAGTCACTCACTCATTCATTGCTTCTTGATCAGAGAGACACTAGAAATATAACTTCTTTGTAAGATACCAGCAGTGCATTAAAAAGATAACATGAAAATATGAGTCATGTGAAAATGAGTAGTCATGCAAAACACTTAAGAACACATAACCCATTGACAACTGCTAACCTGAATACTTCCCAAAGGATGCCACTGTTTGAAGTGATTTACCAACACCGCATATAATCCTTCCAATAATCCTAAAAGGTAAAGCAGTACTAGCTGAAGGATAAAAAGGGATGACAATGGGTGAAATTAAGCAGTACACTGCCTCTTCTTTCTGAGTTTCCTTCCCTGGTGTAGACTGAAGCACTGTAATCTTTCTGAGTTGTTCCCGCTCATGTGCCAGACACCGGCTATCTCTGTAGAGATTTGATTCACATTTCCACACTGCTGTTAGAAGACACATTATGGCCCACAGCATCATGATAATCAGTAGAGAAGGAATTTCAACCTATCATATATCTGATTTGTCATATGTAAGAGAAAGTAACATTGGAAAATTGTTATTTTTTAAAAAATTTGGCTTTGTGTGAAATAAAATAAATCATCTGAAAACTCTGGTGACAAGAACTACGAGGGACCTCACTGAACTACTTTGGGTTCAGCTCTTCTGATATGGCCTTCTCTAGGTTATTTGGAGGACCCAGATGGGTGGGAGCTTTTAGTCTGCTCCCCATTTCACAGAGGGCATCTTTTCCCTCACCTCAGTGAATAAAAGCAGGGAGTCTACTCCCCACCTGCAGGACTTGGTGATTACAAGTTAACTTTTATGCATGTCTATTCAAGACTACACCTCTACAAAATACCAAGGAGTGAGCTATATAATAGAAAGACAACCTGATTTTGAAACCTAGCTAAGCCGGGGCTTAAAACCCTCTTTGGTAAAACAGTAAACATATTATATAATAAATTACCTAGCAGAACACCCAACACAAGTAACAGGCACAATACCTGATGGCTCCTATCCTTAAGTGGCCAAGCCCTACCTTTGATTTCATTACTCAGCAATCCATGTTACATTAAAAATATAATTTATTCTTAATCATTTACCTTACTCCTGCTACATATGAATTAAAATTATTTAGTTTGGGGCTCGGGTTATAGCTCAGCGGTAGAGCGCTTGCCTTGCACTTGTGAGGTACTGGGTTTGATCCTCAGCACCACATATAAAATAAATAAAGATATTGTGTCCATCTTTTAAAAAAAATCTTTAAAAAATCATTTAATTTAATTCAATAAACATTTACTAAGGCCAATAAATACTCAATGATTATTAATAGTTCTTCTGCTCCAGAAGACAAAATCCTACTAAAGCAATGGTTTTTATCAATAAATATGGTATACACAAGCAAAGATTAAAATAATAGTGTTGGCAATTATCCTGAACAAATACCCATATACCCATATACTGATGGTGGAAACGTAAAACGGTATAGCTTTCCTAGAAGACTGTTTGGCAATATATATAAAGATTTAAAAGATATGTACTTTTGACCTAACAATTCTGCTTCTAGCAACTGATCCCCAAGATAATACTGGGAAAAGTGGAAAATAAGGTCTAACAATAATGATCTATCAACCAGTTATAATTACAGTACAGCCATACATACTACTCAGTCAACAAAAGGGATAAATCCATATTTATTAACATGAAAATAAAATCATGTTTCTGGACTTCCAAGCTATCCTATGGATGTGGGCAGGAGGCCTCAGCAGAGACTCCATTCCACACCAATGGGCTTCTCCACAGACTGCATGTCCCCATTCATGGCAGCTGGCCTTCTCCAAGTGCTGATTCAGGGTAGAGCGAGCACCCAAGGAAGAAACCAGAATCTCTCATAGCCCATACCATCCCCTATTAGTAACAGCCCAACCCTGTGGGCAGCACTCTGTGGGCAGGATTGCCCAAGGGTGTACATAGCAGGAGGGGGATTCCAAGGTCAAAATTCTAGCAGGGAAAGGTAAGTGTTGTGAGAGACTGTGCCCACTTACAACATTCTGAGTATACCTGACTTTTTTGAAAGCCTTGCAAAGTGTGACAGGGGCTGTGAAAATAGTGAACAGGGATGAAAGGATCCTATTCCACTTGTTCACTGAGTACAGCTTGGGGAAGACTTGCACCAGAAGAAATAGTGATTATCCTCAGGGATGGGAGAACAACTTTGTAACTGGGAGCTGTGTTTATGTGTATTGTTGTTGTTGTTATTACTGATGTTTTTCAAGCTGTCTTTTTTGAGCATGTATAATTTTTAAAGTTAAAACAAAAACAACCACATTTCATGAAGCGAACCATAGTACATGAGGTGAAAAAAAATCTTGTTAGAAAATGATATATAAAGTATAAATCTATTTTTAAGAAAACAAATATACACATAGAAAAAATACTGATTGTCTCCAGGTGGTAGAATCATGCATTATTTTCATTTTTTATCTTCTATTTTTCTCTTTCTCTGATAAGAAACATGCATTATGTTTATAATTTCAGTAATGACTTCCAACTTTGAGGTGTGTTACATTTAATATCTTTTGGTTTCTTTAATCCAAGGAAGTATGAAATAATCTCACAGCTTCCAAAGACAGGAAGGGCTGAACTCCATATCCTGGGCCTCTGGGTCCTTCTACCATGCCTGAACTGCCTCCGCCTTTTGCAGCATGCATTGGGTCCTTTTCACATGTTTCCTCAATCCAGTATTTTCCTTCCCACCCTGCTTAACAAAATTTTACTCAGATATATATCACCTTTTCCATTCATAGTGACATATTTGGTTTTTACTACTTTGAATTTTTTTCCCCAGTTTATAGGTTCTGGAGGGCAGGGACCAAGTCAGCCCTGTTTTCCACAGATGGCCCAGGAAAATGTTTTCTGTACAGCATAATTCTAATAAATGTTTGGTGAACAAATGAATATAGAGATAATCTGTGAGGTTTAACAGTCACTGCCCAGATATTACAAATAAAGTAAATAGATTAGCCCATTTTTATTCCCTCATTAGTGACGGGATCCCATATTAAATTTTGGAATTGTTTCCTAATTCAAGCTTCTTTTCTGTTTTTGCATATTCAAAGTGCTTTTGCTGACATTCTCTCTCATATGGACTTCACATCAGCTGAATAACCATTCTAGCAATCTTCATGTGTGATTCTTCCAGCTATTTTCTGTTTTTGTTTTGTTTTGTTTGGTACCAGGAATTGAACCCAGGGTGCTTAATCACTGAACTACATCCCTAGCCCTTTTTTGTATTTATCTTGAGACAGGGTCTCACTGAGTTGCTTAGGGCCTTGTCAAGTTTCTGAGGCTAGCTTTGAACTCACGGTCCTCCTGGCTCAGTGTCCCAAGCTGCTGGGAATATAAGTGTGCACCACTGCACCTGGCCAGTTTCTGGGTTTAAAAAAAAAATTTTTTTTTGTAGTTGTAGATGGACATCATGCCTTTATGTTATTTGTTTATTTTTCTAATGTGGTCTAAGGATCAAACCCACTGCCTCAAACATGCTAGGCAAGTGCTCTGCCACTGAGCTACAGCCCCAGACAGCCCCTCTTTTTTCTGTTTTCGACAACAGCACTGTGGGAAATATTTTATGAACTCCCCTCAGTTCTTAAATCTATATTCAACTGTATCTCCACCTAGAATAACAATGATTCTTTAAGTAAAACCTTTTCATCATTCATCCAGTACATATTCACTGAGCACCTAATATGTACCAACTACCATATCCTACTAACCAGGAACCTCTATTAAGTGGCATCTTTGCTTATTGATAAAATTGATGACCACAATAACCTAAAGCAAAGATTCACAGACTTCAGGCCCAAACTAATCTGCTGCTTGTTTCTGTAGTTAAAGTTTTATTGAAACACTGAAATGAATGCTCATTTCATTTATATAATGTCTGTGGCTGTTTGGAAACTACCAGAACAGAATTGAACAGTTGCAACAGACACCATATGACTTTAAGAGCCTACACTATTATCTGGCCCTGTACAGAAAAGTTTGCTGACACTAACCACTAAAATATGTCACCTGACTCTCACTTTATGTTTGCTATTTTAGTGGCAGTAACACATGATAAACACATAGAAATTTTATGTTAATTCTTTGAAAATCACCAATTCAATATTATATGAGAAATTCTATTCCTTCCATTATATTCCCATAACCAATCATGCCAGAAAATACCATTAACGTACTTCAACTAATAAAAATACATTTTTCCCACAAGTCATGGAATTTTGGTGATCTTTAATTCTATCTCTGCACAAGATTAATAGTTTCAGACTAAACATTCTTTATTACTTTTAAAATCAGCCCTCACATATTAAGCCTTGCACTCCCTCCATAGTTACAAGTTACTTCGTTACTTCTGAACAGCTCTCTAGTTCCACTGTGTATACCCTGAGATTTCCTACTTGCAGTAATTCAAGCATAATATAGGCTAGTTTTCTTCCTGATTTATGTTTAAAAAAAAAAAAAAGACTTTCAAATATAATCCTTGATGATACGCAACATTTTGAGATTTTTTTTTTGGCTGCACAGCACCCTGGACTAATGCCTTCAAGAAACAATATAGAGACTCTAAACTTCTCTGAATAAAATTAAACAGTCCAATCTGCAAAGGAATACTTTTACTGATTTAAACCCAACTGTAATATGCTTTAGAATACTTCTTTAAAAATAAACACAAGACTTAGAATTAAGAAAAAAAAAATATCAGATCAGTCTAAGGCTTTGGAGATCCCTAAATCCTAAGAGTTTAAAATTTGCAGATGAGAAAAATGAGGCTTAAATGACTTGCCAAAGGGCCAGGTAGCTCTTGGTAATTCACACTACCTGCAAATCAAAAAAGTGATACAAACAACTAATTTAAAAAAAAAACCCAATAGATAAATTTAAAAAAAAAGTGATACAGATCTCCTATCTATAAAGCCAGGCATTATAGATAGATATGGATATGGATCCAGAATGTACAATTTCAAATCCCGATTTTTGCCTTTCTATGTTACCTTCTAGCAAGTTACTTAATAGATTTGTGTCTGTTTCCTGATCTTCATGGTGATAGAGAGTATGTAAACAATCCTTACAGGACTAGTACATTTAAGTGCCCCATGTTAGGTATTACTATTATTTTCCTTAGGGACTTTTCTTACTAAAATGTTGGGAACCATGATTACATATATATCTTGGTTGACAATGGTTTCAATTAATCTAAATCAATGAGACACTTTTGTGCTGAAACAGACACACTGAGGAATAGCAGATAAAATTCCTTTACTACTAAATACCCTCTTGCTTTTCCCACAAAGAAAGCTCTTTTCCTTTAGGGAGATAGGTTAGCATACAGATTAGCATTTTCAAACAAATCTCAATTTACCAAATTAGGAGTACTGGCTCTGGATCCATAATGTACAATTTCAAATCCTGACTTTTGCCTTTCTTTGTTACCTTCTATCAAGTTACTTAACGGATTTGTGTCTGTTTCCTGATCTTCATGGTGATAGAGTATGTAAACAATCCTTATATGACTAGTACATTTAAGTGTTCCATGTTAGGTATACTGCTATTTTCCTCTGGGAGTTTTCTTACTAAAACATGGGAAAGTAATCAAGATATAGAGAAAATGCCCTTAAAGGTAGCTAGAAAAATATAATTAATTATAGTAAAATTGATTAAATGTAAAACAAAGAGGAAAAATAGTTCTTAAATGGCAATTTATAATAAGTTAAATCTATTTAAAACACATGCACAAGAAGTCCTACCTTTAATATTGAAACACACTTTAGGGGCTGGGGATGTAGCTCAGTGGTAGATCACTTGCCTACATTCAACAGGCCCTGGGTTCAATCCCCAGCACTGCAAAAAAATAAAATAATAATAAAAAAAAAATAAGCCAGGCCTGGTGGTACATGCCTGTAAAGTTACTAGGGAGACTGAGGCAGGAGGATACCACATTCCAGGCCAGCCTGAGCAATTTAGCGAGACCCTGTCTCAAAATGGCTGCTGGGGATATAGCTCAGTAGTGAAACACCCCTGGATTCAATATCCAGTATGAAAGAAAAGAGATTAAACATAAATGTTAGTCTTCCTGGATTTTGGCAGGAATCAGGCCTAGGTAGATTGAATGACACTTTAAACACAAGAGTCATGGCCATAGTTATTTTCTTCAGTAAGTTACATAAATATTTGGTCCAGCAGCTGGGGTTGTAAATAAATTTTAAAAAAGGTATCGTGTTCATCTACAACTAAAAAAAAAAAAAAAAAAAAAGATCTAATAAATATTTGGCTTTTCCATGACAATAATTACCAGCACTTTTGGTCGAGGATAGCAATACAGTAAGAAGAGTTTTGTACCTGGCACTCTCCCTGCAGACTTCTATCAAGCTGGAAAGTCATACTAGAGTCACAAAACACATGAATTTTACAGCAGTATGACCTTGGAGAACCCTCTTACAAGGTATTAATTTATTATCTCATCTATAAACTGGTGATTACATTCACCTCCCAGATTGGGGAGGGGTAAGAGGGTAAATAGAGATTCGTATGAAAATGTTTTCAGAATAGCTAACGTACATACACATATTCCTAGTCTTGACTCCATTCTCCCCTTGGGAAGGGAGGTCATTTAGCAATCTAAGATAACTGCAACTTCTATGTGTGTGTGTATGTGTCTGTGTGCAAGGGGTGTTACATAGGCCTATATCATCTTTCCTACACTGGGCTACTTCTGGAAATGTAAAGTCTTATTATGGTCTCAGGTTGGATTTTTTATATATGGGACTCCAGAGTATGATCATTCGTGAAAGACATATTAGGTCCAAGCATCTCCTTAACACCCTCAAACTCATTACAAAGAAAAACCTCAATCTCTACTTGCATATTTCTTTTCTCTATTACAACACCCTGAACACTGCCATAAAGAGATTGTAAAATTTCTCTAAGAAATCTTGAGAGGTACTCTAGAAAACTAATGCTATTTGTGTAAACAGTTACTAGTGTCTTTCAAAGCTAAAAGGACTTTATGAAAATCCCAATGGTACTAGAAGAAAAATATTAAATTTCCAGCTCATATAACTTGATACCAGATGGGGCTTTCTGAACTATTCAGTTCATAAAAAGGAAATTGAATCTGTTCTAAGTATGGAGGAGTGGAGGAGTCTAGGACCTTTAAGTACACTAGGTCTTATGTATTGATTCAGTGTCAAAAGGGTCTTAGGGGAAGAAAGAAAAAAGAATAAAACCTCAGTGCAAATTAAGGGCACCAAGAAAACTGCTACTTTTGTTTCACCAAAAATAGAACCATCCCAGCCACCCTGTAATATCTAACATACAAGAATAACTAGAGGGAATTTATAAAATGAAAACAAAATTCTGGAATCTTATCTTTACAATAGCAGTATTTGAAAAGAAGTCTTATTTAACCTAAAGCAATTAAAATAAATTTCAATGAGGTCATCTGGTCTAAAATCTTTTAGTAATTAGTAATTTGTTTAAATTAGTAAACTTAAAATATTTTCTCATTTTTTAAACTTTTGATCCTATCTCTGCCCTGTCAGTATCACTTCATGTAGGCACCAATTAAGTTTTTGAAGAGTTCAAACAAATGTTTTCTAATTCAGTTAAAATAAGTCCATTACATATGGGGTAAAAATGGGAGTTCATAACCCACTTGAATCAAAGTGTGAAATATGATATATCAAGAACTATGTAATGTTTTGAACAACCAACAATAAAAAAATTAAAAAAAAATAAGTCCATTACATTGGCATTGTGCTATCTTCACTTTACAAACATTATCTCATTTAATCCTCCCCACAATCCCAGGAGACAGACATTATTATTTCTACAACATCCATTTTAAAGATGAATAAACTGAGGTTTATAGACAAGCAACCTGCTTAAAATCAAAGGACTTGTATATAATAAGGCCTTTATTCAATCCATGCCAATGTAACCTATGTGCTTTCAATCACATTAAAAACACAGGTAAAAAGATAATTTTTCAACTTGTATGTATTCTACATTGTGGTATTCATGAAAAATAAATCGTTCTTTTCCTATCTAACAATTCATTAAACTGTGGACCCTGTCAAATAGCATTTCTTTGTTTCCTTTCCTGTTTTTAGATTTACATGACAAAAAGTATTGAAACACCAATACCAAAGTTTTAAAATTTAACCATCATCTTATAAACCAAACTTCAATATCTTTTATTTTTAAAATATAGAAGAAATCTCTCCTGTAAAGGATGCAGGAGCTGAACCTGCAAAAATGTGAAACTGAGAATGGTTCTCCCTCAGTCCTCTACCTCCACCCCCATTCAGTAAGGATGAAAATACGTAACTTCAGAGAGCCAACGAGATACAGAACAATCAAGAAAATTGAGACATTAGGTCATTTCTCCTTAGTATATCCGTTTAGCGGAAGGGAATGAACTGGAAAGGTGTTCTACTGCCCTTCGCTTATTTCAGCATTATTAAGTGACGGTTAAAAAAGCAACTGCAACACAAGCACACTGTACCCGAGAACGCTGAATCAAATAAGATCATTTATCACGACTACCAGTCTTAGTTCTAGCTTCTCTGTCAATTATACAAAGAATCACCTATTAAATATTAATGGCATGTCATTTGCACTGGAGCTCTCACGGACAGCTTCCTGTTACTTATTTTTGTTAAGAAAGAAAAACTGTCTCTGTATACTAGGTAAACCCCAGGCCACTAGAATCCCTCAGATGGGCGATCCATTCTCTTCCTCCCCGGGGAGGCTGACAGGGCCACCCTCACATCCCAGGGAGGAGGAGGGAGGGACTTGAGGGAGGGCGGGTCCCCGCGGGTCCTGGGCTGAGGACCGGGTTCCCCTACTTCCCAGCCGTCAGCGACAGGTCGGGAGGCGGGGCGCGGTCGATCTGAGCTGTCCTCACAAAGACAGTGAGCCAGTGGGTCCGCGCACCGGGACCCTGGCCGGGACGGGGTGGACCCTGAGGGGTGCGACGAGACAGGGGACACTTACCTAGCAGCAGCACGTTCTTCCCAGTCGGGAGCTTGGAGCGCGAGCGGGTGGAGACCTCGCTGAGGATGCAGGACCTAACGGGAAGCAAGGCGCAGGCTGAGGCCAGGGACGAGGGGCCGGAGCCGCACCACGGGAGGGACGGCCGGGCCTCGGCGCGCCCGGGCGCGCTCATCCGAGAGCTCAGTGGCTGGGCCCGGCGCCGAGCTCCGGCGGGCACGGGACCCCAAGGCGTCCTCCAGGCCGGGAAAGCCAGCGGGGACCCAGGGAGGGGTGGGATCGTTACCAAAGATTCTGCCCGTCCTCGTCGTCGCCGGCTGCAGCGCCGCCGTTGCCCGACGCGAGCTCGTTGGCCAAGGGGCCGCCGGTATAAGCCGAGGCTAATCCGGGTGGAGAGGAACCGAACGAGCCGACTCGCCCCACGGTCGCCATTTTGGTCGGGAACCACACCACTCCCGGTCAGGCTGAATGAGCGGGGCGGCAGCGGCGGGAACCCGGATATGGGATGTTCAGCTCACGGGAGCGGGGCGGGGCCTGCGGGGGCGGGGCTCGGGCCGGGCAGCGACTGACCTAGAGTTAGGATGGACTGCGCGTGCGCCGCGGGCTGGCGGTTACCAAGGGGCTGCGCGTGCGTGTTGGGCCGGACCGGTATCCGCCGTAGTCTGTATTCCGCTGATTTCACAGTGCAGAAGCGCATCCCGCGCCGAAAAGTGGGTTGGGTGTGTCAAATGAGCGGCGCTCCTTTCCACCCTTCAGTCGGGTCCATAAATCTCGCAACCGGCGCGGAATTCCACCAAAGTCATTAAGAGCCCATCGTTCATTCAGGCTCAGCCCCAGTTCCCAGCCTATACCTGTGCCAAGATAGAAATGGGCCGCCCTGCTGTTGCTGCAGCCGGGATTTGGAGTATTCCTGGGATCCTGAGTTTCTTCCCTCTCAAGTAGCGAGGAGTTCCTCAAACCAGACCCACATCAGGAGCAGATTCTCCCAGCCTCCAAGCCCCTGAGTGATAGAAAACTGTTTTGGAAAGGTCCTGATGTTTTGCGAGATTGTCCGCGTGAGATTGGAAAAGCTCCATTATATGAGTCATCTATCCAGTCACCACACGTTTATCCCACACTTAATGCAGTAGGCACAGAATAACTAAAGCAGCCCCCAAATAACTCCCTTTCTGTTAGAACTTTTACCGATTAAGTGTATTGGAATGTCTGTGCCCCACTTCCAAAAGAGATAATGGTTTTAAAGCTCTTGAAAGAGCAGTTGCTTAAAATAACCTGGCCTTTGTACACTTTCCATACCATTTCATATTTGAAGATGCTAACAACTTCACTTGCTAACGTATGACCTGAACAAAGCTGTTATGCAAGTGAGAAAATTCACAGCTAAAGACGGTATTTGCTATGTGTTAACATTGCAATTAGAAGTCTGGAAGGCTTTGGAAACTGGCTAGTCAAAGTTCAGGTCTAGTTCCACCAGTTTATTGGCTGTGTAACTTTAGACAACTCACTTAGCCTCTCTGAGTCTGTTTCTTTTATCTGTAAAAAGGTGTTAAAAAGGACCTAGAGTTATTATGAAGATTAAATGGGATGATTCATGTAAAATGGCTTAGAACAGTGACTAGAATAAATTTTACGTGCAGAATGCATGTTAATTATTGTTAATGACTAGTTTTTCCTTTATTTTTCAAACCATTACTATCTGGCCAACCCCTGGAATTGATGTACCTACTGAACTGCAGCTAAAATTCCTTATTTTGTTATGATTTGGGAAAGCACCAGAACACAATGCCACACTTCCTATAGTAGCAAGCTGGATAGTGACTCCCAGCTGAAATTGAGTCTTTAGGTTACTGTTGTTTTTTTAATATATATAGATTTTTTTGATATTTATTTTTTAGTTTTAGGTGTACACAATATCTTTATTTTATGTGGAGCTGAGGATCGAACCCAGTGCCTCATGCATGCTAGGCAAGCACTGTACCACTGAGCCACATCCCCAGCCCTATTTTATACTTTATTTAGAGACAGGGTCTCAGTGAGTTGCTTAGTGCCTTACTGTTGCTGAGGTTGGCTTGAACTCATGACCCTCCTGCCTCAACCTCCTGAGCCACAGGAATTACAAGCGTGTTCCACCAAGCTGGTCTCCCCCTCAATTTTGTTTATGAATGCCTACTGTATGCCAGGCATTCAAGGTGTTTATGATTTGCCATCCTCATACTTTGAAATGGATAGAAAAATTAGGTAATGAATTTACCAGGTCACACAAATCAAAGGTTAATTGGTTATTTGAGATTTTGAATTTCTACCTTTCCACTCTGTCAAGTGACCATAGTCAAATCATGTTAAAATAAATATCCTGACAACTCTAGATGCTGTTATGAAAAATACCTTCCATGAAAATCTCTACATTACAAACATAGGAAATTTACATATTATAAGAAAGTCTGTAAAAGGGAAGATTCAGCACTCCCTTGAAATTTTTGTTGCATAAATGCTCTGTATAATTAAGCTACTTTTGGGGGGGCCAGAGTAACTGGGGATTGGACCCACGGGCACTTAACTACTGAGTTACATCCTCAGCCATTTTTTTTTTAATTTTTTAATTTGACACAGGGTCTCACTAAGTTGTTTGGGGCCTCACTAATTTGCTGAGGCTGGCTTTGAACTTGTGATCCTCCTGCCTCTGCCTCCTGAGCTGCTGGGATTATAAGTGTGTGCCACCACGCCCGGCAAGCTCTTCTTATGCTATAATTATTTTTTTTCTTACATCTAAAATTAACAACCATTTTGGTTTTCTTTTACTTTGATTTTTATACCCTTAACTCTAATTTAGTGTCAAATTCTTGTCCAAGTTGTACAAAATCCTTATTGGGTTTTCTAACAATTTCATCTTCTTGGGGCTACCTTTAAGAGCTTTCTGGCCTGCCCTAATATGAATTGGTTGTTCTGTATGCCAAGCTGTCATCCTATGGTCTCCTTTCACCATTGCTCTAGGTTTTACCTTTGCCTCAATCCCATGTCTTCTTTCTTAATTCCTTATTTCAGGAGAGAACTAAATTTTACACTTTGAATGCCAGTGTAAATTTTTGGAGATGTGTTAGTAAAGGGATAGAGCACTGATCTCTCTTTTGCTACCCCTGGTCTTCTGCCAGTTTCTCCCACTTTGACAAAATCCAATCAGAAGACAGAGGACAAGAGAATCCAAGTAAGGTAATTCACACAGGTATGAATACCTTCCAGAGCACAAAGTGGGATAGAGAAGAATCTGGAGGGGCAAATGATATCCAGCACATTTTGTACATTTGAAAATGCACTTATGGGCTGCAGTTACAGCTCAGTGGTAGAGCGCTTGCCTTGCATGCGTGAGGCCCTGGGTTCAATCCTCAGCACCACATAAAAATAAAGATATTTAAAAAAAAAAAGAAAATTTACTCTATCTTCACTAAATGTAGATTTTTAGGTTGCAAATGATCATCCCTTAGGTTTTTAAAGGCCTTGATTCCTTGTCTGTTGGATTGTAATGCTGCCATGGAGAAATTCAAAGCCATTTGATTCCTAATATTTTCTTTTGTATGCTTTTTCTTTTTTTTTTCCCCCTTCCTCAGAAGACTTTACAACTTCTACAGATTCCCACTAGTGTATCTACTTGGTCTCTAGTTTCTGCACTTTTTTACTCTTCAGAAAGATAATCCATACTTTTGTACTAAAGCAATCTATGCAGTAGATCCCATCTCCTGTCCACAGCTCAAGGACGTTGTTCTGATAATGCTCTCCGCTTTCTCTATATAATCATTTTCTGATAATTGGATCATCCATGTTAGCATATACACATACTATTAAATCTATCTTAAAAAGAAATTTCTCTGAACCCCATTCCTTTACCAACTGTTGCTACATTTCTCTTTTCTCCTTAACAGCAAAACTCTTAAAAGATTTTTGTATTTCCTGTTTTAAAAAGCCTCTTTCCTCTTACTCTTTTGATCTACTTTGATCAGATTTTAACCCCCGTGACTCCACAGAAACTGTTCTTCCCTTGTCAGTGACCTCCTTGTTGCTCAGTGCAGTGGTGGATTCTGCACCCTTGCCTCTCTGGACCCAGCAATAGCACGTGACACAACTGAGCATTCCTTCTAGATAGCCTTCGTAGTGTGGGTTCCAGGTCACCACATTCTCTTGCGTGGTATCCCCCTCACTAGTAGTTTCTTCTTGGTCTCCACTGTTACTTCCTCATTTTCCTGACTGCTAATGTTGGAGGACCCCACAGCTCAGTCTTTGTTCCTCTTCTCTATTTACACTCACTCCATTGGTGATACCATCCAGTCCCATTACTTTAAATCCATCCCCAGTCACCCTTCATAGTTTCAGGGTCTGCTTCTGCAAATTTTTCTTCCCAAAATTCAACCAACCACAGGTCAAAAATATTTTTTGATTGTATCTGTACTAAACATACACAGATTTGTGTGTGTGTGTGTGTGTGTGTGTGTGATTATTCCCTAAACAATACAGTTGCCAACTTTATATATGGCATTTACTGGACCTTAGAAGCATACCTAGAGATGATTTAAAGTATATGGGAGGATGTGCATAGGTTTTATGCAAATACAGCACCATTTTATATAAGGGACTTGAGCATCCTCCAAAATTGGATTCCAAAAGGGGTCCTAGAATCTCTCTCTCTGTACTGCTCCCCAACAATACTGAAAGATGTCTGTCTATGGTAAAGACTTCTAAATTTATCTTTCCAGCCCAGAACTCCATTTGGAACTCCAAATTAATACATTCAATTGTCTTTTCCACATCTCCACTGAGATGTTTAATAGGCCTCTCAAACTCAACATGCCCCAAAATAAATCTAACCTTTCCTTACAAAAGCTCCACTACCCATCTTCTTCATTAGGTAGCAACTCCTTTTTTCTCAGGCCAAAAACCTGAGTCATTCTTGACTTCTATGTATCCTGTTGTCTCTACCTTCCCACATACCCATAATCCAACTTCTTACCACTCATCCACTGATATCCCCTTAGTCTGAGCTATCGTCAATTGATTGAATTACTGTTAAAGGCTCTTAAATATGGCATCTAAAGTGATTCTTCAAAAATATGTCAGACTATGTCATCTTCTACCCCAAACCCCACAGTGACTCCTCATTTTAATCAAGACTAAAAGTCAAGGACCTTACAAGGACCCATAAGGACATATAGGATCTGGCCCCCATTGCTTCTCTGACCCCCATTTTGCCCTCCTCCTCAATTCCTCCTATCCACTCAGCTCGGCTGCTGCTCATTGAACATGACATTCATCCCTTTGCTTTGAGGCCTGTGTTCTACATGTTCTGTCTGCCTTATATTCATTTTATAGAGGAGGAAAGAGGACAGACAGTGGGGAATGGTGGCACACACCTCTAATCCTAGCAGCTGGGGAGGCTGGGGATATGGCTCTGTGGTCCAGTACCCCTGAGTTCAATCCCCAGTACCAAAAAAAAAAAAAAAAAACTAATCTGACCTTTGAATCATGTTTATCTTACTCTAAGTACTCCTTAGAATGAATGCAATGATCAATATTGAATTTATTTATTTATTTTGTCACTAGTTCCTCTAATTACAGATCTACAATTAGGGATTTTTATCAGATAAGCCCTCACATAACATCAAGCTATCCAAGCCAGAGCTTCTCTCAGAGAGTCAGTTGGATAAGTTCCTCTCTTCCTGCCATGTGTTTGCTCAGTTCTCAACTGATGAAGAGGTCTACCCTGACCACGCCATTCAGCATGGCAACGTGGCTTTCACCTCTGGAATTCCAGACTACCTTGCTTGCCTTTTGTTATTGTTGTTGTTGTTGTTGTTTTGTTTTGGGGGGTACTGAGGATTGAACTCGGGCACTTGACCACTGAGCCACATCCCAGCCCTATTTAGAGACAGGGTCTCACTGAGCTGCTTAGCACCTCACTTTTGCTGAGGCTGGCTTTGAACTCATGATCCTCCTGCTCTGCCTCCCAAGCTGCTGGAGTTACAGGCATGTGCCACCATGCCCGGCACCATTTTGTTTTTTATAGCCCTCATTATCCTCTAATATAACGCCAAATTTACTTATCTACTGGAACTTGACCTCTGATTACAAGGAACTTTGTCTTGTTTTTCAGTTATAAACCCTAAGCACTTAGCACCTGGAAGAGGGCAAGCATTTGGTGAAGATGTGGTGAAGATATGAATAAAGGAACTAATCCACTGGTCATCAGGGTTCTAACATTTCAGGGTGTGTGTATGTGTGTGTGTATGTGTGTGTGTGTGTGTGTGTGTGAGAGAGAGAGAGAGAGAGAGAGAGGAGAGATAAGCAAATGGAAATAGAAATCCTTCATTCCAACACCTGAAAGCAAGAGCCCTAATAATAATATCTTAACCACTTAAAAAATATATAAATCTGGGCTGGGGCTGAGGCTCGATGGTAGAGCACTTGCCTAGCATGTGTGAGAGGCACTGGGTTCTATTCTTAGCACTGCATATAAATAAATAAAGATCCATTGACAGCATATATATACTTTTTTGATATATATATGGCAGTGGAGTGGAGTGTATAAGGCCTTTTAAAATAAAATATATTATGCACTCCACTCCATTGCTATTCTAGGTTATAGGTACACAGATTTACTGAGCATTACCTTAGGCTCTGGGCTTCCTTAGACTCATCAGTACTGGTACACTGTGGTTGTATTGGGGACGTGCTCAGATCATCCTGGGATAGCCAGGGTGTACCCCAGGTGGTTCAGCTTCTTTAGTGGAATTTCTGATGCAGCTGAACCTCAGGGCCTGGAAGTGGGAATTGGAACACTAAACAGAAGAGGACAGCTCCTTCCCCCCAGCTCTGTCCACTGGGAGCTGTGCATCTCTGCTCTCTGCTTGTCTCTTTTTCCTCTTCTTTCTCTGTTGAGCAGCATCCTCTGCTTACTCATCAGCTTCCTCAGGGCCACAACGTGGGCATTTTGCTACCTCCAGAAAAGTGATCATTTGGCAGGCACAAGAGCTCTGCAGAAAACTAGTTTGATTGGAGGGGAACCTTCTGTAGGTCTGGGATGCGGGGATAGAGAACCACTTCCTCTCTGTTGGGGATGCCTCCCTCTGTGTTTGGGAACTGGAACAAGGCAGCCACCATTCTGAGCTGCTTCCTGTTGTATCAGCTCACACAGGCTGCCACAGGCAGGTTTTCACATAAGACTTGCTTCCCCCACTGTGCCAAATGCTGGCAGTCACAGTTGATACAAATGCCTACTGAAAAGCCAAAACCGGGCTGGGGATGTGGCTCAAGCGGTAGCGCGCTCGCCTGGCATGCGTGCGGCCCGGGTTCGATTCTCAGCACCACATACAAACAAAGATGTTGTGTCCACCAAAAACTAAAAAATAAATATTAAAATTCTCTCTTTAAAAAAAAAAAGAAAAGCCAAAACCACAAGAAAAAAGAAGTAAGGAAGCTGAGTGGACTCATAAGGTCTGACTCTATGAGCAACTCAAATAATAAAACAGTGTTAGAATTTGAACAGCTCTATCCCTGACATTTGAGACAAAAAAGGTAATTCTCAAAAATAAAGTCCTAAAAAAAGAAAATAATAATAAAGACCTTACTTGCATTCTCTCCCACAGGATCCAAGTAGGGACCCAACTAGAGGGAAAGCAGACACCCAAAGTACTAATTTTTTTTCCGACCTTTGAATCATGTTTATCTTACTCTAAGTACTTAGAATGAATGCAATAATCAATATTGAATTTATTTATTTATTTTGTCACTAGTTCCTCTAATTACAGATCTACAATTAGGGATTTTTATCAGATAAGCCCTCACATAACATCAAATCTTAGCACAAATAGGTAAGGAACTACATGACAAGAAAAAGTAGAACTAAACTTTCTGGGTAGGTTTTTTTCCCCTCATACAAATCACTAAATAGCAAATTTCCTCTATTATGGAAGCAAAATTGCCCCACTGTATTTTAAGCCCTTGGGTATGTGTATATGTATGTATGCATGTTTGTATGCAAGAATACTTTTAGGATTAAATTTTTCAAAGAAAGATTATTTGTTGATTTAGAAATGAATCACTGAAAAATAATTCCCAGCCGAGCATAGTGGCATATGCCCATATGATCCCAGTAACTCAGGAGGCAGGGGCAGGAGGATCACCAATTCACAGCCAGCCTGATCAACTTAGTAAGACCATGTCTCAAAATAAAAAATGACAAGGGCTGGGCATCAAACCCACAGCCTCACACATTCTAGGCAAGCACTCTACCACTGGTCTACATTCCCAACCCCTGAGTATTTTTTAAGTCCAGTATAAAAATCATTGGAGTTGTCTTTCACTTCAAATTGAGCTCCTCAACACAATATCCATATGCATTCCTGGAAAATGGGGGAATGAATGGAAGGGTAACAACCTATAAAATCAATTCACATTCACAGCAGCTTTAGCAATCAGTGAAACACACAAAGAGCGAAGAGACTTGTCTTTTAGTCTAGAAGAGTGTTTCTTCTTCATCAACATATTTTAAGTATCCAGTTACACGTTTTTCAATACAGCACAGGTAGGCTTTTTAGGATGCTTAGCTATCACTGTTGTTTTAATCTGTTCTTTTAACCGCTGGAGAAAAAGAAAAAGAAAGAAAAATATTCGTTGATTCATCTATTGTTAACTGGGTACATATTATGTATATTTTTGGAAGCTCTTCTTTCCTTGTAATCAAATACTCTGAAGTTCAAGTCCATTATCCTTTTTTAATGCTACTTACTTCTTAGATTTCCAGTGTTAACACTCTGCTACTTTCTTTGCTTCCTAAAGGAGAAGGTATCTAATAACTAATCTTAGAGATTTACCAACACTGGGTCACAAAGGTAATTAAGTTTTTTAACTGTGGGGGCTTGATGTTAGGTAAAAATGGAAAAATAAATAAGAAATTCCATAGTATTTTTAGAAATGTGCTATCTTTTGTAGCTGCAGGTGATTTCATATTCATTCAAACTTGGTCTACTTTAGTCTAGAGATAGTTATGATTTGTCTTTGCAATGGCTGACAGTCCAGGCTCCAGAATCAGACCAATTTGAGTTCAACTGAGTAGCTTACTACCTGTATAACCTCCGAGTTATTTAAACTATGAAGCCTGTTTTCTCAACTCCAGTAAAAAAGTTATTGTGAGGAATAAACAATCAAACAGTAAAAAAGTTATTGTGAGGAATAAACAATCAAACAAACAAATCTGTCTTATTATAATGACAGTGTTAATAGAAATGTTTATTGTTATTTTTATTTGAGATCAATTCATAAGATTGTTTTGTAGAGCAGTTTCTTAAAGTTTGAATGATTTAAATTTGCCCATGAACGGGGTGTGCTGGTGCACACCTGTAATCCCAGCAGCTTAGAAGGCTGAGGCAGGAGGATCATGAGTTCAAAGTCAGCCTCAGCAAAAGCAAGGTGTCAGGCAACTCAGTGAGACACTGACTCTAAATAAAATACAAAATAGGGCTTGAGGATGTGGCTCAGAGGTAGAATGCCCCCAGTTCAATACTAGGTACTCCCCAAAAATGTAAATAAATGAACAAATATGCACTGAGTGCCCTTGGAACCTCATTAAAATGCAGATTCTGCCTCAGTAGGACTGGAGTAGGGCCTGCAATTGATTCATCATCTCTAACAAACTTCCAGATGGATATCCATACACTGGACCACAAACTAAGATTGTGCAATAGAAAGAAACAGGCTTTGGATTTATCCATCTGTGAACTGGTATCCTATCTCCAAACATATTAGCTACATGATTTTGCCAAAGTCAAACTTTATCATCTCTAAGATGATGATAATAATATTGATATCTAATTAAAACAATTTTCATTTAAAAAAAGTGTACTAAAACAGAAGTTGGGATATTATAGGTGCTTAACACATCTAAGTTCAGCTTTTCTTTAAGAAGTACTTTGTTGGACAAGGCAGTGGCACTTGCCTGTAACCCCAACAACTGGGAAGGCTGAGGCAAGAGGATCACAAGTTCAAGTCCAGCCTGC
This sequence comes from Marmota monax, assembly GCF_021218885.2. NCBI lineage: Eukaryota > Metazoa > Chordata > Mammalia > Rodentia > Sciuridae > Marmota > Marmota monax. Next base: position 6,874,089 of record NW_026695228.1, read on the forward strand.
ACAATTTATCAAAGACCTTATCCCAATATAAAAACAAAAAGGGCTGGGGATATAGCTCAATTGTAGAGTGCATCTGGAGTCAATCCACAGTCCCCAAGGTGAGGGTGGGGGAGTTTTACTGGTGTCTGACTGTGATAGTTTTCATTCCCCAAAGACCTGAGATTTCCTTTGAAAACTTCTTAGAATTCTGTCGTAAATCAACTTCCACATTGGTTTAAAAGTCTTTTGTTGCATGGAAAGTAAATCACTTCATACCAGATGCCAGGTAGATTGGGAAAATGTCCCGGGCAAGCAGTGGAGTCTGGAGTCAGTGGGCACAATTTCTACAAACATGGGTGACTGAGAACAGAAGCTGTGTCATACAGCATTTGCTTTACTTTTTATTTTTTCTTACCTTTGTATTATGGAAAATTCAAACATATGTCAAGGTAGAAAGAGTGGTATAATGAACCCTATCTACCAGCATATGACCAATCTTATTTTACCTTGACTCCTACCTTCCTCCTGCATCTCTGAGTTATTTTAAAGCCAATGCAAGACATTGAATTGCTTATTTTTCATTTTGAGCAAGGGTCTTGCTAAGTTGCTTAGGGCCTCGCTAAGTTGCTGAGGCTTGCCTTGAACTTGCCGTTCATAAATATTTCAGTACATATCTTTTTTTTTAATTTTTTATTGTTGGTTGTTCAAAACATTACATAGTTCTTGATATATCATATTTCACACTTTGATTCAAGTGGGTTATGAACTCCCATTTTTACCCCGTATACAGATTGCAGAATCATATCAGTTACACATCCATTGATTTACATGTTGCCATACTAGTGTCTGTTGTATTCTGCTGCCTTTCCTATCCTCTACTATCTCCCCTCCCCTCCCCTCTTCTCTCTCTACCCCCTCTACTGTCAATCATTTCTCCCCCTTGTATTATTTTTCCCTTTCCCCTCACTTCCTCTTGTATGTAATTTTGTATAACCCTGAGGGTCTCCTTCCATTTCCATGAAATTTCCCTTCTCTCTCCCTTTCCCTCCCACCTCTCATCCCTGTTTAATGTTAATCTTCTTCTCATGCTCTTCGTCCCTACTCTGTTCCCAGTTACTCTCCTTATATCAAAGAAGACATTTGGCATTTTTTTTTAGGGATTGGCTAGCTTCACTTAGCATAATCTGCTCTAATGCCATCCATTTCCCTGCAAATTCTATGATTTTGTCATTTTTTAATGCAGAGTAATACTCCATTGTGTATAAATGCCACATTTTTTTTATCCATTCATCTATTGAAGGGCATCTAGGTTGGTTCCACAGTCTTGCTATTGTGAATTGTGCTGCTATGAACATCGATGTAGCAGTGTCCCTGTAGCATGCTCTTTTTAGGTCTTTAGGGAATAGACCGAGAAGGGGAATAAGCTGGGTCAAATGGTGGTTCCATTCCCAGCTTTCCAAGAAATCTCCATACTGCTTTCCAAATTGGCTGCACCAATTTGCAGTCCCACCAGCAATGTACAAGTGTACCCTTTTCCCCACATCCTCGCCAGCACTTGTTGTTGTTTGACTTCATAATGGCTGCCAATCTTACTGGAGTGAGATGGTATCTTAGGGTGGTTTTGATTTGCATTTCTCTGACTGCTAGAGATGGTGAGCATTTTTTCATGTACTTGTTGATTGATTGTATGTCCTCCTCTGAGAAGTGTCTGTTCAGGTCCTTGGCCCATTTGTTGATTGGGTTATTTGTATTCTTATTGTCTAATTTTTTGAGTTCTTTGTATACTCTGGATATTAGGGCTCTATCTGAAGTGTGAGGAGTAAAGATTTGTTCCCAGGATGTAGGCTCCCTATTTACCTCTCTTATTGTTTCTTTTGCTGAGAAAAAACTTTTTAGTTTAAGTAAGTCCCATTTGTTGATTCTCGTTATTAACTTTTGTGCTATGGGTGTCCTATTGAGGAATTTGGAGTCCGACCCCACCGAATGTAGATCGTAGCCAACTTTTTCTTCTATCAGACGGCGTGTCTCTGATTTGATATCAAGCTCCTTGATCCATTTTGAATTCACTTTTGTGCATGGTGAGAGAAAGGGATTCAGTTTCATTTTGTTGCATATGGATTTCCAGTTTTCCCAGCACCATTTGTTGAAGATGCTATCCTTCCTCCATTGCATGCTTTTAGCCCCTTTATCAAATATAAGATAGTTGTAGTTTTGTGGATTGGTTTCTGTGTCCGCTATTCTGTATCATTGATCCACCCGCCTGTTTTGGTACCAGTACCATGATGTTTTTGTTACTATTGCTCTGTAGTATAGTTTGAAGTCTGGTATCGCTATACTGCCTGATTCACATTTCCTGCTTAGCATTGTTTTTGCTATTCTGGGTCTTTTATTTTTCCATATGAATTTCATGATTGCTTTCTCTGTTTCTACAAGAAATGCCGTTGGGATTTTGATTGGCATTGCATTAAACCTATAGAGAACTTTTGGTAATGTCGCCATTTTGATGATGTTAGTTCTGCCTATCCATGAACAGGGTATATTTTTCCATCTTCTAAGATCTTCTTCTATTTCTCTCTTTAGGGTTCTGTAGTTTTCATTGTATAAGTCTTTCACCTCTTTTGTTAGGTTGATTCCCAAGTATTTTATTTTTTTTGAGGATATTGTGAATGGAGTGGTTGTCCTCATTTCCATTTCAGAGGATTTGTCGCTGATATACAGGAATGCCTTTGATTTATGCGTGTTGATTTTATAGCCTGCCACTTTGCTGAATTCATTTATTAGCTCTAATAGTTTCTTTGTAGACCCTTTTGGGTCTGCTGGGTATATAATCATGTCAACTGAAAATAGTGATAATTTAAGTTCTTCTTTTCCTATTTTTATGCCTTTAATTTCTTTTGTCTGTCTAATTGCTCTGGCCAGTGTTTCGAGAACTATGTTGAACAGAAGTGGTGAGAGAGGGCATCCCTGTCTTGTTCCAGATTTTATAGGGAATGCCTTCAATTTTTCTCCATTCAGAATGATGCTAGCCTGAGGCTTAGCATAGATTGCTTTTACAATATTGAGGTATGTTCCTGTTATCCCTAGTTTTTCTAGAGTTTTGAACATAAAGGGATGCTGTACTTTGTCGAATGCTTTTTCCGCATCTATCGAGATGATCATAAGGTTCTTATTTTTAAGTCTATTGATGTGGTGAATAACATTTATTGATTTCCATATATTGAACCAGCCTTGCATCCCAGGGATGAATCCTACTTGATCATGGTGCACAATTTATTTGATATGTTTTTGTATCCGATTCGCCAGAATTTTATTGAGGATTTTTGCATCTAGGTTCATTAGAGATATTGGTCTGTAGTTTTCTTTCTTTGAAGTGTCTTTGTCTGGTTTAGGTATCAGGGTGATGTTGGCCTCGTAGAGTGAATTTGGAAGTTCTCCCTCTTTTTCTATTTCCTGAAGTAGCTTGAAAAGTATTGGTATTAGTTCCTCTTTAAAGGTTTTGTAAAACTCTGCTGTATACCGATTGGGCTTTTCTTAGTTGGTAGTCTTTTGATGGTTTCTTCTATTTCCTCAATTGATATTGGTCTGTTTAGGTTGTCTATATCCTCCTGACTCAATCTGGGCAGATCATATGACTTAAGAAATTTATCGATGCCTTCACTATCTTCTAATTTATTGGAGTATAAAGATTCAAAATAATTTCTGATTATCTTCTGTATTTCTGAAGTGTCTGTTGTGATATTGCCTTTTTCATCCCGTATGCTAGTAATTTGAGTTCTCTCTCTTCTTCTCTTCGTTAGCATGGCTAAAGGTCTGTCAATTTTATTTATTTTTTCAAAGAACCAACTTTTAGTTTTGTCAATTTTTTCAATTGTTTCTTTTGTTTCGATTTCATTAATTTCAGCTCTGATTTTAATTATTTCTTGCCTTCTACTTCTTTTGCTGTTGTTTTGCTCTTCTTTTTCTAGGATTTTGAGATGAAGTATGAGATCATTTATTTGTTGGTTTTTCCTTTTTTTAAGGAATGAACTCCAAGCAATGACTTTTCCTCCTAGAACTGCTTTCAATGTGTCCCATAGATTCCGATATGTTGTGTCTGTGTTTTCATTTATCTCTAAGAATTTTTAAATTTCCTCCTTGATGTCTTCTATAACCCATTGATCATTCAGTAACCTATTGTTCATTCTCCAAGTGATGCATGATTTTTCCTTCCTTCTTTTATCGTTGATTTTCAGTTTCATTCCATTATGATCAGATAAGATGCATGGTATTATCTCCACTCCTTTATATTGTCTAAGAGTTGCCCTGTGACATAATATATGATCTATTTTTGAGAAGGATCCATGTGCTGCTGAGAAAAAAGTGTAACTGCTTGATGTTGGGTGGTATATTCTATATATGTCAATTAAGTCTAGGTTATTAATTGTGTTATTGAGTTCTATAGTTTCCTTATTCAACTTTTGTTTGGAAGATCTGTCCAGTGGCGAGAGAGGTGTGTTGAAGTCTCCCATGATTATTGTATGGTGGTCTGTTAGACTCTTGAACTTGAGAAGAGTTTGTTTGATGAACATAGCTGCACCATTGTTTGGGGCATATATATTTATGATTGTTATGTCTTGTTGGTGTATGGTTCCCTTAAGCAGTATGTAGTGTCCCTCTTTATCCCTTTTGATTAACTTGGGCTTGAAATCTATTTTATTTGATGTGAGTATGGACACGCCTGCTTGTTTCCGAAGTCCATATGAGTGATATGATTTTTCCCAACCTTTCACCTTCAGCCTATGTATGTCTTTTCCTATCAAATGCGTCTCCTGTAGGCAGCATATTGTTGGGTCTTGTTTTGTGATCCATTCTACTAGCCTGTGTCTCTTAATTGGTGAGTTTAAGCCATTAACATTTAGGGTTATTATTGAGATATGGGTTGTTCTTCCAGCCATATTTGTTTATTTATGTTACTAAACATGGTTCATTTTCCTCTTTGATTATTTTCCCCCCTTTAGTGTCCTACCTCCCACTGTTGGTTTTCATTGTTATTTTCCATTTCCTCTTCCTGTAATGTTTGGCCGAGGATGTTTTGAAGAGATGGTTTTCTAGCTGCAAATTCTTTTAACTTTTGTTTATCGTGGAAGGTTTTAATTTCATCTTCCATCCTGAAGCTTAATTTCGCTGGATACACAATTCTTGGTTGGAACCCATTTTCTTTCAGTGTTTGAAATATGTTATTCCAGGATCTTCTAGCTTTCAGAGTCTGTGTTGAAAGATCAGCTGTTATCCTGATTGGCTTACCCCTAAATGTAATCTGCTTCCTTTCTCTTGTAGCTTTTAAAATTCTCTCCTTATTCTGTATGTTGGGCATCTTCATTATAATGTGTCTAGGTGTGGATCTCTTATGATTTTGCACATTCGGCGTCCTGTAGGCTTCTAGGATTTGGGATTCTGTCTCATTCTTCAAGTCTGGGAAGTTTTCTCATATTATTTCATTGAATAGATTGCTCATTCCTTTGGTTTGAACCTCTATCCCTTCCTGTATCCCAATGACTCTTAAGTTTGGTCTCTTTATGTTATCCCATATTTCTTGGATGTTCTGCTCATGGTTTCTTAACAGTCTTGCTGAGCTGTCTATGTTCTTTTCAAGTTGAAATACTTTGTCTTCATTGTCTGATGTTCTATCTTCTAAGTGTTCTACTCTGCTGGTAGTATTCTCAATTGAGTTTGTAAGTTGGTTTATTGCTTCCTGCATTTCTAGGATTTCTGTTTGTTTGTTTTTTATAACCTCTATCTCCCTGTATAGTTGATCTTTTGCTTCTTGGATTTGTTTATGTAATTCATTGTTGAAGTGATCTTTCATTGTCTGATTTTGCTGTCTGATGTCTTCCTTGAGACTCCAGATCATCTGAAGCATGTATATCCTGAATTCTTTATCTTACATTCCATCTGCTGCAGATATTACCTCTTCTAATGTTGAGTTGACCTGCATTGCTTGTGGTCCTTTCTTTCCTTGTCTCTTCATACTGTTCGCGTTTCTTTCTGCTTGGTGAAACTGTTGTGTTTTTGAAAATTTTTCCCCCTATATATTTATATTGCTCTTGTATAGTTGCAAAGTCTCCCTCGCAGGTGCGGACGGCAGCTCTGCCCCTCCTCCAATTGGGGCAATGTGCCTACCACACCGGCAGGCCACTGGGCCTGTTCTGCCGGTTGGTAGCAGGTCCGCCTACCTTGCAGGCACGGGCGGCAGCTCTGCCCCTCTGCGGGCCGCTGGGCCTGTTCTGCCGATGGGTCGCAGGTCTGCCTACCTTGCAGGCGCGGGGGGCGGGGGGGGCGGCTCTACCCTTCCGCAGGCTGCTGGGCCTGTTCTGCCTGTCGGTTGCAGGTCTGGCCTGTTCTGTTGGTGGTCGCAGGTCCGCCTACCTTGCAGGCACGTGGGGCAGCTCTGCCCCTCCGCGGGATGCTGGACCTGTTCTGCCAGTGGGTCACAGGTCCGCCTACCTTGCAGGCGCGGGGGGCGGCTCTGCCCCTCCACGGGCCGCTGGGCCTGTTCTCTCGGTGGTCACAGTTCCACCTACCTTGCAGGCGCGGGGGGAGGGGGCGGCTCTGCCCCTCAGCAGGCCGCTGGGCCTGTTTGATTTTATTTCTTGTGCTTTAGGAGTCTTGTTAAGGAAATCAGGGCCTAATCTGGCATGATGAAGATCTGGGCCTACTTTTTCCTCTATGAGGTGCAGGTCTCTGGTGTAATTCCTAGGTCATTGATCCACTTTGAGTTGAGTTTTGTGCATGGTGAGAGGAGATTCCTTAGAAAACTTGGAATGGAGCCACCATTTGACCCAGGTTTCCCACTCCTCCATCTATACCAAAAGGACTTAAAATCAGCATACTATAGTAACACAGTCACATCAATGTTTATAGCAATTCACAATAGCTAAACTGTGGAAGCAACCTAGATACCCTTCAATCGATGAATGGATATAGAAACTGTGGTATATATACACAGTGGAATATTACTCAGCATTAAAAGAGAATAAAATTATGATATTTACATGTAAATGGAGTTGGGGAATATCATGCTAAGTGAAATAAGCCAATCCCCCCCCCAAAAAAAAGCTGAATGTTCTCTCTGATAAGTGGATGCTGATCCATAAGGAGGAGGGCATGGGAAAAATGGAGGACCTTTGATGGGGCAAGGGGTGGGTAGCAGGAAAGACGGTGGTGTGCTCGCATTGGCAGCACATATACTAAAATTGGAACGATACAGGAAAGACGGTGGAATGAGATGGACATCATTACCCTAGGTACATGTAAAACTGCACATATGGTGCAATGCCGTGTGTAAAACCAGAGAATTGAAAAGGTGTGCTGCAATTGTGTACAATGAATCAAAATGCACTCTGCTATCATATATACCTAATTAAAATAAATGAATTAATTTTTAAAAAGCCAGTCATAAAATTACATAGTTTTTATGTTTTAAATAAATAACCTAAATGTCAAAAAAAAAAAAAAGATTTCAAATATTGGCTGAGCCTGGTGATGCACACTGGCCTTGGTGACGCACACATGCCTATAATTTCAGATACTCAAGGAGAATGAGGCAGGGGGATAACAAATTCAAGGCCAGCCTGAGCCACTTACTAAGACCCTGCCTCAAAATGAAATAAAAAGAACTGGGGATGTGATTCAGTGGCAGAACACTTGCCTAATATGTGTTCAAACCCTGGGTTAAAACCCCTATGCCACCTCTCCAAAAAAGATTTCAAATATATAAATACCAAAAATAAGGTAATATACACCTGTTAATTTATTAATATATGCATTACACATAATAAATTTAATGTCACCATAGAAGATCTTTTCCTCTGGAGTTTTTTTAAAAAGAAAATTCACTTTACTCATCCTTTCCAGTCTCTTCTTGCTTATAGGTAGTTTTTGTTTTTAAAATAGGCAGATTTCATTCTCATGCACGTGTATATTCTTACATTCAGTTGTTTTGTATGTTTTTAATTTTTACCTGATTTACTGTATGTGCTCTTTACAAATTGTTTTTTCACTCAATATTATGTTTTTAGGTTTAAGACCATATGGGCTGGGGTTGTAGCTCATTGATGGAGTGCTTGTCTAGCACATGTTAGGCACTGAGTTCAATTCTCAGCACCACATAATAATAAAATAAAAGGCCAGGCTCCGTGGTGCATGCCTGTAATCTCAGTGGCTCAGGAGGCTGAAGCAGGGGGATCACAAGTTCAAAGACAGCCTCAGCAAAAGCGAGGCACTAAGCAACTCAGTGAGATCCTGTCTCTAAATAGGGCTGGGGATGTGGCTCAGTGGCCGAGTGCCCTGAGTTCAATCCCCAGCCCCCCCCCAAATAATAATAATAATAATAATAATAATAATGGTATTGTTTCTACCTACAACTAAAATAACATAAAATTAAAAAATAAAAAGAAAAGGATTGAGACACGGATATATAGGTAAATCTTGGGTCATTTATTTTAACTGCTATAGAGAATTGTGCTTTGGGGGTAAACCATGGTTTATTTAATCCACTTTCCTTCATTGAAACAGTTAATTTGCACTATTAGACAATTCTGTGAAGCTTATCACTAGATATCCTGTAGTTTTTGCAATTAGGCAAAAGGTCATTTTTGCAAATACCACATTCCTCTTGTTGTTATTGCTAGTGGACAGGCTACCAATATTTGTATATCAATCTTCCATCTGTCAATTTTGCTGAATGTTGAGAGCCACAGCCGAGTCCGAATGGCCCCTGGCATTTTGCCAGAAGTAATGGTTGAGAGGCGAGCCATTAAGATTGATGCTGGATTGTTTCAATTGTATATTAAACCTTTACTGTCCGCCTCTAATGCCGATACTTTGGAGTTCTCCCGAGGATTGCCTGGGGAGTTGGCATTGGTGGGGGAAGTTCTGGGAGAGGGAGTTCTGGTTGGTGTGTGGTGTGTTCCTGGAGGAGGCCCGTGGGTGGCGTTTGGGAGAGTTTCTAGGGAGTGTGTGCATGGAGTGCTGGTGGAGTTCGGGCAATAAAGTTTCCTGTTTGAAGATACAAGTGCTTTGTGGCAGCTCGTGATTTGTGCCCAGCCAGACTGCGGCAGCTGAACGCCTTTATTCATTGTGGTAGTTTATCCATAAAGAGGTCTTCTTGTGGGGGAATGGTAATCATGTTATTGACCTCCCTATTTTCTGAATTTTTTTTTTACCATCACAAGACAGAGAAATTTGGATTTATGAGAATTCTAGGGGAAGAGGTGGCTGAGAACTAGAGTAACAGATGGTCTAGTAGGATTGTTCCTCTTGAAAGATGCAGCCAAAGCTGGAGGACTGCCCACCAAAAGATTCATGTAAAGAAGGTGAAAGGGCTTTTGAAAGGGTTTAACACTAGTTGGAGACGCCATGATATAGTGGGTGGCTGCATAATCTGTGATGTGTGCCCTCCTCTATGTCTTCGAATGTCTTCAGTAAAATGAAAAACAATCACCTGCCTTGTCTTAGTGATATTTTTCTAGGAGCCATGAGAAGGTGCAGCTTTGAATATGACTCACATGGTGATGCAGGGACCACAGAACTGAAGAAGCCAGTGTCCTCTGGGGCTAGGATCCACGTAAGCACAAGGAAGAAGAGTTGAAGCCAGACTCCATCTCCAGGTTGAGGTGCTGGAGCTGCCCAGACTTGGGAAGCAGGATGTATGCTAGGTTTCCTCAACCTTGAGGGCAAGAAAGCCCCAAGTAAAACTTGAGTTTGGGGGGGGGGGCTGGGTTGTGGCTCAGTGGTAGAGCGCTTGCCTTGAATGTGTGAGGCACTGGGTTTGATTCTCAACACCACATATAAATTAAAAATAAAGGCCCTTCAACAACCAAAATGAATAAAATAAAAATTAAAAAACTTGAGTTTTCATCATCAGTCATCCAATTAGTATTTTCCCCAACTCTTTTGCTAAAATTATTCTTCTAAGATTTGACTTTGCTCATTTCTTCAGCCTTCCTAGAAATTAGAGTATCTGTAATCTGAGGGACATGAAAAGAAATACCACCTTCAAATTATCTCTGATGGTTTGTCATAAGGGAACAATCTCATAATTAGATTTATTTCCTCTGAGCCTTCTGCATATACAATGAGCTAGGACCTTATGTTATCCTAGGGAATAATAAACTAAAATTGGATAATAAATTAATGTTACTGTAGATTACTTTATCCATTTAGCCCTTTGGTGTCAAGGAGAAGATAATAGGGGAAGAGCTTGGCATTTAGGGTCAGTTCTACCAAGGTTGAATTCCCACTCAGCTACTTATTACTTCTGTGTCATTTGAGGCCATCATGTTACTTCTGTGTGTTCAGTTTCCGTAAAATGGACACATTAGTGGTACTTCTCACAGTAGGTGGCTGCAAAGATAATTGAGTTAAACTTTGTCAAGCACTTAAAACAGTGTCTGCCATAGAGAAAGTGTTATTTAGTAATAGTCTTACTGTTAAAGAGATAGAAAACCCCCAATAGACATCTCATTTTAAGGGAATAATGAGGTAGGAAAAATCTATACCTGAAGCCCAGCAATGGAGGCCTTGGACAGAAGACACAGCTAGAATAAGAATGAGGGCTTTAATGAAGAGATGCTGAATACAAATATTCCCTTTTTTGAAGTTTTGCTGGAACAACATCTAGAAGCCTGGTTCTGCCATTTAGAGAAGTAGAGCTCTTTGTTGTATATTAGAGAAGTTCTTCACACAGCTTCCAGAGCTCTCGCTTCAATAGTGCCACATAACAAGGCATCCCAAAATGCAGTGGCATGAACACTCAGCATGTATCTATTTCTGTGGGTCCACAGGCCAGAGAGAATTGACTGCATACTATGGATCTGTGCCATAGGATTCCTTCTGTGGTCCCCACTGAAGGTCATGGACCACAAGGGACATATTCTTCTCTTGGTGATGATCAAGAGACCTGACACACTGTCAGTTCCTCCTACATTCATTAACCAAGTAGCCACATGGCTAACCTAACCCCCATGGGAAGGAGAAGTACTGTTCTCCCATGGAGGTCTGGTAGGAAAGGGACAAGTATGTACTGAACTGAAGCCTCACTTTCTATACCTTCTGTCTAAGATTTTAGAGTTTGGGTCATGTCTCCTCTCAGCATTTTTTGTTTTTTTAGAGTGAGTATTCCAGTCCCTACCCCCTTGATTTTCTCCCTGGTCTCCTTACCTTGTTAGATGTGACCCTTATGTTGGCCTTCTTACTTATATGTCTTTCCACATTGAATTTTGGGGCTTCAGGGTAAAGCTGGGAAGTGATTTCAGTATCCTTTTCTGCGATCAAGATGAATAAAAAGTGAAAGGAAATTAGCATTTGTGGAGTCATCAGCATACCAGGCCAAGCACCAAACTAGGAAATTGTTTCTACCATGTTAAATATTTTTCATGCATTGTCTCTTTCAATCCCCACTATCTCCAAAGCCTGTAGGAAGTCGGCAGGCAAATGAGTGAATTGAGTGGGCTATAGATTTCTCACTTCATAGATGACTACATTTCATGACAGCACCATTTATTTTAATTTACCGTCAAAGGAACCCCTGTTGAAATTTAAGCCCCATTTTTCAAGTAATAAATTTTGCACAGGCATCTCTTCTCTAAACCCATTATAGTTCTTCCTATGGGCCACTTCAGAACAGCACGTTACATGATCTGCTTCTGACACAGACCAGCTTTAGACATTGAACATTTAGGACTCTATTTTTCCAGGAAGAACACTGTTCTCTTTTATTTTTCTTTAAATACGCAGCTTTCAAGATCTATATTTAATTTTCCCACTTTTGTGAGAGATATTCATACAGAGATATTTTACTTTCCTCTAGACTATAAGAAAACAATGGCTGGGGATGTAGCTCATTGGTAGGGCACTTGCCTAGCATGTGCAAGGTCCTGGGTTCAATCCCCAGCACTGCAAAAATATTAAAGAGAGAGAGAGAGAGAGAGAGAGAGAGAGAATAAAAAGACTACACAACAGTGATGACAAAAAAACACATCTGCCTCAGGGCTGGGGTTGTGGCTCAGTGGTAAAGCGCTTGCCTAACACGTGTGAAGCACTGGGTTCGATCCTCAGCACCACTAAAAATAAATAAATATAGGTATCATGTCCATCTACAATTAAAAAAAAAAAAAGCATCTGCCTCTCAGCTGTCTTGTTCAGGATCTATACTGGGAGTGTTGGGGACTGAGGTGAAATCCAGAATGTATGCCCACCCTAAAGAGGCATCACTCATCTCCAGAAGATTATTGCTAGTGAGGAATCCAAGACCAGTGTTGCTAGATCTTCTCCTTCTGAAGACGTCAGGAGTTCAGATTTTTTCCAACTGTATTAATCAGGACAGACTAACCAGGCTATGCTGTACTAACAAATAGACCACAAAATACCACTGGTTTAGCACGACATACAAAGTGCATCATACTAGTGCCAGGCAGCAGGGATCTCTTCCAACTGGCAATTCAGGGAACCAAGATCCCTTTATCCTGTGATACTGCCACCTCAACCTGTGGTTTACAAATCACCAATGAAGGGGAAGGGGAAGAAAGAGTTAGAAGATGTACACCAGGCATTAAGTGCCTTGGCCAGGAAATGATAATTCCAACTCACTGTCCATTTGACAATGTCCAGATCCCTCATAGACTCTCAGATAGATCTTGGGTGGGACCTCAGATTCTGTCTAACAAGCTATGGAGTACTTCTATTACTTCCTGTCCATGGACTCAATATTTTAAGTACCCATAGAGCTGAGATATTCAAGTTGAGTCCTGGATTTGTCTCTAATGCTATGGTCTTGAGCAAGCTGCTCCACAGTTCTGAAACTGAGTTTTCTCACATACAAAATAAGATGAGTTTGAAGGTCGCTTCCTACTTAACTCTCTGATTCTAGAACCTCATTACCATATGCGGGTAATGTCTTCTCTCATTCTTTCTTTCCTCAGCCAACATTTTTATGTATCCATTACATGCAAGGGACCCAAGATGAGAAAGTTGAGTGCCTATTTTTGTGCTCAAAGTTGGGCAAATTAAGATCAGTAGAAGCTGTGCCAGAGGTACAAGTTCCAATGGTGCTGGGCAAGCCAGCTGCCTCCTTGAGTTATTAGGTTCAATGACCAAATAACCAAACCCAGGCCTTACGAAAGTGAAGGGGGGTGCTATTAATACTGGAATGACCAGAATGATCCTTTTCTTAGGGCCTCACAAAGCCCCAGTTCTTTTCTAGACTTTTGTTTTAATTTGAATTTCTTACAACTTTATTGATTTTTTTTTTCTTTTTGGTATAAGGATTGAACCCAGGGGTGCTTAACCATTGAGTCACATCCCAGCCCTTTTTTAAATTTTTTTCATTTTGAGACAAGGGTCTCACTAAGTTGTTTAGGGCCTCACTGAATTGCTGAGGCTGATCTCCAACTTGCAATCCTCCTGCCTCAGCCTCCCATGTTGCTGGGATTATAGGCATGCACCATCATACCCAACAAATTGATGTTATAGGACAGATACAAATAGCAAAATGGTAACTATCTTGAAGCCAATTAATAGAGCTCATTTATTTACCTTTTTGTGGCAAAAATCTGTCTTATTTAGCAAAGACCTTTATTATAACACAATTTTATTAACTATTGTTGTAATTAGATCTCAAGACTTGTTCATCCTACATCCTTCCAGACTTCAAGTCCTCCTTATTTTCCCCACTCTTCACCTGCTTCCTGTCCTCCTTGATTATGTCCTCAAGTGTCCCCTTGCATTACCTTGAAAGCCCATCGTAGGAGAACAATGGTTTGTGTTGCCAAAGTGAAGATGGCACCAAGTAGTTGCATAATCTCTGCTCACATTCACAGTTCCTGAGCAGCTTCTCTGGAGGTGGATGAAAATAACACACCATTTCAGCTTTTATAACCCATTCAGGAGTGAGAATGTTATTTTTAGGGTACAATAATGTAAAAGCTCTTGCCTGCCTGGGAGAGAAATGTCTTCGACCCTTTTGGGAAATGAAGTGGGTTATCTTTTCTTTTCCAGCCAGTGTCCAGAATGAGTCCTTTCTTTGTAGTAATAGGAAATGATTCACTGCTTATTTCTACCAAGGGTTTTAACTGGAGCTAAACACACTCAACTCAGAGAGTTTTAAACCATTAGAATATAGGGCATTGTCCTACTTCATCACCTTTGTGTTAAGATAAAATTAATATCCCTAATTCTACCTTGGTTTTGGAGATAAAGGTGACGTCCTTCATTCCAAATGCCCCAGAGCATCACCAAATACAAGCAAATGGGGTCTTCTTAGTTTGTATTACCACCCCAAAAATATCCTGAGGCAAGGATTTTGGTGTAAGTGGTTTATTCAGCACCACAGCGAGAGAGTGAATAAGACACACAGGGAAGGGGAAAGCCAAGAAACCATAAGCTAATGAGCAGATATCTGTTGTGGGTAACTGGGGCTTATTCCTGCTGGGGAACCTCAGAGAGCCTGCTGGAACATGCTTCAAAATTGTCCCACAGAGACGAAAAGGGTACACTCATACATTGTTGGTGGGACTGAAAATTGGTGCAACCACTATGGAAAGCAATATGGAGATTCCTCAAGAGAAAAAAAATGGAATGGAAACACCATTGGAGCCAGTTATCCCACTCCTTGGTATATACCCAAAGGATTTAAAATCAGCATACTACAGTGACGTAGCCACATCAGTGATTATAGCAGCTCAATTCACAATAGCTAAGCTATGGAACCAACCTAGATGCCCTTCAAGAAATGAGTGGATAAAGAAAATGTGGTATATATACACAATGGAATAGTACTCAGCCATAAGAAAGAATGACTTTTCCTGGTAAATGGATGGATCCAGAGACTATCATGCTAAATGAAATAAGCCAATTTTAAAAAATTAAAGGTCGAATGATTTCTCTGATATGTTGAAGCTAACACATAAAAAGAGGGGTGCATGAAGAATAGAAAATAGAAGTTCAGTGGAGTAGACAAAGGGGAATGAAGGGAAAGGAGAAAGGATAGGAAAAGGAAAGATAGTAGAATGACTTTGACATAACTTTCATATATATATATATATATATATATATATATGAAAGTTATGTGTGTATATACACACACACACACACACACACACACACACACAAATATACCACAATGAATCTCATCATAGTGTACATCCATAAGAAATTAATTTTTAAAAAATGACTATGGGTAAGTGGCAGAAAGATCAATAGAGGGAAGGGAGTAGGAGGTACGGGAAGGGAAGGGGAAGGAGAGGTATTGGGGACTGAATTAGAACAAGATATATTCCATGTTTTTATAATTATGTCAAAAAGGATTCTACTGTAATGAATAACTAAAATAAAAACCCCATATTAAAAGAAAATTGTCCAACAGAGGGCAAGAGAGTTGGGGTATTAACACACCAACTCCCATCTCAGTGATTGAGGGTTGCTCTTGGGCCATTAACTATCTGACACTTCTGGCCTACTCTGGAGTGAATTAAACCACCACCACACCAAGGTCAGAGAATGTCCTAAGATAAAAAGACTTAGGAGGTCCTCAGTGAGGCAGTGACAGCATGCACCACAAGGGTCACACTCAGGTTCATAAACAAACTGCCTCAGCCTCAGTCTGGGATTACAGGCGTACACCACTGCACCAACTGGTAGGTCTTTTGAAAGACCATTTCTGCCTTGCAGGTATTATTTGACTGTAAGTAAAGCAACAGAAATAGCTATTGGCTATTGACAGTGGAGCAAAAGCCATTTGGAACTGAAACCTTTACCATTTGCAATTCCCATCCCCCAACTCCAACTATACTCAGAGTAAATGAGGTCATCCCTTTCTGTAGAGTCAGCACAAGTCTGGGCAGAAGATGACACCATTGACACTCAGTTGAAAACTGAGACAGCAGCATTTAAAGTCACAGGAAAGAACAAAGGCTCAGGCTCCATCATATACTGTCTATGCAGGTAGCAATCATAATTACACATGATAGCCCTGGCAATCAAGTCCAGTGAATAGAGGAAATCCATCATAGTACCTGGCACCCACAAGAGATTTGCAGATAAATAAGAAGGCCCAAATACTGTTTTAATTATTCTTCTGGGAAAACAAAACAAAACAAAAAGCCTTTTTTAAAAAATTTCTGTTTATTAAAATAATACATATTTCTGGCAATTATAGAAAACTTATCATGTACAGAAAAAGATAAAGAAGGAAAAAAGATAGAACTTCATTTTATGATCTATAAATATGTAAACAAAATTTGTAAATTTTTAAATATGTAAATTTCAAGTCTTTTATAATGTAGTCATATATTGGAGCCAGTTGGGATCCTTATACATATATGGTTTTATATCCTATTTTCCATGTAGCATATGTAGGTTATATGATTCTGTATGTCACTGAAAATTCTTTCAAAAATTTCTGTCATCTCTATCATATTCCATTATCTGAATGTGCCACAAACCATTTGACAATTCTTCTTTGAATTTTCATTTACACTAACTGTGGTGAATTTTTCTCTGCTGGGCATTTGACATCTGGGTATTTTGTTGGTGTACTTCACATGTGGGATAAGAGAGTCAAAAGAGTCAAAAGACAATGAGTCCTGAAGTCTGAGGACTTGGTTATAACACCCTCCTTCTACCAATGGTCTTCAGTGGAAATCTATGACATACACACATGGCCTTCCTTGACTGGAGTTGTAGGCCAGGCCTGCTAACATACAGGATTAGAATCCTCCAGCATGCAGAAGCCCCAGAGATGATCTCTTCCCACATTCTCTTTGTTTTTCAGATAAGAAAACTGAATCTCAAAGTGGTTATGTCACTTGCCTGTTTTGGCAACTATCTACCACTTCTCCTGGGCACACGTGAAAGCCCTGGACAGGGCTCTCTGAGAGCAGAACCAATGAACTAGACTTGGCCAGGCCATTGGACTCCAGACTTGGGTTGTTTTTAGAAATTAAATTACATCATGACACAGAAGATAGACTGGCCAGACAGCCAACTAACCAGCCAGAAGGGAGCCTGAAAATGTACCTCTTTCCTTATCAGCTGACAACACATAAGATAGACTATCTTTTCCCACATTGGGAAGAACCACATGCTTTGGCCGTGTGCCTAGAAGCAAAAATAAACCTTTAGGGGACACAGTCCACTGGGTCAGACCAAGTCAATAAAACCCACAGGGCAAAAGGCAACAAAAGCACTTTTTTTTTTTTTTTTTTGCATTTATGCACTTTCGTGTGTTTGTAATACTGGGGACTGAACCCAGAGGTACTCTACCACTGAGCTACACATCTAGCCCTTTTTATTTTTATTTTTTAATATATTTTTTAGTTGTCAGTGGAACTTTATTTTATTTATATGAGGTACTGAGGATCAAACCTAGTGCCTCACACATGCTAGGCAAGCACTCTATCACTAAGCTATGATCCTAACCCCTTATTTTTTATTTTGAGACAGGGTTTCACTAAGTTGCCAAGGTCAGCCTTGAACTTGTGATCCTCCTGCCTCCACCTCCGAGTCACTGGGATTACAGGTATGTACCACTGTACCTGGCCCAAGAAAGCACTTGCCTAATTGAGCACGAGTTTGCCTCATTTCCTTTTTTATTTGTTGAACAAAGATTTGAACTCCCAGGTATAGGGCAGATTTTGCAGACAGTGTCAGGGCTCTGCTGCGACCCCTCAGCTTGTGAGTCAATTCTATTTAAGTAGTCTTTGTGGAAATCTCACAGAACTCTTCCATTTAGATCTCATTCTCTCAAAGTTTTTCATGTGCTATCCCCTAGCTACAAAAGAGGCTTAGAAATAGACTATTTTTGTTGGATACATTGCTAAAATCAGAGTTGTTTTACTAAGTGGGGAAGAGAGAGAATGGCTGTTGGGTTAGGTCACCAGCAGTCTGCCTTACCAAGAAAGATTCAAGGCTAACAGATGTCTGGTGCAGAAGCCTGGAGCGAGGACAAGAAACAGGGGTGAGTTGAATCTCCGCTTTCAAAACTGCTGAATCAGTTCTCTACTTCACACCTGCCTTACCCATGCAGAACACAGACAATCAGAATAAAAACAAAATTCAAAACGCTTAGTATCCATTGCCTATGACTGCATAACAAGTGACAGCAGACTTTTACAGTGTCAAATTACAAGGATTTATTATATCTTATCATTTTCTGGGTTGGCTGGGCTCAGCTGTGTGGCCCTACTGGTCTTACTTGGATTCTGTTATGCAGTCATTGGCAGCTCCCTCTGTTGAGGGTCTAAGATGGTTTTACGTCTGGCTGTGAAGCTTGCCAGGGTCTCACTGAGTTGCTTAGCGCCTTATTTCACAGAAGCTGGCTTTGAACTCACGATCCTCCTGCCTCAGCCTCTGGAGCCACTGGGATTATAGGCATGTGCCACCGTGCCCGACAGGGTATCAGCTCTTTAAGCAACCCAAACACACTAGTTCAAGACCCCAGAGAGCTCCCACAAGAATGCTTTCAAGGGCTGGGGCTGGGGCTCAGCGGTAGCACACTTGCCCTGGCATGTGTGAGGCACTGGGTTTGAGTCTCAGCATCACTTATAAATAAATATAATAAAGGTCTATCAACAACTGAAGAAATATATTTTTAAAAAAGAATGCTTTCAAGAAGCATGGAGTAAATTCCAAACAACAGGGAAAAAAAGGATAAGAAACTAAATGATAGTAGTCATGTAGTGAAGAAAGTATGTATTCCTTCTCTCAACAGCCAAAAAAAAAGGCCAATTAGAAACACCAGGAAATAAATAATAAATATACAAGAAATATCAAACAAAGAAAAATGTATAATTTTGAAAATTTGATAGTTTAAGTATATTACACTGATAGCATTAATGGTAGCCCTGTCTCCACACCCTTTGGTAGACTCAATTGTATTTGCCGTGAGACTTGATTCAGCCAATAGTACAGTGGCAAATTACGCAAGAGGAAAACATGAAAAGAGGCTTGCAAAATCTCTACTTTCTCTCAAAGCTTTGCTGCCCCCATGAGAACAAATGTTGGTTAACATGCTAGAAGGAGTTGAATGGGCTGGCATATACCTGTAATCCCAGTGGCTCAGGAGGCTGAGGCAGGAGGATCACGGGTTCAAAGCCAGCCTCAGCAATGGCGAGGCACTAAGCAACTCAGTGAGAACTATCTCTAAATAAAATACAAAATAGGACTGGGGATGTGACTCAGTGGTTGAGTACCCCTGAGTTCAATCCCTGGTACTGCAAAAAAAGCTAGAATGATATGAAAAATAACAGAGGAAGACTAAGCCAATTACCACAAGACAATCTGAGATTGGCCAGTGTTCAGCACAGTCCAGCAGACTTGGGAGTGGACCTAGAGCTCAGTCACATTCAGAGTCACAGAACTACTCAGCTGACCCTAGACTAGTGAGAGATAACAGATTGTTTTTGTTTTAAACCACCAAATTGGGGGTGATTTGTTACACTGCAATAGCTGACTGATGCAGAAACAAAGGGCATATTTTATTTGAATACTAAAAATATGCTTCTTTAAGTGATAAAGAGACATTTGACCTGTTGTCAAGGAAATGTAGTTTTGGCATTTCATTTGAGTCTAGTCAGGGGCAATATTTATATCATCGTCATAATGTGGACTCTGTTTTTTGAATTTTAATATTGAAGAATAAATTAAAAACAAAACCTAGGCCAAGCATGATGGTGCACACTTATAACCCCAGCTACTCAGGAGGCTGAGGCAGGAGGATCGCAAGTTCGAGAGCAGCCTAGAAACTTAGCAAGACCCTGCTGGGGATGTAGTTCGGGGGTAGAGAGCTCCTGACTTCAATCACTAATACAGAAAAAATAAATAAATAAATACCCAGAAGGCTTCATTATGGTTACAAAACATTCATTCTGTTTTGTAACCATAATGAAGCCTTCTGGGTATTTATTTATTTTTATCAACTTAAGAAATGTACTTTATCAACCTAAAAAATGTATTATCAACCTAAGAAATGGAAAAGTCAAAGGACAGCTGAGAAAACTTGAAAGGAGAGCAGGGGGCTTGAGAAAAGGGGGAAGAAGGCTTAGCAGCACTGTGTGTTCGTCTTTGGTAGGATCAGGAGTACTGTCAGAAGTTGAGGGAACAAGCACAGAGGTAAGTAAATGATTGAAGGCTGAAAGATAACCAACCAGTGCAGGGAGGAGATAGAAAAGCCAAACCAAATGAACACTCCCTGTGTGTTTTTTTTTTTAATTGAGATATGGAATATATGCAATGATATGCATGCATTGCATAATCTTAAGTAAACAGCTTGATGAATTTTTACACGTGTGTATATCAGGGCAACCATCACCCAGATTGAGATGTAGAACATTGCCAGCACTCCAAAAAATTCCCTCGTGCTTCTTTCTCATCAATCCACTTCCTCTTAGAAGTAGCTTCTGTTCTGACTTCTGCATCATCCATCTGTTTTGTCTGTTCTTGATCTTCAGGTAAGTGAAATTTAAAAGTATGTACTACAGATGGACATTATTCCCCTTTGTACCTGTATGATTGCACGAATGGTGTGATTCTGCCTCATGTACAACCAGAGAAATGAAAAACTGTGCTCCATTTGTATACAATGAGTTGAAATGCATTCCATTGGAACAAATTTTTTTAAAAGTTTATACTAGTATGTTTTTCTCCTTTCACCAAACATAATGAAATTCACTTACATTGCTGCACATCTTTGTAGTTAATATTTTGTTGTTTATTTTCATTGAACAGAATTGAACCCAGGGGTCCTGTATCACCCAGCTACATCCTCAGCAATTTTTTTAACAGATTCTCTCTAAATTACCCAGGTTGGCCTTGAACTTGCAATCCTCCTTCCCCAGACTCTCAGATTGCTGGAATTACAAGTATGCACCACTGCGTCAAGCAGTTCATTCTTTTTTTTTTTAATCAATGTAATATCCCAAATTCTTTTTTTCCCATATTTTTATTGGTGCATTATAATTAGTTAATTTTTTATTGCAATGTGATTTTCCATTGTATGACTACATCAGAGTTTATCCATTTTTCTGTTGATGAACATTTGGGTTGTTTGGGGCGATTATGAATGAAACTGCTATGGGCTTTCTTGTATTTGTCTATCTTATCTATTGGTGTAAAGCTCGCTTTTTTTTTTTCCTGGTGGTATTGGGGATTAAACCCAGGAGCACTCTACCACTGAGCTGTATCCCCTCTACCACAGCCCTTTTTATTTTATTTTGTGACAGGGTCTCACTAAGTTGCTCAGACTAGAGTGAACTTGAATTCTCTGACTTAGCCTCCCAAATCGCTGAGATTACAAGTGTGCACCACCATGACCAGTATGAAGTTCATTCCTAACTCAGGTCATTTTTACTTGCAGTTTCCTCTGCTTGGACCATGTTATCTCCAGATCCTTATATGGCAGGCTTCTTTTCACCATTGAGGTCACAGCTGTCAGATGGTGGCTGGGAGGAACAGCATGGGGCTGGATCATTGGGGACTGGCTGGGAACCTCTCTCTTCTTGTAGTTTCAGGGCCTCTCCTATGGTTTGTTTAGGTGTTAATTTGGCTGGATCACTTGGGGATTAGCTGGGAACCTCTTCTTGTAGTTTCAGGGCCTCTCCTATGGTTTGTTTGGGTGTTAGTTTGAGCTTCCCCACAGCATTGCAGCCTCAGGGCAGCTGGACCATTTACGTGGCCACTAAAAGTTTCAAGAGCAAATATTCCAGCAACTAAGGAAAGCTCCGTTGCCTTTTATGGCCTGGCCCTGGAGTTCATACAGCATTGCTTCTGCCATGTTCTACTAGTTACGGGTAAGTCATCAAACCACCCAAATACAAGGGTAAGGAAAATAAGCTCTGTGTCTTTTTCTCCTTTTGGTGCTGGGGATCGAACCCAGGGCCTTATACATGTGAGGCAAGCACTCTACCAACTGAGCTACATCCCCACCACTAAGCTCCTTCTCTTGATGGACAAGTGGCAATATTATAGATGAGCACATGAGATGGGAGATGCTGTTACAGCCAATTTTAGGGTGATCCACTCCATCCTTCTGTTCTAAACCCTATTTTGTTTTCTTCATAGTACCTTTTACTATTGGACATTATCTTATTTATTTCTTTGTTTTCCACCAGTCATCTTCCTTTACTAGAACATATGTTCTAAAATGGCAGGAACTCTTATTATTCTCTACCTTTTCACTAGTACCTGAATAGTACCTGTACATTGTAGGTGTTAAACACATTTTTTAATAAATAATAAGAATTTTGTAGCAGAGGATCAATAGCTGCCTCAGGATTATAAAACAAGTAATGGAGGGGTGGAGTTGTAGAGCACTTGCCTGGCATGTGTGAGGCCCTGGTTTTGATCATCAGCACTGCATACAAATAAATAAAATAAAACATCCATTAACAACTATAAGATATTTTTTAAAAACTAGTAATGGAAGTATAAGCACATTTTTAGAGATGTATACTTAACTAAAAAAAGAACTAAAACCAGAAATAGTTGAAAGTGGTTACCTGTAGGGTACAAGATGAGGAGAGGAAAGGTGGACAGAGAATTAGAGATTTTCTGTGCCACTTGTACACATGAGACTTTTTTTTAAGTTTCTTTTTTTAAACTCTTTTTTTTAATATTTATTTTTTAGGTGTAGATGGACACAACACAATGCCTTTATTTTTATGTGGTGCTGAGGATCGAACCAGGGCCCCACCCGTGCTAGGCAAGCTGCTCTACCGCTGAGCCACAATCCCAGCCCGAGACTTTTAAAATTCTATGCAGTTTTATTTTAATATTAAAATTTTGAAAAATTAAAAAGTTAATTGTAGAGCTGGATGTGGTAGCCAAACCTGTAATCCCAGTAGCTCAGGAAGCTGAGGCAGGAGGATCATGAGTTCAAAGCCAGCCTCAGCAAAATAGAGGCACTAAGCAACTCAGTCCCTGTCTCTAAATAAAATACAAAATAGGGCTGGAGATGTGGCTCAGTGGTTGGGCATCCCTGAGTTCAATCCCCAGTACAAGAAAAAAAAAACTCGTTATAGAAAATATAGGAAAACTGGAAGAGAATACAAAACTAACAAAACATTATTTGTAACACCACCACCTAGAGATTGCCATTGGAAACATCTTGGTCTTTTACCTTCTTGTTCAAATTATTTAAAACAGACTACTTTCTATCTTTCCTTTTCCACTTCTTTGTATTAATTATATTGTAAAGATTTGCTCTGGGCTAGAAATGCTACCTGGAAAAAAGTGTTTGCCTAAGGTTTAAAATTCTGTCATTTCCTGTCTACCCTACTTAGAGGTCTGTATACTTCTTTTTCTTTTCCTCTCTCTACCCTTATAGTCCACCCCAAACAATCCTCTTTAACCCACTCTGACCCCCACTTTCTTTCTCCCCTGTTCAGGGACTTTATGAACTCATCATTTATTCTTTTTCCTCAGTCACAGAACAATAGCGTGTGGGATTTGTTGTTGTTGTTGTTGCTTATAGCTATTACTGCTTCACCAAAACTTGATGGTTTAAAACTAAAACCATCCATTTATTATTTTCAACAATTCCATGGGCAGAAATGTGAACAGGGTACAGGTCCCGAATCTCCCTTCTAAGTGATGGAGTATAATGTCCAACATATTTGATGCTTTAGAATGACTGCAAAGGGTGAGACTGATTACAATAGGGGTCATGTGTCTTGGACTTCAGCCTAAGTTGTCAATCAGAAGCCAGGTCTCTGTGTGGTATCTCCCTGTGAGATCCTTCTGGTGGAATAGTCCGCCTTCTTGCAAAGCAGCTCTGGAAGGGCTAGGGCTGTAGCTCACTGACAGAGCACTTGCCTAGTATGTGCAAGGCCCTGAGTTCAATCTTCAGCACCACAAAAAACAAAACCCACACGCAAAGCAGCTCTGGGCTCCCAGTTAGACTTGGAACTCAAGGGCATTTCTTGAAAGTCGCAGGGATAGACTAGATTCAGGAGTAGGAACATAGGGCATCAGCACCAATAGGGGCAGGTCACTGGGAGCCACCATTGTAACAAACCTCCCTTGCGTCAGGCAGAAGTGAATTCAAATCCTCTCTTCTTGGTTTACTGACTATCTGGCCTTGGCCTAATTTCTTAACTTCTCTGAACCATTATTTCCTTGCTTATCTGTAAAATTAGCAGGATGTAATTCCTCCCAGGTAGGATCATTCTGTGTTTTGAATTGTAAATTGTACTGGCACCACTACTGCATGGAATTTCATAGAAAGGACTCAAACACTAGAAAGACATGTAAACTGTAAACCTAAGAGAAGTAAGCTCCTGGAAACCTGAAGAAATCTTCACAAGGTCTTTATTTATTTCATTATTGTATTTTTTTTTTTACAGTACTTGGGATCAAACCCAGGGCCTCATACATGCTAAACAAGCATTCTACTATTTAGCTACATCCTCAGTCCTTTTTTGAGGGGGGATGGGGGGAATGTGAATTTAAACTTCCAAGGAACCAAAAGTTGGATCCAAAGGTATTTATTTATTTTTAATTAATTTATTTATTTATTTTATAGTAAAATGCATTTTGACATATTGTATGCAAATGGAGCACAACTTCTTAATCCTCTGGCTGTACAAGATTCAGAGTCACTCCATTAGTGTAATCATATATGTATATAGTGTAATAATATCTGTCTCTTTCTACCATCCTTCCCATCCCATAACCCAACCCTTCCCCTCACTACCTCTACACAAACCAAAGTTCCTTCATTCTTCCCTATCCCCCAGCCCCACTATGGAACAGCGTCCGCTGATCAGAGAAAACATTGGGCTTTTACTTGGGGGGGGGGGGTGTTGGCTTATTTCACTTACCATGATTTTCTCTAGTTCTATCCATTTATCTGCAAATGCCATAATTTAATTCTTCTTTAAGGCTGAGTAATATTCCATTGTTATATGTGCCACATTTTCTTTATCCATGTTGAAGGGCATCTAGGTTGGTTCCACAGTTTAGCTATTGTGAATTGAGGTGCTATAAACACTGATGTGGCTGCATCCCTGTAGCTGATTTTAAGTCCCAAAGGTATTTAAATCTGAAGGAAAATACAAAAAAAAATGCAATCCCAATGGAAAAAAAAAATTGATATTGTTGATTCTGTTGTATGGTTGTGGGCATGCAGAATTTCTTCTCCCACCCCCCTCCATCTTGGCTTTTTTTTTTTTTTTTTTTTTCGCTTTACCAACCTCTGGGCTTGATTTTAAGTTTACTCTTTCTCTTCTTACCTCTCATGGCATAGTAACTTTTTATTCTCTCCAAAAACTTGGAGCTTCAAGAAACTCTCCCCATGTTCACTGACTTCCCCTTGTGAAAATTCTTTGTACAAAATGGACAGGGGGGTGGGGGCTAGGGAGGTAGCTCAGTGGTAAGGCACTTGCCCAGCATGTGGGAGGCACTGGGTTCGATTCTCAGCACCACATAAAAATAAATAAAGGTATTGTGTCCACCTACAACTAAGAAATTAAAACAAAAACAGAATGAACTTGGACCTGTCACAGCCCACTTGAGTGGGGTCAAGGGACCGTGGGAAAGAAGAGTAAATACTCAGGTCTCCAATGCCTGCTCCAGGAACTCTCTCACAGAACCAACCCCCCAAAACAGCCTGCCCTATCTTAAGACTCTTTTAAGACTGGGATCCTAATTAGGATAAGTTATACTCCATGTATGTATCATAAGTGAAAATATACTCTACTGTCTTGTATACCTAAAAAGAACAAATTTTTTAAAAAGACTGTTTTTACTTAGGAACTGATGACAGAACTGCCAACTCTGACCTCAAGACTCACTTTGAATTGTTATGACACCAGTCAGGGCTTGCCAGATCCCTCAAGCAACAAAAGTGCTAGTTGAGCTTTCATTCCCAACAACTTGTGCAGACTTCTCTGTCACGATAAAGCCCTCAACCTCTCCTTTGCTCTCCCTGTATCCCAGAGGTCACCCTGGCCTGTCCTTGTGTGGCCTGGATTGCAATCCTAGTCTTTGTTCCCAAAGAAAAGTTCCTTTGTTGGAGACGCCTGTGTACATTTCTTGTTTGACTTTGACACTCTCTAGAAACCTCCCAAAGCCTAGTTCCCATAACTGGTTACCTCTTAAGGCAGAAGAAACAGAGCTCACACCCCATAAGAGGTCCTCAGAACTGTGCCCTTCTTCCTGGCCTCCTGCCCGGTCCCTTCCACTATTAGGCCCCTCCTCACAGACTGTTTGAGGCTCCCGGGAACTAAAGAGATTTGTGAGTAAGTGACCTTTAACCCAATGAGAATCCTCCACCCACAATCTGGGCTAATCTTCTTAGGTGTTAATATTTAGCATTACCTTGTACTACTCAGCTCCCTGAACCCTACTCAGCAAAACCTTTTAAAACGCTTCCTTACTTCTTCTCCCTACTTTTTGTCTCGGTTGCTGTTGTTTTGAGCTGGGGTTTTACTGTGTTGCCCAGACTGGCCTTGAACTCCTGGGTTTAAGTGATCCTTCTGCCTCAGCCTCCCACACATAGCCAGGACTACAGTACCTGCCATTGAGCCTGGCTCCCCTACTCTTTTAATGGGAATTTCTGGTGTAGCAAAGGTCTGGTAAAGAAGACTATTCCTCTGAAAACCAAGCATTTGATGACAGACACAAGAATGATTTCTCAGAGTTGCTATCAATCACAGGCACATTATTAAAGCACATTATTAAAAATCTGTAATAAATGTACCAGTGAAGAAGGTGATCAGTGCTTTTAAAGCTTGGAAGAGCAGATTCTGGTTCTGCAGGTCCAGGGTGGTATCTCAGCTTCTGCATGTCTACGGAAGCTCCCAGGAGACATTGCTACCACTGCTCCTGCTGCTGCTGCTGCTGCTATTGCTGGTGTAGGAGCCATGGTCAGAGTGTTATTTATGGTTCTCCAGAGAAACAGAACCAACAGGACATGGACACACACACACACACACACACACATACACACACACACACACACCTCTGGCCAAATTATTATATGGTTGTGTATAGATATTTATTATGGAAATTGGCTCACAAATTATGAAAACCAAAAAGCCCCACAATCTTCTGCTGTCAGAAAACACTGATGATGTAATTCAGTCTGGGTCTGAAGCCCCCAAAACCAGGCACTCTGATGTCTGAGGACAGGAGATGGATGACTCAGATCAAGGAGAGAGAGATCTTGTCTTTCTTCTACCCTTTGGTTCTATTCAGATCCTCAGTGGATTGGATAATGTCTGCCTACGTTTGTGGGGTGGATCTTCTTTATTTAATTTACTGACCCAAATGTTAATATCTTCTGGAAAGACCCTCCCAAACACATTCAGAAATGGTGTTTCATCAGCCATCGGGACATCCCTTAGCCCAGTCAAGTGGACACACAAAAATTAACTGTCACACTTAGCAAGGAAATGCTACTAAGTAGTATGGGAAGGAAACGACAGGCGAAGGATGTCTTCCTGCAGCTCACAGCCAGCAAACATCTCTGTTTTTCCAGGCATCCCTGAACAGTCAAGGGCCTGGGTATGGGGTCAGAGAGAGCTGTGTCCAACTCTGCTTTCCATTTACTGTGTGGTCTCTGCCAAGTCATTTAACTTGTCTGTGACCCAGTTTCCACATGTAAAAACGGGGGTGGAGATCATATCTGCTTCACTGAACTGTCAAGGAGATTTTATGCCACCGTGAGTCTGATGGCTTAGCAGAGTATCTGGTACAGAGTTGGCCTCTAAAAGCAGCGCAGAGTCTTGCTATTGCAGGGACGGAATCCAGAGACTAAGCAGACTACGCAAGATTCAGCTAAGCAAGGGCCTGCTGGCTTCAGCTTTTCCATACTCCCAGTGAGGATGTGGCTATGTTTTCACAATTCCAGATTTAATAACAGCCATGTCAGTGGATGTGCTCCTGTGTTCTCTGATTAAATGGACATACTTGAGTCGCCCCAGGCAAAATGAGGTCATGCATCAGAAGCCTAAAAAGAAAGCTTCTTTCTAATTCCCTGTCACACCCTCTGATGTTGAGGTGTCTTTCACCAGTTTTGTTTTCTGTTTTTAAGTCCATGTGACACCGTTGCCTCAGATTCTTCTCAAATAGCAGAAAAAAGAAAACATTTCAGAGTTCTTATGAATTTTCTTCTCACACACACACACACACACACACACACACACACACACACACGGCTATTCTTTGGGTCCCTATACTCCCTTCCTAAGCTTCTGGCTTTTCCAGACCTCCTAATTAAACTGCAATAGCTGCATATCCTTTTAAAGGATTTATTCTGGGCCAGGTATGGTGGTATTTGCCTGTAATTTCAGAAACTCTAGAGGCTGAGGCAGGAGGATCACAGGTTCCAAATCAGCCTGGACAACTTAGCAAGATCCTGTCTCAAAATAAAATAAAAAGGGCTGAGAATATAATTCAGTGGTACAGCGCCCCTGGGTTCAATCCCCTAAACCACTAATTAATTAATTAATTAAGGATTTACTCTGTTTTGCTGGAACTCTTAAACCACTTGAAAAAAAACTACAGCTGGGCGCGGTGGCACACGCCTGTGATCCCAGTGGCTCCAGAGGCTGAGAAGGAGGATCCCTAGTTCAAAGCCAGCCTCAGCAAAAGCGAGGCGCTAAGCAACTCAGTGAGACCCTGTCTCTAAATAAAATACAAAATAGGGCTGGGGAGGCTCAGCAGTAGAGTGCTCGCCTGGCACGTGCGGGACCCTGGGTTCGATCCTCAGCACCCAATAAAAATAAATAAGTTAAATAAAGGTATTTAGTGCAACTACAACTAAAAAATAAATATCTTAAAAAAATAGGGCTGGGGATGTGGTTCAGTGACCGATGGTACTCCCCGCTCCCAAAAAAAAAAAAAAATACAGATAGCTCTGCCGACAACCAGAAAACGGAACTTTCCAAACTTTTTCTCTGGGTTTCTGCCTGTTTTGATTCTTACAAGTTACACCCACATGTTGTTTAAATTTTACTGATGATTCAGCAGAAGCTGCCACCAGCAAAACCAGTTGTTTTAATGGCTGAGAACACCCTTGCTGCTGGCCTGATTTTCTGTGATGATGGCAACAACCTGATTCCTGGAGGTAAAACTCGACTCTCTCTCTCAAGATGCTTGGTAAGAATTGTAGCGACAGCACATATAACTAATTCATTAACTTAGATCTCAAATTTACTTCTTACTTATAAGACTGGTTCATTTTAGTTGTATAAAAAAGAACTATGTCTTGAGCAAAGTCCTCCTCTTTTCGTTTTGCAAAATGAAGGAAAACTCACAAGTTGCAATTGCTCCAATTCTTAACCTAAAAGACCCCAATTGGGCAGTGGGAAGTACAAAGTATAGCACTGCTAAGAAATTAAAGCAAAGGGCTGGTGCTGGAGCCCAGAGCGTTGCCTAGCATGTGTGAGGCACTGGGTTCAATCCTTTGCACCACATAAAAAATGAAACAAATAAAATAAAGGCATGCTGTCCACCTACAACTAAAAAAAAAAAAAAGGAAATAAATGAAGTAATGATTATAGTGATGGGGGAAATCAAAGCTGATGCCCAAATAGTTCATTTCATTAGCTCAGAATGTGTATTTACCAACCTGGTATGAATTTCAGAGGCATTCCTAAATTTCATTTTGTTTGTTTTTGTTTTTTAGGGTTTCACTTACTCCTTTGTTTTATTTTTACCTTAAAGCTACTTAACACTAATTAGTATATTGAATGTTTTATATTTCTAAAACAAACGTATGCCATGAGATAAATGAGCTGAGGAGAAACTTTGATAAAGAAAAAAATATAAACAGAAGCAGGAAAAGTGAAAGTTTGGTCTTTCTGCAGAGTCCACATACTCAGGCAATGTTGAAATTCAGCACAATGGGGACAGAAAAGGAAGACATAATTTCACTGGATTCTTGGAGGCGCTCATTCTCAATTGAAAGCTCCCAAGCAGTCCTCCAAATTCCAATTTTTTATGATCCCTTAGATCAATTTGTTAAAGGACGTAAATGTTAATCGTTAATGTCTGATTATCTATCTTGTTTTCTTTAAGCATTACCTGTTTCCATGGGCATAAGAAGAGTCTCTGGCTGGGATATCATGGAAGAAGTTTCTGAACTGGTAGACTTCTGACAAGATTAACGACCCCCAGGTTTTCTCCTAATTTCAAGATTCAACAAAAGTTCTGGAATGTTCTTGGGTTGATTTTGTTTTGTTTTGTTTTAATTCCACAGCCTTTGGCATTCCAGTTCAGAGGACAAGTCTGATAGTCTCCATTCCTTTCATTTTATCAACTCTTAACAAAAGCTACTAGGCTCAGGCCAAAGGGGTATTTTGACATGAACAATGCTTCTCAGGAAAAGAAGTGCCCAAATTTTTATCCTGTTATTTGAGTGAAAGTTCTAAGTCCTTCCCTGATGTTCCCTGGAATTGTGATTTAATGACTAGTCACACCAGAACGGAACACATGTTTCTACTTGCAAGATTATTAAGCACATTACACAGTTCCATTATTGCCTTCCTGAGTCACCCTGCATGTACTAGTGTCTGCGTAGATTGCTTTTCAAAGGGTTTAATAGAGAAAAGTGTTAGAATACGTGTAATTAAATTCACTTATTTTTACTTTAGCTTTTAATTATTTTTAATGTATTGACCACAGAGTAAGGAGAAAGTATAGTAAAGAAAAAACAATATCAGCACTTAATGTGGAAGGTTATTGTTATTGTTTTACTAATAGAATTTTGAGTTACATAAGTGAACTGGATATACATCAATCAACAATTTTCTCTAACAGGGATTCTTACGTTTTGAAGTATTTACCTTTAGAAAAGTATCTGTTTCAATAAGAATGATTCCCCAGGCTGAGGCTGTGGCTCAGTGGTAGAATGCTTGCCTAGCATGTGTGAGGCACTGGGTTCGATTCTAAACACCACATATAAATAAATAAAGGTTCATCAACAACTAATAAAATATTTTAAAAAAAAAGAATTATTCCCATAAAAATTCTATGTGTTTTAGAATTTTATATTGAAAGCTCCTCTTAGGCAATCCCAATAAGCATACTGGAAATTAATATAAAAATTTGACATTCAACTTCTAAGAATTTAAAACATCTCTAAGATGATGTACAATCAATCAACAAATACAAGAAAAAATGTTCATCATCACCAGCAATTAGAGAGATGCAAATCAAAACCACTGTAAGATTTCATCTCATTCTAGTCAGAATGGCAGCTATTATGCCAATAACAAAAGTGTTGGCGAGAATGTGGGGGGAAAAGTACACTCACACACTGCTGGTGGGACTGCAAATTGGTGCAGCCAATATGGAAAGCAGTATGAAGATTTCTTGGAAAATTGGGAATGGAACCACCATCTGACCCAGCTATTCCTCTCCTCAGTCTATGCCCAAAGGACTTAAAAACAGCATACTACAGGGACACAGCCACATCAATGTTTATAGCAGCACAATTCACTATAGCTAAACTGTGGAAGCAACCTAGATGTCCTTCAGTAGATGAATGGATTTAAAAAAATGTGGCATTTATACACAATGGAATATTAGTCAGTAATAAAAGAGAATAAAATCATGGCACTTGCAGGTAAATGGATGGAATTAGAGAAGATAATGCTAAGTGAAGTTAGCCAATACCAAAAAACTAAATGCTAAATGTTTTCTTTGATATAAGGAGGCTGATTCATAGTGGGATAGGGAGCAGGAGCATGGGAGGAATAGACAACTCTAGATAGGGCAGAGGGGTTGGGGGAAAGGGAGGGAGCATGGGGTTATTAATGATGGCAGAATGTGATGATCATTATTATCCAAAGTACAGGTATGAAGACACAAATTGGTGTGAATATACTGTGTATACAATCAGAAATACGAAAAAATGTGCTCTATATGTGTAATAAGAATGGTAATGCATTCCACTGTCATATATAAATAATAAATAAATAAATAAATAATAAAAATAAAATGTCTCTAATTCTAGCCCTGAAACCAGATTACTCCAGTGGAAAAAAATCCTCAAAAAAATTCTATTACACATTTTAAGATTAAAATAAAAATACATGTACATGGTAAAAAGAGATCAGAAAGAGATAAAATAAAGCATAAGACACTTCCTCTACCCTCTCTCTCAGTCTTTCTCCCCAAAGGGAACTGAGTTTCTTCTCTATACTTTTGAAATATGGGGAGCAGAGTCAGTTAAGGTCCCTGACCTCAAGGGGACTACACCCTAGTGGAAGAGCAATTATTAAGGAAGTGATCAGACAAGCAATGATACCATTGCAATGTGGCAACTGTCTACAAAGGAAATATTATGGTTTGAATTTTTAAATGCTCCCACAAAGATCCATGTATTGAAGCTTGGACACCAGCAGATGGTGCTGCTGGGAGGTGGTGGGATATTTAGGAGGTGTGGCCTAGTGGTAGGAAGTTAGGTCATTGGGGATGTGCCCTTAAAGGGGATAGTAGGACCTTGGCCCCTTCTTCTCTCTGTCAGCTTCCCAGCCACCATCAAGTAAACCAGAGTGCTCTACCATTTGCTTCTACCATGATGGGGCCAACCAACCGTGAACCCTTAAAACCATGAACAAAATAAATCTTTCTTCATTATAAGTTGATTTTTCTCAGGTGTTTTGTTACACTAATGGAAAGCTGACTAACACAGGAAAGCTATAAGATGCTATGAGATCCTACAGCTAGGATGCCTGACCAGCAGGTGAGTAGCATTCCAAATTTAAGTAACACTGGGGTTGAAAGCCAAAGGCAAGAGAAGAATAAAGTAGGTCAAGAGGATCAGGTAGGCATGTACAAAGGCCACATGGTGGAAGGTTGGCACATATGAAAGACTGAAAGAGAGAAAAGAAGTCCTGGGGAGAAATAAGGTCAAGAGGTAGATAGAGCCAGATCATGAAAAGATTTACAAACCATGTCATAGTTGTGCTTCTAAGAGCATCAGAATGACTGAACAATACCTAACATCCATTTTATCCTTTAGTGTGACTATAAAGACTGGAAAACTAAAAACTGTATTCGCAGACACAGTTGCAGCTAGGGAATTGGATGCAATCGAAGTGCAGGCAGTCAGATTCACTCACATGAAATCTGGAAGGTGAAGATGAGGCAAAGTCAGGTCTAATTGCTTCTGCAGTTTCTGCAGCTGAGCATGATCAGGAGAATGACTAGAAAGTGCTTTGGTGTCCATAGACCTAGTGGTCTAACAGGATGCAGAGTTTTAAAATTCAATTTATTTGTTTTAGCTATGCAAATGTAGGAGGAGCAGCACCACACTGGAGCCAACAAGTGTGGCAGTAGCAACACCCTCATACTTGGGCTGCTTCTAAGGTAAGTTATGAGCCCACAGTTCCAATGGCAGCTCCCTGTTTCCCCCCTTTGTGATGGAGATAACTGTTCCCTTAGTAAATCAATCCTATCATGTTCTTAGAGTCATTTCTGGAGATGCAATCTAGCACCTATTCCCCATGTCTCCTAATAGAGTTTTAAGCCCTGAATTCCCTGTATTGGATCATATTTTTCTTAAAAGAGTCATAGTTAAAAGTGTTCTGATCTCCAATTACTCAGTCATATCCTTTATAGTAATCTCCTTCTATAATTTGATCCACGATCACACATCTTAGTCTCTTTTAATCTGTAACAATTCCTCAGCTACTTTTCTTTTTAAAATCTTTTATGACCTTAACATTTTTGAAATATACAGGCCAGTTGTCTTGTTCCTTGTCAAAAGGAACACAGTCTTAATACTATCAATCTATCATCTTTATTTCCTCATTTTCAATGCCATATATGGACCTGAATCATATGTATTCTGCCATGTACTCTTCTGTTTCCTCCACAGAGCTGTTTATTAAGGCAGCAAATATGTAATGGCTGTCTAATCCATTCCAGGTACTGTGCTAGGTGCAGAAGACTGTGAGCAAAACAGACAAATAGTGCTCGGTTACAGATGTTAATATAGGCACTTTAACCAAGGGTCTTTGTGCTATAAAAAATGAGAAGCTAGCTGGGCATGGTGGCACAAACCTGTAATCCCAGGACCTCAGGAGGCTGAAGCAGGAGGATGGCAAGTTCGAAGCCAGCCTCAGCAAAAGTGAAGTGCTAAGCAACTCACTGAGACCCTGTCTCTAAATAAAATATAACATAGGGCTGGGGTTGTGGCTCAGTTTGTCGAGTGTCCCTGAGTTCAATTCCCAGTACACCCTCCCCTGCAAAATGAGAAGCTACTCTTGAAAATATAAACAAAAATAGAAATTTATTGGAAAGCTACAACTGGAAGAGTTAAACACCCAAGCCCTAGATAGAGCAGGATCAGGCATTTGTGAACTTTTTAGAGTGATAACGCCATTCTAGTGACTTAGCCTCAACAAGTCCCAACTACTGTGTCCCACACACAATTCATGCCTAAAGTTAATGGGGAAGAGAACCTCATCAGCCTGAGATGAAGAATCTATTCCTGCCTCATCCAATTAACTATGGCCAGAGTAACAGGTTCCTGTGGCTCAAATACGCCCAAGGGGAGCCTGCCCTATATATCTGAGTCTTCCCAGAAACTATGCAATTTTGGTGAAGGGACCAGAGTGGACACTCCAGCTAGTTTCTACATTATACAGTTCTAACACTTACATAGGTTCAGGGTTGATATTGGAAATATTTAAATGACTGGAGGTATAGCTCAATGGTAGAATGCTTTCCTAGCACGCATAAGGCCCTTGGTTCA
This sequence comes from Marmota monax, assembly GCF_021218885.2. Taxonomy (NCBI): domain Eukaryota; kingdom Metazoa; phylum Chordata; class Mammalia; order Rodentia; family Sciuridae; genus Marmota; species Marmota monax. Next base: position 6,908,809 of record NW_026695228.1, read on the forward strand.
ATCTCCAGCCCCACCAAAAAAGAGAGAGAGAGAGAGAGAGAGAGAGAGAGAATAAAATTAAGAATTGCTGTGGCACAGGCACTGACTATTCAGAATAAATGATGGCAATATCTCAGGGACAGGCTCTAGGAGAACACTTGGTAGGCCAGGCATTAACACTTCTTGTTTGGTTGTTTGGTTTGGTTTTTGAGACAAGATCTTGCTCAGTTGCCTATGGCCTCACTAAATTGCTGAAGCTGGCTTTGAACTTGTGAACCTCCTGCTTCAGCCTCCCAAGCTCCTGGGATTACAGGCCTGTGCCACTGTGCCTAGCTACATTAACCCTTTAGCTATTACATCATGAGATTGGGGGAATCCCGTAGAGAGGCTGAGAAGAGATGGAGTTTGGGGGAATTTTCCTATAAGCTCAGGCGCCCTAGAGGGAAACTCTCAGATGAATATCCATTCATGCAGAAGTGGTTTATTAAGGAAATGTTCCCAACAAAGTCTGTTAAAGTGAACAAAGCAGTCAATGAGGAGAGGGAAGTCAAGCAAGGATGCCATAATAGAGTTTGCCAAAGAAACAGAACCAATAAGATATATAGGTTTAGATAGATACAGAGAGAGAGAGAGATGGAGATGGAGGAAGATTTATCGTAGGGGAATTGGTAAGTGCCCTTACAGAAGATGAGAAGTCTTATGATCTGCTATCTGTAAGCTGAGGACCAAGGACAGCCAGTGACATAGACCAAGTCCAAAGGCCTGAGAACCAGGAGAGCTGATGGTGTGATACAAGTCCAAGGGCAAAGACCAATGTCCCCATTCAAGCAGGCAGACAGGAAGCAAAAGGGAAAAATTCCTTCTTCCTCTGTATCTTTTTTCTCTCCATACTCTCAAAGGATTTGATGATTCCCCACCCACAGCCTGGGAGGGCCATCTGCTTTACTCCGTCTACAAATTCAAATACTAGTCTTATTCAGAAACATCCTCACAGACACACGCCAAATAATACCAATTATCTGGGCATCCCGTGTCCTAGTCAAGTCAACACAGAAAACCATCACAGACGCCAGCTCAGGTGAAGCCCCACAGATGCCAGCTCTAGCTTGATCCTGTGGGGTGCTCCGGAGCACATGCTATAATGCCACAGAGTTCTCTCAGCCAGAGAAAGGAGTCCAGTCACCAGACCTGTCAATCATTGTTCAAGGACTCTAGAGGACAGGGATAAAATCCCCAAGCACTTCTGGTGTTCTGTGCCCTCCTGAGATGAACTGCCAAAGAGCTACAGATGCTGGCTGCTGGTAGGATGGGAAATGGAATCCTGACATCATCTGTGCCCGTGGGATTAGGGCAGTGGCTACTTACCAAATGGTTCATAAGGGTTTGAACATTTTAACGATCATTATAGCCAAACCAGGTCTGACAGCTGAATGTCACATAATGTCACATGAATATGAGGCATAAACCACAGAGCAAGACAAGCCAAACAGTGATCCCGTCTCTTCGCCCAACTAGCTGGAGGATGGTAAAAAGTCACAGCCAGCTGGGCATGGTGGCTCACGCCTATAATCCCAGCAGCTCGGGAGGCTGAGGAAGGAGGATCGTGAGTTTAAAGCCAGCCTCAGCAAAAGCAAGGTGCTAAGCAACTGAGTGAGACCCTGTCTCTAAATAAAATATAAAATAGGGCTAGGGATGTGGTTCCATCGTTGAGTGCCCCTGAGTTCAATCCCTGTACCAAAAAAAAAAATCACAGCCATCCTAAGGCATTAGTTTCCCTCACTATAAAACCAAGGGTTGAAGGTAGATGAATTATTTAATCTCCAAATAAATAGAATAAAGGTCCATCGACAATTAAAAGAAGAAGAAGAAGAATCTAGCCTCACCTTCCTATTCCCTGATCTCTATTTAGGGAATAGAGATCCCCATATGTAGCATATCATGATACAGCCAAAAAGAAAATAGAAAATCAGCATGCAATTTTTCTGTAATTCTGAGACTTTATGCACAAGAACCAAAATACATAACTGTTCATGCAAGAAATTTTAAACAAATATTGATAAAACACTCTTCCACATAACTTTTCTTGGTCCAGTTCTTTAACTTCCTGACAATAGTTTGTTTAATTATGTGCAATGACTTTGTTTCTAAGCATAAGACTGAGTTTCCCATCACTGTTGTTTTGGAATGTGGAATTTTTTTCTTTTGCTCCTTGTAGATGGAATATCTTAATAACCATAAGGTCAGAAGCTAAAGCAGCTAGAAATCAATGCCCTAAATGGCTCCCCATCCCTTCCCATTCTCATCAGGATCCAAGCAAATGAGAACTTATTTGCTTTGAAGACATGCAACAAAGATACCGTGAAAGAAAGGGGAAAAACAAACAAACAAAAAAAACAGTGATATGAGTATTCCCAGCAAGGGAGAAATTTCTGTTTATACTTCGTTATGATTTATAAAAGATGAATTCATTATCACCCAAGACATCCTGAGTCAGAAATTCAGGCAACTGATTATTGTGTAAAATCAAAATGATAGCATCCTTGGAGAGACAGTTGCCTGGTAACTCAGACCAGAAGGTGGTCTTTAGATTTCTCTTGGATCATGTGTATCTATTTTGGTTTTTCTGTTGAGCTCATTTTCTTCCCTATGATCCAAAAACTGAACAATTTTTGGAGAAAATTTTTACACAGAAGATAGCTTTTTTCCTCCAGAAGATATTTTTATTAGGAAGTGCAGCTGTCTCCATGCAGTTGAATCGCTCTATTTTCAGGGCTATTGCAGGAACATAGAAGAAAGGGGTAGTGGGGAAGCCAGCGGAGGGAAGATTTCAGATGGAGAAGTATATTTTGAAACTGAAAGCCAGACACTGGCTTTCCACGAAAAGAAACTGGCTCAGCATCTCACATAAGATCAAAGTATAGCTTACTCAGGTAAGAAGCTCTATGACAGCTGGGCCAATGGCACACACCTGTAATCCCAGTGGCTCAGGAGGCTGAGGCAGGAGGATCATGAGTTCAAGGCCATCCTCAACAACAGTGAAATGCTAAGCAACTCAGTGAGACCCTGTCTCTAAATAAAATACAAAATAGGGCTGGGGATGTGGCTTAGTGGTCAAGTGCCCCCAAGCTCAATCCCCAGTAGAAGAAGAAGGAGGAGGAGGTCTATGACTTTTCACCCCTTCACTGGAGCAAGAAAAGCTGAGCAAGTAGGCTCCTCCTTACCAGAATCAGAAGCCCTGAGTCTACACTCTTCTGAATTAGTTGTCTAGTCCCAGATGTTTTATTTTTTTCCCCAGAAAGTTAGTTAACTCTGTCACTTCTGATTCTATAAGCAGGAGAACTTGAGTTTCCTCTCAAGTTTTCTTATGCAAAAGAAGATTTACTGAAGACTTGGGGCCTTTGGGAAAGGCTAGCCAGCCAAATAACTTGGAAATGCACAGGAACCAAGGCTTTAGAAGTTAAGAGACAGAGATGGGCTTGCTATGCCAGCTGCTCAGAGGCTGAGGCAGGAGGATCACAAGCTCAAGGTCGGCCTGGCCAATTTAGCAAGAAATAACATATAAAAAGGGAGGCTTTGAGAGGTAGAGGAGGAGGAAGAGCAGAAGAGAAAGGAGAAGAGGCAGGAAGAACAGAAAGATCCAGGAGGTGTCTATGCTGAAATCAATAAATTTTATTTTTTTTTTATTTATTTATTTATTTTTAGTTCTCGGCGGACACAACATCTTTGTTGGTATGTGGTGCTGAGTATCGAACCCGGGCTGCACGCATGCCAGGCGAGCGCGCTACCGCTTGAGCCATATCCCCAGCCCTCAATGAATTTTAATGAACCATTCTTTGTATTACTCCTGAAAGATTCATAATCCTAGGAGAGAGTGTCAAATTGGCTGAGATGAGGTCACATGCCTGGGCCTGCTGTACCTGGGCAGTAAGAGGAAGGATCTAATGCAAGCAGTCTCCAGGAACCCCTACAGCTTCCATGATGCAAAGGCAGGTACATAGATTTATAGTCACATCAAGACTGTCTACAAAGGACAGGGGAGTTATTATTCAAAAAGAAATTCATGCTTCTGTTTTTTCACTGGTATGATTTTGAGTTTTTGTTTTCATGGTTTTCAGAGACTGGCTGAAATACTAATTGTGTTTGTTGTAATTGTTTACAAAAAAAAAATAATGCTTTGCTGTCTTGTTTACTGCTGACTTAGCCCAATCCTTGCCCTATGTATGTCTTGTCCGGTCACCTGCCTTCTACCTCTGTGGACCTCTGGACTCTTCGGATGCCAAATACTCTTAACTGTCCACACCCCACATGATAGAGAACAAGAACTTTGGGTTACTTCCCCCAACTTTGTCCTCTTTCAGCAGGAAGCAGCTTGGAGATGTCATTGCCCATTTTTCCATAGAAATGGAATGTAGAAATTAACAGTGGGGAAATGTAACAGGGATCTACTTTATGTTTTGTTTGTCCCCTCAAAGGGGAAACCTCTGGTGTCATTCACACTCCAGAACTTTCCAGGAAATCAGGCCGTGAAACCCCATCTTTCTTTAGCCTCTTTCCCTGCTCTGTTCTGCTTCCCTCACCTCTTTACAGATTTTTCCTGAAAGCACAATGTCAACATGTCTTTAGGACAAGACAGGGGCCTCAGTTTCTGCTCTGGGAATTCAACCTAAAACAATGATGAACATTTGATATTTTTTTGGCTGCCTAACATTATTCTCTCTTACTAATAGCATGAGTTTCTTTTCTTTTTTTACTTTTTGAGAGAAAGAAAAAAGAAGGTTTATTGCTTTGCTAGCAAAGGAGAAACACAGGAGACTCCTGTCCCAGAGGCTGTGATTCTGCCCATCAGCAGGAACAGGGGGCTTTTAAACAGGTGATTCAAAGGCTACCTCCATGTGTTCTCTGTCAGAGTTATAATTCACTTGTTAATTTGGGAGATAGTAATTTCTGAGATTTTCTGGTACCATCTTCAAAGTCTGAATTAGTACCATTCCCATGGTGGGTGTGTACTCAAGCACAGATAAATCTGCCTAAAATGTGGAAGAAAGGTAATATTGTTTCCCTTGAGATTAGGGCAGAGGAAGAGATCAGGGAGGACCAGGGAGAGAGGAATAGAAAGAAATATGTCCATTTTAAAAATAAGTTGCAGTGGCAGAGGCTAAAGGAAAAAGGGTTCTAGGAAGGAGATTACCAAATGAACTAACAGACTTTCTAATGCATTTGATGAAATGCACCAGAAAAAAAAAAAAAAAAACAGTTTCGAAGAAGTTTCATAGACATAATGGGAAACTTGGAAATAACTAGTAATATATACACAGAAAATGAGGCAAAGGAAAAAGAAGCTATCGTTAACTCCAAGAAAAGCAAAATGACATATAAGAAAGGGAGTATTATTATGATTAACAACACTTACAACATGGATAAACAATGTTTATCCCATGTTGTAAGTTATTCAATATATTATGGTTAGAAACTTTAAATATACCATTTTGCACCTCATAATGACTTTTTTTTTTTTTGAGAGAGAGAGAGAGAGAGAGAGTCTCATTAATTTCCCTAGAGCCTTTCTAATTGCTTAGGCTGGTTTTGAACTTGAGATCCCCCTGCCTCAGCCTCCTGAGTCACTGAGATTACAGGTGTGCACTATTGCGCCCAGCTTCATAATGACATTTTGGTCAACAACAGACCATATATAGGACAGTGGTCTCATAAAATTATAATGAAACTGAAAAATTTCCATGGCCTACTATTCTTACTTTACTTTTTCTGTGATTAGATACACAAATATTTGCCATTGTGTTACAATTGCCTGTGATATTCTGCACAGAAACACGTTGTACAAGTTTTTAGGGTAGGCCATATCTAGGCTACCATCTAGGTTTGTATAAGCACATTCTGAGAAGTTCGTGCAATGATAAAGTTGCCTAATGATTCTTTTACCAGATTGTATTTTCATTATTAAATAGTACCTGACTTTACAATATGGAAAAGGAAGGCTATCAAATAAAATTTGATTCTTTTTAAATTTTTTTTACTTGTAGATGGACCCAATACCTTTATTTTATTTATTTATTTTTATGTAGTGCTGAGGATCAAACCCAGGACCTCACATGTGCTCGACAAGTATTCTACCACTGAGCCACAACCCCAGCCCTTTAAAATTTGATTCTTATCTTCAGTAATGAGAGAGTGTGCTGGGTATTTACCTGTTTGCTCTCAAATTCATTCCCTGTCTTTTCCCTCCTGGGATCATATTGTTCACGGCTACTTCTGTAAAATTTACTTCCCAGACCCTGATGACTAGATTTGGGTGAGTTCAGCCAATGGGATGTAGTCAGTAAAGACTGGAGAATTGGAGTGAAGGACAAACCAGGAGATTCGCTGTCCTGCTCTGCCTTGGGTAACTGCTTCTCCTCTTGGCTCCCGATTTTCTGGTCCTACCAAGCCATCCTACCTGGGCTGTGGAGGTGGTAGTGGCTTCCCTCAATTTCTAATCCGAGAGTTGCCTCACCTTCCCCTGGTTAGCCTTCTAAGATCTTGTAACCCAGGGGTTCTAACTTCAACACTATTGACATTTTGGGTTGGATAATTTGTTGGGATTGGAGGGTTTAACCATGTATTATGAGATGATTGGCAGCATCCCTAAATAGACTTTACCCATGAGATATCAATAGGTCACCCCATTGTGACAACTTTGTCTCTAGATATTACCAAATGTTCCTTGGAAGGCAAAAGCACCCACGTGAAAAGTACAGTTTCAACCTATTAATAACTTATAGTAACTTAAGTAATCTGATGAGGGTTTTACTTCTAACTTAAAGTTGATTGATTCACAAGGTTATAAACAATATCTAAGTTTGATAAATAAGAAATTAATATAGTAAGCATATTATTTAGAACTATGCAACTAATAAAAGAAATAATAAATACAAGTATTGAATGCCATTGCTCCTAAAGAGTAGGATTAGAAGGCAAGGAAAGGTGCACTTGAGCTTTTGATGTTATTTTGTTTTTTTAAATTTACGTGTATATCACTCATAAAAATAAAATATTAGGAAAATAAAACATGGACTATTATACATCTTATTACTAAATAGAAAGTTCCCAGGATAGGCTCACAATTTTTATTCTCAGAAGAGATTAAAGAAGTGTTTATTCAGGGGCTGGGACTGTGGCTCAGAGTTAAAGTGCTCAACTAGCATGCATGAGGCACTGGGTTCGATTCTGAGCACTACATAAATATAAAATAAAGATATTGTGTCCACCTATAACTAAAAAATAAATATTATAAAAAGAAGTGTTTATTCAGATTTTTTCTTAATCCCCTCTAAATCATATTCTCTTATATTTGACCCACAAGAGAGTTTGGCAGGCATCTAGGTTGATTGACATTTATTCATGTTCCAAAATAAAACCAGCCTGCTTCCTCCCTAATGGTCCAGGTGGAGAACTGGCTTGCTTGGTTGTAATGGTGTAGAATCCAGGGAAGGTAGGTGAAAACATTATGGTAAATTAGACATGAACATTTAGAGTTCCCGGGTCGGCCTGGTTTGTCTCCCTCCAAAAAACAAAGTAGAGGAAGAAGAGTTCAGATCTAGATTTGATGAGTGTGTCTTTCCCCAGTCTCCATTCACCCCAGCTCCTACACAGTGTAATCTCCATCCCTACCTCTAATTTATCTTTGCCTCCCGTTGCCAAAGCAACTGAAACAAAGTCTTGGGATTGAATTCTTGATTTGCTTGATTTACTAGTCATGACTGGGTCCCAATTAATTTGGAAACGTATCCAGCAAGTTCAAAGCCAGCCTCAGAATTTAGTGAGACCCTCTCTTAAAATAAAAAGTAAAAAAGGGTTGGAAATACAGATGAATGGTAAAAGCACCCTTGGGTTCAATCCCCAATACCAAAGATAAAAATAAATAATCACTGACTGTTGGTGATAAACTCAATTTCCTGTTCCTCTACTGTCCCAGAGTGGGGGTGGGGGGTCAAAAGTGGGGCTGAGGGCTGGGATTGTGGCTCAGTGGTAGAGCGCTTGCCTAGCATGTGTGAAGCACTGGGTTCAATTCTCAGCACCACATATAAATAAATGAATAAAATAAAGGTCCATCAACAACTGAAAAAAAAAATATTAAAAAATGAAAGTTGGGCTGAAACTTCCAACCTTTTAATTGTACCTTCATCTTTCTGGTTACCAGCCCCGCTCCTGAAGCTATCTAGGGGCTCCCAGTCACTAGTTATTTAATTGGTATGACAAAAGACACCCTCATCACTCTAGAAATTCCAAGAGTTTTAGGAGTTTTGTGCTAGTAACCGGACACAACTTATTTCGTCTTATATTTCTTACGAGTTTTTTGTAACTGGCCTCTTTTACTTACCTTAATGCTTTTATAGTTTATGTTGTACATTATATCTCTATTTCATTCTTTTTTTAATAGCCGAATCATATTTCATTACACAGGTAGACCACATTTTATTTATCAACTCATCGGTGTAATACTTTTGATTACTATGAATAATGTGGCTATGAACCTTTTTTTTCTAGTACCAGAGATTGAACCCACACATGTGCTGTACCACTGAGCTACAATCTCAGCACTGCTATAAACATTTGTGTGAACACATTCCTTTTTTTTCTTTCTTTTTTTGGTAAGGGGGATTGAACTCAGGGGCACTTAACCACTGAGCCCCATTCCCAGCCCTTTTTCATATTTTATTTAGGGACAAGGTCTTGCTAAGTTGCTGAGGCTGGGTTTGAACTCAAGATCCTCCTACCTCACCCTCCCGAGCCGCTGAGATTACAAGCGTGTGCCATCATACCCAGCAAGTGTGAACACATTTCAATTATTTTGGTTATATGTATCCAAGAGTAGACTTACTGGGTCGAATGACAACCCTATGTCAACCTTTTGAAGAACCGCCAGACTTTTGTAAAGTGGTTGTACCATTTTACATTCCCACTAACAGTGCGTGAGCCTGCTTGCATCCATTTTATAAACTTGCTAACTCGTCTGTACCTATTTCTTTTTTTGTTGTTGTTTTGTTTTGTTTTTTATTTTTTTTTTTTTTGTAGTTGTAGATGGACAGCATGCCTTTATTTTATTTGTTTATTTTTTATGTGGTGCTGAGGATCAAACCCAGTGCCTCACACTTGCCAGGCAAGCACTCTGCCACTGAGCTACAGCCCCAGCCCTGTACCTGTTTCTTTGTTTATTTATTTATTTTGCAATGCTGAGGACTGCAAACCCAGGGTGTTGCACATGATAGAAACATACTCTACCACTGAGTCTTTTTTTTTTTTTTAATACTAGGAATTGGACCCAGGGACGTTCTACCACTGAGCTACATCCCCATCTCTTCATTTTTTGTTTGAGACAGGGTCTCATTAAATTTCCCAGACTGGCCTTAAATTTGTGATCCTCCTGCCTCAGCCTCCTGAGTTTCTGAGATTACAGGCATGGGCCACAGCTCCTGGCACTTTTTAATTATAGTCTTCCTAGAGAGTATAAAGTGGTATTTCACTGTGGTTTTATGTTCCCTCATGGAAAATGATATCAAGCCTCTTTTCCTATGCTTAGTTTCTATTCATATATCTTCCCCCAATTGTTTTTTATGTTTTCTTTATCATACCTATATATTCTATGCCATTTGATTGTTTTATTATTTCAGCAGAGCCACAGCTTCTTATCTTTCATGTGTTTTAATATCTGGTAGGACTGTTCCCTGAACTTCACCCTCTTCACAATTCCTATGTTTTCTGAAATATCTTAGATATTCTCTCTCTCTCTCTCTCTCTCTCTCTCTCTCTCTCTCTCTCTCTCTCTCTCTCTCTTTCTCTTTTTGGTACCGGGGATTTAACTCAGGGACACTTGATCACTGAGCTACATCCCCAGCCCTGTTTTGTATTTTATTTAGAGACAGGGTCTCACTGAGTTGCTTAGTGCCTCACTCTCTGAGATTGACTTTGAATTTGAGATTCTCCTGCCTCAGCCTTCTGAGCTGATGGGATTACAGGCATGCACCACCACACCCGGCAGATATTGGAACCAATTAGAACTTTAGAAATTGTCACCTTGCCATTTTAATAAAACAGAGTTATTATTGTTTATAATCATTCCTTATTTACTCCTTATAGTATTGGGATATAGTTCTTATTAATAGGATGCAGAACATACTACCCCAAAATATGTCCCCTTGACATATTTTAATGAATACCACTCTCTGACCCTCTCTTCAGAGGCCTTGAAAACTTCACACAACAGGTATCCGATTTATCCCAGGAGGGAAAGAATGTCACAGAGAAACCAAGAAAAATCTGAACAAAAGATGGATGAGGAAAAATTATAACTTTTTCTCCTTATAATACACACCCTAAATATCCAGCAGTGATTTCTACTGGAAATAGTGTGCTTGTCACTTGTGGTTTTAATAAAATATTGTTGCATTAAAATTCAAAAAGTAGCTGGGTACAGTGGCATGCATCTATAATCTCAGCTACACTGGAGGCTGAGACAGGAGGATCACAAGCTTAAAGTCAGCCAGGGTGGTCTGGGTTTGGGCTCAGTGGTAGAATACTTGCCTAATACTCATGAGGCACTGGGTTCAATCCTCAGCACCACATAAACAAATTAAATAAACAAAATAAAGGTATTGTATCCCTCTACAACTAAAAAAAAGAAAAATGAAAAAAAAAGTCAGCCAGGGTAATTTATTTTTTTTTTTGTACCAGGGATTAAACTCAGGGACATCGACCACTGAGCCACGTCCCCAGGCTTATTTTGTATTTTATTTAAGGACAGGGTCTCACTGAGTTGCTTAGCACCTTGCTTTTGCTGAGGCTGGCTTTGAACTTGCAATCCTCCTGTCTCAGCCTTCTTAGCTCCCTGGCTTACAGGCATGTGCCACTGTGCCTGTACTGATTTTGTAAAACCCTTTCTCAAAATAAAATAAAAAGATGTAGGAATGCAGTTCAGTGGTAGAGCACTTGTCTCACATGCACGAAGTCCTGGGTTCACTCTCCGTATCTTACACACACACACATAAATTAGAAAAGCAGTTAGTTGATACACAGAAAAGATTTGACTTGAGCCAATGCCATGGGATAATGCTTGATTTGATTTGTGGTAGAAGGTTTAATCTAACTATTTCTCCCAGTTGTCCTCTTGCTTAGGTAATTGCTTACTAAAGCTAGTCTCTTTGCTTTGATTTCAATTTTGTAGCATTCAATTAATCTCAATAATTGGGATTCTCCATGGAAACTGTGGAACAAGATACTTACTACACCTTCCAAAAAAACATAAAAATAATGCTCTCCTTTTATTTGTTGCCTGGCAACAATACTTTTGTTTTTATTCAGAGGGAAATTTCAGAGATGTTTGCTGATCAGCATAACGTTGGCTGGGAAAGGAAAAGAAAAAAAATTTTTTTCAACACTCAAAAATATATAGGGCAGGGCTGGGGTTGTAGCTCAGTGGTAGAGCACTCACTTCGCACGTGGAAGGCACTGAGTTCGATCCTCAGCACCACATAAAAACAAAATAAAGGTATTGTGTCCATCTACAACTAAAAAAATATTTTTAAATGTATAGGGCAGTTTAAACTTTTTGCTTTTAAATACCCATATGGGGTCTTCATAACGGTAAAGAGCATAAAGCATATACAGTATAATGACAGAATAAGACAGATCAGAAAGGAGCCTTCATCAAGGATCTTTAGGGATACACTAAATGAAACTATTGGGGCTCTTGAGAGGCATGAGTCCAAATTGCATTTATCAGCCTCAACAGCAGGACTGAACCTAAATTTCATGTTATTTTCCATCCCAAGTGGTCCCTGTAGCACATACTATTTTTGTCTTACATTTTTTTTCTTCCTTTTCCACCATTGCTGTGGCTTATTATGAGTAGATTATGCTTCTCCACCATATTCCCTCCGGGCTTGGTCAATAGAATTTGGCTGGGTGTGACTGTCTACCCAGAGGCTTTATATGAATTGGTGAAATTTGGCATGACCTCTTACATTTCTGCCTTATGCCATGAGGAAAGAATGTCCCAGGCAGCCTTTGCCTCTGCAGCCTGGGTCCTGGAATAAGAAACTCATGGAGCAGACCCAAATCCAAGCCCAGACAAGCCTGGCCAATGTGCAATGCAGTGCAGAGAGCAGGGAGAGTAAAATAAATATTTGTTTTTATAAATCACTGAGATTGGGGGTGGCTTGCTATGCAACACAATGGCAGCAATAATTGGGAAAGGAATTCTTCCCCACAATGCCTACTGTGAGCAATCACACAGACTTTAGAATGTGCACAGTGGGCTTTAATCAGCTGGTTCTGTCTTCCTAGTCAACAGTCAGATGGAGCAAAGTCTGTTTAAGAGACTAACTAGCTTCTCTTGAAGATGCTGAAGATGTTCTTAAAGGTGAGATTTGTTCGTTGTTTTTTTAAGTCATTACTTATAAGCTAAGGACAGATATTCTAGAATATTATTGGTGGAAAACTTAAGTTATCATATAATTTCTATGTTCTCTTTCATGAAAATTTCAAACATGCACTCTGGCTGCTCCAGAATATCTGTGTCAGTGGGTGGGGTGTGTAAATAGCAATCTGAATGAAACTGATTTGGGGTGAGCATTTGCCTGGCACTTTAATATGATCTAAAAATCTCTAGATTAGCCATATTGGAGAGTTAGTTGGAGGTAAACTGATGAGGATTATGTGGGAACCCCAAAACCCCACACTCCTGGGTATTCCCTGGCCCAGATCATGCTTTATTAAGTTTATATATATATATATATACACACACACAGAGTAGGGCAGAAGGGATGTATATCAAAATGTTAATGGAAGTTATAAATAAAAAGTTGAATTTGGGGAATCTTTACCCTCTTTGTACTTTTCTGTATTGTTTAAATCTTTTATACTTGAACATATATCATTCTCCTCCCAAATGTGTGTGTATGTGTGTGTAAACCTGAATTTTTATATATACGTATATATAAAATTTACATATATACAAGTTACATATATAAATTATACATATATAAATTATACATATATATATATATATTTCACAAAGAAAAGTGGACCTACAAATTCCATTTTCATCCATATCTTACTTTAGTCACCAAAATGGTCCCTAAAATTCTCCAAGTATCTCTCCCATGTCTTATCTGTTATTTTTTGTTTTGTTTACTTATTTTTGTTGTTGTTTTTGTAGTACTGGGGGTTGAATTCAGGGCCTCTCTAGTGCTAGGCAACACTCTACCACTGACCTACATCCCTGACCCTATTTATTTATTTAGTTAAAGTCTTACTAGAGATTGTTTAAAAATATTTTTAATTGTAGATGGACACAATATCTGTATTTATTTTTACGTGGTGCTGAGGATTAAACCCAGTGCTTCACACGTGCTAGTCAAGCAGTCCACCACTGAACTACAACTCCAGCCCCTCACTAGAGATTTTTAAGATAAAGTCTTATTAGAGATTCATGAAGCTGGCCTTGAATTTGTGATTCTCCTGCCTCAGTCCTCTGAATAGTTGGGATTACAGGCATGTGCCACCGTGCTCAGATGTTTTACTCATTTTTTCAGCTATAACCCTTCCCTGAAAGCAACTAAATGTGTAAGAAACGACATAAGACATGCCCGAGAGTCCTGCTGTGAGAGGCAAGATTGCAGTTCCAGCCCGTGCTTTTCTGCAAAACCTCAGCCTTCACATCCAAAAAGGAAAGGATGGGACCAAGTAAGAGTTACACAACTCAGAAGATTACAGGAACCAAAGGGGAACAAACAGGAGAAGCAGGAGAGCCTGTGAGCAGTGAGGTTGTATTGCACTGGAGATTACCAGCTCTGTGGAAGGGGGCTCTGCACCCCAGAAGGTTGTTTTCTCAGACTGCTGGTCCAGGGTTGCAAGATCTTGCAATTTATTAAGAGATGGAAATCAAGTTTTTGTAATGCAGTCTCATGATTTTTAAAAATGTTGTTAAGTAAAGTTTTAAAACATTTTGTGAATTCCTTGCAGGCCAAATTAATCTCATTTACCAATCCATCTGACAGCAAGCAACACTGAATCAGATAGATGTCTTTCAGGCTCCCTGTTTTCCTCTCTTGGAGCCCACCCAGGCGCCACCTAGTGACCAGACCAGCAGAGCTCCCAAGAAAGCCTTGTTAAAAGAAAGGCCTAAATGGACCGCAGGTGCAGCTCAGTGGCAGAGAGCTGGGTTTGATCTTCAGCACTGCAAGTTAAAAAAAAAAAAAAAAAGTGGAGTTGGGGATGTAGCTCAGTTGGTAGAGTGCTTGCCTCGCATGTACAAGGCCCTGGATTCAATTCCCAGCAACACACACACACACACACACACACACACACACGGTGGGTGGTATGTTTTCTTTATCAAAATAAACAATTAAAAGTCAGTTTAACAGATAATTTTTTCTGCTGTGGGCTTTACTATGCTAACAAGGTAAAGGTAACTGGATTATTTTAATGATATATTTGCACATATTCTACACAAGTGTTTGTCCCTGACCACCTAGAATTTGCCCTTAGATCTGAGAAACTCTCTAAGATTATTTTCATAATATGGCAGGCCCTGCGTGTCTAGTTTTGGTTGGCTTTAAGTTTTTCTTTTTTATTCTTTTTTTTTTTTTGTACTGGGGATTGAACCCAGAGGTGCTCTACCACTGAGCTACATCCCCAGCCCTTTAATGTTTTATTTGGAGACACCGTCTTAGTAAATTGCCCAGGCTGGCCTTGAACTCTCAATCCTTCAGGCTCAGCCTCATGTATGGCAGGTGTTTGCCACCACACCTGGCAAGCCCAGGCATTTGGTGTGATGGCCAGACCTTTAGCCATCCTTCTACAGCTAAGTGTTCTGCTGCCTACACCCCTGTCCCTTCCAGGCAGGTCAGGACAGTGAGCACATCCTCAGGCCATTTGTTCTCTCTCTCTCTCTTTTTTTTTCTTGGGGGGGGGGGCATTGTTATAATATAAAGCCATTTGTCTTCCAATTGACAACATCTGAAGCTACAATGTCATTCACAGTGGGAAAGGGATGAGATACACTGAGAGAATAGGCAATAGGATCAAAACTTCAGACCTGAGCATTTTGACTGTTGTAAGCTTTCTCTTAACAACCTTGTCACTGCAGTCCTGGGGACACAGTTCAGAGGTAGAACAGTTGTCTAGCTTAGGAGAGACATTGGGTCCAATCTCAAGCACTGAAAAACAATTTGTCATTGCAATAAACCTACCCCAATTAAGACCACTCAGGTATCATGATGATAATAACAAACATTGCCAAGTACTTAGGAGAAGCCAAACTCTTCAAATATCTCAATGTGTTTAACAATAGGTTGAATTGGGCATGGTGGTGCATGCCTGTAATCCTAGCTGCTCTGGAGGCTGAAGAAGGAGGATCACATGTTCAAGGTTGGCCTCTGCAATTTAGTGAGACCCTGTCTCAAAATAAAAAGTAAAAAGGGCTGGAGATGTAGCTCAGTGGTAGAGAATCCTTGGGTTCAATACCCAATACCAAAAAAAAAAAAAAAAGGATTGAGTAATATATTACCCCCATTTTTCAGATAAGAAAAGCTAAAAAGAAGAAGCTTAGAAAGCTAAAGTTAGTACTGCATGTAGCCAAGAAGCTGTGCTGCTATGTTGTCAAAGAAGCACAATCACCTTCTTCTGTAGCATTTTATTTTCAGTATGTCTCCTCAGCCAATAACAAACACCACCATGAATCCACACCCACTATCACCAGCACCACAATGAAAGTAAATCAAATGATGGGCTTTAATGAAGGCCTTGAAAACATTATTTTACGTGTCCAAAGCTGTGTTTTTTCCAATCTGTGCTTGAGTGGGAAGGAGTAAATACTGTTAACCTCTTCATTAATCAATCCTCCCCCACCAGACTGATTCATCCCCATAAACAATAGAAATAATTACAATGAACAATTGTGTGTTTAGTTCCATGTCTAGACATAACTTTCATTTGAAAACAGAAAAGAACAGAAAGAAGAGGCACCCTGCTATTTTTTAATTCTTTGTGTCAAACTTTTTCTTAGCCTGAATGCTTCTCTTATGATCAGGAGGTATATACTCAGAATATCAGTAGTTTCTTAAAAAAAAAAAAGGAACCAGTGTCTACTTGGGAGTAAGATAAGAATATATTTAAACAGTCTCCAGTCTGAGTGTAAACAAGTCGATTTAAATTAGAGAGGATTCAGAAAATCATAAATGAATACTAAAACTAGTGAATGAAAGTTGGATTGTTACAGAGGAAGTCTGAGTAGTTCCCAAAGAAGAAGACTTGAACTGAGAACAGATGTCTCCTGAAAGCTCATGTGTGAAAAATTCAAGAATTTCAAAGGTGAAATGATCATATTATGAGAGGTATAACCTAATCAGTGCATTAATTAACTTATAGGGATTAACTGGGTGGTAACTATAGACAGGTAGGATGTGGCTGGAAGAAGAACACTGGGAGTGTGTGTTGGGAGTGTATATTTTGTCCTTGCTGAGAAGAGTTCTCTCTCTCTCTCTCTCTCTCTCTCTCTCTCTCTCTCTCTCTCTCTCTCTCTCTCTCTCTCTCTCTCTCTCCTCTTCTTGGTTGCCAAGTCCTGAGCTGTTTGCCTCTTCCATGCCCTTTCACCATGTGTTCTACTTCACCCAGGCCCAGAAATATGGACTTAGTCAATCACAAACTGAACCTCTGAAACTTTGAGCCAAAATAACCTTTTCCTCACCTACATTGTTCGTTGTCAGGTCTTTGGTCTGAGCAGCACAAAGGTGACTAAAACAGAAATTGGGACCCGGGATGGGGTCACTGCTGTGACTAACCTGAACATGTGGTTCAGAAGCCTTTGGAGCTGGTTGGAGGGGGGATACATTTTGAAAAGTTTAGAAATGCAGGCTGGAAAAGCTTTAGAATGTTGTAAGCAGAGTTTAATTGGCAATTCTGGTAAGAACACAGAAAACCAGAATGTCAATCGGACTGTAGACAGCAAAGACTGGGCTCGTGAGGTTTCAGAGAACATTATTAGAAATTTGTCTAGAGGGCTGGGGCTGTGGCTTAGCGGTAGAACTCTTGCCTAGCACGGGAGGGACCCGGGTTCGATCCTCAGCACCACATAAAAAAATAAAACGCATTGTGTTGTGTCCATCTACACCTAAAAAATAAAAAAAAAAGAAATTTGTCTAGAGGCAATTCATATTATGTTCTGACAAAGATGTCATCTACATTTTGCCCTTGCCTGAGATTTTTGTGAGGCTAAATTTAAAAGTGATATACTAATTAATTTGGTGGAGGAAATTTTAAAGCAACACAGCAATTCAGGCAGTAGAGTAGATATTGCTGGTGGCTTTAACCCAAGTTTACCATGACAATCAGGAGTAGAGAACAAAGCAGAAATATCTGAAAAACTTGAAGTTTGGCCAAAAAACTATGAGTAAAACTGGGGCTAAGTAAGTTGTGGTTCTGTGTGTGTGTGTGTGTGTGTGTGGTGCTGGGGATTGAGCCCAGGGCCTTGTGCATGCAAGGCAAACACTCTACCAACTGAGCTATCTCCCCAGCCCTTGAAGTTGTGTTTCTTAAGGACATTACACTAAAGATATGCTGAATACTTTGCACAGAAACAATAAAAAAGATAGCTTAAGAGCTATCTTTAGATATATTTAACTTGTATTTAGATAGATTTAACTTGTTTTTTAAAATTTTTTTAAAAATTTCTTGTAGTTGTAGATGGACAGAATGCCTTTATTTGATCTGTTTATTTTTATGTGTTGCTGAGGATCAAACCCAGTGCCTCACACATGCTAAACAAGCGCTGTGCCACTGAGCTACAGCCCCAGCCCTTAATTTGCTTTTGATATTACTCTCACAGCTAAGAATTTGCCTTGAGTTTCAGATGAGATTTTAGATTTGAGCTTTTGGGTAATTCTGGAACTGTTAAGACTAGATAACAGTCAAAATGTTAAGACTAGACTAGGTAATATGCTAAACAAATTTTGCATTTTGAGATGGATATGAGCTTTGGGGAGCCAGGGGTACAATGTTATGATTTAGATATGAGGTATCCCAAAAGAAACTTACATGTGAGAAAATGCAAGCATTTTCAAAGGTGAAATAATTATGAGAGGTGTAAACTGTTTTGTGGATTAATCCACTAATATGGATTAACTGGACAGTAACAATAGGCAGGTAGGATCTGACTGGAGGAAGTAGGTCACTGGGAGTGTGCCTTTTGGGTATGTATTTTGTCCCTGATGAGCAGAGCTCTCTCTCTTTGATGGAAAAATATCTAGTTGCCAAATCCTGAACTTCTGTATCTACCATTCCCTTCTGCCATGATGTCCTGCCTTATCTTAGGCCTAAAACAATGGACTGAATCTCTGAAACCATAAGCCAAAGTTGACCTTTTCTCCTCTACATTGTTCTTGTCAGCTCTTTTGGTCACAGATGCAAAAACCTGACTAAAACAATTGGGCTCTTGTGTGTGTGTGTGTTTGTACGTGTGTGTACATGTGTATGTTACTGGGGATTGAACTCCTCCATAGTGCATTTAGTGCTTTACCACTGATTGATTGATAATAGATCCATTATTCCATGAGCTATATCCCAGCCCTTACTTTTTTTTTTTTTAATTTTGAGACAGAGTCTTGTTAATTTGCTTGGAGTCTCACTAACCTGGTAAGGCTGATCTTGAATTTGTAATCCTCTTGTCTCAGCCTCCCAAGTCACTGAATTATGGGTGTGCACCATAATGTCCAGCTTCTACAAGTATTTATAAGTATATAAAAAATACTTAGCAATGCTTAGCAACTTAGTGAGGCCCTAAGCAACTCAGTGAGACCCTATCTCTAAATAAAATACAAAAGAAGATTGGAAATGCGGATCAGTGGTTAAGCGCCCCTGGGTTCAATCCCCAGTACCGAAAAAAAAAAAAAGAGTTATCAAGCAAGTTTTGGACACAACTTCAGACTCTTTAATGAAGGTAAACCAGAGCTGGTTCCTTACAGCTTAAAAAAAAAAAATCCTATTGAACTGGGCACAGTGGTGCACACCTATAATCCCAGTGATTCGGGCGGCTGAAGCAGGAGGATTGCAAGTTCACGACCAACCTAGCAATTTAGCAAGGCCCTAAAGACTTAGTGAGACCCTGTCTCAAGATAAAATATTTTTTAAAAGGGCTAGGGATGTGGCTCAGTGGTTAAATGATCACCCTGGTACTTACCAAAAAAAGCCCATTGTGCACATCTCTTCCCAACTCTACGCTCAATGACAGCACATTAGTAACTTGGAATTGGTCACCATGGGAATGTTTATCAATGTAAACTAGCAGATGCTAGAAATCAGAGCTTCCTCCTATATTTGGAAACTGGCTGTTAAGTATTTACTCACACACTACTGTCTTGGACTCACCTTTGTTTAAGCCTTGGATGCAATGACGACTCACACACAGGCTTTGACAAAACCCCCACAAACTTCTCATTTCCCATCCTAGCCTCTCTAAACCAGTTCAGCCCTTGCATGTGGGGAAGCTAATGCCTCAGGGAGCAACTTTGGTTTAACAGAAGTCCGTACCTGTTGGATAAGTGTTTCCCCTTTCATTCCTATATCACATAGTTGGGTGTTTGTTTGTTCGTTTGTTTGGGTAGTATTGGGGATTGAACTAAGAACCTCATGAACACTAGGCAAGCACTCTACCACTGAGCTACATCCCTAGCCTCAATAGACAGTTTTGAAGTTAATTTCATAAGACTTCTCAGAGCATTGATCAACAATATACCCTTAGGGATAGTCCGACTTCATGATGTATCCTTGAATTGATTTTTCCTCCATCTCTGTTTTCACTCATGTCACCTGGGGCCATAATCCCAAATAAAAACTTACACACACTTACACACTTAGCTTTAATGATAAGTTCTGATTTCAGAGGACCAAGTCGATCTACCATTGAGCTGCATCTCCAGCCCCCATTCCTTTTTATTTTTATCCTTTTTATTTTGAGAAAGTGTCTAAATTGCAAGACTCTCCTTAAACTTGCAATCCTCCTGCTTTGGTCTCTTGAGTAGCTGGATTATTGGCAAGTTTCTTCATGCCTGTCTCCTGTAAATATTTTTTATCTCCAAGGTTATAGGATTAGGTCATTAAAGAAATTTACTAGCCGGGCATGGTGGCACACACCTGTAATCCCAAGTACTCAGGAAGCTGAGACAGGAGGCTCACAAGTTCAAAGGCAGCCTCAGCAACTTAGCATGACCCTGTTTCAAAAAATAAGAAGGACCAAGTACCTGGCTCAGTGGTTAAGCACCCTGGGTTAATCCCTAGTACTCCCTCCTCAAAAAGAAAAGAAATACACTAAAGGGATGGGGATGTAGCACAGTGTTAAAACTCTTGCCTGTTATGTGAGGCCCTGGCTTCAATTCCCAGCACTGCCAAAACAGTAACACCACCAAAGGAAAAAAGAAGGTTTATTCCAGATTCATGACTCCTTCCAGAATCCTGTCTCCCATACATATATTTTTTCTCAAGGCCACCAGCCCCAAATCTTACTCCACCACCATTTTTTACAATGTGGTCTTGGTTGAGACCTCCTCAGTGTGGTAAACTATAGCTACTTCTGTCAAGACAAAAACCCTCAGTGAGTGACATGGATGGTACAGGCCCAAACCAGGGCATACTGTCTTAAGTTTCCTGTGGTGGAAGAGACTTTTAACTTGGAATAGTCTCAAGGGCAAGACTGGCTGAGAAATTTTTCTGTTCAAAAAGCACCTTGAACCTTTAGCTTCTTCATGACTTGAAGCACAAACCTAAGGCATTTGGTAAAGCCACTATTCTCTAGGAGTTGATCTTTTTAATCCATTTATGACTGATGTATAATTATAACCATAGGTTAAATTAAGCCATTTTGAAAGCAATTAATCATTTTTCCATCCCAGTCTACTAAAAAATTTTTAGTTTTATTGCTAAATAATTTGTGATTTTTTTTTAGCTATTATTACTGAAGACCAATGTGTTTTATTCATTTGTTTGTATTTCTGAGAATTAAATCCAAGGCCTCACACATACTACACAAGTGATCTACCTCTAAGCTACATCCCCAGCCTGCCTCACCCATTCATTTTGTTTTAAATATTTTTTAGTGGTAGATGGACAAAATACCTTCATTTATTTTTATGTGGTGCTGAGGTTCGAAACCCAGTGCCTCACATATGGTAGGCAAGCACTCTACCACTGAGCTATAACCCCAGCCCCTCCCACTTTTATTTTGCTAAAGCTGGGCTTGAGCTTGGGATCCTTCTGCCTCAGCCAATAGCTGGGATTGCAGGCATGTATCCCAGTGCCCAGCAATGACAATTTTTTAAAGTAAGCATAATTATGACTCATACAAGTATGAGAGGAGAACAGGTCAAAGATTTTATTTAACTTATTAACAAATTAGAGGACTAATAAGATGGCATAATTGGTTCAAAGGCCAATTCAACCAATCACGTATTTATATGCAGGCAGTAACACTAAAATGAATTTACAAATTGATGCAAAATTGGCTATCCTGTGGGGAAAGAATTCAATTGTAATTCCACAAATCAAAATTTATTTACACGGCTATGAACAAGAATGATCATCTATAATTTGTAGAATTATAAAGAAACTTAAAAGCCAGGCACGGTGGTGCATGCTTGTAATCCCAACGGCTTGGGAGGCTGAGACAGGAGGATTGCGAGTTCAAAGCCAGCCTCAGCAAAAGCAAGGTGCTAAGCAACGGAATGAGACCCTGTCTCTAAAACACAAAATAGGGTTGGGGATGTGGCTCAATGGTTAAGTGTCCCTGAGTTCAATCCCCAATATCCCCCCGCCACCAAAAAAAAAAAAAAGTAACTCAAAGGCAAGGAAAGGCACAGAGATTCCATAAAATCATGTAGCTCACAAGGCTGTGTTTATGCAATGTCAACCTACTTTCCCCATTGATGAAACCCAGTAATCATTTTGCTCCACTTCAACATCTTTCATATTTTTCCTGTGTTGTCTACTTTAATCTCTGTATTCACAAATAAAGAAAAGGAAGCCTAGTTGAAAATAGCAGTCATTATATTATACCATGAAGTGTTATAGTTAAAGCTCTGTCCCAGGGTTTCATAAACTGACTTCCAGACCACTCACGTATAATCGAATCAAGCCTTTATTGAAGCACACCGGTGGCGGCTGACCAGAACATAAAGCTGTTCCCCTGATCAGCCCCAAACAATTGCAAGGGCACTCCTTATAAGCCTGAAAACCGCAAAAGGGATGTTCAGGGGTCCAGCCAATGCAAGCAAGCCAGGTTACAGAAGCAGGACAGTGCAGTCAAGCGGAGGGAAGCCTAACCAATCACAGTTAGCCCAGTCACCCCAGTTACAGAAACAATGCCCCATTAGGTAGTTCCGTGTTCTTAAAGGTTTCTGTAGCAAAAGGAAAAGAACATCTTGCTCCAGTCATGACTCTTCTACTTGGCATGGTTGTTTTACAGGATGAAGTCATAAACAAAATGGAGTCACATTTGCTCCTACTATCACAAAGAAAGGCAATCTTGTTGAAGCTCAGGGCACCTGCTTCTCCAGGATAGTGCTAGACCTGTGCTTCTAAACTTGACTTCTTAAATTCTTATTGTCATAACTTTCCTTCGTTTCCACATGGCCCATGATCCCTTCCATCGGCCCATCAAAACTGGAGTTTTAAGACTCAATTCACTGCTTCTGCTGGCAGGTGGGGTCTGCATAAGCCACAGCCCTCTGCAGCCAAGAAGTGTTGCAGCTCTTAGTGGTGGTCCATGCCCTGCAGTGGCAGCAGACCCCAGGAGCTCACCATCAAGTCTTCTTCTTTTAGTGTTATGGTCTCATGAATTCAAAGAATGAAATCCACAGAACTGACTGAGTGAAAGAGTAGGGTTTGAAGCTGGGGTTGTGGCTCAGAGGTAGAGCACTCGCCTAGCATGCATGAGGCACTGGGTTCGACCCTCAGCACCACATAAATATAAAATAAAGATATTGTATCCACCTATACCTAAAAAATAAATACTAAAAAAAAAAAGAAAAGAAAGAGTAGGGTTTACTGTAGAAACAGGAACAGAACTTTGCAGAGCAAGAGGGAAATCCATAGAAGGTAACCTGTAGAGTGTGCTAGTCTAGGAGTTTATATAGCACTTGGTTCACTGCTATTGGTCAAAACTTAAGCTGGCTGGGGATGTGGCTCAAGCGGTAGGCGCGCTCGCCTGGCATGCGTGCGGCTCGGGTTCGATCCTCAGTACCACATACAAACAAAGATGTTGTGTCCGCCGAAAACTAAAAAGTAAATATTAAAAGTTCTCTGTCTCTCTTAAAAAAAAAAAAAAAAGATTTAAAAAAAAAAAAAAAACTTAAGCTGATCAGGGTTTGGAAACATACTAACATTATTGGTTAATTCCTCTTTTTTTGCGGGGGTTGGGTGGGATGGTGTTAACCAGGGATTAAACTCAGGGGCACTCTTCCATTTAGCCACATCCCCAGCCCTAGTTTGTATTTTATTTAGAAACAGGGTTTCACTGAGTTGCTTAGTCCCTTGCTAAGTTGGTGAGGCTAGCTTTGAACATGTGATCCCCCTGTCTCAGCCTCCCAAGCTGCTGGGATTACAGGCATGTGCCACTGCACCCAGACTGGTTAATTCTTGAGTCTGGACTTTCATTCTGATCTGCTCCACTTTCATTTTCTCATGGCAGGAGGTTGAGATTCTTCGATGGGTTGCAGTGTTCTATGGAGTGGCCTTCTGCAGCAGGTGCCCCGAAGGACGATAATTCAGTGCACCTTGGCTTCACCTAGGATCTGGCTCATGGTACCTGCATGGTAGACTCCACATGGCTGGCCACACAGGCTGTGCTCACCACCTGCACTCCAACCTACCCAGGGACTCAGGGCCACCACTTTACAGCTACACTGCCACTTCTTGGCAGGGACTAGTGGGCCAGCTGTGCAGTTTGGCAGCCAAGGAGCCATCTCACCATTGCTTTTCAATCCTGATATCATCCATTGTTCAGTCTCCTTCCGACCTTGGATCAGGGTGACGGTCTTGTAACTTTACACATAGCTAATTTCTGCCACTATCATTTTCTTTGCTATTCCATGAATAAAGCCACAGTCTTATATAGTTTCTGTAGTATGTACATAAATTACTTTCTACAGATATATCTGAGGTTTGTGATCAGAGAACAAGGTTCACTTTTAATTCCACAAACAAAAAGCACATTAACACTAAGCATCTTTTTGCACCTTGCTAGTTTCTCATCTTGTTTCCCTGCAAAAGTTAAACAGGACACAAACCAGCAGGTACCTCCCACATTAGGTTTTGGTTTATGTTTTTATGATACAGGGGATTGAACACAGGGCCCCATGCATAGTAGGCAAGTGCTGTACCACTGGGCTACATCCCCAGCCTGGCCTCTCCATTATTTACCAGAGCTCTGTTGTCCCTCACTGAAGCCACCCTCCTGTCATTTGCTCCTTCTCCAACTCCCAGTTGTCAGCATTGTATAATATTCTGCCAAAGGCAATGTTTTTCATAGGGTGGCAGGTGTAATGTATAAATAGAGAGTGTACTTTGGGCCAATAAATACTTCTAATCAAGAATGGTGAGTGGTTTCCATATCTTGGCTATGCAAATAATACTGTAATGAACATGGAAATGCAGACCTCTACGAGCTGCACTATGATTTCATTTCCTTTGAGTGTTTATCCGAGGGATTTCTGGGTCATATAGGGTAATACTATTTTTAATTTTTTGAGGAACCTCTATATAGTTTTCTTTAATGGCTACTAACTTACATTCCCACCAACAGTGTATAAAATCTCCCTTTTCTCCACATCAGAGCCAAGAGTTATCACTCATTTTCTTGATAGTAGTCTTTGGAACAGGTGTAAGTAATACCTCAGAGATAAATGGATAAAGAAAATGACTGGGGTGGACATGACACCTGGGTTCAATCCTCAGCACAAAAGAAAGAAGAAAAGAAAAAAGGTAGTACTACACACAATGAGGTAATACTCTGCAGACACTTAAAAAAAGAAAGAAATGATCATTTGCAACTCCCTTGGTGAATCTAGAGGATACTATGCTAAGCGAAAAAAGGTAGGTACAGAAAGACAGATACTGCATGATCTCACTTTGTAGAATCTAAGAAAGTCAAACTGATAGAAGTAGAGAAAGTAGAATGATGGTTACCAGAGCCCAGGGCAGGAGGTGGTACAAGGGGGTGGACAGGAAGTCAAAAAACAAGACTTGTCTATCTTTAAGTGCTTTGGGACTAGATGTAGGGAGAATTGGGTTGGACTTTTTTCCACATTTTTTTATTGGTGCCTTATAATCATACATATAATGCAGCCTAGCCTCCTTGTTCTGCCCTGTGAAAAAGAATTTGCCGTCCTATCATTCCCTTTAAAAAAAAAAGAAATACATATTTATTGTGTTTCAATATTCTTGCATTATGCAAAGATCGAGTTACAATAAATTTAGTCTTCATGTTATATATAAATAAGCATAGCCGGGCATAATGGTGCATACCTGTAAACACAGTGACTAGGGATTCTGAGGCAGGAGGATTGCAAGTTCCATACCAGCCTCAGCAACTTAGCAAAGCCCTAAGCAACTTAGTGAGACTGTGTCTCAAAATGAAAAATAAGAGTGGCTGGGGATGTGGCTCAGTGATTAAGCACCCCTGGATTCAATCCCAAGTACCAAAAATAAAATAAACACAAAAAAACTATAAATAACAGGAAAACCGCCAAAAACCCCTTCCAGTCCATGAATCCTCATTAAAACTGTATGACAGGATGATGGAATGGCCTTAGATAGCCAGACTCTGAAAATTGGTACTGGCAGCCACACATCATACATGCTGAAAGCAGCAAGGGAAGTGACACAGAATAAAGCCATAGTGGGTCTCAGTGTCACCTGTGAGCTAGGCAAATCTAGTGGGACACTTCAGCAAAGCCTTATCTTTATGTAGGGAGACCAGGGGCTCCTAAGCCACAGATTAGCTCTGCAGGCAGCCACAGGGGAACTGCCCATAAGATTTACCACACAACCTCAGAACAGAAAACTTCAGAGGATCCAGAGACAAGGAAAATGTCTGCTTTACCCCCAAAACCCTTTACACGGCCCTAACGCAAAAGCAGATTACCAAAAATGACTACGGATTGGCCTATGTCCTGAATACTCACAAAGGGAGCAAAACACACACACTCAAACACAAATTTCAGAAAACTCCTATGTAATTTCAAAACGGAAATGTGTGCTAATAAACTCCAAGTGAGGACACATTATTATAGCTGAAACATCTAAGTCAGGACTGGCCCACCATGTTCCTCCTGTCAATTCTGAGATCCTTGACAGACACAAGATACTAGTCCTCCTGACTATCTCCCTCCTGGGTGCACACTGTAAACAATGCTACTGTCTATGGGTCTCCACTGCCTTCTTCAGATGGGACAACTTGATGGATATGGGACAGTGGTAAGAAACACTCCAAAAAACTTGAGCAGAGCTTCCAGCAGTTTCCATTCCCTGCCAGGACACGGCTCCATCCCAGCAGTTCAGAAAACCAACAGCAGTCCCTCCTTTTGTGGATCTGGAGGACAGTCCCTGGACTAGCACTACCATTTTCCAGAAGGTAACACACACAGGCTGTGAGGCTGTGGAGCTGCAGACCAGGGACGTGTGTTACCATTAGGTTTTTTTTTTTTTTTTTTTTTTTTTTTTTTTAATTTTTTATTGTGGGTTGTTCAAAACATTACAAATTTCTTGACATATCATATTCCACACTTTGATTCTAGTGGGTTATGAACTCCCACCTTCACCCCATACACAGATTGCAGATTCACATCAGTTACACATCCATTGATTTACAAATTGCCATACTAGTGTCTGTTGTGCTCCGCTGCCTTTCCCATCATCCACCCTCCCCCCTCCCCACCTCTCCCCTCCCCTCCCCTCCCCTCCTCTCTCTCTACCCCCTCCAATGTATAACCCTAAGGGTCTCCTTCCATTACCGTGCAATTTACCTTCTCTCTCCCTTTCCCTCCCACCTCTCATCCCTGTTAAATGTTAATCTTCTTCTCCTGTTCTTCGTCCCTACTCTGTTCTTAGTTACTTTCCTTATATCAAAGAAGACATTTGGCATTTGTTTTTTAGGGATTGGCTAGCTTCACTTAGCATAATCTGCTCTAATGCCATCCATTTCCCTGTAAATTCTATGATTTTGTCATTTTTTAATGCAGAGTAATACTCCATTGTGTATAAATGCCACATTTTTTTTATCCATTCGTCTATTGAAGGGCATCTAGGTTGGTTCCACAGTCTTGCTATTGTGAACTGTGCTGCTATGAACATCGATGTAGCAGTGTCCCTGTAGCATGCTCTTTTTAGGTCTTTAGGGAATAGACCAAGAAGGGGAATAGCTGGGTCAAATGGTGGCTCCATTCCCAGCTTTCCAAGAAATCTCCATACTGCTTTCCAAATTGGCTGCACCAATCTGCAGTCCCACCAGCAATGTACAAGTGTACCCTTTTCCCCACATCCTCGCCAGCACTTGTTGTTGTTTGACTTCCTAATTGCTGCCAATCTTACTGGAGTGAGATGGTATCTTAGGGTGGTTTTGATTTGCATTTCTCTGACAGCTAGAGATGTTGAGCATTTTTTCATGTACTTGTTGATTGACTGTATGTCCTCCTCTGTGAAGTGTCTGTTCAGGTCCTTGGCCCATTTGTTGATTGGGTTGTTTGTTCTCTTATTGTCTAATTTTTTGAGTTCTTTGTATACTCTGGATATTAGGGCTCTATCTGAAGTGTGAGGAGTAAAGATTTGTTCCCAGGATGTAGGCTCCCTATTTACCTCTCTTATTGTTTCTTTTGCTGAGAAAAAACTTCTTAGTTTGAGTAAGTCCCATTTGTTGATTCTAGTTATTAACT
Organism: Marmota monax; assembly: GCF_021218885.2. Taxonomy (NCBI): domain Eukaryota; kingdom Metazoa; phylum Chordata; class Mammalia; order Rodentia; family Sciuridae; genus Marmota; species Marmota monax. The sequence goes on from NW_026695228.1 coordinate 6,936,756, forward strand.
TTTGTGCTATGGGTGTCCTATTGAGGAATTTGGAGCCCGACCCCACCGACTGTAGATCGTAGCCAACTTTTTCTTCTATCAGACGGCGCGTCTCTGATTTGATATCAAGTTCCTTGATCCATTTTGAATTCACTTTTGTGCATGGCGAGAGAAAGGGATTCAGTTTCATTTTGTTGCATATGGATTTCCAGTTTTCCCAGCACCATTTGTTGAAGATGCTATCCTTCCTCCATTGCATGCTTTTAGCCCCTTTATCAAATATAAGATAGTTGTAGTTTTGTGGATTGGTTTCTGTGTCCTCTATTCTGTACCATTGGTCCACACGCCTGTTTTGGTACCAGTACCATGCTGTTTTTGTTACTATTGCTCTGTAGTATAGTTTGAAGTCTGGTATCGCTATACCGCCTGATTCACACTTCTTGCTTAGCATTGTTTTTGCTATTCTGGGTCTTTTATTTTTCCATATGAATTTCATGATTGCTTTCTCTATTTCTACAAGAAATGCCATTGGGATTTTGATTGGCATTGCATTAAACCTATAGAGAACTTTTGGTAATATCGCCATTTTGATGATGTTAGTTCTGCCTATCCATGAACAGGGTATATTTTTCCATCTTCTAAGATCTTCTTCTATTTCTCTCTTTAGGGTTCTGTAGTTTTCATTGTATAAGTCTTTCACCTCTTTTGTTAGGTTGATTCCCAAGTATTTTATTTTTTTTGAAGATATTTTGAATGGAGTGGTTGTCCTCATTTCCATTTCAGAGGATTTGTCGCTGATATACAGGAATGCCTTTGATTTATGCGTGTTGATTTTAAATCCTGCCACTTTGCTGAATTCATTTATTAGCTCTAATAGTTTCTTTGTAGAGCCTTTTGGGTCTGCTAGATATAGAATCATATCATCTGCAAATAGTGATAATTTAATTTCTTCTTTTCCTATTTTTATGCCTTTAATTTCTTTCGTCTGTCTAATTGCTCTGGCCAGTGTTTCGAGAACTATGTTGAAGAGAAGTGGAGAGAGAGGGCATCCCTGTCTTGTTCCAGATTTTAGAGGGAATGCCTTCAGTTTTTCTCCATTCAGAATAATGCTAGCCTGAGGCTTAGCATAGATTGCTTTTACAATATTGAGGTATGTTCCTGTTATCCCTAGTTTTTCTAGAGTTTTGAACATAAAGGGATGCTGTACTTTGTCAAATGCTTTTTCCGCATCTATCGAGATGATCATATGGTTCTTATTTTTAAGTCTATTGATGTGGTGAATAACATTTATTGATTTCCGTATATTGAACCAGCCTTGCATCCCAGGGATGAATCCTACTTGATCATGGTGTACAATTTTTTTTATATGTTTTTGTATCCGATTCGCCAGAATTTTATTGAGGATTTTTGCATCTAGGTTCATTAGAGATATTGGTCTGTAGTTTTCTTTCTTTGAAGTGTCTTTGTCTGGTTTAGGTATCAGGGTGATGTTGGCCTCATAGAATGAATTTGGAAGTTCTCCCTCCTTTTCTATTTCCTGAAGTAGCTTGAAAAGTATTGGTATTAGTTCTTCTTTAAAGGTTTTGTAAAATTCTGCTGTATACCCATCGGGACCTGGGCTTTTCTTAGTTGGTAGTCTTTTGATGGTTTCTTCTATCTCCTCAATTGATATTGGTCTGTTTAGGTTTTCTATATCCTCCTGACTCAATCTGGGCAGATCATATGACTTAAGAAATTTATCTATGCCTTCACTATCTTCTAATTTATTGGAGTATAAGGATTCAAAATAGTTTTTGATTATCTTCTGTATTTCTGAAGTGTCTGTTGTGATATTGCCTTTTTCATCCCGTATGCTAGTAATTTGAGTTCTCTCTCTTCTTCTCTTCACTAGCATCGCTAAGGGTCTGTCGATTTTGTTTATTTTTTCAAAGAACCAACTTTTAGTTTTGTCAATTTTTTCAATTGTTTCTTTTGTTTCGATTTCATTAATTTCAGCTCTGATTTTAATTATTTCTTGCCTTCTACTTCTTTTGCTGTTGTTTTGCTCTTCTTTTTCAAGGATTTTGAGATGAAGTATGAGATCATTTATTTGTTGGTTTTTTCTTTTTTTAAGGAATGAACTCCAAGCAATGAATTTTCCTCTTAGAACTGCTTTCAATGTGTCCCATAGATTCCGATATGTTGTGTCTGTGTTTTCATTTATCTCTAAGAATTTTTTAATTTCCTCCTTGATGTCTTCTATAACCCATTGATCATTCAGTAACCTATTGTTCATTCTCCAATTGATGTATGCTTTTTCCTTCCTTCTTTTATCGTTGATTTTCAGTTTCATTCCATTATGATCAGATAAGATGCATGGTAATATCTCTACTCCTTTATATTGTCTAAGAGTTGCCCTGTGACATAATATATGATCTATTTTTGAGAAGGATCCATGTGCTGCTGAGAAAAAAGTGTAACTGCTTGATGTTGGGTGGTATACTCTATATATGTCAATTAGGTCTAGGTTATTAATAGTGTTATTGAGTTCTATAGTTTCCTTATTCAACTTTTGTTTGGAAGATCTGTCCAGTGGCGAGAGAGGTGTGTTGAAGTCTCCCATGATTATGGTGTGGTGGTCTATTAGACTCTTGAACTTGAGAAGAGTTTGTTTGACGAACATAGCTGCACCATTGTTTGGGGCATAAATATTTATGATTGTTATGTCTTGTTGGTGTATGGTTCCCTTAAGCAGTATGTAGTGTCCCTCTTTATCTCTTTTGATTAACTTTGGCTTGAAATCTATTTTATTTGATATGAGTATGGACACGCCTGCTTGTTTCCGAAGTCCATATGAGTGATATGATTTTTCCCAACCTTTCACCTTCAGCCTATGTATGTCTTTTCCTATCAAATGCGTCTCCTGTAGGCAGCATATTGTTGGGTCTTGTTTTGTGATCCATTCTACTAGCCTGTGTCTCTTAATTGGTGAGTTTAAGCCATTAACATTTAGGGTTATTATTGAGATATGGGTTGTTCTTCCAGCCATATTTGTTTATTTCTGTTACTAAACATTGTTTGTTTTCCTCTTTGATTGTTTCCCCCCCCCTTTACTGTCCTACCTCCCACTGTTGGTTTTCATTGTTATTTTCCATTTCCTCTTCCTGTAATACTTTGGCTAGGATGTTTTGAAGAGATGGTTTTCTAGCTGCGAATTCTTTAAACTTTTGTTTATCGTGGAAGGTTTTAATTTCATTCTCCATCCTGAAGCTTAATTTCGCTGGATACACAATTCTTGGTTGGAACCCATTATCTTTCAGTGTTTGAAATATGTTATTCCAGGATCTTCTAGCTTTCAGAGTCTGTGTTGAAAGATCAGCTGTTATCCTGATTGGCTTGCCCCTAAATGTAATCTGCTTCCTTTCTCTTGTAGCTTTTAAAATTCTCTCCTTATTCTGTATGTTGGGCATCTTCATTATAATGTGTCTAGGTGTGGATCTCTTATGATTTTGCACATTCGGCGTCCTGTAGGCTTCTAGGATTTGGGATTCTGTCTCATTCTTCAAGTCTGGGAAGTTTTCTTGTATTATTTCATGGAATAGACTGCTCATTCCTTTGGTTTGGAGCTCTGTACCTTCCTGTATCCCAATGACTCTTAAGTTTGGTCTCTTAATGTTATCCCATATTTCTTGGATGTTCTGCTCATGGTTTCTTAACAGTCTTGCTGAGCTGTCTATGTTCTTTTCCAGTTGAAATACTTTGTCTTCATTGTCTGATGTTCTATCTTCTAAGTGTTCTACTCTGTTGGTAGTATTCTCCATTGAGTTTTTAAGTTGGTTTATTGCTTCCTGCATTTCTAGGATTTCTGATTGCTTGTTTTTTATAACCTCTATCTCCCTGTATAGTTGATCCTTTGCTTCCTGGATTTGTTTGCGTAATTCGTTGTCGAAGTGATCTTTCATTGTCTGATTTTGCTGTTTAATGTCTTCCTTGATACTCCAGATCATCTGAAGCATGTATATCCTGAATTCTTTATCTGACATTCCATCTGCTGCAGCTGTTACCTCTTCTAAAGTTGCGTTGACCTGCATTGCTTGTGGTCCTTTCTTTCCTTGTCTTTTCATACTGCTTGCGTATCTTTCCTGCAGGTGCGGGCGGCGGCTCTGCTCTCTCCTTATTCCAATTGGGGTGTCGTGGCTACCACGCCGGCAGGTCACTGGGCCTGTTCTGGGAGCTGGTGGCGGCTCTGTTCTGCCCCTACTCCAATTGGGGTGACGTGTCTGTCGTACCAGCAGGCCACTGGGCCTGTCCTGCTGGTCGGTCGCAGATCTGCCCACCTTTCGGGCACGAGTGGAGGCTCTGCTTTGCCCCTACTCCAATTGGGGTGTCGTGACTACCCCGCCTGCAGGATGCTGGGTCTGTTCCTGGCAAGGGAGGCGACTCTGCTCTGTCACTACTCCAATTAGGGTGGTGTTTGTACCCCGCCGGCAGGCTCCTGGGCCTGATCCGCCGGTCTGTTGTAGGTCTGCCTACCTTGAAGGCGCGGGCGGCGGATCTGCCCTGCCCCTCCTACCACGCCTGCGGACCCCTGGGCCTGATCTGCAGGTTGATCACTGGTCTGCTCACCCTGCGGGCACGGGTGGCGGTTCCGCTCCACCCCCACTCCAATTGGGGTCACGTGACCACCACACCGGCAGGGCCTGATCCGGGCGTGGGATAAGGATCTGCTCTGCCCCTACTCGAGTTGGGGTGACGTGTGTACCACACTGGCAGGCCACTGGGCCTGACCCGCCAGGCTGTCACAGGTCTGTTTACCTTGCAAGCGCGAAGGGCGGCTCTGCCCTGCCCCTCCTACCACGCCCATGTACTACTGGGTCGTGGGTCTGCCCACCTGGCGGGTGTGGGTGGCGGCTCCGCTCCGCCCCCTCTCCAATTGGGGTCACGCGGTCACCACGCTGGCGAGCCGCTGGGCCTGCTCCGGGGGCTGGCGGCGGCCCGGCTCCTTCCCTCTGGCTCGAGGACAAATTGAGGAGACTCGGGTGACTGAGCCTCACCCCCCTTACCAGGAGACCAACTGCTTATGTCACCGCTGGTATTGATGAAGATCTCTCCTCCACCGCTTTCTGCTGACATCAGATCTCTGCCATGTTGGTATCCTATGCGAATGGCAGCATTTCGTTCCCCTTGCCAGGCAACCCAAGCAATGGGTGAGTCCTGACCTGCCCTCAGCAGGACCCGGACCGAGACACAGTTTCCGCGGGCTCCCAGCCCCGGTCCAGGGAAGTTCCGGGAGCCGGAACTCGGCCGCTCCGTGCTCGGTGTAAGCTCCTATAAGTGTAGGCTCCAAGAAGCAGCCCCCGCGGGCTCAGTTCCGGGAGCCGGAATTCGGCCGCTTAGTGTTTGGTGTATGCTCTGATAGTAGCAGGGTCCAAGAAGCAGCCTCCGCGGGCTCCGCCACCATTAGGTTTTGCTCAGGCCTGTCATCTGGAACTGCAGCAGCTTGACACTGTCCTCCTCAAAGACAACAAGGATGCTCCAGAGCTTCTGCATGTCCACCTTGGTGAATTTAAAGAGGATCTTCACTTTTTTCATCCATTCACTCTTCCTTGAGGCAGACAAGGCACTGGGACACCACCTCTACAGACAGGTTCTGGTTGGCCTAAGCTGTTTCAATCTCTGTCCATAGACACAGGGCTCCCACTGTTCACCACAAACTCATACTTGCTAAGAGACTGGTTGTCCGCTTGACCAGGTGAAAGGTAGAGTGCATGGCTTTATGCACCTCCATGATGACTGCCAATCTGAAGTCAGCATGTGGGAAGGGATCTGCATGTGTGGACTAAGCCCCAGGAAGATGCCCCAGCAGGCCTCCTGGTACTGAGTGCTGTGTGGGATGATGCAGATACAGCATGGCCCAAGAACTTCAAATACTGATTAGACCAGGCCCACAGCTCTGCTTTTCCAAAGCACCTGGTTCCCATACCAGGCAGGCAAAAATAAGGGGCATTCAGCACCTGTATCGTGTGCTGAAGGGTCTTGAGCACTGACAGCATTTGGAGTTGTCAATTTTCACAGTCTGAGAGTAAGGACAAATCTGTCAGGCACTTGCCCTTCCACATTCTCTAGCAGCACAGAGGCTTTCTCCTCCTCTTCAGCCCACGTTGTCCCCGCTTTCTGATTCCTCTTCTCAGTTGGCGAACTTCTCCATCTGGACCTAGGTATCCTCTCTTGGCATACCCTCCAGGGGCTTCTCTGTCAGCTGGCTGCCTCTGGCTTCAAGAGCCGGACAGAGGAGGTGCGAAGATGCCCCCAGGATGTTGCTGGTCAACAAAGTCAGCTGGCAACATTACCAATCCTTTGGTTCAGGAAGGGTGTTCATCTTCTGGGCTGGCTGCGGACGCCCAAACTGCTCTGCCTCAGTTACCTTGAGGGCTTTGGCTTGGAGCTTACCGATGACCCCTCAGATCTTTCCCAGCAGCAAGGGCCAGGAGTTGTTGATAAACACATCATGATGATAATGATGCTGTACCAGCACTGCAAGCTTCCACCCCGACCAGGCTGTCCTTGATGAAGAAGGTGTGGCTGAAAACAAAACCATGCTGCTTGTCCCCAAAGAAGATGGGGCCTTCACAGACAGGTGGACAATGCTGAAGAGCTGGGGATGGTTGGGGTGCTGGTGACTGATATACTTCATCAAGTTTTCTTTATTGTGGTTCATATAACCCTGGCGCCCTGCAGCAAATGACTAGCTGCTCTCACATATCAGGCTTTTGGGACTCAGCACTGCCCCCCTTGACTGGATTGTGGGCACTGTTACCTGGCTGCTCATTGGGTATGTACTTCTTCCTCCTTAGCCTGCTCTCCGGGCCTAGACTGTCCCCATTCTCAGTGCCCTGGGGCACAGGGGCATGCAGAACTTCTGTTCAGAAGAGAGAGAGGGAGCCATAGAGCTCAGAGAAATGACAGAATCACACTTCCACCATCCTGCCTAGACCAGAGAATGCAAAGTCCTGCCAGGTGAGTCAAGCATGACAACAGCCAGTCATAACTGAAGACCTCATACTTTACCATTTTTCCACTCAATGGTGCACCCTGGCCATGATCTACCCAGTCCTTACTTCCTCAGGCCCACAGTTCCCGCAGCTCTGCCTTCTGCTTTATTAATAAATCAGAGGACAAAAGTAGAAGATATACCCACAGTTGGCAAAGTTGTGAGACTAGACTAGCTGGACTAAGGAGGGAAAACAAGAGACCCATGTGCAGATATTTGGTAGTCCAGACAGAAATAGATAATAGAGGAGTTATTTTTATAGAAAATTACTAATGCACAATAGGCAATCAACAAATACGTACTGAACAGAGACATTGAGATACCCCAGCCAGTGACACTATACAGTTGCATGTGATATTAGACAGCTAAATTCTTTAAATTCATATTGGGATTGGATCCACAATGTTTAAAGTTTAACACTCTTGATCAGATCACTTTCAAAGACACCATCTTAAAATGCCTACCCTAAATGTCACATAATTTGTGCAATGGTACCACCTAGTGGCCAATGGTAAGTTTATGTTTTCAGTTAGAAGTATACAGCAGTCATCCAGGTATGAGCCCTGTGCTGTCCAATATGTAATGCAAGCCACAAGTGTGGAAGGTCCGCAGAGAACCTGGCAGCGTGGAGGGCACTTCCAAGGTCAATTCTGAGGCTGAATGTCAGGTCCTGGAATAGGTGGCAGCAGTGGCTATGGAAAATGGGCAACAGAGGAAAAAGTGTAAAATATGATTCTAGGTTTTTGACCCTAGACGCTTGTAGCTTGAACCTTAAGCTCATCTAAAGATCTGTTAGATGATCCCAGAGACCATGTGGCACTGAGCTTTGTTCCAGGTGCATTGTTCTGAATTCAGGAATGTTCTGACCAGTGTTTACCTGAGATCAGGGAGGGGAATGAATAAAGATGGTTCAGGTAGAGAATGTTTGAATGGTGCTCCATAGTCCTATTGTATATCATTTAACTCCACGTATGATAAGGGTCACCTGGCCTAGCACACATCCAGGTTGATCATAAACACAGAAGGCTGGGTCTAGGAGTCAGCAGTACTGGCCTACTGTGATCCTAGCTTACCTAGTCATAACTATTTACAACTCACCTCACCACCAAGCATACTCACACCCATAGTTATATATTTTTTTTAATTTTCAATTTTTTGAGGTGGGGGGTACCCAGGATTGAGCTCAGGGGCACCCGACCACTGAGACACATCCCTAGCTCTGTTTTTTTTTGTATATTATTTAGACATAGGGTCTCACTGAGTTGCTTAGCACCTCACTTTTGCTGAGGCTGGCTTTGAACCTGTGATCCTCCTGTCTCAGCCTCCTGAGCCGCTAGGATTACAGGTATGTGCCACTATGACCCACAATTTTTAAATTTAATTTTGCAACTCTTCATTTCAAAGAATACCTCTGAACAATTTGTTGTTTTCTGACTCTGTTCATTTCTCTCTGGATCCCTGAGGCATGTAAAATCTGTTTAATTTTTTTTTTTTTTTTAGAATTTTTTTTTTAATATTTATTTTTCAATTCTCGGCGGACACAACATCTTTGTTGGTATGTGGTGCTGAGGATCGAACCCGGGCCGCACGCATGCCGGGCGAGCGCGCTACCGCTCGAGCCACATCCCCAGCCCAAAATCTGTTTAATTTACCCAACAGGATAACTGAACTTGGCTTTCCTTCAATTGGAGTCAACTGTTAGTATTCATCAATACAGTTGCCAAGCAGTGGGTGAGAAAATGAGGCTTCTGGAGATAGCTCAGCCTCCTCTCTATACAGAAGGTCCAAGGAAATTATTAACTATCATTGACAGTTCAGGGATATTTACAACAGTTACTTAACTTTACCCCTTGCAATGGCCCAAGTTCAAAGCACAAAGAAAGAACCCAAAATAATTCACAACTGGGATTTGGACAGGTACAGTCCTGCCTAATAAACTGGGGTTTTCTGAATAAAGCTGGACTGGAGTGAATGACAATAGATTCTGGAAAAATAAATGACCATAAGAAAGAAATCCTCTTCAATTCACCTAAAAGAGTCTGTATTTGGCTTTTCTTCCATCAGAACCCTCTATGGACATACGTCTACACAGTTATCATGAAATAAGAGATAAGGTACATGTCTAAAGATGTTGGTTATAATTTTCTCTCTTGGTGGGGGGTAACTGGGGATTGAACTCAGGGCACTCGGCCACTGAGCCACATCCCTACCCCTATTTTGTATTTTATTTAGAGACAGGGTCTCACTGAATTGCTTAGCACCTCACTTTTGCTGAGACTGGCTTTGAACTTTCTATCCTTCTGCCTCAGCCTCCCAAACTGCTAGGATTATAGCGTGCACCACTGTATCCAGTATAATTCTCTTGGCAATAGTAAAATATTGGAAACTTTCTCAAGGGTCATTGTGGAAGGTTGGTTATAGATCATAGAACATTAGGTAACTGTTTGAGTAAAGGTCTAGAAAACAAACCAAAAGGGCAGAGTATATGAAGAACAATGATTTTCAAGACATTGAACATGAGTTAATGGAGGATTCTTGTGGAATAGAAAACAAATTAAACTCTTTAATGTGGATTGTACAGCCAAGCAGTCTAGCTCCTCTCTGCGGCACGTGACAAGGTTTTACACACACACACACACACACACACACTCTGAAACTGGTAATGAAAAGCCTAAGAAATCAAGAACATGGGTGCTTTAAGCTTTCTACTCCTCCATCCCTAGGATCCTTTACATGCTCTAAGATAACTGCAGGTTCATCATATTTGTATTTGTATTCTAAGCAGCAAAATAGAGAACTGATAAAAAGAGATGTGCCAGCAATCTCTTAAAGCAGTCTATCAAAAGTAGCCATTCAACTCTTCCTGCATCTCATGAGAAAGAACTTGGTCATAAAGCTATACCCAGCTGCAAGGGAGACCAGGAGAATGGGAAATGTTTTATTTGGGTGGTTATGCATCCAGCTAAAATCAGAGTTTGTATAATTTAGGATAATGAAGAGATGTTGGGATAGGTAGCTGACAGTCTACATTAGAAATGTTCATATAAAACTTTTTCTTTCTTTTGTTTTCTTTTTTCTTTTTCTTTTCTTTTTTTTTTTTTTTTTTTTTTTTTTTTTTTTTTGCAGTAGTGCAGGGGCACTCTACCACTGAGCTACACCCCCAGCCATTGTTTTTTGTTTTTTGTTTTTTTTTTAAACAGGATCTCACTAACTTGCCCAGGCAGACCTCAAATTTGCAATCCTCCTGCCTCAGTATCCCAATTAGCTGGAATTATAGGCATTCCCAGCTATATCACTGCTTGCTTTCTTTTTTCTTTTTTAATATCACTGTTTTTTGCTTTGTTTGGTTTTTAGGCAGTATGGAGGACTGAACCCAGGGGTGCTTAACCACTGAGCCACATCCACAACCCTTTTTAATTTTTGTTTTGAGGCAAAGGTCTAAGTTGTTTAGGGCCTCACTAAATTGCTGAGGCTGGACTCAAACTTGGGATCCTCCTGCCTCAGCTTCCCAAATTGCTGGGATTACAGGCATGAACCACCGTACCTGGCTATATCACTATTTTTTAAAATGTAGGGGGAAAGCATAGTTCTCAGAAACTTAAATTGCTTATAAGAGCTGACTGGGAAAAGGGTAGAAAAGAAAAGGATGATGATAGAGTTACATTTCTTTTCTTTTTGCAGTACTGGGGATTGAACCTAGAAGTGCTCTACCACTGAGTTACAACCTTTTTTTTAAATTGGTATTATTTTTTATTTTGAGACAAGTTTTCACTAAGTTGCTGAGAGCCTCACTAGGTTACAAAGGCTGATTTTGAACTTTTTTTTAATATTTACTTTTTAATTGTAGTTGGACACAATACCTTTTTTATTTGTTTTTTTTAATATTTATTTTTAGTTTTAGGTAGACACAATATCTTTATTTTATTTTTATGTGGTGCTGAGGATCGAACCCAGCGCCTCACATGTGCTAGGCAAGTACTCTACCGCTGAGCCACAACCCCCAGCCTGTGGCTTTGAGCCTTTGATCCTCCCTCAACTTCCTGAGAAGCTGAGATTGCAAGTGGTGTCACCAGCTTACATTTTTTTTAATAACACTTACTTTTTTAATACTTAGATTTTTTAATAACACTTTTTGTGGGGTATAGATCACTTAGCATGTGTGAGGTCCTGGGTTTGATTCCAAGCACTGGAAAAAAAAAAAAAGTTAAAAACCTGTTTTATATAGCTCTGACTCTAGACCCATATTAATACTGCATACTCCCTTCATGCTCTCAAAAAAATAAGTTATTCAAACCAATGGAGATGTATGGGGTGAGGGGACTACATGGAATATAAGCAGTAACATGCTGATCTAACTGTATTATAAATAAGAATATTGACTGGGCAGGTGGTGCACACCTGTAAACCCTGTGACTCAAGAGGCTAAGGCAGGAGGGTCACAAGTTCAAGCCTCTGAAATTTAGCCAGACCTTGTCTCAAAATAAAAAATAAAAAGGGCTGGTGATATAGCTCAGTGTAAAGCACCCATGGGTTCAATACCCAGTACCTTAAAAAATAAATTTTAAACAAAAGAATATTATCATCCTGAGTGGGTGAAAAAACAAAGAACTACCTTTATTGATTTTAGAAAACAGTATCTTGTCTGAATACTGCAAAGTTAGAGACAAAAACTACACAATGCTGTAATCTAGTTGGTAAATGTGTTTTCTGTGTAAGTTGGTAATTCCAGCACTACCTTATGTGTATACTACAACTGAATAGATAAGTATACATATTGTATACAAGGGAGAGCCTGCTTTCTCAACATTGGAGAGAAAAAGTTACAAACAAGGAATCCTGTGGTATTGTATTAGAATCAGAGGTCTGGGCATAAAATCAAGGTTTTTTTAATATACAGACAATAGAGAAATACAAGAGAAATTGTGGGGGATGTTTACATGCATGTATGTGCATGTGTGTTAGTATAAATACATTCTCTCTCTCTCTCTCTCTCTCTCTCTCTCTCTCTCTCTCTCTCCCCCCTTCCTCCCTCCCTCCCTCCCTCCCTCCCTCCCTCTGTCTAAACAGTACTAGAAACTGAACCTAGGGCTTCATGCATGCTGGGCAAATGTTCTACTGCTGAGCTGCATCCCCAGCCCTATTTTTATTTTTATTTTGAGACAGGGTCTCGCTAAATTGCCCAGGTTGGTGTCAACTTTGCAGTCTGCCTCAGCCTCCTGAGTAACTGGGATTACAAGCCTTGCTACCTTGCTTTGCATTTTCTAGCTTTTTCCACAGAAAGAGCCAAGAAATAAAGAGACTCCAGTAGCAATGAACACATTTAGAACTCACATATTGGCTTCTAGACACCATTCCTCAGGGAAAACAACCAGGATTCCATGGAGAATTGGTTGATTCAAGGGTTGGAACAGAGAAAACAGAGGAGTCCAGAATTTATTGTGGTGCTACAAGATAAGGAATCACAAAAGGATGGGGACTTGCCAGAAAGACAGGAACCAGCCTGATGTGGAGTTCTGAATGGCCAACATTAGAATAATCTCAATATTAAAATACTGATAGTGTTGGATTGCAATCCATAAAAATCAATAAATAAATGGAAAAGAATTCTTACAGAAGAATTCCAATTAATACCTGTAGGAGGAAAGAGGAAAAATAGAAAAATTAATATTTGGCAAATACTAGAGAACCAATTCTTTTTTTTTTTTAATATTTTTTATTTTTTAGTTATCGGCGGACACAACATCTTTCTTTGTATGTGGTGCTGAGGATCGAACCCGGGCCGCACGCATCCCAAGCGAGCGCGCTACCGCTTGAGCCACATCCCCAGCCCTAGAGAACCAATTCTTGCAGAAATGATGAATGCTAATTTCAAGTGGGTAAAAATTTGAGGAGAAATAGGATATTTGAATAATCCTATAATATCCACTTTGAGACATTTATTAATGGCAATGGGAAAATAACTTCTGAGTGGAGATGCCACACAGACATCACCTTAATTAAATGCTCAAGGTTAATATCACCAGCAATAATAACATGGCATATCAATATCATCAACTCCTTAATATGATATACTAAGAAGGACACAAAATTATTTCTGTACTATCCTTGCCCAAAATGCATAATCTCATTCTAACCATGAGGAAACATGAAACAAACCTAAACCAAAGGACATCCTACAAAATAACTGACTAGTGCTTTTCAAAAAAAGTAAAGGTCAGGCTGAGTATGCATCTCAGTGGTAGAGTGCTTGCTAAGCATATGCAAGGGGAGGAGGAGGGGAGGGGGAGGGGAGGGGGAAGGGGGAGGAGGAGGGGGAGGGGAGGGGAGGGGGAGGGGAGGGGGAGGGGAGGAGGGGAGGGGGAGGAGGAGGGGGAGGGGAGGGGAGGGGAGGGGAGGGGGAAGGGGGAGGAGGAGGGGGAGGGGAGGGGAGGGGGAGGAGGAGGGGGAGGGGAGGAGGGGAGGGGGAGGAGGAGGGGGAGGGAGGGGAGGGGAGGGAGGAGGAGGGGAGGGGGAGGGGAGGGGGAGGGGAGGGGGAGGGGAGGGGAGGGGGAGGGGAGGGGGAGGGGAGGGGAGGGGAGGGGAGGGGAGGGGAGGGGGAGGAGGAGGGGGAGGGGAGGGGAGGGGAGGGAGGGGAGGGGGAAGGGGGAGGAGGAGGGGGAGGGGAGGGGAGGGGGAGGAGGAGGGGGAGGGGAGGAGGGGAGGGGGAGGAGGAGGAGGGGGAGGGGAGGGGGAGGAGGAGGGGGAGGGGAGGGGGAGGGGGAGGGGAGGGGAGGGGGAGGGGGAGGGGAGGGGAGGGGGAGGGGAGGGGAGGGGGAGGGGAGGGGAGGGAGGGGGAGGGGAGGGGAGGGGGAGGGGGAGGGGAGAGGAGGGGGGAGGGGAGGGGAGGGGGAGGGGGAGGAGGGGGAGGGGGAGAAAAAGGAACACTTACCAAAAAAATCCCATAGCCCTCATAATATTTAGTACTAAAAGACTGGATACTTTCCCCTAAATTCAGAAACAAGACAAGAATATCCATTCTCAGCCAGGCACTGTGGCACATGCCTGCAATCCCAGTAGCTCAAGAAGCTGAGGCAGGAGGATCAAGAGTTCAAAGCCAGCCTCACCAATGGCAAGGCACTAAACAACTTAGTGAGATCCTGTCTCTAAATAAAATAGAAAATGGCTGCCAATCTTACTGGAGTGAGATGGTATCTTAGGGTGGTTTTGATTTGCGTTTCTCTGACAGCTAGAGATGGTGAGCATTTTTTCATGTACTTGTTGATTGACTGTATGTCCTCCTCTGAGAAGTGTCTGTTCAGGTCCTTGGCCCATTTGTTGATTGGGTTGTTTGTTCTCTTATTGTCTAATTTTTTGAGTTCTTTGTATACTCTGGATATTAGGGCTCTATCTGAAGTGTGAGGAGTAAAGATTTGTTCCCAGGGTGTAGTGTTAGAGTCTGTAAACAAGTCAAAAATAACACCTGGCATTTTGCCAGGGGAATGTTAGAGTTCGTAAACAAGTCTGGATGGTGCCTGGCAAAATGCCAGAGGGAGTGGTTTGAGAAGTAACAAAAGCGAGCCATTAAGTGTGGAGATTCCTTATTGGTTGACTGATGTATCTAGTTTATGCTAATTAGATAAGCTGTGTGGAATGTATAAATACTGCTCCTGTCCTGCAATAAACGGCTCCCACTCCTGCTGTATCAACATACACAAGTTATTCGTCACCCCCCGGTTAGTTTGCTGCAGCCAGACAGACTGCGGCAGATGGTGGCCCGTACGGGGAGCCCCGGGGACACTTGGGGGTAAGTGACGAAAAAAAAAAAAGCTGCCTGTCCATAGATAGGACGGGAGCAAATCTGCTCGTCCCTAGGCAGATAGGGCGAGAGGAAAAATGGCCATTTCGAGAAAATGGAAAAGATTGATACAGTATGTTTGTGTCTTGTTTTGTCTCAGTGTATTGTATTGTCTTTGTGACGAAAATATGGAAGGGGTGAGAAGTAAATTACTAAGGGAAGAAGGCACCCCAGTGGAACCAAGAATAGTTAGGGCATGTGTTGATAGAAGCCCAGGAACTCTAGTCAGAAAGAAAAAGAAAGTTCAGAAGAAGAAGGATTATCAGAAAAAAAGTTGCAGCAAAAGGCTATTACTAAATACTTTTCGTTACCGGAGGGTGCGTGAAGCGGAGAGGCAACTGCTGAGTGTGCAAGCCGGTCACAGCGCAGCAAGGATTTTCCAAGAGGCGATGGCGACTGGCCCTTCCCGCCTCCTGGCCGGGGAGCTGGCTCTTCCACTGCCGCGAGCCCAAATCTAGACCTGACCTGGAGGCACAGTCTCGCAGGCTCTTGCTCCCTGTGCCCAGTAGCAGTTTGAGTCCGGGACACTCCCCAGGGCCATCTGGGGCTGCCCAGGACGCTACAGCCAGCAGAAGACGCTACTGGTGTCCCTGATGTTTGGTCATTTTCAATGCCAATAACTAAGCTACAATGGTTCTCCCACACCTGGAAGCTAATGAGTAATGAGCACCATTAAGGCTTATTTCAAATGTAAAATCCTTGAGATAATGTACTAAATTGTTCAGAAGGTTGTTTTCTTAGTGGAATGCTACAGGATTTTCTTTAGCATCTTTGCAAGAGTTCCTGCCTTCGTCCCAGTGCCGGTGAGGACGAGGATGGAAAAATTTCCCGTGTTGCTGAGAACCGGAGGAGACTTCGGCTGAAAAACGGAGGAGACTTCGGAGCTGTTGCTGTTTCTGCTGCTACAGCTTAGGCTAGCTGCCTGAAGAACTTACCTGGACTGTGATTTAAGCTAGCTGCCTGCAGAACTTACCTGGACTGTGATTTACCTGGACTGTGAGTTAATCTATTGAGACACTGCTTTACCTGGACTGAGACAACAAACTGTAATCTATAACAAATTGTAATTCGGTATCTTTGCTAACAGTGTCATTGCTGGTATAATTTTTCCAAGGGCTTCTTGCATGGAGCCATCAATTGGCTTGGTATTGTGACATTTTGTATCCTCCCCTTCTGCTTGTAGCAGATTATTTATGGTGTTTGTGTAAAAACCACTATGGTTGTTATTTAAATTAAACAAAAGGGGGAAATGTTAGAGTCTGTAAACAAGTCAAAAATAACACCTGGCATTTTGCCAGGGGAACGTTAGAGTTCGTAAACAAGTCTGGATGGTGCCTGGCAAAATGCCAGAGGGAGTGGTTTGAGAAGTAACAAAAGCGAGCCATTAAGTGTGGAGATTCCTTATTGGTTGACTGATGTATCTAGTTTATGCTAATTAGATAAGCTGTGTGGAATGTATAAATACTGCTCCTGTCCTGCAATAAACGGCTCCAACTCCTGCTGTATCAACATACACAAGTTATTCGTCACCCCCCGGTTAGTTTGCTGCAGCCAGACAGACTGCGGCAGTGTAGGCTCCCTATTTACCTCTCTTATTGTTTCTTTTGCTGAGAAAAAACTTTTTAGTTTGAGTAAGTCCCATTTGTTGATTCTAGTTATTAACTTTTATGCTATGGGTGTCCTATTGAGGAATTTGGAGCCCGACCCCACCGAATGTAGATCGTAGCCAACTTTTTCTTCTATCAGACGGCGTGTCTCTGATTTGATATCAAGCTCCTTGATCCATTTTGAATTCACTTTTGTGCATGGCGAGAGAAAGGGATTCAGTTTCATTTTGTTGCATATGGATTTCCAGTTTTCCCAGCACCATTTGTTGAAGATGCTATCCTTCCTCCATTGCATGCTTTTAGCCCCTTTATCAAATATAAGATAGTTGTAGTTTTGTGGATTGGTTTCTGTGTCCTCTATTCTGTACCATTGGTCCACCCGCCTGTTTTGGTACCAGTACCATGCTGTTTTTGTTACTATTGCTCTGTAGTATAGTTTGAAGTCTGGTATCGCTATACCGCCTGATTCACACTTCCTGCTTAGCATTGTTTTTGCTATTCTGGGTCTTTTATTTTTCCATATGAATTTCATGATTGCTTTCTCTATTTCTACAAGAAATGCCGTTGGGATTTTGATTGGCATTGCATTAAACCTATAGAGAACTTTTGGTAATATCGCCATTTTGATGATGTTAGTTCTGCCTATCCATGAACAGGGTATATTTTTCCATCTTCTAAGATCTTCTTCTATTTCTCTCTTTAGGGTTCTGTAGTTTTCATTGTATAAGTCTTTCACCTCTTTTGTTAGGATGTGGGGAAAAGGGTACACTTGTACATTGCTGGTGGGACTGCAGATTGGTGCAGCCAATTTGGAAAGCAGTATGGAGATTTCTTGGAAAGCTGGGAATGGAGCCACCATTTGACCCAGCTATTCCCCTTCTTGGTTTATTCCCTAAAGACCTAAAAAGAGCATGCTACAGGGACACTGCTACATCGATGTTCATAGCAGCACAGTTCACAATAGCAAGACTATGGAACCAACCTAGATGCCCTTCAATAGACGAATGGATAAAAAAAAATGTGGCATTTATACACAATGGAGTATTACTCTGCATTAAAAAAATGACAAAATCATAGAATTTGCAGGGAAATGGATGGCATTAGAGCAGATTATGCTAAGTGAAGCTAGCCAATCCCTAAAAAACAAATGCCAAATGTCTTCTTTGATATGAGGAGAGTAACTAAGATCAGAGTAGGGACGAAGAGCAGGAGAAGAAGATTAACATTTAACAGGGATGAGAGGTGGGAGGGAAAGGGGGAGAGAAGGGAAATTGCATGGAAATGGAAGGAGACCCTCAGGGTTATACAGTGGAGGGGGTAGAGAGAGAGGAGGGGAGGGGAGGGGAGAGGTGGGGAGGGGGGAGGGTGGAGGATGGGAAAGGCAGCGGAGCACAACGGACACTAGTATGGTAATATGTAAATCAATGGATGTGTAACTGATGTGATTCTGCAATCTGTGTGTGGGGTGAAGATGGGAGTTCATAACCCACTTGAATCAAAGTGTGGAATATGATATGTCAAGAAATTTGTAATGTTTTGAACAACCCACAATAAAAAATAAAATAAATAAATAAATAAATAAATAAATAAAATAGAAAAAAGGGCTGGGGATGTGGCTCAGTGGGTGAGTGCTCCTGAGTTAAATCCCCGCTACCTTAAAAAAAAAAAAAACAAAAAAACGAATGTCCATTTTCACTACTTAGGCTCAAGACTGTACTGAAAATTCTAACCAAAAAATTTAGGCAAGAAGTACAGTGGCACACACATGTGATCCCAGGGACTCAGGCAGCAGAGCCAAGAGGATCACAAGTTTAAGGCCAGCCTCAGCAACTTAGTGAGACCCTCAGCATCTTGATAAGATCCTTAATTTTTTTTTAAAAAATGGAAAACCATCTCTTGTTCAAAATAAATAAAAATATTGAATATATAAAAAGCCATGATTCGGAATAATTTTTTTAGAAAGGAAATAGTCCTGGAGATTGCTAGGATATCAACTCATTTTTCTGAATATTGATAATTACAGGAAAAAAATTAAAATTTCATCCTGCCTTTCTGACATAAAGTAAACTTCAGCATATTGGAATATTCCTGAACATAAGGAAAAGTTCTCTAGTACTGAAGAGATCTAGTTAGGCTGGGAAAGCGGTGAAGCATGGGGATGTCTAGGGTATAGAATTTAAGGAGGCTTCACTTAACCTTGACTCTCATTCAAAAATGCTGGATTGTCCAAATGGAAAATCATTTCAGTCATTAGAAAAATAATGGGTTTAGGGAATGGACCTTAATGCTTCTAAAACCATTAAGGGGCAGAAGGTATATCTCAGTTGTGGTGTTTCCCTTAAAAGCATTAAGGGGCAGAAGGTATATCTCAGTTGTGGTGTTTGCCTAACATGCATGAAGCTCTGTGTTTGATCTCCCTGTACCACAAAAATAATAAAAGATTTTAAAATAAACCGCAACATGAAAGACTGACAGAAAGGGTACAAAATCAGGTCATCGATACTTGAATCCCAAAATCAATCTTAGAGTCACAAAAAAGTGAGACAATTAACCTGATATGCCTCCTGATAAGGATGTAGAAAGCATACAGTACCATGAAAAAGGAATTATGAGGAAAAATATTTTCTTTCAGGGCCTTTAGAACTGACTTCTAGCCTAAAGGAAATATTGAGTATAAAAGATTCATTCCACACAGAACCAATATAACCAATCTTAAAGGAGGGACGTTATAGTGGATTCCAACTTCATCAAAAAGTCAATGCAGGGAAAAAAAAAAGGTGGGAGGTACTGTTCTAGATTAAGAGAAACATAAAACACAAACACAAAGATAAAACCAAGATAAATGAATAACTCATTTTGATCCCGATTTTTAAATTACAAAGAGTTTTTTTGTGTGTGTGTGGTACTGGGGATTGAACCCAGGGACTTGTGCATGTAAGGCAAGCACTTTATCAACTGAGCCCACAAAGAGGTTATTTTAATATATCATAGAAGAAATTTGAGTATTTGGGGGGTATTGAATGATGCTAAGGAATTATTTTGAATTTTATTAGATTAGATAATGGCATTGTGGGTATGCAAGAAACTATTTTCATATTTCTTTTCGAATATATGCATATATGCATACTGAAGTGTTTAGAGATGATATGAAATGATGTCTGAGATTTACTGTAAAATACTCAAACTGGAAAAATAAAAAGGGGAAGGAGGCAGATGAAACTAATGAATGGCAAAATGAAACTGGGGGAATCAGACACATGGGATTTGCTGTATTTTTTACTTTTGTGAGAGAAGAGTGACGTGGCAGTGAGAATGGAAGGATCCATCATATCAAAGAAGTAAAATCTACACACTTTAGTTGGTCACTTGAACCAGATAAGGAAATGAGGAGTTGGGAGACATTGTTTCAGTTATATATTGCTTAAAAAGCATTCCAAAACTTGATGGTTTTAAAAAAGAACATGGATATCTGCATGGAAAAGATTGAAGACCCTAAATAAAATATATTGCATGAGCTGGGTGTGCTGGCACACACTTGTAATCCCAGTAGCTCGGGAGGCTAAGGCAGAAAGATCTTGAGTTCAAAGCTAGCCTCACCAATTTAGTCAGGTCCTAAGCAACTCAGTGAGACCCTTTCTCTAAATAAGATACAAAAAGGGCTGGGGATGTGGCTTAGTGGTTAAGCACTTCTGGGTTCAATCCCTGGTACAAAAAAATATATATAGCATGATTATTTACATTAAGTTTAAAATTAGGGGTGTAGCTTAGTGGTAAAGCACTTGCTTGCCTAGCATGCACAAGGCCTGGGTTTGATCCCCATCATTGCAAATAAATACATAAATAAATCCATGAGTCCACACTGATATAAACATGTGATTGAGCAAATTACTACATGGGGGGAGAAGAGGCAAATCTCCCCAGAAGAAGAAAATGTATTTACCTATTCCCCACTGCAGGAAGTAGCACTCTACATCCTCCTTCCCATCCTGAGTGTGGTGATTTGCTTCCAAAGATTAGTGTGGAAGGGTAAGAGGAAGTAAGTTTAAATGAAAACTAGTAAACAGCTCAAAGAGATGATCAAGGCTTGCATAATCAGTGACAAGTTGTTTGATAGCATATACCCTTGATTTGACGTGATGAGAATGGCCAGTTACCTCTGTAGACATTCTTCTTAAAGCCCGTAGCCTCAGTCTAACCATAAGGTAAATATTGGACAAACCCAAATTGAGATACATTCTCCAAAATATTTTACCAGTATTCTAAAAAAGTACTTTTCAAAAACAAGGGAAAAGGATGGGGATGTAGCTCAGCGGTAGAGCACTTGCCTAGCATCTGCGAGGCACTGGGTTCCATCCCTAGAAGAGGAGGGCAGAGACTTGAATAAATGCGGGGAGCCTGGAACAGAAAACTGGTGAAATCCAAATAAAGTGTGGAGTTAATAGTGATGCATCAAACTTTCCATAGATGTGACCTACATACCATAGTAATTGAATAATTAAGACGTTCACAATAGGGAACATTAGATGCGGAGTACTCAGGAGCTCTATGAATCATCTTTACAACTTTTCTACAAATCTGATATAAAATTAAAACGTGTTTGTTTTTTAACGGGGAACTGCAATAGCGCCTCTTAGGGTTGTTGTGAGAAATTAATGCAACAGTCTAGGCCAAAAGAAAGCTCCGTGCTTAGCACATGATTTGATGTAAAATGAGGGTCAAAAGATCTGACACTGGTATTTTAGGCAAGATAAGCAAAGGGGATCTGGGGTTGTGGCTCAGTGATGGAGGGCTTGCCTAGCATGTGTGAGGCCCTGGGTTCTCAGCACTGCATATAAATAAATTTTTAAAAAACAATTGATAACTAAAAATATTTTTTAAAAATAAGCAAACAAAATTAAAAATAAAAAATAAGCAAAAGAAGAGTTTGGCACAGCTGCTTTCGCTTCTACTTGGCACACTTGCAAGTGATGCGAGCTAGCGCGCGCACGTCATGTCGGGTCGCGCGCCCGCCCCGCCGGGGGCGGGGCGAGAAGGGGACGCCGGCGTGGGGCGGGGCCATCCGCAGTTCCCACGCTGGCGTTACAGGAGCGGTTGGACGCAGCCCCCGGAAGTAATGTGTACCCGGACGCCTTAGGGCGGAAGCTGCGGATGGCGGGAGGCAGAGGCACAGGCGGGGCGGGGACGCTGTTCCTGTTGCTAGACGACGCGAACTAGCCTCGTCACTTCCTCAGCCTGCGGTCTGCCCACTCCCCTGGCCGGAACAAGGGGGCCCGGAACTGCGGTGGGCTCAGAGTTGACCTCGGAGGTCCACGACAGCGGCCAGCCCGGCGGCGGGAGTCGGGGCCACGCCACCTGCAGGGAAGAACCCGAGCCGAGGAGGGAAGATGGCTGCAGACAAGGCTGCAGGTGAGGCGTCGGCGCCGGGTGCTTTGAGGCAGCGGGACGCGCGGGGGTGTGCAGATCCTGCGCGCGGAGTCGGCGGCGCCCGGGGTGGGGACTAGGGGTGGGGATTCCAGGACGACTTTACTTGGGGGCATGCATTTCTTTCCTCCAACCTTTGTCTCGCGGTGGCTTACGTGAGTCTTTGGGCCGCAGGTCCAATAGTTTTCTACTCAAGCGAAGCGTGAAACCCCCTACTGACCGCCTCTGCCCTGGGTCTCCAAAATAACTCTGGTCTAAATGACGTAAATTTATTTTGCCGCTTCAGACTTTTCGACTTCCCAATGAGAAAGGCAAATGAAGGATTTCGTCCCGGTGTACACAGGTGCATTTTTGTCACCTGGGCTGTTTCAGCCACTTGAGCGATGTCCTGTGGAACTAACAGTGAAAACCACTGTTTAAATAGGCATGATGTTTCAGTGTCTGTGCTGATACCTTCTGCTCAGGACCTGTTTTTCTCCAGTTCCTCAAAGATTAATTACATAATCTCGATTTTATTGGTGAATTATTTTCCCCGTCTTAGAATCTTCCTCAGTAAGGAATATAAAACTTTTTTCCAGGCAACTTCTACAAAAGTCAGGCACATGTTCCCTGCAAGAAATTAATAGTCTCTGTGGCATTGAAGTTTTATTGGAAGGAATTTAAGCGACAGAACTTAAAGTGGTCACCACACTTTTTTTATTTTTTATTTTTATTTTTAGTTGTAGATGGACACAGTACCTTTATTTTATTTATTTTTGTGTGATGCTGAGGATCGAACCCAGTGCTTCACACGTGCTAGGCAAGCGCTCTACCATTGAGCCATAACCCCAGCCCTCACCACACTTTTTTACAGTGCTGTTTAATTTAAGAAAAGAAAAAAATCTCCCTGCATACTATGGCTCATGCACAGTAATTCCAGTTACTTGGGAGACTAGAGCAGGAGGATAGCAAATTTGAGGCCAGCGTCTGCAATTTAGTGAGACCCTTTCTTAAAATAAAAAAAAATAAAATAAAACCTAGGTATGTAGCTCAGTGGTAGAGCATCCAGATTCAGTCCACAGTACTGCAAAAGGGAAAAAGAAATCTAAATGGCTGTAGATTTTAGTGGGTCCTTACCTCAACAACTGAACTTTGATTTGAAATACAAGTCAGCTGACCCTAATACAGGAACAGATGATAGGTCTCCATAGCTGGTGTCCTATCTCAGTGGTAGAGCATGCACAAGATCCTGAGTTCAATTCCCAGCACCACTACCACTACCCACCCACCACCCACCCCCGAAAATTTAGAGAATCTCTTCATTAATCTGCTAAGAGGAAAACGATTTAAAAAGTGAGGGTAGTAGCATGAGCTATAGAATTTTAGATAGGTTGGTCAGAAAAGGCCTGAGGAAATGATAATTGAGCAGAATGAAGAAGCGAGCCATATCGAATAGGGAGAGATAAATGGAGAGGAAAGTTACAGAGAGGCGTGTCCAAGATTGGACAAGGGGACCAACATCCTCCTTTTTAGTTTAGGACCATACCTCTGTTCCCCAAGTTTACCATTCCTACCTGCCCATCCCATTGCACTTACTTGACCAGACTCATTCTTTTAGACCTACAACCCATCCACTTTTTAAGTCCTTCCTCAATTTAAAAGCCTTCTGTTGGTGAATTCATTCATAAATAGTTAGTGTAGGCACTGCCTTAGGTGTTGAAGAAATGGATGTAACGCAGTACCGCTTTTGAAAACCTGCTCTTTATTCTGTTAGAAACAGACCTATCATATTTACATTTGGTGAGAGCTGTGTAAATCTATATATTTGAAGAATAAGGTCCTTTGTGATTAGGGGACTATTTCTTTTACAGTTTTAAGTTTATGGCCACATAATAACAAACGGTTCTGTAGATAGTAAAGTTGAATTTGTGTGGATAGTAAAGTTGAATTTGTATAAAGTAGATGAATGTTTAGTGTCATTCCATTAAATCTCTGCTCCTTTCCATCTCCATTTCACCTGGTGTGGTTGTAGCCTTTATCTCTTAATGTGGTGTTTCTCATTAAGTAGCCTTCTGATTGGTTCTTGTCTTTTCTTATTGAATCCATTCTCTTTGTTGCTGCACTCTATTTTTTTCCCCAAAACAATCATTGGATGATGGCATTTCCCTGCCTGTAAATGTTCTAAGATTGTCCCATCTTTTAGGCATTAAATCCTTAATCTTTAATGTGGTTTATGAGCTTCTTTAGAGTCTCTTTCCAGCAGCTTTTTTTTTTTTTTTAACTCATCAAGCTCTTCACACCAGACTGACTCTCTTATGAAGTGTTCTGTTCTTTTGAGCTTCTGAACTGTAATAACCTTCTTCTCCATTTGGTGAACACTTTCCTCATTCAGAGTCTGCCTTACATGCTGCTTCCTCTTTGAGTTCCTGAGATCAGGGTCCTTGTCATGGAGGGTCTTGTTCATTAGGTAACAAAAGAGGGCCATGAAAGGATTTAAGAAGGTAAGTGACCAAGGTGCTAGGAACTTAGTATAGATCATTTGCCTAGCATATGCAAAGTCCTGAGTTTTATTCTCAGCACCACAAAAATTTTTAAAAATACGAAAAAGGTAAGTGAGTGGATCACACTGTGTGTGGTAGAAGATGAATTTAAGTAAAGCAAGACTGAAAATGCAGGACCACCTGAGACCAGCTAATACTGTGTGGTATTATTGTATTCAGCCTTCTTTGCAAGCCACTACTTTAGGCACTGGGCAGGAAACAAGACAAAGTCTATATCTTAATGGAGTTTATTAAATAGTATGAAAGAAAAACATGACTGAAAATGTGGCTGCCCAAATTTAGACTTTCAGTTTCCAAAACTGAGCTAATTAAACCTCTTTTCTTTACAAAGTATCCAGCCTCAGGTATTTTGCTTTAGCAATGGAAAATGGGCTAATAAAAAGAAGATAACTGAGAGCAAGGACCTCATTTTTTAGATGGATTGATTAGAGAAGGGCTCTCTAGAGGTGATATTTTGGAGAGAGACTGTAATGATAAAGAACTATGTGGGTAGAAGGAGCAAGAAATATACAACACTCTCGATTGGAAAATGTTTTAAAGAACAGCAAGAAGATCTCTTGAATAGAAGCTCCCTGAGGAACTTTTCCATGTGTAGCATGAGAATGATAATAATGCCTACCTTACAGAACTGGTAAAAGGTTAAATAAGATCATTTCAGGCACTAATATTTTTAAATGCTGGCTAATATTACTCTAGGGTCATGGTAGGATGGACAAAAGCAAATGTGGAAAATGAAGTTTAGAGTAAAATTAGCAGAGTTTGGTACAGTAGACAAACAGAAAGCTGTGCTCCTTGGAAAGGGGTCTTAGGTGAGTAACTCAGCATCTTCATTTGTGAAATGGGAATCCTAATAGCCTTAACCTCAAAGGATTGTAACTTGTGAGGATCAACTGATGAAAGGTGTGTATTTCAGCCCATGTCCTCTTGGAGGCAGAACCCAATTATTTTATTTTATTTTTATTTTTTGGAAGATGCAAATCCAGAGTACTGAAAGTAAGGGAGAGAAGTAAGGTGAAGGGTGATGCAGGTCACTTGCATGTGGTATTTTTCTGGAAGGTTTTTTGAGGAGAAACTTCAGTGCATAGAAGAGAGAAAGGAGGGATGATTTACTTATCCAGCTTCCTCCTGTTTCTTTTTCCCAGTTAGTTAAAACTCATCCCAGTTCACCCTTTCTGGGTTGTATGGCTTCTTGGAGCTGGATTAGCCAGCAAATCCCACACCCAGAGTTGTATTTCAGCCAAGTTCTAAAGGGAGAGGTATCCCAAAGTAGAGGGGCACCAACCAAAGACAAAGTGAAAGAGGCAGTATAAGGTTCACATTTATTTTCCTGTATACTATAGAAGAGTGGAGTGAAACCAGTATCATTTTGTTGACTAACAAAATACCAACAAACTTGTAGGATGACTTGATTGACTTTACTTTTTATGGTTATTTGAAAGGAGGAAGTAGCTGGAGCTGGGACACAAAATCCTAGGTTTTAAGTTGCCAGAGAATTTGGACTATTAGGATGGCTTAATAAGAAAAGGTTGGGGCTATAGAAGATAGTTTCTTTGGTTGTATGTTATTTCTCTGTGCTATGTAGAAGCCAGCCATTTATATGTGGGGTTTTGATAAGTTGTTTCTTCTTCAGGTTATAGAAACCACATGTGAGCCAGGCGCAGTGTCACACACTTGTCATCCAGGCTACTCCATGGGGTTGAGGGTGCTGAGGTAGGAGAATTGCAATTTTGAAGCCAGCCTGGGCAACTTAGACCCTGTGTCAAAATTTTAAAAAAGGGCTGGGGATACAACTCAGTTGTAAAGCACCCTTGGGTTCAGTCCCCAGTACAAAAAAAAAAAAAAAAAAGGAACAATGAAAGAAACCACATATGAGGTATGTTAACCTCAGGTGTCTTAACCTTAACCTATATGGGGACTTTAATTAGCCTGAATTATTTTTATTACTATTTTGGAAAGGAATGCTTCACAAAAAGTATTATCAGTATTGTGTGGCAATAGCAGTTGATTCCTTAGGTCTTTTCACATTTCCTTTTTTCTTTGGAAAATCTTTTCTTCAACATCTGGGGCCATAGTTTGACTGCATAGGTTATAGTCATCCTCCAATCAAATTTGAATTGTTAACATTCTGTATTGGAATGTACCTGTGCTTTCAGTTAACTGACTTTCTCAGTTTTGAAAAAGTGGTGCATTTCTTGTCTACGTTGTTGAAACCTAGAGGCAACTAACTCTTTGGTTAGAAATGAAGTCTATTGGCTTAAAGAGTGTCAAGGTTTGTGGGTCGAAGAGCTCTGCACACCTAGAAGGTCAGCCATGTTTGTTAAGCCAGAGTAGAAGGAAAGTGAAGCTTATGGATGAACGGTCATATACACTTTCAATTGGTAATGGAGACTATTTTTGGACAAATAAAGACACATTGTGGAATTATGTGCAGACTCTATCTGGTAAGAAGTCAGCAGTTATAAATAGTGAATGTTTTAAAACATTTGAAAAACTGATTACAAAAGTTAATACCCATTTCTTACAGAAAACTTGAAATGTGTACAAACATAATAAGGAAAAAATGGTAATCTTACTGAAGTGTATTTTTTAAAATTTTTATCCTGAAGTAAAAGAATGTAGGTAAAATAATGATTAGTTTACATGTAAAAGGTTATTTATCGAGCTTAGTTCTCTGAAATGTAAATAAAAATGGGACTTGTTGAGTCTCTTATCAGCCTTAGAGTCCAGCTTGTTTGTATTGAAATTGGCTTCTTTCTTTTCTTGGAGAATTTTAGGAGACTTATACATTTCCTAGGGGATAATGAGAGCTGTAGTTAGTTGTGCCACTCTGCTTTAAGTAGAAGTCTAAAATCTTCAATTACTTAGCAAATTGTTGGGTATGTTTCCCTTTGATCTCTGTTTCTAAGTCAATTTAATAATTGGGCCCAGAAATCCCATTAAAGAATGAGGTCTAATCTGGAGAGCATATGTTTTAGAAGGTGGTATGGAGATAACTGGATGGCCAACCAAGAATTTTGTGCATTTAGTTTCAATTTATTACCCTTCCTTATGGGGGAAGATCACTTTTTTATGTGGTCCTAGGGATTGAGCCCAGGGTCTTATGTGTTCTATGCAAGAGCTCTAACACTGAGCTACACCCAAGTCACTGAATACCATTTTTAATTATTATGTTATTGGTGTATTTTAAGCATACGTAATAGTGGGGTTTTTTGTTACTTGTCATACATGCAAATAACAAAATTTTGTCATTTTTATTTTCCTGTTACCTTTCCTTCCACTTCTCCAATTTGTAATACACCTGCCTTAGACTCCCAAGTAGGCTGGAATTATAGGACTGTGCCATCATGCACATTTCAGAATCATTAATCTTTAATCAGGATGCATATAGACATTTAATTGAGTTAAGGAAACTGAATTGTTGACTTTTAGATTTTTTTGGGGGGGGGGAGCGGGTACTGGGGATTGAACTCAGTGGCACTCGACTGCTGAGTCACATCCCCAGGCCTATTTTTTAATTTTTTATTTTTATTTTATTTTATTTTGTATTTTTTATTTAGAGACAGTGCCTCGCTTTTGCTGAGGCTGGCTTTGACCTCCTCCTGCCTCAGCCTGCTCAGCAGCTGGGATTACAGGCATGTGCCACAGTGCCCAGCTGACTTTTAGATTTCTAAGCCTGGAGAAGCATTCTTTGACTAGAAATTAACTGTGAGCACTTATTTGTATCATTTTCTAACTGTTAAATGTTACTGCTTCCCACTTAGATTACAAACCTCCTGAAGTCATTGTGGGTGTATTTGTAATTTCCTTCTATCTCCAGGACCTGGCGTAGTTTCTTGAATATATCAGATTTTTTAATATTGCTGAGTGGTGGATCTAATTTTTTTAATATTTATCTTTTAGTTTTAAGTGGACACAACATCTTTATTTTGCATTTATGTAGTGCTGAGGATCAAATTCAGTGCCTTAAGCATGCTAGGTAAGCACTCTACCACTGAGCCACAGTGCCAGCCCCCGGATCTAATATTTTTAAGGGAGCATATTCTCAGCCTGAATGTCTCTGTCAACAGCTTGTAGTCCTTACTTCAGTAGGCATGCAGGTTTTTATTGTGTTCTACCATTGCCAAGGAGGCATTTTCAAGTTTTCCAAAGAGTGGCTTCATGTAACACTAATTGGCCAGTGTTGAGGGAGTTCTAACTTTGACAACTTGATTACGAATAGAATGAGGGGGGGCTGGGGATGTGGCTCAAGCGGTAGCACGCTCTCCTGGCATGCGTGCGGCCCGGGTTCCATCCTCAGCACCACATACAAAGATGTTGTGTCCGCCGAAAACTAAAGGATAAATAAATATTAAAAAAAAAAAAAATAGAATGAGGGCAGGCTGGAGTTGTAGCTCAGTGGTAGAGCACTTGCCTAGCACATGCGAGACCCTAGGTTTGAACCTCAGCACCACATAAAAATAAATTCATAAAATAAAAAGTATTGTGTCCATCTACAACTAAAAAAATAAAAATAAAAGAATAGAAGGAGGGGTTGGAGGGGTTGGAGGTATAGCTCAGTGATATAGCACATGGTTAGCATGCTCAAGGCCTGGTTTCATCCCCAGCACCACAAGAGAGAGAGAAATACGGACCAATTCATTGTACAACTTTCATTTCTAAAAACAAAACAACAATAACAAAAAAATATAACACTTTTATGTTTGCAGATCAGGGAGCAGAGAAACATGAAGGAACTGGTCAGTCCTCTGGGATCACTGATCAAGAGAAGGAATTATCCACCAGTGCTTTCCAGGCTTTCACAGTAAGAAATGGCTTCTCTTTCAATCTGCTCAATTTTGACTATCAACTATGAATCTTTTCACAGTGAATTTTTAAATGTATAAATTTTTTTCCTGTAATAATTGAGTTAAGTTTAGAGAGAAGTAGGTTTACTTTTATAACATTTTAGAGCTTAACTAACTATGGTAAAAGGAATGGAAGTAATTTTAGCCATTCTCAAGCTTTTGTGTTTTCTTAAACATGTTTTAACTCTCGCTCTGTTGTTTTTTAAGTCTTTTAAATTTAATTTTTAAGTCTTTTAAATTTAGATTTGTAAATATGTTGGTCAGTCTTTTCATTCCACTACTCTGTTCAATTCTTTGTCTTGAATGTACTTTAAAAGTGGAACCCCCAAAATTTATTGTCAGAATTTTAGCTTTTCTGACCTTAAACAATATGAAAGAAAACTTTATTTGATATTAGGATGTGTATATATATGTATATAAGTCAAAGAATTTGATACTGGCATATTCAAAGTATATTTACTAGAAATTAAAATTTGAAGTAATTTTATTACTTTTCTTGCCTAGACTTAGTTATTTAACCCTGCTACCAATACATACCAGTATATCTAGTAAGTACATACATATGTTGTTGGTATAATGTGTCAGTGTCAGAGTTTGATTCCTAGGAAATGTAGATTCTTTTTTCTTTATTTTTAATTTTAATTTTTTATTTGTTCTAATTAGTTATACATGTCAGTAGAATGCATTTTGACATTGTACACAAATGGAGTACAGATTCATAATTGACATGAATATTGCTTTATCTAATGACTTTAATTAGTATATTTGGGGGGGACTCTATTTTTTTAAGAATTTTTAAAGTAAAGCTTAGTGAAATATATTTGGAAATAATGTTCTTAAAGCTGGTATGTAATTTTGTGTGTGTATGTGTGGTTTTTTTTTTTTTTTTTTAGTCTGGAAATTATGATGCCTGTCTGCAACACCTTGCCTGTCTACAAGATATAAACAAAGATGATTATAAAATAATTTTGAATACAGCAGTAGCTGAGTTTTTTAAAAGTAACCAAACAACAACAGATAATTTGAGACAAACACTTAACCAGCTGAAGAATCAGGTGATACACAAATGAATTTAACTATAAGAAAGTATTGTGTTAATTTGCAAAATACAAATAGTTAAGGAAAACAAATGTGATTTCTTGTCTTATATTGCCAGCACAATTTCTAATGTATCTGAAGCATTTGTCGTTATTAATTTTATTTGTATAAAATTATTCCAGGAAATTAAAGGTATGTTGTACTTTTTCTTTTTAGTTTTTAATTAACTTGAACAGAGTAGACTAATATACCAAATTTAAATGAGCTTTGGGATTTTAAGAAAGAATTCAAGTAGAACTATATGAAGAATCTTAGCTCCTGAGTGTTTTTTTTTTTTTTAATTAATGTATCTTTGGAATCTGTTTAGCCTCTATCTGGGTTGTATCTATATATACATATAAAGATATATATATATAGAGAGAGAGAGAGTATATATGTAAGGATGTATCTTTATATATATAAAGATATTTATATAGTATATGTGTGTATATAAATTATAATGTCAAATTGTTTTAGTATTTTGTATCAATAGGTGATTAATTAATAATTGGTTTGGGCTGGAATTGGTCAGTGTTCTGGTCATAACAGCAGTATGTAGCATATCCCATCACAGGGCTAGATCATTGATATTAAGAGGGATAATACTGATGGTACTGATAGGGTCAGCTAGCCATATATGAAGTACTGTGACAGGGCTATGCTAAGAACTTGTATGTAATGTCTCATGTATTATTCTCAATAGCCCTGTAAAATAGCTTCCCTCCCCCGCCTGCCTGTTTCCCTCCCTCCCTCCCTCCCTCTGTGTGTGTGTGTGTGTGTGTGTGTGTGTGTTTTAAAATGGGTAGGAAAGTTTAAGGGACAGATAGCTACGTAAATTTAAATTGTCAGACAATTTTTTAGGTACTAGAGCTACATAAACCCAATTCCTTTTTTACTTTGAAGCTGGCGTTTTTAATTACTGCTAAATGCTACAGGGTGTCATTTTTTTTTTTTTTTTTTTAGGGTATCTTAAGATCCATTTGAGCTGCTGTCCTACAATAATGAGTACTTTTTATACTGTATAATATTGTCCTAAAATATGGTGCACTGAGAAATAAGTGATTCCTTCGGGTTCTTCATAATTTTTTATTAGGATTAAAGTCATTTCTAAGTCCTGTTAAAAGTTTTCAACAAAGCTGTGTGTGGTGGCACATACTTATCATCCCAGCAGTTCAGGAAGCTAAGCCAGGAGGATTACAAATTTGAGGCTAACCTCAGCAACTTAGCAAGACCCTATCCCAAAAAATGAAAGGGACTGTGGACATAACCCAGTGGTAGAGCACCTGTGATTCAATCCCCAGTTTAAAAAAAAAAAAAAAAATTTTTTTTTTTCCAATGAAAATGAGGCTAATAGCCAACATTGAGTGAATGCTTCCTTGATACCAGATTCTTTATTCAGTGCTTTTTATGTCTTATTTCATACAGTCCTCATATTCAACCCTTGAGATAGGAACTTGTTATTTCATCTTTAACCTTAGAGTATAGGAAGTTTAATAATTTTAATTTTGTACAGCTAGTAAGGGGAGGAGCAAGATTTTAAGAGCAAAGTTTGAACCAGGCTGTCTTTCTAACTGCTTCTAGTCTTCATAAATTTGTACATTGTCAGGTTTCATTGTCAGGTTTCATTATTACTCCAGTATTAGTACCCAGATTATCTTGGCTGATATCATAGGTAATGCACAGTATGGCCCATAAACAGTTTTTTGTACAAAAGATTTGTTTGGTCTTGGAGTATAAGGTCAGCCTTGAAACTATTTTTTTTTTTTTTTTTTATAATAAGAGCTCCTAGAATAAGAGGCATGGTGACAGCATATGCCTGAAATCCCAGCTACTCTGGAGGCTAACACTGAGGAGGATCACCAAGCTTGAGGCCAGCCTGAGCTCTCAAAAAGATCTGGGGTCATAACTCGGGAGTAGAGAAATGGCCTGGCATACACAGGCCCTGGGTTCAATCCCCAGCACCCGCCCCCCCCACACACACCCCCCTGAAAATATACTTCTTAACTATATAGTGTTGGATAAGATAAGATTACTGTGCTCATTTCCTTATTTATAAAGTAGAAATTATGATATCTGTGTTCTGGAGGTCTGGCAAGGATTAACCTATAAAAGTGATTTTTTTCCTTGTTTTTTTTTTGGTTGGGGGGTCAGTAGGGGGGTTGTTGGGCATCATACCCAGGATCTTGCACATGCTAGGTAATAAGCAGTCTACCACTGAGCTGTATTCTCATCCCTAAAAGATTTTAATGTGGCAAGCCTGACACATAAATGGTTAGCTATTGTTTTTTAATGTGTAAATTTTATGTTTTTAGAAAATGGAATCAAATTATGCACACTGCATAGCATTTTTATGGGAAAGATCATTTTGAGTTTTGTCCACTCTCCATGTAGCTTTTTTATTATTATTATTTCTTTTATTTTTTAGTTGTAGTTGGATACAATACCTTTATTTTATTTATTTATTTTTATGTAGTGCTGAGGATCAAACCCAGGCTCTCGCATGTGCTAGGTGAGTGCTCTACCACTGAGCCACAACCCCAGCCTCTCTATATAGCCTCTTATTACTCATGAGGCTAGAAAGTTGGACTGTTAATAAATGGAACATATCTTCACAATGCCAAGGAAGAAAACTGCCTGATACTTAACAAAGTCCCATTAGAACAACTGATGTAACAGAATTTTACTCTGTTTGAAACAGATGAGTAAAATAATTTTTAGCATATGAGAATAATTATTGTTGATAGTGTAGAAAATTCAAATAAGAAATATGGGGAGCTGGGGATTTAGCTTAGTGGACAGAATGCCTGCCTAGCATTCACAAGGCCCTGGGTACAATCCCCAGCACCACCAAAAAAAAAAAAGAAAGAAAGAAATATCATGGGACTGGGGTTATGGCTCAGTGGTAGAGCGAGTTGCCTAGCATGCAGAAGGCACTGGGTTTGCTTCTCAGCACCACATACAAAAATAATAAAGTTATTATGCCCGTCTACAACTAAAAATATATTTTTTAAAAAAACAAAGAAATGTCGTTAAGGGCTGGGGATGTGGCTCAGTGGTAGGGTACTTGCCTAGCATATTTGAGGTGCTGGGCTCAAACTCTAGTACTCTTAAGAGAAAAAGAAATGTTGACCTATGTTCCTAATTTTTGTTGTTTTGACTGTACTGGGGATGGAACCTAGGGGTGCACTAACACTGAGCTATGTTCCCAATCCTTTTTATTTTGTGAGACAGGATCTCACTAAGTTGTTTAGGCTGGTCTTGAACTTAGTGATCCTCTGGCCCCAACCTCCTGAGTAGCTGTGATTATAGGCATGTGCCATTGTACCTAACTCTGTGTTCTTATTTATTCATATAAATTCTTTCACTATTGCTTTTTATTTTCTTACTGTTGTTAGAACACATTTTCCATTGGTTGTTTTATAGGTCCACTCAGCTGTTGAAGAAATGGATGGATTAGATGATGTTGAAAACAGCATGCTGTACTATAATCAAGCAGTCATTCTTTATCACCTACGGCAGTATACAGAAGCAATATCAGTTGGTGAAAAACTTTATCAGTTCATAGAACCTTTTGGTATGTTATCTGTCAAGTCACAAATTTTCTTCTCATACTTGTAAAATTTTCTGGTATTTTTACCTAGATAATATTTATAAGAGAATCACATGTCATTATTTAAAGAAAAAAGAAACTTGTGTCCATTTTTCTTAATAGAATAGATAAAAATTATGTGACATTTAAATTATTCCAGGGTTATTTTTTAGCACCTCTTTCTAGTCAGTTTTTAAATATAACTGTTACAAATAGTATTGGAAAATGTTGGAAAGACTTTGCTGTTTAAACACTACCTTGGTGAACTGGATTCTTTTTTTACCTTTGTGCTTAATTTAAAGGAGCATTTGGAATTTTAGAGGAGAGAATAGTATTTCATTTTTGTCTTGCTGACATTTTTGTAGGTAATCATAGGTAGTATAGAACTATGTGAGCTTTTTTGTTATCTTGACTAGCTATTATTGCTGACCTCAATCAAGTTAGAATAGTAAAAGCAAAGGAAAACAGCAGCATAGGGAATAGTGGACCCAGGGGGTCATTATTAGAGAAGCTGTTGAGTTCCAGCTCACAAGCAGTCTGATGTTGTTTTTGATTCACATTGCCTTTTTTCCTCCAGAGTTCCTTTCTTTTAAATTCGTAATATAAGTGGAAATTCCTAATTTTGAACACCTAATTTCTGATGTGGTTACCACAGAACAAGTGGTAGGGTGTGAACGTACTCCTGTGGGCTTTGAGAAGAGTTGTGGGGTCCTTTTTGCTGACAGCTATTTGAGCAGCTGGTTACTATGGCTCCAGAGGGTCATTTTGAGGGCCTTCTCTTCTTTCCTCCTATCCTGACAACTTGGTGACTGAACAGGCAGGCTGAGCGGGAGAGAGATCAAATAGGAAGGATTGTCAGGCTGAGAGAGAGATCAAATAGGAAGGATTGTTTAAGCATCAGGTAGTTTCTTATATGTAGCTAATAGTCAAAGTTATGACTCACTTGTGTTTTTCTATAAAGCTACGGTTATTTGTGTTTTGTAGAATTCCCTAAACAGTTAACAAAATTCTGTTAATATATATTGTAGCTGAAGAGAATACAGCAATCAATAGTATTCAAATCCATCAGTTTTTTTGAAAATTATTATAATTTTTCTATCTTACTACTTTTTAAGTTAAAAAAAAAAAAAGCTGAGCTTAATGATGCATGCATGCCTGTAATTCCAGCAGCTGGTGGAGGGGAGGTTGAGGCAGGAGGATCGTGAGTTCAAAGTCAGCCTCAGCAATTTAGTGAGGCACTAAGCAACTCAGTGAGACTTGCCTCTAAATAAAATACAAGAAAGGGCTGGGGGGTATGGCTCAGTGGTTATGTGTTCCTGAGTTCAATCCACAGTACCAAAAAAAGTTTTTTTTTTTTTTTTTTTGGAGCAGTTTTAGGTTCATAACAAAATTGAGAGGAAAGTACAAAGATTTCCCATGTGCCTTCTTCTCCCACCCATCTATACCCTCTTCCACTGCCAGTGTGTCTCTATGGTAAATGTACCAGTAAATATGTTACAGTTGATGAAAGTAGGTAGACTCATCATAATCACACAAAGCCCATAGTTTACCTTAGGGTTCACTCCTAGTGCTATACATTCTGTGGGTTTGGATAAATGTATCCATTATAGTATTACTTAACATGTTTTTACTGTTCTGAAAGTTCTATATGTTCTCATTCACACACACGCCCTGCCATTGCTCATTTTTGTATCATCTGCCATCTCTATAGTTTGACCTTTTTTAGAATATCAAAAATTGGAATTATATCTACTCATTTTCTATTTTTTTGTTTGTTTGTTTATTTTGGTGGTACTAGAGCTTGAACCCAGGGGTATTGTACCACTGAGCTAAATTTCCAGCCCTTTCTTTTTTATTTTGCTAAGTTACTGAGGATGGCCTTGAATTTACAATCCTTCTGCCTCAGCCTCCTTAGTTGCTGTGATTGCAAGCACCTCCCACCACACCCTGGTCCTATTCAGATATTTCATATAGTATATTTATCGTGCACATGACCCAATGCAATGGGACAAACAACATTCTAGGATCTGGGGATATTGCCATGAGCAAAATTGGAAAAGTCTTTACCCTCATTAAGCTTAATTTGTAATGATAGAAAAAGCAATACAATACATACACACACACACACACACACACACACACAGTGAGGTAGTTGGGATGCTTTGTGAAGTAAAGCTAAAATTGGGTAAGAGTTTAGAGATTAGTGATGTTTAATTTTAGATAAGGTAATCAGTTTCTGGAATAAGTCAGTATTTGAAAAGAAATCTGAATAAAGAAAGGTGACTCGTGCAATTCTTGAGGAGGAAAGCATTTCAGCCAGAGGACCTGCAGTGAGTGATGGTAAAAAGACAGCAGAGAGGCTATTGTGACTGGAGCTTAGGTGAGGAGAACCCATAGAAAATAAAGATAGAAGTAGCCAGTATCACAAGAAAAGGCAGGAGTAGGGGTAGTAGTCAGGGCAGAGCTGAAAAGCATTGTAACCTAGGTAATATCTTCTGTCTTAGATGTGCTGAGGAATCCTTGGAGATGTTAATTTCAAATTTTAAATGGATTTCATTCTTTAAAGGCTTTTGAATTTTTCTGCTCTTGATTATAGCAGCTATCTTTTAGACTTTACATTTCCCTTTTGTTTCCTTTTTTGGAAAGGAAAATAAAATAGTTTTGTGTCACACCAAGTTATCTTTTCTGTCTTCTTTATATCCTTCCTTTGAAGGCTTGTCTTTATATTTTCCTCTTGGCAGTCTCTGTTTTCTAATATACTGCAGTTCACACCTTGCATCCTTTATTTCTGCAAGCAATTGTTTCTTTTTTCCATTTCTAAGAAAAGAAATCCATTTCATAAGAGTCATAGACCTTTTTAGTTAAAAGGGATTTGAAAACTGGGCAACAGTGGTACACACCTGTAATGCCATCAATTCATGAGGCTGAGGCAGGAGGATCACAAGTTCAAGGCCAGCCTCAGCAACTTGGCAAGACTCTAATTCAAAAACTTTTATAAAGGGCTGGGAATGTAGCACAGTGATAAAGCTCCGTTCAATCCCTAATACCAAAAAATAAAAAAGGAACTTCAAGAGATCCTTGACTTCATGCAGGTATTCTCCCATTTTATAAGCCAGCCAGCTGAGGTCTAAAAAGTTGAACAATTAGTAGAACAGGTACTGAAATTTGGATTTCTTCTCACCTGAAGTAATAATATTCTTCATTACATCTGCTAGTGTTTAGTGAATACTTTACCAAAGAAGATACAGTCCCTAAATCCCTAAAGTGAGAAGCCTTGAGATGCCTGATAGAATGGCATTGCTGCTATAGCAGATTGCTTTCATTCATGACTGTGGGTGATGTGCATTCACTTGGGTAAATAAAGATTTAGGGTTTTACTCTTTAGAGCTTTGTATCCTATTTTGGAGGGTGGTCTGAGATGTGTGCTTCCCTTTGGATTTCAACTTGACTTTTCCTGTTTGTTTTCTTTCCCCACCAGAAGAAAAATTTGCCCAAGCAGTGTGTTTTTTGCTTGTAGACCTATACATTTTAACTTACCAGGCTGAGAAAGCATTGCATCTTCTTGCCGTCCTAGAAAAAATGATTTCACAGGGTAACAATAACAAAAATGGGAAGAATGAGGTGAGTGTTCTGAGATAATCAGACTAAAATTTAAAAGTATGATTATATTTGTGGTTATGAAATATTATCTTAACAGCTTTTTTGAGATGTAAATTACATAAACTACCTTTTTTTTTTTTTTTAAGGTTCCCATTGTCCAGACCCAGTAAACTACCATTTTAAAGTTCAGTGTTTTATTATCACTAATCTGAACATTTTCATCACCTGAAAAAGAAAACCTGTATTCACTATCAGTCACTCCATTTCCGCCTCCTCACAGCTCTTGCAACCACTACTCTATTTCCTGTATTTCCTGTCTCTCTGAATTTGCTTAGGATTAGACATTAGATATTAATGGAACCACGTAATATATGGCGTTTCATGACTGAGTTCTTTTCACTTACTATGTTTTCAAACTTCCCCTGTGTCATAGCATATGCTTTATTCCTTTTTATTCCATATGAATGTTCCACATTTTTAAAAAATGTATTCATCAGTTTATGTATATTTGGGTTGCTTTCCACTTTTTTGCTAAAAATAATGCTACTGTGAACATACATACACAAATTTTTGTGTGAACATGTATTTTCAGTTCTTTGAGGTATATATTTAGAGGTAGAATCATTGGGTCATACAGTGACTATATGTAGCCTTAGGAAAACTACCCGACTTTCCAAAGTGGCTACACTGTGTTATATTCCCACCAGCGATTCATGAGAATTATGATTTTTCCATATTCTTGCCAACACTTAATGTATCTTTTTTTTTTTTTTTAAGAATTTCATTTTTAATTATGGATGGACATAATACCTTTATTTTGTTTGTTTTTTTATGTGGTACTTAGGATCAAACCCAGTGCCTCATACATGTTAGGTGAGCACTCTACCATTGAACCACAATCCCAGCCCCCACTTAATGTATCTTAAAAAAAAAAAAAAAAGCCATCTTAGTGGGTGCAAAGTGGTGTCTTATAGTTTTGATTTATATTTCTCTACTAACTAAGGATGAATATTGAGTATGAACTGGGCAAGTGACACATGCCTACAATCCCAGCCACTCAGGAGACTGAAGAATCACAAGTTTAAGGCCAGCCTGGGCAACTTAGCAAGACCCAGTCTCAGAAGAAATCAAAAAGGAGTAGGGATGTTTCTCAGTGGTAAAGCACTCTTGGGTTCAATTCCCCAGTACCACAAACAAACAAAAAGAATTGAGACAATGAATTAATCCATAATCTGAAGTTGGGCATTGTGAAGTATGCCAGTACTGTCAACTACTTGAGATGCTGAGGTGGGAGGACCACTTGAGCCCAGGAGTCAGCCTGGGCAACACAGCCAGATCCCACCTCAAAAACAAAATCTCCATAATCTGAATAAACAGTGTAGCTATCATTAGAGAAAAATTTTATTATTTAAGTTCTTCACAAAGAACATACATTTCTTTCAATTAAGCTTTTCCATGTTCTGCAGAGAGACTTCAGTGGGGGAGAATCAAAGGAAGATCAGTAAAGAAAAGGCTCTAGGGGGAGGAAGGAGGGGAGGAAAAGGGGAAATACTATGGAATGATATTTGCCAAATCATATTGTTATATTGTGTGCATGAATGAATATATAACAATGAATTCCACTTTTATGTACAAAATATAGAAAAAGAAAAAATATATATCCTCCTGGGCCCTGTGGCACATGCCTGTAATCCCAGAAACTCTGGAGACTAAGACAGGAGTATCACAGTTCAAGGCCAACTTCAGCAATTTTGACCCTGTCTCAAAACAAAACTGCAAAGGGCTAGGGATATAGCTCAGTAGTGGGTTGGGAGTAGATCCTGGTCTTCTATTTCTTTTGTATGTGTAGCTGGTTTTAAAGGGGTAGCTCTTTTTTGTGTTTCTGTTCCTACTCCTTGTTGGGTTTTTTGTTTTGTTTTGTTTTTAAGTGTTTGTAGGAAACGAACAAGGTATGGTCAGTACCTTTTGCCTGTATCAGTTCTTGTGGTTAAAAATAAATATCTAGCATGTTTTGCTTTTTACAACTTATGTGTGTATATAAGGGGTTTCAGTTGTGTAATCATAAACATTCCTAAATATTGTGTAGTCAAAATATTTCATTTTTATGGTCAGTACTTATAATATTTGCTGAAATATAATTTAGTTCAGCATATGCTTGCATGTTCTTCTATGTACTAGAGTGACAAAAATGGAAGCACTGCAGTTCTTACTCTCAAGGATCTTGGGTAGGGAGACATAGATTGAGTAATATCAATTCATGAACAGGGAGGAAGGAGATTAGGGAATGTTTCAGAGGTGTTCAGATGTTTGATTTGGACCTTGAATGATCTGACAGATGAAATAGTAGGAGCAAAGCAAGATAACAATTCTGGCAGGAAAAACAGCACAAAAAGTATATCTGGTGTGCTACAGAAATTTCTGATAATAAATTGAGTAGTCCCTGAGAAATGTAATGGAAAGCAGCAAGAGTAGAGATGGACAGTAAGTATGGGTCATAGCCTGAAGAACTTTGAACACTTTTCTAGCAAGTTAGGATTTGGTGGTGTTGGCAGTGTCTATAGCAGAGAGTTTCTAAGAAGGAAGTGATATGATCTTGATTTTAGAAAAATAGCCTGGATAATAACCATGCTTTGGGGATTTAACTCAGTGTACTTAGGCCCTTTACCATTGAGCTACATCCACAGCTCTTTTTATTTTTTATTTTGAAACTGTCACATTTAGTTGTTGGGACTCATCTCAAATTTGCAATCCTTCTGCCTCAACCTCCTTGGTTTCTGGGATTATAGGCATGCATCACTGATACTACCCAAGCTTTTTAAAAAGAGTTCATTATTATGCTCAACTGTGAGCTTCTCCTAAGTAGTTTTTTGGTGCATTTCAGACTATTGAACTTGAATCTTTTGGGAGTGGGACCTGGGGTTTTGCCTTTTTTGGGGAAGGGGAGTAGGTGGGTGGGGGATCCTGGGTATTTTCCACTGAGTTACACCCCCAGCCTTTTTATTTTTTATTTTGAGACAGGATTTCAATAAGTTGCTGAGGCTGTTCTCAAACTCGTGATCTTCCTGCTTCAGCCTCCTGAATCGGGATTACAGCCCTTAAGCCACCGTACTTGGCTTCATTTTTAAAATACTTTCTAGATGTTTATGTTAACTCACTTGGAATTTAGTTAGTTATGACCAAAAATATTTAATTTTGATTAACTTTGTTTCATCGTCCTGCAGACTGGTAATAATACCAACAAAGATGGATCTAATCATAAAGCTGAAAGTGGAGCTCTGATAGAAGCCGCAAAATCAAAGATACATCAGGTAAATTTTAAAGGATACATCTTCTTTATTTTCTTTTTATAAATAATGAAACAGTGTGAAAAACCACTAAAGCAGTGTATAACTCAATGCTCATATATTTATTTGGCTTTGAAAAGTTAGTTTAGAAGTACATTTATACTTCCAAATACATTTTGCTCTAGATGATAGTATTATTCTACAAAAAATTTGAGATATATGATCTGGAAATATACTGGATGATAAAATTAATTTGTGGAATTTTAAAAGTCACTGTTAATTAATTGCAGATAAGAATTCATAAGATTTTGGGGGGCCCGGGCTGTAGCTCAGTGGTAGAGCACTTGCCTCACATGCTCGAGGTACTGGGTTCAGTCCTCAGCACCACATATAAATAAATAAATAAAATACAGATATTGTGTCCATCTACAACTAAAAAAAAAAATAGTTTTTAAACTTGTAAAATTTTTGCTTGGAACTCAAGTATAAATTTTTTTTTTTATCATATTTTTAGTGTTTTGGAGTATATTCCAACAGTTTGATTAAAATAGACTACTTAAGAAAAATTTAAACTAGTCATTGCAAGTAACTGGTATAACTATATTGTAAATAAATGAATAAATAAATAAATATTTATTTTAATTTTAATAAAATTAATTTTAATTTCCTTAACTAGAAAGTAAAACTTTAGCACATGTAAATTATTCATAGTTCTTCAATAGTATCATTTTCCTTTGACAGTACAAAGTAAGAGCTTATATCCAAATGAAGTCCTTGAAGGCATGCAAAAGGGAAATCAAATCAGTCATGAACACAGCTGGAAATGTAAGTTTCTTTTGGACTTTTTTCAGTTTTTGGCATTCTTATTTAGACTGCATAATTATCAGTTTTAAATAATTTATTTTGTGTTGGATGTATAGCTCAGTGGTAAAGGACATGCTTAGCGTGCGTAAGAACCAAATTCAAACTTGCACCAAATCAGTAATTTATCTTGGTCTATTAAATAGACTATCAGATATGAACCTTGATATTATAGAGTTGGGAGGTAACAATTATAGGGTATGCATAGTTTAATATATTTTCACTTAAAATTATAACAATTTACTGGGTGCAGTGGCACACACCTGTAATCCCAGTGGCTCAGGAGGCCGAGACAGGAGGATTACAAGTTCAAAGCCAGCCTCAGCAACTCAATGAGACCCTGTCTCTAAATAAAAGACAAAATAGGGCTGGGGATGTGGCTCAGTTGGTGTCCCTGAGTTCAATCCCCAGTACTCCCCCCACCCCCACCGTCACCCCTCCAAAAAATTATAACAGTTTGAGACAGGCATGATGGTGCATACCTGTTATCCCAGCAACTCTGGAGGCTGAGTGAGATAGGAGGATTGCAAATTCAAGGCCAGCTCAGAAACTTAATGAGACTCTGTCTCAAAAAGTAAAAAGGGGTGGAGATGTAGTTCCGTGACAGGTAATAGTTAAGTCCCCAGTACCACAAAATAAATGAAGAACGAACGAACTTGGGTGGCAGGAGGGTGTATAACCGTAGTAGAAAACTTGTCTTGCATGTGCAAGGCTCCTGGTTTAATCCCCAGTTCTACTAAAAATAAATTGTAACAAGTATTTTCCCTTTGTGTGTAGCTTTCAAAACCTCCATTTAAAATAGCTGCCTAGGGCTGGGGTTGTGACTCAGTAATAGATCACTCGCCTAGCACATGCGAGGCCCTGGTTTGATCCTCAGCACCACATAAAATAAAGGTGTTGAGTCCAACTACAACTAAAAAATAAATGTTTAAAAAAATAAAATAGCTGCCTAGTATTCAGTGAATGGTTTATCACAATTTACTTAAACATTTTGCTAATATTAGGCATTTGTGTTTTTTGTTTATTTTTTTCTTTGTTGTTGTTGTTGCTCAATGTTTTGTTTGTGGTATCACATATCGAACCCAGTGGCACTTAACCACTGAGCCACATCCCAGCCCTTTTTTGGAGGGTGGATACTGGGGATTGAACTTGGGGTCACTTGATCAATGAGCCACATCCCCAGCCCTGTTTATTGTTCTTTATTTAGTTTCAGTAAGTTACTTTTGCACCTCAACCTCCTGAGCTGCTGGGATTACAGGTGTGTGCCACTGCACCCAGCCTCCCCAGCCCTTTGCATATTTTATTTTGAGACAGGGTCTTGCTAAGTTGCTTAGAGCCTTGCTAAATTACTAAGGCTAGCTTTGAACTTACGATCCTCCTACCTCAGCCTCCCAAGCCACTGGATTACAGGTGTGTACCACTGTACCCAGCTAGAATTTTTAGTTTTATACTCAAAACCTTTATTAAAGATTTAACAGTCAAGTTATAATGAAAACCTGTCCCTTCCAAATGAGTTTTGGCTTGATGATACCTTAGATTTTTGACTTATGTTAGAATATTTGAGCTTTAGTTACTCCTTTCCTCTATTCTCCTCACCATATTACTCTACTAAAAAACAATTTTTAAGGTGATGTAGGAAAGAAACAGAACTGTAACCAATCTTAACATTTTTAGGAAAACTGTAAATTTAGAACTGTAAAAGCCAGACAAGATAGAGTTTGAAATCTCAGGCAGAATCCTGCTTGATGGCAGGCCCCTGGGATATACTCAATATATCCATAAATTATAAATTGTGAGGACAAGCGTTATAGAACAATTGAAGGTTAAGAAGGGAAATCCTAAATAGCTAGCTAGCCAGCCATTATCAAACTTTCTTTGTATTTAATCTTTATTTTTGATGAAAGGCATAACCCTGTCATAAAGGAAGCTATAGTCATAGTAGAGAGACAATGAAAATAAATAATTGGAATGCAGTACAGTAGTTATACCTGAATCAGGGAAAATGTTAGGAAGAAGTGCTGCCACCTAAAATAAGCTTTGAAAACCGTTTTCACCCCTGGAAATTCTGTACCTCTGGGACAGGACCAGGGGCTCTGCCCCAAACTCTTCCAGAGCAGTTAACAAAACCAGGTGGATGAGGAAGGAGTCACATGCTGCTAAGGTGCCTAATGGTGGATGTGCCTCATAATGCCAGGCTGGGGCTGATAGCAGAGGGTCACCAAAGGGCACCAGCCCACATAATGCCAAGAGGGCCATTGCCACATATGACCTGCTGACCATAGCAGCCAGGCCATTTTAGGTCTGTTTTTTTATTTATTAGTGCTCATACTTTCTGTACATAAACCTGAGATTTGAAAATAAAAACATCAAATGGCAGAATAAAAAAGAAAAGACTTGTTTCCTTAGTGAACAGAACTCTTGGGTGTTCAGGAAACAGATCAGAGGAAGAAGTAGGATTTTAGAAGGAAAGCCTATTTTTTTATCTCTTTTTTAATATATTTTTTTTTTAGTTGTAGATGGACACAATATCATTATTTTATTTATTTATTTTTATGTGGTGCTGAGGTTCATACCCGACGCCTTGCACATGCAAGGCAAGTACTCTACCACTGAGCTACAGCCCCAGCCCAGGAAAGCCTGTTTCCAAGCTAAAGTGAATAAATAATAATAATAAGGATTACAGATGCCTTCATAGATGGGTGTTACTATAGTGTTCAAATCTTTGCATGCTTTTAGGCTCCAAAGAAGTACTATTTAGGGGACCTGCCA
The DNA here is from genome assembly GCF_021218885.2 of Marmota monax. Classification (NCBI taxonomy): domain Eukaryota; kingdom Metazoa; phylum Chordata; class Mammalia; order Rodentia; family Sciuridae; genus Marmota; species Marmota monax. Next base: position 6,981,191 of record NW_026695228.1, read on the forward strand.
CCATGAGAAATCTTAAAAGTGAAAGATGATATGCAATCCAAAATATGATCTTTGGAACAGCAGAATTATATTGTTTGCAAACAAAGCCTTCCGTCGGAAAATTCTTCCATGTGGAGAATAACTTTTTTTTTTTTTTTTTTTCATTTGGAAAAGTATTTGAAAGGCATATTTATATCCTAAGAAATGAGGAAACTCACTAAACGCTTTACTAATCATTAAAATGGAAGATCTAGTTTGTTCTGTCTTTGGCTTCTGGTTAAGCCAGTGGAGATGATGCTTGAGAAGGGTTACTTGAGCCTACAGGTTCAAGGTCAGCCTAGGCAAAATAGTAAGACTCAGTCTCTAAAAATATTAAAACAAAAACTTTAATTGGTTTCCAATTATTAGCATAGTAGACGAAAACAGTCAATTGATACTTTTCAGACTGTATTCTCCTCCCCTCCCCCTTTGGTGACACTGGGTATTGAATCCATAGGTACTCCATCATTAAGCTACATACCCAAACCTTTTAATTATTTATTTTGCTGTGCTGGAGATTCCAGGGCCTCATGCATGCCAGGCAAACACACTACCCCTGAGCCACATCCCCAGTCTTCCCTTTTTATTTTTCATTTTGAGACAAAGTCTCACTGAATTACTCAGGCTGTCCTTGAACTTGCAATCCTTCTGCCTCAGTAGGTGGAAGTACAGGTATGTACCACTATGCCTAGCTATATACTGAATTCCTTTTTCTCTTTTGTTCTTCCAATGCTGGGGATTGAACCGAGGGCCTCAAGCGAGCAAGTCACTCTACCGTTGAGTTTTTTATATATATATATATATATATATATATATATATACACCCCCAACCATATAGACTGAATTCTAATGCATATATGTTGTATTAATTTGTTAAGGTAGACCCTTAATCATCCTTTTTACATTTTTAAGTAGACATTTAGTTATCCTATTTACAAAGTGCTTTCTTTCTGACAGGTTTCAATTTCTTAGATTGAGAGAGCAGTGAAAAATTTAAGAGACTATATACAGTTTTATGGGGCTCTGGATGTAGCTCAGTGTAGAGCACTTGCACAGCATGCCCTGTGTTTAATCCCCAGTACTGGGAAAAGAAAAAAATACTTTTTTGTGACCATGTCGTAACCAATTTATATATACTCTTGAGCACATACCTTTATAATTTAACTATGGTTTTGCATTACGTATCTGAAAACAAATTTTGAATAACTTTTGTATTTGCTTTACAGTCTGCACCCTCTCTATTTCTTAAAAGCAATTTTGAGTACTTACGGGGCAATTATCGGAAAGCTGTG